>NW_024870911.1:10631250-11944166 GCF_019054845.1 Dipodomys spectabilis
GCACCTGGCTCAATTCTTTATCAAGATCAACCTGTATAGTCTGAAGGCTTGATGCTTTAATCATAGTGACCAGTCTGCATTCTAAACCGGCTTTCAAGAAAGGTATTACTTATCACAGTGTCTGATCATGTAAGAAGCATAATCATTAGGCCCTCTTCTACTGAGAAAATTAAGTTGTATCTCACTGAAGACAATCTGCTAAAGTTCAAATTCTGTAGCACAGCATGATCATCCCTTGATTTTTCTTAGACTTCCTAATTTGCACAGAGAGAACACTTAAGATAATCTTTCCAACAGAATATGCCTTATTTGCTTACTAAGTTCCTTGAACAAAATCCACAAGTTTAAGAAATCAGTCCTAGAGCTTCTGTTTTCTTCCTAACACATCCTAAACTATAGCTGGTTGTTACAGTTTGGGTCTTGGAAGTTCCCCAAAGACACTGTGTTGAAGCATTGGTCCCTAGCCCATGGTGCTAGAGGGAGACAGTGGAACCCTTAGAAGACATGGCCTAATAGAGGGAAGTTAGGATATAGTGTTGTGTATGGTGTTATGTATGGTATTGTAGTATATTGTTGTAGTATTATGACTGATTCCCCTTCCTCCTCTCTCTTTAGCTTCCTAACAGCCATGAGGGGACCAGCTTATTCTACCACGTACTCCCCACTGTGAGGTACTGCCTCAACACAGGCCTGAAAGCAATAGACCAGTTAATTGATCATGGCCTCAAACTTCCAAAACTGTGAGCTAAAATATACCTTCTGTCTTTTAAATTTGATCATCTCAGGCATATGTTCTAATAATAGAAAAGTGACTAGTATGTTGTTATAGGAGGTGGACACAGGTCAGTAATCTCTCCCTTTGACCAGGTGGCTCAGTTAAACAATGTAAAAAAAGATTATACTCTCAGTGGCTTAAAGTGAAGTATGGATTTTCAAAAGTCACAAGGTGGCTTAGTTGCCCTCACTTGAGTCTTTCAGGGAAGGTAGGCAAAGACTGGATGCTGTGGTGTGGTGGAAAGAATATGCATATTGAATCTGGCACTGTCTGGCACTGTCTGGCACTTTCTAGACATGTTGTCTTAGCTCACTTTAATAGCTTTCTGAGGCTCAGATCTTTTTTTTTTTCCTGTAATAGCCTAGCCTTAAAACTCACTTTTTGTGTGTACCAGTACTGGGGCTTCAACTCAGCCCAGGCATCGCTCCTTAAGCTTTTTTACTCATGGCTAGCTCACCACTATGTGAGCCACAGCTTCACTTCTGGCTTTCTGTGAGCTAGTTGGGGATAAGAATCTCACAGACATTCCTGCCTAGACTGCTTCAGTATCTTGAGTAGCTGGGATTACAGGTGTGAACCACTGGTGCCCGGCTAACTCACCATCTTTGTGACACAATGTTTTTGGCCTCTTCTCTCACTATCTTATCACCCAAGGAAATCCAACCTGTTTGTACTACATTTATGAACATGATTTTTCTCTCGAGTGCCATTAATTATGGCATCCCTTCTTCCTAGTATATCCATTTTCCTTGTCTGGGTGTGTGGGAAGCCTTTCATTCAGGGTCTATTTAAAAAAAAATCTTGTCTAAAACAAAACTTCCCCCTCATCAATCAAATAGAAATCATTTCTCTTTTCTCTGTGATCTAGCCACTCTTGGGGCTTTTGATAGCATTTCATATGCTCTTCCTTGAGCTACACACATTTATATGTTACTTTTGTCTTTCTCACTGAGCTGTAAACTCCGTGTGAAGAAAATAATATCTGGTCCATCACTGTTTCCCTATATGGCACTTAGCATGGCTCCTTGCACATTGTCAGTCTATAATTGTGTGTTTAATTGAATTGAATGAGAAAGAGTGACTGAACTTTGTGGAAATCTCTGACCTTTCTTTTTGCACAGGCGGATGGACTCAAGCTTTTCTGGCTGAGCCTAATTAGCCTAAGATGATGAGGGGTATATAGCTGATGGCTTTCTCTGGCCTTCTTATTTGTGATAGTCTATATTCTTCAGGAGCCAGGCTGATGCCTGGTAGATACATGCACCCTGAGGACTTTATAGATTGGATACATTTTTTAAAACACTATCAAAGAGAATGGAGCCAGACCAACTTCAGACATGAAATTGCAAGTGGAAATATCCAAACAATTCGCATTTTATCTGATTTACAGTTAGGGAATATATTGATTTTTTTTCTTAGTTATTATATACGATTCTCTTGCTTTCTAAACTACAAGAATTTTCATTCCCTTTTCTCAGCCCCTTAGGAGCCTAGATGGTGAAATTCTAAGAATACATTTGCATTTCCCCACAAATGGGACACAAGAAAAGTCACACAATAAACTTGTTTATAAATAGTATTCAATTTTCAGTGTCACTGATATATCTTACACATTGATTTTCTACACTTTTTAAGAAATGTTTAATTATCAACTTTCATTTACACTGTTAATTATGCAGTGGGGTGGTTCCAGAAGCATTTCTCAATCTCTAGGTAAAACTTGACTTTGAGCTCTGAATGCACATTGGAACCCTTTGGTCCTAAAGATTTGCCATAAATGAATTTAAAATATATTACGGAGGTGAGTGAAAGTTTCATTGACTCACCAACTTCTTGATATGTGGATATTCAGCCTTCTTTCTCTGATTGAATCCTAGACTGGAACAGGACTATGTTCAGCTGTTTAGTAGCTGCTTCTCAGCAGCTACTAATAAACCCAAAGGACTTAATCTTTCAGAACATTTTCATGACTGCAATAATCACACTGGAATGCTTTATACTGAAAAGAACATTTTGACTGAAACTCCATTCAGCAAACATGTATCGAGCAACTGCCATGGGCTGGAAACAAAAGATATCCATCTATCCCTTATTTTGTTTGAGTGTAGAAAGGGAAGAAGACATTTAGCCAGCAGACATATAGGTCAAACCATGATAAATACTCAGAGGTAGAGAGAAGCAGAGCATCAAACCCAAAGAAAGGAAAAATCCCAATATTTGTTGTGCACTGTTTCCTGTCAGGGATGGTATTCAGAACATTTCATGATCTGTAGGACCGGGAATTTTACACAAAGTGGATAGTGCCTGTAGAAGCTCGGGTAGCTTCATGAAGAGGCAGACAACACTCTGTAAGTGGTTAGATCATTGGCTTTTCCAAGGACTTCTGAGGGAGGTATGTATGTCAGGCACTGGTGATGGAGAGACATTGGTGAAAGAATCGGGTGGTGAAGGGCAGCAGCTTCTGTCAGCTACTTTGAAAGGATATTACTGTCTTGACCTGGGTATAGGCCTTCTTGTGCAGAGCCACAGCAGATTAAACATAATCATCTTCCAAAACTTATCAAGTAAAACTTAAGATAAAGAAGTACCATAGTAGGGAGGGGATGAAGCATATATGCAAACATGAACAACCTGAGTTTAACCCATATCTCCCTACTCCCAAAGCCCATTGTCTTTCCTATGCAGTGATAACTAACATTATCTGATGGATAAATCCAGAAAACGAGAAAGAGAAGGATATCATCATCATGGTTTGTAGTGAGAGGACCTCTGGAGCTGAGAGGTGTATTCAGTGGTAGTGTTTGCCTAGCATTTAGGAGACCTGGACTTGTTCCCCAGCATGGAACACAGAAGTCAAAATGTCTCTAAGCCAGGCGCTGGTGGCTCACTTCTATAATCGTAGCTATTCAGGAGGCTGAGATCTGGGATCATGGTTCAAAGCCAGCCCACGCAGGAAAGTCCTTGAGACTCTTATCTCCAATAAACCACTCAGAAACCGGGAAGTGACACTGTGGTTCAAGTGGTAGAATGCTCGCCTTGAGTTGAAGAGCTGAGGGACAGCACCCCAGCCCAGAGTTTAAGCCCTATGACTGACCAAAAAAAAAAAAAAAGGTCTTTAAACATTGTCCATATCATTCTTTTCCTGGTTACTTTCCTTTCCTTTTTCCCACATCATAATCAAAAGAAAATGATTTTTAAATAAAAATAAAAGTTCTTAATGGGATTCAGGTACAAGGGTCTATGAATGAGTTTCAGGAATAGTAGAATTCATGTTTCTGTCTCCAGCCAACGTGTAATAGCAAGGAATATCAAGTGAATCACCATTTTCTCCTAATTTTCCAAAGTGACTGCAGAGTTCCATTAGAAGCAACAACAAAAAAACATTCTAGCAGTAAAATATATGTATTATGATGTCATATAATGCAACATTCTGAAAATAGAACATAACCACCTGAATTTCAAGACTTCAACAGTAAGTAGCTATTCTTTGACACTTACATATATATTAATATCAGATGAATGGCATGCCTCCCATATACATCTGTAAACATTTTGGAGAGACTAGAAACTACTACAAATGTTAGGCACCTACCTATGACGGACATTACAGGCAAAACTTTAGAGACCAGCAGGTCTGGCACACATTTCAGTGGCATGGCACTGGTTTAGATCAGGCTCAGGATCCAGGTCTGGCTGTTGCTTTTTTATAGCACTGGTCAAGGTCATTTCCTTGTTCCATTAATTTCTCATCCAGGTAATGAGAATATTAATAACACCAATCAGGTATACCTTTTATAAGTTATAAGATGGTGATGAAGAGATCTATAGCTTTTGCACCAAAGCCAGAAAACCCATGGCCTCTGTTTAGTTCTTTCACCACTTACTTCTTCTTCCTAGCTGGTCTCTGTCTTCATTATTATGCCTGGAGCCCTCTTAGCTTTACTGTTTTCTCCTCTTCACATATAGCTTCCTAATTCCATCTATCAAGTAAGCACAAGTATAAAGATGTAGAAGTAGATGGTTCTGGACACTTGCCTTGTTTTAATAGTATATCAAGTAAAAATACACAGTGATTCCAGCACTGCTCAATCACTCCGGAAAAAAAGGAAACAAAGGAAAGCAACACTTCTACTTTATGCCATTTTAGGTCCATACTGTAAGTTCCCTAATATATTTCCAAAGACCAGCTTATACTCATAGCCATAAATGATACTGACCATTTCTTGATCAATCAGCATAGTTGCAAAGCTCAGTATACATAAAGCCCAAGGAGGAATAAAGAATAATTTCACTTGTAAAAAGTAATTGCATGTGATAGTGAGGCATCCCTGAATTTCATCATCTCTTCCTATTTAACTGAAACCTTGTATACTTTTTTTGTGTTTAGAGTGTTTTGAAAGATGAATGGACATTGCAGCTCATTTTTGAGAAAGCCATGGCAAAGCATCAGGTTAGCACTTCTGCACTTTGTACTCCAGAGCCTTTATGCCTGAACAACATCTTCTTTAACAGTGATGGCTCCATCCAGTATAAAGAAAAGCCATATTCCTCTGCCTCTGAAGCCCTAAATGCTTACATTGATGATTTTCACTTAAGCTGTGAGCCTCCTGATATTAATGACACAAAGGCTAGCCTGGATCCGAGCCCTCTTGAATTTCTTGCTAAGCCAAACAGGGGTAAGCTTTCATTATTCTGGGTTCAGTTTACAATTATCCATAGAAAGCTGATGTTTGAAGAGGATATATTCTCTTAGAAGTTTTTTTTCCCTCTTTAAGAAGTAGTTGTCTTGAAATTTGTAGATCTTTTTATGAAATTGTTACAAAATGTTTCCAAAACTTTATTTTTGCAATGTATTTTTTTGATTTGAAAGATGATTAGAGCCAAGCTGCATTAATCTCAGAGAGGCAAAGCTCTAGCTCTTTAGTCTATAGCCTTTGGTCTTGTGACTGAAAGTATTAAAGAGTTACTAAAGTTGTCCATCTGAAGTTACCCCTTCATACGATAATAATAAATATTAGTAATACTTCGTATGATTATGGTGGGATCAAAATGAATGAGGAGACCTAAGTTACTGCACTTATGGGGCTGCCAGGTTCCTTCTAGGGCAAAGTGAAAAGAACAAGGTTGTAGTAGAGGTCAGGTAACTCAAGGCTTGATTCCTTCTTTGCTAGTAATGGTGGGGATTGAACTGTACCAGCTGCATAATTTTTTAACTCTATTATGTAGATAACTGAAAATAAAATTAGCTTACTCAAATATTTCAATATTTTTCATTAAAAATTGCTATTTATAGAAGCTGAAAAGAATCCCACCATGAAACCAAAGGTGAGTATGAATATAAATTGTGACTGATTGACTTCGAAGCCTTTGGGGAAATAAATTTGTCATCTAGTAGCTTCTTTTATGTATATGAGTCAAATCATAACAGCACTATCAATAATTCAAACACCTGTTTCCTTTAAATGTAGTATTTCTAAGTCTCTACAAAAGAATTTCAGTGTCTACAAAAGAATATTAGAAAATTATACGTTACAAAATTAAAGTATCGTTTATTGTTACTGATTTTAAACTATTATGCAAACAATTGCATCCATTGCCTGCTATACTTGACATGCAAATTTAGAATAAGCGAAACAAATTCTTACTGTTTTTCCAGTGAAAATATGAAATGAGGTTGTACACAAGTGAACCATGGTCCACACAGAGAGAGCCAAACTTCTTCATGCAAAGTTATCTGCTTATCATATTTGTCATGGTTTGATTAGCAGGAGGAATGATATGGGAATGGAGTGTGAAAGTGTGGTTTAGACATCTATATTATCTGTGCAATTGAGGGGCAAAATATATTGTAATTCATTCAGTAATACTTTTGGTAGTCCTCCCAAGGATTTTCATTCTGCTTTTGAGGTTTGCTAGTAGAGTAGTTGTTGTTGTTGTTGTTGTTGTTGTTGTTGTTGTTGTTGTTTTTCCTCCTTGAATCCACAGGGAATGAATCCACAGGAAGAAGTCTGTGTGGCTGGCACTGGATAGTGACCTGGGTTGTTTCACACACAGTTGCTTTTCCTCTGGGTCCTCTTGAGTTATTAATTCCATGATCAATGTTATTTTTATACTTGTTCATAAGGAAAAATGAAGTTAATTTTTTCTGATTTTAAAATTAATACTTATGAATGGCAATAAAAGTTCAGAAAATTGTGTAAGGAGTAAACAAATGTAATCCCAACACCAGAAAAAATAATTCTTTCTTCTGTATAAATTTCCCCCATACGTGTGTGTTTGTGTATCTGTGTGTATAAGTATTCATGTATCCGTAGTTCATGAATGTCATTTCATAACATTCTGTATCTTCAAGTTACATGGCTCTGTTGTTTTCAGTTATCTATCAGGGCACTTTGGTTGTCACATATATCCTTATTGAGAAGGTCACTATTGCCAGCATCACATGTACATACTTTGCTTGAGATAAAGATTGGAGATTCTAGGAAAAAGTCAATGCATATTTCAAAGCTTTGCTTCATGTTGTTACAATGTCTTCTAGAGAGGACATCTGTGCTCTATATATTCCTGCCTATGTAGGGGGAAGGGTCCTCTCCCTCCACCCTAGCCATGCCCTTGACTATTGTCAGCCTCTCGACTCCCTGCCAATCTGCTGGGGAAACAATGTTGCCTGTATTTATTTAGCATCTGTCTCTTTTTGGGTTCATTGCCTGGTAATAGTCTTCACTTGATCTTATATATGTATATCTTTATTCCATCGAGAATTTATTTTTCTGCTAGGTATGATGCAAACTCACTATTTTTTTTTTATTTAGAGAATACTTTATTAGTTTCTGTAATCAAACCCACGTAGATAAGACCTTACATATTTAATACAGTGCGTTTACCCCTGTACAAATGGAAAAATATTAAGTTTAACATTTCTAGACCAATATGGCTATTAATTTCTGTACAATGCCAACTCAACACGGTAAACTGGGATACTTTTTCCGCAAACTCACTATTTTAAAAATAATTCTACTTACCACTTTTATCATAACCGGAAACTCCATCTGTATTTGGGCTTATTTCCTCTTTTATTCTACCAATCCATGTGTACCATTTCTGTACTTCATCATTAAATTTTAATTATACTAATTGTTCAACATCTTGGTTGGAATGGAATGATGGTGGAGGTGTTAGTCATTTCTCCTCATTTAGTCTTTCAAATGGACTTCAGAATTACTCACAATTTCCAAATCCTGGTGTTTAGATTTACTTAGAATAGATTCCTCACCGCCCTCTTGGGCCCTGCCTCATCCCCTCCAGCCCCAATCTCCACCCTGCTGTCAAAGTAATCTTCCTAAAGCCTTGATCTTCTGCTGTCATTTGTAGGATACTGTAGTTACTTCCCATCATCCTCAAGATGAGGCTCAAAGTCCAGGTTGTCTTAAGGCCATTGGAGTGATTGTATATTCCCATTTAGCAGTCTGCTTTGATTTCTCATCTCTGCCTGTGCATGCGCATGCACGTGCGTGGGTGCACACACACACACACACACGCACACACACACACACACACTCGCGCGCGCGCGCACACACACACACACACACACACACACACAGCCACCTGGTTTACTCTGTTCCAGGTATCCCAAATTGGCTCTAGTCCACTGTGTTTACATCATGCTCTGGGCTCCTATTTGCCTTTCATTTGCTTTCTTCCTCTCATCTCTGGTAACCTCTTCTGGCCTCAATTTAGGTGTCATTTTCCTGGCACTTCTCTGCACCCTGTACAGTCTGGTTTAGTTATTTCTGTTGTGCCTTTTGTTCGTGCCTGTAACACCCCTAGGATAGCATTTAAAGTCCGTTGTGTGGATTTTCTCCTACACTAGATTGATAGGCCATCTGTGTCTTGTCTACAATTGTACTTTACCTTTTAATGTGAAGCACAATATCCAACACGAGGCAGACTGACTCACCATTTTGATGCCAGTGGGAGTTCCTTTAGTGATTCCATAATTCAGGAATTCCAGAATTCCTTTGACCCAACTGCAAAGAAGCCCATACCCATATGTCTCCCCTTGATCTGTTATTTGGGTTCATCGTTTAGTGCCAACCTACTACACTGTAGCATTGGTACTGGTGGCATCTGTGCATTCCATGCAGTATCTCAGGTGTGACATTTCCACAGGCCAACTGAATGGAGCTAAACTGACAAATTGCCTACAGGATTACTCTTTTGATGGGTCAAATAAAGCTGTCTTTGGCTAAAAAGAGAAAAATGTGACTGTGTCTACCATGTACTTAATAGTCAGCTTATTGTATCCTAAGTATACACTTAAGCATTGCACAGGAATATTGGGCATCACAAAGTTAGATGTTCTTACTTTAGAATGTCTTATTTCTAATTAGCTGTAATGGAATGGAATTTTTCTTGTTCTTGTTGTGTGTGGGACTTTTTTTCTCCACTCGACCATGGGTTTTACATTCTTTCCAGTCAATATTTGAGGATTTTTCTTTCCTTAAAAGTTAAGTGATTTTCCTTTGCATGGAAATGTGCTTTGGGAGATCCAGAGAGAAGATTCTCTTGAAAGATTATGGCAAAAGCCTTGAAACGCTTTTGCTTGAAACATTAATCCCTTGAATACTTCTCTTTCAGTTTTTATGCTCATATGTGGGACAAAATGATCCGGCAATGCTATAATAGCCTATTTTGTGGATGAGAGAGCTGTGCCTCTTTCAAAATAATAAAAAATCATAACTATTGATTTGTATGTGGACTCATCTGGAAATCAAAGTAGACTTTTAATGGGCATGAAAAAGAAAGTATTCTTACCAATCTCTAAACCAACTTTGAGTCTTTTGTCCTACTTTGTATATCTCTGGGACATTATGTTATATAGTCTATTCCTACTTTTAAGGCAGAGGGATAGGGAATCCACTCAAAAGTCATTTCATCTCATTCTCAAGATAATAAAGGGGTTTTGTTGTTTCAATCTCTAGTACCTTTGAGGTTGAACTGACAAACTGCATATATATAACACCTACTTGGTGCCAAATAATGGAATAGAATTAAGGATGGAGAGTCCGTCATGATCTCTGTTTTAAGATGCCGTGATATCTGCCTTCAACAATCTCATAGTTTGTGAGAAATTCAAATAATCATAACACCAGGTATTGCGCCGCACATTGGGGCAACAGGCACCCATATTGAACTTCCACTGGAAGCGAGGGTAATCACAAGGTTGTCCAAAAGAATTTTGAAGGCCAAGTATTAGATAGGCCAAAAGAGAGAGAACATTCCTGAAAGGAGACTGGGACATAGACATGCATTTAGGAGGTCACTGATAATTCACGATAGAAAGAATGAAGTTTCCTTAGAAACTTGTCTTGGATTCAGTGTTAAATTTTTCAGTGTTTAATCAGCTGTTTTCTATAGCTTTTTCTTTAAAAAAAATGGTCTTTTACTCTAGATAATACAAAAGTTTAGAATTTGAGGTTAGTTCATGTTGAGCGTATTGGCTTATACCTATAACCCCAGCTACCCAGTAGTAGACAGATCACAGTTCAAGACCATCCCAGGCAGAGTTAGCAAGACCGCATTTTCAACAAACTAGCCAAGCATAGTGGCATAGTTTTGTAATCCTAGACATGCTAGAGGCCATAGATAAAGGTTTAACTTCAGAGCATCCAAAAAGCATGACACCCTCCTATCTAAAAAATAACCTAAAACAAAAAAAAATGATTGAAGATATGGCTCAAATAGAGAGGATCTGAGTTTAAGCCAGACTGCAAAGAAGGGAGGGAAGGGAAGGGAGAGAAAAAAAAGAAGAAAGGAAAGGAAAGTGAGAGAGAGAGAGAGTAAAAAAAAGGAAGGAAGGCAGGCAGGAAGGAAGGAAGGACGGAAGGAAGGAAGGAAGGAAGAAACGAAGGAAGGAAGGAAAGAAGGAAGGAAGGAGAAGGAAGGAAGGAAGGTTGGTTCATTCAAATAGATAATATTTTGGGCTGCTAAATTTGTCAATCTTTTCTATGGTTCTTTCTAACTCCTAGAATAATTATTTAATCTCTTCACAGCCTACATACCAGATAAAAAGTATTTTCCCAAATTGCTACCCACACTTTCTGAGCCTCCTGAAATGGCTCTACATTCCAGCCAGTAGCTGGTCACTGATGTCCTGCAGATCACTCTGCTCATTCTTTGTACTTTGTCACAGACACCATTCCTTCTTCCCAGAAAAACTTCCTACACACACACACACACACACACACACACACACTATCAGCTAGCTAACGCCGGCCTACCCTTGAAAACACAGTGCAGCTCAGCCATGCCCAGGGCTTCCTAATTCTTTTCTGCCTCTGTGGTCAGCAGCCACCAAAGTTCCTATACAATACTATCCCTTGTGGTATTAATGTCCTTAGGACTCTATTAATGATAGTAGTCTACTAGCAATGCCTAATACTAAGTACATATTATAGAACACCATGTATATGATATCTATTTGCATATATAAATATGTTTGCTGCAAAAAACAATGCCTAGCATTTATGTATCAGGAACTACTATTTACTTTATCTACATCTTACCAATGAGTTCTCACAGCCAAACTCTATTATCCCCAACTTTACAAAGTCACTAACTAAAGCTCACAAGGGCCCAGAGAGCTGTATATATTGCCCTGGGTTTGTATCCAGGTACTTGTGCTCACATTCTGGGCCAGAAGTAGAACACAGCACTGTATGTATTTATAATCCAAGTAATGGGACTGAAAATTGCTGAAGCTGAAAGAGAAAAAGAGAGAGTTCTAAGACTCAACTTAAACATACTCTTTATAAAGGCCCTGAATGTAATCAATTTGGTTGTATTCCTTGATTTACCTTAGTAGGAACTAATTAATGAATAAGAATTAGAGCTTAAAAGACAAGAATTTATTAATTTGGGTGAGAAGCAACGAGCTAACTGAGAACCTCCCACCCTGTTCATGCTTTGGCTGTTTTTGTACAAACTGTTTTGGAAGCATTAGGGAGGAAACTTAGTGGTCAAAGCCTGGACTCTAAGAACTAAGCCTGGATTCCCACACTCTGCTTGCCTGCCTTATATTCCTGGGCTGGTTACTTTCTTTTTCATGCAAAATGGGAAAGATAATACCTTTCAAATGCAATATATTGAAGATTAAATAAAATTATATATGTGACTGAACCAAAAACAGTTCTGTGTCATATTGCCAGTGCCCCCAAAATAATTTATTTACCGGGGTGAAAAAAATTACAATGTAAAATATGGCATTTCTCCATGCTTTTGACCCTTTCTTTATAAAATTCTTTGCTTTCATTCTCACATCTCATAGAGATTCTTACTCTCAGGAGTAATATTTTATGGGGACAATTACATCGTCACCTGAGGGTTAATTGTTCTTAATTACTTATTTATTTATGACCTTAAGTAGTTGCACAAAGGGATTTCAGTTCAACATGTCAGTTTGTAATTACAAGACATCTTAATCAGTGTCACCCCTTTCATCATTCTTCCCATCTCTCCCAACTCAGTTCAATCCATCAGTTTACTTGATTCCATTCACACCACACACACACACACACACACACACACACACACACACACACACACACTTTTGTTCATCCTTGCTCTCTCCATTCACCAACACTCCCACTGCCTTGAATTCAACCCCTCCATGACAACACATATTTCAGTTTCCTAATACTCATTTTGTTAAACTGTAAGTTAATTGTTCTAAGGCATTAACACCATCAACCCCATGCCCTGCATATACCATATTTTAATTAATACATTTGTATATATACACACACACACATATATATATATCTATATATATAGATATATATATATATATGTATCAGCCTGGGATTGAGTATGCCTCTACATGACCCTCAGAGTTGCTCTATAAGGTGCCAAGGGTTAGTTGACAGTACACAGAGGTATTTTCACTCTTCCCAATGCAGCTGATACTGGCATGGATTTTGTGGCACTTTGGGTAAAATAGTGATTTATGTTGCCCAAGTAATTTTAGGCAGTTCAAGTAATTTATTATATCAGAGTTTTGCCTGCTTAGTTATCTATCCCAGTTAATCTCTGAAACTTGAAGCTTTATACTGTATTTATTTATGAGTTTCCATTTCTGTTGGTCCTGCTTTATCATACTGTAGACACTTATGCTGGGAAATCTTGTGAGTAGCCAAGGACAGGGAGTACTTGGGAGAAGGTGAGGAGAGGAGGAATCCCTGTGAGAAACGGCTTCCTGGCAGTGCAGCTTTCCAGTGGACAAAATAAAAGCCCTAGATTCTTACATTGAACATAATTACTTTCTCTAGCTCTTTATTACCTTTTGTAAATTGAAAGATACCAAGAGGAAATACAATATTATTAGCAAAAAAAAGTTGGGACATAATGAATGAAATAGAATTAAGCTGTATGTTTTAGATATTGTTCTCAGTTGTTAATATCATTGTTAATAAGTATTACATACAATAAATATGCATATAATATTACACATAATAAATATATCCAATGAGAATGCATAGGTGGGCCTGTGTGTTCCAGAGAATAGCAAAAAAAACCACTTTCACAAGACTATCTGTAACCTTGTGTAACTTCTCTATACCTCGGAAAGATTATGTAGCCAGTTCGTCATCTTCCCAAATGCGCTGTCATACTGTTTTAAATCTTGTTATTTACCTCCTTTTCCTTATTGTTTCTATTCCTCTGTCCATCTCTATTTTTGTTGTATTTTTGTTGCAATAGAAATGATATTTCCTGCGTGTGACACGAACATACACATTTGCACATACATGTCTCCAGCTTGCACAGCATGTAGTGGACTCAACAGTGGGTGTGCATCTCTGGGGCTTTGCTGGACCAGGCTAGCTATGTATTGCCATCAATAGATGTGACTCTGCCACTCTTGAGCATCAACCCATGTTACTCTCCCAGTCTACTCAGACTGCCATAATAAGTAGGTGGACTGGTGGTGGCGACTGGCAATCCAGTGTCCTGTCCTGGCAAAACATTGTTCTGGGGAGACATGTCTTCCTGGCTTGCAGATGGCCACTCTCCTGCCATGGTCACACCTGGTGGAAGAATGAGGACTTTGTTATCTTTCAGTTTATAATAAGGACACCAAACTCAATTGGATCAGGAATCCATCTAACTCCATATCTATGAAACTCTAGTTCCTCCTCGCCTGCCACCTGCAACCACCATCCTTCTGCCATGTTGCTTTGATTTGACGACTCCTACATGGCACACACAAGTGAAGGCAGGCAGTATTTGTCCTGTTGTGGCTAGCATATGGCCTTCAGGGGTCCCCCATGTGGTAGCATTCCTTTTTAAAGTCTGAATGGTATTTTCACTGTGTATATTCCAGCTTTAAACTAAACATTTTGTTTCTCTATTTATCCATCCATATTTTGGCTGTTGTGAATCATGTGTGGATAAACATAGGTAGGCGTCTTTGAATTCCTGTTTTAGATTATCTTGGTTGATATCATGTTTTTATGTTTGTTTGTTTGCTACTACTAGAGCCTGTGGGCTGTCCTTTAGCTTTTTCATCCAGGACTGGTTAATTGGAGATAAGAGTCTCCTGGCCTTTCCTACAATTTGAACCACAATCTGATCTCAGCCTCTTAAATAGCTAAAATTCCAAGCATGTGCCACTGGTGCCCAGCTATCATCATGGTTTTTATCTTGGATTTCCTTGATTATTCATTCAGGGTGAACTGATCTTACTTTTATCATTATCGACCATTGACATTTGTATTTGTTCTGCTTTAAAATGCATGTTCATATATTTTACCAGTTTTTCTAATGAGTAACTGCCTTTTGGTTTGTGTGTTAATTCTTAGGAGTTATTTGAGTTACCTGAAAATTAATCTTTTTTTTTCTTTTCTTTAAGAAATGCTTTTGTTTTTGCAGTAGTGGAGATCAAACCTAGCACTGTGCACATGTTTAGTCAGCACTTGTTTACTGAGCCACACACCCCACTATCACCCAATTTTTTGTTTCTTATACACATCTCTTGATTTGTGGCTTGTCCTTTTCTGAGATGTTTTGTTAGGTAGAAGCCTTCATTTTTAATGGAGTATAATTTCTTCCTTGGAAAGATTAAGATATTTAATCTTTCAATTTCAGGTAGACCAAACATGTATTTCAGGAAGTAAAGTAGAAATTACAGAAAGTAGAAATTACTTGACATTACTTGAGACTTCCTTTAGAAAATACTTATTGTGGGTTTTTTGATAAACACAAGACAATGCAGCATTGACAGACAAGTAATACTGACAGGACACATGCAGAGATTTCCCATAGACAGGAGGCTGGTCTTGAGACTGCCACTACTTCTATAGATTGAGTAAAAATGATCTTCATTAGTAAAATGCGTTGATTGACCAGAACTTCTTCACTTTTTTTCTAAGACTGAGTACTTAAAAGGTTTTGCTATGTTAAGCCTCTCAAGAAAAACTGTAGTAGAAGGAAAGAAAATGATGTTTAAATTTTCCTAAAGCTAAAAGAACATAATTCATTTCCAACCCTGATTCTTAAGACTACATCCTGGAGAGAGTAATTTTTCATCATTTCCAATAAAACCAACTTGAGATTCCAGCTAAAGCACTTGTAAAGGCAAAGCCATTTGTTGAAGGTATTTCCCTATAATTAAGATGACTCTGCAGAGAACACTATAAAAAGCAAGTCTCCCATGACTGGCTGCAAAACATAAAACACTGAAATTGCTAAGTAATACTATAGATCTCAAATTTTATATGTATATTTAGAACTAGTCTCATAAAAGGAATGATTATTTAACAGTCTAAATTCCCAAAAATGCTTTTCATAGTGGGAGAAAACGTGTAATACATATTGCTATGCTTCCTTCTCTATGGATATTAAAATGTAAATTCCCACCTTGGAGCATGTGGAAAATCTTCCCATAGAGTGAATCCTAAATTAAGTGTGACAGGTGATTTAGATTAATCACTACATATTACTGAGAGAGAGAAAAAATTTTGTAGTTCAATGAAATGTAACACCACACTAAGGGAAAATACAAAGATGGGCCATGTTTGAGGGAAAAAATTAACAACACGATCTTTGAAAAACTGAAGAAAAGCATATGAATCTCATTTCTCCCAGGGTTACCAGGATTCTACACTACTGAATGAGAAGTTTTAAAAGTCCTTCAGATAATACTATCAAATGTGCTTTAAAAAAAAAAGTATGTCACTTCACTGCCATTGACAACTTCATTGTGAGGCTGTGCTAATCAAGATGAGTGAAGCCAGAGGGTTGCTCACATTGTAGCCAAAGCCACACATGAGAACAGCTACAACGGCCTAGATTCAAGAGTGTCTAAGCTGGAGCTGGTGGCTCACACCTGTAATCCTACCTACTCAGGAGGCTGAGATCTGAGGATCAGGTTCAAAGCCAGCCTGGGCAGGAAAGACTGTGAGACTTATCTCCAATTAACCACCAGAAAACCAGAAATGCCTCGGTAGCTCAAGTGGTAGAGTGCTTGCCTTGAGCTGAAGAGCTGAGGGACAGTGCCCAGGCCCAGAGGTCAAGCCCCATGACTGACAAAAAAAAAAAAAAAAAAGTGTGTAGTATCCCCACTCAAATCGAGTTCTGTCACTTACAGAGAAATTTGGGTAGGTATTTTACCTAAAAAGCTTTTGCTCTTTATATGTCTTTACAGAATAAAGGAATAAGGCTTGATCACTATGATGAAGTTTTTGTTCTTAAAGACTGATCTTTGAAAGTGGAGGTATGGCTCAAGTGGTAGAGTGCCAGTCTTGAGAAAAAAAAAAGCCAGTGAGCCAGGCACCGGTGGCTCATGCCTGTAATCCTAGCTACTCAGGAGGCTGAGATCTGAGATCTGAGTTTAAAGCCAGCCCAGGGAGGAAAGTCCGTGAGACTCTAATCTCCAATAAACCACTAGAAAACCAGAAGTGGCACTGTGGCTCAAGTGATGGAGTGCTCACTTTGAACTGAAGAGCTGAGGGACAGCTTCCAGGCCCAGAGTTCAAGCTCCACAACCGCCCCCCCTCAAAAAAAGCCAGTGAGAGTACAGGACTCTGAATTCAAGCCCCAATACCAGCATTTAAAAAAAAAAATATATCTTAAAAATTAAAATATTCTTATACCTGCTATAGAGACTGATAGATTCTTTATTCTGCCCTTTAGTGGACTTTGAAGAGGATACATAGACTTCCTGAGCATAGATCCCCCATAAACTCTTTTTCTTTTTTTTTTGGGGGGGGGGGGGTCCGGTCGTGGGGCCTGAACTCTGGGCCTGTCCCTCAGCTCTTCAGCTCAAGGCTAGCACTCTACCACTTGAGCCATAGCACCACTTCCAGCTTTTTTCTTTTTGCTTATGTGGTGCTAGGGAATTGAACCCAGGGCCTCAGGCATACAAGGCAAACGCTCTACCACTGAGCCACCTTCCCAGCCCCCCACCCATAAACTCTTAAGTGTTGTACTTTACTCAGATATTCATAGAACAGAGCAGAGAAATACACAGTTATCTTAAATTTTTAAACCTTGGATTTAAGTATGTGTTTTGGGGAATCTTGGAATTCCTCAAAATAACATGTATTTGTATTTGGGTATGTACTTTTTCTAGAATTCTTTATCTTTATTTTTTTTTTATTTTTTAGTCCTAGGCCAGGACTCAAACTTGGTACCTGACAATTGGCTATTATTCTACCAAGTGAGCCAAGCCTCCCACCTCATCAGAACATTCTTAGAGATTTATGACCCCCAAAAATGCTAGGAATTGTAATATGAGACCAAATAACTCCTCAAAAGCAAGACTGGACTATAACCTGACCAAATAATATAAATTGACAAAGAAATCAGTCATATGAATGTGATTTAGTACTACTCATCTAAAATGGGATAAAAGAGGACTACAGAAGTAAATACTGACACCATTTAGGAAGGAGAGGATGTTTCCTGTAGGTAAAATAATGTATACAAATACTTTACAATCCTTGGCACAAGGATTTGGCTTCAGTTCTGTCACTTTTGAAGCTCACCTTTGGACAGTCCTCTGCTTAGATAGAAGTGCCTGCATCAGCTGAACCCCAGGCTGGGACCACCACACTGCCGGTCTGTCATCAGTGCCCCATAGTAATACTATCACATGTCCTCTTCCTTTCCTTACATCACATCTGAAATTCCCCGTGGCTGAGCAGTGTATATCAAATGGAGAGAAAAGTTATGCCTCTTCGAATGCTTCCTAAATAGGGGAAACAACAACAACAAAAACCATGATATGTCTTTATCAGTGTCTTTATCAGTACTGCTGCAATCACTAAGATGGTTTTAAATAGATGGTATTTTCATGTCAGTTAATTTTCAGGCACTATTTGAATACCATCTTTAATCTCTCTTTTATCAGGTCATTTAGTAGAATCAATCAGCAAGTACTTTATACCTACCTGTAATGTATAAGATGCTGTGTGGAGAAGGAAAAAAAACAGTAATGAATAAGAAATAGCCCCAGTGATTTTTCAATGAAGTTCATTCTCAGGGAAATCTTGGCTATCTTGATTATGTTGCTGCCATTTCTCTTCTTTTATTCCCAAATTATCCCAATAAGCATCACTCACATGCATGGAGGTTTGCTTTTACAGGAGTGCTCTTGGCCTCATCTTGTCTGTATGATCATCTCAGTAAAATCTTAAGAAAAGCCATTCCCTCTTCCATAGAGGCCTGCTTCTATTTGGGAACATCTTTAACTGCACTAAAAGACAGTGAAAAAAGAGAGAGCAGTGAAGTACAGAAGCAAGCCATTATTGCTCTGTACTTCATAAAAGAGTAACAGCCATTCTTGAGTACATCTGCCCCATGCATTCTCATGATGGGGGAACAGCCATGTTTGGGATGCATACCTTCCCAAGGCCCAGAAAGGTATCTTCCATGATGTTTCCTACTAGCTTCTCGGAACCCTAAGATTTTCATCTGTCAAATGAGAGTCATTCATTCCCTCAAAACAGATATTTTTCACACAAAATAGTCCACATTTTTCTCTCACAAGAGTTTAAGCTCCTTGAAGCAATACAGCAGAATAAAATATCCAGAGAGACTTGATTTGAGAAGAGGGATTTCTGAAGTCTTTTTGTCTTTTATATCCCCTTCAGTACCTACCTACCAAAAAAAAAACTTTATTTATTATAGTTACCAGATTAAAGAAAAATAATAGCAAAATACAGAAAAAAAACATGCCTGAAGACCCCAAAGCCTGTTCTTTATGTGTATAGTAAGAACTTCCAGGGGAACTTTTTTAAAAACCACTTTTTTAGGTCAAAATTAAACTATGTTGTATATAAACTAGAATCATGAAGCAGTTTTTCACACAGAATTTCAGCATAGAGATATAAAAGATGGATGAATTTGCATGCTTTCAAATGAGGGCTCCATGTATATTTAAAGAATTCTTTGCTCCATGGAGGAGTTCCAGTGTGGGTTAGACATGCTTTTAAGGATATGCTCTTCATCTGTAAGCTAGTTACATTTATTTTTATCAAGTGGTGTATTTTAGCGTATTGTTTTACATCTGTTTTAATAATTAACCATGGCACTTTCCCAATGTTTCTACATTCTAACTCTTCCAAAAATTGACTTCTATATTTTAAAAACAGAAGTCCCAGCTGAATGTTCACTTGAACTAAAAAGCTTTAAAGTAAATATTTTGACTCTAGCTTATAATTCAAAGTCCTAGAGCTAGTATTCAGTCACTGAAGATACAGCACAGCAGAATGTAGACTTCTTGTTTGAAGGGCACCAGCAAGCTGCATAGGAGCTTCTGTCATCTTCTTCTGCTTCAGGAAGACTTTAGTGGTGGCACACTGATTAACTCGGGGAAATTCTGATCATCACGTGCTAGACATCAGGCCAATTGAGTCACTTTTCCTGTCACAACCATAGGCATCATGGGTGAGGGGACTGTAGCCAGAACCCTTTCCAATATGTCTGTCAACTTCCCAAGGATATGCTCGAGCAAATTTTTTTTATTGTGAAAATACTGTACAGAGGGGTTACAATTACATGGGCAAGATAATGAGTACATTTCTTATCAAGCATTGTAGCCTCCTCCTTTGTTTCCTCTTCCCATCCCTTCCCATCCTCCCTCTGCGCTCCCCTCGAGCAATTTTTTTTCTTGAAATAGAACAATGCAACCTAGTGCTGTTGCTTCCAAAATATTAATAAACACAGATTCAAATTTTACCAACTAATATAAATAAGGGAAGAGCAGGGACTTGACTACAGCATTCTGTCTCGAAGAGTAGATCTGGCATGTGTCTGATGATGACGTTCAGCAAATGGCTGTGGAGTCCTTTCTATGTGTGTATAATGATGCAAAACAGTCTCCATTCCTGCCATTTGAAGGGAGGAACAGTTTAGTAGGGGAAAAGACATTAATGAAAATGACAGAGGTGGATATTTCAGATCTATGACTGTTTATATAAGTTCTTCAACCCAGCATGAGTGGCCTTGTGGCCTGATAATGCTGTGTTCTCGGGAGGCTATCTTCTCTATGGTAGAATGTTTAACATCATCTCTGGGCTCTAAACACCCAACCTCTCTCCCAGGAAATGGTAATCAAAAATGTCTCCAGGTATGGTCAAATGTCCTCATGAACAGAAGTACAAGGCATTTTGAGAGAGAATATATATAACATGGAAGCAACTTAAACTGACAAAGCTTTTCCTAGCTGCATGGTGACATTGGTAGTAAGCTCTGATGATGGGGGCTGTGAGAAGGAGGGAAAAAATGAGAAAAGGAAGTTCTTTCAGGTTCTTTCTGTGGGCCAGGTCTCTGCACATATTATCAATAGAGGGTATCTCAAGTGCAGTGTTCAGATCCTGCTAACACATTATTGTTCACTGTGGGGATGGGGATGCAGAGGCACTCAAGGAATTTGTTTTATGTTTTTTATTGTAAAAATAGTGTACAGAGGCTTACAGTAACATGAGTAAGGTAATGAGTACATTTTCTACCGAGCATTGATACCTCCTCCTTTGTTTATCCCCTACATCTCTTTACTTCCCAGCTCCCCAACTCCCTCCTTCCCCTCCCCAAGTTGTAGTTTGTTTTCAACATAGTGTGTATAATGATACATCTCATTGTAAAAATAGGTCAGCATTTTGTTATTTCCCTTCCCCTCCCCCAATTAGAAAAATGTATATACAAGATGCAGGGCACCAACATCAAATGCAGTGAAAACAGGGGTTGTACTGTGGGGGAAGAACATACAAAAGAAACAAAAAAAAAATCACATAGTACAGTTAAATATGCTAAAAACAGTAGCAAGAAAGAAAAAAAACCCTATCTTGGGATTCATTTCACTTAACGTCATCTTATATGGTCATATGTACATAACTTTTGACCTTTTCTACATGTCCTAGACTTATACTAGTAATTGCAAATAAGGGAAACCATGGGACCTATGTTTCTTTGGGCCTGGCTTACTTGACTTAATATAATTTTTTCCAAGTTCAAGGAATTTTTGTTGAAATAGTAATGTCAATCCAACAGGCACCATCATAAGTACGAGGGAATATCAATATGACCAAGCTACATTCAGTCTTCTTAAAATAGAGTGAAGGGAGCGCTCATTCTTGGGGGTGTGGGGCGGGGGGAGAGGGGAGGTTGCAGCTTCCTGTGAAGAGAGGTCTGTCATTCAAAATATAACCACAGCATATGCAGGTGGCAAGTGTACCTGACTTTCCTCAGCTGCTCCAGCTAGAGTCGATTGTTCTTTTGTAGCTCCTCCATTTCTTTTTTTCTTTTTGTAGTATTTTGTTGTTATTGGAGAGATGATACACAGAGAGGTTACAGTTACATGAATCAGGTAATAAGTACAATTCTTTTTGAACCGTGTCTTCTCTTCCCTCACTCTCTCCCTGATTTTTCATCCCATTCCTACTCACAAGACTACAGTACATTTTCCACCTAGCGTCTACTGAATACCACTGTTGTGTTTATTCATGTTTGTCCCACTTTTTCTGTGCCTCCCTTAGACAAACTAACAAACAAGGCCAAAGGAAAACAAAACTGCAGCAGCAACTAGAAAGCTATTTCTTGTTTCCCTTTCTTTAAGTTCATTTCATAAACTATTATTTTATATTATCACATGCTATTGAGCCTTTGTGATCCTGAGATTCTGTGCTTGCCCTTAGAGCTCTGCCACAACTAGATGGAAACATGCAAGCGTTGGAATTAGCATATTCATTCTCTTTCTCTTCCTTCCCCCGCCCCTTCTTTCTCCACATCTTCAAGCTCTCCCTGGACAGTTCCCTCCCACTCATATCATTGCCCGTCCTGCAAACTTCTCCCCTTACAGTGCTAGACGCTCTTAGTTCCACATCGAGCAGGAGATTTTTCTCCTACTTCCTTGTTTCCAACAAACGGCCCCATGTGTCATGGGACTGTGTCTCACATATCCCAGAAGAAGTCACTGTGCCCATAGGGACAAAGTGCTCTAATTGTGTAAGATTAGATCTCAGCAACCTTTTCTCTTTAGAGAACACATTATACAGGTACAAAAGATTGCGTTTAAATGACATGGATTTGGCATGAGGGAGCAGATATTTCCCAAGGTAAATCCAGATACCTTGGAAGAAAAGTAAAAAAAAAATGGCTGCTAGTTAGACAAGAACGTCACTACAGTAATTCATCTCATTCACACTTCCCAGACTGTACTGCCAGCCCCACTACGGTCAACGTTGACAGTGGTCAGACAGGTGCTTGGCACATGGAATCTTCAATAACTACTGTGAGTATTTGTGGAATAAGTGAATGAATGAGCAAGTAAATTGATACCTTTTTAAATATATACCTAGCTTGTGAGTTGAAGAAGATTCATGGAAAATAGTTAAAAGTCTTTTTGGTGGTACAAGCTAGAGATTTGGTAAAGTTGGTTGTTGTGTTGAATTTTGAGACTGCAGTATCTTCTCTACTACAGTAATACATTATAAGGGTGGACAGCAGCACCTGCCACAAAGAAATCCTCTGATTAAGAGCCAATAGTATTATTGTCTATCAAAGACAAGATGAGCTATCTTGAATGATGAGAAAGAATACCTAATATTCCTCATGGAAGAAAAGAAGATAGCATTTTGAATGTTCTAAAAGACAGATAATGGTTCAGTAGCCAGGGGCAGGTTAAGCAAGAGTCTGATCTTATAAGCATCTGTTGTTAGAAAGTAGGCAGGAATGGTGACATTTGCAAGTTAATGTCCATGCAAATGAATAGCTGGACCAGGCAGGGGCAGTCAGAGAGCAAGAATCCTGGCAGATAAAATTAGTGCCAAGTTCCCAGGTGTCCCAAATCAATGCCCTTTCTTCTTGGTACCTGCAGAGTCACCTCTATAGTGAAAAAACACACACACGCACACACACGCACAAAACAGGACTCTCTCTCCTCAGGATTCTGTGCTAATTTCCAGAACTGGAAAGTGTGGAATTTTTATTATACCTCTTTCTAATTGAAATAGTAAGTTCTCACCCTGCCTGGCTCCCTGGGGAAGGGAACAGAAGGCTCTGGCAGAAAGAGGACAGGAGAGAATAAGGGTAGGGAAGACTGATTGGACAAATGGTAAACAAATGTTTTCAGGACATGTGTTATACAGATACTCCTAGTACTGCTGGCCTGTGTTCTAACCATAGAAAACTTCTCTAAAACATCTCTAAAGAGATGCTACTTCTCCATGCCCATTTACTATTTACATTCAGAACATATAACCAGAGATATGTCAATATGTATTAATATATTAATTGGCATTAATATATGCATTAATTCGGATCCAACTTCCATTTGATTCTTTCAGTTGTTGTGTTAGTTTAAAAATAAACTTAAACTAGGCATTGGTGGCTTACATCTGTAATCCTAGCTACTCAGGAGCTAGCCTGGGCAGGAAAGTCTGTGAGACTCTTATCTCCAATAAACCACTCAGAAAACTGGAAGTGGTGCTGTGTTAGAGCACTAGCCTTGAGCTGAAGAGCTGAGGGCCAGTGTTCAAGCCCCATGACTGACAAAATAAATGAATGAATGAATGAATGAATAAATAAATAAACTTAAGTGTTGGGGCTGTGGCTTAAGTAGTAGAGCAATTACTCCGCAAGCATGATGCTCTGAGTTCAAACCTCAGTACCACAAAAATAAATAAATAATAATTAAGGAAATATACATTTGATAGGAGTAATGGAGTTTGAATTCAGGGCCTCCCAGTTGCCAAACGGACACTCAACCACTTGAGCCATCCTCACAGTCAATTTTACTTTAATTATTTTCCAAAGAGGTTCTTGGCTGTTTGCTCAGGGCCAGTCTCAGATTGCTGGGATCACAGACATGAGTCTCCATGCCCAGTTGTTGTGTTAAAATAAGCTCTTGATAACTTTTTTGCTTGGGATAGCCTCAAACTATGGTTTTCTTGAGCTTTGTCTCTTCAATGGCTGGAATTACAGATGTTAGCCACCATATCTGGACTACAAATAAATGTACCTTCAATATGCTTTTGAAATGATATGATTGCTCTTACCTCTCCCAGCTCATTCCCACACCAGGTGTGGTTTTCTCCCCATCTCTTATTATTTGGGTCTCAGCCCAAGTCAGCTCCATTAGAGGCATTTCTCTCTGGTAGGACCTCTTCCCTCCTACTCATAAAACCTGAGCATCTATAATTTATAGTTGACATGAAAGAAATATTTTACTGCTTATTATATGGAAGACATTTGTAAATGTCACTATATATTCTCTGTTCTATTAACATTTGGCAACTGTGTTAGATTATCTTAATCTTATTTCCCTTTTAGAGTTTCCACTTACAATTTACATTTGTCAATTTTTTCACATTGGTGACTTTTTAAATGAAAAGATTAAATTTGGGGGGAAAAAACCTACATATCTGGACACAAACTTCGAAGTTAAGTCCATAATTTTGATTTTTTATTTTATGTAAGTTTTCAGAGGAAATTATAGGAAAACTAATACTAATTGTGGCTTTCCATCTTATCTAACTGACTATGTTTTTATGTAAGTCTGTATTTTATTATAAGTCCCTTTAACTGGATGAAATGATTATAGCATTATAAGTTCTAAAAAAAATGCTATATAATATCACATGAGAAAATCTGCCCCTTTGGAAATAGGATACCCAGCCCAGATCAGAGGAGTTTAGTACAGAAGCATCTATCTAAGCCATCTGGATTCTTGTAGAATCTTGGAGACTAGGGTTTGAGCAAGACTGGTTAACAAAACCAAAGCACATACCTAGAGAATTTGACAGACCAGCTGAACATTTGAAGACCTATCTCCAAATGTCAGAGTTACAAACATGGTATTAAGATAGATATTAACATGTGCCCTTTACTTGTTGGGCCTCTTCTGCCTTATGTTTTAAACAAAGAACAACATTAGAAGCTTACTACCTCTAGCAAACCTGTTCTCCTGGAAAAGAAACTTAAATATCTGATCTGAAAGTAAAATATAGCTGTGCATTGGTTTCCATTTGCATTTGGCTTTTAAACATGGCTAAACCAATAATGGATTTTCACTTTGAGCTATTTCTGAATGTTATGTTGGAAATCAGCTGCAAATGATTCATCCTCTGGAACAAGTTAAATTGGAAATCTTGCCTATGCTAAATGAAATATACCCACAAGCATGCTTTACTATGAATGAGAATCTCAAAAGAAAAATGTACTTATCACATAACTTTCAAAGATCAGCTCCATTGTATGAGGATTTTCACCCAGGGAAAACCAAATAACAACCAGTCTCTCCTTAGAGTTTTGTTAAAAAGGGCAAGATATATGAAAATGAATGTATATGGTATTAACCATCAGCCTAGCACGTGCTTCAAAGAATAATTCTGATTCTTTGCTATATGTCCTTAGCGTAAGTGATTACTAAACATGCTTTATTTCTCTAATATATTCAGAGAGAATCAATAAATTATGTTTATTATGCGGAAGCAAGAAACATTTCACAATCTATGCAGTGTTGAATTTCAAATACATCCATTTTGTTTTAAAATGTTGCTCTACTTTTACTTTTTTCTTTCTTTGGGGATTAATTCACAGCTGTAGCAAACTATTACATACTTTGGCTTAAAATTGTAAGTCATATTTTACATATTTTTTACTTTTCCAGATGAGGTATTTTGTTTCAATATTCACACCAAAACAAATGATAGTGGCCACTGTGCAACATAATCTAGCCCTTGGAGGAAGGAAATGCAAGCATAGAAAAAGGAAACCCAGGTGCAATGGTTTTTCCTACAAAATTTGATAACTATCCAAAATCAAAATAATGTTTAAGGGGCTGGGAAGGTGGCTCAGTGGTAGAGCACTTGCCTTGCATGCTCGAGGCCCTGGGTTCGATTCCTCAGCACTACATAAGAAAAAAGCCGGAAGTGGCACTGTGGCTCAAGTGGAAGAGTGCTAGCCTTGAGCTGAAGAGCTGAGGGACAGCACCCAGGCCCAGAGTTCAGGCCCCACGACCGGACCAAAAAAAAAATGTTTAATTTGTGTGACATTGGAGAAGACTTTTTAAATCAAATTAACATTGACTCCTGCATGGTAAAATTGTACTCTTTTTGTTCTTCTTTATACCTGGATATTCCTGAATATTTGGATGAACTGGAAAGGAATCCAGAAAAGAAAGATAGAGAAAAAGAAGGAAGGAAGGAGGAAGGGAAGAAGGGAAGCAGGGATAGAGAAAAAGAGACAGAAAAAGAAAGAAGAAAATAAATGAATGTTTAAAGGAATACTTTAATATACAACAATAAAATGTGACAAAGATTAAAAATAACTGGAAAATAACAAAGTTAGAAGAATTTAAATATGGCTATTACCAGCCATGACTGGGAAACGGATTAAGGACCAACTTAGGTAGTTAGTCATTTAAGTACTTTGATCTAATTGCAACCAAAGATGCATCAGAAATTAAGAAGATATTTGTTTTGAATCCTTAAAATAAATATGGTCCATCCCTACTTGGAATGTATCAGAGGTTTGTTAGAATGAAATTGCTGTCATGATTTCCAGAAGCACAGTTACAAAAAGGAAAACTAGATGAATTAGGTTTCATGACAGAAAAAAAAACGTTTGAACAGTTTTGGAGTTTATGTTGAGAATCCAATTCGGGGCTTCAGGAATGCTAGACAAGTCCTTCTACCACTGAATGGCACACCCAGACTGTAACCTAAAACTTAAACATCAGAGTAAAAAGGCAGTCATAGATTGGAAGAAGCAATTTGTAAGTTATATGTTTGTCAAAAGATTAATGACAAATATTTTTAAAAGCTTTTACAACTCAACCCACTTCAAAGATGGCAAAGGATTTGAATGGTTATTTCACCAAAGATGATATACAAATGGCCACAAGAAATGATATTCAACAGTGCTAGTCATTTGGCATTTGCAAATGAAAGCTACAATATAATAATGATTAATATGCATAAGAATGGCTAATTTTTTAGAGGAAAGCATGATTAATAAGAATGAGGAGAAATTGGAACTCTTGTGTATTACTGGTAGGAGTATAAAATAGTGCAGCCATTTTGGAAAGTAACAGTTTCTCAAAAAGCTATGCATAGAATTTCTATATGTTCCAGCAATTTCAGTCCTAGGTATGTATAAACCCACAAAGCTGAAATCTTGGGCTCAGATACAATAGCTAAGAAATGCTTATGACCCAAACATCCATTAAAAACCTTGAATGGATTAAAAAGTCCATAACTACACATGGTAGACTATCAGTCAGCCAGATCTATAAGATAACATGTACAGTAACTGGGCAGACCATTCTGCTAAGTGAAATAAGCCGTATACAACAGGATAGATATAGGCAAGTTCAGAAGGGCCAGAGAATCAATGTGTAATTACTGAGTTTCAGTATGGGAGGGTGACATGTTCTGAAGAGGAGAGTGATGATGATTGCATAACACTGTCAATGTACTTAATGTAATAAACTGTACCCTTAAAATGGTTAAAATGGTCAGCTTTACATTCTTTATAATCTACCACCACAGGAAAGCATTTAAAATGGAATCAATGTGCCTTTCAATGTGTAAAATTCCCCCTTTCAACTTATTTCAGTGTTCCTTTTCTCATATGTATATAAGATAGGTTGAACACATTCACCTTCATTCACCTTCTCTGTTTACACTCCTCCCTAACAGCTAATACTTACCCCCAAAAGATCCTATCTTATTTCCTTATTAACCAGTTTTACTTCATACTAATTATACCACTTCACTCCCTTTTTCAGAATTATAAAATTTGGGGGTTGCTGAGTCATAGGGGAGCTCTATGTGGAGTCTTTTGAGGAACCTCCATATTGCTTTCCAAAGTGGTTGAACAAGTTTACACTCCCACCAACAATGTAGTAGGGTTCCCTTCTGTCCACATTCCCTCCAGCATTTGTTGTTATTAGAGTTCTTGATTATAGCCATTCTAACTGGAGTGAGGTGGTATCTCAATGTTGTTTTGATTTGCATTTCTTTCATGGCTAGAGAGGTTGAGCATTTCTTCATGTGTCTATTGGCCATCCCTCTTTCCTCTTCAGAGAAGTTTCTCTCTAAGTCTTTAGCCTACTTATTTATTGGGCAGTTGTTTCTTTGAAGATTTGTTGTTGGAGGATTTAATTTTTTGAGTTCCAGGTATATTTTAGATATGAGACCCTTGTCCGTTGTATGGCTAGTGAAGATCTTCTCCCAATCCATGGGCTTTCTATTGATCTTGCTAGTTATGTCCTTTGCCATGCAGAAGCTCTGCAATTTCATGCAATCCCATTTGTCCAACCTTTCTTTGATTTGTTGTGTTTCTGGGTCTCTATTAAGAAAATTTCAGCCTGTGCCAAGGAGACCTAAGGTTTCTCCTATTCCATCCTGTAATGTTTTCAGGGTCTGCTTTGACTTCGAGGTCTTTGATCCATTTGGAGTTGATTCTGGTTCAGTGTGATATATAAGAATCTAGCTTTAGTTTTCTACAAGTAGTTAACCAATTTTGCCAGCACCATTTACTAAAGAGGCTGTCTTTCTTCCATTCTATTTTTTTAGCTCCCTTATTGAAGATTAGATGGCTATATGTCTGTGGGTTCATTTCTGGGTTTTCAGTTCTATTCCATTGTTCCTGAGGTCTGTTCTTGTGCCAGTACCAAGCTGTTTTTATTACTATGGCTTTGTAGTAGAGTTTGAAATTTGGTATTGATATTCCTCCAGCACTGTTCTTTCTGTTAAGGATCGTTTTTGCTATTCAAGGTCTTTTATTGTTCCATATGAATTTTTGGATTGCCTCTTTTATTTCCTTGAAGAATGAGGTTGGAATATTGATAGGTATCGCATTGAATTTGTAGATAGCCTTGGGAAGTATTGCCATTTTCACAATGTTGATCTTTCCAATCCAGGAGCGTGGGAGTTTTTGCCACTTTCTAAGTTCTGTTTTGGGCATTTACCCAAATGATCACAAACAACACCGTACTAAAGCTACCAGCACAACTATGTTTATTGCAGCATTATTTACTATAGCTAAGATATGTAACCAACCCAGATGCCCCTTAGTAGATGAATGGATCAAGAAAATGTGGTATATACACACAATGGAATTCTGTGCCTCCATCAGAAAGAATGACATTGCCCCATTTGTTAGGAAATGGAAAAACTTGGAAAAAATTATATTAAATGAAGTAAGCCAGGCCCAAAGAAACATAGGTCCCATGGTTTCCCTTCTTTGCAACAGCTAGTATATGTCTGAGTCAAGCAGAAAAGGTCAGATAAGTTGATGTTAGGGGAATGAACCCCAAGATAAGTATTTAAATGTTTTTTTTCTTTCATGCAATTGTTTCTAACATACTTATAAGATGATTTCTATGTTGCTTTGTATGTCCCTCCCCCATGGTATAACCCCTGTTTTCACTGTATTTGATGTTGTTATAATTTGTGGAGGGGAAGGGCAAAAACAAATCGTTTAACTAGGGATGCAGGTGGACCCATTGCAACAATGAGATGTAGAAGTCGTTATGTCGAAAAACGAGCTTTACAACTTTGGTGGGGGGGGGGGGAGGATCGCGGGGGGGGGGGGGGGAGAGGGGAGATGGGGAGGGATGGGAAAGGGAAACAAAGAGTAGGCAACAATGCTTGATAAGAAATGTACTCGTTATCTTGCCCATGTAATTGTAACTCCTCTGTATGGTATTCTAACAATAAAAAAATAAATTAAATTAAATTTGGGGGGTAATACTGGGATTTAAACTCAGGTCTTCACCCTTGCTAAGCAAACATTCTACCACTCAAGCCCGCAGCCCAGCCCATATGGCTCTTTTATGAAGAGGAAAATAGAATTCTTGTTTGTGGTACTACTTGTCTATGTATAGCTTCTCAACTATTTCTCTTATTACAGTGTTTCATAAATACAAGCATATATGTGTCAATTCTGTTTTGTTTTGTGTTTGGATATTCATCTCGGATTTTTTTTTTGCATTTGTGATTATCCAAATGAGACCTCAATTAACTGAAACAGCCGCAATAACAATAACAAAAATAACTTGAAGGGAATTTTTCTGATGCTTTTGTCAGAGTATTTCGAAGATCTTAATTCTGAACATCTGCCAGAATGTAATTTTTAACCATAATAGAGTAATAGGAATTTGAATTCTCTGGCATTTGGAACCTGTTTAGAAAAATAAGCACCTCCCTTGTCTCACTAAGATAATGTGTGGTAGCTACTGAATTTGTCAGTTTTTGTCTCTAATTATAGATGATGGTGGTGTTTTCCTTTTTCTCTCAGCAGACTCTCATCTAACAAGTGTTAGTTCCTAGTTGTTTTTACAACTATGACATTTAATCAATGTTAATTCTCAGGAAGCTTAATTCACCACATGTGCTAGCAGATCTTTGTAACTGTTTCATTATGCACATGTATTTATGAAGTGTCTTTCAATGGTTATATTTTTATAGTTACTAGACTTCCTTGGCAAACTAAGTGCTGTAGAAAATTTTAAGTGTATACAGAAATACATATGTATCATGGCTTTGGAAATCCAGAAATTGTAACACATTGTAGATCATACTTTATGGTTCACTCTTCTTTTTGAATAGGCAGATCATGTAGTATAGCCACATGATTCCAAACTCAAAATGGACAAAAAGTTGCATACTGGAAAGATTTAAAGTCTTCTGTATCCTCCAGCTATCCACTTCCCTCTACATGCACAAGATGAACACTAGCTTTATTAGTTTCCTAGAATTCTTCCAGATGTTCTTTATGCAAATATAAACAAATATAAATTCTCTTTCATCATTTTCTTTTCTCAAGCTAGATAGACCATTATACGTACTATTCTATAGTTTGCTTTCACTAAAAATATGTCTTGGAGAAGTTTGCATCTTGGCAAAACTAATAGTTCTCCCTTACACATACCAGGATCATGTTATGTTTTGTTTTTAATCAGCATATGTAGCCTGATAATAGGAGATTTCATTGTGACCTTTCCTCCCAATGTATCCAAACGAGCCTCCTCCCCTCTACCATGTATCCCATGCTATCCCCCTTCGCAAAACAGTTGCAACAGATTTCATTGTTCTACTTCTAGGGGTTTTTTTTCCTTTTAATTTTTGGTACTTTAGATGTACATATATTTTATGTTTTGCTTAGAATTGCACTAATATAACCTCTCATTTAAAAATATTTGAGTTTTCCCACAGTATCTTATTTTAATGGTGATGTCATAAGTAAGGTAATTAGTACATTTTTTTTTGTCGAACATTGTTACCCCTTCCCTTGTTTTTTCCTACTCTCCTTCCCCCAAGACTCCTCTCCCAACCTCATATGACACTATGTTGGAAATGAACATCACCCATTATTTATAAACATTTGAGTTATTTACTATTAGGAAATAATAATATACTGTTAGGAAACTACTGTAATACATATGTGAGCCTATCTAGAAGATAAAGCACATCAGTGGAATTCTGGCTCAAAGCATTTATAATTCTAATAAACATCAGATTCCCTCCTCAACCTCTCCCCATACCCCAGCTCACCCCAAAGGTTGTATTTCCAGTTTGTATTTCCATCTGCATTGTTTGAGGGTAGGTTTTTCCACTGTGAGTTAACCAACTTGCAGTTTTTGCTAATCTGAGAGGTAAATAAATAGTATTTTATGTAACTTTAACTTGCATTTCTTATGAGTGAGATTGAACATCTTTTCTATTTTTAAGAGTCATCTGTTGTTGGGCTGGTCGTTCACACCTGTAGTTCTAGTTGAAGCAGAAGGATTTGGATTTCAAGATCAGGCTGGACTGCTTAGCAGGACCCTATCTCAAAAAGAAAAATAGAAGAATCATTTGTATTTTCTATTCTATAAATTTCTGCTAATACCACAAGTGTCTTTTCTTATGAGTTTTGGTTTATGGTGTACACTCCAACTTATTTATGTTAAAAATATAGACTATGTGAACATCTCAAATCTGTGCAAATCTTAACAACTGTCCCTAGCCAACACCATTCTTCCTGTTTGCTTCCAGACTCCTCGAATATGTCTACAGTGGATAGAAAAGTGGAACTTCCACTTTCTTTGGGAAAAAAATCCTAATTAATACTGAGGGGAAAAAAGAGAGAGTGTGATGAAGCATTTATATTGCTAAATTAATTCATGTGATGATTCAAGTTCCCTAATATCATTAGCTTCTGTTAAACATCATTCTTGTAAAAAAAAAAATTAAGAACTAAAGCTTATGAGATGGATAACTTCACTTAAAAAAAGCTGAATAGGACCAAAACTCTTATCTTATCTTTAGATATGTAGAGGAGACACCTGGATCTGAGGTAGGGTCTCCTTGGATATTTAAGCTGTTATCTGATAGGTCTGCTATGGATGTGATTTTCTGAAGTTAAAGGAGACCTCAGACCATGCATCTCTTTCCCACTGTAGACACCACACACACACATACACACACACACACACACGCACACACACACGCACACACACACACACACACACACACACACACACACCAGCTGCTTGTCAAATTGATCCTCAACTCTCAAGAAGAGTTTGGTTTCCTTTCTCTTAAGACTTTCCTGCCAGGGACAGGCATACCTTTCAAAATAAAATGTGCATCTCCTCTGATACTTGTTTGAGGTTTACTCCACTGCATAGGAAATTTGGTTTGGCTTTGGTTTGTGCCTCAGATGTGCATATCCATGTTTGGCCATGTCCAGAACAGGTAGGTTGCCCTTATTCTGGGTTAGTTTACTGTGAGTTTTAGGAAGTGATTTTGTTTTCCACAGGCATGGCCTCAGTCAGCTTTCTATGGCTAAGATCTTTCCCTCTTCAACATGCTTACTTGTAGGAGTGAGGAAGGAAGCAAAGCAAAGCAGATGCAGGCCTGTGATAGCTAATAAGCAGGCCTCTGAGCTAAGAAAGTCCATCTCTATAAAGACTCTCACTCTTAAACATTCCTATGATTTGTGTATACATACCCATCCCTGACAGGTAGGGTTGCCAGAAGTAGAGGGGCACAATTTACAATGTATGTCTATGCAGATCAGTCTTCTTTATACTACAGGAAGAATTGTACTTTTGGCAGGATGCTGGTGGCTGTTGGCTGTCATCCTAGCTACTCAGCAGACTGAGATGTGAAGGTTATTTTACGACATTTTCTAAGGCCTGAACACTGTGATCAGGAACTGTGCTTTTATTATTTTAATTATTGTATAAAGGATTTTAACTTTATCCTACAGTGCATCTGTCATTCAGTCACTCTATGTATTCAAAATAGGCAGCAAATACTTGCTGAATACCTATTCTCTGCCAAGACATGTAAATAAAATGTATCACACTTGTTTTCATGAAGTTTATGTGATAGTGGAGACACTAAACAGCCAAATTAATAGACATTTCATATAAATATTTTAGAAAGAAAACTGAAAGCCAATTAGTTAAGAGGGTGACATGAGGGAAGAAGGGTCGTATGGAAAAAGAGTGGGAACCTCCATGACCCTCTAACTCTTCCATCCTGCATATCTACAAAACCAGCCTTCTGTGGATAATGTCAAGGACTTGTAGCTTGGAAAGTAGACAGGCCTCCTTGGTTCATGGCTCTAGCAGCCTCTGAATACCTTGATGGTGAACTTGGTAAAACACTTCCATAGGAAACCTTTGCAAACAGGAAGTCCTAGAGTTTTATTCTCAAAGCAAAGTCTTTCAAATGATGTAAACCTTTACACTTTGGAGCCTGTGATAAGTCAGAAACTTCCCAAGCCCTTAAGGTTCTGGTTCTGTTGTCCTTGATGCAAAAAACTTGGCTTTGTTTTCTTGGCCATGTTTTCTTCAGCAGCTATACTTTCCTTGGACCTGCTTTTGTGTGCACTTCTGTCTGGACAAACTGCAAATTTTCAACCTTTCTTTGCTGCTTTTTTTGCTCATAATTGTCATTGTAAACTTAGCTAAAAACAGCCATTCATGCCACAGCCTGAATGCTGAGCTACCCTGCAATTTCTTCTCTCAAATTAATTTGTCACCTTTAAACTCAGCTTTCCACAAAGTTATTAGGGTATTAACAAAATGGAGGCATGTTATTTATCACAATGTAATACAAATGGCCTCTTCTTCAATCCCCAGTAGAGTCTAATTTTCTATCTGAGAGCTACTGAGCACAGCTTCTGCTTTCTGTATTCCTGTCAACATTCGGGTCTTCTGAGTTCTTACTGGCACAGCCCTTTAAACTCAGCTTATGTCATTCAAGGGCTACCCAAGCATGCATCTCCAAATTTCTCTAAATTTTCCTTCCATACTAGTTTCAAAAGGCTTAAGAATCACATAGGTTTCATCAAAGGAAAGACCCCATTCCTGGTACCAGTTTTCTGTTAGTAAGTCTCTGTCACTTTGACAAATATGGAAGGAAAACAACTTAAAGGGAAAGTTATTCATTGTGGTGCACAGCTTCAGAGGTTTCAGTCCATACTGGCAAGAAGGGTGTAGTGGAGCAGAGCAGCTCACTTCATGGCAGCGAGGAAGCAGAGAGAGAGATCTTGTTCGTGCGGTCTTCTCCCTTCTTTCACTTTTGGCCTCCATACTATTGGTTGGTGCTACCCACATCAGGGTGGTTCTCTCACTCTTAGTTAGTTCTCTCCTGAAATTCTCTTACACACACCCCAAAATATTGCATAATCTCCTATGTACTTTGCAATCCAATCAAGGTGACAAGATTAACCATCACAGGTTCACCTCTTTATCAACTTAACACCCAAACATGTCCTTAAACCATCACAAGAATAATATGATACTTTTAATTTTCAAAGTTGAAAATCTCTATCTACGATAGAGATATGTTTTTTTGTTTTTTTTTTGTCGGTCGTGGGGCTTGAACTCTGGGCCTGGACGTTGTCCCTCAGCTCTTCAACTCAAGGCGAGCGCTCTACCACTTGAGCTACAGCGCCACTTCCTAGAGATATGTTTTTATACCATATGGTGTAACCAAAACCAAATGGAAGGTTTGACTCATAATGGTGCTGAAATGTCCAGAATGAAGAGATAGGGAGATTTTATGACAATATTAAAGATGATGCATTTTCAGACATGATTTCTGGAAGAATGTTCTCACTAAAAGTGGATGCTATCTGTATTTCAAGTCTGTGCTATCCCTATAGTTTTAAAGTCTAGGTTGCAGAAGAATTTATTTTATGCTTACACAGAATAAACCTAAATTCAATGAAAAGTAATTGTACCTTATTAGTGATTCAAGAAAAGAGAACAAATTGGTGTGCCTTGGGCAGCTTTCCAGCAGATTCTCTTCCTAGCTGGAAGATGATTTATAATACCTATGACTACTCACTATTTTTTCCATGTTTCACTTTTAAAATAAAATTTATAGGAAGAAATGTGAAAATTCTGTTTTAGTAGTTGTTTCTAAACTGGCTAATGATAGCATCTTGTCATTTGTCATCATTTATCATGCAAAGCAAGGAGCTGAGTGTAGTATTCTCATTATGCAAACATTGTAGATACCTTGTTATTCAATTGTTTCTTATTCTATTTAATTAAAATTCTGAACTGGACTGTAACATGTAGGAAACTTTCCATGCTCATTTCAGAATTGTGTTGTATACCAAAGAGGTGATGTCTTTAGAAGCATTTAATGGGACAAATACAATCCAGATTTGTGTACTTAGTGATAATTATGCATAAAAGAGCAGGTAAGCAAATTTCTCTGTCATTTTAACTTAAACTTTTACAAGGAACATTAGTTCTAGGGCCACCAGGGTCTTATTAAAGTGGTAATTTAATAAGTGGTCTCCTAGAGCCATGGAAGAATTGGTATCTGCCCACCTGCTGTGTCTAGTTTAGGGAACCATGTTATGCCTATGGGGTGAGTTACCATATTAGTGATAAAGATATAATTTATTCTTAATATGTTTTTTGTGTATATTGGGTATTTAACTATAGAAGTGTGTGTGTGTGTGTGTGTGTGTGTGTGTGTGTGTGTATGAGTACTGAGCTTGATGCCATATCTTAGCTTTTTGCACAAAGCTGACAATACCACGTAAACTAAATCTCCACTCCTAGCTTTTTAGTGGCTAATAATTGGACATGTGTCTATTTGCTTGTGATTTCTTACAAAGATTATTAATTTACATTAAACACTAAAGAATTCAAGAGAAAGTAGTTTTTATTTAGCCAGCACTGTACAGAGAGGTCTTTATATGAATTATCCTGATGAAGGACCACAAAATTTGGAAGATAAATGTTATCATTGTCCACTTGAAAGGTGAGAAGAATGAGATTTAACTGGATTTATGTAACTTTCCCAGAGTGAATGGAGAAAGCAAGTCATAAACATTTTATGAACATAAAGCATGTGTGACAATAAGAACCAACCTTTTTATTGCTAATATTTGCAATTGAAAATTGAATTGAAAAAAGATGAGAAACATTAGTCATTGTACTCTCCCCCCCCCCCCCCACAATTGGTATTGGCCCTAAGAATAAAGGTACCATATAGAAAATACAGAATTCCCTTCTCTTGCTTATTTCCAACTAACTTATGTGCTGGTGGCAGAAAACAATGAATGTGAACAATGAATGTTCTCTTTATAAAATTTGTTACAGAAAAAAATTTTGTTACAGGCTTTAGTTGTTTCAGAGTCTAAATGAGAAGAAATTTAGTGTATATATGCATATATATATATATATATATATATATGATCCTTAAAGCCCGATAAGCATTATTTACAAAATAGCTAGTTGTCAAATGATTCCTTGGACTCTTACAGTGAACGTCTGTTCTCTGCATCATACTTCATCTCCATTATACACTAATGTGCAATGCAAAGTGAAAGTTCTAAGGTCAAAAGAATAAAGATAAACAAATGGAAAAAGATGATTTGATATGCAAGTAGTTTGAGGCTTTCTGGATTTCTCCACCTAATTTAACATTTTTTTTTCAGTTCACTTGTAGATACATAACAAAGATGGTAAAGATTTCTATTTCATTCAACAAAGAATTTTTTTTACATAATCGATTTTCAAGCAAAATCTCTCAAAATTAGAGTTAAAAAAACAAAGAGGCCTCAAAATCATCTTCTTGAGGAAAGATGCTGACCCAGTAGCACCAGAAATGCCTATATATTTCAATGTTATCATCTCTCTTTACATAGATGTTATGGTTTTTGGATAATGCACAAATGCCTTTACTTATTTCAAGCCATATACATCCCTGATTGTCAAAGAAGCAAATAGCTGAGCTCTGTTTTACCCAGACTTGCTACCATGTGTTATTTACTCTTTCTATCACAATAAATATCAGAGGTTTTGTTACGCTTGTTCTAAGCAAAAGAGAAGCCAATAAAGGCTGCACTGATGCATTGAAGATATGTGCAGGCAGGCAATGATTAAAACCAGTATCAAAACTACTTTTCAGATTATACACAAATGTAGAACCTTTCATACTACTTCTCTTTGCATATGTTTTTGAATACACTTTAAATAGTAGTCATTCCCAATTCTGTGGGTAAGCTCTGTTATGTTTTCACTTTGGACTGATGAGAGATAAACTAATTTCCTCACATAGCTGTTCTGCTTTTCTGCAAACTGGGGGCTTGTCCGGCCTGTAGAATCCTAAACTTATGGGTTTTATAAGTTGTCAAGTTTGGTATACATCTGGAATTGTGATTTTCCTGGAGTATGATTAACACTCAGTACCATATTGGTTATTAGTTTGGCTTCAAACTCCTGGTCCTCTTACTGCGGGCTGTGTTAGAAGTCACTGGGGTGACAATGGAGTTGCCCTGTAATAGAGATGAGGAGTGATGTCCTGGATTTGAGAGATCCTTTTGGGTCTCCTGTTTATGTATGTACTATTGTAAGTAATGCTTCTAAACAGACACAAGTAGATTGCCACATCTATTAAGATCCATATATGTATTTTATATGTATATATATCATATGTGTATTTGTGTGCATACAAATATGGAACATATTCCTTCCTGATTTTTTATATGCCACTTGATATGTATGAATAAAACTATTTATTTATTTAGTCAGTACTTGGGCTTGAATTCAGGGTTTGGACACTGTCCCTTAGTTTGTAATTGTTGTTTTGTTTTGTTTTTTGTTTTTTTTTTACTGAAGGTAGCTCTCTACTATTTGAGTCACAGCTCTACTTCCAATTTTTAGCTCCTTTATTAGAGATAAGAGTTTCATTTCATAGATTTTCCTCCCCAGGCTGGCTTTGTACCAAGATCCTCAGATTTCATTCTTCTGAGTAGCTAGAATAACAGGCATGAGCCACCAGCACCCAGCAAACAATGCTTTTTAATTAAATACTAATTTGCTTCTCAATAACATCTTTAAAACATGCTATAGTTCAGTCACGTGTTTAAGATTGCCCTTTGAAAGCTTTAACTTTGTGATTTGAAATGCCTGAAGGCAAATGATGTGGCAGATGAGACTGAGTCAGAGTTTTGGTTATCATAAATCAACTTCCTCCAAGGTATTATAGCTAAAAGAGTTCAATGTGGTTTTACATGATTATTTTCATGATTGAAGTGTCCCAAAGCAGAGCCAACATTCAATAATGAAACTGACAATGATGGAAGGAAAAGTTTCTTTCATTCTAGATGTTTGTAAATGTCAATAACTTGTTAATTGGAAAACTGCAAGAGTCCTACTGAATATAATGCCAGAGAATCAGTGCAAAATTAAACATTCACATTTTGTGGAGTTGAATTGCATTTTCCTTGTTTATCCTAATTATGTATAAAAGCTGAATCTTTGTTCAGGCAAGATTTATGATGAAAAAAATGAGTGAAATTGATGAAGTAGATGTAACTGAAGCTAAGTTAGACAAGCAAGTAATTTGTGAGGAAATTATATATCTGAATAATTTGTCTCAGAAGCAAATGAAGATAATTTGAAAATCCTCGGACTATTAAATCTAGGTGCCTGGGTTTTAATTTTTTACTTTGCCACTGACAAATTGAGTCATAATAGATCATTTAATGTCAATAGTTTAATGGCATTGAAGTTCTCGAACTAAAACCTTAGCAAGTAATATCCCATAGGTTAAAATGAAACAAACAAACAAAAAAAAGACACATCCATGGCTTGGGTCTTTAAGAAGATAGAAAGTATAGGTATTGGTTAGCACAGTATGAAAATTAGTCATACTTGATGAGCTACCACTTTCCTTTCCACTAATAATGGCTGTCTGTTAGGCAAATTCTCTATAATGGGACTCTATGGCAAGGTTGGGAAAAGAGTAGTCTTTGATGGTTAGTGTCTAAGAGTAGTCTAAGAGTAGTCTAGGATGGTTAGTGCCATTAAAGGAAGATATTTGACTCTAAAAGATCTCCACTGGCTCCTGCCTATCATTCACCTTGCTCTTCTACCAGAGAAACCAGGCCATTACCTTTTGTACAATAGTGGTTCACAGCTTGGAGCTTTATTTATGCTATTTTATTCCATTCCCATATGAATTTATGGGGTGATACTATATAAAGAAGGAAACTGAAGCTCAGGGATAGTAAGTAACTTGCCCAAAGTTATATCACGAGTAGGTAGTGGAGCAGCATCAACTGTTGATTACAATGAAACTCTGACAAATTAAAACTGGCTTTAATGCTGGGTGCTGGTGGTTCACATCTATAATCCTAGCTACTCAGGAGGCTAAGATCAGAGGATCACGGTTCAAAGCCAGCCTGGGCAAGAAAGCCTATGAAACCTCTATCTCCAATAAATTACAAAACAAAACAGAAGTGGAGCTGTGGCTCAAGTGGTAGAGTGCTAGCCTTGAGTGAAAGTAGCACAGGAGCAGAGCCCAAGCCCCAAGCCTCAGGACTGACATCATCATCATCATCATCATCATCATCATCATCATCATCATCATCATCATCATGACACTAGTATCTTTTATACAAAAATTATTCCTAATTTTTTGGGAGGGGATGTTGATTCTGGGGCTTGACCTCAGAGCCTGGGAGCTCTCCTATTTCCTTAAGACTGGTACTTCACTAGGCTAAAGTGGTCAATTGGAGATGAGTCTCATAGACTTTCCTGACCAAGCTTACTTCAACCTTATATTCTTAGATCTTAGCCTCTTGAGTAGCTAGGATTACAGGTGTGAGCCACCAGCACCTAGCTCTTTCACTGTGTGGTTTTGTCTGTATACTCACTGACTCTCTCTGTAAAATCCAGAGATTATCCAATGTATGGCTTTAAATAATGAGAACCATGTAAGTCCTTGAAAACACAAACAAAAAAAGAGAGAAAATCACAGACATCCTAAATTCTGACAAATGTGATAGGTTCTGCTTTATTCATACATTAAGAAAACGTATCTGTTTGATAAGCAGTCATCTGCTATTGCTTGACCTAGCAATGAACTGATGAAAGCAAAGGATTTGACAACTCCAGGTGTGTGTATAAAACATTTCTAAGGCATCCAAAGTGCTTTCTGTTCTCTTTCATGCCAGACAAAACATTTGGTCTAACATGGTGTGTAATGACACTAGGCCACATTTAGAAATTGTGCTTAAGTATAGAAATTTTTAAAAAATACTGTAAGAATTAAATATACTCACACACACACAGACACACACACACACACACACACACACAGAGTTCATTTGGGTCCTGGTGCTTAAGTATAGAAATTTTTAAAAAATACTGTAAGAATTAAATATACTCACACACACACACACACACACACACACACACACACACAGTTCATTTGGGTCCTGAAATAATCCAAAGCTTCAAGTCCAAGGAGAAGGCAATCTTGGGAAAAAAAATAGCTAGTGGGTATTAATCACTTCGGTATTGAAAACACACTGTGAAATTCTTATCTATGAAGGTCCGTGGCTGCCTGCCCAGTGTCTAGGCTACATCAGCCACTACTTAATTGCAGCATCTTGCTCTGGAGCCTGGCTGTTTGTTCTGATGGGCTTGGAGAGTCAGAGGACAGAAGAGACAGACTTCCATCTCCTCTCCAACTGAAGAAGCATCTTTTTCTTTTCTGTGTTCCTCTCTGCCTCCACTTTGGCCACATGGACCCTAATGAGAGGCTAGAAATATTATAGCATCAGGCACATGTTGTCTAGAATACTAAAGGAGAAAACAATGCCCCAGGTTTATTCATTTTAAGATTATAAAACACTTGCAGGAACCAGCTTTAAATGCTCTAGGCAGCAGAGAATAGTTGGCATAGAACACGTTAGAGAAATTCAGCCAGTTTTCTCTTCTAATTCTTTAAAGGGACTGTTCTCTGCTAGAAAGATGCTTAAATAATACAGGGTGACAGACAAGTTTCGATCTTGTACATATGGATATTCAGTTTTCTTAGTACCATTGTTGAAGAGACTGTTTTTTCCAGCATAGTTTGGGTGCTTTATCAAAAACCAGATGGGCTGAGCACCGGTGACTCATGCCTATAATCCTAGCTACTCAGGAGGCTGAGATCTGAGGATCACGGTTCAAAGCCAGCCTAGGCAGGAAAGTCCATGAGACTCTTATCTCCAATAAACCACCAGAAAACTGGAAGTGGTGCTGTGGCTCAAGTGGTAGAGCGTTTGCCTTGAGCTGAAGAGCTGAGGGATAGCACCCAAGCCCAGATCAAGCCCCACAACTGACAAAAAAATAAAAAAACAGATGGTTATAAGTGTATAGATTAACTTTTGGTCCTTTTATCTATTCTCTTGGTCTTCAGGTTTGTTTTTGTGCCGATACTAAGCTGTTTTTATTTCCGTAACTCTGTAGTATAGTTGAAGATTAAAACTGATCCCTCCAGAATTGCTTTTTATTTATTATTATTATTTTCTCAGGATTACTTTGATTCTTTGAGGCCTTTTGTGTTTTCATATGATTTTTAGGATTGATTGCTCTATCTCTGAAGAGAATGACATTGAGATTTTGATGAGTGTCACATTGAATTGATAGATCATCTTTAGCAATATGGCCATTTTCATTTATTTCTGACAATCTATGAATAAAATGTCTTATTTGTATCTATTAATCATATCACTCAAACTCTAATTGCTGTTATATAAAATCAAACACAAATTCTGTCACTGTCCAAGAATATTAAGATATGGTGAAGCTTGTTTATGTGCATGTGAATGTGAATGCATACTTTTCCTCTAGTGAATGATGTACCGTGTGTGTGTGTGTGTGTGTGTGTGTGAGAGAGAGAGAGAGAGAGAGAGAGAGAGAGAGAGAGACTGGGGCTTGACTCAGGATGTGGGCATTGTCCCTGAGATTCTTTTGCTCAAATTAGCACTCTACCACTTGAGCCATAGCTCTACTTCCAGCTTTTTTGGTAGTTTTGTGAAGAGTCTCATAGTCTTTTCTGTCCAAGGTGGCTTTGAACCATGATCCTCAGATCAGCCTCCTAAGTAGCTAGGATTACAGGCATGAGCCTACTGGTGGCTGGCTTTAATGGTTGAGGCTATTTTTGCTTTCCATCAGTTTGTCATTCTAATGCTATGAACTCTTTGAATCTATGAGCATTTCAGTGTGAGCTACTAAGAATGTCAGCTGGTATAATCCGATAGGCCAGATATTTACAGCAGGTAGTCCTTCCTGCTACATAGAAAGAATGTTGAAGCCTCACGAAATTTAAATGTTTAAGGTATTAAAGTGGGATTTGACAAGGTAATAAAAATGATTCTCATGGGAGAGAGTCTATACTATCAAAATGTTGATTCCTTGGTGATGAGGCAAATCTGTAACTCCATAACTCTGCTTCATCTCTTTGATGGAAACATCATTAGGAAGAAGCAGAGACGTTATCATTTGTGGTTCAGACACATTAGCAATAGGGATGCCAGAGGCAGAAAATGTGCAATTTCATGCTCATTAATTTCAGAGAGGATTTACAAATTAACCTGGCTAGAAATACTGTTCTTCAAAAAAAGGCCCACAACAGTGTAGTTACCACAGACTACTTCCACAAGGTTGACCAGTTGTCTGGGGCCATTATAGTCCTCCTTGCACGCAAAGATCAGAGGTCTGAGTTTATGATAGAAACTCTCTTGGGTCCCAGAAAACTGTATTGCAAGGAAAAGGTCTGCAGAGCAAGTGTTTAAAATGTGCTATGGAAGATTTTTTTCTCTCATATCCCAGTCATGAGACAGGATGTAATTTCATTTTCATTTATCTTTCACTAGCTAGAGAATAGTAAGTAGCTCGAAACCATAGCCTATTTTAACCAAAAAGTATGTATTGACTGATTATTAGTCAATTCATTGGCTCTAGGTAATCCAACCTTCATTATATCAACTCCCATAATTCAGCTATTTTAGGACTCTTTAAAGATTTAAAGTAGATAGAGGGATGGCTGAATCCACTCAAAAGCATACCATTGCGAAGTTTCATTTCCATTTCAGAAAATGGTTTTGGAGTTTACTGATACCATTGGCATTCTACCAGCCTCTCTATAGATTACTGTTGCCACGGTCAGGTGGGACCTCAGGATGGGTATACTCCCACCACCTGTACAATTGCTTGTTGTTGTCGTATGAGTAGGGGAAAAGCTTTCCAAATGTTAATGTGCATATGCCTCACCAGGAGGTTTTGCTATACATAGTCTGAAGCAAAGAGTTAGGAAATAGAGAAGTAAGGGAGAAAAATAATGACATAGGCCAAGCCTATAATCACAGAAGCTGTATAGTTGGCATGCTTTTGGGCAGTAACATTTAATCCCTAAAGTGTATGTTAGCTTTTCATTTCTGCAACAAATACCTGAGAGAGACAGTTTTAAAGGAGGAAAGGTTTATTTTGGCTTACTGTTTTAGAGATTTCAGTGCATGATTTTTGGCCCCATTAGCTTGGGCAGAACATCATGAGAAGTGAGATCCTGTTGTGCAGCAAAAACTAGCATCTCACAAAAGCCAGGAAGCAGAGTGAAAAAAGAATAGAAAGGGTGGGGACCAAGGTATACCCTTAAAAGTCAGAGACCTCAGTGTCTTACTTCCTTCAACCACACTCCATCTCCTATTTTTCCCCACCTCCCAACAATGCTATCATTTTATGAAGCCGTGCAAGTATTAAAACATTGATTAGGTTAGAGTGTTTAGGATCTAATACATTTGGCAAATGCCTGTCCGCTGGCAATCATGCCTGTGAGACTCATGAGCCTTTGGGAACATACTTCGTAGTCAAGTCATAGTAAGTGACTATGTGTTTATATCTAATGTAATCAAGGACATCCTGTCATTGTTAAGGAACCACAGTGCTTTTGTTTTTAAAATTGAGTTGCGAACTATTTGGGTGACTTAAAAAAAAAAAGCAATAGACCTGGTCCCTCTAAAAATATAAAAACCATCAGTGTCCCAATCATAAAACTACAAGGAAACTTGTGGAGATCACTTATGTCATGCAGATGTGAAACAAATCACAGAAAGGGAGAGGGGAAGTAAGTGGGTGGAAGAAGAAAAATCATTTCCTAATAAGAGGGAGACCATCATGGAGCAGCTGCCTCTGCCGCCTGCCATCAAGGCAAGCTCTGATTTAAACCTAAATTCGCTCATTGAGAAAAGAGGTAAACTAACTCATTCTTGGTATCAGTGCTAACAACTCAACATTCCAAAGCAACATTGTTGAAGCTTGTTTGGACCTACATCCTTCTGAATATGAACGGTCCAGAGGACATCTTTTGCTTAGCCCTAGAAACGTAGAGTTATTTTAATAAGGAATGAGAACTCAGTATTCAAGAGAGGGTAAAGGAGGGTAAATATGGTCAAAGTACTTTGTGTACATGTGTGAAAATGGAACACTGAAGCTTGTTCAGATTGGCCTGGGAAGCAGGGATGGGAAGGTACACCAACATGACACTTCTTTGTACAATTAATTGATGCTAATAAATATTTGGTGGAGGGGTAAGAGTTCAAGAGGTGTGTGTGTGTGTGTGTGTGTGTGTGTGTGTGTGTGTGTGTGTGTCCATAGTAAGGCTTGAACCTGGCTTGTTTGCTGGCATTCTGACCATATATACCATATCTGCAACCCAACTTTTTGCTGGATAATTGGAGAGGAAGTCTCTTTAACTTTTCAGCCCAGGCTAGCTTGAATCCATAATCCTCTAGGTCTCAGCTTTCTGAAGAGGGAAAATAACAGATGTAAGCCACCAGCACCAAGCTACACATGATTTTAATAAGAAGAGAAAGATGTCGTCAAGTTCTATTGTCGAAATCATTTGGCAGTTATTCTTCAGGAAATTTTTCTTAAATTTTAGAATGTATCAGCAAATAGCAAGGCAGCTAATTGAGCTAGAGAGCAGGAGTCCAAGAGAAAGAAACATATATTAGAATATATTCACGCTGGATTGAGATAAGATGTTCACAGGACTGAACTCAGAAAAGCTTACGGTCCCTTAGCAAATTGAAGTAATTGAGCTGTTGGATTTTTGATTGGAAAAATCTGAGTGGAGTCCTTGTGGTGGGTCTTCTTTCCTCTTCCTATGGCTCTCTTTCACCAGTATACTGAGTCCATGCTGGTTCTCTCCCTAAGGAGAAGCAAACACCAGGTTCTGCTCTCAAAGCTATGAGGGAATAAGAATTCTGCAATCATCATTCCATTGGGAGTTTCATTATCTTTTATCCACTTCAGTTCTTAGTTTACACATAGTAGGCACTAAAATTTGTGGAAGTTAATTGAATTCAAGGGACACATTATCTCCTTCACAATCGATTTAGTTTGGTTCTTTTATAGAAAACAATTTCTTCTGAGTTTGTAATGACATGAACATTGTGGCATACCTATATCCCTGCTTCTGTGAAATGGTCATAATGTTTAACTGCACTGATGTATTTTCTTTCTAATCAAGAAGTTAAAGGATCCGCTAGCTTAACAGGTGCCTCAATTGTGTATAATTAGTTGCTAGGAGTTGTTTAGCATGGACTGATTAGTCTCAGCCAAAAGATGTTTTTTCTTCAACAAAGCCCTGAACACGTCCAGAAATTCCTGAGCCATAGTCAAATCACATTCCTCTGGGAAGCCTACACTCTGGGAATGGGAGAAATAAGAACTTTACTAATTGCGCGCGCGCGCGCCCGTGTGTGTGTGTGTGTGTGTGTGTGTGTGTGTGTGTGTGTGTGTGTGTGTGTGTGTGTGTGTGTGTGTGTGTGTGTGTGTGTAAGTGCCAGTATTGGGGCTTCAACTCCGGGCCTCTCAATTGGTTTTTCCACTCAAAGCTGGAGCTCCAGCTTACGCTACACTTCTACTTTCCCACTAGTTAATTGGAAATAAAGGCTCCTGAATTCTCCTGATTTGACTGGTATTTGATTGTGTTGCTTGGATCTCAGCCTCCTAAATAGCTAGGATTACATGCATGAGCCACTAGTGCCCAGCTGAATGTTGTTTGATGCCAGGCAACCATGATAGGAAAACATGAAACAACTTGAGTCCTTTTCTCTCCCAGCTCCAGCGTAGGATGTAGAGTAAAGCTTTCCCACTTAAGTGCTTACTGATGACTTTGTTAGTTTACAAACAACAACTTCATATGAAATAATCAAAACAAATGGCCTCTCTTTGTCTCTCCTATTTTGGCATTTGGGGTAGATGAAAGGGACAGCTATCTTTCCACATCCTACACAGATCACAGCATTGTTCTTATACGTATGTGGCTGTTTAAGCCCTTACTGCAATTCCATCCCCATGTCAATTCTCTGTGTTAACAGAAGGCATATTTCTTGGTCTCATGGATGTCCCTATAAAAGGACCCAGTTCTTCCTGGCTATTACCAACACACAAACCCTATGTAAGTGGGAGGCCATCATATCTCACAGTGATTAGCTGTCAAAGTGCCATTAAGAAGGTCTGGCACTTCTGATACCCTGAGATGCCCTTTTTGCCCTCTTACAGCAGTAGATCACTAGCTCAACATCTGATACTTCCCTATAGTGATTTGCAAGAGAGTTCCCTTGTTAGTATCTGGTATGAACACCAGAATTCTTTTTATCTAAACGACTGGTTTCAAAGATTATTTGATAATTCCATCTAAACTCTGAGTAAAAGTAAAATATATTTTAAAATCAACTTTATAAAGAAGCATATATTTTAAACATACAGTATTAATAATAGTACAGTAACTAACAACAGATGGGAAATGATATGATTTTTAAAGGAATTGAATGTAAACCTAGGAAAGGAAAAATGGCAGAAGGTAGGAATAGTAGTTCATATACTTCAGCTTGTTTATAATAAACGCTTTAGTTTGAAGAATTGAATACAACTTACTCATCCATCAGAACATATTGAATAAATGCCTACTATGTTCCAGCTACTATACTAGACACCTTATCTACATGTCAGTTCCTTTTTTTCATTTGACCTTTCTTTAAATTAACCATTTGTATATCTTAAGGGAACTTCAGAGTCTATTTGGTGTTGCCCCCAAAGCAAAGGAAAAATACCTTAAAATTCAGTGACTTTCATTAGGGCCATATCTTAGAAGAAAGACATTTCTTTAAATTTTTTATCTTTAAAAAAGTGTGGTAGTGGAAGGCTGGGCATGGTGCTATCTACCTACAGGCGTAGCACTTGGGAGGCTGAGGGACTGATCATGTGTTCCAGGCAATTATGATCTATATACCTAGTTCTAAGCCAGTCTCAGGAACATAGCAAGATTCTGTCTCAAAAAAGAAAAAAATGTAAGTGAAGCTGATCATATTGTTTTTATGTTACCATTTTGAAGTATTCTTTAGGCAAAAAAAAAGATGAAGAGGAAGGGAGAATGATATTTAGACACAGAAAAAGAGCTGCAATGACTGTTCCATACAGTTCTCCTGTAAGGTCTCTGCTGAGAAGGTCTGGTTGTGTACTGATCTGATACAGTCACGTGTGAGACGGTGACCTCTGAAAATCTTGTCTATCCATGAGGAATAAGATCAAAGGGTACATGGGAATAAGAACACAATAAATTGAGTCTTGACTCACTTTTAATATGTATTCTTCTATATCTCTGTAGGCCTCAGTACCAATCACAAAATCAAAGAAGAGATCATCTCTTATAAAATTATAGGAATTTGTCTTTAAATCTGCTTAAGGGACATACCAACAGACCACGATAGCTGCTTGCATTGGTTTCCATGACTTTCTGGGAAGGACTAAAAATAAACCCTGGACATTTTTGTCCTTTAGTATTCTATTGTTGAGCCATCAACTACTGATGCATTCAAGGTCTTCTTCAATTTTTGTTTTTAAGGGTTGAAACAAGAATTGACTTATAGGGCTGACATCTTCTCTGTGATGCATAGCTTTTAAGAAAAAGCTCATAATGTCTCTTCTATGTTTAAGATATTCTTTGGAAAACTTTTCTAAAACATAAAGGTTAAATTATGCCATACTTCTCTATTGCTCTGCTCTCCTTGACGTGTGCTGTGTTATTGCATGTCTGCTCCGCTTCTGTTAAGAATTATTGCTCTTATTGTGTTGACTTCAGCAAACTATTCTTAGATAATACTGAACTTATTTCAGTCTGATCCTTTGACTAATACACCTTTTGGTCTCTAGGGGATTATTTACTTTCTTCTATGTTGGGAAGGGCACTCTTGCTGCAGAGGGTCATAGTGGATTTGGAGGATGGTGATAGAAATCCTGGCCAGGTGGCCATCTATAATTCAGTTTCAACCTTTTAAGGATGAGTGTAACTAGACAATCCTAACTCTAAATGAGGAAAACTGTTTTCAAATATAAATGAGAGAACCATTTTATCAGCGTTGACTACTGTTAAGCAAACGGTAAATTTCTAAAGATATATCTCCTCAAAATAAAGGGCAGGTAACCCAAACCTCCTGGGTAAGTCTCTTTTTGCTTGTTTAGAGGGAAAAAAAAAATCTCTGTACTTGATTTAACGGAAGGTTGTAACCTTGACAAACTGAACACTGAGGAAGGCTTTTACATTTCCATGCTTCCAACTAAGAACCCGGTTGTTGCGACTTGTCTCACTTGGATCCCTGCTCTATACTCATGAATACGGTTTCTAAGTTGTGGGTAATGAAATGAAAAGTACTTTCAAAGTAATCTTGTGAAGAATCTCAGATTTTTACACTGTGCCAGTTTATTTTAATCGGTGCTATATAATGTGCAGCCTGATTATTACATTAACTCTGTGAGAAGAACACTCAATTACTCCTATGAGAGTCTTGAGACTTTTCTCATGTACAACTTAGATTTTGGTTTGTGGTTTTTAATTGTACTCAAATTTATGTTTGCAAATAAGATAGTTGAAGACCTAAGAAACTGCTTCAAAAGCAACTATGATAATGTGGTGTTGATTATTTTGGTATCTGAGAGTTGCTGGGCATTTTTGCAGAGAATATAAAGAATTGTGTGACAAATGGAATGTAAGCATGAGACTTTTTTAAGTTAATTGCAGTTTACAGCAGTGTGAATCTTTTCTTTTTGCTATTGCTTATAAAGACCTTGTTCATTTTATGAAGAAATTATAAATCATTTCAAACAGAAGTACATGTTAGAGCGTGTTAGAGAGGAAATGAATTCCTCGATATTGAAGCACATACTGCTTAGTGAGAGAATTAATATTCTCAGTTCTCGGATGATAAAGCCTTATTGAGTTGAATCTTTGTTGTATTTAATAGTTTGCTATGTCTATAGGGTTTTTAGGTCTGTTAATAGTTTTCTGCTAAAACAAGATCAGCACTAACAAATATCTTATAGCATTGCCAAAGTGATGTTTGGGTCGTCTAGTATGACCAAATATGTGTGGTAATTGTTACATTATGTTTGCTCAAGCCATTTACATGCTGTTCTTGGAATATTACAGGTTGTTACTCAGAAATCTCTTACCATATACAAATACTACCATCCAAATTAGGAAAAAGTGTTTCTTCCTATTTTAACCCTCATACTTGCCTTCCCAAATCACTGTTTCTGTAATCCAAGTCGGATGAAATCCTAAAGAAAAAAAATCACTTATAATTTGATGGACCTATTTCCTCTATGATCTTGTTACTTCGTGCCATCTCTCACTGAGCTCTGGGCCTCTGCCTTTTCAGTTGCACTTTGTATTGTTCTGCAGCTTATTTTCATCTCTTTCTAAATGAGGGCCAATCAAGCTCATTGGAATGTATGTCTTCTTTTGCTAAACCATCCTTCCTTCCCTATTCTCAACCTACCTTCTCTGGTGTTACCTCTGAGTGACCCTCTCCTTTGGCTTTTCCCCAGATGCCAGTTCATACTCCCAAGAGAAACTAACTCTGCCTTTCTTTTCCTGCAATACTAATGTTCTGTCATCTGCTTATCTGAAATACTGCATTTCACTGCCTTTGTTCTTCTATCTGATTAATTATTCTTAGCGCTCACTCACCCATTTTATTTCCTCTTTGTCTTCCTTTTATACATATTCATTGATACTTATTTATCAATGAATGTAAGCAGGCAAGTAATTTGTGTACTATTATTTACACTTCTTGCCACTTTATAAATGTCTTCTCATCCATTATAGTTTTTTTTGATCCTGACAACTCTAAGAATTAATGAGAATGTTATTTCTCTTATATAGGGGGAGAAACTGATTTTTCAGACTTGCCCCACAGCTCAGTTTAGGACTTAGGTCTACCAGCTCTTTCACTGTATCCCATCACCTCTCTCTGGCAGAAGGATTACAATCCATTAAAGATCTTCACTATGCTAGAAACTGGATGGAAATTAACCAAACCCTTCATTGTACCTTTGCAGATGAGAGTCCCTACACTAAATCCGCCAGCCAGACAAAGCCGCCTGATGGATCATTGGCTGTGAGGAGACAGAGCATTCCAGGTTAGACCTGACTGTTGGATTTTTCAGCTATTTTGCTAACTTCTGAATCCTATTATCTGTTGATTCTAAATAATTCCCCCCTGATTACTAAAAATCATGCTATCTCCGAGAGCACAGACTGCATTCTACACATTTGTTCAAACAATAGTTAAAAAATAAAAATAAAAACAGACTTCAGAAAAGCTTGGCAACTTGTGAGAATCCATCTTGTAACCCAACACAACAAAATCCTTTGTGAAAAGACTTGAATTTAAAATCAGCTTTCACTCACTTACTCTCACCTCTGTTTCCAGCGGGATAAACTTGCATGGCAGCATCTATTTATTTCCTGAGATACCCTGCAGAACAAAGGGGTTCAGAATTGCAGTAGCAGATCCTGCATGTGGAATGGAAATGTTCCCCTTTCTTCTCTTCTTCTTCAAACTTAGGTTTTCTTCCACTGGCCAGCTCTTGTAAAATTCAGGGACTTTCTTTCCTTAGGCAGATGTGATTCTGATGGTTATAATACAATGAATGGTGTCAGTGTTTTTCCCAACAAAATATTTGGAGAACTATCTTAAAATGTCTCCACTCCAAAACTTTAATCTCTTGAAGCTTTGAGTTTGCCAATAGCACTAAAGCATCTTAAGTTTTCAAATCAAGAGGGGAAGAAAATTCAGAATATTATTTGAGTTTGGTCTCAGCTACATGATTTATGAAAAATCCCCTTACGGAAGTAATGGTGCTTAAGAACAGGGTTAAAAGCACTAACATGTTTAAAGATTTATAAAATAAAATACGATGTTTGTGTAAGTAAAGTGAATACAGCCGAAGCTTGGATATGAAATTTTAGAGCTAGCCATTTCAGCAATTCAAAAGAACCAAATCGATGTCTTCTGAGTTAAAATGAATGGGTTGGCAAATCGGTCTAGTGAAGGGGAATTCTCCATTTGAAGAAAAAGCAAGGTAAGTCCAGTTTATGAACATGAACTTTGTTCATGATTCTTGTTTTTATAAGAATTACATGTAGTTATTTTTACTCTTATTCTTAAAGCTTAGATTTATTCTGAACATACTTGGCTTAGGAACAGAATATGCAGATGTTGTCCATCCTTGTTTGGGTGCTTTGAATATTCTAAAGTAATTTGAATTCTGTAATTAGATGGCATTACGCGGTGCTGAGATTTCTTCTATTTCATCTTACAAAACATCATTCTTAGTGCTGGTCACGTTTAGGAAAACTCTTGCAGTCAGCTTTGGGCTGTGTTCTCTGCTTTCTCCTTGTCAGCAGTAAGCAAGTGCCCGGGGTTTGAAGGTCAAGAATGTCACTTGTCTATCAATGCCTCTTCATTTCTGTATGCTACCTAGTACTCTGCGTCCCTCTGCTAGGAAGGCAAGAAACCCCTCACTTCCTCATGTGAGAATAATCAAGCCCCCCTGCCTGCTCATTACTTATGTTTTCCATCAAGGGTTCTCTAGTGTTACATACTAAATTAGAGCACATAATAGAACACCAGGCTAAAGTCACGACATTGTTTTTCAACTTACATATTAAGGGAACAAAGAGGATAACCATAATCCTTAGCTTATAACACACAAGAAATACTTCATTGTAGAATTTTATGTTTTATTCTTCCATTTATCAGATTTTTAACGTTCCAAAAAAAATTAAAATAAACTGCATGGATTGTTTAAATGGCCAGAGAAAACAAATGTCTTCAAGGTCTTCTCAATTATTTAAAACAGCTCAAGGAAAAGACTGTACCCACCAGAGGGCTAAGAAACTACAGTGGTTAATAGTGGATTGTTATTTAATATTTTCTTAAAGGGAAAATGAACACACTTCTTAGGAACTGCTTCTTGACTGATTTACTGACTCTTAAATTTCTGATCTTTACCACCTTACTGAAAAGTACCTAAAAAATGCATGTGCTGACCAAAGTAAAGGCGTGCTCCCAGAACCCTGGCTAAGAAGTCACTTACATCAAAGAAAAATCGAATCCAGAAGTCATGACCAGTTTCCTACCATGCCGCTCTCCATTCCTCCAAAGCCCACGATAAAGGGAGAAATGCAGAGGAAATGGGCCCATAAATATATGCTCTCTATGGTTTGCTGGAGTTTGGGCTAAAAAACCCTAAACTAGTCTGATAGACAGCATTGAACCACATAGAGCTGGAAGAACCAGATACAGGTGGATGGCTTTTGTCTCATTCTGCTGTGGTCACCTCTCAATCTTACTTGCCCCGCCAAATATTATTACCCCTATGGGAGCATGTATAAGTGGATTTAGAGAGAAGAGTACCAAAGTAAAGAAGGCCTAAAGAAAAGCCTGACCCATCCACCCTTTCCTGATGTACAGAGGTACCTTCCAAACTAGATCAGGGCAATTAAAATGCCCCAGCTATTGAAAAGCAAGCCAACACACAGAGGCTAAAACCTCCAAGGACCACAGCTTTATCTTTATGTCCCTCAAAGCCCTACTCACAGTGATTCAAAATGGCAATTTTCCCTTTCTTGTCCTACTAATGCTTGCTTTGGGAGATGGGGAGGGATCATACGGAAGGGAGAACATAGGTAGCAAGGGTTTCTTAAACTTGTGTATCCAAATGTTATGACAATGTAAGTTGATCTTTAAAACTTATTTTACAAATATAGATCCGGTGCTTCCTGAAGCAAATATTTATACAGATATACATAGATTTAAAATAAATGTTAACATGGGCTCCATTATTTCTAGGGTATAATAAACAGTAACTTTTAGCAATTATATACCAACAAGGTAACCTTGAATATTAACAGAAATATAAATTTGTTCTTTGTTCATATAAAATCCAATACCACTATCTAAACTCAGAATTATTGTAGCAATTATTTTATAATAAATCACAAACTAAATGTGTACCTTTTGTTGAATGCCAGTTCCAATCATAAATCTTTTCATCTCCCTCCTTTTCTTTTCCAAAAGAAAGGAAGATGGATTAAACATGTCTTAGGAGAAAAGTACATTTGCTTTGGATAAAGGAAAAATGAATTATTAATGCTATTTGAAAATTTGTCATTTTAATCATGTCTATTATGGCATAAAATATTTAAAAAATCTTTTCATCTACCATAAACTTTTGGAAATTTTTCATTGACAATAGTAAAAAAAATGACATACATTTCTCTGATACTGGAGTTTAAGTTAGAGACTTCATATTCTCTTAAAAGTATTAAGAACGGGCTGAGAAGGTGGCTCAGTGGTAGAGCACTTGCCTTGCATTCATGAGGCCCTGGGTTCGATTCCTCAGCACCACATAAGCAGAAAAAAATAATAAATATCTCAAATGATGAAATATTTATAAAAAAAGTATTAAGAATGCATTTTCAATGTTATTTCTGTCCATTTTTTTCATAAACAAATTGCACATATAAATGTAGTTTGAACTACTGTATATAAACTTTCTTTTTTTAGGTTTGATCTAATGCTTTTTTGTACATTTTTTATTGTAAAATTTAACAGATTATTAGTAATTTGAAGTTTGATTACTAAGGTATCTAGACATGGGTTTTATAGATTTTATAATAAATTCTTGTTTTTCCTACTCAGAAATGTAATATTTAATCATGTCTCTCTAGTGTTTTTGTGTTGGAGTCCACTGTCTCTTAGAGTTAGCATATGTTGATGTGACTTGCCTCCTCTTTCTGTACAAGATATCTTTCTTTGCTTATGTTTGACATGACAAACAATTTGGGGCCACTGACAAATACTGGAAGATAGGAAGTGCTCATAGCTAGTATGTTTTCAAACCTTGCTGTACCAGGAAAATTATCTGTATCCAGACTAAAGTCACAAAAAATGTGTAGGGGATGATTTCCCTTCTTGGAATATTAGAAATGACATTTTCAGTTTGATCATAATAGAGTGAGTTTGAGCTGAGTTTTTCTCAATTGTCATATCTAGATATTTATTTAAAAAAATAAAGCTGACAGTTTGAAATGCCTAGTAACCTAAGCTGTTATAGTCAACCTGTTAGAATACATGCAGGAATCGTCAATATCTATTGGAAAGTTAAAGCCTGGGAAAAAAAATTCCATGTCATGACATCACAGAAAACTGGCAACCTTACAATAAAGGAAGAGGATAAGAATTTTGGACATTCTGCCCTCCCTTTGTGTTCTGCATTTTCCTGTCACTATTCTATACACAGTCTAATGCTTCAATGAGCTACCTTTTCTGTATTAGAGCAGATATCTACTATGAGTTTTACACTAGGATTTTATAGCTATTCCAATATTCAGGCCTATGATGAGAATGTTCCCTGATTTGGTAGACAGATTCTACTTCAGCACTCTACTTGAGCCTCTTGGGGCAGGGGGAGGAGGAGGGAATATCCCAGATGGAAAACGAAATATTAGACTTACTACATAGGGTGCTCAAGCTATTAAGTCAGGACATGTCCAGGATCAGGAAATATCAAACTTCTGCAACGAGTACTTCTGCTTCATAGTCAGACTTGCCTGCATTCCTATAAGGATCCCAATGGGGCAAAATGTGGATCACCATCAGCAAGAAGAAAATCACTGCCAAAAATGTTTGCAGGTGTTACAGCTACAGTGTTTAAGAAAGGAGCTATATTATCTTAGTTCTTTAGCAAGACATTTGTAAGATCATAAAGTCAAGATTATTGGTGGCACAGCAAAAGTATCTACAGTTCTTCCACTCCTCTATTTGAATTATTTTTTTTCCTGTGATGCTTATCACTATCTGACATTAACTCACAAACACATAGTCATTTTCTTTCCTAGCCCTGAGATAAACTACATGAAGGCAGGTATTGTATATATCTTGTTCACTATTTTAGCTCCAGTGCATAGAATAGTGTTTAGCAATTGTTAGGTGTTCAATCAATGCTTGTAGAATGAATGAAAAACAAAGACCATCAGGCAGTTTTCTCTGGAAAGAGTATGTGGGCTTGTGGCCAATAAACTACCTAGACAAAAGCACCACACAGTCTCTGACTACCACATGTTTTCTGACTGTGGTAAATTGCAGTCTATGTTCACATTGACCTTGAGGCTGCACCAAATGTGACATTTCTAAGGAATTTGTCTGCTGCCCCAAACTAATGAATGAAATATAGGTCAGTTAGAAGCCAAAGACTATTAAAGGCCAGAGATCTCTCCTGTCTCATTTGTTTCTGTTTAAGCAGAAAATATCTGTAGTCCCCTAACACCTGAAGAGAAAGTTGGAATACATTGAACATAAAAATTGACGATATGAGAGTGATTTTACTCAACCCTTCTGTTCTAGGAAAGGGCCAAAACATGTGTAAAATCTTTCTGGAGTCTATAAATGGAACAGTACAAACTAGAGCTTGTTACTTTTCTTGGCAAGTACACAATAAGGATGTCCTCCAGAGATCTGATCCAGTTTGCTGGGTGACAGGGTTGGGTACACACTAAGTCCTCTTCAAACAGTTCTGGGTGGAAGGAGAAGCTAGATTTTTGTGTTCCGTGCTATTGTTTTCATTAGTGATTCAGAGATGTGACAGTCTATCACATTTTAACTTCTCTTGTGCTTTAGTATATGTGGCTGAAATACAATAAGTTGATACACACACAGACATGTGACTTTTCAACAGCAATGTCCTCCAATATTCAAATTAGGGTAAATTGTTTGTAATTACTTAGAACTGTATCTTGATGTTTCCCAAGACCTCAGTGTTACAGGAGTAGTGTCATTTGAGGCATGCAAAAACTCTGATGATAATAAGTGCAACTCCTAGTGTCTGAGACACATTTACAAGAAGGCTTGAGCATACATGGCCAAAAGCTACAGGAAGTTTTGCCCTTCGATAGCTTTTGCACTGAAGAAAAATTAATTCTTCCCCTTTTCAGGTTAGAGAGACCTTCAGTTCAGGGACTTTAAATTAAGTGAATTCAGGGGTTGGCGATTTAGCCTAGTGAAAGAGCACTTGATGTCACATGCAAGGCCCTGAGCTCAGTCTATAATTCTGAAAAAAAAAGGCAACTAAAACTAAATTACTTTAGGGAATTAGACTAAGTGAAAGTTGTATTGCTTAATGGACATAGGGAATGTGAATAAATGGCTTATAGTTTACTGTAGGCTGAGGACTGTCCGCCTTAAATGAGTTAAACAGCTTCCAAAATTTCAGTCACTCAATATGCCATGTACATAATTGTATTACATACCTATGCTTGCTCCATTTGTACTATAATTAATATAACTTAGTAGATTTAAATTGGCTTTTTTCCCTTAATTTTCTCTTAATCTTTCATATGTAGGAATTAATGTGCTAACTTTATTTTTCTAATATAACTTTAAAATGTTTTCAACTAAGGTTATGTGTCCCTTCAAATCATCTGTCATCCATTAATATATATCCAGCATGCTTTAGAAAATGCTGACTTGCAATGTGATTCTTCTCAGAAGAAATGACTTTGAGAATCCCAGCACTATGCACTTTATTAGTATATCAATAAGTAGTTGTTGATTTATGATGCAGAAACAGGCCATTTAAAGTGGGAGTGGAAGGCATCCTGCTAAAAAAAAAAATGGAAAGAAATACCTAAAGAAAAAGAAGACACTGAATATTATCACAGATCTTAGGGAGTGATCATAAGTCTAAGCCAATATGGAGGAGAAGAAACAGAGAAAAGATGGGATGAGGAGAGTTATGGGTATTTATGAAAGTAGCTATTTCTACTCACTGCACACCTCATCACAAATACTGAACTCACAGTTCTTAGGCATAACATTTCAATTCTTCCTTACAACAACTCCAGGAAATATACATGTTTTAATTTCCCTTTTGCAGATGAGCAGATTGAAGTGCTGAGAGCTAAAGGCATTTATTTGTAAGATCACAAGGCTAGGAAATTAGTTGCACTTGGATCAGTATGAATTGTTCATCAGTCTTGAGCACTGAGTGAAGGAGAAAGTGGTAGGGAGACTTTGAACTGAGAATGAGATGTTGAGACCTTGACTTTTAGAGACCAGTGGAGCCTCTTCCCAGTAGTATCCCGAAAGTGTGAGATACGGTAGCCTCTGGCTTCCAAGGCACATTATACTTCTCAGTCCGCACTGACTGGTGCCTAGGACCAGAGGTGGACAGATGAATATTGGGTTTGGGTCCTAGAACTCACTCATACCATTTTTTCTGTGGGTGGCTGATGGGTAAGAGGAAGTAGGAAATAAAACACAGTGCTTTGGGCTGTCCTCTAATTTATTCTACACATTTGTGATTTTCAGAACTTGCAATTCAAGGGAAAAAAATAAAATGGTACAAGAAGTCCTCTGAATACTTGTTCTGAAACTACTATCACTTTAACTGTATACTATATATTTCCTTCTTAAAACTGTGGAACAATGCAAAGCCTTAAGATTATGCTACATACATGAAATGAATCCCTCTGTGCTGTGTTGGAGCATTTAACTTTGTAAAGAGCTTTCTAAAATCAGTCCATGTGTATCTCCCATTATGAGAGTCAGTGTGAGTTCAGGGAATACTATGTAAGCATGTATGTACATATATACATATCTATTTATATTTAAATACTTACATATTTAAAATTAATGATTCTTGCATATTTATAAAAACTAGTGTGCTACATGTCAAACAGATGCTGTGGAGATTTCTTTTTCAAGTCTTGAGTGGAAGGACTTGTTGTAGTTGGTAGTTCTCTTGGTTCTCTTTAGGAATTTGACTATAGATGGTGCTTTCATGCTTTGCCTGTGTACTGTAAGCCACTATACATTCATCTCCCACTTTTCACTAGTAAATTCTTCACCATGTCGTTCATTTATTCCTCTAGCCAATTCTTTTCTTGCTCCCTAACTATCTAATAACTAAAACTATTTCTTCCCACTTTGTGATTCTGTGTGTTCATCAGAATCACTGACTACAGTCACTCAACGTGCAACTCTCCAGCACCCACTGAGAGATGGGTACTGTCCTAGATGCTAGGAATATAGATGTTTAACCAGGACTGTAAACCTCTATTTCTAGAATTGGCATGCTAGTGGACAAGTCAGACACTCAATTAAATTCTATCATAAAAATGTCCAGTATAATGTCAGGTTATTCCAAGGACAATATATGGACTTCAGCATATGAGTTGAGAATAGTCGAAAAAGAAAGGTAGAGACCATGTGTTTGAAAAGAAAACCGAGACTCCTGTAGGAGTCTTAAGAATGAGCCTAAAATGAGATATGTGTCATAATCTGGAGAAAGATGGTTCTAGGTAAAAAGAACACCAAGCAAGGTCAGAACAAGAGCTTGGCTTTGGAGAGAGATTCATAATGGCCAGGAAGAGAGAAGCAAAGGTGAGAATGGTAAGAGATGAAATTTTAAGAAAGAGATGGGGTTCCTGTAGAGTTTTCGGATTACAATAAGACTTCGGAGTTAATTGTAAGTATGATAGGAAGTCACTGCAGGCATGAACACTGATGGTTTTGTTTTAACCATCTTTCGATACTATATGGAAAATAGATTTTAAAGGGACAGGAGACCACTTATCAGCTATTATCACATTTCAGACAGGAAATGGTGATATTTTAGATCAGTTGGAGTGGAAATAGTAAATGGTTATCAAACTCTTAAAGTATATGTATTAAGAAATGTATTTGATTCCAGTGCCCCGCATCTTGTATATACAATTTTCTAATTTGGGGAGGGGAAGGGAAATAACAAAATGCTGAAATAAGGATACAGGTTGACCCATTGTAACAATGAGATGTTCAAGATACTATGTTGAAAAAGAACTTTACAACTTTGGGGGTGGGGGGGGAGTTGGGGAAGTAGGGAGGGAAGGGATGGTAGGGGAAAAAAACAAAGGAAGGGATAACAATGCTCAATAGGAAATGTACTCATTACCTTACTCATGTAACTGTAACCCCTCTGTACAATATTTTTACAAGAAACACTCACATATATATATATATATATATATTGTGTATATATATATGTGTGTGTGTGTGTGTGTATATATATATATATATATATATATATATATATATATATATGAAATAAGGTTAGAGTTACAAGTAAATATGAGAAAGAAATGAGAGAAAGAAATAACCCAAAGAATTTCTGGACATACTAGAAGAGAAAAGAAAGGAGTTGAGGTGATTATGAAGGTTTCTATTCTTAACATCCAGGTAAACGGTGGTGTCATTTATGGAAGTAGAAAACAATGGACAATGAATGAAATGGTCAGTGGAGGACAAGAGTTGGGAGCTCAGAGGAGAGATGGGTTGAAGATAGAAATTCTGGAGCCATGAACCCAAAGAGGCTTTTGCAGCTTGGGAACAGTAAAATTGTCTAGATAGTGCAGGCAGATTAGGACAAGGTCCAAGCTCTGAGCTTCCCTCAGAAGTCAGGGAAGACTCAGCCAAAGACATGGAGAAACAGAGCATGAGGTAGGTAGACAGCCAGAAGAATATGGTACCCTGGAATCCCATTTAAGAGCTATGTGTCACTTACGACAGAAAAACAGAGTCATATATTCATGCATCCACCCATCTCTATTTACTTTTCCATCTATCTATCTATCTATCTTATCTATCTATCTATCTATCTATCTATCTATCTATCTATCTATCTATCTATCTATCTATCTATCTATCTGCCTACCTACCTACCTATAAATCTGTCTGTCCATCTGTCTACCCACCCAGTACACATAGGAAAGGAGACAGTAGGTTTCTGTGCTGATATGGAGTGGGAGAGTGCTGAAGGAAGGAGAGGAAATTAAAGCAAAGACAAAGCCTTTGAAGAAGCTAGAGGGAGGTCATCTACCCCAGCCAGTGTCTGCAGGAAGATAAGCAGAAAGGTAGCAAAGCTCCTGCTGAGGAGACATGGGAGTCTCTTCTAATTGCTCACATTCTTGGTAGAAGAAGAGGTGAAGTCACTCACGGAGAGTATGAGGGAGGAGGGGTGTCTCCCCCTACCCCAGACAAGGGGAGGTATCTTTTCAAAGACAGCAAAAGTAGATTACCTATGACCGTGTCCCAGGATTACCCTGCAGTGAAGTTCATCCTCAACTAAATATAACACTCTTCTCTCTCACAATCCCTGTCTCCTCCAATCAAAAAGGGATAAAGCAGACTCAGCCTTCTAATGTTGATACCCCCTGTCATCCTCACGTTTCATGTTCCATTCCCATTGGGAATGGTCACACTACTCCTTACCACAAGCATTTATTTTTATGAATCCCAAATATTTTTCAGATGTTATTAAAGCTTTGGACAACTTCATTCTGTTTCAAGTTGCTCTGCAATTGTTTTCCCAGATTGTAGATTTACTTCTTTTTTTAAGGCTATAGTCCCTTAAAAGAAGAGTTCTTCCTTATTAAAAATTCATATCTTGGCAAAGCCCATGTTTGTTGAATTAAACATTTTTCTCTTCTATCAACTATTTTATAGTGTCATCAATATTATCATCCTACCTTACAAAAGGATAAGATAGAATGGCAGAGAGGAATTTGTAGAACTTTTATTGATCTTTCTTTGTACACTGGTGTTTTTTTTTCTTTTTGGTGGGGGGAGGATATTTGATATTGAACCCAGGGCCTTGCTGAGTTCAATTGTACGCCAGCCAGGCATTCTACCATTTGAGCCCATCTTTCTGTAATAAAATCTACCACACATACATGCATATATACACTTATTCCTCTGTGTCCTGCTTTCAAGTATTAAAAACTCCATATCCAGCTTCCTTTGCTTCAGTATTTTAAAAATAGAAACTTCCTATATTACAAGGTAGCCTTACTTCTGTGTATCTCTGCCTGTTAAGTATTCCTTATGCCAATGGCATTCTAATATTTCTGAGCTTCACTATTTAAATACTTGAAGCCACCTACCATCTCTTCCTAGAGTTGTTGTTAAACCAAGTAAAATGTGTTTTATTTCCTGCCACATCCAGTAGTCTTTCTCAGCTTTCTGATGAGCTTTAGCTAAGTATGGCATTCCAAACTGAACATTTCCTTCAACTGTTCCATAAAGAACAGCATACAAGGAAACCATTTCCTTCAGATCAGGAGGTATTTGTTAGTGCAGCGTAAGACTGCATTTTTGCAAAGTAGTGCTTGTTTATGTTGTACTTGCTACTAACTAATAGTTACAGATCTCGCTCTTGTGAATTCCTCTTCTGAGCTAGCTATCCTCCCTTGACGGACATTCCTTATGACCCTGAACAGTTCTACAGCTTTTGTTCGGTTGTCTGCACATTTATTCATTTTTATTCCTGCTAGTCAAATGAGAAGAAAAAAGAATATTAACAATTGTTAGGCATATTTAACATAACAGAAATTATTCACTTTTATTTATTCAAAAAGGCAAACTGATCCCAGTCTTGTGGAAGAAGATATTAAGGTTCACAGAGGTTTCAGTAAGTTGCCTGAATCTATTTGAGTTAGGATCACCTTACTCAAAGTGTCTCATCTTTCAGCTCTGTATATCGCTGTGGAATGATTCAAGCCATCTTTCCAAATTGATGGAAATAGGCTCTCTTCCTGACCATCATATATATTAGCAACTCTTCTAAGTGGTTGAATGAGCCACAAATTTGACAAGCATTCAACAGATGTTATGAATTACAAACATTGCTGTGCCAAAGCCAGCAATATGGTAGTCCCATAAGGAACCTTGCTTCCCACCCATGAACTCTAGTTTGTAGGCTTGGGATATCATTCTCAGTGCATTTCAAAGGCACACAATTTGAGCTCAGAATACTCAATCCGGCCTACATGCTATTATGAGAGATCTTTACAAAGAGTAAGATTTTAAATCTACTATGACAAGAAGGAATATTAATATACTGGATGGAGCTGCCTGCTAGAACTACATCCTGGTTCACACGTCAGATACATCCCTACAAACAAGAAGAGAAGGAGGCATCTCTGCCAGCTTATACTGTGCACAACCAACAGCTTTCATACATGTGCAAGAAGACCATCTGCAAAAATAGAGCAACAAAAATCTGAGGATCTCACCAGTAATTTGTGTGGGGAAAAAAAAAACAGAAGATTTGGAAACAAAACTATTTTAATGGTTTCACATACTTCAGATCATATGGAAAGGGGTTCAATGTATTCTCAGTGATCATAGAGGACAAATAGAGCTCATACCAACAGTTGTCAGTCAGCATCATCTTCTTCCCCATGGAGGGCATGACCTGTGAATACAAAGAGGAAGCACTTGTTGCTCTCCATCTCATTTCATATCCACACCCTCCTGATCGGGTTACTCACTGCCCACTTCATTTATCCCACTCCACTTGCATTCAGATGTCTGCCTCATGCTATTGGGTTAAGTTATAGGATATCATCTTAAGAAGCAACTCAAAGTAAAACTTTCTAAGAAGCACAGAAAAGCAGAACATCTTACTGTTTAGGAAGAGACCCTGAAATTAGCCTGCTTTGCTTGGTTGCTTAAGTTTCATGCTTCAGCTTTCCCGTTGTGTAAAATGAGGGTATAATGAGGATTATATAAATTAGCCCACATAAAGCATCTCTATTAGTTACCTATTGCAGTGAAACAATATTACCACACACTTGGCAGTTTAAAAACACACAGGTGTGTTATCTCTACTTCTGTGTATCAAGGTATTAGGTATAGCTTATCTTCCCTCTCTAGGGTCTTACAAAGCTATAAATCATTGTGTCCTTTGAGGCTTAACTTGGAAAAAGCTTTGCTCCCAAGCTCGCTCAGGTTGTTGGCAGAATTCAGTGATTGCTGTCTTCCAGAAGCAGCCTGTAGTCCTAACATGGCTGCTTGCTTCCTCACAACCAGTCACGGACAATGGACATTGTAGCCTGTATGCATAATCAGCTGTACTTTTAATAGCATTCATCTGGAACCTTTGCATATTCTGCTGCTTATGTACAAGTCACTGGCATGTCCCTGCCTTTTGGTAGAGACAGTGCTTGAGAATGGAGTGTCAAGTGTTAAGATCACAGAAGATTTACCCCACAATGTCTCCTACAACATATCAAGTCAGTCATGTAAAGTGTTTCATAATAGCTGTCCATTGAAGCTCCCTGATTGTATTGGTGACTTATATAGGTAGGGTTTTCAGACAGCAACTGTGTAATGAGTGTAGGCGCATGGAGGTAAGTCTTAAATCAGATAAATCTTAAGATCATCTTGTGATTTTTGTCAAGTTGTTAAGGAAAGTAAATGAATTGCCTTCCTCCTGGAAGAGGTCACACCACATCTGTCCAGGTTCATTGCTGAGTTTCTTCTTGTATGCTGTATTTTCATACTACCTGATCTCACCTTGTAAAAATAAGAATCACAGCATTCTATCTGATATTTTTCTGAGAATTCTAAGTTGTTCTGGTCCTTCATAAAATAAATAGAATTGGGGCTGGGGCCGAGAATAAGAAAGGAAATACTCTTCTCTCTACTGTGATTTGCAGGTTTCTTCCTATAGAAAGGAGGTAAAGGCTCTGCTTACTATGGGTGAGTCTCTGAAAATCCTAACCATATTTGTGTTTCCAGACTCACATAAATAGGCCATCTAACATCTCCTAGAAAAGGGAGAAATGACAAATTGAACTTCTGGGTTCTGTATATCTTGCTGCTGGCATACAAGGATTTTTACCCATCTGATTTATTCCTTGGTCCGTGTGTTTGCCTCTGCAGTGCATATAAAGAGCTTGGTAAATAGAAACTTCTTGTTTAGCAGCCAGCCTTGGAAGCCTTGGATGGACAAGGCAGTTCCTGGATGGCAGCACAGAAACCAGAGAACGTTTCCTCAGGCCAGAAAAGTTATTGATTTAAATGCACAGAGTCATGCATGTTAAGTTGATGAATAGCTATACTAGCCCCAGTTTTGCATTTAACCTCTTAAAAACATAACCCAAGAACTATATGTCCTATGTGAACAGCGAACTATGCCCTATGTTGGGCACACATCTGCTCCTGGCTCTGCTCTGTTGGGCTGAGGAGGACACATGGGAATATGAAAATAAGAGAAATTCTACAACTGTGCTAATAACTAAATATTAGAAATATAATAACCATGAAGCATCTCTGTTATTTCTTTAATTTAAGCAATTTCCCAGTAGAGTATTGAGGTGTTAATTGCTTCTGTACTTCTTTTCATGACAGATATGTCCTTTTTCACCTAGGTAAGAGAAGCAATTATTGTAGTGCTTTTGTGGGCTGGGTGAGGTATTCTTTAATGGGTTTTAAAGGCAGTGGTAAGCCACGTGGTATTAAAGAGAGATGATCCTTCCTTCTGTTCATGCTGATAACAAGAGTGCATACTGTATTCAGACTAAAGAATGAATCTGTTAAAGGAAAATATGTGATAGAAAAAATAAAGAACTGTGGTAATATGTTTTTAAAAATTATGTATCCAGATTTTAGATATGAGAAAAATATATTGCTCTGTGTGCATATTTCTCTGAGTTGAACAAAGATTTAATAAAAAGAAACAAAAGAGAGTAACTGTTTTCCTTTTGCTATTCAGGAAGATATATTTCTCCAGAGTTTCAAGATAATATTATTATTCTCTGGAACTAGTGTGGCCTCCCAAACGAGGGTTTGACAGGCAGCTAATGCAATATAAATTGGAAAATATTCTTTTATGCATTGTGTGAAAGTGACTTTCACATCTGCATTCGAAAGACATTTTGTTTTATTTATTTCATATTTAATTCAAGGAGTAAAAGGAAAAAGTTGTAAACTTTTCTATTCAATTTTTAAAAAAATTATACAAGTCATGTTGGCAACTTGGTCAAGCCAAAACAATTTATGTTAGCCACTGTTGTTGTTGAAAGAAAGCTAAATTTAGAATTAAAGCAGATGGTCCTTAGGAAAGTTGACTGACCTTGGAAATCTCTGTCATTTTCATCTTGAGGATCCTGGATTTCAAACTTGTATGGCTCTACCAATCAACTTAGGTGTTATAGAGATGTAAAATTATTTAAACAACTTTTCTCAGTACCAGGGTTTGAACTCAGGGCCTCTTGCTTGCTGAACTTGCTCATCCAGTTGGCACTCTACAACTTAAACCACACCACCAGCCCCAATCTTTGCTAGTTATTTCAGAGACAGTGTCAGACTTTTTTTTTGCCCCAAATGGCCTTGAAACTTGATCCTCTGGATTTCAACTTCCTTAATAGATTCCAGGCATGAGCTACTGCTGTGTTACTAAGTTAATATAATTTGAGAAAAATTTTAAAAAGTACCTTTTTGAAGTAAGACAATATCATACAATATTGTGAATTTATTTCTAGGATTTCTCCCAAGACTTTGGAAGAAGACTATACCAGAGAAATTCTCAGAAATCTGTCAGTAGTTTAACCTGTACATTATTATCACAGAGCTGGGCAAGACTATACATGCTAGGTGACAAAGGTTCACATTTATCTTTCAGCAGTAGAAATATTTTCAAAATCTTACCCAGAGAAACAAGAGAGTAGATAGAGAAAAATAGTTGAAGATGGGTCTAGAAACAGGGTTCTATCCATTTTGTCTCCTTCAAAATAAAAGTCTTGAGTTGAGCTTGGAATTTGGAAAAGCACAACATATTCCAGGTATCATAAGACCCACTCAACTGCTGCCTCCATCTTGTAACAACTAGGAAGCCAGGACTCGTTTTGCAATTGTTCTTAAACTTATAATATCTGTCATGTCATTATCATTGCCTGTGTAAACTCTTACTTCGTTGCAATTCTTGGTCATATCATTGGACAAATGCGATCTTTTGAAGTTTCAGGAAATAAACCATTAAGGACCATGTAAGTAAGTAATACACCTCCTCTAAAAAGTTCTCCTGATTCTTTTCCATGAAATCAAGGAAGTAAAAGAATCATAACTTGCCAATGAGCATTACCAATTTGAAGGAAAACCCAAGATAAAGTAAGTGGGCACTGGCTGGGCAATGCTATATCACCAAGGGTTCTGAATGCCCAGAATGTAGTATCATGTAGAAAATATGGACATCAGTGACACTGGTTCAGAAGTGGGTGTGAAAAAGTTGTAGGAATACCTTAACAGATTCAGTCCACTTATATTTTCCTCATCTCATGTATGTTATTTAATAATTTTTTTAAAAAAATTTAGTGTAATTATGTTGTAATTTAGGTGACAGCAGTCTTTTTTAGTGGTAAGTACAATAAATATGCTTTGTAAATGATAACATCTTGAAGGCAGTGAAGTATAGTGATTTTTTTAACCCTCTAGTGAAGTTCTCTCATTTTACATTCAGAGATTGAGGAAAAGTGATGATTTAGGAACTTGCCCAAGGAAATATGGTTGTTTTTTCCCCTGGGCCTCATGAGCCATTTGCAAATGGTTTTCAAGCCCTTGTCCCTCAACTAAACCTCTGTTTGGATAATCATCACTGATTATATTGTATGGAAACAATGCTTTCAAGGGACAAGAAAGAATACAGTTGTGGAGCAGAAGAAAATGGCTAGGCACCAGGGCAAAACCCAAAAGATAATGCCACTTTTTATTAGTGTAGAAAATGTCAAAAGTAGAGTGTGAAAATTGTCATTGGTTTGACATTGGTATGGACATTGATATGGCCTGCTCTATTGGGTTTCAGTAGGGTTGTAATGAAATTATAGCTGGGGCTGGATGCCTAGATTCTCCAAGGAAAGTCTGCAAGGCTCCGTTGTTGCCTGTCTTTTAGGTATCTGCAGTAATGTACTATTAGTTTTCCATCTGTTCTTTTGTGTGAAATGGATCAAGTCTCATAAAATATGGGAAGTCAAATAAAATATCCCTGACATACAGGCATCTGTAACAAAATGAAAGTCGTTGATTTACTGATACCTTTAGTGGCTTGGAGTCTGCCAAAACTAAACTCATATTTAATCTTTTTCTCAGTAACATTGCATCTATGCATCCTATGTCCATTGTTTAGTTACTTTATGAGGACTCTGAAAATGCATATCATTATATTATATGAAGAGGAAATTCCATGTATTTAAAATAGATATAACATTCCACTGAAGAAAAGAACTTTAATTTCCAAGATTAAATTTCCCCAATCCATGAAATGGGACTGTTATCTTCATAGAGTTGTTCTGAAAGTTAAATTAGATAATGGACATGAAAACATTTTAAAAGGCATGAAGTGTTTTAAAGCAATGGAAAATCTTGAGATATAGCAAGGATTTGTTATTTTACTTTTCTTTTCAGTCAGGTAATCTAACATGTGCTAGATTATTCATGGAAGGAGGAAACCAAGTGTGTGTTTAAATTCCGCATTTATAGATTATTTTAAAAGAAGTCTTGTTTTTGGTTGAAGAATGTATCCTTTCCATTTTTTCCAACACAAGAATTTGACTAGCACGGTCCTTTTGGTTACCCTTCAAGAAGCAACAGCACAGGGGCCTTTAGCCCTCAATCTTGGACATTAGCTAAATTACCTAATTCACTGAGACTACAACTCACTAGCCATAATGCAGACCTCATATCTGTCTGTCTCAGAGTCTCTCTTCACCTTACTTTCTCCTCACTCACCCAACTGTACAGTACATGTCTTCCACCTCTTGTTCAGTTGAACTCCTAGACCAGCGTATATAATCATAACACATATACTACTGATCAAAAAAGAATATGCCAAAAGACATAAAAAATAAATGATCCAACAATATTACATTAATTTCTGAGTTGTTTTTTTTTTTTTCGGTCGTAGGGCTTGAACTCTAGGCCTGGGTACTGTCCCTCTTCAGCTCAAGGCTAGTGCTCTACCACTTGAGCTACAGCGCCACTTCCAGTTTTCTGTGGTTTCATTGGAGATAAAAGTTTCACTGACTTTCCTGCCCGGGCTGGCTTTGAACTGCGATCCTCAGATCTCAGCCTCCTGAGTAGCTAGGATTACAGGCATGAGCCACTGGCACCCGGCTCTGAGTAATTTTTGTTAACATCTTTCTCTTACTATTACCTATTATATTTAATTTTTATCATTAAATATACAGAGAGAGAGAGTCTACAGAAGACTTCCCAGTACTGCAGATTGAGCTATGACTTTTATTTCATGCTTCCAGTCATGCTTACCACACTTCATTCAAATTAACATTTGTCTTAAACATCTAGAGTATGAAAAGTAGAGATGATGAATATTGGTCTTTGAAGTGTTAACCTCTAGCACAGTCTGGCAATTACAGATGCTCAAAAATATTTTTGATCAAAACTGCACACATAACTGTAAGTAACATCCTTAAGGGAAGGTAAAGAATAATTTCAAAGTTAGCTGGGCCAATTGCTTAAATTTATCAATCATGTCCACAATTTCAATGGGACTACAAGCACTTAAAAGGAAACATCACAGATGGTGAGTTTTCTCAAAGGAGAATTTCTTGGGCTCTTGATACAAATAAATTACTAAGTCTCCTTTCCTGTGCTATTTTTCTGATCCTTATGGACTTTTAAAGCTAAATGTCCACTGCCTGCTCTACACTACAGGAAGTATATGAGCCACTTCCTGATATGGTACATCATGTTTTCATTTAGATTATTAGATAACTTCATGAGGATATATGTCTGATAGCACTATCTGCTTTTGCATTTCCCCTACCTAATATGCACACAATTATATAATAATTATTAAATTAATTCTATTAAAATAATAACAATTATTGTTATGTTGTCCAAGTATGATTCTCTGGGTCTGAGTTTCTGAAGTAGATTTCTTGGATGAACTCCAGAAAAGTTTCTACTTAAGAATGAGTTCATCTGAAATTATATGTAATTTTTTTCTGGATTAAGGGTCCACAATTTTCATTACATTCTCCAAATTGTCTGTGACTCCACAACTACCAACATTAATTATGTTGACTTCTGTTTAAAACAATTAAAGTACATCTGAAGACTGACAACGTGCATACATCAAATCTTACAACATCCAAATAACAATATCAACAGTAATGCCATGGCTCATAAATTTAACACTTACTGTGTAGTAAATGCTATTAGAAGTTCTTTATGAAATTTTTGTCACTTGATCTTCAAACACACTATGAAATAAGTATTATTCACATCCTTATTTTAGAGATAAGGAAACCAAGACTCAGGAAAACAAAATAACTTGCTTTTAAATTTTACCCTTAGGAGGCTTAGTAGGAAATTTTAATCATTAAATACTTGATTTTGGAAAAGTAAAAAACTGGAGGAATTCTAACTGCCATATTTTAGGAGAAGTGATTTTTTTAACCTTATATCACATCTGTGTGTTAATATCCATATCTGTGTGTTTAAAACGGAATCTGATCTAAGTGTCATAGACTTTCAGAAATCACATATTGTTATATTTGTTACTACATATTTGTATTTTCCCTTTCTTTCAAGGTATTCCAAGAAGACACATATAGGGATATTAACCCAGCCTTTCTATCGCTGCACAAGATAGATAAATACATATCATAATTTTATTTCATATGAATATTTGTGCTAGATAATCTTATATGCTGTACATCCCTGCCACTAACCTAATTTATGTTTCAACTCCCAGGGGATGAGAAAACTTCTCGCACATTCTTCATGTCACTACACAGCAGTAGAAAGTGCCAAAAGACCATTCCCTGCTAAGCAGTGGCAAGAACAGAGTTTGAAAATGTGGCCATTTATCACAGAAGCCCGGCTTTGATCCCTGCAGCTTTGCTGAACTAGGCATGTTAGGAGGAGCTTGAAATGAGTATTGGAAAAAGCATCTGTTTATTTCCTGAGAGGGATAAACTTCCTAGTGGCACCACTAAAAGTAATATACAGATAAAACTGTAACGTGACATAATAGTCTTTCCAAAAGTAGTGCACAGATACATCTATAGCATTTGGATGTGAGGCCCAATCCCCCCTTATTAAGAGAGAGTTTAAAAAAAAAAACCAGCCCAGTAAGCTTAGAGAAATGACTGTCTGCTCCTGTTTAAAGTCTCCTCCTTTATCATTTTGCTATGGCACCATGCAGCCAGGGCTCACAGCCCACTCACAGTGCCCTCTGTTGGGAGTTTCCAGGGCGCATCCGATCTTCTTCCAGGCACTGTTCTCCACACTGGAGACACAACAGGAAACAAAAGACTACTTCTGACAACAGCATTTCACAATAGGTGATTTCTGGGGGTGTTTTCATCAATAGCAAGTCTGTTTCTCTTGGAAGGTATTTTCTATATATTTGATTGAACTTCGCCAAGTAAAGAGCTTCACCAGCATCTATTTTGGGCAAAGTGATTCTGGTGTTCTTTTAATAAACTTTTCCTTTTGATAATATTGTTTTTAATAAGTTTTTTTATTGTGAAAATTCTGTACAGAGGGACAGTTACATGAGCAAGGTAATGAGTGCATTTCCTATCCAGCTTCGTTGCCTCCTCCTTTGTTTTTCCTCTACCATCCCTTCCCTCCCACCTCCACAACCACATTTCCCGACCCAAATTGTAGTTTGTTTTTCAACCTAGTGTCTTGTACATCTTATTGTTACAATGGGTCAACCTGTACCCCTATTTAAACATTATTTTCCCTTTCCTCTCCCCAAATTCGACCGACATCAAATACAGTGAAAACGGGTTATACCATGGGGGAGGAACATACAAAGCAACAAAAAAAATCACATGGTACCTTATGAATATGTTAGAAACTATAGCAAGAAAGAAAAAAAACCACTTGTATCCCAATCTTGGGTTCATTTCCCTTAACTTCATTTTATCTGGTCCTATGTACATAGCTTTTGGCCTTTTCTACTTGTCCCAGACATATACTAGTTATTGCAAATAAGGGAAACCATAGGACCTATATTTCTTTGGGCCTGGCTTACTTCACTTAATGTAATTTTTTTCCAAGTCTTTCCATTTCCTAACAAATGGGGTAATGTCATACTTTCTGATGGAGGCATAGAATTCCATTGTGTATATATATATACCACATTTTCTTGATCCATTCATTTACTGAGGGGCATCTGGGTTGGTTCCATATCTTAGCTATGGTAAATAATGCTTCAATAAACATAGTTGTGCTGGGAGCTTTAGTATGGTCTTGTTTATGAACATTTGGGTAAATGCCCAAAAGTAGGATTGCTGGAGTCTTTTGAGGAACCTCCATACTGGTTTCCAAAGTGGTTGAACAAGTTTACATTCCCACCAACAATGCAGTAGGGTTCCCTTTTGGCCACATGCCTTCCAGCATCTGTTGTTATTAGAGTTCTTGATTATAGCCATTCTAACTGGGGTGAGGTGGAATCTCAGTGTTGTTTTGATTTGCATTTCTTTTATGGCTAGAGAGGTTGAACATTTTTTCATGTGTCTATTGGCCATTCTTATTTCCTCTTCAGAGAAGTTTCTCTTTAAGTCTCTAGCCCACTTATTTATTGGGCAGTTGTTTCTTTGAGGATTTGTTGTTGGGGGATTTAATTTTTTGAGTTCCAGGTATATTTTAGATATGAGACCCTTGTTCATTGTATGGCTAGTGAAGATCTTCTCCCAATCTGTGGGCTTTCTATTGATCTTGCTAGCTATGTCCTTTGCCATGCAGAAGCTCTGCAACTTCATGCAATCCCATTTGTCCCACCTTTCTTTGATTTGTTGTGTTTTGGGGTCTCTAATAAGAAAATTTTGGCTTGTTCCAAGGAAACCTAGGTTTTCTCCTATCCTGTCCTGTAAAGTTTTCAGAGTGTCTGCTTTGACTCCAAGGTCTTTGATCCATTTGGAGCTGATTCTGGTGCAGGGTGCTATATAAGGATCTAGCTTTAGTTTTCTACAGGTGATTAACCAGTTTTGCCAGCACCATTTACTGAAGAGGCTGTCTTTCTTCCATTCTATTTTTTAGCTCCCTTATCGAAGATTAGATGGCTATAGGTCTTTAGGTTCATTTCTGGGTTTTCAATTCTATTCCATTGGTCCTGAGGTCTGTTCTTGTGCCAGTACCAAGCTGTTTTTATTACTATAGCTTTGTAGTAGAGTTTGAAATTTGGTATTGATATTCCTCCAGCACTGTTAAGGATCGTTTTTTGCTATGCGGGGTCTTTTATTGTTTCATATGAATATTTGGATTGCCTCTTCTATTCATTGAAGAATGAGGTTGGAATATTGATAGGTATCTCATTGAATTTGTAGATAGCCTTGGGAAGTATTGCCATTTTCACAATGTTGATCCTTCCAATACAGGAGCATGGGAGGTTTTGCTACTTTCTAAGTTCTGTTTTAATTTTTTTTTCAGAGTTTTAAAGTTTTCATTGTCGAAGTCCTTCACTTCTTTAGTTAAAGTACTTCCTAGGTTTTTTTTTTTTTTTTTTGGTAGGGCTATAACAAAAGGAGTTGCTTTCCTGATTTTAGCCGTGCTCTTCTCAATGTTGGCATACAGAAAAGCCATTGATTTTTGAGGGTTAATTTTATACCCTGATACTTTGCGGAAGTTTTGAATCAGCTTGAGTAATTTGGGAGTGGAGTCCATGGGGTTCTTTAAATATAGGATCATGTTATCTGGGAAGAGGGAGAGTTTACTTCATCTTTCTCTATTTGAGTCCCCTTTATGTTTACATCTTGTCTTATTGCTGTAGCTAGGCATTCTAATACTAAACTGAAGAGAAGTGGAGAGAGTCTCATTCCTGAGTTTAGAGGAAATGGCTTTAGTTTTTCACCATTAAATATAATGCTGGCTGTTAGTTTGTCATATACCACCATTATTGTATTGAAAAATGTTCCATGGATTCCTAATATTTCCAGAGCCTTCATCATAAAGGGGTTTTGGATCTTGTCAAATGCTTTTTCTGCATCTATTGAGATAACCATGAGGTTCTTATCCTTGCTCTTGTTGATATGATTAATTGTATTAATTGATTTGTGTATATTGAACCAGCTTTGCTTCCCTGAAATGAATCCTGTTTGATCGTGGAGTATGATTTTTTGGGATGAATTGTTGAAGTTGATTGGCCAAAATTTTGTTAAGAAGTTTTTTTTGTTTGTTTGTTTTTGTTTGTTTTTTTTGTTTGTTTGTTTTTGGGGGGGTCCAGTCGTGGGGCCTGGGCACCGTCCTTCAGCTCTTCAGCTCAAGGCTAGCGCTCTACCACTTGAGCCACAGCGCCACTTCCGGCTTTTTTCATTTTGCTTATGTGGCGCTGAGGAATTGAACCCAGGGCCTCAGGCATGCAAGGCAAGCACTCTACCACTGAGCCACCTTCCCAGCCCCTATTAAGAAGTTTTGTATCAATGTTTATCACAGAAATGGGTCTATAGTTCACTTTCTTTGATGAGTCCCTGCCTGGTTTTGGGATGAGAGTTATTATGGCTTCATAGAATGAGTTTGGTAGTGAATTTCTCTTTCAATTTCATTGAAGAGTTGAGCTCTGCTTTGAAGGCCTTGTAGAATTGCACTGTAAAACCATCTGGTCCTGGGCTTTTCTTAGATGGGAGGTCTCTTATTGCTGTTTCTATTTCAATGCTTGATATGGGCCTGTTAAGATGGTTTAACTCATCTTGGTTTAGTTTCAGCATGTCGATATTGGTAGGAAAAGGTCCATTTCTGCCAAGTTCTCAAACTTATTAGCATAAAGTTTTGAGAAGTATTCCCTTATAATGTTCTGAATCTTGGTTGTTTCTGTGGTGATGTTTCCATTCTCATCTCTGAGTTTATTTATTTGGGTGTGTTCTCTTCTTTTTCTGATAAGATTTGCTAAGGGTCTGTCAATTTTGTTAATTTTTTCGAAGAACCAACTCTTTGTTTTGTTGAATCTTTCTATGGTGTTTTTAGATTCTAATTCATTTAATTCTGATTTAATTTTAATTATTTTTTCCATCTACTGGATTGGGGCTTATCTTTTGGGGCTGCTCTTTTTCAAGGAGGCTCATATGTCTCATTAAATTGTTGGTTTCAGATCTCTCCAATTTGTTGATGTAGGAACTCAGAGCTATAAACTTGCCTCTGAGTACTGCCTTTTCTGTGTCCCAGATGAGCTGGTAATTTGTGTGCTCATTTTTGTTGAATATCATGAACATTTGAATTTCATTTCTAATCTCTTCCATGCCCCACTGGTGATTCAACAGTGTGTTGTTCAGCCTCCATGTGTTACAGGACTTCCTTTGGTGGCTTTTGGTGTTGAGTTCTAATTTTACTCCCTTGTGGAGAAGGCAGGGCATAACTTCAGTGCTTATGAAATTGGACAAGTTTGCTTTGTGACATAAAATGTGATCTATTTTGGAAAATGTTCCATGTGCTGCTGAGAAAAACATGTATTCTGATGCTGCTGGGGGAAATATTCGGTAGATGTCTGTTAAATCTAGTTGATCTATGCAGGTGTTTCCATCTGCAGTTTCTCTGTTGAGTTTTTGTCAAGTTAATCTATCTAGTGGGAATAGTGGTTTATAAAAGTTCTCAACGATTAATGTCTTTTGATCTATGTGAGATTTGAGGGAAAGTAGTATTTCTTGGATAAATTTGGGTTCTCTGTTATTTGGTGAATATATAATTAGAATTGTAATATCTTCCTGAAGGAGAGATCCCTTAATTAGTATGTAGCAACCTTCCTTATCTCTTCTCACTAATTTTAATTTGAAGTCTGTTTTATCTGATATTAGGATTGCAACTCTCGCCTGTTTATGGGGGTTGTTTGCTTAATAGCTTTTATTCCAGCCTTTCACTTTCAAAAGATGTTTGTTTTTATTGGCAAGGTGTGACTCTTGAAGGCATCAGATAGAAGGATCTTGCTTTTTAATCAATCTAGACAGTCTATGTTGCTAATTTGGAGAGTTAAGTCCATTAATGTTGACAGTTAGGACTGAGAGGTGTTTGGTAGTTCCTACTATGTTATCCACCTTCTTGGGGTCTGTGACAACTGGGTTCTTCCTATGGATTTGTATACTCAGTTCGGGTGCCTTCTTGGCCTTGTTCTTGTTGGTTTTCTATGTGTAGGACATCTTTTAGTATCTTTTGTAGGGCTTGTATGGTGGAGATATATTTTCAGTTTTTCTTTGCTATGGAAGGTTTTTATTTGACCTTTTTTTATGAAGGAGAGGTTAGCTGGGTATAGTTGATAGTTGTTTGTCTTTTGGTGGTGACATACATCATTCTAGGCTCTTCTTGCTTTCATTGTCTCTGCTGAGTAATCTGAGGTTACTCTAATTGGTTTCCCTTTATAGGTGATTGATCTTTTCTCCTGGACAGCTTTAAGAATCCTTTCCTTGGTCTGAATTGATCCTGTGAGGATTATAATGTGATAGTGGGATGTCCTGTTCTGGTCTGGTCTATTTGGGGTTCTAAAAGCTTCTTGATTCAGAACAGGCCTATCATTTTGCATGTTTGGGAAGTTCTCTGCTAGGATCCTGTTAAATAAATTTCCTAGACCATTAACTTCTCTCTAGGTGCTCCTCTACACCAATATCCTCATATTTCTTGTATTTGTCTTGGATATTTGTATGTTCTTTCTCTGTAATATCTAGGCTGTCTTTAATCCCAGAGATTTGATCTTCTGCATGGTCTAACTTACTGTCAAGACTTTCTACTTTGTTTTTTTTTTTTTCCTTCTAATTGGTCGGCTTTGATGGTTTCAAATTCTTTGTTGGAGCTTTGTTTTAGATCTTGTATGAACCTCTTTATTTCTTTAATTTGGTGTTCAGTGTTTATCCTCAAATCACTTAGTTGATTGGTTATGGTTTTCTTGGACTCCCTTTCCTTTTGATGGGCTCTATTCATCATTCCCTTTGTGGTCTCCCTGGATTCCTTCAGCTGTGTGTTTATGAAATTCCATGAATGCCTCTACTGATCTTTGTCTATCCTCATCCCGTTCACTCAATTCCTGTATTACTCTTTGATTAGCTTCCTCATGCTCAGGCAATTCCTGTATTTCTTTTTGACTGTTCTCAGCCTGCTCATGCAATTCCTGTATTAATCTTTGATTAGCTTCCTCATGCTCACGAGATTTTTGGTTATCCTCATCCTGCTCTTGAAGTTCCTGTATTAATCTTTGGTTAGCCTTGTGTCACTCCCTATCACACTCACACTGAGTCCTTTGAAGGTTTTCAATCTTTTCATTTACCATGTTTTCTGGTAGTGTTTGTAGAGCTTTTTGGGAACTCTCCTCTGGATTATTCATTAACTGTTCTGTCACCTGATTATCATGAGTGGGAGTTGAGATAACCGGACTCTCCGGCTTGTTCTGCCCATTTGGTATGATAGTAACACCATTTTTGTGCTAGAACACTATTTTAAGGCATTTATTAACCAGAGTCCTGTAGTTGCACAGTCAAAATGGCTGCAGATACAATCTAGTTCAACAGATACAATCTATTCAACATCAAACAACTATAGTTTAATGGGCTAAGAATATCAAAGAGGGATTCAGCAGACCAGAAATTAATAGGTTTAGAGAGAATTGGGAAAAACAGGATTAGAGGGATATGGAGAGGTAAAAGGAAAGAGTGAATTTAACCATGTCCTAATCTCAGAGAGGGAAATGGATAGGATGGACAAAATTAAAGGAGAGAGATTTAAAAAAAAAAAAAAAAAAACAAGAAAAAAATGAAACACTTAAAAATTATGTAAGCATAAAGAAATGATATTGAGAGAAGAAAAGGATAGGATGAGAGGAGGAGAGAGATAAAAAGGAAAAATTAAAAACTAAAAAAATTTAAAAATGGAATACTTAAAAATTATGTATGTACTATTTAATTATGTAGGTACTATTTATTAAAATTATGTAGGTACTATTTAAGAAGTAGGGGCTGGGAAGGTGGCTCAGTGGTAGAGTGCTTGCCTTGCATGTGTGAGGCCCTGGGTTCAATTCCTCAGCACTACATAAGCAGAAAAAGCCAGAAGTGGCGCTATGGCTCAAGTGGTAGACTCTAGCCTTGAGCTGAAAAGCTGAGGGACAGTGCCTAGACTCAAAGTTCAGGCCCACGACTGACCAAAAAAAAGAAGTTAAGCCTAAGAGGTTGTGAATTGAGTAATACATTTCTGAATTAAGTATGTACACAATGAGGGATAAGGTCTAATAATCGATGATGGGTATATATCTGGGGATAAGCAGAATAGCAATTAAGTCACACACACACACAAAACAAGGACCAGAAGGTGAAAAGAGATTAAAAAAAAAAAGAACATACGCACACCTAAAATAAAGATTATGAAAGAAATAAATAGAATTTTTTAATTTAAAAAATTAGGTAGAAAAAAGAGTTCTTTGATTTTTTTTTTTTTTTTTTGGTGGGGGGAGGCTGGTGTGAAGATCTTGTATCTCCCCTGTGTCCATAACTAGTCTCTTGGTGGAGTTTCTGGTCTGATTGTGGTGTTTGGTTTTCCTGTGTCTTGATTGGTTTCTTATGTCAGTTTGTTTGAGCAGGCAGAGATAAGTTCTGCCTTACCCAGGACTTTGTGATCCTCCTCCTAGACTAGTTCAATGGGAGGGAGATCTGCTTTGAGTATCACAAAAAAGGGAGATGGTTGTTTCCTCTAGCTTGGAGTTGTTGTGATGAGGCTAGGTTGAGTAGGATTGGGTAGGGTTGAGGCCTATCAGCAATCAGTAGCTTTTCCCTGCGGGCTAGCTCCTGAGACAGTCACAGAGCCCAGCCTGGAGCCATTCTCAGGGTTTATGTTTACTGAGTTTCAATTGTTCGTCTTTTACCCCTCCTGCTGTCTAGGCTACAATGGGGAGGGGCAGCTTCTGGCTATGTTTACCCAGTGAAAAAAAGTCACTCCTCAGGGGCAGAGCTGCCTCTGCCTGGGTGGGTAACTTTCCCCTGGGTGAAGGTGAGTCTGGCAGGTCAGGTCAGGTTCCTGAGACATGCTGAATGGCTCCTATTGTTTTCTTCCAAAGCCTGAGTTGGAGCTAGCTGCTCCAGCTGGGCCTTTGTCAGTATCAAAGATGGAGATCTTCTTTGGTGGTGGGGGAGAGGCTACCTTCCTGCTGCTGCTCTGTGAAAAGGAATGAGGATGTCTTGGGTCTACTCACACCAGACTCTTGGTTCCTGGGCCGTCCCTGGTCTGTGATCAGCAGGACAAAGATTTCTGCTCCTTGTCAATTCTTGCTGGTGATAAGTAGAATTGGCTCGCACACCACATCTGTCTTCTTTGTCCTGGACTCTCTCTGTTGATATGGCGGCTGTGGCAGCTGCCACTGCGGCCATGGCTACCAGCAAGTGCTCAGATCTGTCTCCTTGACCAAGCTGCCTGGATTTTCCCTCTCTGGCCAAACTCTCTGTCCTATGATGGCACATTTGGTGTGATTCTTTAGCCTAGGACTGTTCACTGGAACACTAAAACTGCTTTCTACATGAGAACTTGTTTCCAGCTTCTCCTCCGCCATCTTCCTCTGGACCGATGATATTGTTTTTAATTACACTTTCTCTTTTTTCTGCTGTTGCTTTGAAGTAAGGACTTTATAAGCCACTTTGAGGTGTGACAAAAACTGTATAGGACTAAATATTCCCCAGTATTTAAATCTCTGTTTCTCTTGGATGACATTCTATCCCATGCCTGTTTCCTTTGTTTTCCAGATTCCCTCTCTCAGGGTTAGACCAGTAACCTCCAACCAAAAAATATCAGCAAGTCTGAGGTCTTCTTCACTATCTTCTTCCTTTCTCCTTGCATCTGGGAGAGTCTTTCATTAGGGTACCTGGAATCTATGTCATCTCTGTTACCTGTACATGGCAGTCAGCTCTCTGTACTCTAACTCTGTACAATATTATTTCCTGGGTGCTTGTCTAGACTCCAGTCCACAGCTTCCTTTGAAGTTAGATGTGGCTGTGAGATCTTGCCTTTGAGATATGAACACTGTAGCTCACTAATGATTTGTAAGAACCACCTACTGAATGTAGACAGGAGTCTCCAGATTTTCTGTGTTTATAGAACCTTTCATTTCTCAGTAAGTTTTTTCTTACTACAGCTAGGCCAAATGAAATACCAGTAGTCCAATTTATGGTATAGTTAGATCAAAATTACTTAGTGCATATATTATCCTCACAACTTATTAACCAGTTGAAAAAAGTATGAGTGGAAAGAACACAATGTTTATTTTTCTCCTTAAAAAGAAACCCAAGGGGGGGCGGGGGGAGGATGGGAAGGGATGGGAAGGGGAAACAAAGGAGGAGGCTGCAATGCTTGATAAGAAATCTACTCATTATCTTGCCCATGTAATTGTAACCGCTCTGTACAGTATTTTCACAATAAAAAAAAAATAAAAATAAAGAAACCCAAGGGAGGATGGGAAGGGATGGGAAGGGGAAACAGAGGAGGAGGCTACAATGCTTGATAAGAAATGTACTAATTATCTTGCCCATGTAATTGTAACCCCTCTGTACAGTTTTTTCACAATAAAAATTAAAATTAAAAAAAGAAACCCAAGAGCTTAGTAAAGATATCTGTATGCTTGTTGGATTTTGCACAACTTATCAAATTCTCCAATCAAATGAGACATTGACAACCTAATTTTCTGTCCCACATTGATTTTCAAATGGAATCTTTTGGGGTTTTTTTTTGTCATAGCAAAAACTCGAAACTCAGCTTTGGAAGATGTGATATCAACAAAAGTAATGTGGTATGATCAAATATTGCACTGAACTTCCTTCAGCAGTACCTTAACTAGGTACTGCTGTATCCCACAGTCAATATGGCTGTGTTTCCTTCAAAAAGATAAAATATCACATGGTGTTCCCATGACTTCACCATGAAATTTGAAGTGCCCAGGCACAACATGGGGCCTAGACCCTTAAGAATACTGTACAGACACACAAAACAGAAAAGCATAAATGATGAATCTCTATGTAGATGCCTTTCTCTTCAACACTTCCGATGACCATTACCAAAATGAGCACTTCACACTAACAACATGCTAGCACTTCTCTGAAACCCATTTCTAAGCACTTCTCTAGAATCCATTATGTTCCAATCTCTGGTTCCTTCACAGCCTCTTTGCCATTGATCTGTTCATGCATCAAATACCAGTCATGTGTACACAGTTAAATACTAATTGTGTAGCCCTAAGATAGAATGTGGGAAAGGTCAGACATGCAGAGGCAAGAGCCTGGGGTGAGAGACTGGAAGAGATACACTGATGGAAAATAAGTACACACCAAAAACTACTCATATTTCCCTTTAGGAAAATGGCTCAAATTAACAAAAAAAAACTGTACAGAAAGTCCTAAACTTAGAAAGTGACAGTACTAAGTATGCTTTAGTATACAGAAAAATGAATGACTTATATACTACTAGTCAGAATAGAAAATAGAATATGTACTCTGGAATGCACTTTATTCGTTTACCAGAAGACTAAATCTGCAACTACTCACAAATTGTACTCCTGGGCATTTATCTCAGATAAATGAATATTTATGTTCATACAAAATGTGCACATGAATATTTATAGCAGCCTTTCATAATAACTAAAATCTGGAAACAACCAAAATGTCCTTCAACAAGAAAATGGCTAAATAAACTCTAGTGTATCTATATCATGGAATAATGCTTAGCCATCAAAAGGAATAAGCTGTTGCTACAAGTAAAACAGCAACCTGGATGAATTACTAAAGATTGATGTTGAATCTGTAAAGTTAACTCCCAAGGTTTCACATTGTATCATTTCATTTATTGGACAGACTTGAAATGATAGCATTACGTGCAGAATAAGTTAGAGGTTGCCAGGCAAGAAATGGATAATGTGATTGATTTATAATCTGGCTAGAATATTTTATTAGTTTGGCAAAACATTACCATTGGAGAAAACAAAGTAAAGGATAAAAGGATTTCCATGTTATTTCTTACCATGGCATATAAACCTACACTTATCTCAAAACTAAAAGTATATTTAAAAGTTTAAGATGAAAACCTTATCAAGAAGCACTCTGATTAGTTGGTCTAGGATGGGCCTAGACATCAGCATTTCAGAAGCTCACTAATGGATTATAGCAAGCAGCCGGAACTGGGGAACTACAAGAACTTGCACTTCACAGAACCCAAATAATCATCTAGCATGTTTTATTCTTCTGCCTTTATGTCTAGCTGAGGCTTGGGACAAGTCCTTTAAAGAGCCAGTTAGAGCCCTGTCTCATCTTGATGGCCCCTTGTTTACTGTTATTATGGTTTTTTTTTAAACTTAGTTGGGTTAGCACCATTTCCATCCCTCTCCCCTCTTCCAGAAACATTCGTTATAATTATAACCCTGTCTTCATTTTCAGTTCCTGAATGTCAATACCTGCCAAAAATTAAGGATAACTTTTTCTGGTGTGAGCCTCATACTTAAAAAGCAATGAAGCAGGAATGTCCAGATACCAAGGGTTTCACAGGGGATGGGAGGAATAAGATTATTGTACTAGGGGCTGGCAAGGTGGCTTAGTGGTAGAGCACTTGCCTTGCATGCCTGAGGCCCTGGGTTCGATTCCTCAGCACCACATAAGCAAAAAGAAAAAAGCCGGAAGTGGCACTGTGGCTCAAGTGGTAGAGTGCTAGCCTTGAGCTGAAGAGCTGAGGGACAGTGCCCAGGCCCAGAGTTCAGGCCCCATGACTGGACCCCCCCCCAAAAAAAAAGATTATTGTACTGTACCTTATGTAAAGCAGTGTCATAAAACAAGAAGACTATCTGAAAGGGGTCAGAAAGCTCTATATGCATGACTTCTTGTTTGTGTCTTTGTTAGTTGATTTGTTTCTGGTTGTTTTTTTCATATGTCCAAGCAGATCTAGACTGAGAAGCAAACATTGAAGGCTTTTTCATGGTCTCTCAGGAGGACATGACTAGCAGTAGGACATCCAGTCACAATTCTATTTCCTCTTTGCAGGAGTCTTCATGGCAGGCTCTCTACTGTTTCACAGCAATTTCAAAGGACAAACTAATATACCTTGACAGCACACTTTCTCACAAGATCTTTGCAAGGACGCATGTTTCACTTTTGTAATAATGTAATATATATCTTAGGCCAAAACATATTGTATTGGCACTTTTTGATGATATACTTGAAGACAAATTTAAGGAAAATAGACACTTTTTTAGGTTAGATCATACAATCCACTAGAATATTAATTCCTGGATGACAAAGATGTCAACTACTTCTCCGTGTTACATCTCCAGTCCTTAAAACACTGCTTGGCATAGAGTAAGCATTCCATTTATATTGAATGGCTGGATTGGATGTCTTTACATTTATTTTGGTTTTATATCCCTCAGAAGTTCTTTTTCTTACTATAGATCTTGCACAATAATTTGGGGGAGGGTGCTGGTAGTAGAGCTTGAACTCAGGCCTAGCATTCTCACTTGGCTTTTTTGCTGAAAAGAAAACTGCCTGCATTTTAAACCACACAGCTCCACGTCTGATCTTCCAATTGAAGAGGTATCCTTGCTTTCTATGATGACTTTTAACTGACTGTTGTTTGGCTATCAGGAATACATACAGATAGATAGATAGATAGATAGATAGATAGATAGATAGATAGATATAAATATAGATATATAATTTTATTTTTATGTTATATAGAATTTGTATTTTATATATACAAGTAGATAAATATACATTTTATAAAAATCTATACAACCAAATTTTATTATTGTTTGTAAGAATTTCATATAATTCTTTTGCCTTCAACAAGCTTCAATTTTACTTTTCTTAACACCTTCAGGAGTTGAATAACTTAAAAGATTGAATTTCATGCCCCAAGAAAAAACTGCAAACAATGAAATCCCAGTGAGATCCATGATGGTTAGTGGTACAGATGTAAACCTGCAATTTATTTCCTAAGATAATTAACTATCATGATGAAGGAATACGTCAAACCTAGAACCATCTCATTCTTTGCTAGTTGGGTATCATCTGCTGTTTGCTAAGTGGGACAGCATGTCATGTTTGCCAGGAGTCCTTTTTGTTTAGGGAGAGATATTTGCAATTTAAATCACAAAAGAGAGAAGCTGTCAGTACAGACGGACTTGCCCAAGTTTCCCGTATTACTGCAGAGTTTGTTTTGTCAGTCTTGATATATAAGTGAACTCATGCAAATGAATGCATCTGTCTTCATTTCTCTTTGCCATGAGATCGTTATGCAAACATTAAACACCAAAAAAAGACATAAAGTGATGGATGACTTGTACAGCCTGTAGGTTTGCAGAAAGCAAATACTCAAAGCAGGTTCCTCCCTCTCCCAGACCTCCTCTTCTCTCCTGCATCCTTTGGAAACACCCCCAACAGATTTAGTCATTCCTTGGGGAGTGAAGTTACTTTATTAGCAGCTAACATTCCTGTGATTCAGCACATTTTCTTGCAACAATATTCTATCTTTACTCCTGAGCTTTGCCTAATTTATATTCCTTCTTTGGTCCGCACTGCTCGGCTAGTCCTAATCAATAAGTATACAAGATTGGTTGGAAGGCAACGTTGTGAAATAGATGTTGCAAATGGAAGCTCAGGCCTTTGATTTACCTGTTTCCCAAATGGTCTCCTCTGTCTGCTTTCCTCACGAGTCACACTGTGCAGTGTCTGTGACTTTGCCTTTGTTATTGGGCTGTGGGCATCCTGTAGATAATGGCCTTAACATGTTCTATCTCTGTGCTTCATTGATGGGCTTGAAGTAGGTATTCAATAACTCACTGAATCAATGAAGACACAAATTACCTAATTAATAGAAGCATAAATATTTTCTTTCATCCTCACGATTAAAACTAGCACTTAGGAAAAGATTTCAAATATTTTAAATCAGGGGGTAATTGACTATTCCTAGTTTTAAAAGTAGCCAAATACACACAACAGATGAGTGGATCCAAAAAATATGCAATGAAAATTTGCACAACCATTAGAAAGAATAAAATAATGTCATTTGCAGGGAAATGGATGGAACTAGAACGAATCATGTTAAGTGAGGTAAGCCAAAATCAGAGAGACAAACCGTGCATGTTCTCTCTGATACGGGGAAGTTAGATCTAAAACAACTGGGATATGACAATTTACACAGGATTCTAGATACATACAGTGAGGCCAAAAGAGGATAACCTTCGGAGACAATCGCAAAGGTGCAGTGCCTAAGCACTTCTTTGTATTTATATAAAATTATGTATATACAGAAACAAACTCCTAAGACATTGAAACAAAAGGCTTCCATTTTTTCTTTTTCTGATGATTCTGTATTCTTTACCTTATACACAATGTATTCACATGTACATCTCCAAGAGGGTGGGGGAAGGAGGGGAGGGCACAGAACAGGAGGAATAAGGGTGAAAAAGTACAGCAGTGGACCACACTGGATATAGATGAACGTGAACTATACAACCTGTGGGTGGAGCTGGGAAGGAGGGACTGGGAGAGAATGAGGGAAGAGATGCCACTGTGCAAAAGGAAATAGACTTATTACATGACTCCTGTAAATGTAATCCTTTTGTATTACACTTCTATTATAACAATGAAGTAATTTTTTTAATGTAGCCAAACCAATGGATGTACAGTTAAGAGACACCTTAGAGCTTTTTGGGAAAATAGTTGCAATCTACTATTTCATCTTCATTATTTTTTTCATCTTGGTTATTTTAACTACTAATTTCAATTTTATAATAAATTTATACTTTGCATTCAACCACAAGATAATGCCTTAGCAAAGGTTAAGTCCTTAACAAAGGACCAGGCATCTGTTATTCCCATGTACATCATTTCTAGTTTCTATAATATATGTGACAAGTTATTTTGTTTGCTTTTTAAGGGGCATGGGTGAAATACATATCATGGTAGCTAGATTACAAATGCTTCTTGCAACTGATTTAAAAGAACTGGTACTTTATGCCTTCAATAAGAAGTCTGATTCTTGGGCTGGGAAGGTCACTCAGTGGTAGAGCGCTTGCCTTGCATGCATGAGGCCCTGGGTTCGATTCCTCAGTACCACATAAGCCGGAAGTGGCGCTGTGGCTCAAGTGGTAGAGCGCTAGCCTTGAGCTGAAGAGCTGAGGGACAGCACCCAGGCCCAGAGTTCAGGCCCCATGACCGGAACCCCCCCCCCCCAAAAAAAGAATTCTGATTCTTAAGCTGGGCACCTATAGTCATGCCCTATACCCATAGCTACTCAAGAGTCTGAGTTCTAAGGATTATGGGTCAAAGCCAGCCCAGGCAGCAAAGTCCTTGGGGTTCTGATCTCCAATTAACCACCAAAACTCTAGAAGTGGGGATGTGGCTTACATGGTAGAGCACCCACCTGGAATGAAAAACTAAAGGACAGGGCCCAGGCCCAGAGTTCAAGCTACAGGATCAGCACACACACAAAAAAAGAATTTGGTTTTTGAATTTCAATCTTTAATAGGACTCTAATAGATGAAGCAATGGATGTAGCCAACGTCATACATAGCCTCTCCTTTGACTTCTATCAAAGAACAGGAAGAGCTCTTCTGTGCAGAGTCCTTGGTAAGAATGAACGAAACACATCCTCCCAGCTCTGCCTGGAATGACTTTCCCTCTGTCACTGAGGAAGTTAGTGACCTGATGCTCCTTGCTTCCTCTGTGTGTGTGTGTGTGTGTGTGCATGTGCACACGTGTGTGCAAGAACATGTGTGCTCCAGTCCTGGGCCTTGAATTTAGGTCTTCAGGCTCTAGCTTGGCTTCTTTTCTCAAGACTGACACTCTCTCCACTTGAGCTATACTCCACTCCTTGTTTCCTTTTCCCAAGTAGTCTGTTCCTCTCACTACATCAGATGAGAGATTATTTCTATCCTTTACATGATTTAATTTTCCCATTGCCTGGTGGGATAACATACCAGCAACAACAATTTAGAAATCTTTATGATAAACATTGAGTGTTTCAAAAATATAATTAACTGTTAGTGTAAGGAAAGGGCAAAGGTGTGCAAATTACTTTTTTTTTTTACATTTGGGTTTGAAAATATGTCTGTTCATGCATTTCAATATAAGTGTTGTGGATGTTCCAAAAGCTTATAAACCCTGAAAATCAGAACTTGATTCAGGAGAAGTTGAAGAACTATTTTCCAATCCATACCCAGAAAGTGTATGGATAGAGGAAATGGGATAGCATCATGGAAAAGTCTAAAACAGTGTTTCTCATAATCTCTGAATAGGTACATTCTGGCTCTTCTCATTTTTGTTTCTGAAGGGAAGATTTTCCTTAAAGTTTTCTTAAGTCCAGCACAAGTTGCTCAGACCTGCACTCCTAGCTACTCAGCAGGCTTAGATCTGAGGATTGACCAGACCAGGAAGATAAATCTGAGAGACTATTAACTCCGATTAACTAGAAAAAAATGCCAGCAGTGGAGGTATGACTCAAGTGTTAGAGTGACAGGCTTCAGAGTAAAACTGAAGCAAGACCCAAGGTTCTGAATTCATGCCCCAGGACTGGCAATGTGTATGTAAATAAAACGAACAAATAAATCATTTTCTTGTCTTCTGTTTTAACTAAAATAAAAAGATTTGAGTTTCCACTTGATGCGTAATATTTTTCCTTTAAGATCTGTGAGACTTTAAGCTTTGGTAATATAAATAGACAATGAGAGATTTAGAGCAGTTACCCATAAATTCTGAGGACCAACCAGCTCTGCCTTGCCATATTTGAAATATTCAAAAAAGAACTAGTGAGATTGACACTGTGCCGTTGTATGTTGTTTCCGAAATACAAGTAAACATCAATAATACTTTTTCTTGCTCTAGTAAAGCTCACTGCTCTTGTCAGTAGGCTTTCTAAGGTGAAATGGACCATGAACGTGGAGTCTACTACTACACTGTATGCATTATGTAATATTATGTTCTTCATCACCTGACAACTTTCAGTTGCTCCATTCAGAACCAGAAAAAGAGATATACTAAAGCGAATTCCCAAGGAATGGCAGAAAACAAGAATGAATGTTGTCATTTGTGCCTAAGACAATTCAGACTATTTATTATGAACCTAGAGTGAACTCCCCAGTGCTGCCTTTTTAGTAACCATTTTAGGCAACGTCTGCATTATCTGCATGCATAGTCTTATGAGGAGACACTCTGTCATCTACAGTGTAAGGACCCACAGAGCTCTTTCCTCATAGAACAAAACATGGAGTTAATGGAAAGGAGGCTCCTCACTACATACAAAACCCCCATGGTTCCACTCTCTTTAATAAGGCAAATGCTTCTGTTTTACAGAGGAATTCAAAGGCTCCACCGTGGTAGAACTGATGAAGAAGGAAGGCACCACCCTGGGTCTGACCGTCTCAGGAGGAATTGATAAGGATGGAAAGCCAAGAGTGTCTAACCTGCGGCAAGGAGGAATTGCTGCCAGGTAACTAACTGCCTCATGGGGACATGCAGAAAAATGGAATCCAGGGTGTAATTAATTAAAAATGAAAGCTTTATCAGCAAAGGTCACGAATAAATAAATGACAGCTGCCATCTGCCCAGCAGAAGCTCAGCAGGTGTATTTCAGAAGCTGCCCCCTAGACCTGACCTGCCTGTGGCTATTCTGGCTTACGCCAGAGTCAGTAGAGAGAGGTTTGTGTCATCTCAGGCGCAACCAGGCACTCAGAAGATTTTCATTTTAACAAGCTTATATCGATCTAGATCTAATTGTTCCACTGAACACCAGATGGGTTGCAGTAGGAAGGAGACACTGGGATCATGTAAATGAGAAGCAGATGACCCATATGGCATGTCTGAGGAAACTGCGACAGATGAAAAATGGCAGCTCAGGCAGAGAGGGAGGCCCAACTCTTGTATTCCCAAGGCAAAAAAAAAAAAAAAAAAAATGTACCTTTCTACTTGGGACACTTACCTTTTCACCAAGAAAACAATGAACAAAGGACAAAGACTTAGAGAAGGAGCTGTTACTCTCTTCTCATGATTTGCAGATTTCTCTAGTTATGGTCAAAGGTGGAATGCCCTCCTTTCTGGAAAAGGATGAGCTTGCTTTATAGAATTATTCTAAATTTATCTCAGAAGGACTGGGGACAAAGGTGTCTCCCTTGTAAAGCACTTGATTAGCATGTGCGAGGCCTTGGGTTCCATCCCAGCACCACAAAAATAATGATAATTGGTTAACCTCAGAAAGATGAGATGGAATGATCCAGCGAGATTAACATTCCTTAAATCCTGGACATGAATGTTCTTGTCCACATAAGGCCAAGTTAAATTTTAGAGTTCTTACCCTATAAAGAATCATTTGAAATAGTAATTCCTTTGGATGATCAATTTGTTTGTATAAAGGATTAGCTTAAGCCAGATGATTGTTCTTTGATCCAAAGTGGGTAGGATTTGAAGAGAGAGGTGACATGAACTGTAGTACCTTAATCTGTCTCCTTTGGCCTTGAGGACACTTCTTTCCAAACCCAGAGTTTACGGTTTACCTGTATTTTCCAGTCATCATGCCAATCCATGATATTAGGGTTTCATATATCTCTGAGTTCCTTCATGTCTAGCCCAAACAAGGCAAAAAAAAATGCTATCTGTGATTGTTTTAGTGTCATCATTAAAAGTAAACAGAGGAGCTGTGGTGCAAGCTGTAGAGTACCAGTCATGAGCAAAAAAAACTAAGGGACATCACCTAAGCCCTCAGTTCAAGCCTCAGTACCAGAAGAAGGGAAAAAAGTATTACTGTGCCAGCTACATGGATACAAATATTAAATCAAGACAAAAATCCTTGCACTGAAGGGGCTTATAATCTATTAGAGAAGATAAGGTATAAAAAACATGAGAAAAGTAAAAACAAAATAGCAATACATAAAAAAAGCAGAACCCAGGAATACTGGCCAAGCTTTCAGGCAGGTAGGTGGTTTTGAGAGTCAGTCTGGTCAATTTGGAAATACTTTCATGAGGGGAAGGCTGGGCAGATGGGGGAGGCTCTTCTAGGAGGGTTAATTGCAGCTGGATTTATATAAAATGAATTAATTGGCTATTTCTAATTAGGGAGGCAATGTCATTGAAGGTCATTTGCAGCGACACAGTTTTGACTCCTGTCACTGCCCTCACTGCCAACTTTTTTTTTTTGGGAGGGGGGGAGGTCCAGTCATGGAGCCTAAACTCTGGGCCGGGGCGCTGTCCCTCAGCTCTTCAGGTCAAGGCTAGCATGCTACCACTTGAGCCATAGTGCCACTTCCAGCTTTTTTCTTTTTGCTTATGTGGTGCTGGGGAATCAAACCCAGGACCTCAGGCATGCAAGGCAAGTGCTCTACCGCTGAGCCACCTTCCCAGCCCTCACTCCCAGCTCTTAATGTAGAACTCAAGATTGACTACAAGTTCCAGGGCAGCCAGCACTGTGATGTGATGGTAAAGAGAGTGGGAATGTCCTGAAACCCAGTAATTCCATGCTATTTCTTCTTCCCAATATTCCTTTTTTTTTTAAATCAATCCTTCCAAATAATAGTCAACAAAGGAAGTAGTAAGGAATGATTAGCAAAATGGAATTGGATAGAACTAGAACAAATCATGTTGAGCAAGGTAAACCAAGATCAGAGAGACAAATGATGAGCATGTTCTCTCTGACATTTGGAAGTTAGATTAAAACGCAATGGGACATGACAAATTACACAGGATTGTAGATACTCACATACAGTGAGACCTAAGAGGATAGTTTTAGGAGAAAATCACAACACTGCAATACCCAAACACTTCTTCATAAATATAGAAAATAATATGCATACTAAAACAAACTCCAAAGATATGGAAACAAAGGACTTTTTATTTTTCCCTTTTTTTGATGATTCTGCATTCTTATATATGATATATTCACGTGCACATCTGTGGGCGGGTGAGGAAGGGCACAGAATCTGAGGAAAAAGGGTGAAAGAGTGCAGCAGTGGAATGCAGTGGACATTGATGAAAGTGAATTATGCACCTCATGGGTGGAGATGGGAATGGGAGAGAATGAGGGAACAGATCACACTGTAGGAAAAGAAACGTACTTATTACCTGATACATGTAAATGTAACCCCTCTGTGTATCACCTCTATAATAACAATAAATTTTAAATAAAAACAAGAATGGGGGCTGGGGAGGTGGCTCAGTGGTAGAGTGCTTGCTTTGCATGCCTGAGGCCCTGGATTCCATTCTTCAGCACCACAGGCAGAAGTGGTGCTGTGGCTCACATGTAGCGTGCTAGCCTTGAGCTGAATAGTTGAGGGACAGCACTTAGGCTCCATGACCAACAAAAACAAAACAAAAACAAGAACAACTAGCAAAGATTTTTGACCCTTCCCTTGGCTTCTGAAGATAATCTGAGTGAAAATAGTAAAAGCCAAAATGCCCAAATGGCAGGAAACATAAATGAGAGGGAATGAGAAAGATCTGGAGTATCTTAGAATATTTGGGGTCTGCGTCCGTTTCTAGAGAATCAGCAATCTACGCGTCTAGCAACAAAACATGCTTCTCTTTATTTTGTTTTATAGTGTTCTAAAAGAAAGAAGTACAGCAAGAGGAGGAGGGCTAAGTCAGGATGATCATGAGATCATGAATTTGAGGCCAACTTTAGCCAAGTACTAAGATCTTGTCTCAAAAGAAAAAAAAAGCCAAAAATAAATATATAAAGCAATTTTTAAAAGCCGGGCGCTGGTGGCTCACGCCTGTAATCCTAGCTACTCAGGAGGCTGAGATCTGAGGATTGCAGTTCAAAGCCAGCCCAGGCAGGAAAGACCGTGAGACTCCTATCTCCAATAAACCACCAGAAAACCAGAAGTGGCGCTGTAGCTCAAGTGGTAGAGCGCTCGCCTTGAGCTGAAGAGCTGAGGGACAGCGCCCAGGCCCAGAGTTCAAGCCCCACGACCGACCGAAAAAAAAAAAAAAACAATTTTTAAAAAAAGGTTAAAAGAAAATTCCCTAGGTCATCGTACATCCAGAGCAGGACTTGCAGAATGTACCAGGCAGGCAGCATGAGTAGACAGGACCTATAGAGTCTCATCCATGCTCTTAGTTTGATCATATCCTACGAGACAGGAGCTTTGCTATATGCACCTGTTAGGCTTCCTTATTATGTTGAGAAGAAAGTGGAAAACAGATCTGGACTATAGAAGATGAGTCCACTGAAGTAATGTTATCTGTTTTGTAGAAGTGACCAGCTGGATGTAGGCGATTACATCAAAGCAGTGAATGGGATCAACCTGGCCAAATTCCGCCATGATGAGATCATAAGCTTGCTGAAGAATGTTGGGGAACGAGTAGTTCTTGAAGTGGAGTATGAACTTCCACCAGTCTGTAAGTAATTACAACTCAGTGGCAGACTACACAATGCTTCTGCAAGCGATTGGATTTTTTTTTTTTCCATTTTGCCATCAGTGTCTTGTTACAGCAATGGAAGAGCAGCATTTTCCATACTAAAAAGCTATGTGAATTGAAAACTGTATAATCTCTTCAAGAAGAACATAAAAATCACAGGTAACAATGAAATCATCTGGCATACCCTGATCCAGTAAAGTGATCTGTGAGCATCATTTTGGTTACTTAAGCTATAATAAACTGTGATCATATTTAAAATTATTTTTTGAGCGTTAAGTTCTGTGAAAGCTTTGTGCTTGGGTTAAGGAAAAGCATGTTCCAGCAAGTTTTACATTAACTCTGTATAGATATTTATACCTAAAATGTAAAGGTAGCTTCAATCACATTATTCTCAAGTAATAATAATAGTAATAACTGGCCGTCAATGCATTTAGAATACTTACTAAATATGTTGCACTGGTTTATGTAATTCTCACCACATAGAAGGGTCAACGAAGACAAACTTTAGCATCAAATGTCCAGGACTAGTCCAGTGTGATGGCTCACGCCCAGCACTCAGAAGGATTGCGATTCAGGACCAACCTGAGCAAAAGCAAAAAGTTCTAGACCTGATCTCAAGTAATAAAAATATCATCATGGTGGTACATAACTGATATCCTGTGTGAAAAATGCAAATAGCAACATAGTGGTTCAGACCAACAACACCCTATTCAATAACTTTTTTAAAATAAAATAAAAAAGAGTTGAGGGATAAGGGCATTCGATTAAGAGGTAGATCATCTCTGTCTAGCAAGTTCAGGGCCGTGAATCTGAAGTCAAGTACCACAAAATATACCCAAGCTCCAAGCCCAGCTTCACCTTTTACCAGCTGTGTTCCTTTGAAGAAGTTGCTTAAACTTTCTGCTCGTTTCTCCATCTTTCAAATAGAAATAATATTAATTCTGACTCATATATTTGATAGGGAAATAAACTTAACAGTAGCTAGCCCAATAAAAAGGTTTTGATAAATAATTGACCAACCACTACTACAAGATATGCACATTACCATTCTTTTTGTCATTTTATAGAGACTTAAACATCTTTCCCAAATTGGTAGGGTGCAAAGTCCATATTTAAATGGGGAGTGCCTGACTCCAAAGTCCATGCATTTATTCTTGTGAAGTATGCCTTATGTTACATGCTACTGCTGCCCTGCCTTTAAACCATGCATTTCTAGCACCAGTTCTCTGCTTAAGCTATCCTAGAAGGCTCTACTAACGAACACTCAGACTGATTAGAAACAAGTGGTAATAATTCATTTGGCTAGTAATTAATTAGCATTTTCTATATTCCAGATACCACTACATTTTAGGAAACTGGGGTGCATTCTATGAGTTTGCATTCTAACAGGGGAAGACAGAAAAATAAAAACTATAATAAGTGAATTATGTAGTTTCCTATGGGAAAAAGAAATCAGAAAGAAGGAAGGTTCCAGGAAGAAGGAACCGCCAATGCTACATTCAAAAATGTAAGAATATACCTGAGATTGTTTGGAGCAAATCAGAAAGGCATATGGCTCAAGCGGAATGACCACAAAGAGAATTAGGAGATGAGGTCAGAGGTATCTTAAGGTATCACATATCCTGGTTGCTGGTTGGAAACACCTCAGGTTTCACTCTGAATGAAATAGAAAGCCACAGTATGCTTTGAAACTGAAGAAAAACATCATCTGGCTTGTGTTTCAAAGGCTCTCTCTAGCTGCTGTACTGGGAATAGACTACAGGGCAGGGAGTAAAGGCAAAGACTGGGAGACAAGTTAGCTGGTTACTGTAGCAGTGCAGCTGAGTGATAGTGGTGGAGATGGTGAAAAGCAATCAAGATTCTGGATCTATTTTGAAAGTAATATAACACCCCAGTGTTTTGATCCTGAGTAAGTGGAAGGATGGAGTACTCCACAGCTGAAACAAGAATGTGACAAGAGCTGACTTGTTACGGGGGGTCGGGGGGCAGGGATCAGAAAGGTATTGTTCAAATACTACCTTTGCTGGTTTTGTGGCCTCCAGTATGTTATTTAAGTTCTCTGAGCCTTAAGTTTCCCACCTGTAAAAATGGCTAGAGCCACTATTGGATGTTTCTGAGAATTTACTCACATAATCATTTACATATTCTTACATACCTGGGAAATAACTAAGACTATTCACCCTTAATATTATACAACAAAAACAACAACTACTACTACTATGACTACTATACTATACTACTGTTACTATGCTGAAATTACTGTGCTTTCTTGAACTTTAGAAAGGTCAGTTTGCTTCAAAATCACAATCTCCCTTGCTAAGGAGTTAACGGGATGTCTGAGCCAGTGTTCCCTAATTACCCATTTGCACTTTGCTGGATATGTAAATATCAGTAAAACACAGCTCCTTGCTAGTAGTTCTTAGTACCACTTTCAGCATGAAACCCTCCGTGGAGATTTGCCCAGTATCACCTGTGACTCCCAGATGACAGCTGAGGAAAGACTCAACGAGATCGTGACAATCCAGTAGGAAGGGATTATTCGACACACAGGTGCATTAGGAAGGCGAGATGATACAGTGTAATGCACACATTAAACCGCAGATTGGAGTTTCTGGCAAACAACGGGAAAAGCAGAGAGACCATAGATGGAGATGAGGCCAATGAAGAAAGCAAAAATCACTATGACAAAGATCAAGGATGGCATCAACTGTGCTATCAGGAGTCCTTAGAGACTCAAAACATGCTTTCTTTTTTCTTTTGTATTTTCCCCCTTTGGTTTATCCCTTGTCACTGTACCTGATTTTGGTACCTTGGGTATTTGCATATATGTTTATCTGAATTAGGGAAGGGAAGGGGAACAACAAAATGGTGAGACAAAGGACAAAGAGGTGACCAGTGCAACAGTGATACTCACAAGACAATATGTTGGAAATGATCCCTACAACTTTGGGGAGGGGGTTGTGGGGAAGGGAAAGATGAGAAAAAATGGTGGAGGGGGTAACAAGTTCAAAAAGAAATGTACTCACTGCCTTACTTATGTAACTGTAACCCCTCTGTACATTATCTTGACAATAAAATTAAAGAAATAAAAAAAGAATACAGATGTCAGCTAGAAGCTGGGGGGTGGGGGAAACTGCATTCAGTGGATAGACATTTCTAGAATAATCATTTGGGAAGCCAAATGTAATATAGATCAGAGGCTATTACCCTGAAGGGCATGTTAGCTTTCCAAAAGAAAACCATATCCTAAATCAACATAGTATTAGTAGAGTTAAAGCGGTCAGGTGGGTAAGAGAAATGTTTATGAGTAAAAGCCCATCATGACTTGGTGATTATATCAGCTTTATTCTCTTAGGCAATAAAGCTAGTAGAAAAAAGGGAAACATACATTTAAACACCCCCGTGTAGGTCTCCCTGGTAGAAATCAGACAGAAGAAATCCATTCTCCAATGATATTCCCTGTCTGTTTTTATTATGTTTGATGAAATTAATAGATACTTGAGTTCAGGGAAGTTGAAAAGATTCACGGGCCCTCACTTGGCTCCAACTGCTAGAACAAACAGCCCCCCACAACTGAGACCCTGAGACCAGAACTGCATGTTGAAAGATAAGCTGCCCAAGGTCAAAACTGTAACTCCTCTCTAGATCATAGCAATTTGAGGTCCAGCCATCCCTAGAGTTCAGAAAGAACTGAAATAAGGGTATGTGAATGTGAGATCTGATAGAGAAAAAAAAAAATTGAAGTTTGACCTTGGGCAATCCGCTTATCTTCCCTGAGACTCAGTTTCCTTATAAAAAAGGAAATTACTGGTCTACATTAGTTTTATCGTTCTTCTTAACCTGGAAACTGTGTGATGATTTGAGCTTGTATCTAGAGAGAGACTCTGCCCAAAGTGATACCTTAGGGATTTATGCATACAAATTGGTCAGGAGCAGTACCCACCAATTTTGTGGTCATGTAACCCCTACAGAATTTTGAAATATTAAATAATCTCAACCATTTTCACCAGGCTCCTAAACTTCCTGGTTGGAAAGAACCTAATTTCTGACATGTTTATTTAAATCCTGTTTCTATTTAAACCTTGGAGCTACAGATTTACCTTATTTAATTAAAGAGGTCTGCCACATAATCTGATTAGCAAAAGCACTCTTCACTGTTAACCACCCGCTGGAGAAAGCTAGCTTTAGATCAAATAAATGTGCTAACACATGGCACTGGAAAGCCCTCTTCTCAGCTCTAACCCAGACAGACAGATGTTAGGTGAGGATCGTAAATAGAGGTGGTGATGGTGAAGAAAAAGAGAGTCAAGTTTTCCCCCACGAAATTCATTCTGGGATTGAGTCTCTAGGGGCACTGGTGCTCAGAGAAGCTCTCCCTGTTGAGGAAAAAAAGAAACAGACACACTGAGCACCTGTCAGGTTTCTCCATATATCACTTAACCTCACCATGGAAAAAAGCAAGTCAGGCAGGAAAGGGTGGCATAATGTGGTGGGACAGTGCAGCACTCCTACCTGCCTACGGAGGTGGAGGATGAGAGGGCGAGAGAAGAGGGCATCATGATTTTGTAGCAGCACATGTGCATTCACATACAGAAACAAGGGACAACAGCACACGTAAATACTGAAGTTTGGCATTGTGAAATGGTTAGTATCTAGCCCTTTGATTCCTCAGCTTGTAATCGGTAACATGCACCTGGCTTTATCACCAAGAGTTAGTCATACAAATTAAAACTACAGTGAACAAATCTACTTCATTTATTATAGTAAAAGGTAGTCAATACTTAACATGTATCGTTTTAAATGATGGAGAGCCATAGTGTAAGTAATTTAAAGCCATAGATAATCCCCAAAGTCTTTATAGAGATTTTTAGCTTTGACTGTAAGATTTTGTGGTCAGCAAGATTTAGCTAAAACAAAATTTAAAATACAGTGCTTTGCATTCCCAGTACAGACATCTAGCCAACAAGGACAGGTGGCTCAGAATTAGAATTTGGTGGTATATAATTGAAAGATGATTTAACGGTTAAATAAAATAATATTTGCAAGCCATTTTGCAGAGTTCTGGGCACACAGTCGATGCTCGTCAGTTATTTCTTGCCATACCCTTTGCTTTCCTCTGTTACCAATAAAATGAAAGCATCCTGTTCTTGGGTCATGGACAGTAGGAAAACATTGGTATAAAGCTAATATTGTTTTTTCGTTTAATTAAAACTATACCTCAACTCTCTCAGCTGTTTGTATGTTCTATTCCTAGTTGATTAGAATAAACTGAAATTCTTCTGATAACAAGAATATGACATTTAATTAAATCAGCAGTATAGCAAAACATTTGTTCAGCTGTAGGCTTATGCTGCTTTTCAGCAGATCCTAGTTCTTATTATACTTTATATCTTGATCTGACAGTGTGCATCCTAACTTATACCTCAGACTGTTTTGGGGGGATTTAAATATATGTATTTCTTATTCATTTCTATAATACTCCTTTAAGGATTCAGATTTTTTGATAATTGGAAATAATTTTCAAGCTGGACACAATTGGCTGATGCCTGTAATCCTAGATTCTCAGAAGGCTGAAATCTGAGGAATATATTTCAAAGCAAGCCCAGGCCAGGAAAGTTTCTGAGACTGTTATCTCCAATTAATCACCAAAAAGCCAAAAGTCAAGCTATGGCTCAAATTGTAGAGCACCAGCCTAGGCTGAGTTCAAGCCCCATTACCAGCACAAAAGAAAAACAGTGCCAAGGCTGAGTTCAAGCCCCATTACCAGCACAAAAGAAAATTTTTAATCAGTGCTTATGCTACCAGCTATTTCTGTTCATGGCAGAAAAAATAGGATTTTGTTTCTTTCATCTAATGGCTTTAGTTTCTGTCTATATACCAATGTTCCTTGCTTCAATCAGGTTAATTTCAATAAACCCATCATTAATTAATAAGTTGAAATGCTGTTAACCTATCAAACACCAGACCTTAACCAAGCTGACCTTAAACATCCTCAGGATAGTTACACTAGCCTTCAGTTAGGCAAAAACCATATAACATAAGCCTATTTTATAATAATGTGTTGAATATCTCATGTCATTTATTGAATATTATGGTGAAAGTGAAGACCAAGTGTTATAGGGGAGTGCTTGCACACTGTCATAAAGTTGAAAATTGTAGTAGAATATTGTAAGTCACAGACCACTTATTTCTTATTGGTAGTTATATGTAATAAGGTCTTTAAGAATAAGGAACAATGTAAACATGTGTTAGTGATCATGAATATGGCATTAGATATTATGGTACAAATTTAAAGGAAAGGATCTAAAACTATCTACTGCATATCACACAAGATTTTTGTCTGCACAAACAAAAACCTACTCATGATGATAAAATATTAATTTGTGGAAATTGCATTTTAAATGCAGCCATAATATGTTATTCAATCTGATTTCATCACTGGTTTTACAAAAGCGATTTTACAGAATATTTCAGTGACTGTGTCTTCATATAACTTACAATCTCGTGCATGTGTATAACATAATTAGATATTGCAACTTAGTAATGCAGTTTCTTTTTGTGAAATGAGAACAATAAACAGGCAAACAACATAGCATGGAGATACCAAGTAAAATTAAGTAAATGTTTATTTTCTTAATACTAATATTTTGGATGTACTTAGGATTGCTTTTGCTCTACAAGTCTACAAGTCATTTGGACATTCAATAGCTTTGTATTTGTTAGAGCATCTATTTCATCCCCTAATCTATGAACCTCGAGCTGAGCATAACACTTTTCTTCCTCTACCAGATACAGAAGAAAAAAATAAATGTAGATCATATCATTTTTGTATTTCACAAAGGAAACAAATACACTTGCTGAAGATTGTCTTCACCCTCTGTCTAAAAACTGTCTACATATAAGATAAGGAACTAGCTATGATGTGAGTTCCACCTGGATCTACATGAGTCACTGATAGTGTATTTGTATGTCATTACAATGAACTTCTTCTACAAATGGTAGATGTTACCATCTTCCATTGAATTCAAATTATTGCTTCCTCATTTGTCAAGAGAAATCATATGCAAGAGTACTTGTAGTATTTTATGCCACATTAAAAAAAAGACATTTATTGTAACTTAACATTTATATCCCCCTCTCTTTTCTCCATATTCAGCTGTACAAGGATCAAGTGTTATTTTCCGAACAGTGGAGGTCACATTGCATAAAGAAGGCAATACCTTTGGTTTTGTAATACGAGGTAGGTTGTGGTTACTGAATATGAACCATAAGATGCTCTTGGAGAATTTGTCACAGAAATACTAGTATTGAGAGAATAAGAAATTCATCCGCAAAAGAACTGATGATTCCATTGTGTAAAGTTAGCCTTTGGTATTTACATCTAATTTTCTTTGAATAAATCAAACAAGTGGGAATCCACGTGGAATCCAAATAATCAGCTTCATTCAAGCCATAAATGCAGGGTCAGCAGCCACTGCCAGCCTTGTCAATTCATGGCTTATCACTCCTTAAGCTTGTCCTTTGCATTTCCCTTTTCACTATATCACCAGATCAAAAATGCTGATGAGTATGGCTTGATTTGGTGTAATACGAGGATTAACCAACTGCTTAAATTAATTTCTCTTGAAATTAATTTAGCATTCTAAAATTGAGCTGAAGATAATCTAATCCTTTGGGTTCTTGTGTACATCAGCTTAACTCATTTTATTACAGAATGGCATTGATAATAAAGATTCCTAGTGACTCTAACTTGCCTGTAAAAACATTAAGTCTGAGCAATGATTCTACTTTTTATTGTTTTGTTTTTCTTACTAGCAGTTTCATCCCTGAAAGATTTTTCTTACATTAACAACTCTTGATTCCTAGTATGAAAATGAGGTTTAATTCAGAATTATATAAATACCAGAACATTTTTAACATTACACATTTCTCAGTTGCTGTTTTTACTCTGTATTTCACCAAAGTCAAAATTCTATCAAAAAATATTATTAAAATGCTAATTAAGCCAGGTACCAGTGTTCATGCCTATAATCCTAGGTACTTGGGAGGTTGAGATCTAGAGGGTTGCAGTTCAAGGCCAGCCTGGGCAGAAAAGTTGTAAGCCTCTTGTTAACCAATACCTGAATGCAGTGGTGTATGCCTTCCATCTCAAGCTATAGGGGAAGCTGGGATTGGGAAAAATGTGGTTCTATGCTAACCTAAACAAAGAAAAGTTTGTGAGACTCCATCTCAATGGAAGAAAGCTGGGTGTGAAAGGATACACCTATAATCCTAGATACAGTGGGAAGCCTAAAGTAAGATGATCAGGGTCCAGGAATGTACATTGATAAATTGATACCTTCTCTAAAAAGTAAATCATGTATACAAAAGGACTGCGATGTGCTTCAGTGTTAGAACACCTGCCTAGCAAGAGTGAAGTCCTGGTATCAAATACCAGTACTGTCAAAACTAAAAAAAGAATTTAATTAAGATTATACATCTTAATAAGTATTACATACATGGAAGATTAAAAGAAATGTGTCCACTTGTGCAAAACTAAAAATATTAATTAACATTACATATCTTAATTAGTGCACATGCATGAAAGTCTAAAAGAAAAGAAATACCAAAAAAAGGAAAGAAAGACATACCAACTTCTTTTAAGTGACTGATTTTAAATGTTGTTCTAATCTGGATCAATCATTTAGCAAGTCAGTCTGTCAACTCTTTATTACTCTGAAGTACTCTGAAGTCATAAGACAAGATCATAGAGTCATAGAGAGGATGAGGAACTAGGATCTCATGAAGTTTTGACCAGTGGTAGTTGTTTTTCTCACCAAAGCCTATTTTAGTAGGAACAATAGACCTCAAGATCATTGACCAAAAACATGCCCAAATGGATGTGTAAAATAATGAGCTAAACCTGATCAAAGTTATTGTGCAAAGAATTCAGATTGAAAGTGGTCTACACAAACCTGTTATTGCAATATAAATGTGAAGAAGTGCTTTTGCATAACAGACATACAAGCCTAGTCATTGAAAATGCAGCAAAAAGTACTGCTAATGCACATATTTATCTTTAGTCACTGTAAGGCTAATCAATAATACCAAATTGCTAACAGAAAAGCTAAGCCAGTAGTCATTTATCATTAAGATAAAAAATAGAAGCAATTGAGTTTCATGAATACCTCAAGACAATTGATGACATAATATTACCAGTATGTTCATTTCACAGTACAGAAATTTTAAATCTCAAAATATATATGGTTATATGGGTAGTACTTAATTGAGTACCAATTGAGTTTTGACAAATTTATATGAACCAAATTTAAGACCAGCCCTGTGTATTTCAAGCAAAAGCTAGGATAGCACAGACTAGATGAGTTGTGTGAAGAGATTCTGTATCAAAAAAGAGAATTTACAGTAAATCACCTTCTATCTTCAAACATGTAGACATTTGAAAATTCCTGAGGAATGATTTTCTTTGTCTAAAATTTAAGAACCCATTGCAATTGACTTGATATATCTGCCAACCTTGCCCCAATATTTTTGAATTCTCCCCTTTTAATAGAAACTGCTTCAGCCACTTAATTTTTTTTTAATTTTAACTTTTACTTTATGTCAGATTGTAGACCTACTTATAGGCTAGGTTGATCAACACAGGGTATACATACTTGCACTTTGTTGATGACTGTTAACTCTTCTTATTGGGATAGAGCTTGTAATTAGTAGATCTTTTGCTGTATGAGTTGTGCATGTTTTACATCACCTTATGACAGCCATGTATTTCTTGAGAAGTGACCACTTCAAAAATAGAACCTTACAAAACAAATACAACCTTGAAGGCTATCATGCCAGAAGGAAATTTTTACATGTTTCTTCCCACACATCAACACATGCATTACAGCTGGTGGTTTGGAAGTGAATGTTTTTAATGGCAACAATAAAAAGCATATTTTTAAAGCTGTATGCCTTTTCTTTGCTAGGGGGAGCCCATGATGATCGAAATAAATCTCGTCCAGTTGTGATAACGTGTGTTCGTCCTGGAGGGCCTGCTGACAGGTGAGCTTCATCATGCTGTATCACTAGCCAAAATAGATTAAATAGAGCTTGAGAGTTTGATGTAGAAATTGATTCATAAATGTTATACCGAAAGAGAGGTATTAGGTAAATACATTAGCATGTGAAAAGTCAGAAGAGTTTGGGCTGTGGAATCACAGAAAAATAAGATTTGCTGCCAGATTCTACATTTGTTATACTTTATCTTTCGTGAGTAACTTGGTTCTGAGCTCTTCCATTGTCTGTGTATACAATCCTAACTGCCTTTCAGGTTGGCTCATTTTTTTTTCTTTTATTGTGAAAATACCGTACAGAGGGGTTACAATTACATGGGCAAGATAATGAGTACATTTCTTATCAAGCATTGTTGCCTCTTCCTTTGTTTCCCCTTCCCCTGCCTTCCCATCTCCCACCCACGCTCACCCCCACCACCAAAGTTGTAAAGTTCATTTTTCGACATAACGACTTGTACATCTCATTGTTGCAGTGGGTCCACCTGTATCCCTATTTAAACGATTTGTCTTTGCCCTTCCCCTCCACAAATTATACCAACATCAAATATAATGAGAGCAGGGGTTATACCGTGGAGGAGGGACATATAAAGCAACAAAGATATCATCTTATAAATATGTTAGAAACAATCACATGAAAGAAAAACATTTGAATATTTACCTTGGGGTTCATTTCACCTAACATCAACTTGTCTGACCTTTTCTGCTTGTCTCAGACATATACTAGTTATTGCAAATAAGGAAAACCATGGGACCTATGTTTCTTTAGGGCTGGCTTACTTCACTTAGTATACTTTTTTCCAAGTCTTTCCATTTCCTAACAAATGGGGCAATGTCATTCTTTCTGATGGAGGCATAGAATTCCATTGTGTATATATATACCACATTTTCTTGATCCATTCATCTACTGAAGGGTATCTGGGTTGGTTCCATATCTTAGGTATGGTAAAGCTTCTGCATGGCAAAGGACATAGCTAGCAAGATCAATAGAAAGCCCATGGATTGGGAGAAGATCTTCACTAGCCATACAATGGACAAGGGTCTCATATCTAAAATATACCTGGAACTCAAAAAATTAAATCTCCCAACAACAAATCCTCAAAGAAACAACTGCCCAATAAATAAGTGGGCTAAAGACTTAAAGAGAAACTTCTCTGAAGAGGAAAGAAGGATGGCCAATAGACACATGAAGAAATGCTCAACCTCTCCAGCCATAAAAGAAATGCAAATTAAAACAACATTGAGATACCACCTCACCCCAGTTAGAATGGCTATAATCAAGAACTCTAATAACAACAGATGCTGGAGGGGATGTGGACAGAAGGGAACCTTACTGCATTGTTGGTCGGAGTGTAAACTTGTTCAACCACTTTGGAAAGTAGTATGGAGGTTCCTCAAAAGACTCCACATAGAGCTCCCCTATGACCCAGCAATCCCACTTTTGGGCATTTACCCAAATGATCACAAACAAGACCATACTAAAGCTATCAGGTTGGCTCATTTTTATCAAAGGGGAAGACAATATGGTGTTTCTGTCACATAGGAGGCGCTTATGGAAGCAGCTAGCTCTTTCAAGACAGGCCCTGGAATTCATCTCTCTCCGGCTAACTTCTCAGTCTTGGGAGGTTGAGAGTGGGTGATCATTTCTGTGATCAGCAAGCTTGTCAGTATTAGTTTCTCCCCTTGATGATGATTCTGAATGTCAGAATGGAAGTGACCCAGAGTGACTTTTAGACAAATGGAAGGAGGGTTGTCAGTCTCTAGAGTTTCATCCCTTACATTTCCCTTCCTTGAGAATGTGGATATTTGAAGCACAGGCTTCTGCGCTTTGAAGCACAGGCTTCTGCCTTATTGGATTGAGTTGTATGTATAAGAGGTGATTTAGTTTCTTTCATGTTACTTTTCCACAACAAAAGCCAACTCCATATTGATTGAAAAACACAGCTCCAGCCAGTAGGCATTGTTGAAGAGTAAGACAAAAATGTACTAATTGCTTCTGTGTCTGTCTTGAACCTATATATATATATATATATATTTGTTTTTAAAGCTAGATATAGGGGTGGGGTGGGGTCAAGGGAAAAGGAGCAGATAAAAGAAGAGGAGAAGGGGGACAGGAAATGCAGACAAAAATCCCATATATGTCCTATAAAATTAAGAAGAGTAAGTGAAGGGGGTAGGTAGAGGGATGACAATGTTGAAAGGGGTGACATTGATCAAGATACATTGTATATAGCTATAAACTGCTTTTAAATGGCATCTCCTTTGTCAACTTTCTTAAAGATAATAAAGTATTTCTAAAACTAGATGTAGTAATACTAATATTAAGCGTGTACCACAGGCGAGAAATTGTGCCTTATTTGACTAACGGTTTCTTATTTAGCCTTATAACTACATGGGAAATTAGGAATTTTTTTTGTCTCACAGATGACAAAGCAGAGGCCCAGGATGTAAGTCACTGCCAGTTGTTGGTAGAAGATCTATAGGATTCAATTCTATGTGTATTTTCTTCCAAAGCTCACTGATACCTCACTTTTGCAAGGAATAACATTTCATATAACATATGAGAATAAAAAGACACTGATTTCTTACCCATATCACACACATTTACCTTTGGAAAGGGTAACACAGAAAACATTGCCTTTTTCCCTATCCATGCTTCTCTAGGAATTATCCTATCTGGTGAAAATAAAAGCATATCTATTTCTTAGTCACACTTAGGGTTAGGGTTAGCAGGAATTCCAGAAACAGTCTAAAATTCATGAGCATTGTATTTTCTCAAATGAACTGAGAACATATGGAACTGTGTGCATTGAAGATAAAACACTTACAGTCAGCTACATGAAAGATGTTTTAATTTTTTTTGTTTAAGATCATTTGTATTTCCCCCCAATTCTAAGTGTGTAAACCTGGCATTTGATTGTTTTTTCATCCCTTACATAAAGTGGGGAGGGTATATTCTGGACAACACTCTGGCTCTGTCTCCATCCTATCACTAATGACCTGAGTCATCAACTCCCAATGCCTTGAGATTCTATATCACAGCAGGGTTTGCCTACTTCTTCCAAGGAATGTGAGACTGAATCAATTTAATGATCCCCAAATGGCTTTATAAATCAGTAGGGAAATTTACAGACTAGGAAAATTCTCCCAGCCTTCCCTTTCCACTTGGGTTCACTAGTAATAAATTGGATGAAGTTAGAAGGCTTTTCTGCTCACCTGGATTTGGAGAGAAGCAGGTGAATGCTTTCTTTTTCCTGGGCCCCCATAAATCAATTTTAGACTCGAAGGCAGAAAACTTAGAAAAGGGAAAATGAACCTTTCTTGCTTTTGTACTCCAAGAGTTGACTGTGGGTAGTTATGCTATTTGCTAATGTGCGGTTATTTTCTCATTACTAATTTTTGTATTGCTGCAACTTACTGTTCAAGGTTACCTCTTTACACTCTTGCTGTCACCTAAAAGACAGGCAAAGGGCCTTACTCATGTAACTGTAACCCCTCTGTACAGTATCTTTACAATAAAAATATATATACAAAAAAAAGATAGGCAAAAGGAAGGACTGTCTAGTGTGTGTGAAAGAATGCCTTTGGCTAAGTGACTATGGATACTATGCCTCATGGTACTAAATTAATAAAGGATATTTCTCTATTCTCTCTCTAGGGAAGGAACTATCAAACCTGGTGATAGACTGCTCAGTGTGGATGGAATTCGACTTCTTGGAACCACACATGCTGAAGCCATGAGTATTCTTAAACAATGTGGACAAGAAGCAACGCTGCTGATAGAATATGATGTCTCCGTGATGGGTATGTCAGAGTCTGAAGAGCGTGACCTCTTCCATACTAGGTCCTGTCACTGGCCCAATGAACCAGCATGGGTTAAGCATGTGTTTTTCTGCTTCCTGTAGCACACAGAATTCCACCCATGCTATCTCATCTTACCTTGTTTGAGTTTAGGAACAAAAGGAATGATACTTTTTGGTGGTGTAAGAGCCTCAAGTCAATAGGTTCCATCATGACGTTGTGTTCTGTCTGTGTCTCACCAAGCAATCACGTTTCTCTATGGATCATCATTTGGCAGTTAAATACCTTTCCCCCACTAGAACACAGAAATGGCATTACTAACTTGAGGATTATGAGTTCTTCTTTTACTACCTAAAGACTGCAGCAGTGGGATATTCCTTTCCCTCTTATATCTTCACAGAATAAAGCCAGCTTCATAGAATTAACAGAAACGAACATTTATTTCAACATCAAACTTAAGGAAGGAAAGGAAATATGCAACACCACTGATTACAATCAAAATACATGCAGTATTCTTTCTTTAAAAATTGGCTTTAATAGTAAATCTATTCCTATACTTACAATACAATGGAAAGATGTTTTCTTGGTTTCCCGAGTTGCTTGAAATTTGAAATTTAAGATGGCATGACAGGTGGTATGATATCAGATTAATATGAAAAGTTCCCGGATGAATATTCCCTTTGCTTACTTTTTCTTTTTCCTTCTTCCCTCCTTTCTTTTCTTTCTGTACTTATGTGGCATTTGGATTAATTTCAGTAGATGATTTGGTTCTGTTTTGAACTCTACTCATTTTCCACTGTTGATTTGGACCATATAACTTTCCTTGGCATCTCAAATGGAGACTACCAATGCCCACTTAATTTACCCTTTTTTTTTGCAGTACTGAAGTGTGAACTCAAGACCTTTTGCTTGCTATGTAGGGGCTCTACCACTAAGCCATACCTTCACTGCCCCACCCCTTTTTTCCTTTTTGCAGGTCCTAGAGCTCAAACTCTGGGCATGGGTGCTGTGCCTGAGTTCCTTTTTGCTCAACACTAGCACTCTTAACACTTTGAGCCACAGTGCTACTTCCAGTCTTTTCTGTAATTAATTGGAGATAAGACTCTCGGAAGCTTTCCTGCCCAGGCTGGCTTCAAACCATGATACTCAGATGTCAGCCTCCCAAGTAGCCAGGATTACAAGTGTGAGCTACTGGTGTCTGGCTCCTTCAACCCTTTTTAAATGCACTGGTCATTTTTGAGATAGGATCTCACTCTCTGCCTGGACCACCTCTGCTATTTTATTCTTCCTGTCAATGCTGGGATGAGAGGCTTGAGCCACTAAGAACTTTTCTGCCTAGATTTGTCTAGAACCACGATCTTCTATATTTTAGCCTCTCACATTGCTAGGATTACAGCATGAGTCACCAGTGTCCATCCCAAAGCCTATTTTAAAAAGCAATTACAGGGCTGGGAAGGTGGCTCAGTGGGACAGTGCTTGCCTTGCATGCATGAGGCCCTGGGTTCGATTCCTCAGCACCACATAAGCAAAAAGAAAAAAGCCGGAAGTGGCGCTGTGGCTCAAGTGGTAGAGTGCTAGCCTTGAGCTGAAGAGCTGAGGGACAGCGCTCAGGCCCAGAGTTCAAGCCCCATGACCGGACCCAAAAAAAAAAAAAAAAAAAAAAAGCAATTACAAAGGCAACATAGGATTGTACAACAAAAATATAGTGAAATTGATGAGACAAGTGGATCATTAAAATTTAAAAAAATCAAACAGATTGTTGACAGGTGTACCTTTTCAGTATAAAACATTTATTGAGCTAAGTAACACACACTAGGAATACAGATGTACAGAAAGCAAAACAGCCTTACTCTAGGAGGATTGCAATCAATAAGAAAGGTAGTAGACAAGAATATTACCAAACAAATTAACACTCAAGTGTGATCATCACTATAAAGCACATGCAGAGTTCTGGTTGTCTTATTTTCTAAAAAGTAAATAGATTAATTTCCTTAGGCAATTTTGACAATGGTTCTGAATTGTTTCAGAAGTGGATATCCAGGTCAATACTTGAGTCTTTGATGGAGTAATATGCAATTATTTCAAGAATATTTTTCTGAACATCAGTGTTGGGTCAATATTAGAGAGTCAAGGTGTAGAAAATTGTACCAAATTTGAACTGACTTTTAACTTTCCCTATAATTAAAAAAAGTCACAATTCTCTAATAGTTGTTTATTCTAAAATATTCTTCCTTTGATAAAACCCTAGAAAGCAGTCAGTCTTCTTGATAGCTGGATAAAATAAGACTCACTGTAGTATAATCTAAATGAATTTTCTTAATAAGAAAGAATATCTACCATGATCCTAATAGATTTGAAACAACCAACAAATTGTTGTAGCTGATAATAAAGATGAGAAGATAACTAAAATGTTGGGCACGGTTGTGCCCCAATGTCTAGTATACCATGCCAAATCTTTCAAATAGAGCATGGGCCCCATTCCAATCCACCTCCTCATTGTTCCTAATGTATTTGGATTACTCAGTGTCTCTGGTTTTCTTTCCCTTTTAAAACAGAAAGAGCAGCCTGCAGTGATTTTTTTTTGGCCTTTTGAGAATACATTTTCCTTTGCTTTAATTATCTATGTGTGCTTCTAGTGTAACACCAGGTACCACAGACCCTATTGGGGTACTAGCCAACTCATCTTTATTTGCTTATTTCCAAAACACTTCGCATGGAGCCTTCAGACACACAAAGGAGTCACTTCATGATAAGTAATCAATCTATGTGCTCATAGATTAGCTGTCCTTGTAACCAATCATCTTCAAGTAGGTTTGTGTAGAAAGTACCAAAACATCAATGTTTATACTGTAGATTCAAAGTGAAGTTATTCCATGATTGATATAATTTCATCCTATACTGCAGAGTAGCATCATAAAATGGTAAATCACAACATCGCTTAATCTACCTACAGTGCTCTTCTGAAACCTAAAAGTCTCTAGCTTTCCCTTTAACGATCACTTTTCTGCTCATCTTCAAACCTTTCCTTACATTAACTTGGATTATTCAAGCGTGCACTAGAATACTGAAGAAAAAATTGAACTTTTCTTTACACAGACTCTATGGTACTACATCTCTGCCAAATGATATATATATACATACATATATATATATATATATATATATATATATATATATATATGTATTCCTTACACACAGGCATTCAATCCTGAGCAAACACAAAATTGTCATTTTCAAGAAATTATTTTTTAAAATAGATTTTATTATCTTTAAGTATTTGTACAAAGGAGTTGCCAGTCAACAAGGCATTTTATGAATAAAATGAATCTTGACCAATGTCACTCTTTTAGATTCTCCCCTATCCTTCCCAATACTAGCCTTTCCCTCAATTTTCTAATTTTCAAGGATATTAAGAAATTGTTTATTCAGGATGGATCTGAAAGTTGTGAGTCTTCAAGAGATAATAAGTCCTTCTATAATTAAAAAATAGATATTTTCATTATCACATCACAGCTAGTTATTATCTGGGTTTTCCATTTTACATTTATAATATCAAGATCAATATGTGCAATTTATGCCAGTGAATTTTCATTCACTAGTCCCAGGAGCAAATTAACCTGTTTGTTTGGTTATATTTTTATTTTTTGTACTTTTTATTGTAAAAATGCTGTACAGAGGGGTTACAGTTACATGAGCAAGGTAATGAGTACATTTCCTATTGAGCATTGTTGCCTCCTCCTTTGTTTTCCCCCTACCATCCCTTCCTCCCCACCTCCACAACTACCCCTGCCCCCCACCGAGGTTGTAAAGTTCGTTTTCAACATAGTGTCTTGTACTCTATTTTTATTTTTATTTTGGCACTACTGAAGTTTGAACTCAGGGCTTCCCATTTGTCAGGCACATGCTCTACCACTTGATCCACACTTCCAGCTCTTTTTTGCCTTGAACTCAGGACCAGAGTGCAGTCCCTGAGCCTCACTGTGCTCAAAGCTTACACTCCACCACTGAAGTCACAGCTCCACTTCCAGCTTTTTCTGGGTAGTTTATTGAATATATGAGTCACAGTCTTCCCTGCCTGGGCTGCCTTCAAACCATGATCCTCAGATCTCAGCCTCCTGAGTAGGATTACAGGCACGAGCCACAGGCATCTGGCTCCAGACCTTTCTTTTTTTTGGGGGGGGGGAGGGGTGTCTGGTTGTGGGGCCTGAACTCTGGGCCTGGGCTCTGTCTCTCAGCTCTTCAGCTCAAGGCTAGCGCTCTACCACTTGAGCCACAGCGCCACTTCCGGCTTTTTTTTTTTTTGCTTATGTGGTGCTAGGGAATCGAACCCAGGGCCTCATGCATGCAAGGCAAGCGCTCTACCACTGAGCCACCTTCCCAGCCCCGCTCCAGACCTTTTTTACTGAGTTATTTCTGAGGTAAAGTCTTGAGTTTTTGTAAAGTCTGCCTTGGACTCTGCAATCTTTCTACCTATGGTGTCCCACAAGCTAGAATCACACTCTCCACCATTTTCAGCATATTAATTTAGGTGGAGTCTTGCTAACTTTTTGTTTAGGCTGGCCTCGAACTTTGATCTTCCTAATCTCTCCTTCTCAAGTAGCTGAAACACTGCACCAGATTTCTCCAAAATTGATTTCTTATAAATGATATTAAATAAACTGAAAGCTGGGTTTTTCTTGTAGACCACCAGCATAGCTTCTTCTTCTTCACAGAAGATATCATAAACAAGAGTCCAGAGTTGCCTACACAAGTCTATAATTTTTAAATGGAAACAGTTTTTTTTTAGAATTTTATTTTTCTTATATAAAAATGGCCAGAGAACAAGACCAGTGGAGGCTGAGATCTAAGGATCTCAGTTTAAAGCCAGACCAGGCAAGGAAAGTGCATGAGACTCTTTATCTCCAATTAACCCGCAAAAAGGCAGAAATGGAGTTGTGTCTCAAGCAGTAGAGTGCCAGCCTTGAGCAGAGAAAACTAAGAGCTCAAGGCCCCAGTACAGGGGTGCACACACACTCACACACAAACACACACACACACACACACACACGTGCATACACACACACACACACAATCAAAGAATATAATCAACAATTATGGGAATGCCATTATGAAACTCTTTACCATGTGAGGCCTAGCTGCATTTGCTGATTGGGATCAGGTTGTTGGCAGAATGAAGTTCCTCAGAGTAGAAGTTCTCAGGCCTCCCATTTCCTTACTGGTTTCAGCCCATCTCTGTGCCTGGAGATCACCCATTTTCCTACTCGCATACCCTTTTCCTCTCTACACCAGGAAAGAAGTACTGAGTCCTTCCCATGCGTTATATTTCTCTGCTTTTCTCTACTACCCTCTTCCTTCTTTACCACTAGCTGCAGAAAATTCTCTACATTTAAAGACTTACCTAAATATATTAGGCCCATCACATAATCTCTCTTCTTTTAGATCAACTGTGCCAGGATAGAATTCAATCATAGGAATGATATATCAACACTTTCATGGCATCTGGGGAAAGGGTGTAAAATAGTAGGGTGTGAATTCAGAAACTTTGCCTACCATAAGGGCTCCCCACTAAAACCAAGAAGATATAAGAGTATAGTAGATAAGAAATATCAGGAGCTAGAAGTACTGGTGTTATTGAGGTTTGAATTCATGGTTTTACACTTGACAGACACTCTATGACATGAACCGAACCTCCTCCAGTTATTTTTGAGATAGAGTCTTGAAATATTTTTTTAGGTAAAAAGTAGTTTTTCACTGTAAATAGGATAACTGATGCTTGCCACCACACCTAGCTTTTTCAGTTAACATGAGATCTCAAGATTTTTGCCTGGGTTGGTTTCAAAACGTATTTCCTATCTCTACTTCCTGATTATAAGTGTGATTCACTAGTACCCAACCACACAAATGCTTATGGATGATAAACCAGACTAATTCCAGCACCTAGCAAGGTACCTGGCACAAAATAAACTCTCGGTTATATATTTTATCTCGCTGAATTATTAGACAAAAAAAGGTGATACAGTATCTCAAAACTGTATATACTATGTATGTGATTCATCTAGAATAGGGAAAGTTGATAATTTTCTAGTTCTATTTCATTTCTGATTAACTGATAGTGGCCATCTGAAGCACTTGTTGAGGAAGGATTTGGAAGGTTGTAGGAAGCTCAGTGGACATGATCGTTGTGATCACTTACACTGTCTAGTAGCTAGAGTATCACTAGCCTTTTGATCTAGCTACTAGACCATAAAGAATTCAACTTTAGAGGCCTTCTATCTGGTAAATTCTGAAAAATGAAATACTTTAACAGAATAAACAAAAATAAATGCATAAGCAAAATAACACTGCATCCTATCAACCAGGAGTTCATTCTAGAAGCTTAGTACTATAATAGGTACTAAGGAGACAAATACTACTAGAATAGGTATACCTATTCTAGAATATACCTATTCTAGTAGTATTTGTCTCCTTAGACCAATAATTCAATACCTAAATTGTCTTAAAAGCCCAGTGGATTATAGTTTAAGTAGTATTCTTTGTGATAGAATCAGAAAATTCTGACAAATCTTTTGGACCACTACTCCACACTTGTGACACATGATGACCAATACTGCATCATCTCAGAGATCTTTTCAGCTCTACTCATTTTGTCTTTGAGTTTAAAGATGGAGAACTTGTCGTCACACTCTTTTTTTAATCATTGATGTATTAATCATAAACCTTGTAGAAAATAATACTATAAATAAAAATATTTTAATATAACATTTGACTATAATATAAACCGATATATTTTAACATAACATTTGACTATAATATAAACCAATTTGGAAATGTATACAGCTAAGCCACTGTCTAAAAAGGAAACTTAATCAGGTCCTTGCTAATCACATCAAACCTAGCCATGCTGCTGACAGTTACAAATTTCCCAAAGATTATTTCCCAGCATTCCCGTGGCCAGCGTGAAGGCCAGCATGCTGCTGTGAAGCTATTATCTGCAAAGATTGGCATTCTGAGACATTTAATAAATTAATGGAAATTTGGTTAAAGATTTCCTCATTTTCAGACTGTAGATGATGCTTCTAAAATAAAATATGTTCTTTCAGGGGCAAATTAGCCCTTTAACTTTAGCCTATTTTAGTAAGATGAAAAGCTGACAACTGCATTGGGGACAGTCTCTCTTGGTGTTTCTTTGTGGTCATTGGCATGTCTTTATTAGACTTAGAATGGCTTTTCATTTTGAGAGGAGCAGTTACAAGGATTCCCACTGATCAGTTTAGGGGCAACTTTTGTAGACTGACACCAAAGAACTAATCAAGATTGCCTTTTTTATGGCATTGTATGTATTTCATACTCCTGTTTGTAAAATGAGCTCCAAACAATCTTTCTATGGGGAAAAAAAATCACCACTATCTATCTATCTTGTAGTTTGTAATAAGATACAACTTCCAAAAATACAGAAGACTTCAAGATTCCTTTCTTCTTTCCTCACAGAGTTTAGCTATCTTTGCCCAGAACCATTTACTTTAATGCCTAGCATATATTTTAGGATTCATTCTGATAGGCTAGTGAACATTAAAACTTAATGGTATCTGAGGAATAAGCTCTGCTACTTTTTGTCACTATGGCTTTAACATTAAAGATGGCTACTAGACACCCCTGATGAATCACTAAGAAGAGTGTGATTGTATATTATAATGCCCACCACAGCCTCCTGCCCTCATCCTGGAGGACATGACACACACTTATATCCTCAATTAGAATGATAGAAACAGACCTGAAACTGAGTTCTTAGCCCTCTGCCTAAGACATGATTCTCTAAAGCCCATACATATGGAAATACACATTCTTTACTTTTGTTTTGTATATTTGTGTTGAGGTCAGAAGCCAAATACCACTTCCTACAGGGGGAAAAATACTAACTTCCCAGAGACCCTATCTTAACTTAGGTGTCCCTAGGGAGCTCTTAGTGTTCTTTCACAGTAATAATCACACTTAGAATACTAATTTATTGGAGCTCTAATCTACTGGCCTTCTTCTCTAAACTGTAAGGTGCACATTAAATATTTGTTGAAAGAATAATGCCGACAGCATAAAAGCAGTTTGTCTCCTGTGTTTTATCTAAATTGAGAGGCAATATTTACTCTTCCCTTGAGATCTCCAAAGACAAAAGTAGGAGATGCAATAAAGGCTTAAGTAACTCATTTGTATTCATCTTTGAATATTCACATCTACTCCGTCTTGTTCTTCCTTTCCTTCTCCCTCCCTTCCCTGCCATTTCCTTTCTTTCTCTTAAAGAAATGTTTCCTTCAGCTGTGGATAACACAGTCTGCCTGGCTTTCAGAGAGGGTTTTCATCGACACCTCTGCCTACCTAACAGTTGGTTTCTCACCCAAGCCTCCAGTAGCAACTTCCAGTCATTTAGAAATGCCCTAACTCCAAAATTTCACAGCAAATGTTGGCATCAAGACTCAGTCTCTGAAGGACTGTGGAGATTCTGTAAAAGAGAGTTGACTGGTCCACAAGTCACAATTTTACTTCACTCTAGTCCCTTGAAGACTAGTAAATCCTGGGATTAGATTAGGAGGTGGCCTGTATCACTGTGTCCAGCAATACTATTTTAGAAGACCGTTATTTTAACAAAGTTTGCAAATAGGAGTCTTTGCCATAGAAACCGTTACTTAACCTTGTGACTTGTGGAGATGGCTGTTGTGGTATCTTTGAAGCTTAGAGTCCTGTAGATCGCCTGAGGATCCCTGCCTCTCTTCAATGCCAGCTTTTCCTGCTAACTAGAAGTGAAAAAAATCTATCACATCATCTCTACTTAATGCACAGTCAGAGTTGAAAGCTATATGAGCCACAGAAGAGGGAGATTCTTTGTACATAGACACTTGTAGGTGTGGCTTCTGATAAGTATCAGGCAATTGGACAAGCAGAATATACTTTACATTTCTAGATTTCATTTTAGCACATCTAAGTTTGTGGTTCTCAAGAAGGTATTTAAAACAAAAAAATTCTATCTCCATTATTCAGAGAATAAAATGGAAGAGTTATCATTAAGTCACAGGAATTCGTTCTGGTACTGAAGTAGCACTTCAGCACTTCATTTAAAATTCCTGTAGTCTTTGGCTGCACATATTGGTCCATCTAATTTATCGCTGTTCCCTCTGGCTTCCTTGAAGTTTTGCTGCATTTGCATCTGAGACACCTCACAGTAAGACAGCTGCTATGGTAACTCTTAGATGTTTATATTTTGCAGAGATAAGTCCTCAATTCTCTTGAGTCCCTTACTAAGCCAGTTTTTTGCTGAACAGGACATTCTGCATCATGAGCCTTACTATCCAAACAAAGACCCAGTGAAGGGTTGGAGGCCTTCCCAGAATAATTCTCACACCAAGGAAGGCATACGGGGGAATCTAAGGTAGGCTTTAGATGGGTCAATCAAGCTAAAGAGTTCATGTGGAAGAAGTATTACATATGCCACCTTGGAAAATGTAAAACATAATTTAGTGATTTGCATAGTTCCAGCATTCCCCATCTACATGCTTTCTGAATACCTTACCCACAATATGGCTTTGTTGATCATAGATGATCAACACAACAGCAGTATAGATAATCTAAAAGTTCAGATAGGATAATATTAAAATCATTCACAACACTTAAAGCTAAATGAGTAGAATGACACGGGAAGATGTAATTAATGATATTCTGGCTGTCCAGCTCCCTCCTCCTTTCCCCTCTCCTTCCTTTCCCACCTTTTCTCTCTCCTCTTCCCTCTCTGCTCTAACTTTCCCTTGGGAATAACCAGACTGCATCTCACCTAGAAGTAAACACTAACTGAAAGTTCTTGGGGCATATACGTATGTAATTTAAGTTTTTGGCTTAATAGCCTTTTCTCTAGTTTTCTCTGGCCAGGAAAAGAAGTAATTTTTCATACCAATTAGAAAAGTGATTTAATGTCATAGATATCATCAACATGTCCTGATAGTAACTGAAGAGGAGAAAACTAACCCTTATATTTATGCAGTTGGCATCTGCCTACTCTTGTGCCAGGCACCTTACACACTTTATGAGCTAAGATTTGTCCCAATAGCGCTTTGACACACATATATTATTTACCATTGTTTGGGGATTTTTGTTGGTGGTGGTGGTGATGGTCATGGGGCTTGAACTCAGGCCTAGGTGCTGTCCCTGAGCTTTTTCACTCAAGGCTAGCACTCTACCACTTTGAGCCACAGCACCACTTCTGGTTTTCTGGTAGTTAATTGGGGAAAGAGTCTCACAGACTTTCTTGCTCATGCTGGCTTCGAATCTGGATCCTCAGATTTCAGCCTCCTGAGTAGCTGGGATTGTAGGTATGAGCCACCAGTGCCTCGCTTTCTGTTGTTTTATTTTCCAGATGAAATAAAATGTCTTAAAGATGTTAAGTTAAATATCCAGGGTTGCATGAATTATTTAGTGTTAAACTAGTGTGACACCTACCCAGATTTTACAGAGATGATATTGGTCACTCAGAGGATAAATGATGCATGAAATAATGCAGATGCATGAAATAATGCATGTTTTAAGTATAGGTGAAAGTTTTCAAGGCAGCACAGGTGACATAAGAGAACTTTTATTTCCTAATTAAGATCCAGTTAATATCCCTTCAAAACTCTTGCAGAATATTTAAAAAAAATAAAAATGCAATCTTATCATTTCAACTCTAATAGTTTTAAGCCTACACGCATTTTTGAGCACACCCCCCCCCCACTCTTCCACAAAAACACCCAGACCATCAAATATTTAAGACTAAATGCCTAAGAAAGTTCTGAGTAAGAGGGAAGAAAGTGAGACAATGCATTAATTATCTACTGGTGCTTAATCATTCAGGCATTTTTTATTGATTCAAAGTATGGTAAAGCCACTCAGACTGTGAGGGTGAGGCATAATTTTCCTGGAATCCTCCTACTGTGTTTTTTTTATAACTCTTATCTCAACTGTACCCAGGGACATCCTTACAGATTCAAAAGCACTGTTATCTGTGGCCCAGATTTCATAGTGAATCACAAGTATTAGAATCCAGCTTGCCTCAGAAGAGAGGGGAGGAATAGGTAGCTCAGAAAGATGAGCACAGGTACCCTATAGCTGGGCCCACATTTACTATCATTATCATTAAAACAGTTGTGTAATGATGACTTTAACACAGAACAGTCTCTTAGTTCTTGCTCTTTACCTTCCTTACCTCTGTGGACATGTGCGACATTGTATGTTGTATTAGTCTATTTTGTTACTATTATACTATACCTGAGTTGGGCTCCTTGTTAGAGAAACAAATTTAGTTTGCAGTATTAGAATCTATAAGTCCAAAGTCAGTCAACTCTATTAGGTTTGACCCCTGGTGGTGGAGAGGGCAGGACTTAAAACCCCTCTTGACATTGTGTCAGGGGTGAATGTGGGAGCAAGTGATCCCTTTACCAGATTCAAGGATCAGGGTCACATTACAAAATTTTAAAGTATTTATCTAGTTAATGGCAGCATTTGGAATCAAATACAGGACCTCACATGTATTAGGAAAGTCTCTACCACTGAGCCACAGCCCAGTCCCTGGATCTCACAAGAGCTCACCTCAGACCACCAGTATTGCCTCAGGATCACTCTCAATACCCCAAGGCCCACCCATCAAGCCCTCTTCTTAAAGGTTCCGTCACTTTCCACATCTTTCATGTTACTACAGTGGCTCCAAGGTTTCAACACATGAGCTGTTGGGGTGGAAAATATACAAACTAAACCATGTGTACTTGGGTTTGATAGGTTTGCATGTTCCCCAAGGAGCTAGTTGTGTACTAATTTAGGAACTTTTCCACTTTCCAGTCTGCTCTCTATCTAAAACAACAGACAACTAAAGATGACCTAGTTCTCCATACAGGGGAAAATATGATAGTCAAACACACTTCTGAAAAGTATCTAAGCCCTCTGGAAATGGCGATCAATAAAGTTGCTAACATACTGCAATGATAAAATATCAGAATTATTTACTGTGGAATCGCTGTAAATGCAAGAAGACCTCTAGAATCTTACCAAACGGAATTATTTACTATAGAATCACTGTAAATTCAGGAAGACCTCTAGAATCTTACCAAACCATATTTAAACCTTTCTAATCATATACCACTTCCAGCTGACCAAACCTGCAACCTAAAGCAGTCATGAAAATCTCTCACTGTAATTTGGAATCACCTACACCATATTTAGCATGTCTAGCATGTCTACCTCAATCCCAGAGGCAAGCAAGAGAATGAAATAAACATAATGAATTGAATGTAACTCACCAGACAGATACGGGACATATTAAGTAGCAAGCTTTAAGTATTTACTCATCATTTGAGTCTACTTTGACTTCTTTTGGCCTGACATTAACTTATCTGCTATTCCTAAAAGCTATAGGACAACTTTTATAATTGGTAAATTTATTTATTTTGTAACTAATAAGTGCTTATTTAATGAGAACCTTCTAGATTCAAGATGCTAGGCTTCAGGTTTTTATTTCTCTCTAGTGGTCACAGCAATCCAAGCTGAGGAGGCTCTCTTAAGTGCTTTTGCTCTGTTAATGGTCTGGGTATGCTCTTTTTCTTGCTTGTTGTTCAGATTTTGGTTGTTTTCAAATACTGTGATCAAATTGTGTTCCTTTTTTAAAATCTAGTCATATATTTAGATGTACATTTGCCCAGTATTGGTTCATTTTTAGTATTAAATGCCCCCCTGGTAAAAGATTAAAACACCCAAGGAGGGCAGTTACAAATATAGATGCTTTAAATATTTAAAAGTATGTTTTGGGCAACTACCCAGTAAACTGGCTTTTAGGATAGCTGAACAGTTGGTATTTTTTTTTTGCAGTTGTTTTGGTTTTGTTTTTTAAAAATAATTTTTATGTATTTAATTTTTGTAATCTTTAAGTCATTGCATAAAATTGTGTAAAAGTGTTCCAATTCAATGTGTCAGAGTACAATGTACCCTGATGAATGTCACCCATTTCTTCATTATCCCCCAGCTAATCCCTCCCCTCAGGTTACTTGGTTTCATTTTCATAGATTGACATTGAATATTTTGGCTGTGTTTGCCCACCCTTTCTCTCTTCATTCATATTAATTTGTCTAAATTTCAATGTGGTCCTAAGAATCTAAGAAATTAAATGCCTTGTTATTTTTAAAACTAGGGCAGAATCGCACAACATGCCAGAAAATGCTTGCATGTTGCTATTGAACAATTAACTTTTCAGGATGACCTTGACTATTCTTTCCATCTTAAGAAGTTAAGCTTCCTGAGCTGTAAGAATTCTTTTCAGGCTGGTACACACGTATTCCTACTGAAACAGTTTCTCTGTCTCAATAGAGCCTGATGGAGACTCATTCCATTTTCTGTATAGATCACTTATCCAACAGAAAAGCCTAACAGTAACTATTTTTAGGTTGAGAGGGAATCAGAATACCTAAAGAATGATGATATAAAACATGATCATTGGGGGCTGGGAAGGTGGCTCAGTGGTAGAGCACTTGCCTTGCATGCTCAAGGCCCTGAGTTCGATTCCTCAGCACCACATAAGCAAAAAGAGAAAAACCGGAAGTGGCGCTGTGGCTCAAGTGGTAGAGCGCTAGCCTTGAGCTGAAGAGCTGAGGGACAGCACCCAGGCCCAGAGTTCAGGCCCCATGACCAGACCTCAAAAAAAAAAAAAAAAAAAAAAAAACATGATCATTGGGTAGTTGCCATGTGTAATATGCTGAATCTTTTTTTTCCCCCCACAAGCAGGGCAAAGAATTTTTTTTTGTTATCTCTTTTTATTTTCCCATTGCTACCAGTCACTTAAATGATAGATTGGTTCGACACTTGTTAACTTTTTTTTAAAGCAATGGAGAGGTAAACTTTTAAGTTTCTTAAAAGGCTGCTCCAGAATTATACCCTTAAAAAAACTTCTCACTAGTACTAATAATGGAAACAGAAGCTTCCAGAGCTTATGTATTAAGGGAAATAATAGTGCTTATTCATTTACCCCAAGTCACTATGCCTGAGCTCACAAAGGTCTTTTAAAAACCAAAAATGGTGAACTACTTTTTCTTTCTGAAAAATAATTGTATAAGTATATGTTAGTTGCACAAAATTATAGACTTCATTCTGACATTTAAAGTATATATGATCTTGTGTATGTATATACAAAGTATAATATAGTTCACTCTTATTTACCTTTTCTACTTTCTCTTTTCCTTCCCTGTCCTACTTTTCCTTATCTACTAGGTTTTTTGTTTGTTTTTGTTTTTGCTGGGACTTGAACTGTGGGCCCAAGTACTATCCCTGAGCTGCTTTTGCTCAAGCGGAGTGCTCTACCACTTGAGCCACAGCACCACTTCCAGCTTTTCTGAGTAGTTTATTAAAGATAAGAGTCTCATGGAATTTCCTGGCCAGGCTGTCTTCAAACCGTAGTCCTCAGACCTTAGGCTCCTGAGATTACAGGTGTGAGCCACTGACACCCAGATCTTATCTTCTATTTTTAAAACTGAAATATTGTTTTTTTAACTACATCTAAATAGTAGAAATTTAGTGGTGAAGCATGTCATATAATCCTAATATAGGTCCATATGCAACGGTGTACTCCTGTAATCCCAGTTACTCAGGAGGTAGAGACTGGGAAAAATTTGGTTTGAGGTCAGCCTGTGCAAAAAGTTAGTGAGACCCTTATCTCAACAACCAAGTCAGACATAGTTGCCCAACAAAAAAAGAGATGAGGCAAAACTTTGAGACCTTTTCTGAAAAATAACTAAAGGAAAGAGAACTGAAAGTGTAGTTCAAGCTGTAGAGTGCTTGCCTAACAAGCACAAGGCCCTGAGTTTAAACCACAGTAGCAGCACAAAAGGTATCCAAGGCCATCTTGAAGAACAACAATAATACAACTAGAGAATTTGTACTCTGTGACAGCAAAATCTATTTTAAAGCTAAAACAACATAGTAGATTACTGGCAATAAAAAGGTACAGAAAAAAGCATCCAGAAATATATCTGTATATTATTTAGTAAGTTGATTTGAGACTTAGGTGACCTTGCAATGCACCAAGGGAAAAGATGATCATTTCAAGAAATAATCATGGGTAATTGTATCCATGTGGAGAGAATCTATCCAGAACCTATCCCACACAATACATAGAAACCAATTCCAGATGAAGTGCCAGTCAGATACTTCACAAAAACTTGAAGAAACCACCATCTTGGCTATATATTAAGCTAGTTTTCTTTCTTTTTGTTTTAGCAGAATTGAAGTTTCAACCCAGGTCATCATCCTTCTAGGCAAGTACTCTACCACTTTAGCCACAGACCCAGCCCAGCCAAACATAAAACAAAGTATGAAATTTAAAAATGAATAATTGACTAGCTCATCAAAAGGTGCCAATAAAAGTCAATAATAAGCTATAGAAGAGAATGTATATGGAAACTATATATCTAACAGTGATTTATACCATAATATAGGTTTGTTTTTTTTTAATTCTCCCAAAGCAAGAAGGAACATAACTTATTATAAAGTCAGGAAAGCACAAACAAGCAACCTACCAAAAAGAATATTCAAATGGCCAGTAAGTATATAAAAATCTTCTCACCTCTCTTAATTATCAGGTAAAATGCAAGCACAAACCAATTACTGCACACTCAACTGAATAGTTGTTGAGGAAAAGATTGACCATAGCAAGAAGAGGCAAACATGTAGAGCAACTGTCACTCCATTCCACACATAGGAAGTTAAGGCAATTCTTTTTGGAAGTCTTTGATATTATCCGTGGGAGTTAAATACATATTTACCCTATGTCTGTGTACTTTCACTCCTATTAACGTGGAATACTCACACAGGAATGCAACCAGGCTCATCAAAAGACACACGTGCATACTCAAGGCAGTGATATCTGTGACATCCTCAAAACAGGAAATAGTTAAATTGTAAAGTGGATGAATAATGATGTATTTGCCTCATGAAGTACTACGTGATAATGAGAAAGAGCCATCTAATAATACACTTACCTTCACACTCTGATCTCACAATACTGAGCTTAAGAATCCAAACTGAGTATTTTACAAATACAAAAGTAAAAAGGCTAACTTATTTTGTTAGAGAGCTAATGGTTCCCCTTAGGATGGAGACATGGTTTTTCAAGAGTGGGAGGATTTTTGTATGCTGATAGTATTCTATCCCTAGGTCTGCATGTGGTTACATGGAAATTAGTTTATGAAAATAGATCATGAGTGAATTTATAATATGCAATTGTTGTATGCTGGTGTGCTTCAATTAAAACTTTATAAAATACTGTAACCTAACAGGAAGTATACAAAATATCAGCTTGTAAAATGTGACTTCAATCAGGAGGATAAGATCTGAGGCTCCCACTTTGAAGCTGAGCAGGAAAGTCTGTGAGATTCTTACCTTCAATAAACAACTCAGAAAAAAAAATGGAAGTAGTATTGTGGCTCAAGTGGTAGAGCACTAGCCTTGAGCACAAAGAGGCTCAGGGATAGCACCCAGGCCCTGAGTTCAAGCCCAAAGACCACAAAAACTAATGAACAAGCAAAACAAGTGAAGTCAAGTTATTGCAAATTTAATTAAAGTACCAGTATAAGCCTTATGCTAGAAATAAAACCAGAATCATACATGATCCCAGCTCAAGCCAGACTAAAATATATGAATTTAATCAGTTTTGGGTTCTTCTTATAGTACAAAATGTTCCTATTTTATCTTCTAATTTTCCTGGACAATTAGGATTTAATATGAAGCTCACATGGAAAATATACTGCTTGAGTATTTCCCTAGTGCTATATTTTAGTAGACAAAAATTAAAGAAATCAGCAATTTTAAAAAACTTTAAAATATTTGTTACAGTTTTACTTATCAGAAAAGAGTAAAAATTATTAAGAGCATCATTTGAATGGGATATCATTAATAATAATACTCTTAACTAGTAAGTTGAAAAAGCCCCGAAGTAGAATGTTTTATCTTAGGGAATGTCAGACTAGCAAAGCTGATTTAACATTTAATGGGTACCGACTCCACTACCCCTGAGAAGTTCTAATCAAGCCTTATCTCATTGAAATGCAAGCTCAGAAGTGGGAAAACTGATTAACAAAATAAAAAATCCAGAGTGTTTCCCGTGCAAACAGTCATCAGCGTATCTTATGTAATTATGTAACCCATAAATCAACACAGCGTGCAAGGGCTCCGCTCACGGTATAAATTTCTTAATGACTGAGATGTCGTTAACCATGAATAATTTATATCTGCATGATCTATTTTTTTTCCTCCAACCATGCTTCACTTCAGCAGGATAAACTAATCATCTATCTAGAGATGGGCTCCTGATTATTTATTTCTTCCTGGTTTTTCTCCTCTTTATTTCCCTCACCCTGACATATTCCTCTTTTTGATTTTTTTCTTGAACTTTCTTAAATAAGATTGCTCCATTCATCAACCCTGTTTGCATGTTTTCATTCTCCCCCCTCCCCCATGCAGCTTGTTAGACAGCTTGGAATAAAGCTAGGGATTTTTGGAATTCTACTTTTCAGAAGATGGTCTGTGAATGAAGATTGGGTGGCAGCGAGGGAAATAGGCTTAATACCACAAGGTAGTGTGAGCTGTTTGATGTTGTGGTGAGGAAACATTTATTATGGAAAGCAATTGCTAGAAAAAGCTAATGATCAATTAAACGTTAACACTTGTAGATCTCGTCCTGTGATGCAGAAAGGAACTGCCACATGGGTAATGCTGGAGAGCCATCCTTGCTAAAATAGTTTCCTTGTTTTTATAGCACTCATTACAATAAAGTTGGCTGAGAAGCATTCCAATCCAACTTCTTTCTCACCTAATATACTCATACTAACCAGGCCAGCTCATCTTCTTCACCCTTCACCATTGTTCCCTTGTCATTTATCATGGTTATTTGTTAAAACATAGTTGCCTTAGTCCGGGTGCTGGTGGCTCATGCCTTAATCCTGGCTACCAGGAGGCTGAGATCTGAGGATCACGGTTCAAAGCCAGCCCAGGCAGGAAAGTCCAAGTGTTTGGCATATAGGTCACATTCAATAAATATATTTCAGAAATTCATGTTGTAAAAATGTAACTTAGTTTGCATTTTAGCCCTTGTCTGTGGAGCTACATGGTGGGGGCCTTCTATCCTGACAAGAAACTAGTTATACTTTTCCAGTTCTACCAATACCTTGTCCTGCCACTGTCTACTGACTTCCAAAGCATATAGACCCAGTGCCCATTATGGACTGTGGTGAATTGTCTAATGTCCAGCTTCTGTTAGCTGCCTGGGAAAAGAGATTCATATCTTAAGAAAGTTCCCTGGAGAGATATCCAATTAGTCAACCCTAGAATCTGCCTTTAGATCACACTGACCAACACATTAGCTTGTCCCATTCTAGAGACACTACTATGCTATCTATCATTGATTTCCTTTCTACTTTCAGGGTCAGAGAACAGCCATTAAAACCACTTTTGCATCCTGTTATTGAGGCTGGGAATGTGGCTTAGTGGTAGAGTGCTGCCTAGCATACCGGAGGCTCTGGGTTTGATTCCTCAGTATCACAAAAACAAACAAAAAGCCTTTAAAAATTATGCTGAGCTGGTATGGGTGGCTCATGTCAGTAATCCTAGCTACTCCAGAGACCTGAGAGATCTGAAAATCATGGTTCAAAACCAGGCTGGGCAGGAAAGTCTGTAAGACGTATCTCCAATTAACTACCAAAGAAGCTGTAAGTGGAGCTGTGGCTCAAATAAGAATGATTGCCTTAAGCACAAAAGCTTAGGGATAGCACCCAAGCCCTGAGTTCAAGCCCCAAGACTGGCAAAAAAAATGTTCTGAAGCAATTTACTTTAGTATTATTTAGCACCATGTGTATATAAAGTCCCATGGGAGAAGTATCTTTTAGAGTTTCTTGCTAGAAGAACCTTTCACTCCATCATAGGAAATAGTAGACTTCCCCTTTCCCGAAAATAAGAACTGCATAAGCCAGCCACGTTTCCTTTATTGTGTTGGTTGCAACACACACACACACACACACACACACACAAAATTACAAAACATACAATTACCACTTTAAAGTATACAGTTCAAGTGGTGCTATGGCTCAAGTGGTAGAGCACTTGCCATGAGATGAAGAGTTCAGGGACAGTGCCCAGGCCCAGAGTTCAAGCCCCACAACCGACAAAAAAAAAAAAGTAAATTAAAGTATACAGTTCAATGTCATTTTGTATGACATTGTATAGGCATTACCTCTGCCTACTTTTATCACCCCAGATGGAAACCCTGTACCCATTAAATAATTCCTCTGGCAGCTTTTTAATCTATTTTCTCCAGATTTGATTATGATTCTGAGTTACTTCTGTAGTTAAAGAAAGTCATGTCTATTGGCTCTTATGGGTACAGGAGCTATAGACCCTTCTCCTGCCTGATTTGTTCCTTATATCACATATTTTGCTTAAAACAAACAGACCTGAGACTTTTGTGAAAAGTTATACCATAAATAAGGATGTCTTCCATTTTGCCTCCAGGGCCATTCGCAACCCTTCATGTTACTCTTTGCTATGACCTACGTAGGCTGCACCGTGGACACTCATTCCTCTTGCTTCTACTAGGGTTTGACTACAGCAAATCATGGTTAGAGAGCATAGAAGGAAGGATCAGGATATAGAAAGGAAGGACCAGTATTTTCCCCAGCTCCCTCTCTGTAGATACACTGGGACTGGCTATAGCCCTTGGTTAAAGGTCTCAGCCTCCCCACTTAAGTCCTTTCCAAATCCCTATTCCACCAACAGTTCTATTATTTGTTTTCCCAGGCTTGGTAGTATGTGATTCTCTGTTGTTTTTGGCTAAGGGCAGTGCACTATAAACTTCCCACACCTTTGTAAATAGTTCCTTTATTAAAAATCATCCCCAGCTATCTTCATTTGACTTTATCTGTTACATGTTACTAGTTGGACCCTGACTGAAACATCAGTCTGTATTCCATGTCTCTGTGAAGCTGTTAGTCAACATGATTTACTCAGAATCCTCTACAGAAAAGCAGCTTCAGTGGCTTCTCCCAGGGTGAGGCAGTACCTGCCCCAGGCTTTCCAGACATTGATAGCTGTTCCTGCTTTTAAGGTGCAGGATCTTTGTGCCAATCTCCAAATGACACTGGTCTCTTCTAAGATTTCATGATTCTGAAAGCGGCATGTTTACTTAACTATTTCCCATGATTTAGCGGCTGCTTTTGAGGGAGAATAACTTGAATTCAAGTTCTATCTGAAAGAAAGTGGGACTACCTTTCTTCCAAAGTCTTGTGCATTAATTATTCTTCAGCTATTGGATAAAGTCATATAGCTAATACTCTGATACTATGTATAGTATATGTATATACTCTGTATAGGCTCAGAAGTTAAACAAAAGAAAAATATCTTTCCACATCACCAATGGCATCCGTGTGTGTATGCACTCTGATGCATGAACAGCCATTGGAAGCTTTTAGATATGGGTTCATGTGATCTCAGGTACATTAAAACTATGTTAGGCAAAAGAATATGAATTGAATTTCTGTATATTCAGTGTCATTAGCATAATGCTTTGAATACCGTGACAGCTAGTCATTCTCTTAACTCATTCCATAAACAAGTGTCAGCAGGCACCTATTTGATAGATGGTTGCTGTGTCAACACTGTAGAGAATCTCAGTCATGAACATCACACAGGATCCCTGCTGCACGAGTTTACATATTTAATCAAGAAGCAATTAATTAACAGCTAGTTAAGAAATCAGTTGTTGAATTGCACATATTAAAAGTACTGTGAAGGAAAAGCACAGAGCTCTATGAGGGTTGAAAACAGGCAGCTTGACGTGGTTTGCAGGACCAGGCAGGAATGCCTGAGACATGGCATTCTAGAGCAGGAGTAGGAGGGGTAGGGAGAGAGGAGCAACCCAGGTAAAAAGGAGCAGATAGGAGACAACTTAGGCAATTTCATAGAACTGAAAGAGGAGTAAGGGGGCTGGAGCAGAGAGAAAGGTCTAGAACTGACTGGAAGAAAAGCCAACTGATGTGACAAGCAGGAGCTGAGTCATGCATATCACTGTGCATACTAAAACATTTCTCTGTTAGTGGGACAGCTATGGAAAGGTTTTAGGCATGGGATTGACATGAAAAAAAAAAACTTTTAATAGATGACTCTGGACTGGGTAAGATGGAGGGCACAAGAGGATCCAGGAGTGTAAAGTGGTGGTTACTTAGATTAAATTAGCAATTGTGGAGAGAGAATGGAAAAAATGAAATTGAGAGTTATTTCACAGGTAGGGTCAAGAGGAATTTTTGAGGATAGGGGTAAAGAATGAGTTGGCAGTGCCACTTGGGATCTACGTTGTGTGATGTAGTACAATGGGAGCTGTTTATGAAGAGAAGAAAACCAGGGGTGAAATCATACTTCAGATCTCCAAGCATCCATTAGGAGTGCCTCACTCAACCAGAACGGAAGGGTGGAGAAAATCAACCCCCTAGTGCTGGAAGGACAACTAAAACAGGCTGCAGGGGCTGACCTGAATTTTGACCAGAGAGTCCAGTTGAGGGGCAAACACCTGCTGTGTATCACCTGGGGCCAGTCACTGTAAAGTTCAAAGTGCACAGCATCGTGACCGTGAGACACCAAACAGAATGGCAGGAAACGAAGAGAGCGCAAAAGCAGAATGCTGTCACTGGCCCTACACTGATGGCAGGACAATGGAGGAATTTATGCCTTTGCTTAGCAGGGTGAGCAAAAGCAGAGAGTGGCAGCCATCGCGGAAGGCTCATGGCCAACTTATTCATAGGCCTTGGGGTAAAGCAGCCTATTAGCTCAGATAAAAAGCCTTCCAGCTCTTTTCAACTATTATCAATAAGACTCTGCCCTGGAATTGGTGGGAAGATGTAAAACCCTAATGTTCTCTTTATAAAACCAAATTGTTTCAGTATTACCAATCATATACAGTATACATGAGAATCCTTAGCACTAGAATATATGTTACTGGCAAGAATGTTCTCATCTTTACCTTACTTAACAAATATCTTATTTTGTCTCAAAGTGGAAATGGATCTCTTGTATGGACATTTCAACTTCATGAATCACCCTGTATCACCTTAAGCCATCTGAGACCCAGATTTCCTAGTTCACAATATCTAAGAGTGATGATAAAGATGTACTTGAGGAATCAGTAGAACCGCTTAATTAAGTCTCCAACACTAAAGCAGGAGAAAAACAGAAAAGTTTTATAGGCCAATATACAATCCTAAAAATAAGATATGATAATCTCATGGTTGAGGTCAGAATGAATCAATAATAATAATAATAATAAATCACCTATATGCACAGCAGATGGCTTAAAATATACATTTTTGTCACAATAAACCTCATAAGAAGAAGTAACATTTTATCAGTAAACAGTAAGGCGAAGAAAAATATAGTAACTTGTCCAAGGTACCATGATGGAAATATTGTGTAAACAAGAATTAAGTGTGACTACCTTAACCAATGTACAGGGCTATTTTTCTTAACCCACTATACAGGACTATGTTCTGTACTCTCAGCAACCATAAGAGTTTTCTTCCTTGTTAACATAGTCATTCAATAGCTATTAATTGTAGACCTTTTAGGTGTCAACCATCTCAGTGGCCACACACTGAGAATGCTGTGGTTGGCAAGACTTTAACTCTTTCTTCAGAATAGGTTCATAATCTGACAATGGAGAGAGACATGTAATCCCAACTGACTGTTGTGAAACCATAACATCATCTATCCCTCCTTTCTTCCTCGCTCTTCTCTTTCTTACTCTGGTGTTGGAGACTTCATTCATCAGTGCAGTTGTACATTTTTATCACCAAACCACCGATCAGAAATAGTGACCTGGGAACTCTGTATCTGTGGCTGAAGCTCAGGGGATATGCAGCGATTCATGAAGTTGAAATGCCCATGGGAGGGAATCGCATCCAGTTTGAGAAGAAGCAGTAGAAGGAATACAGTGGGGTGGAATATCACTGGAAAAGAACATCTTACCAAATCATGACTTAGAGAGGCTTCCTAAAATTGTCAATGTTTATATTGAATCCTCAAGCATGAATAAGGACTGAAAGAATGAAGAGTATTCCAGCCACAAGTGAAACATATATAAGGTCACTCCAGAAGGGCAGGTGACCCCCCCTAAGGTACAATTAGAAAAAGAAACAGAGATTTGCTGGGCACCAGTGGTTCACGCCTGTAATCCTATCTACTCAGGAGGCTGAGATCTGAGGATTGTGATTCAAAGCCAGCCTGAGCAGGAAACTCCATGAGACTCTTATCTCCAATAAAGCACTAAAAAACTGGAAGTGGTACTGTGGCTCAAGTGGTAGAGCGCTCACCTTAGCTGAAGAGCTGAGGGCCAGCACCTAAGCCCAGAGTTTAAGCCTCACAACCAACCCCCCCCAAAAAAAACTGAAGAAACAGATTTAAAATTCCACTTAGTTTACTCATACCTACTACTTACCAAGCTAAAGACATCATCTATACATCCTTTCATCGTCCTTATTTCCTTCCTTTCATTCTTCCTTACTTTCTTCTTTCTTCATTTTTCTCCATTTACCTCACCTATTTATCCATTTACCCCTCCGTTACCCTTTCCTCCAGCTACCTTTCCTTCTAATCATGTATCTATCCATCCATCCATCTATCCATCTATCCATATATTCATAGTAGCTGCTGGATACTCATTGAATTAGTTTTAGGAGAGACCTAATATGTATCCATCACTATGTCAAGCAATGAGCAAGGTGTTAAGATATGAGACATTATCCCAACTGTCATGAAGCTCAAAATCTTATTGGAGAGATTGCTATGTGCACATGTTATGATGATACAAGCTGGAAGGTGGGAAGGGTGGCCTAAAGGTGCCCTCAGAGAATGTTCTATAGAAGAGTACCAAAATTTCAATGATAAGATTATTAAGCTGACATCCCTTCTTCATTTGTTGGCTTATTTTTTTTATTTCATCTTGTTTTCATTCTTGAACTTTATTCCTTGGCAGATTCTGTGGCAACAGCATCAGGGCCACTACTAGTTGAAGTTGCCAAAACTCCCGGTGCCAGCCTTGGGGTCGCCCTAACTACCTCGATGTGCTGTAACAAACAGGTCATTGTCATAGACAAAATCAAATCTGCAAGTATTGCAGACAGGTGAGTGTCATGGAAGGTGCCTACATTTTTTAATTGCATGTGTGATTTTTAAAATTCTGTGCATCTGTCCAACATGTGGCCTGTGGAACTACACACACACACACACACACACACACACACACACACACACACAGAAGCAAAAGCTCTTGCCAGTTTATTGAAATTTCAGGTAGGGAAACAAATTAATGTTGTGGGGCTTTAAAGTTGTAACTACCTTATCAGCCACCTTAGGATGTAATGTTACTTCATCCAGATGTTTAGTGTGGCCCTTAGCAATAAAAAAAAAAGCAAGTCAAGACACCAAGGAAATTTTCTTAATGCATCCTACGGTAAAATGATTGCCTACTCTTGATGCAGGGTAGCTGAACTGATCTTTATTAAGCCTCATGCAGAGGAGTCACAGGGTTTCTCCTGCATTGTTAGCAATTAAATCCTGATACCATAAAATTTTATTCAGTTTTTAAAATATAGATAAAACAATATTTTTAAAGTAATGTAGTCTTTAAGATCAGGTCTGATATTGTCATAGCATATTAATCTTAATGGTTTCACAACCAACACCATAATAAAAAATGAAATTTGTTCTTCTTAACTAATATTTTATGCTTGTAATGTAAAAAGTAAGGGGAAGGAGTTTTCCCGTGTATGAAATTATTTTACAGCTCCTAATGAGAAAATTCCCATCTCCCACTGAAGTATTCAGCTGAAGTATTCCTTGTACCATGGTATAATATTTTTAGACAGAGGGAACATCTTTAAATGTTTAAGGGTTTTGTGGGGGTTTTTTCCAGTACTGAGGGATGAACTCAGGACCTGAGCTCTATTCTAGTGCTCTACCACTTGAGCCACAGCTCCACTTTTGGCTGTTTTTTTGTTTTGTTTTGTTTTGGTTTGGTTTTTGGTTTTTGGTTGTTTGTTGGTTGGTTGGTTGGTTAGATGGAGATAAAAGTCCATGGACTTTCCTGCCTGGGCTGGCTTTGAATAATGATCTTCAGATCTCAGTCTTCTGAGTAGCCACCAGCTCCCAGCTTTTGAAATGTTTTTGTCTTGGAAGTAGATAATCCACACTGGAAAACTGTAGGTAGACTCTAAAACAACCAGCACACTCTGTGTGGTTTCCACCCTTCCTCTCTGCTTGCTTGTACCCTGCCTAGAAATCCTCCAGATTGAGGCAGGAGGACCTGCATCATCCCTAGTAGAGGTTATTCAACAGCTCCACCTTCATGCACTGCTTTGGCAGTGGCAGCTATTGATCCCAGGACATTGTCTAGTTCAGTGGCACAGGATGAAAGCAGTCTCCCTCTGTTTTCTCCTATTCTGCATTGACTAACCAGTTTAAGGAGCTGTCCACTTGCCTGGTAATTAAAGACATTACCTCCTGTGTTGGCTTTGCTCAGCCCATGCAATAGCCAGTCTCTTAATTCAGAAAGATGTACCAGTGAGTCCTACCCCATCTTTCCCCCGGACTCACCATGCAGGCCATTCTTTATTCCTCATTTGAACAATAAAATAAATAAATAATAATTGAGTCACAGCATTGGTGATTTGGGAACTTAAAGGAAGGGATCCTAAGGTAATAATAACTAAATCTCCCCAAGTTATTATCATTCATACATTATAAAAACCCCTACTCCAAGTCTATGAGTTACATCAAGATTCTGAATATGTATTGACTGGCATTTATAGGTAGGAGAGCCTACTAGGGAATCCCACAGAAAAAAGTCAAGGGGAAATATCTCCCAGTCCTCACTCTTCCTCACTTCTCAGTCTATATCACTCCTCCAACATAAGACACTTTTTTAAGCTATAGATTCATGCATTGAATAAGTTCAATAAACAGATAAGCAATGATATAATAGGCAAGTATAAACATTATTAGGATTTCAGATTTTTTAAGAATAAATTTGTATTTATTAAGAATAAAATACTGTTATTTTTCCAAAATACAGAACTGAATTTCAACAAAACAACCTAATAAAATAAGGCACAATGCTTAACAAGGCAATATTCACATGGGAGGTTAGTTAATATTAACATAAGACACTTTTAAATGACATTTTTCTACATTTTGTATGAGATTTCACATACCTAATTATACTTAAAGTGCCTCAAGTTTGACAGATGGTGCTTCCTGTAACACTCAAAGTTTCCTGGGGTTTTTTTTAGTATAAATAAAAATGGTGTGAAGGTCTTATCTCTGAAGGAACAGAAATTCAGATTCCAAGGAGGAAGGCTTGTCAAGGTCCTGTTTGTCCTCTCTGCAGATGCGGGGCGCTGCACGTGGGCGACCACATTCTCTCCATCGACGGCACTGGAATGGAGTACTGTACTCTGGCAGAAGCGACCCAGTTCCTGGCAAACACCACCGACCAGGTCAAGCTGGAGATTCTTCCACATCATCAGACCCGCCTGGCCTTGAAGGGTCCTGACCATGGTGAGAGGAATACTCTGTCCGAACCTCTTTTTCTTGTTCCCTCGAGAATGTACTGGCAGACGGCAGTGGCTCATTCTTTTAATCCTAGATACTCAGGGGGGCTGAGATTTGAGGATGATAGGGGTTCAAAGCCAACCTAGGCAAGAAAGTCTGTGAGACTCATCACCAAAAAGCCTAAAGTGGAATTATGGCTCAAGTTGTAGAGTGTCAGCCTTGGGTGAAAACTCTAGAAGATAGCACCCAGGCCCTGAATTCAAGTCCCAGTATAAGGACAGAGAGAGAGAGAGAGAGAGAGAGAGAGAGAGAGAGAGCACATGGGAAGATTAATGTCTTTATCATTTCTTTTCGAAACACCAAATTCAAAATGTAATTTGTTGGGAACTCCAAAAAGGAAGAGAAGACATCATGGTTTCCAATAGAAAATTTAGGCTTGTATTATTTGTATTTTTGTATCTTTTTTTGTATTTTTTTCAACTCTTTGGTGCAAATAAAGTATGATGAGAAGGGGAATAAGCTTACTTCCTGTTATTCATTTTGAATGTCCAGTCTAGAGGAAGGACAATGAAGACAAGTTTATTTAAAAATAAGGTAGATATTAATCAATTACTTGATGGGGGACCCCAAAGGGCTAGCTTCCTGTACATTTCTTCTCAGGATATTTTTTTCCCTTCAGCTGAAGGACAGACAGCCTGTCAGACCAAACTGCTTGCTGAGAAGAAGCTGAATATTTCCCTTCATTCGTGTAATAAAAAAAAAAAATGTCTGTGGAAGGAATCTGTATTTTCACTGCCTTGCTGAGCATTTATATAGCATCCAACTGGGCATCATAAACAGAATTGGGTCCAAAAAAAGACGCTGAGCCCTAAATTGAATGAAGTCGACACATTAATGGGGTCTCTGTTCTGCCCCTTTTCTGTTCCTTACTGAACATGCCCTTTCTAAGCCTTGAAGCAGGAGACCTCACTGAACTTGGCAAGTCTAGCCTAAAAGCAAGGGTGTATTTCTGTGTTGAGAAAGAGAGCAAGTTGTCTCTAGAAGTGAACTTTTGCTTAAGGGGAGATCATTTGTATTATGCATTCCCCATCTTCTGAAAAGCAATGCATTTCTGTGCAATTTTTTAAAAATGGCCTAGATAATTTTCATACCGAACGAGTCAGCTGGATGCAACCTTTTTAATTAAGTAGAGCTTAGACAGCCCTGGAGCTAATGAAAACCTCTAGTACAACATTACCCTTATCAGATTTTAATTTTACAAATTGGAGTAGAGAAATGATGCTCCATTGAGCAGCTGAGGAGAAGAAAACCAGTGTCAGTGACTAGAGATGCCAGGGAACTCCAGGATGTACAGCTCGGAAAGTGCCTGCCATTCCTACTAGGAAGTCTCCTAGGCCTCAGCACCCTGGCTGAGCAGACATCTCGGCAAATGGAAAGTGTCTTCTAAGTTAATCTGAAGGTGGAAGTGAAGTTGTGGCTCAAGTGGTAGAATGCCAGCCTTGACGAAGAAGCTAAGCAAGAACAAAAGGTCCTGAGTTTAAGCTTCAGTGTCAGAACAAACATACAAAAAAAAGAAGAAGAAAAAAAAAGAAAATATTTCATCTGAAGTTGCCATTGGAGTAGGTGCCTAGAATGTCTAAGAATGTAGCTTGGTGTTTTGCTAAATTCTGTTATTAGCCAGTCAGAACTGTATGACAAGCTCTTTTAAAATGCTATCATCTTTAGCGTTTATTTTACTTTTCTTTGCCCTTTATGCAAATCATAAATAGTTTCCAACTCATGAAATATTAAATATTTTTACCTGCCAAGATAATTTGAAAAGATGAATTTATATGCTAAAATGGATGGACCAAGAACACATTGTTTTATTCCCTTTAGAACCTGATTTCATTAATATCTGGGAGCAAGTAGGTTGACAATCTAAGTAATTCTAGCTTCCCATCTGACCCCATTATCTGCTCTGACTTAAAGTCGTTCACTATCTGCCTTATTTAGCATATAAGCCAATAAAATTAGATTTGCATTTCTAAAAGAAAATATAACACTGGCTCCTAAAAATTAATTCAAGAAGAAAAATAATACAAAAAATATTGGCTGTGTTTGCAATTCTCAGACTTCTATTTTTTTTTTTAATTACTGGAGTTTTTGTTGTTGTTGCTGTTGTTGCATAATTGTACATTTTCCCACACAAACATTCTGGTTATTTTTCCAAGATCTCTGATACCTGAACGTGTCTCTCATCCCATGAGTGGACAAAAACATTTCCCAAATTTGATGCACAATGAAGCAATTGCCACAGCGACCCCCTACCCAACAATGTAGAAATGAATATCTCAACTCAGAAAACGAGATTAGCTGCGCTTTCCACGAGAAGCTGATAGGAATGAGCTCTCAGAGTTGAGGAGTCAACTCAACACATTTGCCTAGCGTCTCTGAGACTCTGGGTTTGATGCCCACCACTGGGGGAAAAAATGAATTTTTAGTGAGGTTAAAAATTGTTCCCACTGGGGCTGGGAAGGTGGCTCAGTGGTAGAGCGCTTGCCTTGCATGCCTGAGGCCTTGGGTTCGATTCCTCAGCACCACATAATCAGAAAAAAAAAAAGCCGGAAGTGGCGCTGTGGCTCAAGTGGTAGAGCACTAGCCTTGAGCTGAAGAGCTGAGGGACAGCGCCCAGGCCCAGAGTTCAGGCCCCACGACCGAACCCAAAAAAAAACATTGTTCCCACTGAAGTCCTTTGGGAGACATATCATGAGTGAAGGAAACAGACTTTGGGAAATAAAGTGTGGCCGGGATCTCTGGATCTGCCCCTCCATGTCAGGTGGACTTTGTGGACTCCAGGGGGCACACAACTGAGCAGCCTCTGCCCGTTCTCTCTGCTCTCCTAGAGAGGCAAGGGGTTAGGATTCAGGGCGCAAAAGAGGGCACTGTCTATCATAAACCTCAAAAATCACAGCAGTGATGTGAATGGGATGATGTGGGAAGCCTGTTCTTTTCAACTTGGGAAATAGGATTATGCATACATAGGAAGGGGCCATACAATGTGGTGGGTGAGGGCAGAGACTTCTAAACTGATCTATTAGGACATTCTGGCTCCCATCTGGGGGATCTTAAGCAAGTTATCCAACTCATCTTTACCTCAGATTCTTCATGTGTAGTGGGAACCGTGATGCTAATTGTATCAGGAATGTTGTAAACATTTGCTGAGATAACCCATGAAAGTGGCCTTCCCTTAGTGCCTGGTAGAGAGTAGGAATTTGGAGCAAGTATAACTTAATAAGATAATGCCTTTGAATGAATGCAAAAGATGGTGCTCAAAATGTAACTTCTTATTATTATATTTGCCTAATACACGAGTATCTGGTCACTGTGATAAAACACACATCAAAATAAGCAGTAACTCTCTTCTCTGTACCAGGTTATTTGTTGGAGACTTTTTACGTTGTTATCCATGGCATATAATTTTGTTTCATCCTCTTATTGCTCTTCTCCCTTTATTATTTCATATATGTGCCGATTTCATCCATTTAACTTTCCTACAACAATTTGCACAGTGCCTAGGCACACAGTAGGTAGTTAATAATACCTTTCTTAGAGATTTTTCATTTGGGCTTGACAGCCCTAATATTCTCTTGACTGCCAGTAATTTTCTAAGCACTCAGTAAAGAACAGGGTCAAGAGGTGGATGTGGGGTTATGTACTGTGTTCACCAGACCCTAGTGTCTCTGAAAATACAGGCAATACTTTGTTAAGAGAATCATAAAGTTTGTGGCTAATAGATCAGCCAGACCCAGCAATAACTTCATCTTGCTAAAAGGATGATGTCTTATATAGGACCAAGTGGAATGAAGATGGTGAATGTCACTTGTGTCTTTCCTGTAACAATCCTCTATCAAGGGAAATGTTTCTGCAGTGTAGACACAGATACCCTTAGCTGACAACCCTGCTCGTTCATGCATTCCTTTTATTGACTCATTCCTTCATCGATCCTTATGTGCTAGGCACTGTTTTAGTTGCCTAGGATACATGTAGAGAGCAGGGCGGGCAGAGTAAATCCCTATTCTTGAAGAGTTTACATTCTTGCATACAGAAATAAACATTAAAAATTTATTATAGAAAATGGGGCCATTTCAAACAGGGATAAGTGTTAGGAAGAATATAAATCAGTAATGGGATAATAGGAAAGAAGTTGATTCTCCAGCCAAGGAGTTCAGCTGCTGTTTTTCTGAAGAAGTAGTATATAAGCTGAGAGCTGGCTGGTGAGCAGGGCCTGGTGGTAGGAACAGCTGGGGCTGGGAAGAGTAATGACCACAAAGACACTGAGGCAGGAAGGTGGACTGGCTGGTTCTAAGATCAAGCATGAGACCAGCCTGGTGGAAATGGGCGACTAATGAGGAGATGCAGGTGAAGCTAAAGATGAATTTAGGGACTGCCTTTGATTCTGTTTGTAATGGTATTTAAAAGGGGAGTTAGTCCATGTACAAGACACAAATACACAAACATCCTTGCTGTGTTGTAGCTCTTGGAACAGATGTGCAGGTTATGAATCAGGAAACTAAGTCAAAAGGTGTTACAGAGGTCTAGGTGAAGGAGACAGTAACTTGAACTAGGACAGTGCAGAGGTTGGGGAGAGAGAGAACAAAAGAGAAGAGGGAGACTTAAAAGAACCAACCATGGGATGAAGGAGAAGGCTGATCATTTAAGACTAAAATATTATGACAACTGTGAAAGTGTTCTGCAGATTTCTGACAGATCCTATAAGACTCAAGTGACCAGTGAGTGAAATTTATTATGGGAAAAATACATCTCTATTCTTTAAATAAGCTACTTTATTGTTGGTGAGTAGATAGAACTGTTGGGAATCGATACTATTCCTCGTAGCTCATTTATTTTTATTCTGCAGGCCAGCCCTAGGACGAGCCCTGTATGTATTTTCTCAACAGTCTTGCAGACTAGATGTTTATATCATCTCCTCTTTTAGATGAGGAAAACGGAGGCTGGCAGAGGCTGAGTAGCTAGCAGAGTCATAAAGAGAGCAAGGACTTAGGCAAAAATGAAATCCTGATCATCGTCATCCTGAGTGGCCGGGCGGCGGTAAGGGCTGATTCTCCAACTGCTACTCAGTCCACAAAGGATGCAGAGGGCAAGGAAGCTGATTATGTGGCTGGGAGAAAGTAAGCTTCTTGTCTACATGAGCCTGCTTTAAATGTGCACAGAGTGAGTAATAGGTATGTGAATAGCTTTGAATCATTCGCACGTCAGATACTTAGTATGGCAATCACAAAAGCAGGAAAAAATAGAAATTCACAGTTACGTTTAACTATTTCAGATTGTTCCGTGAAAGACTGAACAATCTAGTACCAAGCATGAAATGACTCATATTTCACAACAGTTGACAGGAAAATCCTTAATAAGATTGAAATTTGAATGGAAACATGATGATATTTTTAAAGAATACGAGGGACACCTAAACTTTGTTGCAATTTTATGATGTCTTAAGGAAATTACAGATGGTGTGAAGTATTAGAAGAATGAAAGATCACTGATGCAAAGATGCTTTTTTCAAAAACAAAAGTCATAAAATATATTGAGACGTTTTTTTCTTCTCCTCATTAGTGAGGATACAGATCAGATTCTGATAAGGACAGATGATTAGAGTCCTTTATTGCTGAGGAACATCAAGTGCACATGATATATGATGATGTGCTTAAAATGTCAGGGCAGTAAATTGTGGTGTATAACTAGGAAACCAGTCGAATCAGGAGCCAATGTGATTTATTGTCTCTTCTTTCCTTTTTCTCTAAACAAGTGCTACTAACTGGCCAAGACTTGCATCTCTTTAATTACTAATTGTATGCCATAGATCTTTATGGGGCTGACTTTTAAATTTAAAAAAAAAAGTTTTTAATCTTTTCTGCAAATCACATGGGGAGATTAGGAATTGATCAATAGTCGTCTTAGAAGGAGGGGAAAAAATGGGCTGGGAGAAGGCAGGCATTATTCCTGGGAAGATGAAAACTTTCCATCACTGATGTTAATCATCTGTTAATCATCACTGATGTTAATCATCTGTTTTGCTGACCACTAAGAAAAGGGCAAAGCCAAGCAGATTTTTTTTTCTTTCTTTGCAAGCAGCTTTCATTTTTGTTACATTTTTTTTAAAAATTTGTGCAATTCAGTTACTTTTTTTCCTCTTTTTTTGTTTGTTTTGTTTTGTTTTTCCTATTTCTCATCATCACTTCATATGGGCAGTGAAAATTCAGAGGAGCGACAGACAACTTCCCTGGGATTCCTGGGCCAACAACCAGTGCAGCCTTCACACCAACCATCACTGTAACACGCACCACCCCGACCTCTGCCGAGCACCAGCCCTGACCCTCCCGAAAGCACCTCCTCCCAACAGCCCTCGTAATGTTCCATTCCTTCTGCTGCCTTTTATTGAGATCCTACTCTCCTTCATTCCATCTTTCGTTTCCAGGGTGTTGATTGGCATTTTGTTTGTTTTGTGTTGTTTTTGCGTAACAGCATGTTATTTGCAGCACCCCCTACATTTTCTTCTTTTCTGATAGCATTTCTCATTAAGACAGGATGTAAATGGCCAGAATGCTTCCTTTTCAATTCAAGGAAGATCAGGAATATTATAGACTATGGTGCCCTAAGATCTTTGTATATGTGAAATCACTTAGGATATTCACGTCAGAAAATACCTATGCAAATGAGATCACCTATCTTAGGCCTTGTGTTGTCCTGTGGAGAAACTTGTTTTAGTTCTTGTATTCGTTTTGTTCAATGCAAAATTCATAAAGTCTCTCTGTGCTCTAATGTGTCTGAGGGCCCTGCTCCTCCTGGACCCATGTAAATGGCTAGAGCTATGTATGAGATTTCAAGGCACTGGCTCCTGACTTGCTCTCTCTCTGGTTGGGGCAGCACAGAGGCATGGCTATGTATCATGTATGTCTTTCTGAGTTTTGGCTGGGTGGCAAGTTTGGCAGGCTCACGCTTCACCTGGGGAGTGTTTGGTGCCAAGTGTTCCCTCTCTTCCAGCAGCTGTGGTGTCTTCATCCTTCTCTCCTACCTCCATGAGTGCATACAGCCTGAGTTCCCTGAATATGGGCACTTTACCTCGAAGCCTCTACTCCACCAGCCCACGAGGAACCATGATGAGGAGGAGACTGAAAAAGAAAGACTTCAAAAGCTCTCGTAAGTGAAATGTCAGACCCCCTTAGCCATTTGTGCAGAAAATACAAGGGCGTTGGTAAGTACATTGGTGTATTGAAAGCTACGGGAAAAGGAGCTTAAGGGCCTACGTAATCAGGCAGTTTCTATGTAACCCACAGCAGAAGACCATGACATGGCACTCATAGTCTATCTGAGAAACATTACCTTGAATATAACTGATTTTGTGGATATGAATGAATTAGTTTCTGCTCCCTGTGCATGCAACTTTTGGTTGTGAGTTTTTTCTTGCTCTTTAGTGTTGTGAGATAATCAAAGATGTGGTGTTTTTCATTTTCTTTTAAGTTGCTTTTGTATTCTGGATATCTTTGGATCCGAACATTTGTTCTGGCTTTTGTATTCCTTCTAAAGCAGTTTTGTACAAACTCTGTGACTCTTTTGATAAATGTAGGAATCTCATACTCTTGTTCAATGTTTATTATAAAGTTCATTCCAAATTTCTTGACCTCCCAAAAGGAAATGATACATTTGAATGTTTCTTTTCAAAATATATCCCATTCTCCAAGTTTCCATTGCTTCCTGCATGAATGTAACCTATTGAGATTTCTCCCATATAGATTTGTTTTCTTCTTTCGTCCTCAGACTTGTTGAGCACCTAATGCTTTACCACTTCCTGCTTCTATGCTTTACCACTTCCTGCCTTTATCCCTCTTTTTACTAGTTATCTTGGAGATTTTCTGTCTGGGATAGCTTTGAAATGCAATCCTCTGGATCTCAACCTTCTAATTAATTAGGATTACAGGTATGAGCCACCAGCACCCAGATTTATGTGTATTGCTTACTACCCTCTTCAGCGTTGACATTGGAAGAGATTATGTATGATTCCTTGCACTTGTAATCCCAATTACTCAAAAAACAGGGTAGAAGTAGTTGGTCTGATAATGGCCTCAGTCAAAAAGTGAGACGCTTATCATAAAAAAAAAAAAAAACAACCTGAAAGCAAAGAGGACTAGAGGCTTGACTCAATTGGTAGGGTGCTTGCCTAGAAGATTCTAAATTCAAACTCCAGTGCCAATAAATAAATAAATAGGGAGAAAAAGGATGATTATGGGTACTGGAAGGATGTTCATCTTTTTAGATTTATCCTGAAGTCTAATAACTTCAGCTATCATTCTTGGTAATACTGTCTTCTGGGACAGCTAGGTACAAATAAACAAGAGATATACTTGTCTACTCACTTTAAGATAGCTGGCTATCTGCCTATGAAAGAAAGAAAAGGAAAGGAGTGACTGAATGTCTTCAAAGAGAAGAAACACAAATCATTCCTAAATTTTCTTGGCTTTGGGGAAAGATCATCATCTCTCATCGTCGCATTTCTCCTTAGAGAAGGCAACATAAGACCTAATCATAGTTTAGAAAAGTGTGCGTAGTTCTTTCCTTTGTATCTCTTACTGTAGCTGGGATTGTAATTCCTGTAAAGAACCCTAAAGAAGATGGGTTTCTTCCTGTGTTTACCATGCAAATAAAAGTAAGGAGCATTCATAAGGTATCTAAATTAAACCAAACCTGGGCACTTCCCAGCTAGTGTTGACAAGAGAATGTCTTTGTGAGGAGGAGTGATTGGGATTGTTAGTTCTTTAGCTTATTAGCTAGAAATTGATCATTTCCCAAAGGGTTTTTCACAAGTGCCACCGGTGCCACAAACACTGTGGGACAACACATGTCACCCACACTGTGAATCAGTTTCTTCATGATATAAATGCCTAAAGTTTTCCTTACACAGAAAGCCAGAGCAAAAGATGGGGCCACCATCTTGATTTGTGCTGATGCTATTCGCATGAGTTTTGACTTCCATGTCCTATCAAGTGTAAGAAGATTTTTCATCTGTAATTAGTAAAAAAGCAAAAAAGGAGCATTAGAGTCCCATTTGTGTCATGACTGAGATGAGGGTATGTTGATTACTCTTGGAAGAAACCAGTTGCAGGCAATGTAATGAATTGGTTGTGAATCTAGAGACCTCTCATCCCAGAATCATTACTTTCTACCTTATAGTACCTTCAGCAACTTTCTTAAGCTCTCTTGGATCATATGAGATGAGGTGCATGTGTGAATATAAAATGACTGCTGATAATTGGTATGACTTAATCATTAGCTGAACTGTATAGTTTATGTTAGCCTGACTCTGAAATGTCACATGTAAAAATCTATTGACATTGCTTTCACATTGAGGCATTTTTCTATAATGGCTATACTTCTGCATGATATTTAGGTAGACCTTGAGGCTTCCATATAATTCCTTCAGGTCTTTAGGTAGATAGTTGCATATGAAGTTTTTATGTATAATGATTTTAGGCAAACTACTCATCACTGGCAGAAATAGGCTAGCAGTCCTCAGCAGGAAAGAGCAATTAAAATGAACTTATTAATGTTTGTACTTCTGCTTCAAAGGCTAACCATTTGTTTGTGTTAGGTAATACTTGCTGTGTTGATTAAAGCCATTAGTGAATAGAAATGAATGATAATATGTTTGGATGTCGCAGGTTGGTATTTACACATCTTGACTTTTGTAGTAGGAATAAAGCTGAGGCAACAATCACTGATGCCCATAGCTAACTTATGAATTCTCTCTCAAATCAGCACATTATTTTCTAACATAGAACCAGAAACCTGGTTCAAGAAATTTCTACTTTATGTTTTTGTAGACATTTGTCACTAAAGCACCACTGATAATGTACATAACAAGATCTTTATTAATGTGTCTCAAAAGATCAGGTATTTTATATTTAAACCAAACAATAGAGCCCAAAATGATCAGAACTTTTATACCCCCTTTAAAAATAGTCTCAAAAAATCAGACCTTTTCAGATTAAAAAAAGTCTTTTTTTTTTTTATTCCTTAAGTTTTGGAATGGTTGCATTAGATATAAAGGTCTTTCAAGTAACTTGGAATAAAAATTTTACTGCCACTTTCACTACACCCTGGTTTATTTCCCCTTCCTTATTTACGTCTTTATCCTATGCCACTATTTGCTGCCCACTTCCTAATAGTTATGTTTCTATAGCAACTGGGTCATTTGTATGGATGGTGAATCATGGCAAAAGTCACAAATATAATAAAAAGTCTCTGTGCTATATTGGCGATGAGTTACAACCAGAGGTTGCAAAATAGGAAAAAAGAAAATCTCACATGTGCTTCCAGTACTAAGGAAAGACATGGCCAGAAACAAAATATTCCTACATAAATATTAAAACCTATGTAACTGAGCAAAGAGGGAAATACAGAAACTCTGTAACATGATATAAGGACTGAACCAGGAAGGTGTCATATTTGTTTCTCAGGAATAATGATGAGTTCACTAAGCTTTGAGGAGAGTCACAAAGCCCTGGCAGGGCTGCAAAGCCATGTCACAGAGGAAATTCTCTCCCCCTCTCTGCTGGAATCTCACTGCCTTTACTGACTACTCTGCCCCATTTCCTGCCAAAGAGACCAAGTCTCCTTCCAGAATCCTGTCACCCTACTGTCATGGCAGCATGATTGAGCAGTGGAAGTAGCTCAGACCTTTCTACACAGAGCCAATGCACAGTTCGTAGCTGTTTCTTCTAGTCTTGGATTGCAACAAACAGAAGTCAGAACATATTCCCAGAATGTCCTTTGCTTCTTGGGTCACCATCACTTGCTACTAGAAAGGGTGACGTTGAAAAGAGCCAAAAGGAGGAAAATGAAAAAATCTAGTAATTCTTCTGTCCATTTCCATCGACCCCTAAGAAAACAACAGAAGACAAAATCTGCTTATGGTAAGATTCCATAACTAACTTGTACAGGGAGCCCTCAAGTGGGAAAGCTGAGAAGCTACCTCCCACCCACCCTCATATCCCATATGAAGAGGAAGTTATTGGCCACCTGTCCTGCCCTCCTGAGCCAGACTATGTGATTCATATCACATTGGATCTGTTATAGTCAACTCTAATGTAGAACATTAGTGAGACAAAGGTATCAACTAGCTGGGTCAAATACTGATAAGCTTTCAGGGACCTGTTATGATGGGTAGTTCATCCCAACTACTTGGGAGGTGAAGGTAGGAGGATCAGAGTCTGTGGCTAACGTAGCAAAAGCATGAGACCCCATCTAAAAATAATACAAAAGGACTGTGGACATGGATCAAGTGGTAGAGTATTTTCTCAGCAAGTGTGAGTCCCTGAGTCCATAGAACTACAAAGTTACCTAACAATTAACTAACTAGTTGATTAATTCATTCATCCTTTTGGGCTTCTTGTTCTTTGTGTTTTTTATATCTGATAGGAAACGTTACCTCATTAACTTACATATCCAAAGTAATATACCACAGTCCCTGTGTCAGGCCTTGAAATGATAGGCTGATCACTCCCTGCACACAATTTAGGATTGGAGGTATCTCTCCTCCCACCATCCTCCCACAGGCTACTTTATCCATAACCCTACCTAGTCAGAATGATGATGGTGCCTATTAAGGAAAAATAGGATTTTTTTTTCTTAATTTACCTTGTTACCTTCTCTTATCCTGTCTTCAGTGATCTACCATGATAGAAAAGTTTGGGTCCTAAAGAATGACTTCTAGATCTTTATGGCAGTATCTACATGAAGTGTCACTTCCAAAAAAAATGTAGATTATGACAAAACAAAATAGTTCCTTATTTATTCAGAACTTACTGACTATTCCAGGCATTAAGATGTCAAAAATAATCTTGGAATGATCTGGAGACTCAGTCTTTTAAGAACTCGAGTCAAATGAACAGATGGGCAGACAAATAAGAATTTGATAAACACTGTTGTAGGCCCATGCATTAAAAATATGGAAATATAGACAAATAAGTAGCTAATTCCACTTTCATAAAGAGGAAAAGGGACGTTGAAAACTCAGGGGAGAGACTAAGGGGCACAGGGCACAGCACAATGTAAAGACAAAGGTGTGCAAATAAGCCTGGAACACAGGAAGGACTGTCAGACTGCCTGGCAGGACAGGATGAAATTACAAAGAATCATCCCACGTGCACGACTAGAGTTGAAAGGTTTGCTTTATTGGAAGGAAGCCATGGAGATATTCTAACTGGGGAGATGACCTTTGCCTACTAAAAAGTCCTCCATCGCAGTAAGTTGGAAGTCCATATAGTAACTTATATTCATGAAGAGAAAACTCCAATCAAAAGGAAAAGTTCATTTGGCAATAATATGTAGAAAACATAGAGCATGAGAGGGCTCAGCAATGGATGTTTTGGGATAGTTGAAATAAAAAGTAATGAAAGCTGAATTAAAGTACTGAAAGTAAACAAATTTAGCAACTGGTGTGAACTTGAGACAATAGGAAGTTGTTCATTGAAGGCCATCAAAGATGAGTGCTCTAAGGCTTTGTAAATGCTGACTTTCAGAAGTCATTGAGATACATATTGGGTTCAAGTATCTTAGGAGGTAGAGACAGGAAGATCACTGAGACAAGCTCAGACAATAGCATGAGACTCTATCTAAAAAACAGAAAAACAAAAGCAAAAAAAAGCTGGAGACATGAATCAAATGGCTCAATAGGAGAGCGAGGGAAGGAAGGGAGGGAAGGAAATGGGAAGGAAGGAGAGAGAACAGAAGAGAGGGGAGGAGTAGGGAGAAGAGCTTGAAATTTAAGCAACTTAAGATGGACGCAAATGTCCTATTAGAGCTATATTGGAAATGTGCAAAGGTAAGAATAAGAGAACCTAGGAGAGAAGCAGGTATGAGTCTTTATTCCTTATACAGAAGGAAGAAAATGAACTGACAACAGCAATAAACAAAGAAGAAAGCTTCATGAAAACCTTAAAAGCAATTTCAGAAAAGAAGTTGCTGTAGAGTATTTAGAGTGGATGAGGCATTGATTTCTGGACAATCAGGAAGTCACCAGTGACAATGGTTTCAGCAAAGACTGATGGAATAAGCCACATTTTAAGCAGTTTCAGAATCAGTATACAGGGGCTGGAAAGGTGGCTCAGTGGTAGAGTGCATGCCTTGCGTGCCTGAGGCCCTGGGTTCAATTCCTCAGCACCACATAAGCAAAAAGAAAAAAGAAACAGAATCAGTATACATTTATGGACAAGAGTTCAGAAAGTTAGGGGAGTGAGTAGGAAAGTCAACAAAGCAGCAAGAGACGAAGTTTTGTGGTAGAAAGTCACAGCAAGTGTGAGTGGGCCAGGGCTGGTATCATACAGAATGGAATAATTGGCTTTGAAATGCAAGGAAGGAAATGGAGGAAAAAGAAGACAGCTGACAGTGCAGATAGAGGAAATGAAGTCATTTTTGACCTTATAAGGAAAGAAATGTTATAACCAGGAGACAAAGGACAAGGAGATAAGACTAGAACTCGTACAGGAGAAAGTTTACCGCATAGGAGCTGGGAACCATGGCTAATTAGGGTGTGACCAGTGAGAGTATTCAGATAAATCCAGATATATTAGAGATCTCTCTGTGTTGAAAGAAAAGGGAGTGTTGCAGATGGCTTTGCAGACAGAGCTGAAGTATGATGGAGTTCCTAAAACCTAGTGTTGAAAAAGCTGAAGAGCCACAAAGCCAGCTTTTGAAAAAAAAAAGTAGAAAACTAGTGTTAAAGGTGAGACAAAGCAGAAATAGTAGAGAATATGGAGTTGTGAGTAGAAGTTTAGAGAGAAAATCACTGTGAGGAGCAGGGAATATTCTAAGTCCTTCTTCTGTGTCTCCTGTAGGAGGAAGCAGCGCAAACAAATGCCTGTGGCTGAAGTGGCTTTTGAGCTACCTGATGCCCTTGGGTGTCAATTCAGAGGGCTAGAAGGCCCTTCTTTGGAGAAAGTAACACTGAAGCACACAGACAGAGAGCTGGCTCCAGTTTGCAGGACTGAGAGAGAGGCCTCTAGTTGTGGAGACAGAAATATGAGCGAGATGTCTGGCTGGAGGCTTTGCGGAGTATTGGAGAGATGAGCGGAACATGAGACAAGCGGGTGGAGGGAGGTCCAGTGGGAAGAACAAGGGCTGAGGAGACCAAATGTAAAAGTAGAGGAAATGTGTCATGTTCAGATGACTCCACTGCCAACTCCATGCCTGAGTCAGATTGAGAGCTAGCACCACCAGACCATCCTTGGGGGCCAGCTGTAGATGGGGTGGTTTGTAAAACTTGGTAGAGTGCAAGCACAGAGGGCTGAAGTAGAAAATCCATTGTAATAACTGCCAGCTTAACTTCTCTCCTCCTAGATAGGACACAGACACACAAAGGGATGAATGACTTACCCCAAGGTTCTCCCAGCCGGTGCTCATCTTCAGAGCCAAGACTAGAACCCCCCTACCCTCATCCCAAGGCTGTTTTCAGCCTCCAGCCACTATTTCAGAGGAGGCAGAGAGAGAGTGACACTAAGTGTCATGACTGAAATGTGACACACATTGGGAGAGTCGTGTCTCTTGTAACGTTAGCCAAACGGTTTTTGCTAGAAAGCCAGAATTTAAATGTCCACTCTTGCCCAAGAGGGTTTGGTTTTTGTTTTGTTTTGGGTTCAGGAATGACTGTTTGAGAAATGCTGGTGCTCCTGGTACTTGTCTAAGCCTAAAGTCCCTCTTGTTCCTGTTTGTTCCTGTAGTGTCTTTGGCCTCGAGCACCGTGGGGATGGCTGGACAGGTGGTTCACACAGAAACCACTGAGGTTGTACTGACGGCAGATCCCGTCACCGGATTTGGAATCCAACTGCAAGGCAGTGTGTTTGCCACAGAGACACTCTCTTCCCCACCTCTGATTTCCTATATCGAAGCTGACAGCCCAGCAGAGAGGTGAGACCCTTTTCTTTCTCAGCATCTTTCTTGCTCTACATTTCTGGCACTGGCTATCTGTGAGTGGCTAATAAATTATGGAAGAGTGCTCAAAGCAGGAAATGCAAGATGTAATGAACTCTCTGTTCTGACAATAAAATTTTATGTTCTTGATCAGGTTCAAGAATTATGAGCATGGATGCCTTTCTCTAGCTGAATTTGTCCATCGGAGAACTAAAGGCTATATTAATTAAAAAGGAGAACAATCCATGCCCCCTCAAAAAGTCTGAAGTCAAATTTCAGTACCTTCTCTGCCATACAGAAATGTACATCTAACGTTACTATGTTGGCTCACACCACCAGATTATAACACTATGGTTATGAATTATAAATTATTTCTCAGAATAATTCTGGATTCCCTTACTCATAGTTATAATCATGAAAATGCACGATGTAAGACATTACAATTAACCTAAAACAATGCTCACAGCATTGAATATACAAGACCAAATGCTTATACTATTTTGCGAGGATCAAACAAGGTAGACTTGCCAAGCTTGGCTTGATAAATATTTACTCAATCTTCAACCTCTAACATGTGGTTCTAAATTAGATGTGGGGTGCTCCAGATTGGAGATAGAGTGATGGCCATTAATGGAATTCCAACTGAAGACAGCACTTTTGAGGAAGCCAATCAACTCCTCCGAGACTCTTCCATCACGAGCAAGGTCACACTGGAGATCGAGTTTGATGTTGCAGGTATAATCTGAATCTTGAATCAGTGACAGAGTTGGAAATGGGCTTCCCGTAAATTGTGTTGGTTAGGTAGCAGATGGAGGACTCTTTATTTATATACAGAGCATGTTTTTGTTTAAGAGGTTTGAGGTGTCATTTTGAATTGAGCCTGTATTAGTCATTAAAATGTCACCACAAGAACAATTGAAAATAAATGTGACAAATTGAATAAATAATTGCCACAATGGCGGTGATTTTTAAAGTCATGTCCCTCTTATTCTTCCTAATGTCATCCTGTATGCTAGAGAAACCAGATTCTTTAGTCCCAAAAAATAGAGTCCTCTGGCTGAGCACCAATGGTTCATGCTTGTAATTCTTGCTACCCAGGAGGCTGAGATCTAAGGATCATTTCTGAAAGCCAGGCCAGGCAGCAAAGTTGCCAGAAATGGAGCTATGGCTCAGGTGGTAAGAGTGATAGCCTTAAGCAAAAACACTTAAAGACAAAGCCTAGGCCCTGAGTCAAACCCCAAGACATTGTCTGTCTCTACCTCTATCTCTCTGTCTCTCTGTCTCTGTCTCTCTGTCTCTGTCTCTCTCTCTCTTTCTTTCTCTCTCTCTCTCTCTCTCTCTCTCTCACACACACACACACACACACACACACACACACAGAACCTTCCTGACTCTTCTTGTAGATGAAAGTTGTATAAGGAACAGTGAATATTCATTAAGGGAATGAATACAATCCCAGTAGGTAAATATGTGGTCTTTAGAGTTAAAGGCAAATTGTACCTGACACTCATTAAAAATTACAAGGAAAACTTTATTCAAGACTATTTCAATAGAGTCATGATGATTGTAAAAAAAGGGACAAAGACTGAATTAACTCCAATACAGCCAAGGCTCATGGGAATTTAAATGCAATCCACAAGAAAGGTAAAGCTGAGAGAAAGGTAAGGGTAAGAGAGACAGTGGATAGAAAAATACTAATTGAAACTTGATTAGCCATCAGAGGGAAGGGACACATGTTTGCCAAATGACTAGATGCCAATGTGGGTTCTTCCCTTAAGAAACCATACTCACATCTTCACATCAAGTTAACTACACAATGCTCTGTTTGTATATATTGCCTTATCTTCTATTCAGTGGTCTCAGCCAGGATATTTGCCCCATGGAACATCTGGCAACCAGCATCATGGAATTTAGTCATAGAGAAAGGAGATAGGATACCAAATAGAGGGGAGAATTCATCATTCAGAGGAGTGTTATCTTACTTTGTTTTTATTTTCTTAAATAAATTTTATTAAATGTAGAGATATTTGAGCATATGTAGGCCCCAAAACAAATGAAGGAGAGAGGAAATACTGGGTGGAATAAGGTCCCCAAAAGAACATGAAAATGATGCAGGTCATGAGACAACTAGTCTAGAGTGGAAGGCAGAGACCACTTGCCAGGAATCTGAAGAATGGGATATTAGAATATAAGTACATTGTATCTATATGCACATTGAGTTCAAGTAGTTTGTGTAATGTCTAGCAAGCTAAGGTTCAGTAGTAGTCTGGGGAGTTGAAAAAGAGGATTGGTTTAGAATAACAAATGGAGAAATGAGAGAGGGGAAACATAACCAGAAGGTTGGAAAGAATTTTTAAGGTCAGTGAAGGACCAGGCAGAATCTGGAAGCTCTAAGTTTATAGCAGTGTCTACCAGCATGAGAAAGGGGGTTTGCTTGTGTATTCTTTTTGGGAAATCTCAGCTGCAAAGGAACAAGAGCAGAGAAATAAATGATTGGATTGAGCCAGACATTGAAACTTCTAGAGAAGGTTCAATAGTTGAAGAACTTAAATCCAGGAGGTTCAGATTGTTGCTGGGAGACCAGATAACATCAAAAGAATTAGCATGAAAATATTGCTTGCTTTGTGGCTGGTCACATTCCTGAGTACCGTGTTTCATTCAGTCATTTTTGTTCCATACAGTACTACACAAGTTCCTATTATTATGTCTTCAGAAGACTGAAGTACATGGAGGTAATAGTGAACATGACATTTTAACTCAGTCAAGCTGGTTTCCAAGACCAGATTTCTAATTCCTGCCCTTGAAAAAAATCAAAGCTGGAGCAGGATGAGAATCAATAAAGAAACAGCCTGATGGACTGAGTGGAAAGATAATGGCTTAAAGAACTAGGTGTCCTCTGAAATTAAATTGGGCCCAGTAAGAAAGCAGTGGCAAGAGATATTGGGTAGCAGACAGAGGTCATAGTGTCATAATAAGGTTTTGAATTTCAGGGATACTCAAGAAAGGATTAAGACAGTCAAAGTGCTAAAGTAACATAAAGGGGAGGCAAAAAGCACTCAACTAGGGGACATCAGAGATGTTGGAAGATGTGTGTGTGTGTGTGTGTGTGTGTGTGTGTGTGTGTGTGTGTGTCTGTGTCTGTGTGTCTGTGTGTCTGTGTCTGTGTGTGTCTGTGTGTGTTGGTTTACTACTTTAATCTCTTAGGTTTAGATTCCTAAAAATTTGGGAGGTGTAATATCTATTAAACATTCTTTATTCAGTGCCTGACTTATTTGATAGGGGATAGGGAAAAGGAAGTTAAGGTCCTCCTGTCCTTGTTGGCTTCAGGAAGCACCCATTTCAAATGGATAGACATGATCTACAATAGGGCAAGAAAATATGTTCCCACCTGTCACTCCCTCTCCCCTTGTTCAAACATCACTAATTAATGCCATTATTCTCCTGCTGAAAGCAAACACAACCATAGAATCCTTAATGAAACACTTAAGTCATTCTTGCTCTTCAGGAATATTTTGGAAACTGTTAAATCAGAGAAATCCTTTTAGCCAATAAAGAACTTGAGACATTGACAAGAAATCTCTGAATGTGAGCTAGTTCAAGACTGCCCTGTCCTAATTTGTATCCAATCGGCTGAATATATGCAATCATTTCCAAAATTCTTTCTCTGATACATTGTAAACCAAAATGTTAGTTCTCCGACCCTTGCATCTCAGAGGTAAATTGTCGGCATTTTAAAAATATTTTAAATAATGTAGAAGTGGTTACAAAGCCTGACTGAGAACATATCTTGCATAAGCATCGATCTTTACTAGAAAATCTTTTAAAAGTTGAAGCTTCTTATAACCCCATCATTCTAATAAATAGAAGTTTAAACTATTTCCATTATTGGCCAAAAGCCTTTACCAAACATACAATTTTATAAACTTAAAATCCTAACACTTACATCTTTTACAATTTGCCTTGTTCAAATCTGTCTCCTTTTTTTTCTGTCTTTTGTTGTTGTTGTTATGCTGTTGGTCATGGGGCTTGAACTCAGGGCCTGGGCACTGTCCCATAGCACTTTAGCTCAGAGCTAGTGCTCTACTACTTTGAGTCATAACAATACTTCAGGTTTTCTGGTGGTTAATTGGAGATAAGAACCTCACAGACTTCCTTTCCTGGGCTGACTTTGAACCACAATTCTCAGATTCCAGCCTCCTGAGTAGCTAGGATTACAAGCATAAGCCACTGAAACCCAGCCTCTTCATTTTTAGTTTTTTAGTTTTCAGTTTTTTTTTTTTTTATGTCACTACTGATGCTTGAACTCAGGGCCTGAGCACTGTCCCTCAGCTTGTTTGCTCAAGGCTGGTGCTCTACCACTTGTGCCATAGTTCCCCCTCTGGCTTTTTGATGATTAATTGGAGATAAAAGTTTCTTGGACTCTTCTACCAGGGGCTGACTTCTGGCGGTGATCCTCAGTACTCAGCATCCTGAGTAGCTAGGATTATCTTTTAAATAACAGCCTACCATATCTAGCTACTTGAAGCTCTTACTTCAATTATGAAGTTGTTTTGTAGAGGAAATACAGCTTTGTCCTGGAAAGAACTCTCAGTGAAAATCCTACTGAATGTTGTTTACAATCATTACTGAAGCCTTCCCAGTGCTTTCCTCTGAGTCTGGGGCCGGGGGCGGGGGGGGGGGGGGGGCCGGGGAAGGGGGGCAGCTTAAACATTTACACTCCTCACGAGGGTGTCCAAACTGATAAATGATCATATGGTGGTTATCTTACTGGGCCAACAAAGAATGCTTGAGGCTGAAAAGCAGACCAACTGGAAAGAAGGAAACCTTTTTACCCAAATGTGTTTTTAATTATAGTATTAACAAAGATAAAAACAAAAACAGAGAAGTGCAAAATAATCATATGGGAGTCTAACAAAATCAACACCATTTGTTCCCTGAATTATATTTGCTACTCTAAATGGGTTGTTTTCCCAAATATTGGAACCTTTTCCTTTTGAACAGTATTTCTTTACAAAAATCCCAGATTAAATATGCCTTTGAGTTAACAGGCAAATAATTATAGCGTGAAAAAGTATCACACGTAAAATAAATCATACTGGCATTTAAGGATTAAAATGAAGCCCCTGTTGATTAAAGGCATTCATTAGTTGATATTTATTTAGTATTATAAATGCTTCAAATCTCCTGTAGTCAAAAGTGATCCATGACTGTTTACCAGGAAGTAATAACACCTCCTCTAATGTCATTGACAATGTTAATCTTGATCAACTTTCCCTGCCCTAAAAATTTATAAAAAGCCAAGGGTTACTTAGTAACTATTCTAGATCCATGTTTCTTGGCCTTTGTGATCCAAGACCTCGCTTGTATAAAGATAGCATCAGAAGCAAATGGTGTGTACACACACAGATGTACAAACACAAAAGTACAATACATCCCTCTCTCCCCTTTCACAGTTCTCTTTTTTCTGCCCCAATATATCAAAATCAACTGGTCTCTCCTTGCTGAAGGAAATGGATAATTTGGTCTCTCATGAGACCTCTTGGAAAATGGGAACAATATAAATTTACTCTGATTAGCTAAACAAATACATGTACATGGGTTCGATTCCTGACATATTAGCATTAGTTGAGGACAGCAGTTGAGGTATTACCTCTATCTGTCACACTGACCTGCTTACAGAGTTTAAAAGAGAGTGAACCAAGAAGAGGCAGGAGACCTAAAAGGAAAAGCCCAAACACAGAAGAGCAATTTGAGGGCTCTTCTTTACAGGTGGCTTTCTAGAAACCTAGAGGGCTGAGGGAAATCAAATTTTTACTGTGTTTTCTAGTTTAATGTTCTATGGTGAACATTCCTAATTGAAATATCAGATCTGAGTCTTGTAAAAAGTTTACCACCTACATTTCTCAAGGGAAAGGACAGGAGGCCAAGTAGAACACTTTAAGGCAGAACAAGGAGAGGCAGACTCTATTTCCCCATGAGCCTTAACTTTCACCTCTGTTATACAGAGACTCACAGTGTTTGAAACATGATAAACAATTGGACTAGGTGCCTGAGAGTCTAGTAACTCTACCCATATCCCATTCTTTGTGGTCTAGGTGGGAAGCTAGCCTTGAATCCAGTCTAATGAATTGGTAAGAGTAGTTTAGTTGGGCTGTCCTATAATTCTTCCTTGTGCTAATGTTTCCTTTACTCTTGATTGTCCCCATTACTCTTGATAACCATAACCTGTGAGAGACGATTGTAATCTTTAGCAAGTTAGTATAAGTTAGGTGCCTTTTCTTCTGAGGATATTTTCATTGACCACTAACTAAAGGTCTCCAGATTATAAAATGAATGTTAAGAGTACATGTAAGAATCTGTAGCAGTTGCTTGCATTCTCAGCTACCAGTCAAGACCTGTGAAATCAGCAGAGTTGTATGGAGCACCAAAAATCAGCCAGTGCATACTGGTTTCACTCTGTTGCTACAGTACTGGTTTATGTACTTCTATACTGGATGGTCAGTATCTGTGCCCACCTACAAGGACCCCTGATTATCTCTGGGACTTCCTTGAGCAACCCAGAATCCAGAAACCAAAAGTTTACTCTTATTTCAATTGAGGCCTCCAGGGCCTCAGCTCTGTAGTAAGTGTCTAGTATAGCTGGTCACTGTCAATACTGTTCTGGGTGTGAAACATTTTGAATATCATTCCTGCTTATACTCCTCTTATCATCAAATCATTGCTGACATTACACATTAAGGCCTCTCTTCCCTCATCTCCAATCAACAGCCATCACAGCAAATTGACATCTCTCCTGAAATATATTTCTCTAGCTGCCTTCTAACAAGTCAAGAGGAAAGAACTGTTGAATAGTAAAACTCTGGGAAATGATGGTTGTGAAGGAAGCACATAGCTTTAGCATGCCCATACATCCAGGGCTCCAGGCTTCATTTTCAGAAATACTGATGTCATAAATCTAGGATGATTTAGGAAATCAGTGTATTATATTTGCCGATTATACTCTGCTTGAGAAACACCAAACTGTGGCTGCACATCCTGCAGATGTGGGCAGAACATGTGTTCGTCATCAGGAGCTTGGTTTGCTAGGCTTTCATAGCCGATCACCTTGCTTCAACTTGCATCATGACTACTATGCTAGTGGTCATGAGACAAGTATTCCAGATACATTTTCATTGATTGGTGCTCCAGGCTTACTGGTATTTTATAAACACTTTTTTTTGTTTCAAAATTGCAGAATCTGTCATCCCAAGCAGTGGAACCTTTCACGTAAAGCTCCCTAAGAAGCACAACGTGGAACTTGGAATAACCATCAGCTGTAAGTAAAACTGGTCTCTTTGTAAATACACAATTTTTAAACAGAGTAGAAACTGTGTTGCAAATGCTTTCCAGGTACAAGGAATGCTCTTAAGGGTCCCTGCCCAGCTTCAGGGTCAGGTGCAGAGCTGTGTAGCCAGTCACTGAGATCTGAGGACTGTGGTTCAAGGCCAACACAGTCAGGAAAATCCAACAGACTCTTATCTCTAAAAATCCAGACGTAGAGGGGTTGCTCAAGTGGCAGAGCATCAGCTTTGAACACAAAAGCCAAGCAAGAATACAAAGCCCTGAATCTAGCCAAGCAGAAAAATATATATGGTTTCCCACACTTTAGTATACTATAGATTAACTCTCCTATTTAATGAATACAATAAAACAATACTCTAATGGAAAAATCACATTAACTGATTCCTAAGGCTGTCTTTCCATGTATCTGCTATATATCTGTAATCTATTTCACAAGACTAAAACAGTTTTGCTTACTAGGGTAAATTTCTGAATTCCTTCAAGGTACAGGTTATTCGGTTAACCAATCCAAAAGGAAAAGCAGAGTATATAAATGTGTTTAATTCTCTTCCTTCCTCAGGCTCTACTTTTATAACTACTTTGGTAAAACAACTTTGAAATTTTCATTACCAATGGACTTTTATAGAATGAGAATTGAGGGTTACTTTTGTGCTTTCAAAAGCCATAGACTTAAGTTTATCCATCAATGCAATAAAATGCATAAAGACCCAAAGAGATACAGCGGGCATGCCATGACACAAAGTAGTCCCTTCAAGAAAGAATGAGGGGGCTAGGTCAAAGCCTCCATGCACAGTGTTTATGACAATGACTCAAGAAGAAGTAAAAAGAATTTCAATTTGGCAGTACGAAATTGGACTGTCCAATTCAACTTAGATGAAATGAATTTACAACTAAGTAGCAATTTCGTTTATAGCTGATAAACCACACATACCTCCTGCACTAAAAAGCTGGTATTATCATAAGAATAAGAAAAGCGTATGTAGGAGGGTATATATTTCCCACCCCCACCCCAAAGTTGGCTACAGGGGGAACGAAGTCAAAAAACAAAGGATATTTTAGACACTCCAGGCAGATTTTTAGGTGCTACTAAAGTCATTTATGCCTTTAATTAGGTCCCTTGGCTCCTTTGAAAGTTAGCTGTGGAGCAAAGATGGCATGTCACTATTCTGTCAACAGCTGAAGCTGTTGGAGCACATCAGAATTTACCATTCTGAGATTCAAAGAGGCCTCTGCATTCCCCTTGTAACTTTAAGACTGTTTTCATTCATTCTATTCATTAACATTCTATTCACTGAGTCATTCAGAATGAACTATCACAGTAATGTCTCTTGGCACTGGACAGTGTTTAACCTTCCAGAGTACACAAAGACCCTGCTTCTGCTTTTGTTCTTCTACCTTCACTTGATAATATTCAGGGTATCTTAGCATGCCCTAACCCCTGCACTACATCCTTCAGTCCTTAGAGCTCTTTCCTAATGCAAGTGGGCATTCTGAAATCACCTCCTACTTGGAAGCTGTCACCACTGCACAGGTACTTCATTCTCAAACTTGGCCTTTCTTTTATTGCCTTACATAATAGACTTAAGAGTTGGTATAGATATATAATGTATTCAGTATCCATGGGAAAAAATATCTTGTGCTCTGGTTCTTTTAAAAGGTAGAGATTTAGATGCTTAATTTCTATAAGATGTTGCATGTGTGCACCACTACAAAATATTTGTTTGATTCACATATACAATCATTTAAAATCATGCTTTATGATGGCATTTCATATGCACTAAACATTTACTTCTGCGATAGTATTCCCAATAATGGCAACAATCCAAAATAAGAATGGCTTGTGTTTTAGCCAGTGCTAGGCAAATGCTATTCATGGTGCCTGAAATATAATGCTTCTCCTTGATGCAGAAGTAATGTATAGGTTTGTCACATACACTTGTCAGCTCTTTCAGAGCTACAGCTGCATTTACACAACTAATCATCATCATGCTGGATTCCTGTCTCCTTGTGGAAAATACTTGTATTTTGCCAGTCACAAAAGCAGAATTTGCTATAAGAAAACTTTTTTTTAAAAAAAGGCTATGCTCAGATTTTCATTGCTAAGATACTGAAGGCTCACAAAGTTCTAGGCACATAATAAGGCACTCATTTAATACCTGTACTTGTTGAGTGTCATTCAGTGAAAATTCTTTATCAGCAAATGATGTTATGCTAGCACTGTACCCTTCAGGAGATGAACTTTTAAGGGAGGTGATAAATGCAGATGTTTTGCAAATTCAGTAGGTAGGCAGAACATTACACTAGGTGATAGGCAAATTCATGTCCTCAAATTACAACTATTGGTTCTGTGTTTTACAGACCTAGATTTTTTGGCCTAGATCATTTCTTTCCATGTTTTTACAACAGCAACGAGATGATTTTGGTTAACAGACACACTCTATACCTACTGTCCCTTGGAAATAAAACAAAATGAGTGGACTCCTAATGCATGAATGTCCAATATGGGAATCACCATGTTGAGTATTCACTTGCAACTCCTACATGTAGAGCAGGAGATGCCTCTTTCCTCCGTTCCTTTTTCTCCCAACATCATTCTGTTTGACTAAAATAAATCTTGCTAAATTTTATAGGAAATAGGGCTGGGAAGGTGGCTCAGTGGTAGAGCGCTTGCCTTGCATGCATGAGGCCCTGGGTTCGATTCCTCAACACCACATAAGCAAAAAAGAAAAACCCGGAAGTGGCGCTGTGGCTCAAGTGGTAGAGTGCTAGCCTTGAGCTGAAGAGCTGAGGGACAGCGCCCTGGCCCAGAGTTCAGGCCCCACGACCAGACCCCAAAAAAAAAATTTATAGGAAATAAAATAAAAGGGCAATTGCATGGATTAAAGAAGGCTTAACTTGAGGAGGCAACAATGCTTGATAAGAAATGTACTCACTACCTTGCCCATGTAATTGTAACCCCTCTGTATGGTATTTTCACAATAAAAAAAAGAAGGCTTAACTTGAAAATGTTCAAGAGGGACAATTTAAAGCAAATAATGTCTCACTCCCTGATTATCTAGCCCTTTTTACCCCAGTTTCCTCATCTGTGTTGTGCATATTTCCTTCTGCATAGGACTTTGAAAAGATTAAATGAATTTATGTATGCAAAAGGCCTAGAATGCATTCTGAACCTAAAAGAATGTTAGTGTGATGAGCATTACTGACTTTCACACAGGGTCTTGTGAAATATTTTAAACACAGCTGTAGATGATAAAATCTATTGTCCAGAGCTAAGCACTGGTGTCTCATGCCTGTAATCCTAGCCTTTCAAGGCTGAGATCTGAAAGATCACAGTTGAAAGCTCATGGGGGCAGAAAATCTGTGAAACTCTGCCTCTAAAATAACCAGCAAAATGCAGGGCTGGATGCATGACTCAAGTAGTGGAATACCAGTCAAGTGAGCAAGCTGAGCAAATGAAAGGTCCTGAATTCAAACCCTGGTACCAAAAAAAATCTAGTGTTAACTATAGTCATCTCGCTTAAGAAAGACATCCAGGGAATCTCTTTTCAAACACAATGTTATTTACTGTAAATGTTATTTGCTGTAAATGTTATTTGCACTGCAGTATTATCTTCACTCTGCACAAAATCATTTTGTCTTCTTCACCTTGTGAAAAACCTCTGAGTACTAAGAAGTAATCCTCCATCATGGGAAGCGTACATATTATGAAAGCCATTAGGGTGCACTCTCTAGACCTAATTGCCTGAGAAATGAGCCCTTCTGATTTTGGAGATGGTGAACAGTTTTAGACTAATTTTCTCAGGTTCCTGATGAAACATTTGCAGTACATTAGCATCAGACATTAATTTATTGATATTATTGCTATAATATAGAGTGATTTATTATAGCAACTAAAGTGGAATGACCTAGCAGAAGGATTCAGTTGAAACAGGAAGCCACCTTCCGTGCCCTCACACTCACATTAGTCAGGAATCAGCTCTTCCAGGATAACCCCCTTGCCTTTCAAGTCAGAAAGTCCTAGTGTGTCTGAGTCACTTGGAGTCTTTTTTTTTTTTTTGGGGGGGGGAGGGTTGGTCCGGTCATGGGGCCTGAATTCTGGGCCTGGGCTCTGTCCCTCAGCTCTTCAGCTCAAGGCTAGTGCTCTACCACTTAAGCCACAGCGCCACTTCCGGCTTTTTTTTTCTTTTTGCTTATGTGGTGCTGAGGAATCGAACCCAGGGCCTCATGCATGCAAGGCAAGCGCTCTACCACTGAGCCACCTTCCCAGCCCCACTTGGAGTCTTTTTTTTACATTGGTGATGTCTTTGAATCTTTTATTTACAGGTATTGGTATCTACTATGTGTAGGGCATGGCACTGTGCAATTTATGTGTTTTCTTATTTAATTCTTATAGCATCTCTTTGGTATCTATCCCTATTTTACAGAGGACAGTACTCAGATGGGTAACCTCCAAAGAGCTAATAAAAGGAAAAGAGGGAGCTACACCCATTCTGCAGGCTTTATCACTCTTGCACTCAGCCCTGTCACCATCTGATTGATGAATCTTCCCAGATCCTATATCAGAAAAGCAAAAAGCATCATTTCATGAGTTCAGTTAATCTGTTGTCATTCTTTTGTAGTTGTGACTGAATTGTTTTCAGGAACAAAAGCTTGCTAATATACACACATATATAATAAATAAATATTAAGTATATAAAAATATATGATATATATATATTTAGAGAGTATAAATATATATGCTATATTTTTAGAAAGAGAGAGAACCAATGCTACTTTTATGACAAGCACAAAATATCTGTCACCCCCGATCTCCAAGTTTTTAGAGTACTTACAAAGTCAAGAATATTTACAAGGGTTTTTTTTTGCTAATCTTGCAATTAAAACTTTACTTACTATTCCATTGCAAATTAAACAACTTGTTTTACTTGCCATACGTCAAGTGTATGGCTACAATTCAATTAAAGCTGAAAGAGAGAGATAGTAAGAATCTCTCCAGTGTAGTTTAGAGACTTCATCAGATTCTTTGAGCCAAGTACAGTGACAGAAAACTAAGTTTGGCAAATGACTTTATTATAGAAAGTTCTTGGACTGTTTTGTGGATTCGCATTTAACTTGCTTTGAAATTCAGAACATTTCTTCAAATACAGAAAAAGTCATTCAGTACCAGTTGTCATTTTCTACATTGTCTGATAATTGTTTTCCTTCAGCAAGTATCCACTCTCTCTACTCTGATGTAGCACTTACATTCATAGGCAGAGTAATATGACAAAGAAAGAAGGGGATAGAAATTAAAAATGAAGGTAAGAAATTATCCTTATTTGTGGATACTGTGATCTTGTGCTTAAAACACCCTCAAGACTGCACCCAAAACTCTGGATCTGATAAATACTATCAAGATATAAATATCAACTCACAAAATGCATAGCTTTTCTATACATCAGTAACAAACTTGCTGAGAAAGAAATCAAGATAATTATCCTATTCACAATAGCCTCAGAAAATACCCAGGAATAAACTTAACTACAATAAAACCTATAAAACATTAATGATAGAAATTGAAGAAAATAATTCTAAAGATTTTCTATGTTCATGGATTAGCAAAATCAATATTATGAAATGACTACTACCAAAAGCAATCTACACATTCAGTGCAATTCCAACAAAATAGCAGTGGCATTCTTCAAAAAAAAAAAATAAGAAAGAAATCCTGAAATTCATATGTGTATACAATAGATCCTAAATGGCTAAAGCAATCTGGAGCAAAAAAAAAAAGCAATGCTGAGTGAATTATAATACCATAGTTCAAATTATACTAGAGAGCTATAGTAACATGAATAGCATGGTACTGGCACAGGACCAATGGAAAAGGAAAGAAGACTAGAAGTCCACACAGCTATAGCCATATGGTTACTGACAGTGTTTCCAAAAACATATATTGGAGAAAACAAGAGGACATAACAATCCTAAACATACATGCACTAAATGCTGGCACTCCCAACTTCATCAAATAAATACCAAATGACCTACAATCATACATAGATCCAGATATATTGAGTGTTGGCAACTTCAGCACACCATTATCACTTTTGGATAGATCATCTAGGTAAAAACTCAGCAAAGAAACCTCAGAGCTAAATAACTACATTGACCAGCTAAACCTGACACATGTCTACAGAATATTCTACCAGCAGTATCACATTATACATTCTTCTCAACAGTCCATGGAGCATTCTTCTAGGACCATATCCTAGGTAACAAATCAAGTATCTACAAATTCAAGGAAATCAAAGTTACCCCTATGCCCTGTCAGACCACAATGCTGATGCACATGCAGAAAACTGAAGCTAGATCCTTAACATATCACCTTGCACAAGCATTGATGCATAATGGGTCAAAGACCTCAATGTAAGACATGAAACCATGAAACTGTTACCAGAAGAAGTAGGAGAAACACTAGGGCTCCTTAGCACAGGGAGAAACTTTCTGAGTAAAGATCCAAAAAGAAAACAAATTAAAGAAAGACTTGATAAATGGGATTGCATCAAAAGTTTTTATGCAGGAATAGACATAGCCAATAAGCCACAAAGCCTATAGAATGGGAGATTTTTGCCAGCTATATATCAGGCATGAGCCTAATATCCAGAATATACACAGAGCTTAAAAACACAGCAAAGAGCAAACCACCCAATGACCTAAAGAAAGATTTCTCAGAAGAAAAAGTAAAAATGGCCAATAGATAAAAATGCTCAGTATCTCTGGCCATAAAGGAGATATAAATCAAAACAACACTGTGATTCCACCTCATCCCAGTTGACCATTATCAACAAAGCAAGCAATAATAGATACTGGTTACAGGTAGACCCATTGCAACAATGAGATGTACAAGTCGTTATATCGAAAAACGAACTTTACAACTTTCGTGGGGGGGGGAGGATTAGTTGGGGGGAGGGGAGGTGTATGGGAAGGGATGGGAAGGGGAAACAAAGAGGAGGCAATGATGCTTGATAAGAAATGTACTCGTTATCTTGCCCATGTAATTGTAACTCCTCTGTATGCTATTCTCACAATAAAAAAAATAATAGATACTGGTGAGGATGTGGTAAAAAAAAAAAAGGAACCCTTATTACCCTGTTGGTGGTATGGTAAGCTTGTTTGGTCTGGAAAGCAATAAGGAGATTCCTAAAAAAACTAAAATTTCCCTGTGACCTAGCAATTCCATTTCTGGTATTTATCCAAAAGATCACAAACTAGGTTACACTAAAGCCACCAGCACAACCATGTTCATTGCAGCACTATTCACCATAGTCAAAGCATGGAATCAGCCCTGATACCCATTAATGGATGAATGGATCAAAATGGAATTTTACTGATATTGTATCATTTTAAAAAAAACAAAATGGAAAGACTTGGAAAAAATTATAGTAAGTGAAGTATGTCAGGCCCAGAGAAACAAATGTTACATGACTTCATCCATATGTGGAAGCTAGAATTGTCCTATAAACCTTTAAAGAGGTTGGGTGCTTTGCAAGTGCTTACAAATGTATTAACTGAAATATGGTTGAGGCAAGAGAGAATTTAAATAGTGTAATTCCTTATAAAAGCCAAGTCAAAGCCCAACAAAATAAGCACTAGGAAATGGGTGCTTGCAAAATGTGGGGTGGGGCAAAGACAAGAGGAGTAGATGGAAGAAGATGAAAGGCAAGTGAGAATGTAAGGAAAGGGAAAAAGTAAGGGAAGAATGTGTCAGAAAGGGTGGGTCAGAATGTTGAAAGAATGACACATCATAAAGTGCTTTGTTAAATGGCAATATATATTCTCAAACATATACATAAATATATACATCATGTGTGTGTGTGTGTGTGTGTGTGTGTGTGTGTGTGTGTGTGTGCATGTGCGTGTGTGTGTGTGGCTTCTTCTACAAATGATTCTGGAAAAAAAAAAAAAGACTTAAACTAGGTTCCTTTCACCCTATACAAAGATCAATTAAAATATAAGATCTTGAACTTTGAAACTGCTACAGGAAGCCAGGGGAAACACATGAAGATAGAAAGGCAGTTAATAGAAGTTGTTGTTTAGAAGACAACAATGTTCTGATTAGGACTATAATAAATTAGAAACCAAGAATAAGAACTGACAAATGGGATTATATCAAATCGAAAATGCTCTGCACATCAAAGGAAACAATTGCAAGAATGAGGAGACAACCTAGAGAATGGAAGAAAATCTTGGCCAACTATTTATCTCATAAGTGATATATGTATGTATGTATGTATCTATCTATCCACATAGATATACACTCTATTCACAACAGTGTATTATTCACTCATAAAGAGGAATAAAATTATATAATTTTCAGGAAAATGGATGCATGCAACTAGATATCATGTTTACAAACCATTCCAGTGAAACATGTAATTTTTTAAGGCAAAGGAAACATTTGAGTCCTACGTAATAGTTTCTGCAATTTGACAAAATACTGTGCAAATTCACTGACAGATACTAGAGAAGTGAAACTTGTTGATAATAACAATGCTTGATAAGAAATGTACTCATTACATTGCTCATGTAACAGTAACACCTATGTACAGTATTTTCACAATAAAAAAACTTATGTTAAAAGTCTTTATTTTTGTGTCCTATGCCCCAGACCTGTTTACACTTTGGGAAATTGATAGGAGTAAAACTGTATACATTTCAATTTCTCTATAGAAATTATATCAGATCATTTAATGAAAGTTTAAATAACAAATTCAGTGCAATGATTGGAACGTTTCAGACAGTTTGATAACAACTAAAAATAATGATTAAAGTCTCTTTAACTAATTTAGATAGTAGGCCAGGTGTATATGTGTTTGCTTTTCTTTTAAATGTTGTATTGAAATATTGAACCATCTGTTATTGTGCATAAACATTTTCCTAGGATTCAAGTGGGATTATGGAATATAATATGGTTTTATGATTATTATGGGATGAGCAGACTGCTTGTGATAAAATCTTACTTTAGGGGCCTTTTAATGATGTCTATAAGGAAATCATTCCAGGCTTTAGTTTGGCAAAACATCTCTTCTCAGATCCAATGATTTTGTATTTTTTTCTTTTTACAAATGTTGGTCTGGCTAATTTTAAGTAGCAAACTCTTAAATTAGATGAAACTTTATCAAGTTTTGTACTTATACAGACTGTAATTCATTTTCTGAATTATGTCAGCTCATTTCTAATTGTTTTTCACTAATATCAAATGGCACTGTTTGTTGAAATGTTTGTCCACTGTCAGAATAATGCTTTATCTATGTTTAATAAATATTACCTGTCCATATTTAGAATATCAAAATATTAGCTAGCAATGGAATATTTATTAGTCAATCAAATGGAATAACTGCATCCCAGAACATTTCAGGACTTTCTAGGTATAAATTTGTGAGCAGAATTTAAAGACTTACAGTTCATGTGTCAAAAGGTTTTGTTTTTTTTTTGAAAAGAAGAACTTTCATGATTATACACTTTTCCTCCTGATACACTTAAGTGGCGCTGCATATTTTTATCAAGTGCACTACCTTGTCACTAGGAGGTAATGGCAGACGGAGTGGAAAGCAGGCTCATAATACCATCAAAGGGTTATCCAAACTTATTTTCATATTCTTCTGTTGAGATACCAACTCTGTTGGATTCCCCTCTTGATAATCACAGATTATTTAACAAATATAAAGCCAGGCACTGTTGGCTCAGGCCTGTAATCCTGTCTACTCAGGAGTCTGTGATCTGAAAATCACAGAAATCAGTCGAGTCAGGAAAAAGACCATGTGATTCTTGTCTCCAAAGAACCAGAAGTAGAGATGTAGTTCAAGTAGTAGAGTGTTAATCTTGAGCAAAAAAACTAACAGTGCCTAGACCCTGAGTTCAAGATCAAGTCCTAGCATAAAGAAAGAAAGAAGAAAGGAAGGAAGAAAGGAAGGACGGAAGGAAGGAAGGAAGGAGAGAAAGAAATGTGATGGATAGCTCCCCAATTGCTTTCCAACTGCAATTTTAAATGACTTTGATTTACTATTTAAGTTTATAAATACATTTATAAAAGTTTTGATTTACATACAAACTACTTGTAGTAAGTTAATATAAATAAGTGGGGATAGACAAGGCTGGTGATCCTGACTGTTCTGTTTTCATCATTTCAGCACCATCCAGTAGAAAACCAGGTGACCCCCTTGTCATTTCAGATATCAAGAAAGGGAGTGTGGCACACAGGTAAGGCAAATGTATTTCTTAGTATATTCCAAACTATTCCTTAAAGTAAGCAAAAATTATCTCAAGATAGATGTTGGTAATATATCATACCCTCTCTTCTCTCATTTTCCAGGCAGCCATTACTAGTCAGTCATATTTGTTATCCCTAGCAGCAATGATTATATAGATCTTTCCTTTCTCTTTATTTCTATTTATTACCTCAGAGCAGGCAATAATTAGCTGAAAATATTTTGAGGGTCTTTCCAGAATTCAGCTTGGATGCTTCTTCACCAATCATCTCCATCTTCTATTTTCTAGGAAAAACCCAGAAAGTAGGCCTAGTTGTAAGAAGTACCTCTCAAAAACACCATAGCGTATGGGGCAGTTTTTTTAGATGATTCTCTGTCCACTTTGGGGCAAGCAAAATTCTTGACTCTATGGTAATGTGAACGTCTACTATTTTGCTCCTATATATCATCAAAATAACGGAGTTGAAACTTTTTATTTCACACATAAAAATTCCTTTTTTACTGAAATAACTGAAATAGCACTGTTATTTCAATATTACTGAAAGTATTCAATATTTCAATTTACTGAAAATCTTACTGAAATAAGACTTTCCTTTTATTCTTCAACTTAGGACTTAAAGATCCCATCTGTTGAATTCACTAAAAAAAATATTTTAACAATCAAAATTAGGAATGGCATTGTATGAGTTGAGTCAGGTATAAACTCAAATATAAGCTCAGCTGCTATAAGAAGAAACATAAATATTTTGGATTAAGTTAAGACTGATGTTTGAAATTGGATGGATATAGGGGGCCATGCTCTGGGCCACAGCCACAAGGGTACATGCATTTGGCGGATGGAACAAGATGTACAACTTTTGCTATGTCCCTTTCTACCCGCTCCCATGTTAGAGCCGATCTTGGTGGGCATTTTCTGTCCTTAACTTCTCCTCTGACCTAAATGTTGTGAACAATGATACCAAATATCCAAAGCCTGACACATTTATGGCCTGATGGAAGAGCAGACTCCAGGGCAAAGCATGACACAATAAACCAATGATTAACTGTTTCAAAATGGTAATTTGTATGTGAGAATGCTCAAATGTAAAAAGAAAAGAAAAAAGGATGGAGGTCATTTGGCTGCCAGGAGGAAAGCATACAATCCAGGATGGGTTAGTCATCATACCTGTTTGCCAATCACCAACATTTCTTGGCTATCAATGGAAGGTAGGAGGCAGGAAGTGATGCTGAGAGTCTGGAACATTCGTTCTAAGGGTGACCCAGAACAAGGAAGGGAGAATGGATACGGGGAAAGATTGGCAGTCTCTATCACAGACATATGTAAAGGACAGCCTTGAAGTCATGTATCTAGTTTACACATATGAACACATGGATACTACATTCTAATTATTTTTCTGATTGTACTATTGACCTTAAAAACTTTCAACAAATCTACACGGGTCCAGGGCCAGCGTTATACTCTGAGTCACTTTCCAAGTAAGTACATCAGACTTCTCTACACATTTTCCTCCTAATCCAGCCACGGTGAGTGTTCATGTACAGGTGAAAATGACACAGATTCCAAAACTCAGTTCTCCACTAAGTCCATCTCACCTTGACTCCCCCCAACCCTCTCCTAGTATCCAGTTGCAAATGATCTAAAGTGATGTGACAATATGAAGGATTACAAGGACACTCCCATGTCTACTAATCCCTGTCTGTGATCTACCTTCCCAGGAACCTTAACCTGAAGGCTTAGATGGATGTCCTGGCTTAATTGAAGGAAACATAAGAAAAAGTGTTTTTAATGCTCTATAACTTAATGTCGCCACAGTCATCTCAAAAAAGACTGGGTAGGGACATAAAGGGATGTTTGTCAGCAAAACATGATTTGAAAATAGTTGAAGCACCTCTGTTTATCTAAAGATCACCATAAAGCTGCCTTATACTTAATGCCTTTTTAAAGGGCTGACTTAAGTACTCATGGGTCACTTGTTTCTGTGCACTTCCTAACAGAACTGGGACCCTGGAACTTGGGGATAAACTGCTTGCCATAGATAATATCCGGTTGGACAACTGTTCCATGGAAGATGCGGTCCAGATCCTCCAGCAGTGCGAAGACCTGGTGAAGCTCAAGATCCGCAAAGATGAAGATAATTCAGGTATCGATAGCATCCTTGCTGAAGTCTGATTTTCCTCACTGCCCTGATGGCAAACAGATTCTGATGTTTTACACACAACAGCTGGCTAGTGACATTGCAGAAAGGTTTTACATAGTTGAGTCTTCAAATTGGATATTGAGAGGGTAGAATGAATTTTAAATAAAAGGGCTTTTAGGGGAGATAATTAAGATTCTTTCATTATGAGTATGATCAGAATTATATTAACATAAATTTAAGGATGAAAACCAAATCACCACTGCCCTACCCTAATGCAGTAGAAGTCATTTTCATATTGTTGTTGATATCAATATCATATAATTATAATAATAGTGGAATTTGCATTTTAACTTTATATTTTAAATTTTACCATTTTACAGCTACCTAACATCTGTCTTTGTTATTTGTAATAGCTTCATTGCAGATAGTAGTATCATGGTATTTCTAATGTATAAATATCTTTATTTAAATTTGCAGTTTTTTTAATTGTTTCCTCATGAAATATTTCTAAAAGTATAATTGCAGAATCAGAATGTAAAGGAAACTTTTGAGGCATTTTTTTCTGATGCTTCCCAAAAGAACTCTGTCTATTTGGGGAGCAACATGGCCTCCAGTAATATGTGAATACAGTAGATGTGGAGCAATGATTCTGACGCTAGTGGTTTTAGGATCACCTGGGGAGCTTATGAAAACATAGATTCTAGGTGCTGTCCCCAGGTGTATGATGTGAGATTCTGCATTTCTAACAAACTTCCAGTGATGCAAAGAGCAAAACCTTTAGTACCCTGGCAAAAGAAGCCCTTTTATTTGGTTATAGTAGCAGTGTGAAGCTATCTCGGAAAGGTCAATTGATTGAAAGAGTTAGCTAACATCAGGAGATTATAGAAAGTGATAAATATCCAGATTCTAAATATTTAGTTTAAAATTTTTCTGATCTTATGGGTAAAGCCAATGCCTTTCCTGGTTCCAATGGCTTGTGTCCATCTCTAATGCAAAATCCTTTCAGTCTGTTTCAAGTGTCATCAAATCCTCTACAGTTTCAGCAGTGCTCAGAAGTCCAAGTTCAAAGTCTCCTAAAACTCATGGCAGGTTCTTAGCTGTGAGCCCCTGGGTGAAAATAAGTTCCATACATTTGAGATACAATGGCACAGAGTAAATACTTCTATTACAAAAATGAACAGGAGCATAAAAAGGAGGGATGGGACCAAAACCTAACAGGGAAAACAATAAATTCTCTTCACCTTCTGGGTTAGGTGAGTTCCAAAGGGCTTAACCCCTGCATCCTGCTCTGCTGTATTCTACAAGACCTTCCTCCTAGAGTGGCTTTGCTTGCTGTTGTGACCATCCATACAGATGGGCCATGTTCCTGACATTTTTAACTTCCTAGGATCTCTGTTGCAGCTTTGCCTTCACCCTCACAGCTTCATGTATCAATCACCCTCCTGTGCTGCTCATGGGGATTCTAACCCAGCCTTGCCTGTCCTGGTGAAAATCTCCATGCTCTCATAATGCTTGGGTTGTACCTGACTGCAAAACCAACATTGCATGGGCAACATTGAGGACTGTAGCCAGCATGAACAGTGTCCAGGCCCATCTGGACCATGGCAGCAGTAGCTCCTGCGTACCCAGATGGCAGAACTTGGAGAAATACTTCTCTAAGCAGTTCTGTGTACACTGGGTTATCCTGGAACATCTTCTTAAATAAATGTCTTTGAGCCTGCCTTTGGTAAAATCCAACTAATCCATGAGCCCTCAAAACATGCTTCCTTTTATCCCTGATATAAAGTTTTGGCTTTGCTGTTGTTTTTTGTTTGTTTGTTTGTTTGTTGCCACTTCTGTGGCTTTGGACTCAAGGCCTGGGCACTGTCCCTGTGCTTCTTTTGCTCAAGGCTCTACCACTTGAACCACAGCTTCCGGCTTTTTCTGTTTATGTGGTACTGAGAAATCAAACCCAGGGCTTCATGCGTGGTAGGCAAGCGCTCTACCACTAAGCCATATCTCTATCCCTTAGCATTTTTTTAAAGATGCTAATGTCTTCACCAACCATGCCTTCCTTGGTTTCAAGTTTAAATGGACTCCTTTTTCTAGTCAAACTACAAGTTTTCCTAATCTTTCTGCTCACCATTTTTCCTTTTGATTCTCACTGTAAACCTACTTAAAAGCAGCCAGCAATCCTCCCTTTTCCCCCCCTTGCAACGCCTAAATGCTGGTCTGTCTGGAACTTTCCTCCAACAGCTTAATTAGTACATCAGCAATAAATGCAAACAAACAGTCTCAGGGCACAGACAAAATATAGACAAGTTTTTTTTTTTTTTTGCAAAATACATTATAAATGACCTCTAATCAAGGTCCAAAGAGAATGCTTGCATTCATCCACATTCCTTTGGCATTCTGGTCTTCTAAGATCCCATCATAATCATCCACTAGGTTCTGCTGACAGCATTCTAATTTTTTTTAACCTGAGTCTTTCAAAATCTTTCAGAATCTTTCAAATTCTTCCCTAAATCATTTACAGGGGCCTGAAAATGACCTTACTGCTTGGTGTCAATAGTCTATGTTAGCTTTCTGCCACTGTCACAAAATTTTTCCTTAAAACAATTTGAAGGAAGAAGGGTTTACTTTGTCTTAATTTTTCAGAGGTTTCAATCCACGCTCTGGTTTCTGGCCAGCTAGCCCTGTTATTTCTGGAGCGTGATGAGGCAGAACTTGTCAGTGCATTATTAATATGTTAGTAAAGTTAGTGAACTCATGATCCTATCACATTTCAGCACTCCAAACTGGGGATCTTATCTTCAATACCTGAGCCATTTGAGGGGTACTTCATATTCAAAGCATAATAATTTCTGGTTTCCTTTTGTTTTCTCCTTAAAATAAATGCATTTTAACTGATAGAGAACAACATTAAAATTGTGTGTGTGAAAAAGGCAATAAATTTAGATACCTGAATACTTTATAGAATGTTTAGATCATGTTAAAAATAACTATCTCCTCAAATAAAATTTCTTTATTGTGAGAGCTTCCCAAGTTATTTGAGATCTCTGAAATAAACAATACATTATTGTTATCAACAGTCAGAACTTCTTTATTTATTTTTATTTTTTGTGAACACACTGTACAGAGGGGTTACAGTTACAATTTTTTGTCTTCTCTTTTTCGGTACTGGAGATCAAACCCAGGACATTCCACTTGCTAGACAAGCACTTTGCCATTGAATTACATCCCAGCCCTACAATTTTGTTTTAAACAACTTGAAGCTGTCTTATTGTTTACTCACCTTGATTTTTAATTTTTCCAATGTTGTAGCATTTTCCCTCTATGTAATTGACAGTAGATTTTTATCTAATGCATTTGGTTATGTTTTATACAATAACTATGGCTATTTTATACAATAACATAGCTGTTTCATAAAATATGTATGATTAATTAAATCACATAGTTACCATAACAAATATAATGGGCATGTGAACAGACACAGGAATTGTGTTAGTTACTTTCCTCATCACTGTGATCACATACCTAATATTAAAAACCTAAAGCGGGGAATACTTTAGCTCATGATTTCAGAGCTTTCATGGCAGGGAGAGCAAGGGTATGACAGAGCAGAGCAACCAGCATCATGGCAGTAAGAACATGTGGCAGAGGCTACTCATCTCATGGTGGACAGGAAGCAAAGAGAACAACACAGAAGCCCTAGAATAAGAGACAGCACCCAGTGACACAGCCCCAGTAACCAACTTCCTTTCAATAGGTTCCACTTCTTAAAGATAGAGAATCTCCAAAAATAGTGCCACCAGCTGGGAACCAAGAGCTCAATACACGACCCTGTCAGAGAGACATTTTTATATGCAAATCATAAGAACTGGTTCTAAGTTGTTGCATTTATAACTGAAGTAGGAACACATATATACAGAGGAGAAGAGAAAGAAACCTACTATTCAGGAATATTCTATGACATTGGTTTGTATATTTTACGATATAAGATAAAACAATTAGATGTGTAAGTCATGACTGTTTTTATGTATGCAAAACCATTTGGATTGAAATACATGTAGCATGAAATTGCATATTCATGAATTCATATATATGTTATGAATATATATGAATATGTAATTTCATCCCAGCTGCATTAGTCAGCTTTGTGTCACTGTGACAAATTACCTGAAAAATCAACTTAAAAAAAAGAAAGGTTTATTTTGGCTCATAGTTTCAGAGATTTCAGGGCAAAACTTTTACTTTATAGAATCAGGAAACAAAGTGGGGAAGGTCCCATTATCTATTTCATGTAAGTACATACTCCAAAAACCTATCAGTCTCCTACAGGCTCCACTTCCTAAAGGTTCTAAAGCCTAACGTGTCACAAAGTGGCACAAAGCATTAGCATATGTTCCTTTGGAGGTACTTAAGATCCAAATCATAATACCAACCAAAAATGAATTTTTATCAGTGGTCTGCACTCATTCCACAACCAAATCCTCTACATCTAGAGTTCATGGTCATATCATCTATGTCATGTGTTCATGATTTCTATTCAGTGTTTTAAAAGATCAATAGTGGACTGGGAAGGTGGCTCAGTCAGTAGTAGAGCGCTTGCCTTGCATGCATGAGGCCCTGGGCTCGACTCCTCAGCACCATATAAGCAGAAAAAGCCAGAAGTGACACTGTGGCAGTGGTGCTGTGGCTCAAGTGGTAGAGCACTCACCTTGAGCTAAAGAGCTCAGAGACAGTGCCCAGGCCCAGAGTTTAGGCCCCAGGATCAAAAAAAAAAAAAAGCTCCTACTCTCCCTGTCTCTTTCAAATCACATATCCAATGTTTCCCTAGTTGTAATTCCTAAGGTTCCCAAATAAAGTTCTTTTAAAAAATAGAAGATCAGTAGTTATACCCATTGAATAGTTAACAATGATTATATCCAATATTTATAACCAATGTTTAAAAGAATGCTCAGGTTTTTACTTATTATTTCCCAGCTAACTGATTTTTCAGTGCCAGTATTTGCATTCTTCTCCTTGCCAGTGTGCTTCAACTGCACTTGATTTGGGGATTCATTTTAAGAGAGGGCTAAACCCTCCAGAATCATCTGGATTCCATCTTAACGAAGAGGTAAAGCCCTGTGGAGAAACCTACTTAGCATAATTTGCCTAGCTAAGTAGTTCTCAGCTACCTTCCTTGCAGAGTGAAGATGCCAAGCCAGAGATAAATATGTATGCTGTACACAGTTGGCAACAAGTCCAGTTCCAAGCTGTGCAGATGCATTGGCAGGGGTTTCAGAAACAGCAACTAAGTACTGGAAGAACTAGATCTTATTTTCAGTTATGGCTTCCCTTCATCTTCTTTTCTTCCTTTGTATCTTCTTTCTATGTTCTCTTGCACTTAGATCTTGGATCAGATATATTTGAGTTGAATACGAACATTGGTGATTAGGACAGTCACTGATTTGAACAGTTTGATTATCTGAAATTATGCTGATAATTTGAACTATCACATCAAATCATTTTTATCCATGATCAATACAATGTTTCTGAATAGTAATATTCAGTGTATCTTTCCCTAAAATGTTGCTCATAATAATATTATACAGATTATTCTGTCTCTTTTATCCACTTACTCCTTCTCATTCTTTCTCATTGGTTCCCTCATCAATCAGGATCTCACAGAAATTTCAGTCATACTGGATATAACTTGGTTTCCTTAAGCTGGACAATACTGCAATTGGCTTTAACAAATATAGCTCTAAAATGCTAGCCTTTCTTCCACTTACTAATCTTATTGCTCTGCCATATACATCAAGCATACCAAGTAATTGACAACAACTATTCCTGAATGTTGTGAAAGTTTGATTTTCAATCATGCCATCAATATTGTGGTGTCTATGAGGTACCAGGTACTGTGCTAGGAACAGTTGATTAGAAAACTTAATTAAATAGATGATGCACATGCTGTGGGTATTCACAGAATGAAAGAGTATGTAGAGGCATCTGTTTGAGCCTGAGAAGCTCAAACTAACAGCCTTGATCTGGGAAGGATTTTGGGAGATGGGACAGTAAGGCAATGCTATGGTAATAAGTGAGCTAAAAAGTATATTGGTGCTAAATCATGACAACTCCTGTAAGCTCTCTTAAGACATTTGACTTTTGCCCCCCAGAAGCCAATTGGAGAGAGCTTTGTAAGGACTGAAGGGAATCCATAATAACTGGTTAGAGACTATTGCTTTTACTCATGTTGAATGAGAAATTCATAAGAGTCAAAATTAACCATTTTTAGCCCATGGTATGAAATGACTAAGAATATTAGACTGACTGCAAAACCGCAAGCTGGGATGCTTGAACAAATTAGCTTCTCTAAACATCCGTTTCTTTATCTGCAAATAAATATCTACTTAGTGCCTTCTGTATATGGTTATTTTAAGCATGAAAGAATGTAATTCATGTATTTTAGCAATAATGTTTATACCTAGTGAGGCCCAATGAATGCTGTCAATAGCCATCATCAGAATGATTTTAAAGTTAATTTTAGCTTTACTTAATGAGGGCCAAACAACTTTTTGAGTTCTTAGGGATGTAGGCATTTCTCTCCCTCTGGATTTGGTCACATCCTACTTGCAGAAGTTTCTGCTTTGGTCATCTTTCATCATCACAGAAATATAACTCTAATAGAAACAAATGATTCCTACATGGGTCCAGAGTTCCAGGACCATGGCTGAAATTCAACCCTCAGGTCAACAAAGTTGCCAATAACCCTTTTGGGGGAAAAAAAATCTGTTATTTGGCTTTGACTATATCCAGGTCTAAAGTCACTAAAGAGGAGAGAGTTTGGAGATCTGGCTGGATTTGAGAAGGAAGCCTGAAGCTTCCCTCTTAAAGCAGAGACTTTGAAGGATTTTTAAGAATGGATGGAAGTTCCCAAATCATTCCATAAAATATAGCCATAAGGATCTGCTTTGTATTCCTGTCCTTCTGTCAATCAAATATACAGCTGTAAATTACTTCTCTCTTGACTTAAATCATACTTTTTTCTATCATAGAGCTTGTTTTTAGAGACCATAAACTCAATACTTTACCTTCATGGACTCTATAGAAAAGACATTGCTGCACTGCACTTGGTCTACCTAAAGCAAATTACCTTTCTAGTACAGTTTTATACAAATACAGCATTAATGCTGAATTTGTCCTTCAGATATGTGTGTGTGTGTGTATATATATATATTCCATTTACCAGTGTCAAACCAAGCTAGGTGATTCAAAGGAACTTTCCCTACCTCAAACTTAGATGAAATAGCAGAAATACCTTATCACAAGTGCCCAGGAATGATGCTGACTATACTAGGAGCTGTGGAAGGGGCTGTAAAAAAAAAAACCCATGACAAGAAAAATTTCTTCTTCTGTTTCATACTTGTTCTCTGAAACTTGGGGTGAGTATACATGAACAAATCTGAGTGCGTTTATCAAATGTAGCTTACTGGGTCTCTCCTCAAGAGTGTGTGATTCCTATAGGTCTGAGACACTGAGAATTCCCTTTTCTACCTAATTCCTAGGTAGAACATATTGCAAAGCACTAATCATTTCTATAAAGAAGGTTTAATTCCTCTCTAAAACACTTAACAACCCCTTGAAACTCTCTCTTAATACATTCCTTTGATGTGACCAGGTAAAGTAACCTTATAACGATTGGGCAGCTATAGGAAATATTGTTCTGAATGGTTTGTTTTTTCAGATCTTTCCAATTCCGAGACACATAGTCATATTCTAAAATCAATTCCATCATGTTTAGCTGCAGTGAACTTTGCTTGACCTGCATATGTATGCCTTCCAGAGACTCCTGTCTCAAGTCCAAGCCTCCTGTTTGGCCACAGAAAGCAGCTGCCATTATGGATTCAGGCCAGGCAGTGTTCATTTTGTTAAACAGGCAACACTCAAGAAGCCTGCAAATAACATTGCAAATAAGTAAGGCAGCAATTTTGCATCTGTTCTGTAGTCCCATTAATTTTCTTAACTAGAGTTGAGCAGAGCAAGCAAGTAGCTTGGCCCCCTTTCCCATCCTTCACTAATAGTCACAAACCTTCTGTCGTGATATAAAAGCTGCTTATACTATCATTAGCATCTGGTTTTGGCTCGCTTTAAACTTACTGGTGATTCTGCATTTTCCCTGTGCAGAAAGTTTCTCTTCTGGCTGAACAAGTCTAGCTGCATCTTTCTAGGCTTTTAAGCTGGAGCAGCCTCAAGGAGAAAGTATCTTGGAGCTTTTCCACCTCCCAAATGGGCTGAGCATGGCTTTCTAAATGGCAGTCAGAGCCCTTCTCCTCAGCAGCAGGGCCTTTCAGATTGTCCCAAGAATGAAAATAGAATTAGAAGTTTAGCCTGAAGCTGACTCAGTGCTCTTGAAACAATGGAAGGAAGAAGTTCTAGGTCTGCTGGTCTCTCCAAAAGCAGCCCGGGTCTTAGTTTCACATGTTGAATGACCCACATTGGCTTTCAGTCTCAGAGAAGGAAACTTCCCCTTGGCATCACAGGGAGCCAGCTCTCCTGGAGCACTCTTCCTAGGAACTCTTCTATATGCTAACATTCCCTTGTCCTTTTGCTCATTTCCAAATTTGCCCTAGTGTCAGGCATAGTTCTAAGCCATGGAGATAGGAACATAAAATCTATGTGTTCAAGGTGATCTTATTCTAACAATAAAGACCAGGAAAGAGAAATACTAGAAGAATGCACAAGTGCTATGAGGTATTACAAAAAATCCCTAAGCCTGGGGATCCTTCAAAGAGATCTGGGCCAAATTTTGAACTCAGATGAAAAATTCCTTAGTAGAACAAATGGGAGAAGGATGTCTGTGTAGAGGGAGCAAGCATGCAAAGGTTGATGATATTGCAAAAGTACTATTCAAGGTCCTGTGGCAATTCTATGGTGAGTGAATTCAGAGTGGGGACTGGAAGAGAGGCTGGTGTGTCTCACTGGAGAAGTAGAGGTTCTGGCTCCACTCTTGAAAAGGGGTTGTGTTTTGTTCTTCATGAGTTAGGAAAGCATGAACAAGCTTTAAGGAAGAGAGAGTAACTTTTTCATGTTGATGTTTTTAAAAAACATTCTGGGAAGAAAACAGAAGGGATCTCTGCGTTGGCAGCACTGGTGCAAAATAAGCGTGATGTGACAAGGCGAAGTCTGGGTCCCAAGCAGGAGAACCGTGTAGGAAGAAGCTATTGTTATGGAAAACTGGGGCCTTTCTTGGGTGCATGGCAGTAGAGGGCCTGGGACCCTTGCCTTGTGGAGGGTTGAGCCTAGATGGGCTCTAATTTGGCTCAAGGGAAAGAGAAAAGTCGACTATAACTCAATATATCTTTACTCAAGGTACCCATAAAAGGCTTTCTAAATGAGCTAATGTTATCACCTTTTAAAAAAATATTAAGTTTCAACTATATACAAAAATAAGGATAAATAGTGTGACTTGTCCTCATTCATCTCTCAGCAATCAATTATTAACTGAAAGCCAGCCTATACTCCCAACATAGTTTTATATCCCACCAAATTATTTTCAAGAAATTCCAGGCACATTGTCATTTCTTCTGGCAAATACTACTTACATATCTCTGAAAGAAAGGCTCTTAAAATACATAATGTAGTAACATCATTTCATTTAAAAATACTAGCAATAATTCTTTATATTATCAAATATGCACATTGTAATCATATTTTTCAAGAAATAGGATTGTGTAATGTGTACACACATACACACATATTGAGAGAGCATGTGCTTTATTTTAAAGAAGAGTTGATTTGTTTGAATTGGGTTCCCCAAAGAGCTCCTTCAGTTATAATCTCCCTTAGCTATAATGTCTTGATTACTTTTTCAATTCTGTTTTCTGGCAATTATTGAAGTCAGAAATAGCATCCATTTCTGTCATGATCTAAATTCACCATTACATTATCCAATTGCTTCTCCATGTATAGAACCTGTCCTTCTTAATAAAAATGTTACCAATTTCTTGATTTTTCTTCTGGAACTATCTAACCTCCTTACATGCCCTAACAAGTGTTTTCTCCTGGTATGCCACCTAGTTAATTCTCAGTGTGAAGTAGATCATGTTGAGATGAGCAGAGCAGGAAGTGCTGGTGAGGGCTGCATTACAAAACTCCCAGTCTCTGACCAGGAGTAAAGTAAATGCTGACCATTGCTCCCCACATTACTCCATGGACCTTTCATTTTATATTCCGCCTAATTCTTCACTACACACACAGATAATTGAATTGTTAACTCAAGCTTTTCTTTCATTTCTTACTTTAGTGTTTCATATCATAAATGAACAGCTGCTCATTGCAAAAGAAAAATAAAACGTGTGTTAATACTTCACCATGATACAGTTTGACTGTAAAAGCTGACTCTTTTGTTACAGTAGCTACTGGACCATTTCATTGGATCCTTAGGTACAGAAATGAAACAGCTACTTAACCTTTCACAGCACCCAGGCCCAAGGAATAAAAGAATCATTCAGAAACTTTGAAACCTGTCATAAACAAATACGATCCTTTGAATTCTAAGACTAAGTAATGCAACCTTCTGGCCCAATGAAAACACCCATCACCTTCCAAGTGACCCATGACATGGCCAATGATTATGGTAGACCATATTCAGAAATACTTTCCAAATAGCACATGGTGACATGGCAGCCTAGTATAGACCACTGAAATATAGTGGCTCCTTATATTACTAGCAGAGGAGAGATAATCATTTTAGCCTCTGTTTGAATACTCAGGAACTGATCAACAGGACTAAGGCACTGTGGAATGGTATATACAGGGGATTCAAAGTAACAGCTTCCAAGCCCTCCTTAAATGCCACCATTGAGCCAACCCTGAGCCACATCTACTTTCCTGTATTCATTTGCATATAAAGCTCAGAAATGGAAAACCCATAGCCGAATCTCTTGTTTGTAACTGACCACTCTCAAAATACCTCCTAGTCACATGTTTATTCTGTAGATATTTACCACATATGTCACAAAAGATGCTGGGCAAACACTGTGCTAGGCAAAGAGCACTCAAAACCATTAAGAGTTCTACAGTCCTTGCAGAGGAATCAGTCACAGGTTTAAAACCTAAGTCTGGCTGGGCACCAGTGGTTCACACCTGTAATGTTAGCTACTTAGGAGACTGAGATCTGAGGATTGCGGTTCAAAGCCAGCCTGAGCAGGAAAGTCCATGAGACTCTTATTGACAATAAACAACCAGAAAACCAGAAGTGACACTGTGGCTCAAGTGGTAGAGCACTAGCCTTGAGCTGAAGAGCTGAGGGACAGTGCCCAGGCCCAGAGTTCAAGCCCCACAACTGACATAAATAAATAACAACCTAAGTCTGGACAGGCTTCCCCTTGGGTTAGAATATAAGATTAAGGAAGGCTATTTCTCCAAATCATCATTTTCTGAGACATAATGCTTTCATGATTCTTAAGTTTTCTACTTTATGTACGAGCATGAGTCTTACTATTTTGCTTTCTCCAAAGAAACCAGTTATAAATCCTTGGCATTTATTTCAGATGAGCAAGAAAGTTCTGGAGCAATTATTTACACCGTGGAGCTAAAACGCTACGGTGGACCCCTTGGCATCACAATCTCAGGAACCGAAGAGCCATTTGATCCTATAATCATCTCGAGCCTCACTAAAGGAGGATTAGCTGAAAGGTAAAATTTGAAGGAATTGCAACAAGACCTGTGTGTGAGAGGGGCTGCCTTTCTTGCAGCTGCTCAACATGTTCCCCTGTCTGTTTTTCTGTTGACTTTTAAGTCTGCACGAAGGATTGATTTTAAGAGCTTGAGAACTCAAGCTGAGTGCAGACTTGACTTTTGAGGGCATCTTATGGGCAATCAAAGCTGTCCTGGGCTTAGCAGTAATATGACTCTCCGGAAATATATAAACTGACTATAGTCAACTGGAGGTGGTTTTATAGTGTGTCCATTTTGAGAAGAGACTAAAGTTCAGGAAGGTTAAAAGGCTTGTCCAATTCAATTCTGCAAACATTTGCTGAGCCTGTTACCTGACAGGTGCTGTGCTTAGCTGCCATGTTTGGAGGAGAGGATAATACAGGCTTTTTCTTCAAAGATTACAGGAAACAAAGTGTAGTGACCCCTCTCAGCAATACTATGTAATGTGTAGTGTCCATGACCCCTCTCAGCAATACTATGTAATGTGCAATGTCCATTTGTTCCTTGGAACTGAATGAATGCACACACCTCACCCCTTCTCCATCTTGTCCTAACTTACAGTTCTTTCTGAGACATGTTATTAGGCACATGAGATTTGCTCTCCCATGAACCCAGCACAAGAGTGGCTCTCATACTTCATTTATACTGATGCTTGAAGACCGTGATTTGCAAAACAGAGATTTAGCATTGTAGAATTTTAGACCTGCAGCTCAGCTAACATCTTCATCTTTTTGCTGAGGGTACCAAGGCAGCTCAGAAGGTTTAACATTCTGCTACTTGCAGAGACATGTAAAGTATGGTATTCTTCAGACATTTTCCTGTCCGAATATCTATTTAGAGAGACAACAAATCAAATATTAATACTGACTCGATCCAGTGAAGTAGTTCTTTCACAGCTAGTTCTTACAGTAAACTAAAACTATACAGAAGAGAGTATAGAGAATGTTAGTCTATAAATTAAAACCCTTTATGAGAGAGTGAAGAGATACTTTTTCCGGAGAGACTTCCTTAGGCATAGTGAAATAATAGACTAGTTTAACAACCCCTCCTAACCTGTGTGCCCCTGTGTCACCTCTGCTGCCCCTTTGCTGCTGCCCAGCACAGCTCCCACTGCCCCAGAAGCAAGCTGTGATCCGATCACTCAGGCACCAGAAGTCCTGTGAGTTAACTCCTTTGTTCACTGAATTTAAAGTAAGCCAGGCCAACCAAAGGGTTCAGACTTTCTAACCTCTGTCCTGGGTGAGAGACATGAATTTTCACACTATCCCTGCACCCAGTGCTTCTCAGGGGAGCTAGATGTCATAATCACCAGTGTCATACTTTCCAATCCATTGCTTCACATTGGATAAAGATGAAAAAAACTAAGAGTGATTAGTTTGATGGTCAATAATTTTGTTCTATTTTCCTTTTCTATATTTCAAGCATCATGCCACACCTTCACATATGTTTTCCTTTTTAACCCTCAGATCTTCCCTGTGAGACAATGATCCCTCAGGTAGCAGTAGGGAAAACTAATACCAGAGAAATTTAAATAAGTGTCCAGGTAATGGAAATGAGTTCAAATAGCTCTGGCTTATCATTGGGCAAGAATCATCAAATCATCAGCCATCAAGTCGTCATTACACACACACACACACACACACACACACACACCCATATGTGTATGTGTATCCATATATGTATAGACAGACAGACAGACAGACAGATAGATATGTCTGTGCCAGTACTCAGATTCCAAGCTCTCCCTTAGCTTTTCCAGTCAAGGCTCTCACTGCATAAGTGAGCACATTCACTTCTGCCATTTTTAATAGTTAATTTGGAGATGAGTCTATCAGATTTCTCTGCCCAAACTACAATCCTCAGATCTTAGCCTCCTAAATAGTTAGGATTACAGGGTATGAACCACTGGTGTCCTGCTATGCTACCCATTATAAAGTGGTAGAAAGAAAGAGCATTCCGTACATTACTTTTTTTAAACAGAGTTCATTGCCTTGGGACTTTTAAAGGGTTACCCAAATGACTCAGCTTTCTTGGAGTTTAAAAAAAAAATACCCAAGTTCATTTTCAAAACTAATGAAACCAATTTTTCTGATTTTACTTGAAATGAAAGCATAACTCACCACAGATGCAATCGTCTTATAACATTCTCCTGAGAAAGAAAATGAGAAGTGACTTCTAGAGACCCTTGCCAAGTCTTTATTGTTATGAGTTTATAAAGTGTGGTGGGAATTTGTCCTCGGTAGCATGCAGGATATTTTTTTTTCTATCTTCCCTCTTTTGGTCTGGTGTTTCAGAACGGGTGCAATCCACATAGGAGACCGAATCCTAGCCATCAACAGCAGCAGCTTGAAAGGGAAGCCTCTGAGCGAAGCCATCCATTTGTTACAGATGGCAGGAGAGACTGTCACCTTGAAAATTAAGAAACAGACAGATGGTGAGTGGGGCGAGAATCTCAGTTAAGAATTTCCAGTGCATTTTCATCCCTAAAAGAATGTACTAGTGTCTCTTTGTGTTTCTAGAGAAATGACTCTCCAGCCACAGAGTATTTGAATATCTTTAGTGACTCTCATACTTCACCTCCTTTTCTGTCTGTAAAGCCCCGTCAGCATCAAGTCCCAAGAAGTTTCCTATCCCCAGCCACCTGAGTGACCTGGGAGATGTGGAGGAAGATTCCTCCTCAACACAGAAGCCAGGCAAGCTCTCAGACCTGTACCCCTCTACCGTGCCCAGTGTGGACAGTGCTGTGGAATCATGGGATGGGTCAGGAATAGATACCAGCTATGGGAATCAAGGTATGCGAGCATCATCTTTTGCTGAATGTCTTTATTTAACCCGTAGGTGTTTCAGTGCCACAACACTCAAGCTCACTGAGTACTTTAATTTGGCCAGCCTTGCATTCCCTTCTTCCTGTTGATAAGTCATGAACATTTATCAAACACTAACAGGCCCATTAGATTGTCTGATGGCCAAGTGTTCAATGCAGATCATGTCCTTAAAGCTCAAATGGGTATGAGGCAGGCCATAGAATAAAGTGATTCACTGAAGACAGGCCCATTGTCTTTTTTCTTTCTTTTTTCTTTTGTGTAAGCTTTCCACAAAGATGGATTGGGGAGCTCTGAAGCTGTGCATAAGAGATTAGCCAATGATTTGTGATTCCCATTTATTCTTGCCCACCCTGGCTTTAAATAGAAACATGAAGAGGTTTCCCTGAGTAATCATTATTAGAGAGTTGTGGTCATAGTACATGAAAGTATACAGTAGATGTGTCTTCATAGATGTCATCTTGACAGAAAGGGCTTAGAGAACACATCCAAGTATAATGGCTGCTTAGTTAAGGGAGTCTGTATCCAATTCCCTCTTCTCTCAGTTTTTCTAGTTCCCCAGAAGCCTTCTTTTATCTCTGGTAGGTCCTGTGATCTATTAAAATATTTTTATAAAATAAATGTTATTTCAAAATTGTCAAACTGGTAACCTATTAGAGAAGATATGAAGTTTGGTAAAGAAAATATTCCGAATTCCTAATTAGAATTAAAGTTGATCCTTATCTAGAAATTAACTTTCCCAAGTAGTAATACTGTGTGACAACTTTTATAAACCCACAACCAACAGCAGACATTTTTGCCTGAAAACTTATGAACCACTAAAGAACACAGAATGAAAGATATATGTCAAATTTTATCAGAATAGACTCTAGAGTTTCTGTATTAATGTGCATATTTATTTATTTATTTATTTGGAGAAAAATTTTGTCTGAGGACACCATATATATGCATATACATATATATGTATACATATATATATATATATATGTATATCAATGAGTTCTATTCCATAAAGTGGTATGTTAAGTACTTAATTGCTCTAGTCCTTTATACCATAGGTACCAGACCATGATTAGTATACTAGATACAGAGCCTGTCCCTCATCAGTACAAGATGAAGAACCGTGTGTTTTTATAAAACTTTTTAAATGTTTTACCCTAGATCTTTACCAATTTTATTTACCATAGAATAAAAATTATCTTAACAAAATTTCATCCATTTCCAGAATGACCTACATCTATGAAGATCTATTTTTCATTGTACAGATAAATAAAATTAAACATGCTTAGCAAAATGGAATCTAGACTCAATTTCAAACCTGACATTATGACATGAAGTGTAAAACCAGATAATGAAAATAAGTAGCAAAAGAAATAAAGGAAGAAAAAAAGTTTCCACTTCCAATTCAAAGAGTTAATTACTTAAGACATCTATTCTTAAAAGTGACTTTCTTTTATTCAGTTGATTTATGTATCAATTTTTAATTTTACAGTGTCTTTCCCAAAAGCATAGATGTATTTTAATTTCACTACCATTCAGCTAAAACAAAGTATATTTCTGATAGTTGATTTTTTTCTTCTATAATTATCCCCTTCCATCTATGACTTTTAAGTTTGCCTTCTAGGGTAAAGAAGTACTTCTCAGCACCTGCTAATGTCTTTTCAACTATGATAAATAGCTTACATTTACCCAAGCCTCCATGTCCTCGGATATTCCCTATATTATTTAATTTTATTCTTTTTTTTTATCTTTAAGTAGTTGTATGAGAATTTCAATTCAACATGTTAGTTCATGAATACAATGTATCTTATCAATGTCATCCCTCCCATATTTTTCCTCCATCACTCCTAATTCTATCCATCCTCTTAAGTTATAATATTAAATGTACATATGTGAAAATGGAACCAGGTAACGTAAGGGGATATTCCCTATTTTACGTCATAGATCATCATCTATCATTAGTGATTGAATTTTAGCTACACCTATCAAAGAGATTTGAATCTATTCCCTTTCCTGCTCTGTTTTGTGACATGCAGTAATTTTTCTCATGCTCATTAAGACAAAACATTCTTGGGATGGATCTACATGCTTTTAAAGGTCAACATCTTTTAAAGGCTGCACATCTACTCAACTACATCCTTATACTAAGGCCTAAGTTGCCTAGGACTATGTAGGAACAGTGATTGGAACACAAATCAGAAAATTAACCTGCCCAAGTAAAATATATTGGAATTTCCTCAGAGAACTTAATGATCATACAAGTTACTATTTATCAGAAAAAGACAGCCCCAGGAGGATACCACCAGGGAGCATTTGACTCTTGAAAGCTTAAAGCCAGTTAAAGAAAGTATGAAGTACTAGCTTCTCTTAACTTCTTTTGATTTTTTTTGTTATTTTTTTGCCACTCCTGGGGCTTGAACTCAGGGCCTGCACACTGTCCCTGAGCTTCTTTTGCTCAAGGCTAGCACTTCTACCACTTGAGCCACAGAGCCACTTCCGGTCGTTTCTGTTTATGTGGTTCTGAGAAATCAAACCCAGGGCTTCCTGCCTGCTAGGCAAGCACTCTACCACTAAGGCACATTCCCAGCCTTCTTAACTTCTCTTGTAGTAGAAGTGAGAGTTCATATATTTGTGTTAGTTGGTTTGGCTGGGGAGAAGAAAATGAATAGTCATCAAAAGGAACCAGGATAAACATTAGTGTTATCAAGACATTTCCCTTCCAGAGAAGATTTATGTGTTGTTTTTTTTTAATTCAACACTTTTGACAGAAAACTGAACAGTCTCACACAAGACTTTTTCCCAAATAGCTAGCTAGTCTGCAGTTATTTGAGAAAAAGGGAGAAAGTGAGACGTTAAGTTGAAAATATTTCCTCTGTTCCAAAGATTTCGATTCTTAGTGTTCAAAAACAGAGGTTTCATAGGGTATTTTCTGTCAAATATTTGATACTACAGACTGCATTTTCATAGAAAGTATTTGTTATATAGCCAAAGCCATTTCTTACTATCTCACTCATCAAACTAATCAGACATAATTCCCTGCAAACATAATAATGTAGTAGACTTGTTATCCTGACAGCCATCTTACTTCTGAGTTCCAGATCTGTGACCCAGAGGGGGTGGGGGGGAGGTTAAGGGTGTGCATAAAGGCTGTACCATGAGTTTGCCTAGTTGAAATAAGACCAAGAGCCCTTCTCATATGAGCAAGATTCTCCCATATTATCCCTAGATATGACAACTGGGAGTTCTTATAACCCAAAGTCAAGCACCTTCAAAGGTATGAAGTGGATGAGGAATGTGTCTTTGGTTTTAATGTGGAAGAAGAGCAATAGTGGAAGGGAATGTGGGAGGGGAATTGGCAAGCCTCAGACCCTGGCACCGTGTCAGCTATGGCAGGTGAGACTAGCCGATGGCACTTGAGGATCTGAAAACTGATTCTACTAAAATTATGACTTAGCTGCTTGCTGGAAGTGGTTTGAAGCTACTTTTTTAAAGCCTTTGATATCATCTGTAAAGTGCAAATAATATTAATGCCAAAGCTGCTTATGATGAATAAATAAGATGGCACAAACAAAATACTTAGGATAGGACTTGTATATGGTAAACACCCATGTGTGTTTGCTATTGTTATTACTGTTACTACTTCTCTTTAACTGCTCAACTGGTCAAAATGTTACTATTCAGTGGACTGACTAATTTTCAGGCCAAGTTCTGACACCTTGTTTATGTTTTTAGGCACCACTTTTCAGGCCACAGGATACAATTTCAACACCTATGACTGGAGGAGTCCAAAGCAAAGAGGCAGCTTGTCGCCTGTCCCCAAGCCTCGGAGCCAGACTTACCCAGATGTGGGGCTGAGTAATGAAGAATGGGACCGGTCTACAGCCAGTGGGTAAGATTTGCATCCATACTACCTCATCAGACAGGAAGTGGCAGGGGGTCATTTAGGGCAGGATTTGAACCTCTTTGTTCAAATAGAGCATATTGTTATCATGGACTTCTTGAAGTAATTTTGATCATCCAAAGTTGGCCACATGGTATGTTTTGGAATTGTGTATCTCATCAGTGAGAGCCTGGCATTACCAGACAATATGTAAGAGCTAGGTTTCCCAGAAACCTCAGGGAAGAGTCAACTCTTATGAACCCTGTCTTTGCTCTGTGGCAACCAGCCCTTTCTCCTTTCATTTATTTATTTTATTATTATCATCAAGTAGTTGCACAAAAGAGTTGTCATTTAACAAAGCAGTTTATGAATACCATGCATCATTTTTTTAACTTTTTTTAATTGTCAAAGTGTTGTACAGAGGGATTACAGTTACATGAGTAAGGTAATAAGTACATTTCTTGTCAAACTTGTTACCCCTTCCCTCATTTTTCTCCTACTTGATCACCCAGTTCATCATTCTCACCCATCCCTCTCAATCCTACCCCTCCCTTCACTTTTCTTAATTCTGTAGCATATGTTTTGATTTTTGGTGCATTCTCCACCCCAGTTCTTTTTTTTAATACGTTTTTTTATTGTAAAAATACTGTACAGAGGGGTTATAGTTACATGAGCAAGGTAATGAGTACATTTCCTATCAAGCATTGTTACCTCCTCCTTTGTTTTTCCCTTCCCCTCCCTTCCCTCCCACCTCCACAACTACACTCCCCCCTCATCCCCCCTCTCCCCACCCAGCCTAAATTGTAAAGTTCATTTTTCAACATAGTGTCTTGTACATCTCATTGTTACAATTGGTTAACCTGTATCCCTATGTAAGCATTTTGTTTTTTCCCTTCCCCTCCCCAAGCTAGAGAAGTGTATATACAAGATGCAGGGCACTGACATCAAATACAGTGAAAAAACAGGGGTTATACCATGGGGGAGGCACATACAAAGAAACAAAAAAATCACATGGTACATTATAAATACGTTAGGAACAATAGCAAGAAAAAAAACACTTGTGTCCCTATCTTGGGGTTCATTTCACTTAACATCATCTTATCTGGTCATATGTGCATAGCTTTTGACCTTTTCTGCTTGTCCCAGACATATACTAGTTATTACAAATAAGGGAAAACATAGGACCTATGTTTCTTTGGGCCTAACTTACTTCATTTAATATAATTTTTTCCAAGTCTATCCATTTCCTAACAAATGGGGCTATGTCATTCTTTCTGATGGAGGCATAGAATTCCATTATATACATATATATGTGTGTGTATGTGTGTGTGTGTGTGTGTGTGTGTGTGTGTGTGTGTGTGTGTGTGTGTGTGTGTGTGTACATTTTCTTGATCCATTCATCTATTGAGGGGCATCTGGGTTGGTTCCATATCTTAGCTATGGTAAATTATGCTGCAGTAAGCCTAGTTGTGCTGGTAGCTTTAGTGTGGTCTTGTTTGTGATCATTTGGGTAAATGCCCCAAAGTGGATTATGACAACACATGCTGGAAGGGATGTGGGCAGACGGGAACCTCACTGCATTGTTGGTGGGAGTGTAAACTTGTTTAAGCACTTTGGAAAGTGGTATGGAGGTTCCTCAAGACTCCACATGGAGCTCCGTCCCACTTCTTTTCTTCCTTCTTCTACCCCACTCCCCTTGACTCCACCCCACCCCTTTCAAGTACTAATTTTCTGGTGTTTTGTTTTGTTGAACTTTGATTTTTGCCTTTCTAAGGAATTACACTGTTCTCCCCTAAATCTCCCATATTTCAGTTAATACATTTGTATACACTTGCATGTCACCCAACTATTTACTTTTGTGTTTATAAACTGATTCTTACTTCCACATATAACAGAAAACATGGAGCCTTTGTCTCTCTAGGCCTAATGTACCAACTTAAATAATTTTTTGCAACTCTTTTTATTTCTTTTTTTTTAATTTTTATTATATTTTATTGTATACAGAGGTGTTGAAGTCAGGTAATGAATACATTTCTTGTTGAACAGTGTCACATCTTTCCTCATTTTCTCCCAGTTTTTCCCTCCTAAACCCCTTTCCCCACAAATTGTATAGTTCATTTTCAACATAGTATCTAGTGAGTATCACTGCTGAATTAGTTTACCCTTTGTCCTACACTATGCTTTCCCTTACCATCCCCAAAGCAGATAAACTTACATAACAAGACAAAAGGTAGAGAAATCAAAAACAGCGACTAAGGGTGGGGGGGGGGGGGAAACAAAAACAAAAAGTAAAATAACAAAGGAGGAGGTAACAAGCTCAATAGGAAATGTACTCATTACCTTACTCATATAACTGTAACCCCTCTTACAGTATCTTTACAATAAAAAATATATACAAAAAATAACAAAAAACCTCTTGTTTCTATTCCTTGGATTTCTTCTCAATAAACATCACTTTATATGATCATATGCACATAGCTATTGAGCCTTTGTGATCCTCTCCTAAGAATATCCTCCTTGGACACTGTTGAACAATGAACTTTACAATTTAGGGGGGCAGGGATTGTGGAAGTGGGAGAGAAGGGATGGTAGGGGGAAAACAAAGGAGAAGGCAACAATGCTGGGTAAGAAATGTACTCATTACCTTGCTCATGTGACTGTAACCCCTCTATACAGAGTTTAACATTTTAAAGAATAAAGAATATCCTCTTGGATCTCACTGTGAATGTTTAGAATCCTGTTTAACATATCATATCCAAGTGTAATTTTTTTTCTTTTTACTATCTATTGGATTTACTTGTAGATTTATAAGCACCTTCTAATTACTACAAATAATCTGGCTTACTTCACTTAATATAATTTTTTCTAAGTCTTTCCATTTCCTTACAAATGGGGCAATACCATTCTTTCTGATGGAAGCACAGAATCTTCTTGATTCATTCATCCACTGAGGAGCATCTGGACTGATTCCATATCTTGGCTGTGGTAGACAATGCTGCAATAAACATGGTTGTGCTAGTGAGTTTAGTGTGGCCTGGTTTTTGGTCAATTAGATAAATTCCCAGGAGTAGAATTGCTGGATGATAGGGAAGCTCTATGTTTAGTCTTTTGAGGAACCTCCATACTGCTTTCTAGAAAGGTTGAACAAGTTTACATTCCCACCAACAGAGTAGTAGCTTTCCCTTTTGGCCACATCCCCACTAACATCTGTTATTGTTAGTTTTCTTGATAATGGTCATTCTAACTGAAATGAGGTAGAATTTCAATATTGTTTTGATTTACATTTCTTTTATGGCCAGAGATGTTGAATATCTCTTCATCTCTTGGCCATTCTTACTTCTGAGAAGTCTCTTTTTAAGTCTTTAGCCCATTTACTATGTGGGTTGCTGTTTCTTTGAGATTTGTTTTTTTTGCGAGGGGAGGGGGTGGGGGGGGGTAATTTTTTGAGCTCTAATTATATTTTAGATATGAGGCCCTTGTCTGTTCATACCTAGTAAAGATCTTCTCCCATTCTGTGGTTTTTATCTTTTTTTCTTTTTTTTATTGTGAAAATACTGTACAGCGGGGTTACAATTACATGGGTAAGATAATGAGTACATTTCTTATCAAGCGTTGTAGCCTCCTCCTTTGTTTTTAATCTTGCTAGCTATGTCCTTTGCCAGGCAGAAATGCTTCAGATTAATGCAATCCTGTTTATCCAGTCTTCTTTGATTTGTTGTGATTCTGGATCTCTACTTAGAAAGTTTTTTTTTGTTTTTGTTTTTTTTTGGGTCCGGTCGTGGGGCCTGAACTCTGGGCCTTGGCACTGTCCCTCAGCTCTTCAGCTCAAGGCTAGCACTCTACCACTTGAGCCACAGCGCCACTTCCGGCTTTTTTCTTTTTGCTTATGTGGGGCTGAGGAATCGAACCCAGAACCTCAGGCATGCAAGGCAAGCGCTCTACCACTGAGCCACCTTCCCAGCCCCTCTACTTAGAAAGTTTTGACCTGTGCCAGGGAACTCTAATGTTCCCTCTATCCCTTCCTGTAATATTTTCATGGTATCTGGCCTTACATTAAGGTCTTTGCAGTTGATTCTGGTGCAGGGTGATATATAAGGATCTAGCTCGTTTTCTGCACATATACAGTTAGTTCTGCAAGCACCATTTGTCAAAGAGGCTGTCTTCTTTCCATCCTGTGTTTTTGGCTCCCTTATCAAATATTAGGTGGCTGTGGTCTGTGGATTCATTTCTGGGTCTTCTATTCCATTGGTCCTCAGGCCTAGTCTTGTGGTTTTTATTACTACTACTATTTATTACTACTATTATTACTACTATTACTACTATTATTACTACTAGAATTTGAAGCCTGGTATTAATATTCCTCCAGCAGTGTTCTTCCTGCTGATTGTTTGCTATCTGGGGTTTTCTATTATTCCATATGATTTTATTATTTCCTCTATATCATTGAAGAATATTGTTGTTGGGATTTTGATGGATATTACACTGAATGTGTAGATAGCTTTGGGCAGCATTGCCATTTTCATGATGTTAATCCTTCCAATCCAGGAGCATAGAAGGTTTTCCCATTTCCTTAAATCTGCTTTAAATTCTTTTTTTAGATTTTTAAAGTTTTCATCATAGAAGTCCTTCACATTCCTAGTTATTTTTTTAGGCTATTACAAGTGGAGCTGCTTTCCTGATCTCAGTCTTCCTCTTCTCACTGTTGGCATCAGAAAAGCTACTGATTTTTGTGGGATAATTTTATACCATGCTACTTTGCCAAAGTTTCAGATCAGCTCAAGTTACTTGGGAGAAGAGTCTATGTGTTTCTTCAAACATCTGCAAAGAGGGGAAAGTTTTATTTCTTCTTTCCCTATTTGGATCACCTTTGTGTTTGTCTCTTGCCTCAATATCAGTCTCCTCTAGCTAGAAATTCCAGTACTATATAGAAGAGGAGTGGAGAGAGCCAACATCCTGTCTTGTTCCTGATTTTTGAGGAAATAGTTTTAACATTTCACCATTGAGTATAATGCTGGCTATAGGTTTGTGATATACAGCCAAATTCTATTGAGTTTTACATTGATGTTCATCAAAGAGATGGGTTTTCAGTAATCCTAGATGCCCAGGAGGCCAAGATCTAAGAATCAGAGTTCAAAACTAGCCCAAGCTAGAAAGTCTGTAAGGCTTTTATTTGTATTTAACCACCAAAAAAAATCTAGAAGTTGAGCTGTGATTCAACTGGTAGAACACCAACTTTGAGCAAAAAAGCTAGGGGACAACACTCAGACCCTTGGTTCAAACACCAATATGAGTACAAAAAGGTATGTTTTAGCTTGTCATTCCTTAGCAGAATATTTTTTAAAGATAAATTTTTAAAGATAATTTATGTGTAATAATCTTTATAACAATGAGGAAAACATGTTTTTCTCTGATAGACTGTTTTCACTGTAGAATCAATCTCTGAAGCATATCCCATGTTATATTCCATTCCCACTGGGCTATGCTGAAATTCAGTTAGTAAAACTCTGAACCATCCTTTCATTTTTCTCAACACTCAGAATTTCCTTATAGCATTTTTTAGCGTGTATGTCAGGACCAGGGCATGAACTCATGGCCTTGCTCTCTCTCTCACTTGATTGTTTCTGCTCAAGCCTGGCACTGTACTACTTGAGCCACACCTCCAGTCCTAAAACATATTTTTGTTGGGTTTGTTTGTTTTTGTTTGTGCTGATCCTAGGATTTGAACTCAGGGCCTTGGCACTCTTCCTTAAGTTTTTTCATTCAAGGCTGATGCAGTACCACTTGAGCCACAGCTTCACTTCCAGTTTTTTTTGGTGGTTAATTGGAGATAAGAGCCTCACCAACTTTCCTATGCTGGCTGGCTTTGAATTGTGCTCCTCAAATCTCAGTCTCCTGAGTACCAAGCATTACAGGCATAAGCCACTAATACCCAGCATTGTTTTAAAGCATTTTTTTGGAGCTAACTGTACTTAGAAGCCCCAGGTGGAAGGAAGCCATATCCAAAAATGAATCTTTTCTAGCTTTTTTGTGTGAAATGAAGGGAGAGAGGTTCTAAATATAGAAGGGGAGAAAAATACATATCTGTCAAGTTCTTCACCTAGCCTGTGCTTCTTGGTGACAGTTTTGCAGGACCTTCTGACAGCGTGGAGGCTGAGCAAGAAGAGAACTTCTGGTCTCAGGCACTGGAGGATTTGGAAACCTGTGGACAGTCAGGAATCCTGAGAGAACTTGAGGTAGCCTTAGTCCTGCTACTTAACTTTCATTGTTTCAACATTCATTATTTTGGTCCTTTTAAGTTTGCATTGATCACACCAGTTCATTTAAAAGCTTTAACCCCTTTCCACAGGAGAAAGCTGACAGGCGTGTGTCATTGAGAAACATGACTCTCTTGGTAGCTACCCTTTATGTTTATATTTTTGCTTGTGAAGCTTCCTCCCCTACTCCCTTGCCTTCTGGACAGCGATTTGATTTTATACAATGCAGTTGATAGTACTATTTCCCCATTCCCACCCCTAAGCTTACTGACTTGTGGCTTCTGCCATTGCTCTCTGCTAACCCTGATTGTACCTGTTCCCCACAAATTGCTAAAGAGCAAGCTAAGTTTCTAGCAGTGGTGCATTTATTCTCTTAGTTGCTTTAGAAAGGTTTCTTTGGCATGTTTTCATTTGTACCTGGTATAGAAATTAATTTGATCATTAAGAGGAACATAAGAGGAAATTTTACTTTGTTTTTCCCTTAAATTTGATAGCAATGCTGCTGGTGAAAAGGACCAACACTATATGATAAACACATAAAGTATTACATGTACTTTGCTATTGACTGCTGAATTTAAGAAGGAGAAAGATAAAGTGTTCTTTCATCAGAGTCTCCAATTTGCTGATAATAATCACATCTTAGTCTAGGAAGTCCTAGACTGTTTCCTTTTATGTTCTTTTAAATTTCCCAAGCTGAAAACAATGAAGTGGCAAAAGTCTCGTTTTCTTTTTCTTTTTCTTTTGATGTCATATGAGGTCCCCAAGTCACCATAAGGAATGTGAATGGCATAACTGGGTGAAACTTTTGCAATTCTAAAACTATTACTCATCTTTATATTATTTTGCTTCTCAATTGCATGTGTGGATATTTTATGTGACTCTAATGTTTGTGATTCTGCAAAGAGAATTATAAAGAAAAGTATCAGTTTGAATTTATAAACATCATTGTCTTACCTGGCATGAACTTCAGCTTCAGAGCACGGTTAAAGGGCTTGGACATGGATAATCTTACAAAATTTAAATAAAGATGTTACCCATTGATTCTTTTTTACACAACTTTCCAGAAGAACAGAAGGCTTAAGCACCAGCTGGTTTATTTAAACTTTTACCACCACTTGGGTGTAGAATGAGGGAAAGTGGTCCGAACTGAGTAATGAGCACAGTTCATGAGTCTTGTACTTCCTTGGCAACGCTTTTAGTTCACATGCCATTTTCATTTTGTTCTCCATAGCTTCTTTTACATTAGACCAAACACAAATGATATAATAAGTATTATAAAGCTGAGTACTGGGTATTTATGTCTGTAATCCTAGCTACTCAGGAGGCTGACATATGAGGATTGTGGTTTGAAGCCAGCCAGGTCAGAAAAGGCCATGAGTTCATTTTCTTCAGTTAGTCACCAAGAAATCCAGAAGAGGAGATGTGGCTCAAGTGGTAGGGCAAAAAAGCTAAGGGACGGTGCCCATGACCTGAGTTCAAGCCCCAAGTATTCACACACTTGTGTGCTTGTGCGTGCGTGCACATACACACACATACACACACACACACCAAGTAATGCAAGCTGGACAATGATAGCTTATGCTTATAATCCTAGCTATTGAGGAAGCTGAGATCTAGAGGTCAAAGTTTGAAACCAGCTGGGACACGTGGCCCCAATCCACTAGCTAACAGTAGGGCTTGATGGCATGACTTAAGTGGTAGAACAGCAACCAAACAAGCAAGCAAGGTAAGTGAGCACGAGATTCTGGGTTCAAACTCTGGTACTTAGACAAAAATAGTCTTATGAGAAGGCTATGTATACCTGGAACTTGAGTTTATTTCATGAAAACAGTATCTGTTAACTTAGGAGTCATGTTGTGACAACCTTTGTGTACTAACATAGGTCCGTTAGGCTGTAAATTATGAATGTATAAATGTATAGAACCTTACATTTACATAGATTTATAAATTATAAATTTCTTAATTTATTGAAATTCTAACTACAGAAAGGAATTTATAAGCCAAAATGAAATTAAATCCAACAAAGAAGACTATCAGCAAGTTCATAAATTAGAGTCATACTTTTATCACAAAGAATATTCATTTATTAGTTTAACTGAACTCCATTCCCTTGATTAGAATTGCTGTTAGGCACAAAATATTGGAGCTACATTTCTGGATATGAAATTTACATTCAATATTAAAAGTGAAAGGACACTATAGCGATAATAAATGCAAAAGATTAAGCTAGGATCAAAAATGATTGCAACCAAAATGAAAATTAATTACTAATCATTTTCCCTATTACTAGCAATAATTTAGTTTCAACTTTAGCACCAATAGCCATATAGCTTTATTACAAGAAAAGTTCAAACTGAGAATTTGAGCAAGATTTTAACCTCTCTTACCAGATATTTTTTCTATAAACTGTGAAGGTTATAATGAGCAAAACCTTCCATAGCAATTAACAAAGAACATTGTATTTAATAAATGTTCGGTTAAATGTTAGATAAAATCAAGTATTATTATGTCTTCCATTCCTTGATTAATGAATGCTCGTTTAACTTTTTTTTCTGCTTGGCATAGTAGAAGGAGGTTTAGCTAAGTATAAATTATATTTGTGCTTTTAACTTTTATATTTTTGGAGGGATACAGCTAGTCCATTTGCATTTCACTTTAAACAAAGCAATCCAGTCATATTTTAAAAACTTTAATTAAAGAATTATGGAAGAGACCTGATCTCGCCAATTAGAACCCTTGGTAAAACCATTTGAACTCCTTCTAAAGCACCTAGGACTCACTGGCCCAAAACTGTCATCTCCTAGATGTAGTGATTAAGTATTTTACTTCCATTGTGATTCTGGCTGGTCCATGAAAAATGATGTTAAAACAAAATAAGCATAAACAAAGCAGGCTAACTAGTCTAAGTAGGTAAAAATAATAGATAGATGCTCACTTTGGCAGGAAAGCAAACACTGGGTGCTGCCAGGCACAATAAACACAGAAATGATCTATGTAAGTTCCATAAAATAAAAGACATACCATGACACCAACGTAGCTGATTATGGAAAAATCTCATCAAGCTTGGTCCTTTTAAGTTTGCATTGATCACACCAGTTCATTTAAAAGCTTTAACCCCTTTCCACAAGAGAAAGTCCGTGAGACTATTATCTCTAATTAACCTCCAGAAAACCGGAAGTGGCGCTGTAGCTCAAGTGGTAGAGTGCTTGCTCTGAGCTGAAGAGCCGAGGAACAGTGCCTAAGCCCAGAGTTCAAGCCCCACGACTGACCAAAACAAAGGACGTCTTTATGGTCAAACTCACAGTGGAATGAGAAGCTATGTAGCTAGGGAGTGTAGAGCTAGCTTGCTGGGTTCTATCCCAGGTTGTCTGCAATTTGCTAAACTTATTCAGTTATCATCTTTTACCACATTTGAATTAGGGAGGTAGAGTAATTATGATACCACTAGGGTCATTTAAGTGTGAGGTATGCACAACAGACATATATATTAGCATGTATTAATATTCAGAAATCAACAAGGACTTTTTTTGGAACAATCATCTTCTTTTCAGTGAGCTGGCTGACTTAGGCAGAATACTCATGTTTACTTGCTTTGTTTCTTTCTCCACAGAGTTGTTGGATACATTTACATGTGTGCAATTCTTTGCAATTATTCAAAGACTTAGTAGCTGAACACCAGGTAACAGTTAGAGCTCTGAAATCTTAGATGACAAATGAAGTGCTGCTTATTTTGCAGTAAGCTCCCTGATAAATAGTTCTAGATAGCTCCCTTACTTTTTATGTGACCTTGGACAAGTCAGCCTTTGTGCCCAAGTCTCCTGTCCTACATTAGGAATTTAGGAAGAATTGAAAACATCTACCTCATAGAGTTCGTGTGAAGCTTAGGTAAACGAATATGTTCAAAGGGCTCAACAAATAAAGCTGTGTTACTTTCATCATTAGTGTTCATATAAACAGGTGTTTCTTTCCATCACATACATCTGAACTTCTTTTCTGTTCCTATGGTTTCGTACAGAACTACCAATGACACTTTACCGGTATGGAACCATCAGAGCCAAGAGAACAGAGCTGGCTAAGGTCATATTTTTAGGATTTTAGCATGAGACATGAACATCCCCAACAAGATGAAGATTTTAAGTTCTTTTTGTTCTAGTTCTGATACTCACTCATCTCTGGGACCTAATCTTGACATTGCTTTTGAATTATGCAGGAATATTTCTGAAGCTGAACAAACTCCTCAAAACAGCTTTTGAGCCACAGGGTTGAATCCAATAACAAAAAAATTATTATTTTTAACCTCTCTGAAGATCTTACACAAAAGCTATTTCTTTTATCTTCTCTTGTTTTCTTTTATTTTCATTTCCCTCCCTCCCTCCCTCCCTCTCTCGCACTCTTCTTTCCTTCCTTCCTTCCATCTTTCCTTCCTTCCAATGTACTGAAGTTTAAATTCAAGGCCTCATGCTTTCTAGATAGATACTCTACTGCTGAGCCCCAGTTACTTTCTGCTCAGGTGTGTGCTTTAGCCTATGATCCTCCTATTCTCTTTCTACTGCATCATTGCTGCAATGACAACTATACACCACCATACAAAGCTTCTTCCCATTGAGGCAGAGTCTGCAGACTTTCCTGCTATGGCTGGCCTGAGACCAGTCTCCACCACCCACATAGTTAAGATGATAAGTCCATGTCACTGCACCCAGCTGTCGGATGAAAAGGGATCTCCCATACATTTTGCTCAGACTGGCTTTCAAACCATGATTTACCCAAACTCAGCCTTCCAAGTAGCAAGGATCCTAGGCAGGAAGCACAGGTATCTGGCTCACATAGGCCATTTCTAAGAAACACTGACCCATGCCAAGAGATGTGAAAGCCTACCTGATCTACAAGCTTCTGGGTCAGGCCATTTAGCTAGGTGAAAGATAATATAGTGTAGGGAAATTGAAGAGACCTCTTGACTTGCAATAATAACATTCCAGCCCATCATTAGCTCCAGTTGGAAGCAGAGATATTTCCTCCTCCTCCTCCTCTTCTTCTTCTCCTTCCTCTTCTTCTTCTCCTTCCTCCTCCTCCTCCTCTTCTTCTTCTTCTTCTTCTTCTTCTTCTTCTTCTTCTTCTTCTTCTTCTTCTTCTTCTTCTTCTTCTTCTTCTTCTTCTTCTTCTTCTTCTTCTTCTTCTTCTTCTTCTTCTTCTTCTTCTTCTTCTTCTTCTCTTCCTCCTCCTCCTCCTCCTTCTTCTTTTTCTTCTTCTTCTTCTCTTCCTCCTCCTCCTCCTCCTCCTCCTTCTTCTTTTTCTTCTTCTTCTCCTTCTTCTCTTCCTCCTCCTCCTCCTCCTCCTTCTTTTTCTTCTTCTTCTCCTTCTTCTCCCTCTTCCTCCTCCTCCTCCTCTTCCTCCTCCTACGTCTTCTTCTTGTTGTTCTTCTTGTTGTTGTTCTTCTTCTTCTTTCTCTTGTCATGGGGCTTTAACTCAGGGTCTGGTCATTGTCCCAAAGCTTTATTTGTTCAAAGCTAGCACTCTACCAATTTGAGCCACAGTACCACTTTCAGTTTTCTGGTGGTTAATTGGAGATAAGAGTCTCACAGACTTTCCTGCTAGGGCTGGCTTTGAACCCTGATCCTCAGATCTCAGCCTCCTGAGTAGCTAGGATTACAGGTGTGAGTCACCAACACCCAGCTCATTCATTTCTTTTTTTTTTTTTTTTTTTTGTCAGTCGTGGGGCTTGAACTCTGGGTCTGAGCACTGTCCCTCAGCTCTTCAGCTCAAGGCTAGCGCTCTACCACTTGAGCTACAGTGACACTTCCAGTTTTCTGGTGGTTTATTGGAGATAAGAGTTTCACAGACTTTCCTGCCCGGGCTGGCTTTGAACCAAGATCCTCAGATCTCAGCCTCCTGAGTAGCTAGGATTACAGGCGTGAGCCACCAGCGCCCAGCTTTCATTCATTTCTTTTAAGGTGCATTGAATCCCATTTGTGTAAGGTGGCCTTTTGAATCCCAGCTCTTTGAACCCAGTTGATAGAAAGTTAATGTTTAAAATGCAGTTTGTAGTAAGCAAATGTTGGAACTCTTCAACTCATTTTAAAAACTGCTAGAGGTGGTATTTGTTTAAATAAACTCAAGGGCTTAAGTCCTTACATTGGATTTAAGATGTGCATTATAAATGTAACTTACAAAGCGTTTTCCAGACTTTCATAGTTCAATTAGTATGTCCATTCTCCAGCCTTTGGTTATGCCCTGAAGAGACTGTATTTTGACTTTGACTGGGCAGAAGGAGGATTGTGCTTAATGCTGAGCAACCAAATCCTTTCTTTATGCGTGGCTTAATTGTTTCTGAAAATTGTCAATGCCACAGGCAACAATCATGTCGGGGAGCACTATGAGTTTGAATCATGAGGCTCCAACACCTCGCAGTCAGCTGGGGCGACAGGCCAGCTTCCAGGAAAGGAGCAGCTCTCGACCACACTACAGCCAAACAACTCGGAGCAACACCCTGCCCTCAGACGTGGGCAGGAAGTCTGTGACACTGAGAAAAATGAAACAAGAAATAAAGGAGATCATGTCCCCAACTCCTGTGGAGCTGCACAAGGTCAGTCAGCTTATTTTCCTCTCCCTTTGGGCAAATGCAGTACCACTCTGCCTGGTACAGATGCGCTGATGCACCTGCAAGTAATGACATTCTCATGTGGTCTCCGCCTAGGACAAAAAGCCAGAGACGTTATTCTCAAAACAACATCCCTGGGTGGAAAAGGGAAGATCCTTTTTTCCTGGGTGAAACAAAGAAGAATGGCTCTCAAGCAATGTATTTATCAGGGAGTATTTACAACGCAAAACTATAAAAATAGAACAGTGACAGGCCCCAGTGGCTCAAGTCTGTAATCCTAGCTACTCGGGAGGCTGAGATCTGAGGATTGAGGTTCAAAGCCAGCCTGGGCAGAAAGTCCATGAGACTCTTATCTCCAATGAATCACCAGAAAACCGAAAATGGTCTTGTGGCTCGGGTGGTAGAGTGTTCACCTTGAGCTGAACAGCTCAGGAACAGCACCCGGCTCAGAGTTCAAGCCCCATGACCAAAAAAAATACAAAAATAAAATTAGAACAATGAAGCCTGATAAAAACCGTTTGAGAAGGAGGTCAGAGAGAATGATAGAGGTGCTGAGATTAGTTGGAATACATTGGAAACATGTGGAATGGTAGCAATGAGATACCCTCACGCACGCTAAAATTGAGAAGACTTAATGTGGCCACTTTCTTCTAAAGACTTCAGTATCCTAGTACACTATAAAATCTAGCTATTTCATTTGTAGCTGTCAAATATATGTTGAAAGAAAGGGAAAGTATGGGAAGCCGGCTTCGACCACACAGTTTATCCATTTATTTCACAACTAGGCTGTGCGTTCATTCACTCAAAGAAGGTATTGCAAATCCCCAGAGAGCACACAGTCTACTTGGAAACCGGGGAGATAATGAGATCAGTACAATGATAGATGCAAGCCTGGAAGCCTTGGAGTCGCCACCCACCATGAGGGAACAAGAGAGACTTCCCAAACATGGCTGTTGAGTCAGCAGAAGAAGGTAGAAGATGGGAGGCATGTACAAAGGGATAGCAAAGACTGTGATGCTTAGAATGCAAATAGCCACCACGAGGCCTTTGCCTAGAATTGGAGCTGTGTGCATTCGGAGGGATTACAGAAGGGCAAGGATATTTCTGACATTTTAGGCTGAGGACCCCGGGTTAGCTATAGGCCATATGTAGCTTGTTTACCCTATTACCCTGAAAGGATGCTTGGGCTTGGCAATTCATATATCCCAATACACTAATTGACCCACACCATGAGGCTGGAGGAACTCCCACCATGATTAAGTTGAAGAAGCCATAGATTCCAGGTTGAGGAGAGGGCTGGCCCTCCTGATCCCCACACAGCCCATGAACACTGTCTTCCCTCAGTTTCTTCCCAGGCAGAGAAGACAACATTGGATAACACAGAAAGGTTGTATTGATTGCCTACTAAGTGCTATCTGTATTCTGCATGCACACAATAGCCCTTCTCAGCAGGTACTGATTATAGGATGAGAAAAAATAACAAGCATAAAATCATCATTTTTTTTCTCTTTCTGGAGTGAAGCAGGCTCCTCAAAGAACAGGTATTGATGGGTTAGAAACACAAAGACCTGTCTCCCAATTCTCCCTGCACTGAAAGCATGCAGCAGCGATAATGACAGCGAATTGGATGCAGAAGTTGTTAGAGCTGAAGTTTAAGACATGTGGCTCTGTTAAAATTTAGATCTTAATTAAAAGGAAAGAAAAAGTATATGTCTGCTACTGATTGGCATAATGAGTGGCAGTGGATGGACTAATTGGAACATTTATGTGACAGTGTGTGGACTTGGGGGGCCAAAAAATCTCTCTCTCTCTCTCTCTCTCTCTCTCTCTCTCTCTCTCTCTCTCTCTCTCTCTCTCACACACACACACACACACACACACACACACACACACACACACACACACAGATGGGCCACCTTGACCTGATAAGTGGTATTTCTGTTCCCCTTTCATCTCATTGATTTCTCCTAAATCCTGGCAGTAAGTGCTTTTCCCATGCAGTTTCACTTTTCTTCTGTCTGCTCCCCAGTAGAGTAATGTTTTCAAAGTGTTATCCTGGCCTAATAAAGCCCCTAAAATTTCCTTGTTGAGACTGGTACTGTGGAACTCATGGAGGAGCTTATGCTCACATTTCAGGTATGTCCTTTTTAAAGGAATTCAGTTGTTCAGTTCAAGTATTCAGGTTTGGTGTAAGCTATCAGAAATGTACATTGCTGAGCACTCTCCAGTGCTGAAGCAATTGAGAATGGAAATGGTAGGAAAGATACTGACCTGAAAGTGATAGCTGTTAATTGTGCTAGTTTCTTATATGTGGGTGTCTTTTGAACATGGAAAGATTACTTGGCATTGAGAAAAATCATACTGAGTTGTTAATGGAACTGACCGTTGTTGAATATGACTATTGTCCTATCTTAAACTTGTGTGATGGCATGAAGAAAAAGGGATGGGGAATTAGAAAAGTTCTACCCGCTTCCAAGTTGAAGACAACCCATGCTGAAGTCTTGGCAAGCAGAACACGGGCTGGTTTTCAGTACCCCAAACCCCAACTGGAAGCCATTCTTGAACAAATCTATTGGGAGGATTCCAACAAGGCTACAAAGACCAGTGTGGATAGGCCGGGTGAGGCAAATAACAAACCATACTGAACACGTGTGGTGTTATTTGCCTGTTTCCGTCATTTAGTTGAAGTTTGGGCTTATTTATGTCCAGGCCAGCACCTGTAAAATCTATGTCACTTATATCTTCATCAAGATAAGATTTCAGCAAGAAAAACAACTAAATACACAAAGATCCATCCCATTGAGGGAAAGAAAATAAAAGGGGGGAAAAAAGCTGAAACAATACCATTTCCTTGAAAGGTCACTAACATCATCTACACACAAGAAGAATGAAGTGCTGGCTTACCTACCACTTGCATCTCAGCCTATTCTCCATCATTTGTTCCTCGTTTTCTACCCATGCTTTCCTTCCAATCTTTTTCTTCCTTCAGACCTTTGGAAGGTCCCAATCTCTAAATGTTTTTCATTCATTGTCTGAAGCTCCTCCCATCTGGGCAGACTTTCCTTCAGATTGCCCACATTCCCTCCTGAAGATGGAAATCTAGTTGTCATTCCTGACTTTATGAATAGAGACATGCAGCCTGTCCTGGTTTTGTAAAAGTAGGTGGTAGTTAGCACTGAAGTGATTTAGTACTTAATGTGGGGAATAGAGGGAACGATGAAGAGGTCCAGGAAAAGTGATGCCAAATCCCCTTAGGACATTGACACTTGGCGCAGGTGCACAGGCCAAAATAAATTGTACTCAAAATGCGTGCATGCACATGTGTATGTGCACACACACACCATGTAGTAGAGTCCTAAGTTCTATCCTGACTTATTTTCAGGGAATGTGAGTCAATGACCTACATTTTAGCAACCCCCTTCAGTGGACTCATCGCTGACTGGAGAGCGTGAAACACTTCATATGTGTCGTTAACTGCAGGTGCTGATTGCTGTGATTCAGTGAAATTCAGGCAGCAACAGGTGGCAGGCTGAAAAGAAAAAGAGACTACATCTGGGCCCTGGAGCTTCCACATGCTATCTCTAAAATGAATTCTGTTTTGAACTTCAGCTTATCACACATTCTTGCTCTTTGCAGATAAGGAGCGTGTGATCTCAGCTACACTTCATTGATAACCTTCTTTTCCTGCTGAAGTTTAAATATCCCTTGGTGTGCACTTCATCTGTGTCTCAGATGAATTCTCAGCTTCACTTCCTTGCACACCCTAATACAAAAAAAATCTTTTGTGCACAGAGGAAGGTTTTTCATATTAAAAGCACTTGAACTTAAAAAGGAAAGTGAAAATTGACAAGCACTGGTGGCTCAAGCCTGTAATCCTAATTACTTAGGAGGCTGAGATCTTGAGAATCACAATTTGAAGCAGGCCTGGGCAGAAAATTCCATAAGACTCATATCTCCAATTAGCCAGGAAAAAGCCAAAAGCGGAGTTATGGCTCAAGTGGTAGAGTGCCAGTCATGAAAGAAAAAGCCAAGCAAGCATGAGGCCCTGAGTTCCAGCACCAATAGTGGCGCACACATGCGTGCACACGTGCACACGCTGGCACAAACACACACACATATATATGCATGTTGACATTCCCTTATCTTCATCAATCAAAGTTTTCAATAAAATTATGTTTTGCAATTCTATGCAGTTATTTTTGTTTATCTTTTTTCAGAAAGGCTTTTAAAATAATTTCATAATTTCCCAGAGCCTGCCTTTATTTATAGCTGTTAGTGGCACAAAGCTGGGACATCTGAATCACTTATGAGGAAGCTGCTGCTCACATCTGTTTTTGCCCACATCAGCTCTTCCAGCAGACAAGGTCACTTTGTACTTGCAACATCTGAGTTTACAGACAAGGGAATTTTGCTCTTCTTGATGTGTTAAAGTTGTTTGGTTCGGTGGCTGAGCACCAGTGGCTCCCACCTGTAATCCTAACTACTCAGGAGGCTGAGAAATGAGAATCACAGTTCAAAGTCAGCCCAGGTAGGAAAGTCCCTGTGACTCTCTCTCTCTCTCTCTTTTTTTTTTTATCCCTGAGACTCTTAGCTCCAACTAAACACCAAAAAAAGCTGGAGGTGGAGCTGTGGTTCAAGTGATAGAGTGCTAGCCTTGAGCACAAAAGCTGAAGGACAGTGCTCAGGCCCTGAGTTCAAGCCCCAGGACCAGCATTACATATATACATATATACATACATACATACATGGTTTGCTCTGTGGAAAGAGTCTAATGCTTTGAGTCAGGAACAAGCCTGGAACTAAGAGGAAATATGAACTAAAAAGACAACTTTTTCTTGCATGTGGATATTTCTTCACGCAATATTAGAAGTCAACACTCAAGATCATACAAGCCCTCATGCCAAACACAGTTCTCCAAATAACTAGTACAGATCTATCTGCGGTGGAAATCATTAAAAGGTAAAAGCAACACAGTAAACATGGGAGCTTTCTGCTGTTGTCTATCACTCTTTGCATTTATTTCTTCAGGCAAGGAATGATGACTAGAACACGGGCTTTATTGTCAGGAACATCCAGCTTTGGCTCTTAAGTCTGCCACTCATTAGCCATGCCATTTCTGTATACCTCTATTTTCTTGCTTGATAAAGCAGGAATTACCCTGTAATCAAGAGAGGGAGATATCACAAAATAGCATTTTTCGCAATGAAGTCACCATCATTCAGAGTCCTGTCAAGGCCTGATTATTAGAAGCTCAGAAAATAAGATCTCCTATGCAGCCCAGACTTGAACAAGCTCAACACAATTCCCTAAGTCCAGATGGGTGGATATGAAAACCAGGAGACTTCTACACAAAGAAATGGGCACACTACCACTTGGGCCTAACCAGCATAGTCTGCTACCTCAGGGGCAGAAGTCAGTGAGGGAACAAGGGTTGGAGTTGGGTCATAATAATGGCATTCATCACTGTCAATTCTTAAAATGCATTCTTTTCATTAGCACTTTTTGTTTGTGATTCTTCTCAAAAGTACTTTTGAAAAGTTTTTTAAGACATTAAAGTTTTTACAAAGAGGTTACAATCTAACATGTCCACTTAAGTGTCCAGTGCTTCTTTTTTTTTTTTTTTTTCGGGTCCGGTCGTGGGGCCTGAACTCTGGGCCTGGGCGCTGTCCCTCAGCTCTTCAGCTCAAGGCTAGTGCTCTACAGTGAGCCACAGTACCACTTCCAGCTTTTTTCTTTTTGCTTATGTGGTGCTGAGGAATCAAACCCAGGGCCTCAGGCATGCAAGGCAAGCGCTCTACCACTGAGCCACCTTCCCAGCCCCATGTGTCCAGTGCTGCTTGGTCGGAGTCACTCCTTCCATCATTGTCTCCCCTCCCGCCTTTTCCCTCCCCCTAGACTCATTTCACATTTTCACTTCCTTTCTCACATTCACATATTGGATATTCTTCCTGTATTTGTCCTGCTCCCTTTGACATTCATCCATCCGCTAGCCTCCATCCTCATTCAATCTCATTTCAGCTTCCTGATATTCATTTTGTTAATTTGTTGATTGTTTGAAGGTTTCACTCCATGGGGATTCACTCCTGCATATTGTATACTTTAGTTAACTAAATTGCATGTATATGGACTTAGTGGTAGAGTGCTTGCCTACCATGCATGAAGCCCTGGATTTGAATCCTCAGTACCACATAAACAGAAAAGGCCAGAGGTGGCGCTGTGGCTTAACTGCTAGAGCGCTAGCCTTGAGCAAAAGAAGCGCAGGGATAGTGTCCAGACCCTGAGTTCAAGCCCTACAACTGGCAAAAAAGAAAAGAAAAAGAAAAACTCACTAAATTGCATATATATGCATATGGCCCTCTGTTCACATGTGTTTAAAATGTAAAAAGCATCCTTTTTATACAAATGATTGGCTCATGTCAAAAAAGATACATATTTAACTCAGAAACAAGGAATAGCAGCAGGGTGTGGGTGTGTGGGTGTGTGTCTGTGTGTGTGTGTGTGTGTGTCTGTGTGTGTGTACATATCATTCAGTGAAGAAAAGAGTAAGATTTTTGCATGAGAGTCGAACTGCTCAGTATCTATCTTTGAAGTTACCTTTTCTAAGGGCAGAATAGAAATCATTTGCATCTCTGCTAGACGAAACTCACTTTGCATCTTATTACTTTTCTATGAGTTGTCATCTACCTTTGCAGTGTGAGCTCTGAGGAGCAGAATCTAAGTCACATAGACTTGCCATCCTTAGTCTCTGATGACCCTGAGGCCAGCATGTTAGGCAGCAGTGTCTTGTTTGTGGTTCTGATCATTTGTCTTACTCCTTTTGTCAAGTATTCTCTACTACCTCTCTTTAGAAATGTTAATGACTTTCCCTTAAGTCATCCCCTTGCCTGAGAATCTCTTCTTGTAATGCTTGTTATCTCTGTTATCAAATATGTTGAGTGTGTGTGTATGTGCGTGCATGCATGCGTGCATGCATGTGCATGCACCCATGCACACTGGTACTGGGCCCTTAGCTTTTTTTGCTTTGACTCAAAGTGAGTGCTCTACCTCTTGAGCCACACCTTCACTTCTATTTTTTTGGGGTTTTTTTTTTCTCCCAGGTTCTATGGCTCAAAATCAGGGCCTATGCAATGTCCCTGAGCTTTTTTGCTCAAGGCTAGTGCTTTACCACTTGTGCAACAGCCTCACTTCCAGCTTTTTGATGGTTTATTGAAAATGAGTCTCACAGAATTTTCTGCGGGGGCTGGTTTAAAAATCACAATTCTCAGATTTCAGCCTCCTGAGTAGTTAGGATTACAGACATGAGCTACTGGTGTCCATCAACTTCTAATTTTTTATTAGTTGATTGGATATGAGTCTCCTGTACTTTCCTGCTTCTAGTGACTTTGAGATACAATCCTCAGATCTCAGCCTTCTGAGTAGCTAGGATTATAAGTGTGAGTTTATAAGTGTGAGCCATTGGTGACAAGCCAAATATGATGATTTATAGCTTGTAAATTTTTGTGTCATCTCCAGGATGCTCACTTGCAAGTACGAAGCTTGCTTAAGGTCATTCTGTTTCCCTAATGTCATTATGGAGCCCTCTGCAGCAATTTTTCCAAATTGTTCAGCCATGTTGTTATGTGGCAGAGTTGCAGTCCTCTGACAAATAACAGTTTAAACTGGGGCTTGGCTCTTTCTTTCCCTAAGATGGGATACAGGGTTTTCTTTGTTCGAGGCTGTCGGTAATGTTAAATATCCACAACCCTAGAATGAGGAAATTAAATCATGGCCAGATGGTACTCAGAGCAGTAGGAGTCTGGTCAGTTGCATCTTTTCACCATTCCTAAATGACAGTGAGCCTGGGCCTCAATTCCCACGGGCCCAGAGGCTGAGTGGAGAATGCCCCCCTCCCAGGGTTGCAAGTGGCCGCTGAATCAAGGAAGGATGATGCTCAGGAAAACAGAAGCCTGTAATTTACAGAGGGAATCAACTGGAAGAGGGTCAAACTACAGTGACCCATGGCTAGAAAGCAGATGTGTACAAGGGACGGGCATGCTATGAGTTAGCAACCGGCAGCACTGAGCAAAGACACCAGACACAGGAACTGGAGAAGGTACTCTGCAGTGAATCAAGCACGCATCGCATACCTCTGTCCCCCAAATCTGGTGCTTCTTGGGTTAGGCCTCCAACCTAGCTCTCCAAAGACCAAGGCAACCTTTACTGGTTCACATGTAGAGCTAACAGCCTAGCTCTTGATCTCATTGGCGAGTCCTCAGTTTTCCAGCGCTGAATGCCAAACCAATGGCCAAGAACAGCAGGAGATGGTGTGAGGCAGCTGGCCCTGTCTCTCCTTTGCCAAGGATACTCTCCAGACAGAGACAGCAGCTGCCTTTCTGACCCAATTTCTCTCAGAGCCTATTTGAGTTTTTAGTGGTAGGAACAAGATTGCTTCCTCTTGGGCTGGAAAATGGCAGTTGGGAAGATGGCATTTTATTGGGCTCAATATTGTTTTCTTCTAGCCCCACAGATAGGGTAGGACCATTCTCAAAACCAACATGATTTGAACTGTAAAGTTTAAAGGAACAAGACTACCCCTGGGTATCTGCCAGGAGTAAATCCAAGTGCCTGGTGATTTGTAGGAAAGCCAGCTCCATCTCTAGGAATCAGATGTTGATTTGGTCCCTAAAGCTATTGAATACAAAGTTTAACCATAAGGAGGCTGTCAGGGCCAGAGATCTGTTTCTAGGATGGCTGTCACTAATTGTAACTTGCTCAAGATGCCACATGCGATTGTCCTTAAAATGGGAAGAGTCGGCTGTGCTGCTAAAGCTGTGCCCTGTGTCAAACCTTGGATTTCTGATCTCTGCTTCAAGGACATTGTTCAGAAAGTCAGGAAGATTTGCCCAGAAATGTAAAACAGAGCTGAATTTCAGTGGGTTTCTCGGCTTCCCATCAACAGCTTCTGCTAGGGGTATGGGCTAGAAGCAATTGAAGTGCAAGCTGAAGCACAATTAATATTGAACTAAGCTTTAGAACTGTATCCTAGACCAGAATATGTAGCTCCAGAGGTGAATTGGCTCTTATAGAACAGAAGAAAAAAAACTACAATTATGTTCACGGCCCAGGTTTCCCAGAGGAACCCTGAGATTAGAATAAAAACCATACCAAAAAAAAAAGTTTTGTTTCACATAAGCCAACTCTTAGGATAGTGGTCTTAAGAAGTGGAAAGCAGGAGTTTATGTGATATTCATAGAAAACCACAAGAGGGATGTGATGAGAAGAAGCTCAGCAAACATGATAAATTATTCATCTTTAGCCTGTTGGGCAGTTGGAAATGAATAAAGGCTTCCTGACCAGCTAGATTATATGTCAGAAAAATAACAGAAACATGGTTGAGTGTGAGAAACACAGCAAACGAGGTCAGGTATTGTGGTAATGAATCCTAGAGTTTCTGCATGCTATTGGAACAAATCACTTCATCAACTTTTTTCAGACTTGGTATCCTTATTAGTAGAAAGAGAATGATTTTCTCACACAGAGTTGTGGGGAGATCAAAAGCAATCATCTGCAAGAAATTCATCAGTTGAGAAAAATATAACTTAAACCTCAAAATCTTAGAACTTGACACAAAATAAATCAAAAGTATCCTCTACCAATCTCCAGGCAAACAGAGTGACATGGCATATGTTATTATTGCTGCTTTGAGAGTAGCTAGCTCTGCTTTCCATTTCTGTACTGTTGTGCTGTTGATTCTGTCATTTCCTCTTTTATGGCTTTTTTATTTTTTATTATTTTGCCAGTCCTGGGCTTCAACTTGGCCTAAGCACTGTCCCTGAGCTTCCTTTTGCTCAAGGTTAGTGCTCTACCACTTGAGCTGCAATGCCACTTCTGGCTTTTTCTGAGTAGTTTATTAGAGATAAGAATCTCACAGAATATCTTGCCCAGGCTGGCTTCATATTATAATCCTTAGATCTCAGCCTCCTGAGTAGCTAGGGTTATAGGCATGAGCCCCTGGCACCTGGCTCTTTTTTGTATGTTTGTTTGTTTGTTTTTGCTGATTTCATTTTTGTTAAGTTGTTATTACCAGCCAACCATCAATGGCCCATGCCTATCATCCTAGCTATGCAGGAGGTTGAGAGCTGAGGATCCAGGTTCAAAACAAGCTTGGGCAGGAAAGTCCTAAGACTCTTATCTGTGACTTTAAAGATGATAAGCGTGCTGCTGGCCCACTCTGGTAAGCATCTGTCTGGAGTGCTTTGGCTAATGTGTTGGTGTTGGCAGTTTTAGCTGTTGCTCATATTGTTGCCTCTCCTGGATTCTGGCTTAAGGAACAAATACCCAAGAATCATAGGCCAAATGAGCAATAAGGAATTTCACAATTCCAAGCCCATACCAGTGAAATTCAAGGATTAAGGAAAATGTTGGAAAACATGTCTCTGACCAAAAACCAAAATGGATTCCTAAAATCCATTACAGGCTTAGGCTTTGAATACTCATATTCTATGCACCGCAAGACTGTAACAAGGTATTCAAAGCAGATACTGATCCCCTTACTCAACCAGTCAGAGTCCATAGAAATGTACTTCCCTCTATCTCTCCCCACAGCTGGTTCCAAGTGGGACAAAGATTACCTAAAAGATGCAAGATAATTCTAGCTAATAAATATGGAAGTTAGGAGCAGAAAAAAGTTATTACTTGAAACCCCAGTACAAAATTTATTGATTCAAACAGTGATCATCAGTGGCTAGACTATTAGATTAAATATTGATGCAGTCAAGGAATTAGGCTGTTAATCATCTGAACCCACCGAAAGTGGGACAGCTTCTCACTGACTGATGGGATATCATAGAAGGCATTATATACCTGTCATCTCTCGTGACTTCCACAAAGCCCACGCTTTGACCTAACTGCTTCTCCCTGTCATCACAATGTTCATGTCATATATAGAGCAGATTTTTCAAAGACACACACACACACACACACATACACACACACACACACACACACACATCATTAATAAAGTTAGGGTTACTACTTTATACTTGCACAACTGAGTCCTACAAAAGTGATCTACAGATACATATTGGAAATGTCACAATGAAATTCCCTATATGTTAATTTAAAAACTGATACACAGAAATCAATCAGATCATTTGCTCAGGTTAAAACAACTTTCTAGGGGCTGGGAAGGTGGCTCAGTGGTAGAGTGCTTACCTTGCATGCATGAGGCCCTGAGTTCAATTCCTCAGCACCACATAAGCAGAAACAAACGGAAGTGGAGCTGTGGCTCAAGTGGTAGAGCGCTATTCCTCTACCACTGAAGAGTTGAGGGACAGCGCCCAGGCCCAGAGTTCAGGCCCCACAACCAACCAAAAAAAAACAACAACCAACTTTCTATTTGTCAACTCAGTTAAAATCAGTTAAAATTAAGACTTTTACTCATTTTATGGGATTAAATGTTAGGAGGATTCAATCAAATACTTTAGAAACTCACAATAGCTGTGCTCACAGGGGAATGCCTACTCCCTCCTCCCCCCAACACACACACAATATCCCTTATATCCTTAGTCCTTTTCATAGGATGTAGCACATAGTAGAGTCCAGTTCACATGCACACACACACACACACACACACACACACACACACACACACACACACACACACTGACTGAGTGAGCCTGGAACGTTCCATCCCAGTGGCAGGTGGATATAATGATCCCATCTAGGAGTCTGGGGCAGGACCCCAGCTTGTCTGTTCCCAGGATCCTGAGATATGCTCCTGTTCAGGAGTTCCTATAAGTAGCACAGCACATCTCTCCCATCCCCTTAACACAAGTTGTAGCAAAGTTCTGACACTTTCCTTCAATGTGCTTATGGGAAAGAGGCAGGTAGAGTTGACATATTGATATACTTGACATATTTCATAGGATCCAAAATGCCATCAATTACAGAACAGTCTGGTTTCAGAGATTTAAAAATACTTCAAAAAACCCAACAACACAAAACCAAAACCCAAAGGTCTACATGATGGGATCAATGAAAGAAAGCATTTTGAGTGGTAAAGTATAATGTTTAATCACTTGGTGCCTAGATTTTGATAGACATGGCTCCACCATTCATTTCCATTGTGGCCTTGGTGGATTACTTAACCTCTATAAAATTGAATTTCCTCACCTCTAAGATGGCTATAAGCACTATAGCTGGCTGGTAAATAGTATTGACCACGTCAGCATGATATTTAACTCTCTGTTCCATAAAATAAAATCCTCAAACTGACCACATTTGTATTTCCTTCAATGTTCATACCTTTCTGAAGTAAAATAACTGGATGTAAGAAAATAAACCTGTAATAATAGTCCTTATCCTTGCCTTGCCTAGATCTATTTTTTTTTACTATTTTCCAAGCAGGTATCCATGCACTAATTACATAAAATAAACAGATTTCTTAAATTGTGGTTTTAAAAAAGTAAACTCAGCCAGGCACCAATGGCTCATGCCTATAATCATAGCTACTCAGGAAGCTGAGATGGAAGGATTAAAGTTCAAAACAAGCCTGGGCAGGAAGTCCATGGTAGCTGTGGCTCAAATGGTAGAGCACCAGCCATAAGACCCTGAGTCCAAGCTTGAAGACAAGTGTATCAAGTGTATATGTGCACGCGCGCGTGCACACACACACACACACACACACAAAGGAAGCACATATCATTGTTCAAGTATGTATCAGTCCTTTGTACAGAACATCCTGTAAACTTTAATTAAAACAGACCCCCCACCTCACAGCATAAGGAAGTGTAAAGTTATGAGTAGAGCATCAGACATAGGGTCCAGCTCCTAGAGGGTGTGTGACCATTATATACATGCCAAAGTGGTTGCTTTGGGAAGATAGCCTCTTTTTCTCTGGCTCACTGTTTTTCCTGTGCTTTAGAACATGGTGAATCTACAAATGATTTGTCCATTTAACCAGAGACTAAAAAAGTCAGATGTTGGAATGAGGGTTGGGGAAAGCTGGTAGACTTGCCTTGGGTGCCTAGAGAGTTAGCCCAAGATTATAGCATGGAAGGCTGGATACCTTTGTTGCTAAACCAAACCCTAAGACATGCACTGAGGAAACCCATCAAGCCAATTCCCAGGACCAGGTGTTTGTTATAAGAGCACTTTCACGACTTTTCAAATGTGTTTTGTTGATTATAATGTTGTACCACGGCAAATGCAATAAGGACTACATGGTACTTGCTCACAGAAAACACAGCTCCAGGCAGAAGTGGAGAAAAGAAAAGGCCTTTGGTTTATTACCTAATATCCCAGCATTTCTCGCTTCTCCTCAAACAGGTGCTGCCCAGGAATATAGCACAAGGCACCTTCCTTAGGAAATTCTCCTCTATATTACCTAAAGGCTGAAATTTATATACAAAATAGGGGGCTGGGAAGGTGGCTCAGCAGTAGAGTCTTTGCCTCATATGCATGAGGCCCTGGGTTCAATTCCTCAGCACCACATAAACAGAAAAGGCTGGCAGTGGCACTGTGGCTCAAGTAGTAGAGCACTAGCCTTGAGCTGAATAGCTCAGGGACAGCACCCAGGCCTAGAGTTCAAGCACCACGACCGACCTAAAATAAATAAATAAATTTTAAAAAATTAAGTTAAATTAAAAACAAAATGGAATAGGGCACTGGAGATGCATGCCTGCAATCCTAGCTACTCAGGAGGCTGAGATCTGAGGATTGTAGGCCCAAACCAACATGAGTTCAAGCCCTAGTACTAGAGAAGGAAGAAGAAGAGGAGGAACAAATAAGGAGCAAAAAGAATCTCTAGTTCTTTTGTCAATTTTGGATAGGACTTTCCAAATTCCAAGGATAACTTTTAGAGAAAAAAAAAAAAAAAACAACACTGGTATGGAGGAGCTTCCTAATTGCTATGTTACCGAACTTTGGATTATTCACTAAGAGTTTCAGAGACAAAAGTCTCCAGCCCATTGCTAACTCTCTCCTTCTGTTTTCTTATTTTCAGGTGACCTTGTTCAAGGACTCTGGCATGGAGGACTTTGGGTTCAGTGTTGCAGATGGCTTGCTGGAGAAAGGCGTGTATGTGAAAAATATTCGTCCAGCGGGGCCAGGTGATCTTGGTGGCTTAAAGCCCTATGACAGGCTCTTACAGGTAGGAACTCAGAGGGGATCTGAATTCCTTGTAACTGACTTATACCTGGCAACTTCCTCCAAATCCTACATACCCTTGGGCCCTTTGTACTTTCCTCATTGAAAACTTGTTACCACCATTGTGGAATTAAGAGTGAAGGACAGCTGAATAAAGAATTTTCAGCTCTGGCAAAGTTTTCCATCCTCTCTTCTTTAGCATGACCAACAACACCCCTGCCACTTTCCCTCTCTTGCCAGTATCCTGCCTTGGCTCTCTCTAACTACAACTGGATTTGTGCCAGTAATGTTACATCCTGCCCCTTCTAGATTCTTCATTAGAACATATGCATATTTCCTATCCAGGCCTTCCTGACATTCCTTAACACACCATGTGCGTTTTCCTCAGGACCTTTGCCTCTGCTGTTCCTGAGCTTGTATTACAGCACTGCTAACCATGCATAGTCTCCTTCTCTTCTCCAGGTCTCTGCCTTTGTACGTTGCCAGAATGCTCTATCGTCAGTCTCTTCTCCTTTATCCTGCTTCCTTTTCCCAGCACAGCAGACTTCATCCTCATTGTTTGGGTCTTATTTCTTCACTTATTTTTTGGCAGTTATGAGGGTTGGGACTCAGGACCTCGTGCTTATTTGGCAGGCACCCTACCACTGAACTCTACCCCCCCCCCCCCCCAGCCCTCCTACTAGTTAGTTCTCACTCTTTCTTGCCCATATGAATTTCATTCCATGAAGGCAAGGATTTTACTCATCACTCTATTCTTCATCCTAAAATCAATGCCTGTCGCATAAGCAGTTAATATCACTTTAAAAAAAATACAAGCATGTGGATCTGAACATTGCAATCTTCTGTTCCCATTTCCAGAAGCATGGTTCTGTTCCCCACTCCCTGACAGCCCAACTCTAACTTATCCTGTTGTCCTCACTCAAATCAGTGGTTCTCAACCTTGGCTGATACATACAATCACTTGGAGAATTTATCTTAGTGACCAGACCAGATTTTAGACCACCTAAGTCAGCATCTTTAGGAGTAGGAAGCAAAACCATTGAGCTTCTCCACCTCCCCAACAGGGAGCAGCCAGGTTGAAAACTACTGGTTTAGATGACTTCTTCTCAAAGTCTTAGTTGGCCAATTTCCTCTTATTCTTCTTTATCTATACACATATCCCATATTCTGTATAGGACAGAAGTTTTGCAGAGCTTATATTATTACAGCTGTCTGAGTCCTGTAAGTTTCCCAACAGATTGTATAAGAGCTGGCACCTTATTCACTCACCGGCCATTATACAGTGCCTGATATCTCAGTTATCTCACACAATATCTGAAGCCAAATCTTTTCTCCTTTTTATTGGCATACATTAATAGTACAAAGAGGAAGCTAAAAAATTTAGTGTAGTATTATCATGCACCTTAAAATCTTAATATCTGAACCTTAAATTTTAATGTAGTATTAGCATAGGTTTCGTTTCACTTTGGCAAAGCAAATTCCTGCTTTTATGCACAGTTTTTTTTTTTAGGAAGCAAAAGAGTAGGTTGACATCACCCTGAGAAACATGTTCAACTGAAATGAGTCTGTCACTAATAATTGGCTCTCATCACATGAGGCTGAAACAAGTTGTCATTCATCAACTGGATAAGTCCAGTACCAGTGCTGAGAGTTTTTTTTTTGTCTTGGCAATGAAGCAATCAGTCTTGTCCTAGAGTTGGAGGATACTTTGTTTTCCATGGACAGTCTAGTAATTGCTGAATTAACAACTGGGGAAAGTTCCTAAGCCTCTATAAGTAAGACCTTCCAGCTCTACAAGTTGGAGCCAGACCTACTTTCACACAAGTTAAAGACATAAAAGGAGACTGGCTTCATCAAGTTAAAGACATAAAAGGAGACTGGCTTCAGATGATGAAGAGCCTTGATTGCCATGAGAAAACTCTCAAACCTTATTCTAGAGGCGTGGTAATTTCTTAATGCTGTAATATGTAACTTAAGACAAGATGGAGATATGGTGAGAAGCAAAAAAATCACAGGCAAGGAGAGCATGAGGCAGGGAAAGGGTGCATCGATAGCCTGTTTCAGACTCATTCAGGCTTTCTTAGCTTCAGCACATTCTGACAGAGCAGCCTTGGGAAGCAATTAACAGGCTGGATCTGTTGCTTAGAAGAGATATTTAGAGTCAGCACTAAAGAGTTTGGATGCTGAAGGCAATGGTTTAAAGCTGCCTATGACCCATCTTATAGTAAGAAAAGAAGAGAGCATGGATCGAAGAATTGTAACGAGCATGGATAGAATTGTAACGATAAAAAAGTTAAAGGACAAGAAGCAGTCTAAGCAGGAAAAGACTGAGCAAACAGTAGAAATGGTGGGAAACAGTGTGTCATGAGAACCAAATGTTTTGAGAACCCTGACCTGATGGGTAGCCAAGGGAGTGTGGGATATGTGTATTCAGCATTCCTTTCATGTTGGACAGTTTAATGCCTAGTTGTCTGACCTGCAACCAGAAGACTCCTCACAGGAGAGACTGACTTCCATCGCCAGAGCTCTGAAGCTCTTGTGTGGCACCTGAGCAGTTTACGCTTGTGATAGGTAATAGATAGATAGATAGATAGATAGATAGATAGATAGATAGATAGATAGATAGATAGATAGATAGATAGATAGATAGATAGATAGATAGATAGCCTAGTCCTCATATTGGGACTCATCTTTTAATTCCCTCAGCATCTTGGGGGAAACTAGGCCTGGGGCAGCCCCTAGGTCTTCAGTTTCGAAACACTGAAGTGCATCATAGCAGTAGTGCCTAAATTCAAGTATGTTCATCAACAGATCTTGGGTGGAGAAGGGCTCCTGAATTGGGGCAGCCCTCTCTTCCAGGGCCACACCAGACAGGGATGAAGAGTCAATGGAGGTAGCTACACACTAGTGGCTCACACCAGTAGTCCTCGCTACTCTGGAAGCTGACATGTGAGAATCACAGTTCGAAGAAGTCAGCTGGGTCAGGAAAGTCTGTGAGACTCTTATCTCCAGTTAACCACCAAAAAAAGCCAGAAATAGAAGTGTGACTTGATCAAAAAAGCCAAGTGAGAGCAAGAAGCTAAGTTCAAGCCCCAGTACAGGCATGTACACATGCACACACACACACACACACACACACACACACACACACACACACACACACAGAAAGGCTATAACTCTCAGTTTATGCTGCTTAGGGAATAGAGCATGGGTAACTTCAAGTCCCAGGGCAAATGTCTGAATGGCCTATTTAAGGAAGTGGCAGGAAAAGCAGGGGTACACAACCTATCCATAAAAACAGATGTCAGTAAGTTATTAGTTATTACCCTAGCTAGCCATCAGCTAGGACTTTGCCACCTTTGCTATATCACATTCCTGACATAGCAAGAGTTAAAGGACCAGTATGTGTCCAGAGCAGCAAATACTAAAGGCCAAGGAGGCTGAGCCTCAAGATTGTTCTGAGATTTGACAGTGGGGTCATCTACCATTATACAAATGACCAACCCTAGATCTTAGAGATGGAGAGAATGAAGTCAAGAGTAGGGGTAAAATGTAAGGGGTTTTCAGAAGTGTCATTGGTAAAGGAATGAGCACATTCAAAGGCTGAGGAGGGAGCTAGCTCACATTAAGCCAGGTAGTTCGGAGTCATGCTGAGAGCGGAGGCCTAGAATCAGCCAGGCTGCCTGGAATGCTGGAGAGTCCCTGATTTTATCAACTGCTTATTTGAGGCCAAACTCTTTAACATCTCAGTGTCTTGCTTTCTTCATCTGTACGCTGGAGGCAGAATTCAACCACCGCCCCACACTCCAAGGGCAAGGCAACCACTTAGCATGAGCACAGTCCTCGGCATAGAGACGGCAGAATGTGCCCTTGTCCTGCTTGTGAGGGGCTTGCACGGAGTGATTAGTGAGCCCACAGCCGTGTCTCAGTGTAGTCAGAGCAAGGAGGGGGACTTCTCTGCCTGGGGTATGACATTCAAAATCAATTGATTTGCCTCATGTGCTCTCTGGGCTTGGGGGATTATGGCTACAATCATAATTCCACATTGTCTCTCTATAATCTTCCAGGTTAATCATGTCCGGACAAGGGACTTTGACTGCTGCCTTGTGGTGCCTCTCATAGCGGAATCTGGAAATAAGCTGGACCTGGTTATTAGTAGAAACCCGCTGGCTTCCCAGAAGTCCATAGAGCAGCAGAGTCTACCTGGAGGAGACTGGAGTGAACAAAACAGTGCTTTCTTCCAGCAGCCTAGTCACAGTGGTAATCTAGAGACACGAGAGCCCACTAATACCTTATAGCAACACTTTTATAAAGCAAGACAAAAGACAATATCTACATGGTGCTAAAAAAAAAAAAATCCCTCTGAGATTTCTGTGACATTTGAAGCACAGATAATCATACGGCATTGACTACAAGCACAGGGGTCTTTTAAATCTCTCTCATGGCTCATGTTCACTCCCTTTTCAACTTGAAGAGGTTTCTTTTTTGGTGACCAATCACTATGGTAATAAGGTAGGCAATTCCATGCCAGGCCCAATGGTAGAGGAAAAAAAAAAAGAAAAAAGAAAAAAAAAAGGAAAAACAGAAAAACAGACCACCCCTCCCCATAAATTAACATCAAAGGAATATTTTTTACCAGTTCATCTATCACTTTTTACAAAAAGAAATGTCTGTTTAAAAAAAAAGAAAAATGTTCTCTTACGATAATTCCCTTAATTCACTTTGAAATCAGTTTCTTACTATGAAGTCATTCATGTAAGAACTTGAACAACATGGGTTTTCATGAAGCTGGCTCTGCTGGGGGCTTAGTACTGAGTAAGCTGCTTGGGACTGCTGTAATGGGAGGGGTCCAGGGGATAAAATTAAGCTATCTGAAAATGTTTCAGCAATGATGCACGTAGGAGACAATAATAGGTGGTGGTAAATGTTTTGCTCAAATATAGGAATGATTTTATCTAGATGTATACTATTCCCTATGCAACAAATTATCAAACAGGATATGTCTTGTGACCTGTTATTGTTTTTTAAGGACACATTTTTTAATAGCTAAAAATCGCTAATAATGAATTAGACTGTGTAGTAACACTGAAAATTAGTTCTACTATCCTATTTTTAAAATTCAAGACTAAGAATTTAAGAGAGAATGAAGAGTCTATTAAAAAGAGATTCATCTTAATGATAGGAAAATCATACTGCTTGACAAGTTTTGAACATGGGGAAGATGGAGGGGGTGTACAGCACATGTACTTAAAAATGACACTGGACCATCTTTTGTTCTGAGCCATGCCACTTACAGACACTGTAAATACATGTTCCACAAAATTCATTGCCAATTATGACCATCCCTCAAAGCAATAAATTGTGGCAGTTGCTTTTAATGTTCGTCAGCAACTGTTTTAATTTGTTCAGATATTTTGAATAGCTACGCTAATAACTATTATTTGGTAAATATAAAAAATAGATCTGTATATTGATGGTAGAATGTTGAAACAATTATTTTCCAAACATGTTCATTTTGGTCAATAAGTCAAACAATCACTTAGGCAAAGCGTTCAAACACTGTGTACTTTGTTTTAAGGAAGAAGTTCACCTTCTTGTGCAAAGAAATATATTATTTCAATCACATTTCAGAACCACCAGGGCAAGAAAGTATAGAGCAGAATCATGTTAAGGAAAAAAAAAAAGATCATGAGTCACTTAAATATGTATTTTTATTTGTAACAAACAAGTATTAAACTGTAAAGTATTTTTGTACAAATTTAATACTTTAATAGCATGGTATTTATCGTCTATGTATGGTTTTGGGGAATTCAAAATGTTGCAAATATTTGTATGGGGAAAAAAAGATCCCTCTACCAAATGGAATAAACAGTGATTTTAAAAAGCAAAAAAAAAAAATGCATCTATGGTGCATTGAATACATTTTTGTGTTCTAGCTTGAATCCTATAGAATGTTCTGAAGTGGAAGGGTTTACCAGAACCTTTAAAAAGCATTATGAACAAATGGGTTGACCATGAACTTTAAAGTCACAGTTAGATTTGGAAGCCAGATTAACTACCTGTAACACTGAGGGCTATATTTGCACTATAGGACTGTTGGAGGAGTAAGGGAGCAGTATGTGAAAATGGCTAAAAACATCTGCACATAGGAACCCTTCCAAGTGGTAAAACATTGTAACTTAAGGATCATAAGATCTGCCTTCACAGAAAACTACACATACTATATGAGGTACATTTATATTAACTATTAAAATTGTAAACTTTGTGTTATTATTAAAAAAACAATCATACCTATAGTCCCTGGCACAAGCCCTTAGAGTCACATTCATTTTTACACAGTTGCATTCTGGATGCACAAGGTTACATGGGAGAATATATGTTCTTTTCAGTAGCCCAGGGAAATTCCTCCAAAATAAACCACATTATAGGATATAAAATAGGGCTTCACAAATACAAAAACAATAGAATCTCTTGTATATTAACATATCATGATGTAATCTGAAATTAGAAGTGCAACTAAAATATGGAAGTGAATAATACATATGGAAAGTGAATAATATACATCCTTCCATTGAAGAAATTGGGAGGAAATTTCTAAAATTTTCAGAGCCAAATGAAAATGAAAATATACCTTACCAGAATCTGTGTGATATAGCACATAGATATAGCAGGTCTAACAAGGGAAGTTTATAGCCATGAGTGCCTATGGTAAAGATAAATACAAAAGAGAGCTCTTAAACAAATAACTTCATGATTTAATGATGTACTTCAAGGTATTAGCCAAAACCAAAATTAGTAGATGAAAAAAAAAGTATAAAGCTCAAGATAGAAAGTAATGAAATAAGAAACTCAAAAATCCATACAAAGGATCAATATAACAGTTGGTTAGATTAACAAATGCTTAATCAAACTAATCAAAAGAAAGAGAAGACATACACAAATTAATAAGAGTCAAGATGGGAAGGGGGATTTAAAATATACCACTGAAATCAGAGGATGATTATGGAATATTTTTAAATTTTATATTCCAAAATGTTAGAAAATACAGAAAAAAATATAAATTTCCAGACACATAGGACTTACCAAAATTGAACTGAGATAGTATAAACAACCTAAACAGATCTTTAACAAGCAATGGTACTGAAGCAATAATAATGAACATCCCAATAAAAAAAAATGTTCAGGACCAAATAGGTTAACTGCTGACTTCTACCGAATCTTTAAAGAACACTGATGACCCTCAAACTATTCTATAAAATAGCAAGGGAAGGAATTCCAAATGCATACTACAAAACCAGTATTACTCTGATACCAAAACAAGACAGGAATACAAAAACATTTTTAAAAGGATGGAGGAAAAGACAAAAGGAAGAAAGGAGGGAGAAAGGGAGGTGAGGACTTACTTTCCAAATGAACATAGAAAAAAAATCTCAATAAAATGCTTGCAGACCAAGTTAAACAATACATTAAAAAGGTTATATATTAGCTGGGAATGTGGCTTAGTGGTAGAGTGATTGCTTAGCATGCATGAAGCCCTGGGTTGGATTCTTCAATACCACATAAACATAAAAAGCTGGAAGTGGTGCTGTTGCTTAAGTGGTAGAGTGCTAGCCTTGAGCACAGAGAGAGAGGATCAGGGACAGTGCCCAGGGCCTGAGTTTAAGCCCCAGGACCAGCAAAAAAAAAAGTCATATACCATGATTAAGTGGGTTTCATTCCATGAATACAAGGATGTTTCCATATATGCCTCAGTAAATGTAAAACAGTATAAAAACAGAACCAAAGGCAAAAGTCACATTATCACTTCAACAGATGCAGAAAGGGGCTTTGATAAAATTAAGCATCACTTCATTATAAAAGCCCTGAAGAAAGAACAGAAAGAGCACATCTCATCATACTGAAAGACACATGATAACCCTTCAGCCAGCATTATACTCAACGTGGGGAAAAGGAGACTATTGCCTCTAAACTCAGGAGCAAGGCAAGAGTGTCTATTCTCTCCACTTATTCACTGTTGTGTTAAAATTCCTAGCCAGAGCAATAAAGCAAGAGAAGGAAATAAAAGGGATAAAAATAGGAAGAAGTAAAAAAAAAAAAAATAGGAAGAAGTATATGCTGGGCATATGAGCTCATACCTGTAATCCTAGCTACTCAGGAGGCTGAGATCTGAGGATCACGGTTCAAAGCCAGCAGGGGCAAGAAAGTCCATGAGACTCTAATCTCCAATTAACCACTCAGAAAACCAGAAGTGACACTGTGGCTCAAGTGGTAGTAGAGTGGTAGCCCTGAGCTGAAGAGCTGAGGGGCAGCACCCAGGCCCAGAGTTCAAACGCCATGACAGAATTTTAAAAAAGGAAGTTACATTATCTCTATTTGCAGATGATATGTATCTGTACTAAAAGATCCCACAGACTCCATCAAAAACTTCTTAAATATGATAAACACTTTTGGCAAAGTAGTAGGATACAAAAATCAACCTATCAGTAGCTTTTCTACAGACCAGTAATGAGCATGCTGAGAAAGAAATACAATCTCATTCATAACAGCACCAAAAAAAAAAAAACCAAAGAAATAAAATACCTAGAAATAAGAAAAATAAAATTACATAACTTATAGGAATAGAAGGAATTGGGTGTCATCATATTGAGTGAAATAAGCCAAGCTCAGAAAGCTAACCATTACACATGTTTTGCTCAGATCTAAAATATGATGATAATGGGGCATGAGTGCCCTGCGGCCAGCAGCCAGTGGGATGAGTATTCAGAAGAGGGCTCTGGGAGTGGGGAGAGGATCAAAGAACTTTACACATAAGAGAGCATGATAAAACCCACCAAATACTCTTTGAAAAAAGAGGGAGAGAGGAGTTCTATAGTGAAAACTATAAAACACTGAAGAAAGAAATTGAACACTAAACGATACAGGTTCATGAATCAGCAGAATGAATGTGAAACTGCACGTATATAAAGGCAAGTATATAAAGCCAAAGTACATTAGTGGTTGTTGAAGAGTAGGAGATTATGGATAAAAAGGATGCAGATTTGGGGAGAGGAAGACATGAACTATCCTAAAATTAACTGTGATGACTACTGCACAATTGAGTGAATATACTATTTAATACACTCGTAATGGTATGAACTGCCTATAAATCACATCTCCACTAATCTGTTAAAAAACAACAACACTAAGGTAACAAGTACATTTTTCCTTCACTTTTCCTTTTACTATTTGTCCTCATTAATTATGTTTCATAAGAATATACACTCAATTAAAATATCTATTTCTCAGACTGAGTCTGGAAAGTCCAATACAGACACACCTGAATACAATATTGCAAGAAAAGCAGTCACAAAAAACTTTTGGTTTACCAGTGCATACTGAAGTTATTTTTAGAACTTGAGGATGTGGCTCAGTAGTAGTCTTTGTCTAACAAGCTAGGTTCAATATTAAACACCACCACCACCACCTCACACACATACAGAGTTATATTTATACTCTATTAGCAATTTAGGTGTATAATCGCATCTGATTTAAAAACAAATTCATATACTTTCATTTTAAAATACTTTATTGCTGTCAACCACTGGTGGCTCATGCCTGTAATCCTAGCCACACAGGAGGTTGAGTGCTAAGGATCACAACTGAAAGCCAACCCAGACAGAAAAGTGTCTAAACTCTGATTTCCAATTAATCATCCCCCCCAAAAAAACAAACACAAACAACAACAACAACAAACGGCCAAAGAGGAGTTGTGATTCTACTGGAGGAGTACCAGCCTTGAGCAAAAAAAAAAAAAAAAAGATAATAAATACACAGTGCCCAGTCCCTGAATTCAAGCTCCAGTATTGGCACACACACAAAACAACTACCACTACCACCACCAACAAAAAAATCTTTATTGCTAAAAACTTAGATGTCTAACCCTGTGCTCCCCACAGGGTTGCTACAAAATTTCAACTGTGTATTGCACAACACCTGACACCTGAGAGGTACAATAAATCAAAGCATGCCTATCTCAGGGTGTTGGCATCTGGCATCCTGGTTGGTCATGTTAGAAGAAGCTGCACTTGCTTTTATTGGGATGCCACTCACAATAACTAGCCACTCATGACCTAAACACCCTTCCTTAGGTCTCCCCACCCAACCCTGTTGCATTTGGGGACAAATGTCCAACACATATTCAAATCATAGCACCATGTAACCACATACATTTAAAAATCAGTTTGTTTTTTTAATTTTTTTGTTGTGGGGCTTGAACTCTGGGCCTGGGCGCTGTCCCGCAGCTCTTCAGCTCAAGGTGAGCACTTTACTACTTGAGCCACAGTGCCACTTCCAGTTTTCTGGTGGTTTCTTGAAGATAAGAGTCTCATGGGCTTTCCTGCGCAGGCTGACTTTGAACCATGATCTTCAGATCTCAGCCTCCTGAGTAGCTAGGATTATAGACATGAGCCACTAATGCCTGGTAAAATCAGTTTTTCTTAAAATGGGAGACATCCAAATCAATGTACTCCCAACTGGGAAGGCATTGGAAGTGTTCCAGGTGTGCTATGCCCCAGCAGCAGTGATGAAGTAACAACCTGAAAATGACATCTCTGCAGAAGACAAGATGTCCTTGATCATGTGTCCATAATACCAGTAGATGCAATTATGGCTTATCTTTGTCACTGATTCAATCCATTGATAAAGATACCCAACCATGATTGTGGGAGTAATAAGGCATGAATCCTAAAAACCATAATGCTTTTATAAAAGTACCAGGTCTTTCAAAATATATGTATCTTCTCTCATAATTATGTCCAATGCTACAAGTTCTCATGATGACAGATGAAATCATTAATGTCTCCTCTGACCAAGTACATTTAAAGTATCTTTGAGCCTGAAACTTTGAAGCCAAAAGTAGTATGCTGATCAATCTGCAGTAAATCTTTCGTTGTCATGTTTTCTTGTGTTTTGGGAGAGTCTTGTTACATTGTCCAGCTGGCCACAAACTCAATCCTTCTGCCTCAGACTCAGGATTACAGGTGGGAACCACCAACCTCATTTTATTAAGTTTCTTGACTATTTGTGGGTTTAAAAAGTTGCCTAGGGGTTAAATTATTTAGTCTTAAATTCTGAAGTCTAGATGACACTTGTGGAGATGATTCTTCTACCTGTTACAAAAATAAAAATAAAATTAATGTTATAAAAATATAATGTCTACCCTAAATAACTCTATACCTTCTGACTATTTCTAAAGAAGAAAGAAGACCTTTCTCCCAGCTCTTGCAAGTTATGAGCAACCAGTTCATTGGCTGCCAGCTCCTCAGAGCATCAAGTCTACTTTTGCTCACTGTGGTACCCCAGAACTCTACACAGCAATTTCAATGAATAAGTGCAGTCATCTGACTTCAAAGACTTCACTGTAACTCAGCAGTCCAGTTCAAAATGAAAAAAATGAATGTCTGTTCCTCTAATACTAAGAACTCCAAAGCCAGGCACCAGTAGCTCACACCTCTAATCCTATCTATTCCGAAGGCTGAGATCTGAGGATCATGATTCAAAGCCAGCATGGGCAGGAAAAGTCTCTGAGACTTTTTATCTCCAAAAAGCTGGAAATGGAGTTGTGGCTCAGTGGTAGAGCATTAATCCCTTAAGAAGAAAAGCTTGAGGACCATGCTCAGTCTCTGAGTTCAAGTCCCAGGACTGGCACAAAGCAAAACAAAACCAAAAAAGGCATGAAAGTTTTCACTTAGAAGAGTTCAGTCATGTACCACATGACATTTAGTCAATGACGAAAAACCATAGATACAGTGAGGTCACCTAAGGTTATAACAGCACTGAAAAATTCATGTTGTCTACTTGCAAGAGTGAGGACCATTTGCTGCCAAAGGTCACTTGGATATTTATAACATCTTTTGAGGGCCACACAAAATTATAATACAGGCAGATGGCCATAGGCAGCTGACAAGAAGCTTAAGAAGAAGCTATGTGTCTGTCCTATCATGGGCCTTCCACAGCTTGATAGATGGGGAATAAAAAGATGCCCCCCACCTCTGGCCTCATGCCTAATGCAATTCAATTCTCCTATGTGGTGATGCTGGTATAAACAAACATACTGTTGGTATTATATATGTTACTACCTTATGCACCTACTATAATTATTTTAAAGCATACTTAAACTTTTGTAGCTGGGCACCAGTGGGTCATGCCTATAATCCTAGCTACTCAGGAGGCTGAGATCTGAGGAATGAGGTTCAAAGCTAACCCAGGCAGACAAATCTGGGAGACTTCAATTAAGCACCAAAAAGACAGAATGAAAGGATGGTTCAGTGACAAAGTGCCAGAATTGTACAAGAAAGCCAAATGAGAGAATGAGGCCCAGAGTATAAGCCCAAGTACCAGAACACACACACATACACAAGTTCTCATGCTTTTCTCACCTTAAGCAATAATACTGTCATTCCCTAAATTGTTTTAACCAGAAATTTAGATCATTCGAGGTCATTATCTTACCCTTTTATATCACTCAGCAAGTTGTACAGGCTCCAGCTCCAAAATGCAAGAGCCCAAAAGAAAGAGATAAGGAAAGGTGTGATTCACTTCAGTGAACTAGGACACCAGCTGAAAAAAACAGTGGGAAATGGAATAATGCTGGGAAATCTGGAATCAAATGAAGAAAGGCCTCAAATACCAGGTGTGGTCACAAAGGATCAGAGCCACTGATGGCTTTTAAACAAGGGATGTGCTGAGCACCCAAGGTTCATGATCAGACAGTGTATGTGGTATATTAGGAGACCAGGAACAAAGCAGGGAAAAATCTGCCAAAACAATGAGAGAAGGATCTAAAACAGGGAAGATTACATGGAATTAGAAAACAAAACAACAACAAAAAGCCCTGGGGACCATGTTACCTGGGGATAGAGAACAGAGGCCAACTTGACTCCAAAACTTCCAAGTTACAGAACTAGATGAGGGGTGATGAAGGTGGGGAAATGTGAAGTGAGAGTGAGATGTCGGATTGTGATTCCAGAAAGGTCGATCTCTGGGATCAGATGTAAGTGAGGATATGGGTTCATTAACTAGGTCAGTGTCAGAGCGGTTCATGAGTCACCAACTCATGTCTAGAGCTGGCTGTCTATACTGCAGGCAGTCAGCACACAGAACTGTCAGTCACTGATCTCCAAGTTCCCAGCACCTGGGAGGCAGTAGGAGATGAGACTTTCTTGAAGGAATCACTCTGGCAAAAGGGTGAGGGATGGCAGACACTGGAAGTATAGGTATGTTCTCCAACGAAAGAACAGATTTGGGGAGATTCCAGTTAAGAGGATGGGCAGGAGAACAAGAGTGAGAAAACGGAGAGGACACTATGAGCCTCTAAACCCAAGGGCAGTAGCAGTTAAGACTTTTTATGTTGGGCCGGGAATGTGGCTTAGTAGTGGAGTGCTGCTTGCCTAGCACGCACGAAGTCCTGGGTTCGATTCCTCAGTACACGTACACCAAAAAAGCCAGAAGTGGTGCTGTGGCTCAAGTGGTAGAGTGCTAGCATTGAGCAAAAGAAACTCTAGGACAGTGCTCAGGTCCTGAGTTCAAGCCCCAAGACTGGCCAAAAACAACGTTAAACGTTCGAAGGAAAGTCAAGCACAAGATTTAAGAAAAGATCCCTAGAATTGCAAGAAGACAATCAGAACCAGCTTTTTCAAGGGAGTTGTGGAAAGAAAGGGAAAGAGGGTAGGGATGAAGAGAAGACAATGGAAGAAGGTACAAGGGAAGAAAGATAGCATTCTTCTGGAACATCTCCATCCACCAAGCAAGTTCATCAATCAATCCAATCAATCAGTCAAGGCTGCCCACAGCAGCAAGGGGGAAACAGTAAGGAAAGGGAAAACTTTGGCAGAGATGATAAACCACTTGTTTCTAACATCAGGCTACAATTGTTCAAGTCTGGGGAGACATAGTCGGCGAGATTTAAAGACACCAGCGCATGCGTGAACATCACTCCTACCATCAGAACTTTGCTTGGACTTTCGCAGATATTTGCCCCACTGGTTCTTTTGGAACCTCGAGATTGTACCAACTCCTCACATGCTTCCAAGTCATCAAGTGAGGGACAAGGCCATTCTGCAGCAAAGGCCAACGTCCCGTTCTTAGCTGGAGAAGCCCTGTTCCTGGTGTCGACACTGGTGGCAGTGTTGGCGATGGCTGGAGGGACGCGGGGTACTGAAGGCTGTGTGCCAGGTCCTGCCCCGTCTCCACAGCAACTCGACTGGGAAGCAGAATCTGCTGGAGCCTCAGGGCTGTCGCTGAGCTTATTTTGCAAGAAATGTTTTAACCGAGTCTTCCTGGGAAGATTGGGTTTCCTGATTGCGCTGAGGAGCTGAGACCCTTCCGCGATGACGTAGACTCTGCGGCGGCCTCTGGTCACTGCTGTGTAGACGTGCTGCCAATGCTGGCGACCTGCCTTGCCCACCACGTACACCACCGTGTCTTCCTCCGAGCCCTGAAGGCAGCAGCACAGGGTAAGACTTGGCACATGGGACAGAGGTTAAGTCCTCACAGCGCTCTGCCACTATTCTATCTGGACAAAGCATTTATAGCCATCCACCTATGGGATTGTTACTCATTTCGCAACTCACGTTGGCTAAACATGAGGCTAAGCCCACATCTCACAGGTCTGTAACTGGCCTATGGAAACTCAGCAACCAACCTGAAAGATTTCAGAGGATGCTCAATTTTCCCCAACCAAAAACTATGAACTGACTATAGGGCTTCTTATGTACAAATGTGTTATTCTAGTATATATAGATATATGCACATGTGACTTTTCAAATATCAAAGATGCTTTAAAATATAACAAAAATTTAAAATATAAAAAGTACATATGAAGAATGGTCATGATGGTACTGCATAATAAAATCCCATCCAAGAAAGAATACAAAAAAACCTTAATATGTAACATAAAAGCAAAGTCAATTCAAAAAAGGAAGAAGTTAAGCCGGGCGCAGGTGGCTCACACCTGTAATCCTAGCTACTCAGGAGGCTGAGATCTGAGGATCACAGTTCAAAGCCAGCCCGGGCAGGTAAGTCCGTGAGACTCATCTCCAATAAAGCACTAGAAAACCGAAGTGGTGCTGTGGCTCAAGCAGTAGAGCGTTCGCCTTGAGCTAAAGAGCTGAGGGATAGTGCCCAAGCCCTGAGTTCAAGCCCCACGACCAACAACAACAACAACAAAAAAGGGCAGAAGTTCTAGTGAAATTTTAATTACACTCGCAGCTATGGCTCATACCTATGATCCTAGCTATTGAAGAGGCTGAGATCAAGAATTGAGGTTGGTCAGGCTAAGAAGTTTACAAGACTCCATCTCACCTAATAGCTGGTGCAGTGGTTACATGGCTGTTAGCCTAGCAATAAAGCAAACAAAATGGCTTGGTGAAGTACATGTGCCTGCTATCCCCAGTGATGTGGGGAAGCACACACAGGAGGCTGGCACCAGGCATAAAGCCAGAGCCTACTCCAAAACAACCAATACACAGCCAAGGACTGATAGCTCATGTCTGAAACCCTAGCTCCTCAGGAGGCTGATGTCTGAAGAGCTCAGTTTGAGGCCAGCCAGGGCAGAAAATTAGCCAGCAAAAAATTAGCCAGCAAAGAAGCCAGAACTGGAATGTGACTCAAGTGGTAAAGTGTCAACTATGAACCAAAGTTGAATGAGCGCAAGAGGCCCAGAGTTCAAGCCCCAGTTCAAGCACACACACACAAAAAAAAAAAAGTGAGGGGAGGGAGAGGCTTACAAAGTCAGCAGGAAAGCATAAGTTGGTTAAGAACTCTTATCCAAGCTTTCTAAATTAAATGTATATCACACTAAATCCCAACAAAGTGAGCGTACCAAAAAGAAAAGCAATTTCAGAAAGATAGAAACACAATGATACTATTTGTTGAAACCTTGGAAACAAAGCAAAGATTTCTGCACACTGGGCCTGTGATGCACCGCAAATAGGGCAGTCACTTCTGAGCAAAGTGGGAAGCAGGCCTGGAGCCGCTTGAGTGTCAAATTTAAAGGTGCTAAAAAAAAAAAAAAGCAACTCTGTAGAGCATTTGCCTAGTATGCACAGGCCTGGAGTCAATCCCCAGCACTGCAATAACAATATGTAATAACAGCAACAATAATTAAAAAGAAACAGAGCAAAGTACTCCCAGCTTGTTAAGCTATTTAAAGAGCACTCTTACCTGAAAGGTGTGGATAGTTCTGGCCCACGCATGTTTTATGTTACAGTATTTCATTAGCTTTCCAAAATCCACGGTTACTTCCAAGCCAGCCATATTACTTAGGGTCAAAAGTCTTCTCTTTCTGAAAGTTATATCAGTTACATCCTGTCACCAAAAACAAAGGAAACGTGTATGTCTTTAAATATGGACAGAGTCTATTTAAACTATTCCGCTACAGTTTCTTTGGTCTGAACATAAAACAGAAGCACCTCATAAGTAAAATACCATGTATGCCTATTACAACAGAATTTCCAGATGTGGAACTAGGAGGGTTGCTCAGCTGTAGAGAATGTGCTTAGCCATTAGAGGCCCTGAGTTTCAACCCCAGCACAAAAAGAGAGACAGAAAGGTTTAAAATGTATACTCAATTGAATATAGCCACACATTTTAATAAACTGGAAAGATATTTTCAGTCCTTAAGACCCTACAAAGTACTTTTTCTCACAGATTTCTTAAGCACTATAATTTGAAGCCAGCTGTGATGGCACATACCCACAAACATCAATAATCCTATCTGCTGGCCGGAGGAGGGAGATCCAGGGAATCGTGCTTCACAGTCAGCTTGGGCAAAGAATTATCAAGATCCTCTCTCAACCACCATCCTAGAAGGGGTGATTCATACCTGTAATCCCACCCAGCTAAGCAAGTAGGCCGATATAGGAAGTTCACAATCCAACGCTTGCCTCAGGCAAAATTATGGCCCAATCTAAAACATAACTAAAACAAAAAAAGACTGGCAACTCTGCCACTTTGGCTTGCCTAGCAAAACAAAAAGGGCTGGTATGTGACTTAAGTGTCATCTCTGTCACTCTGCATCAAAACCCTAATAATGGCAATTTTAAAATAAATTAGGGGGTTGGAGGTATGACTTAGTTGGTAGAGCAACAGCTGAGCAAAACACCAGGTACCAAGTGTGAGTTCTGGTCTCACAAGGTGTCTGCACCGTAACACACATGGCAACTACTCCCAGTTTCTTTATTTAAGCTGCAACTAAAAAGCTGGGTCTAGCTTTTGTTACTTAAGCACGTCCAACTGAAAGGAACATCATCCACCTCTCTTCTTAATTATGCTAGCATTATTCTAACACCAAAACCTAAGTCACTAGAGAAATTACAAACTAGTATTCATAAGGAACATGAATGTAAAAATCCTTGACAGAAAACATAGAACAAGAATGTCAACTCCAGTCTGATTCAATTTTGAGTTAATTCTAGGGCAAGAAAAACACCATAGCCCGGCTGGGAAGGTGGCTCAGTGGTAGAGCACTTGCCTTGCATGCATGAGCCCTGGGTTCGATTCCTCAGCACCACATAAGCAAAAAGAAAAAAAGCCGGAAGTAAGGTGCTGTGGCTCAAGTGGTAGCGTGCTAGCCTTGAGCTGAAGAGCTGAGGGACAGTGCCCAGTCCCAGAGTTCAGGCCCCACGACCGGACCCAAAAAAAAGAAAAGAAAAACACCATAGCCTCCTAAGGCCTACCTTCCTTATGAAGAATATTTCTCCATTGCACAGTCGAATTCCACTCTCAAGTTCATTCTTAGATTTAGCACAATAACGAGGAGTCCCACAAGGGCTGTCACCTCCAGCTCCTTGAGCATCACCTCCAGATTCTTGGTCGTGACTTTGCTGAGAACCAGAATCACTCTCAGGGAGCAAATCTGAGAGGTACGCATTCCTAGTACAACAGATTTTGTCACCAACTCCAAATATGAGTCTCCTCTTGTGGTCACTAGGTTACGAAGTGGTAACAGAGCAACATTTGTAAAGTTTGTATTTCATTATATTTAAACATCAACACATCAAATCCCATTCCAAATCACCCAATTATCTAATGCTCTACTTCCCTCCCTCCTTTCTTTCTTTTCTTTCTTTGCTTTCTCTTTTTTTCTTTTTTTTCCTTCCTTCTTTCCTTTTTCATTCTTGCTTGCTTGCTTTTGCCTGTCTGCTGTCCTTGAGCTTTTTTTGCTCAAAGCTCCACTTCCAGCTCTTTGATGGTTACTTAGAGATATGAGTATTATGGACTTTCCTGCTTGGGCTGGACTTGAACCGAGATTCTCAAATCTCAGCCTTCTGAGTAGCTAGAATTAGACATGAGCCACTGGTGCCCAATCTTTTCTACATTCCTGCCCTTTTGCTTACCATCCACAGAGGGAGGGGCTTTCTGACTAAACAAGTTCCTGCTGCTTAGGTTCTTGGAACTATGACATGCACATGGGAATTAGAGGAATTCTCCTTTGCTTCCCATGTATATCTTGGAGAAGCTGGAGGTTGCCAACTTGGAAACCACTAAGAAAATCTCATTCCTTATTTCTCTTCTTGTTCCACTCCCTAACAAAAAGTATATTATGACCAAAAAGTATATATGTGTATATGCACATATATGTGTATGCATATGTGTGTGCACATATATACAAATGCATACATAGGGCTGGGAAGATAGCTCAGTGGGAGAGTGCTTGCCTTGCATGCCTGAGGCCCTGGGTTCGATTCCTCAGCACCACTCAAGAAAAAAGCTGGAAGAGGTGCTGTGGCTTAAGTGGTAGAGCGCTAGCCTTGAGCTGAAGACAGCGCCCAGGCCCAGAGTTCAGGCCCCACGATCGGACCAAAAAAAAAAAAAAACAAATGCATATATATATATATACACACACACACATATATATGTTGTAACTGAAGAGACACAGATGAGAGAAAATGATTTTTCAATGTGGTAAGCTAAGTCAGTGCCAACATAAGACTAGGAAGGGATTATTCTCAAGTTCCGAGAGATGCTCACCGGATGAGGCGGCCTGTGTAATGCTTACAGCAACAGTCATTGATTAGGTCACAGTCCTGCCTGAAACACAAAAATGACACAAGTATTACACAATGACTTCATTATTATAATTATTAATTCATTTTATTATATTATTATATAATATATTATATATTATATTTATTTATTTTATTTATTATATTATTATTACTGTAGTGTGAGGGATTAAATCCACAGCCTTTTACATATTAGACAAGAGTTCTACCATTGGGCTATACCCCCAGCTGATATAATTTCAGACCCATATCTTCACATATACTATTGTCCCATTGATATTTAGTGTGAATTCCTAACGATAATATTTGGTGGAAAAAGTCCTGCTTATAAAGTGCCCTCTCTGTTGTCTAACAATGGGAAACTTCAAATTATGAATGAGAATTTTTTTGTATGCCAGTCCTGGGGCTTGAACTCAGGGTCTGGGTCTGAGCTGTTGTGCTCAAGGACAGCACTCTACCACTTGAGCCACAGTTCCCCTTCCAGCTTTTTGGTGATTAATTGGACATAAGAGTCTCACAGAGTTTCCTGTCTGGCTGGCTTTGAACTATGATCCTCAGATCTCAGCCACCTGAGAGCTAGGATTACAGGCATGAGCCACTGACACCCACCCAGCAGAAACAGGAATTAATAGTGATAAATTATAATTTTTTCAAATCCAAACAGTATATGCTACTAAATGAGATTTAATGCTGGATAAAAAAAGTTTAAAAAAAACATTATGAATGTTTTACCTTCTAAATGCAATGAATTGTGATGTTTCTGCTTTTTTAAAGTCACTTTCTTGGAGTAAAGTTTTAACTGCAGAATATAAATCTGGTAATTAAAGAGAAAAAGTTAACACAGAAAGTCATCATACTGTAACACTATTTCTATAGAGAAAGTAACTCAGAATTCCTGCTTGGAGATCTGGGAACAATATCCCACCAAATGGAACACAAGTTCACCATGGCAACCATCCCCTAAATCAGCCAGACCAATCAGAGAAATGGAGAGAAGCCTTGAAAGCATCTGTACTCAAGCGATCCCAATCTACCTCTGGCCAGGACCGCTCCAAGTCTGTATGTAATGAGCTCAGTTAAGTATGCACTCTTGATTTGTGGATGATGAATTTAAAAATATCAGAGTACCAAATGTGTAATTGAATTACAAAGATAAAACTTTCCAAGTCCCTGTTTTACTAGTGGTAATGAGTCAAAATGCATGAATCTATATAAATGTCTTAGATATTATCTCAGTCAACATATTCACAGTACCCAGGTGAAGCCCATGTCATTACATCAGAGGTGATATTTGGCTTGGCCATACCAGTACACAGTACTGAGCTATTTTTGTACAGGCTGGAAAATGGACACTGCTCTTACAAAACAAGCCCCACCTTTATCCACAAGCCCTCCGATGACCCAGCCACTAAAAGATTAGCCTTCTAGCTTCTAGGTTATTCAACCATGTACTAACTACATCCATGTTATGAATATGAACATGAAAATTCACGGAAGTGATATTCCCAATGTGGCAGGGCCAGCCTCCCACTATAGAGCTACACTCCCGACTTCTCCTTACACTGCAACATTGACAAACAAGGCTTCTTCTAGTTACTCAACAATGGCACACAAAAAATGGCAAACTCATGAGAGAGAGAGAAGACTAATTTGGAGACAGGTACCAGGATCTCATTCTTGTAATTTCAGCTACCCAGTGGACTTTGATCTAAGGATTGCCTGGGCAGAAAAGTCCATGAGCCTCTATCAAAAAGCCAGAGGGGAGCTGTGGCTCAAGTCATCAAGTGCCATCCTTGAGCAAAAAAGCTAAGGGAAGCTCTCAGGCCTTAAGCTCAAGCCCCCATACTCTCGAGTGTGCACATGCACACACACAAATTGAGTAGGAACATTTCAGGCTCTTATGCTGTTTCTAGTAGCAAAGGAATCATGGGGAACTTAAAAACACAGCTCTAGGAAAACAAAGCCACTTTCTAGTTTTCCTTTTTTTAGACAAGGTAAGGATAATCTCCAGAAAACTGTCATATTTCAACTCACACACATCCCTCCCCCACCAAGTCCTGGAATTCCCAATGTCTCCCAGAATAAGGTATGCAGTTATACACCAGGCCACACCTTGTATGTTCACTCTCTCCACAAGCTGCACATCAATATGTACATGTACTCTCCATTGATTTTAGATGCAATTTTAGCATCTCTGAAATCCTAGCCTGGTGATGAAGCCTGTCTTAAAATATACCTGCTGTAATGGCAATAAATTTACTATTTCAATTATGACTAAAGAGGTAGCATATGCCTCTCAAAGGAATAGTTACTCAATTTTCTTCAAGAAGAGACTAATTTTCCAGAAGAGATTTTTAATTAAAATAGAAAATTGGCGGGGCTGGGAAGGTGGCTCAGTGGTAGAGCGCTTGCCTTGCATGCATGAGGCCCTGGGTTCGATTCCTCAGCACCACATCAGCAAAAAGAAAAAAGCCAGAAGAGGCGCTGTGGTTCAAGTGGTAGAGTGCTAGCCTTGAACTGAAGAGCTGAGGGACATCGCCCAGTCCCAGAGTTCAGGCCCACGACCAGACCCCAAAAAAATAAAAATAGACAATTGGCTAAGCTTTGTTACCATTCTGAAATGGCCAACTTTCTTTTTCTTTTAAAAGTTCACTTTCATTAATGCAAAGAATAGGTACCAGATCAGGGCAAAATAAACTGCATCTGAAGTCCAATATCTGAATAAAATAGCAAAGAAAGCTAGTTATGAGTGGTCTAAAGCCCCCTTCCTCATCTGAAATAGTATCTCACACGTTGTTGTGAGAATAAACATTAGCTATTATTTCTAATATAGTAAATAAAAATCAGTGGTTTTGCAGCTTAAAGTCCAATTTAAGTAACTCTAGAATAAGCATGTTCACATATGGATATAGTAAGGCTTAAAGAGATAAAACTTTTTGCTATGTATGTGAGCTTTATGTGTTGACATAGGGGAAAAGGAGAAAAGAAAGTTGCTGGAGAACATTCATTTTTCACTTTAAATATTTCTGTATCATTTGAACTCAGGGTCTCACACTTCCTAAGCCACTCCCCCAAGTTCTTCTTTGCATTAATGTTTACCTTGATGCTCCAGGGGCTGGGAAGGTGGCTCAGTGGTAGAGCGCTTGCCTTGCATGCTTGAGGCCCTGGGTTCGATTCCTCAGCACCACATAAAGAAAAAAGCCGGAAGTGGCGCTGTGGCTCAAGTGGTAGAGCACTAGCCTTGAGCTGAAGAGCTGAGGGACAGCGCCCAGGCCCAGAGTTCAGGCCTCATGACCGGACCAAAAAAAAAACAAAAATACCTTGATGCCCTATTTTTTTTAGTGGAAATATTTGCCTTTACCATCAAATAAAATTATAATTAGTCATTTAATAACTACATTGCAAAACTGAAATACTTACAGTTAACCCTACATAGAGAAGTTTACACTTACAAGATGGATGATCGTTTTTAGATGACTGAGAACTGACATCCTCTTCTGGAAGTCTGACAAAAATGAATGTCTTATCTTGGATTGAGATGGGGATTGAAAGATTTTCAGACACATTTAGTTCAGCATCAAAGTTGGGAAATTGGCGTCTGGAGATTCTTGAATAAAGACAAATACATAAAGCAAAAGTGCTGTCATCCACAAATAAACCTTTATATATCATCTGGTCTAATGTCCTTATAATAATATCTGCTAATAGAAAACAAGCAGAGAGGATAGGCCACCATAAGCATGATAGTGAGTTTTATACTAGAATTGGAAGACCATGAAGTTATTGTCCTATACTTACTTACCAATCAATCTCTTGCTCCTAGCAAATTAAAAGAATCAGAAAAATAATAACAGATATACAATGCACCAAACTAAGAATGTGGCCTACTCAGCTCCAGATCACAAAAGAACTATGGAAGGTTAAGTATAATCTTAATTGTGCAGGTGAGCAATATGAGGCCTAGTCAAGTCTACTGAGTTCCCAAGGCCTCAAAGGTAGGAAGCAGAGAAACTGGGAGGCAGATCTGGACCCATTTGGTTACATATTCCTTTTTTCTCCCCCCATGCTAGTACTGGGGCTTGAATTCATGGGCTTGCACTCTCACTTGGCTTTTTCACTCAAAGCTGGTATTCTACTGTGTAAGCCACACCTCCATTTCCAGCTTTTTGTTGGATGATTGGAACAGAGTCTCATGGACTTTTTAGCCTTGTCTGGTTTCAAATTGAGATCTTCAGATCGTACCCTACTGAGAAGCTAGGTTTACAGGTGTGAGCCATCAGCGCCATATCAGTTTAAATTAACTTACACTAGTTGAGAACCTTCCCATATGCTTCTCTTTCCTCTATCTATTGTATATCTATTCCCATCTTCCCAATTGAAGCAAGCATCCACATTTCTTTGCATTCCCCTATTCTTTCATTCTTGTATTTTTCCAGATCAACAAATCCTATCAGAAAAGACACTGAGGTATAGGTACTTCATCATAACAAAGCCTTCCTTAGGTTAGCTGAAAGAGGATCCACTGACTCTCAATACACACCTAACAGCGGCCTGCTGACAGAGGTGGATTCCCTTCTGTGCCACATTCAGTCTTGCCCAGACTAGAGCTGAAAGGGCAAAAAGCACAAGGAGTGAGGCTGTTCTTGATGGAAGTATCATAGGTTTAATTTGTGGGGATCTAGGAAGCATAGCAATTTCTTGTTCTGCTTCTGACCTAAGACATGCAGCATCTTAGGAGCTTTTCCTGGTATGTCACAGGGATCCTTCAATCAGTCATACAAGGGGATGGTGATAAATAAGAAATGATGACAGGAGCAAAGCCTGGACCAAACGATACTGATAGGCATGCATGTCATGTATGAGAACCATGGCGGAAACCTCTTTAAACAATTACCATGCACTTCAACAGAAAAATAACAAGGAGTTAAAGTATGTCTTGTCTGGTGTACAAGTCTGCTGGGAAGGGGGGCAGACGAACAGACTGGGGGGGGTGGGGAAGGGTGAATGAATACTTTATTATATGTGTGACAATGGAACAAGGAAATCTGATGAGATTTGTTTGGAAAAGGGAAGAAGAGAGGGAGAATCATAGAAGGGATGGCTGACCACAAAACACTATATATGTAAATAGACCTGTTAAAATGAAACCGCCTTGTACAACTAATTGAGGCCAATTAAAAAAGAATTCTTGAGTTTCTCACAAAACTTTCTAAGAAATCTAATATGCTTTAAATTCTTCTATGTTGTATAGACTTTAAAATGACCAATCATCTACTAAAATTGAAGCAGCCTTTGGGTAGAAGCAGAATTTTTTTCCAAGTGTTATCAGAAAAGAACATTATGCATCCAACTCCATTATTTTTCTTAATGTCTTAATAAAAATAGGCACTCACATATAATGAGAGCAAAGGAGGATAATTCTTAGGAGAGGAACACAAAGGCACAATATGCTTATGTGCATCTGATTGTATAAAATAATATTTATCAAAATGAACTCCATGGAATGGAGGGGTTTTTTTTTCCTTCATTGCTGTTTTTGTTTTCTTTTCTTTTTGTCTTGTTTAATTGGTCTTTGGAAGGGCAAATGGGGTGGGAGAGGGGAGAAGGGGGGGGACCAGACACAGAAATGGAAGGGCAAAGGGTGAACAAATGTATCAGTGGTACTCACTAGACACTATGTTGAAAATGAGCTATACAACTTATAGATAGGGATGGGAGGGAAAAACGGAGAGAGCAAGGGAAGGGGTGACACTGTCCAAAAAGAAATGTACTCTTTACCTGATTTATGTAACTGTAACTCCTCCGTGTGTGTGTGTGTGTGTGTGTGTGTGTGTAGAGACAGAGAGATAGACAGTGTGTGTGTGTGTGTGTGTGTGTGTGTGTGTGTGTGTGTGTGTGTGTGTGTGTGTGTGTGTGTAGAGACAGAGAGATAGACAGATTTTTTTCTTTTTTTTTTTTTGCCAGTCCTGGGGCTTGAACTCAGGGCCTGGGCACTGTTCCTAAGCTTCTTTTGCTCAAGGCAAGTGCTCTACCACTTGAGCCACAGCACCACTTCCACTTTTTTTGTTGTTTATGTGGTACTGAGGAATCAAACCTAGGGCTTCGTGCATGCGTGGCAAGGACTCTACCACTAAGCCACATTCCCAGCCCAATTTAAAAAAAGTTTTAAAAAGAGAAATAACCCATTTAAAAAAAAAGAGTAAATATATTTTACTGAGTCATTCTAAAACAAGCATTTATCCTTATTTTACCTTTTATTTCTAACATAACAGAGAAAACTGAAAAATACTAGTTACATACTGTGCCGCATTGTCCACAATTAGCTGTGATTCTGCCCTGTGGTTTGTCTTCAGCTCAATAGCACACTTTCTTGCCTTAAGAGTCTCAAAAAGATCTTTCAGCAAGTTACCAGGTTCAATACTTGGTAACTGTCTAATATCACCTAAAAAAAAAAAAATTAAATAGATACGGTAGATTTAGGGTGCAATTCTAAAATTTAGAAATTATTTTTACTTCTTCCAAATGATGCATGCTACCTTCAGAACTCGAGAGAGAGGGAGCAGGGAGGAGGAGGGGGAGGGGGAAGGCCCTTATATCATTACTTAAGAACACTAAATATTTTTATTTTATTTTATTTTGTCGGTCGTGGGGCCTGAACTCGGGGCCTGGGCACTGTCCCTCAGCTCTTCAGCTCAAGGCTAGCACTCTACCACTTGAGCCACAGCGCCACTTCTGGCTTTTTCTGCTGAGGAATCGAATCCAGGGTGTCAGGCATGCAAGACAAGCAATCTGAGCCACCTTCCCAGCCCAGAACACTAAATATTTTTAAAACATTTAACAAAAGCAACCTCCAAGTTCAATAATGTAAACTATACGAAAAGATATGAGAGCCAGGCGTCAATGGCTCACGCCTGTAATCTAAGCTACTCAGGAAGCTGAGATTTAAGGATTATAGTTCAAAGACAACCAGATCAAGAAAGTCCATGAGATGTTTATCTCCAATAAATGACTTAGAAAAAGCTGGAAGTGGTGCTGAGGTTCAAGTGATAGATCACTAGCTCTAGGACAGTCCCTAGGCCCTGAGGTTAAGCCCCAGGAACAGCAAAAAAGAAAAAGAAAAAAAGAGATGTAAAGACATAATAAAGTAACAAAATCTGAACTAAACTTCTCTAACCGTATGTAAACCCTGTAAGATATGGATTTTAGCCAATATGTAAAAACAGGCCTTAGATACATAGTATTTAGGTAAGTATGACATCTTGCCTATTACCCTACCAGGAAATGGAAAAAACTATGACTCTAAAAAATAAACACACGAAATATAAACTAAATGTATTTGATACTAACTACAATGTATTGCTCTATTTAAAAAAAATTTGTTGAAGCCACCCCTGGTGGCTCATGCCTGTAATCCTAGCTACTTAGGAGGCTGAAATCTTCTAATTACAGTTCATAGCCAGCCGAGGTAAAAAAAAAAAAAGTACATGGGACTCTTTATCTCCAACTAACTACCAAAAAGCCAGAAGTAGAGCTGCGGCTCAAGGGGCAGAACAATAGCTTTGAGCACAAAAGCTCGGGAACAATGCTCAGGCCTTGAGTTCAAGTCCCAAGACTGGCACAAAAAAAAAATCTTTAAAACAAACAAGAAATCTTAGAGTTAAGAAAAATATACACTAGGCAGAAACAGGGAGAATGTGTAAACCATTAATAGAATCAGATGCTTATCAACTATCCCCAAATACCTATAAAACAGTACTTATATAGAATTGGACTCTTGATTTTTCTTTTTCTTTTTCCAGTCCTGGGACTTGAACTCAGGGCCTGAGCACTGTCCCAGAGCTTCTTTTGTTCAAGGCTAGCACTCTATTGCTCGAGCCACAGCATCACTTACGGCTTTTTTTGTTTATGCAGTACTAAGGAATCGAACCCAGGGTTTCATGCATGCCAAGCAAGCATTCTACCACTAAGCCACATTCTCAGCCCTGGAATTTGACTCTTAAGTTATAACTTATTTTCTTCATTAAATCAGATAGTATACAGATCCACTATCAACCAACAGAATAGAATTAAACTTCACCAGACTGGAGGGACTTAGAAGTCTGGTGAGTCTAATTTGAGCTATTAACCGCAAATCATGAGAGAAGAGAGAAAGAGAGAGAAAGTGTGTGTGTGTGTGTGTGTGTGTGTGTGTGTGTGTGTGTGTGTGTTTGTCAGTCTGGTGAGTCTAATTTGAGCTATTAACTGCAAATCATAAGAGAGAGAGAGAGAGAGAGAGAGAGTGTGTGTGTGTGTGTTTGCCAGTCCTGGGGCTTGCATTTAGGGCATAGGTGCTGTCCCCGAGCAATTTTGCTCAAGGTTAGGCTTCAGACTTTTGGGTAGTTAATTAGAGATGTGTCTCACAGAGGGCTGGGAAGGTGGCTCAGTGGTAGAATCCTTGCTTCCCATGCATGAAGCCCTGGGTTCGATTCCTCAGCACCACACAAACAGAAAAAGCTGGAAGTGGCTCTGTGGCTCAAGTAGTAGGGCACTAACCTTTAGCTTAAGAGCTGAGGGACAGCTCTTCTGAGTTCAGACCCCACGACCGACAAAAAAAAAAAAAAATAGTGGCACTGTGGCTCAAGTGGTAGAGCACTTACCTTGAGCTGAAGAGCTGAGGGACAGCTCCCAGGCCCAGAGTTCAAGCCCCACAACTGACCAAAACAAAAAATTAAGGATTTGGCTCAAGTGGTAGAGCGCTCGCCTTGAGCTGAAGAGCTGAGAGACAGCCCAGGTCCAGAGTTCAAGCCCCACAACTGACCAAAAAAAAAAAAAAAGTCTCACAGACTTCACTGCACATCCTGGCTTCAAACCGTGATCCTCAGATCTCAGCCTCCTGAGAAACTAGGCTCACCAAGCAGTGGGTCATCTTTACTATTTGAATAGCCATCATTTAACTAAGTAGGAACAACCCTTCCCAATGTTATTTCATTGCTCAAGTCTTTTACTACATTGACCAAAACAAAGACCAACCCAAACTGACTAGGAGAGTGGCTGAATTGAACTCTGTGTAGCTGTGACATGACATCCAAAAAATGTTTTTTCATCTTTAGCAAATGGTACCATGAACTGATGTCACCAACCCACAATGCTTGAAAACCATGAACCGCATCAATATTTTAACTTACCAAGCAGAATAAGCTTAGAAAGTTTGGAGTGCTCACACAATAATTTTAAAACCGATTTGAAGATTCCTACAGATACCAAACTCCCTTCATCCACAACCAGAACTCTAACTGAAGAAAATTTCCATGGCATATCCTTGTTCACCAGCTTTTTGTCCCATAAATAGAAGCTGTAATTGACCTGTAAGTAAAGTATGCATATCTAAAGTCAGATTTAAAGGCATTAACAGCAAGGCAAGTTATTCTAAAACAAAACTCCTATAGGAGTAAGGAAAGGAGAAAAACAAAAGAAAAAGGGAGGACAGGAGGGAAGAAGGAAGGGAGTAAAAAAGGGAGAGAGGGTGCAAGGAAGGAGGAGGAAAGGAGGGAGAGAGAGAGAAGAAGGAAGGAAGGAAGGAAGGAAGGAAGGAAGGAAGGAAGGAAGGAAGGAAGGAAGGAAGGAAGGAAGGAAGGAAGGAAGGAAGGAAGAAGGAAGGAAGGAAGGAAGGAAGGGAGGAAGGAAGGGAGGAAAGAAGGAAGGAAGGAAGGAAGGAAGGAAATATTAAGATACTACCAATTGATCCGAGTTGAGCAGGCTATGAAACTCAGTAATAACTGCTCTCTGATGGCTCTCCTCATTCAATCCTTCAGACTAATCAGGCATGAAGAAATAAAATCATAAACTCATCAGAATCCTTCCACTGAGAAGCTACCTTGACCTTCTCCAGGTCTCTTCTCATTCCTCTGGGAAAGGTAATGAATGGCAAGTAATTTTGAGGTGTCTGCTGGCTCTGTGATCCCATGTAAGCTCAAACCTGCTCCTCCTTCCTTGTTTAGGAGCCTAAGGCACCCTAGCAAAGCAAGTTCAAGGTGTATCACCAGGTGTGCAAAATCTATGATGAGTGAAGAAATTAGGACAGGGCAACAAACTAGGAGGTCAGAAATTTCAATTTATATCTTAGTTCTAGCTCTTACCAAGCTCTTGAGCAATCTGTTAAAACCTCAAACTTCGGTTAGCTCTTCTATAAAGGGGAAGATGGCTTCACCTGCCTGCTTCATGGCTCATCAAGAATTTAGTCAAACAATGCCAAAATATTTCACCTGAATTCTGTGTCTAAACCAAGTTGATTTTCCAATTATTTTGAAATACAGATTTCATTGCAGCTGAGGCCACCCCTAAACTCTACACTCTATGATAATTCTCCCTAATTCCTTTTGAAAGGCTTTCCCCCTAAATCAAAAACTCTTCTCCTCACCTGAGCTTCTATGACTTTCAGAGCTCTTCAGAACTCTTCCCACTACCTGGTCCTTTTATATATAAAATGATACATCAGGGCTAGAACAAAGTCTCCGTCTCTTTCCAACTTTAATCTCCAAGACTCTTCCTGGGAACCAGTGGTTCATGCCTGTAATCTGAGCTACTCAGGAGGCTGAGACCTGAGGGTCATGGTTGGAAGCCAGCTGGGACACTATAGTCTGTGAGACTTATCTCCAGTAAACTAGCAAAAAGAAAGAAGTGGAGGTGGGGCACAAGTGGTGGAATACTAGCCTTGAGCAGAAAAAAAAAAGCCAACTGAGAACGTGAGACCCTGAGTTCAAGCCCCAACAACAGCATAAACAAATAAACTCCAACTCAATTAAAGCCAATACTATTTTAAAGTATATTGACACATTTGAAGTTTTTGTTACATGACTATCTGCCAGGCACTATTCTAGAACAAGATAAAGTCCTCACCTCCAAGAAGCTTTCATTCATAAAAAATAGATATATCGATCTATTCCTTCCAGCTCCAGTGACATGCAGAATACCATCTGTGGGCTATGACATGTTTGTAACCAGTGCCTAAGAGAAACAGACAGAGTGCCAGGATCTGAACTAATTACATTACTAAGCATATTTCATTCACCTGACATTGTCTTTATCCTATGACTTTCTCAGTGACTGAAGAGGTGTACTGACTGACTTATGGCACTGGCTCCATTCTCACAAAAACACCAAGTTTACCCAATGTCTGCTTTGAATAACACTGATTTACATAATGAGCTACTATAGGGTAGGAAGCCTATATTAATTAACTGTTATTAACTGTATAATTAACTGTTAACTATGGAAGATATGTTACAAGATCTATGTCTGACACCACAAATCACACTGAGCTGTACTGTGATGTGTAAGCAAGACAGCTACAAAGTATCCCAAAGATGAGAAGTGTATACTGTGCAGATACTGTGGATCAAGGATGATCCACATTCCCAACTGGTATAGAGTAGAATATTTTGAATTGAAATACCTTTTTGTTAATTAATTTAAAAGTATTTTAAAAGGAGAAAAAAAAATAAGACAAATTTTTCATCTATAGATATATACTGTCACAGCCTTTACCTGACATAGCGTATAAGCAGGAAGACCGGTTTTCTCTCTCAGTAAGCCAGTTGCTTTCCCTGTAGGTGCTGTGAGCAACACCTCAATAGCCTTGTCCATCGACAGCTTACTTTGCTCAGTAAAGGTAACCCAGTCTTCTGGAACATCCTGGTCTTGTTCAAAATCTTCACATGCCTTTTCCACTTCTCTTTCTTCCAGCTGCTGTAAGCACTTAAAAAGCTGGCTGACAATCGTGGTTTTCCCACAGCCACCTTTCCCACTGATGACTGTCACAGCATTGGCGCAAATCATTTCCAAAGCTGCCACCTGGTCCTGATCTAATTCCATTTCATTGACTCCTGCATCAATTTCATTTTCACAACTCCAAATAAAGTCATCAGCATCCTGCGAGTTTAGAATATCTGTGGAATTTTCCAATCTTGTTTCACCAGGTTTACTTTCTTCAAGCACATCCTCATCTCTTGCCTCCTCTGGTTTGGTGGTACAGAGAGATGCCAACACTTTCTTAACATCCACACATAAGTGCCACGGAGGTCTCTGTATCAGGCTACATATGGAAAAAGCAATGCCCTTTTCAGCCTGGTAAAGGTCATAAAGAAAGACACAGCCCCTCTCATATGTCACCACACCAATATCCTTCAGAAATTTCAGAGACTGCCAGGCATCCTGAAAAGACATTTGCTCTGCCAATTCTGAAGTTAAGTCGGCTTCTTCAACATACGTGTGCCCGTACTCTCTACATATCTGCTTCAGCTTGGAATAGATGACCAATGCATTCTTCTCCAGATCACTCATCAACTGCAGAAGAGATGGGCACTGACAGTAGGCTGTCCAACTGGCCTCACAGCGCAAAAGCTTCAGGTCTCTGTAGGTAATCTTTAGGAAAACAAAGTTCCAGGTTGCTTCATAAGAGTTACAAATAGTAATGCATGCTATTAGAATTCGTTAAAATAGGGCTGGGAAAGTGGCTTAGCGGTAGAGTGCTTGCCTAGGATGCATAAATCCCTGGGTTCAATTCCTTAGTACCACATAAACAGAAAAGGCTGGAAGTGGTGCTATAGTTCAAGTGGTAGAGTGCTAGCCTTGAGCCAAAAGCAGCTCAGGGACAGTGCCAAGGTCCTGAGTTCAACCGCAGGACTGGCAAAAAAGAAAAAACAAAGTTAAAATATTATTTGATAATGATTATTAGCCCCAGAAAAATACATACTTCAACTAAATTTAGAAGAAAAATTATATATCTAAAGTATCATTACTTTTTTTTTAATTAACTGAACTGTCATTGGAAATCTACATAACTTTTTTTTGTCCTAGACTGGGATTCAAACTCAGTATCTGATGCTTGCTTTTGCACACTGGCTGGCACTCTGATCTGAGCCATACCATACAGAAGAAAAATTATACCTAAAGCATCACTAAATATTTTTAATTACTAATCTGTGATTAGAGATCTGAGGAACATTTTTTCTGGTTCTAGACTGGGATCCAAACTCAGTATCTGATGGTTACTAACACGCAACATTGGCTGACACTATGATCTAAGCCACACCTCCAACCCCAAGATCTGTATAACTTTTAATTAAAATTGTAATTTATTAAAAAATATAATTTATAAAAGCATTGTACATAGTCTTCTTGTTTTATTTATTTTTTTTATTTTTTGCCAATCCTGGGGCTTGAATTCAGGGCCTGGGCACTGTCCCTGAGCCTCTCTGTGCTCAAGGCTAGCACTCTACCACTTGAGCCACAGCACCACTTGCGACTTTTTCTGTTTATGTGGTACTGAGGAATCCAATCTAGGGCTTTGTGCATGCCAGGTAAGCACTCTACAACAAAGACACATTTCTAGCCCGTGCTGTTTCATTTTGTGTCAATACTGATAATTGGACTCAGGGCCTGGGCACCATCTCTTGGCTTTTTCACTTGCGGCTTGTGCTTTACCAGCTGATCCACAGCTCCACATTCAGGTTTTTTTGTTTGTTTGTTTGTTTTGGCAGAAACACTTTTTTTTTTTAAGTCCTGGGGCTTGAACTCTGAGCCTGAGTACTGTCCCTGAACTTCTTTTGCTCAAGGCCAGCACTACTCTACCACTTGAGCCACAGTGCCACTTTCAAAATCTTTCTTTTTTTTTTTTTTTTTGGTAGGTCATGGGCTTGAACTCTGGCCTGAGCTTTTCAGCTCAAAGGTAGTGTTCTACCACTTTGAGCCACAGCACCAGCACTACATTCACAGCTGTCTGGTAGTTAACTGAATATAAGCATTTCATGGACTTTCCTGCCTAAGCCAGCTTCAAACCATGATCCTTAGATCTCAGCCTCCTGAGTAGCTATGATTACAAATATGAACCACTGATTACTTACTTATTTATGTATTATGTATGTTGGTCGGTTGGTTGTGGGTCTTGAATTCAGGGCCCAGGCACTGTCCCTAAGCTCTTTTGCTCAAGGCTAGTGCCCTACCACTTTGAGCCACAGCTCCACTTCCAGTTTTTAGAAGTTATTTGAAGATAAGACTCTCCCAGGGACTTTACTGCCCCAGCTGGCTTCAACCCGAGATTCTCAGATCTCAGCCTCCTGAGTAGCTAATATTACAGACAGGTGTGAGCTATCTGAACCTGGCTGATAACTTTTTAACAAAAAGGTAAGTTTTTATTCTCTTCCAACATCTTGGAACTCTACCTCTCTTCTCTACCATATAAATACACAATGATAATATAAGTTTCTGAGTTTTTCAAAGTCCACTGAAATTATAGACCTGTGACACAAGGACTAACTTTGTTATTCTCATACTTCTCAGAATTTCTTAATTGTATATTGACTTGGAAAACTACCTTAAAATGAAGTACTATCAAGACTGAACTCCAAGTGGCTGGTGGCTCACACCTGTAATCCTAGCTACTCAGAAGGCTGAGATTTGAGGACATTTGAAGCCAGTCAGAACAGAAAAGTCCCTGAGACTCATCTCCAAGTAACCAGTAAAAAGACAGAACTGAAGATGTGGATCAAGTAGTAGAACACCAGCCTGAGTTTAAAAAAAAAAAGTCAATGCGAGTATGATACCCTGAGCTCAAGCCTCAGTACTGGCCCAAAAGGAAAAAGAAGAAGAAAACTGATTCCAACACCAATGAAGCCTCAAAGTTATTTTTCTACTCTTGGTCTCAATAATAACAGAAATGGACTCATTTATAAATGATGTTATTATACCAACTACAAATCAAACAATATCATGAAATCCTCAAGAATGATGGGAGTTTTCAATAGTTAATATTGTAAAGTGGGAAACTACACTGCACAGGAGAATAGATTGCCAAACTCATTAGGCCTTGTCTTCAATGAAAGCTACATTCAAGCTGAAGTAACAGTTTTGTTACAAAAAAAATCTGTCATATTCAATTATATAATTAAATCAATACTAATCATCTAAATGTCACACACTTTGTGATCTTGCTTTTCATTCATAATTTTTTTTTTTTTTTTTTTTTTATGTATTTTGTAGGTCATGGGCCTGAACTCTGGGTCTGGGCACTTTTTCTCAGCTCTTCAGCTCAAGACTAGCTCCCTACCTCTGGAGTCACAGCGCCACTTCCGTCTTTTTCTGCTTCTGTTCTGTTGAGGAATCGAACCCAGGGCCTCAGGCATGCAAGACAAGCACTCTTACCACCGAGCCACCTTCCCAGCCCCTCATTCATAAATTTATTGACTTTATAGAAGCCTAAGAGTTACAGACATATGAAGTTTTATGTGTACTTGTAAAATTCAAACAGAAATCAACACTAGGATCCACACAAAACATTTTCTATTGAAAGAAATGAAAAACTTATCAAATCTTCAAGACCTCGCCTTACAGAGAATTACTGAATGTTGAACAAAATGTCTTACTTACTTTACTAAATCCCAATTTCCATGGATCTGTACCTAAAATCTCTTCTATGGCTTCCAACACAGCTCCAGAACCCGAGTTTATGAGCTGTCTAAAGTGTCGTGGTAGAAGAATTGGAAGGAATTCCATTATTTTGGGAAACTGCAAAGCTCTCATTACATTTATAAACGGAACTGCAGGATAACAGAAAAGAACAAATTAAAACACAAATGGGCCTACAGAAGGATTTGAAGGACTTTCTCATTTAGCACAACTGGTTTAAGAAATCCAAATCAAATTCAAAAATGTACTTCAAGCAGCAAGAGAACTGATATAACAACTGTTGTTTGATACTGAGTTGGTACTGAGCTGTGTTTAATTTTAAAACTTTATGAACTAAAGCTACCAGTACAACATTGTTTATGTCAGCATTACTCACCACAACTAAGATATGGAACCAATCCAAATGCCCCTTGGTAGATTAGTGGATCAAGAAAATGTGGTATATATATATATATATATATATATATATATATATATATATATATATATATATATATATATGAATTCTATGCTTCCATCAGAAAGAATGACACCGCCACATTTGTTAGGAAGTGGAAAGACTTGGAAAAAAACATATTAAGTGAAGTAACCCAGTCCCAAAGAAATTTAGGTCCCATGGTTTCCCTTATTTGCAATAATTAGTATACATATAGGATAATCTTATCAGATGAGCTGAAAAGCTCAAAAGCCATGTACATATGACCACAAAGATGATGCTAAGTGAAATGAACCCTAAGATATGGACACAAGAAGTCTGTCTTTATTGTTACTGTTTTAAATGTACCATGTGATTTTATTTTTTGTTGTTGTTGTTGTTGTTTCCTTTGTATGTTCTTTCCTCTATGGCATATCCCTTGTTGTCACTGTACTTGATTTTGGTATCCTGCATCTTGTACATACATTTGTCTAATCTGGGGAGGGGAAGGGGAATAACAAAACACTGAAACAAGGACACAGGATGATCCATTGCAACAAGGATACCCACAAGACAGTATATTGGAAATGAACTTTACAACTTCGGAACTTGGGGAAGGGAGGGGGAGGAAAAGAAGGGATAGTGGGAAAACAACTAGGGAAGGGATAATAATGATCCACAACTAATGTACTCATTGCCTTACTCATGTAACTGTAATCCCTTGTACATCATATTTACAATAAAATTTTTAAAAACTTTAGATCTTTAAATGTATAAATAATTACTACTTGTTTCTTTTGTTTGTAACACAACCAGAATAAAAATTTTAACTCAGGTAAACTTAAAACTAAGCACAAAACATAACTTATACATTAATTTCTATAACCATTTACCCAAATTAATTACAATTCTTTCATTCTCACTTGATACAATGGCTCATGCCTATAATCCCAACTACTGAGGATAGCAATGTAAAGCCGGCCCAGGGAGGAAAGTATATAAGATTCTTACCTCCAGTAATAAGCAACAAATCAAGTGGAGCTCTGTGTCAAAAAGCTAAGGGACAGTGCCCAGGTCCTGAGTTTAAGCCCAATTATTTACACAAAAAAAAATATATATATAATAATAAATCTTCCATTCTCAAGGTCATATTTGATGTGCCAGAATTTTACACATATATATGTAAATGTCTAGATAAAAAGTATTTTAAGTCATTATGAATTAAAATCTTTCCAAAATGGATTACTCCTAGCCTTGCACCTCTCCTCTGCTTTAAAAAGATTAAACTCTGTGTGTATATGTGTATACGCATGCATGCACACGCGCTCTTAAGGCCTGAACTCAGAGCCTGGGTACTCTCTCTCCCTGAGCTTTTTCCATCAAGGCTAGGATTCTACCACTTGAGTCATAGCTGCACTTCCTGTTTTGTTTTGGTTTTTTGGTGGGGGGGGAGTGTTGAGGGGAGGCTGTTAATTGAAGAATCTCAAACTTTCTTGCTAGGCTGGCTTCAAACCATGATCCTCAGCTCTTAGCCTCCTGAGCAGCCAGGATTACAAGCATGAGCCACTGCCATCCAGCTTGAACTTTTCCTTAATGATTCACGTTGCTTTCTAACACAAAGTCAGAGTAACAGCATCACATCTAAAATCCAGAAAAGCACTGAAAAGATCTTAAGATACCATACACAATTACTTCACACTACGAACTCAAAAGCAACATTGATATCTTTTCTTCAAACCAATTTCAAAAAGGAACACAGGACTAGCATCCCTTATTTGAAATGCTTGACAGGAGAAATCCTTCAGATTTTCTATTTTTTCACAATCTGGAATAGCTACACAAACATAATACCCTGGGGATGAGATCCAAGTCTAAACATGAAATCCATTATGTCTCATACACACCTCTGACTCACAGCCTGAGCATAATCTTAGACAATTTTTTTAATAATTCTATGCAGGAAGCAAAATATGTGGGCCTCAGTCAGAAAGCATCACTTTGTGATACCATAACCGTACTCAGCTTTGGAGCACTTTAGATCTTCAGAGTAGAGATGTTCAACATTAATATTAATATTTTAAACACAATCATAAAGCATCTTAATTACACTAAAATTCAATTTAAAAAAAAATCCTACTTACGCTGCTTTTCCACAGGAAGACTAATCTTATCCTCTGATGCCAAATCTTCTTGCTCATTCCTCGCAGACTTTTTTGTATCCTTCCTTTGGATTTCTCTGTAGAAAGTTCTTAATGTGTCCGGAAGATTTTCAAAGTTCAGGTGTTTATAGCTTGATACGTGCTTTATCCAAGCTAAAAACTTACTTATGGTCTCAACGGGGACCTCACACTCTTTCAGAAAGAGGGAGCAGATACTTTTTTGATTTGGTGGTGACATGTCAGACTGTAAAAAGTATGATGGGTGACCTTGAACTTGATAACTCTTGGATGCCACTGGCTTCACATGCACTTTCACTCGCCACCAAGGACCAGTTATTGGAAAACGTCCAAGCACTTCACATTGCTCTCCAGTGAGTTCATCGGGAATGGTAACTAGAGGGAAAAAAAGTTAATTAAAGGAACTCACAAACCTCTTTCCTGATGTTTTATTACCCATTCCTTTCTCCGTTCCCACCCCCCCCCCATCCTCCCACACAGCAGCCTATACAAATACTTCCTGGAATAGAATTGAAAACCCAGAAATGAACCTACAGACCTATAGCCATCTAATCTTCAATAAGGAAGCTAAAAAAAAAAAAAATAGAATGGAAGAAAGACAGTCTCTTCAGTAAATGGTGCTGGCAAAATTGGTTAACTACTTGTAGAAAACTAAAGCTCGATCCTTATATATCACCCTGCACCAGAATCAACTCCAAATGGATCAAAGACCTCAGAGTCAAAGCAGACACTCTGAAAACATTACAGGATGGAATAGGAGAAACCCTAGGTCTCCTTGGCACAGGCCAAAATTTTCTTAATAGAGACCTAAAAACACAAGAAATCAAAGAAAGGTTGGACAAATGGGATTGCATGAAATTGCAGAGCTTCTGCATGGCAAAGGACATAGCTAGCAAGCTCAATAGAAAGCCCATGGATTGGGACTGGGAAGGTGGCTCAGTGGTAGGGCCCTTGCCTTGCATGCCTGAGGCCCTCGGTTCGATTCCTCAGCACCACATAAGCAAAAAGAAAAAAAGCCGGAAGTGGCACTGTGGCTCAAGTGGTAGAGAGCTAGTCTTGAGCTGAAGAGCTGAGGGACAGCGCCCAGGCCCAGAGTTCAGGCCCCACAACCGGACCCAAAAAAAAAAAAAGAAAGCCCATGGATTGGGAGAAGATCTTCACTAGCCATACAACGGACAAGGGTCTCATATCTAAAATATACCTGGAATTCAAAAAATTAAATCCCCCAACAACAAATCCTCAAAGAAACAACTGCCCAATAAATAAGTGGGCTAAAGACTTAAAAGAGAAACTTCTCTGAAGAGGAAAGAAGGATGGCCAATAGACACATGAAGAAATGCTCAACATTCCTAGCCATAAAAGAAATGCAAATCAAAACAACATTGAGATACCACCTCACCCCAGTTAGAATGACTATAATCAAGAACTCTAATAACAACAGATGCTGGAGGGTATGTGGACAGAAGGGAACCTTACTGCATTGTTCAACCACTTTGGAAAGCAGTATGGAGGTTCCTCAAAAGATTCCACATAGAGCTCCCCTATGACCCAGCAATCCTACTTTTGGACATTTACCCAAATGTTCACAAACAAGACCACACTAAAGCTACCAGCACACCTATGTTTACTGCAGCATTATTTACCATAGCTAAGATATGGAACCAACCAGATGCCCCTCAGTAGATGAATGGATCAAGAAAATGTGCTATATATACACAATGGAATTCTATGCCTCCATCAGAAAGAATGACGTTGCCCCATTTGTTAGGAAATGGAAAGACTTGGAAAAAATTATATTAAGTGAAGTAAGCCAGGCCCAAAGAAACATAGGTCCCATGGTTTTCCTTATTTGCAATAACTAATGTATGTCTGAGTCAAGCAGAAAAGGTCAGATAAGTTGATGTTAGGGAAATGAACCCTAAGATATACATTCAAATGTTTTTTTCTTTCATGCGATTGTTTCTAACATAATTATAAGATTATTTCTTTGTTGCTTTGTATGTCCCTCCCCCATGGTATAACCCCTGCTTTCACTGTATTTGATGTTGTTATAATTTGTGGAGGGGAGGGGGGAAAACAAATCGTTTAAATAGGGATACAGGTGGACCACACTGCAACAATGAGAGAGTGTAGAAAACCAACTTTACAACTTTGGTGGGGGGGGAGAGGAGTATTGGGTGGGGGGGAGGGCAGGGGGAGGATGGGAAGGGATGGGAAGGGGAAACAAAGGAGGAGGCTACAATGCTTGATAAGAAATGTACTCATTATCTTGCCCATGTAATTGTAACCCCTTTGTACAGTATTTTCACAATAAAAAAAATTAAAAAAAACAACAACAAATACCTCCTGGGATACATGTAACACTTTATTCTGCCTACCTGTCTACATGGCCTCCTCTTTTACTCTGTGCTGTCTACAATGCTTCATTCTTCTTTATTTTCCAAAAGGTAAGCACAGTATGTGGCAGGTATCTGCTGTTCTCCTTTCCAAACCCAGCCCTCTCTGACTTCAGACAATATTACCACACCTCTCAGCATAGGGCCTTTTGCCCAGTTGCTTCTCCTTGAAATGTTTTCCTCTCCTTACTAAGGCTCTTACATTTACTACAGACCTCATGTTAATTGTCACTTCCACATCTGAGGAATGACTAATCACAGTGCTATTAATATTCCTTTTAAAGAACCTCGGGGAAGGGAGGGAGGGAGGGGATGGTAGGGGGAAAACAATGGAGGGGGTAACAATGTTCAAGAGGAAGTGTACTCATTACCTCACTCATGTAACTGTAACCCTCTGTATAGTAGCTTTACAATAAAATAAAATAAAAATAAAAAAAATATTCCTTTTAAGTATTAATTAATATTATACTTATTTCTATGATTAAAGAAACTCTAATTCACTAAAGATTGGCTCCCTTCTGATGGAGACTTCCTTTTCTCTCTCTGATGCCACCAGCACCTAATGCAGGGAACATGACAGACAGTTGATAATACTTTAGAAGGAATGAAGGACCAAACATTCCACATTCCACAGAGATTTGGAACGTTTGTGTCTAAACCTGTGCTGCCCACCTGTTTGTAGTTTGTTGTTGTGTGTGTGTGTGTGTGTGTGTGTGTTGTTTGTTTGTTTTTGCCAGTCCTGGTGCTTGAACTCTGGGCCTAAGCTCTGTCCTTGAGCTTCTTTTGCTCAAGACTAGTTCTCTACCACTTGAGCCCCAGAGCCACTTCCGGCTTTTTCTGAGTAGGTTATTGGAGGTAAGAGTCTCACGGACTTTCCTGCCAGGGCTGGCTTCAAACTACAACCCTCACATCTCAGCCTCCTGGGTAGCTAAGATTTCAGGCATGAGCCACTGGCACCCGACTTACTTTTTGGTTTGGTTTGTTCAAATGTAAATTTTTTAATTTAAAAAAAAAACAATCAGCCTCTCGGTTGCACTAGCTGCATGTCACGTGGTTAGTGGCTATATAAAAATAGTGCCATCCTCACTTTTTCTTCCAGTACTTAAAAGTCTAGATTCCGGGAAGCTGTACAGCCACTGCTTTTCCAATTGTAAAACTTCCTTGAATAACTGAACAGCAAATGAACTGTTTTAAACAAGCTTAAAACACAGTATGTGCTCAAAAGGCACTGCTAATATTAGCAGTATTTTATCCTAAGTAGGATGAAACAGCTAAACAGCCAGCCCACGGCTTAAGACACAGCAGCGACCCGGGTCTCACTCAGATAGAAGAACAGAAAATATGCTTCCCCACCCTTACCAACCAGTCCCTGGGGCCAGGGCCCTGCTCACCCCGGATGCTCCCGGGGAGGCTGCCAGCCTTGATGCCCCCACTGCAGAGCTCCTCCGCGTCGACAAACACGGAGTCTTCATCCTCCTCCACCTCCTCCCGCGGGTCATCACCGTCCTCCTCCACCTCATCCTTGTGCGGGAGCAGCGGTCCCAGCAACTGCCGAAGATGTTGATTGGACCGGGCCATGGTCAGAACTCAGCGCCATCTCCACCGAAGCAACTCCGGAAAACCCGGGAAAGGTGCATGACCAGCATCAGCCAATCAGCTGCTTCCGTGAGACAGTCCGCTTCCGGCAATGCCCAGATGTCGGCCGCCAGAGTGAGGGCTAGAGGGTAGGGGCACCGCCAAGCTCCGCCCCCAAGCGAGAGGGTGGGGAGGAAGGGGCGTGGTGGGCGTGGCTATGGGAAGGGAGGAGGCGTGGTTATGGGCGGGCGGGGGCGTGGTTATGGGCGGGCGGCTGCGGATCACCCTGGAATCACAGAGCAGCAGACAATGAATGAAGTGGTTCCTGATTTGGCCCTGGGTTTCCTTAACTGATAAAGGGCTGCAGATGCACTGAATATATACCATATTTTATGTATTTATAGTTATTCACTCATTGTTATTCATTTTGTGCCAGTCCTAGACACTGTCTGAGCTTTTTTGTTTCTGCTCAAGGCTAGAGCTCCACCACTTGAGTCACTTGGGTTTGAAAAATTATACTACGGTGTGGCCCTCCTACTTGAGAAAACTAGGATTTGAAAGTCATGGAACATTTTAAGGAAGACTATAAAATATATTGCCACATTACTGTACTGACACTGTTTATTATGTAATTGCCTTATTAATGATAAACCTAGAATAACCAAGCATGCACTAGTTGCTAGATCCAAAAGCACTTGATGTAGGATTCTAATACATCAGGCTCTCCATGTTTAAGCATTCTACTACCACAGATTCTTCCAATTGTGAGTCACTTTTTTTTTTTTAAGAAATTTCATCATCACGGGTTCCACTAGCTCATCCTGTGATCTTAGCTGTTCAGGAGACTGAGATCTTAGTATTTCGAGGATAGACAAATCTGAGAGATTCCTATTGCCAATAAACCAGCAAACAACTGGAGACATGGCTCAAATGGTAGAGTACTAGCCTTGAGCTAAAGAGGTAAGCAAGTGAGGCTCCACACACAAAAAACTAAATAAATAAAAAGAAAAGAAAGATTTCATTGGTATTGAACATGTATAGGCTTCTTTTCTCGTCATTATTTTGTAAATCATAAAGACTTTAGGGCATTATATTGTACTAATACTAAGTATAAATAACGAAGATGAATTAAAGTATACAGATATGTACAGCCTATCTGTAAATACTCTGCAATTTTATATAGGAGATTTGAACACCCATGGGTTTTGATAACATGAAGGATCTTATAAGATTTTGACAATTTAAGGAGGTCCTGTTACCAGTCTTCCATGGATACTGTTCAAATAACAGTATTTAAGAAACAACAAAGATTTAAGAAAAAAATTATGAGAAAAAAAAAAAAGACTAAATTGGCTTTCCTTCCTCTCAGATGAAAATTGAGGGGTGTTGTTGTGTTTCAGCTGGTAAAAGCCAAGAGGTTTCAAGGATCATTGGTAGAGCTTATACTTCTTCACCCCACACAGGGAGCTACTGTTTCCACTACTTCACCCAATCTGCTCCAGCAAAGGAGAAATCCAGTGGATCCATTTTAGACTTTGTCTCACCTAAACTTTCATCAGTAGTTGATGCTGAAAACTATATTGTTATACTGTTGACTGGACAGTAGCCGCTTGTCTTCTGGGATTTTCTTCATATATGCTTGGCTGAAAACACTGAGTTCCTATTCTGGCCTTTGGGGATTGCTTCACCACTACCAATACCTCCTCCCCACTCCCAAGATTACAATCTAAAACACTTTTACTGGGGCTGAGAAGGTGGCTCAGTGGTAGAGTGCTTGCCTTGCATGGCTGAGGCCCTGGGTTCAATTCCTCAGCACCACATAAGCAAAAAGAAAAAAGCCGGAAGTGGCACTGTAACTCAAGTGGTAGAGTGCTAGCCTTGAGCTGAAGAGCTGAGGGACAGTGCCCAGGCCCAGAGTTCAGTCCCCACGACCAGACCCAATAAAATAAAACACTTTTACTCTACAATACCTCCTCAAACATCTTCTACCAACCCTTATCACTTATATGCTAATTGACACCACCAAATCTGATTATTATACTGAATGCCCCTGGGCTACTTCGTACTCAGTGAGGCCAAACTGAAATATCTGCTACCCAGATCAGTGCAATTGTACATGCTGTGTTTACAGACAATGCTTGTAATTGACACAATACTTGGGCTCGAGCCTGTTTATAATTCAACTACATTTGATTCCTTTGCAAAACTGGCTTTGAATTGTGATCTTCAGATCTCACCCTTCTGAGTATCTAAGATTACAGGCTCCAGCCTCCAGTGCCTGTCAGAAAACATCTTTTACATAAATATTTTAAGTTACTCTGATTATACGACTTGAGTTAAACTCTAAAGACAGAGAAATACAAATTAACTTTATTCATTAAAGTTAATGTTAGTTGTAATATTATTATTGTAATTGTTATTTATTGGAATAAGTAAATATATTCTTGTTCTATGAAAAGAAGGCTTTCAATGAATATGAAAGAGAATCACACAAATATAAAATAAGTAAAATAATAAACTAAGTAAAACTATAAAGTTCAGTTGGCATTAAGAATATCGAATGAGTTGGTCATTTCTTAAATTTTATCTTGAAGCTGTGATTTTTACTGAAAAGAATCAGAAAGTAGTCCTGATCACACCTACTGCTCAAATATTGGTTTTCAAATACTATTCCTTTTCTAGTGAAGCTTCTTGAGAAATGGCTGGCTTTACTTCTGAGACAGAGATAAACAAAGTGAAACTGGAGTTCTTGCTCCAAACAGTAAAGAAGCACAAAAAGAAAAAGAAAAAAACAGATTCCGGAGGTAGATTGGAAAACCTCTCACTAGTCAAAGTTAGGAAAATACAAATGTTTAAAAATAATAGCAATAATCAACTGAGTAAATAGAAATTGATGTGTCCACTGAGATAGTCCTTAAAAAGTATTAAAAAATGAAGAAAAGAATTTTAGTTAAGAAGACATTTATAAAGAAATTCTAAAGTTGATCACCCAATGTAGTAACTGTCACCAGAAGATACTTTCATTGTTACAGAAAAATGTCATTAGAGGACCAATAATCTCATGACAATAATAAATTGACAATTGCAAAAAAAAAAATGTGCCTTTATAGCATGATTCCTCATCAGCCGCCTCTTAGATTATTAGTGCTGTTGATCATCTGACACACCTGATACTGTATGCCAGGCAATCATGCAATGCTGTCCATGTGCATTAAGTCAGCATTGAAATGTTCTCATCCAAGATATTTAACCTGACCTTTTTGCTTTACTTTTATTATTGCTGTTTTGTGTCAATACTCGTATTTGAACTCTGGGCCTCATGCTCATGTTTGGCTTTTTCAATCAAGGCTGGCGTTCTGCCACTTAAGTAACACTGATCTTCACTTCCTTAATCTGATTTTAGTCAAGGTTCTGGACCACTATTATCTGATAGAAATAGAATATGTAAATTGCAAAGTTTCTAGTGATTACTTTGGATAATAGAAACAGGTGGCATTTTGTTTAGTCTAATATATCCCAAATAGTATTATTTCACACAATAATGAACCCACAACTACTAAGAAAACACCCTACTTTTTACACTCTGGTTTTTGAAAGATGTGTACATGACACCATTCTAGCTCACCTCAATTTGGACTAGCCACATTTCAAGTGCTCCATGGCTAAATATGGTATATGAGTGAGCACCATATCATACCTTATTTCCAAATTTCTCCAAATCCAAGGAGTTGAAATACCAATGAAATAATATCAAAAGGAAGCAGAAGGCTCTAGAATAGAGGTGGACAAGCTCTTTCAAAGGTCCAAACAGAACCTGGGTACTGGTGGCTTATGCCCATAATCCTAGCTACTTAAGAGGCTTACATCTGAGCATTTGGTTAGAAACCAGCCTGGGCAGGAAAATCTATGAGACTCTTATCTCCATTGAGCCACCAAATGCCAAGAGTGGAGCTGTGGCTCCACTGAGAGCATCAGCCTTAAGCAAAGAAAAAAAAAGTCAGCTGGTGCCAGTGGCTCACAACTGTAATCCTAGCTCACACCTGTAATCCTAGCTACTCAGGAGGCTGAGATGTGAGGGTTGTGGTTTGAAGCCAGCCCATTCAGGAAAGTCTGTGAGACTCTTAGAACCTCCAATAAACAGAGCTGGAAGTGGCTCTGTGGCTCAAGTGGTAGAGCACTCGCTTTGAGCTAAAGGGCTCAGAAACAGCACGCAGGCCCAGAGTTCAAGCCCCAGGGCTGGCACACACACAAAAAGGTCCAGAGAGTAAAGATGTTAGTTAGGTATTACAGGCTACATGTGCTCTCCAAGATGTAATTTCCCTTTTCATCATCTACTTTATCCATCCTTTTTCTTCTTTCTCTTCAATGTAAGGTATATTAAGTAGGTAGGTTTTATTAGGTCGCTGATGAAGAGAACACCAATCAGTATTCAGGCAGGAAAAGAAGTTTATTTACCGAACTGCTGCCCCTGCCATGCATGGTGGAGACATACGGCAGAAAAGGGGCAACCCATCCAGGGCCAGGACTTACCTAGGTCAGGGATAGGAAGAGGTGTCAGGGATAGGGGAAATGTGTGGCCACCCTGGATCCAGATGTGACTTCAGGGCCTTGGACCCTCTTATGGTCAGATGGGAGGCGTGACTAGGGGCAGCCCAGGACGTGACCTAGCATTTGAGGGAGATAACTGTTTCCAGTTGTGCCAGTTACCTAGGTAACACAGATACTGGGTGGAAACTTAGCCAAGAAGTAGGGAAGTGTCTTCTCTGGGCCTGGGTGGCCTGGGGCAGACCTTACATTCATGTTTTACAATCTCTTAGTAGGACTCAACTGTTTTTAAGCTTTAAGTTTTTTTTGCCAATGCCTAATTTAGAAGATGAAACATTCTATAAGAAACTAGACTGGTTTTCTAAAAAGACAATGTCATGGAGAAACAAGTGGATAATGAGCGATTGCAGGATTGCTAACAGCTAGTCACTATAATAAGGGTACGAGATTAGACTAAAGAGAAGTGAGCAGGAGCCAAAACTCGCATTGTTTTAGGGGGTCACAGCAAGGCTGTAGAGAAGCTGAGAAAGATTTTGTTTTGGTCCTGGAATTTGAACTGAGGTCCTCCCCCTGTAGGCACTATGTCATCTGAGTAACCACATTTGAGTGTTTATGTTTATACTTGCATTTTCTTTCCTAGGGTGGGTCTTTATTGCTTGGAGTCAGGCTTAACCTTGATCCTCATACTCAAGCCTCCTGGGTAGAGCAATAGATTAGTACACCCTGCTTGTTTATTGAAATGAGAGTTTTTGGCTCAGATTGATCTTGTGCCTCTCAAAGTATATGAGATTAGATTATATGCAGGATTCACTAATGGTTTTAAACAGACACTTAACCATTTTCTTTTGAAAACAGCCATTGAGCTCCCATAAACCTACACTCTAATTTGAACGTACCCTTGAAATCCATTCTAGGAAATGTTTATCAGATAAGCAAATGCATCTGAATCAAAAAGCAAAATCTTTAGTGTTACTTATATAATGCGACATAGATATGCATATACATATGCATACATAATGCATATATAATGAATGTGTGTTTGACACTCATTTTCGTATGCAGGGATCATAATATCAAGGCAAGTAACACACTGTGTTAGTAAAATTTTAACTTTTCATTGAGTGAGTGCAGAGAGAATAACATTTCATAACCTGTTTCATTCATGTGATGAGGTGAAGGATGCAATTAAGATATAAGGATGATAATGATGGTTTCATGGTTATTTTAAAGCACTTCAAATAAATTTGTCCTGAAAGACATTTAATCTATCATGTTGTCTGTTTTGTTTGTTAAAGTACTATACATGGTAGAATGATAAAATTAACAGTAGTCAATAATGGCATTATCATAGAGATTAGCAGTGATGCTCAGAATAGAAATGATAATAAAGACTAGTTGGATTTCGTTCAGTCCTCAAATCTTCACATATCTGGTTCCTTTCCCTTACTAGATACACAGCAGAACTACATCTCTTCATCTATTTGAAGTGATAATGGACATCTGACTTACTTTGGCTGATAAACGAAGAGCAATATGTCTCACACACACACACACACACACACACACACACACACACACACACACACGCACGCACACACGCACACCAGTATAGGGCCTGAACTAGCTCAAGGCTAGCACTCTACCACTTAAGCCACAGCTTCACTTCTGGATTTTTTGGTAGTCAATTGGAGATAAGAGTCTCACAGACTTTGCTGCCTGAGATGGCTTCAAACTTCGTCTCTATTCTCAGCCTCCTGTGTAGCTAGGATAAAAGTATCAGCTATCAGCAAAAGTGTTTCCTGTAATTAGTTTAAGGATATGTATATTTGGAGTTAATAGAACAAAGACTGGAATACCAGCACTAGCATACAGACGGCACTGTGCAGTATCAATTGGATGCCAGAGGCAGAAATGCCTACTTTCAAGGAGGTGACATCTAGTTCCAGAATTATCCACTGAGAATCCAAATTCCTTGCAGGTAAATGGCAAATGTTATACCAGAAATAACAAAATGACCTAAAATGAAAGGCTTGTGTCATACCCAGTTGATTCAAATTATGACATTCAACATGTTGTTTTTATATTAAAACAAAGATTGGTTTCATAAAATTAAATTTTGACAAGACTATTTAAGATAAAAATTTTAAAACACCTTAAATTTCTGTGCACTGGTGCCTCATGCTAGCTACCCAGGAGATTGAGATATGAGGATCAGGCTCAAAGCCATCCTGGACAGGAAAGTCTCTGAGACTCATATCCAATTAAACACACACACACACACACACACACACACACTTAAATTACTTTTGTTTTCATTTCTTAAGGAGATGAGTTAGACAATGCTTCAAGATTTTGTTGGCCACTTATGTCCTGTTCTTGACCATGTGAGTGATTCTATGGAAATGTTAACTTAATTATTTGATTTTTTGCCAGTTCTGGGGCTTGAACTCATGCTCCATTGGCTTGAACTGTTTCCGGTTCTAATGACTTGAATCTAATATAAAGTCTCTGTCTTTAAATATTACAACCAAAGTAATGGCCTCACTCACCTCAATTACAATTTAATCTAGTTTGCTTTATTAGGGAAGTATTTACTAAAGCTAAAATAGTTGATGAGCTAAGTCCATACCCTTATATTTCTATTTAACCCATGAGTTTGCAAGACATAGAAGAGTATGGTGATTAAAGATTACTGCTTTCTTAAATACTCTTTCCGAAGCTTCTTTCTTAGCAAAACATGTTATAAACAAGATAATCTCTACAGCAAAATGACATCAGCTCAACTACTGTAGAGATGGTACTGGAGCTCAGTCCCTTGGTGCTTGTGTTGGATTATGGGTGACATTTGGTGAAAATTATTTTTCTCATATGATTAGTAAAAAGAAAAAAATTAGCAAAAGCACAGAGAGTATTAGTAAGAAGAGGCAGATTATGGCACTCTGTTTATTCAATCAATAAATATTTCAAGACAGTTAACTGTTCTGGAGGAACAATAAGCAAAACAGACCACATCTTTGTACATCCCAGGAGGAAGACAGGAAATTAACATAAATATCAAGAGAAGATACACACTACGAGCAAAGACAGGACAGAGTGAATTCAGATTTGTTATTGTAGATAGAGTGGTGGAGATATTAAAAATTAACTCTGATGAGACGTGTTATTCTGGGAATGTAACAAGTTGTTGACTAGAAAGGTGTTCTGGCAATGTAGCAAGTTGTTGACTAGAAAGGCTGTAAATCAGGAGACACGCAAAGACTTCTATGCTTACACAGCCCATATACAACAACAGGGGAGGAAGATTGACTTTCTAGAACAGAAACCTACTTGAGCATTTCATAGTGTCAGTATTGGTGAAGAAGTCAGTCATGCAACTTAACAGGTGTATTTTCCTAGGGTTATTTTAAATGGTTGTAAACATCCCTCCATTGATCATTTCTAATCTCTGGTCAAGGAGGGAAGAGAATCTTCCAGCTTGTGAAACACTGGAAAAAAATCACAACATGAAGAAGTAAGATGGAATGAGGAGAGCAAAAGGAAAGGAGAGATGACTGAAGTATCCAAAGACTAGAATTCAGAGAAGTACAGTGAGGATACAAGAAGTGGATTAAGGCCAACTTCATTTAAAATAACATTTTAGGGCTGGGAATTTAGGCTGGGAATGTGACTTAGTGGTAGAGTGCTTGCTTAGCATGCATGAAGCACTGGGTTCCATTACTCAGTACCACATAAACAGAAAAAGCTAGAAGTGGCGCTGTGGCTCAAGTGGTAGAGTGCTAGCCTTGAGCACAGAGAGGCTCAGGGACAGTGCCCAGGCCCTGAATTCAAGCCCCAGGACTGACAAAATAATAATAATAATAATAATAATATTTCAGTCAAGTGCCAGTGGCTCACGTTTATAATCCTAGCTACTCAGCAGGCTGGAATCTGAGGATCACAGTTTGAAGACAGCTTGGGGAAGAGAAGTCTCTGTGAGACTCTTCAATTAACCAAGTGGCGCTGTGGCTCAAAATGGTAGAGCACACTAGCCTTGAGCAAAAAAGAGCTAAAGGACAGCACCAAGGCCTACAGTTCAAGCCTCATGACCCACAAAAATAAATAAAGTAACATTTTATCCAAAGACAGATTTTCATTAACAACAATCTCTGAAATTTCATTTTTGATAAAAGAAAACACCGAGAACTTAGAAAATGTGCTCATTTCAGAAAATAGAACTTTATATTTTTTGTACTGATACTTTGCTTTCAGAAAATAGAACTTTATATTTTTTGTACTGATACTTTGCTATGAGGCTTGAACTCAAGGCCTCATGTTCTCTGTTGGCTTTCTCTACAAAGCTGGTGCTCTGTCAGTTGAGCCACAGCCCCAGTTCCAGCTTTTTTGCTAATTCATTGGAGGTAAGAGTGTCATAGACTTTTCTGTTTGGGCTGGCTTTCAACCTTAATCCTCATATCTTAACCTCTTGAGTAAGTAGCTAGAATTACAAGCATGAGCTACCAGCACCTGCCTAAAAATACAACATTTTTTATATTTGTCTCCCTTTCCTTTAATTAGAAGAAACAATAATAATGGCTAATATTGAGTTAGTGATGCGCCAGCCATGGCCTACTTTTCACAAAGTAACTCATTTTCTCTACACAAAGGCCTTACACAGTCGGCAGCGTTGAAATGCTCGTTTTACTCTATGAGGAAACAGCTACAGAGTTAAGTGACCTGCATAAAGGTAGACATGGCTGGACCAGGATCTGAAGTCAGGGACATCAGAGCCAAAGTTCTCCGCTGGCTGCTGTGTTCAGTGGGGAGGTCTGTGTTATCCCTCTCTGCGCATGCTCAGAGTTGCAAGGAGGCATGTATTTATAATACAATATAAATGATCCTTGATTTGTTGCTTCTAGGTTAGTTGAGATTTGTCAAACACATACACATTGCTCTGGGACTTTCAGGTAGATTTAAAAGAATTGTAAGAATGTTACAGCATTGCATTATGAATAACTGATAAATAGATTGCAAGGAGGTTACTTGTTTTTCATACAGCTACTGGATCAATTTATAAGAACTCTATACTCAGAGGTCTAAGAGTAATGGCACATGTAGAAGAGATGAATATTTTATTTTACTTTTTTTTTAGTTTTGTAGTGCTGTACATAAAACTTGGGGCCTCACATAAGCCTTCTACCTTTGAGCTACACAATGGGCCTCTGAAAAAAATGCATGTTCTTTTCCTCTTTCCTATCTTTCTCTTTTTGGACATATAATTTTTGACTTCCAAAGGAAATTCATGGAGAATATGAGAATTATGATTTTCAAATGGACCAGTTGTCTGACAACTCACATTTAAGTGCTTCTTAGATGAGTTTCCTATTTCTGTTTCTAGGGCTGTTTGGTTGTGTTTTGTTTTGTTTGCTTGTTTGTTTGGGGTTTTTTGGCCATGGGGTTTGAACTCCGGGCCTGGGCCCTGTCCCTCAACTCTTCAGCTCAAGGCTAGCACTCTACCACTTGAGCCACAGCGCCACTTCTGGTTTTCTGGTAGTTTATTGGAGATAAGAGTCTCATGGATTTTCCTGCCCGGGCTGGCTTTGAACCACGATCCTCAGATCTCAGCCTCCTGAATAGCGAGGATTACAGGCGTGAGTCACCAGTGCCAGTGTTTTTTTGTTTTGTTTTGTTGTTGTTTTTTCAGTCATGGCCCTTGAACTCAGGGACTAGACATTGTCGTGAGCTTCTTTTGCTCTAGGCTAGGTCTCTACCACTTGAGCCCTAGCTCTACTTCTGGCTCTTTGGTAGTTTAGTGGAGATGAGTCTCCTGGAGGGCTGAGAAGGTGGCTCAGTGGTAGAGCGCTTGCCTTGCATGCCTGAGGCCCTGGCTTCGATTCCTCGGCACCACATAAGCAAAAAGAAAAAAGCCGGAAGTGGTGCTGTGGCTCAAGTGGTAGAGTGCTAGCCTTGAGCTGAAGACCTGAGGGACAGTGCCCAGGCCCAGAGTTCAGGCCCCACGACCGGACCCCCCCCCCCTCCAAAAAAAAAGAGTCTCCTGGACTTTCCTGCCCTGGATGGCTTTGAACCGCAATCCTCATAGCTCAGCCTCCTTAGTAGTAGCTAGGATTACAGACATGAGCCACCAGCACCCAGCTCAGTTTTGTTTTATTTTATTATCAACAGTGTAAAATTCTTCTATTCAGGGCCTGGGAAGGTGGCTCAGTGGTAGAGCGCTTGCCTTGCATGCCTGAGGCCCTGGCTTCGATTCCTCAGCACCACATAAGCAAAAATAAAAAAGCCAGAAGTGGTGCTGTGGCTCAAGTGGTAGAGCTCTAGCCTTGAGCTGAAGAGCTGAGGGACAGCGCCCAGGCCCAGAGTTCAGGCCTCACGACTGGACCAAAAAAAAAAAAAAGATAAAATTCTTCTATTCAACAGACACCTGGTAAATGTGTGCCTAAATGTATATGTGCCAGATTATTCAATGATGGTATTTATTGAAAGGGTTAAGAATGAATGGCAGGCTGGGAATGTGGCTTAGTGGTAGAGTGCTTACCAAACATGCACGAAGCCCTAGGATCAATTCCTTAGTACCACATAAACAGAAAAGGCCAAAAGTGGTACTGTGGCTTAAATGGTAGAGCGCTGGCCGTGAGCAAAAGAAGCTCAGGGACAGTGCCCATGTCCTGAGTTCAAGCTCAGGATGGCAAAAAGAAGAAGAAGAATGAATGGCTCCATTTAATTAGGGAAAAGTATGTTTAATAAGTGGAATTACAGGAGAACTTGAAAAGGAAATGAGCCTTAAGGATGAAAAAACGTTGAATAAAATTATGTGGGAAATAGAAGCTTCCAGAATAAAGAATGGATTTATAGACTGGTTGAAAGACCCCAAGATCAAGAAAGGAGGGGTGCTGCAAGTTTTAACTGCCAGTGTATGCTGTGAGTGTGGGAACTTAAGTATTTCTCAGTCTGTGGTCATATGCTGAGATTTCCTATGTCCAGTGGCTGTTACCATTTAGGTATGTTGATTGCATCCATGGAGACCATGCTTCATGGAGGAGGTGACAACTTAAGGATATGTCACTGTGATGTTTGATATCAGCTACCCTTGAGACTGCCAATACTGATTGTGATAAGCACTCACACTCGAATTCTGGAAGCTCACATACTCAATGTTGTATTCTCTTTTTTCCCTTCTGATATGTTTCTGATAGCTACTTCTTTTTTATTTATTTATTTATTTATTTTTGGGTCCGGTTGTGGGGCCTGAACTCTGGGCCTAGGCACTGTCCTTCAGCTCTTCGGCTCAAGGCTAGCGCTCTACCACTTGAGTCACAGCGCCACTTCTGGGTTTTTTTTCTTTTTGCTTATGTGGTGCTGAGGAATTGAACCCAGGGCCTCAGGCATGCAAGGCAAGCGCTCTACCACTGAGCCAACTTCCCAGCCCTCTGATAGCTACTTCTTGAGTATTAGGTTTAAGTACAATGGCTCTTGTGAGAGTTGCAGGACACCCAGATTATATGTATAATCGGAAGACAATGAATATATTTTGGATAAGATTATGTCTCAGAGCATCTTGCATTTTTATTTGCTAAGTCTGGCAAGTCAGCATTTTACATTCCGTTCCCATGCTGATTATGGCTTTGACTTGGCAACGGTAACTTCAACTAGGCCCTCCTGGGTCAGTGCTTTTGTGCCTCAGATGCCCTCTACTGGCCATAAATTATTCACTAGCACTGGAGGGAAAAGCTTGATTGCTTAGAGCTCAAGGCATGTTGAATGGATTGTGGATGAAGCATGTCTTTTCAGCAAAAGTTTATGGAGCATAACCTTTCCATGCTTTAGGAACTGTGATGATCTAACTTCTATATCCTCTAGGAACTCCTAGGCTAGAAGAAGATGGAGATTTGGACAGAAAGTACACTATACTGATAAGGCAATAGTCTTAGAAAAAAAAATATCCTGATCTAAAATCTATCACTGACAAGCCATACAACATTGAAGACACTTCGGTTTTTTTGAGAGTGTCTGTTTAGTCTTCAAAATACAGCGCAGGAAAAATACTATTTAAGAAGTGGAGCAGAGTTCAATTCAGAGATATTAACAGCTTTTAGGAACCTCTTAGTTATTTAAAAGCAAGAACGAGAGCCTAGCTTAAATTAGAACAACTAAACATGAGTAAATAAAATGATTGTGGGACAATATAGAAAAGGACATTGTCCTGGGAGGACTTCATGAATCCTATCTAATTTAGGAAAGGAACTGGGGAGAGAAGATTGGGATCTCAAACAACAGAGAAGAGAGGGGACGGGTGACAAGATCTACTCTAAATGAGAGCACAATTAGCCACACCACAGCAAGGTAGGAAAAGGAAACAGAGCAGCATGGTCAGTGGGATAAAAGAAAGTCTGATAGTTTTGTTCTAAAGTGTATTTCATATAGTAAGTGCACTGAATTTTCTCCTAGCTTTTTATCAAGCAGTTCAGACAGCAGTGCTGAACTCATAGGGTCTTACAAGTGGAAAATTGTGGTGATATGGCCAGGTCAGAATGAAGTGGCCCAAAGATGGCTGAGCGTTATGGAAATTGAAAAAGGTGATGGAAATAAGATCACATAGAATACAGAGCACTGTCATTTACAAATAACAATAGGCCACAAAAACCCCCTTCTCAGAACATCCAGAAGTGCTGGGATGTGAATGCATTTTCTGCAATTACACAGTGCAGAGACCTGAAGTGTTTTGTTTATTTAGAAGAAATCCTGAAGGCTAGAGAATTCTATGACTCTTGGAGCTGATATTAAAGAGGTTAGTGCTAATCTCTAAAATACGGCGCATCATCGATTATTTATGTCACAAGTGTTCTAAGAGACAACTGATTTCATCTCTGTGGGGACTTCCCTGTACAAACCCAGCACTTGACTTGAGTACAGTAACTCATGAGAGATTTTCAAAAAAAATAGGCCAAGTAAGGGCCCATACATTTGGAGCACAATAACAAATACTGGAAAAGATGCAGGAAAAAGAGAACCCTTATACATTGTTAATGGAAATGGAAATTAGTGCAACCACATGGAAATCAGTGTGGAGGTTTCTCAAGAAAACATGATCTAGTGACACCACTCTTGAGCATGTATCTTAGGCATATGTGTACAATAGATATCTCCACGCTCATGCTTATATAGAAGCACTAGGTGTGAAAAAGGATGTGTGTGCATGTACAATACACATATACATGTACATATATGTGTATGTGTATAATAGAACAAGATTGATATTGTTCAAGGAAATGTAAGGGACAAGAAAAGGGTAAAAGAATGTTAAGGTAAACAATACTGAAATGCATGCATGGTATCTATGTATGATGATGGCCTAGGGAAACTCAGAGCTGTTGTGTCATAGAGAGGTAAAGGAGAGCGACAGAGGGGGTTTTCTGACTAATATAGGTTTTATATATATATATATATATATATATATATATACTAATATAGGATAATATAGGAGAAACCCTCTCATATGATTAATACACTTTAAAGAAAATGAATGACAAAAATGATAAATGATTCATTTTTCTTTCTTTTCTTTTCTTTTTTGTCAGTCATGGGGCTTGAACTCTGGGCTGGGGTGCTGTCCCTCAGCTCTTCAGCTCAAGGCTAGTGCTCTGCCACTTGAGCCACAGCACCACTTCTGGTTTAGTGGTGGTTAACTGGAGATGTGAGTCTCAAGGACTTTCCTGCCAGGGCTGGCTTCCAATGGCATTCCTCAAATCTCAGCCTCCTGGGTAGCTAGGATTACAGGCATGAGCCACTGGTGTGCAGCTGATAAATGATTCTTTTGGAGGTATGTTTATCAGTAAGATAGAGAAGGGCAAACTGAGAGGGTGAAAGAGAGTAAATATGGTTGAAATACTTTAGTGATAATGGAGCAACAAAATCCACTGAAAATGTTTTAAGAAGAGTGTAGGAAGGGAAAGAAAAGGAATAATAGAGAAGGGTGAATTTGGTCAGGACAAATTGTATGTATGCATGGAAATATCACAATGAAACCCCCTTGTAAACCAATATATGCTAATGAAATGACTAGAGAGTACAGAATCCTTTAAGAATCTTTTGGAAGAGAAAGTCCTGGTTTATGCTGAATGGGCAGGAATGAAAACAAAAAAAAAAAGAAGTTACAGTATTCTACATAATAAAGAGCATGTTAATTGCTTTCCTTTTTAGCCCAGGTACTTTGTGATTTAGAATTTTAAACACAGGAAGAGAATAGATAGATAAAGGGAATCAGTAGGAAGCGGGCCTCCGGAATCTTCTACAACCAAGAAGTACAAAGGGATTACCTCTTCTTTCTCCTCCTCCTCTTCCTCCTCCTTCCTCCTCCTCCTCCTCAAAAGACCTTTCCTCACATATATCAACACAAGTCTTACTGAGAAGAACGGCCAGCATAAACCTTTCTCTCCTTTTCCTTAACAATCAATTGCAGTTACAACTTAAAAATTATTTGTTCAGTTGGGAGCTGGTGTTGTAAGGTGAATCATCGCAGAAGCCACATTTTGGAATGTGGAATATTGGAGTCTTTATTATAGTTAGCAGGCTGCAGGCCGCCCGTTGTTACAAAGGCCTGCAGCCCCCCAAATACACACAACACAGCTAGGAAACAAGCTAGAGAGAAGGAACGAACAAAAACAATACTAACAAAGCCAATTCAGTTCTGATGAAGAGCTGAATTGGGACGCCATGATGACCGGAGACAGGATCACAGAGACACGTGGCATTGCGTTATGGCCGCTGGGCTGGCCCAGACCAGGGGCCGATCCACAGGAAATTCCCAGTCCCAGGCACTGGACTGACATCCGCCAAGTGCCTGCTCGGTCTTCAGGGTTCCGGCATAGCCATCATCTTGGAGGCAAGTGATGGGCAGGGGGCGTTTCCCAACCCAGCATGAAGACAAGACGCCAGACCCTACCATCCAACCATGTGGCCAATATGGCGCCCGCCAGACCTGACCTCCTTACTTCACTAAGTGATTGATAAGGCTGAGATCTGGAGAATTGCAATTTGAAGTCAGTTCAACCAGAAAACTCGAACCAACTAACCAGCAAAATGCCAGGTTAGGGGCATAGCTTAAGTGCCAGCCAAGTAAGCAATTGCAAGGTCTTGAGTTCAAGCCCCAGTAACAGTAACACACACGTACGTGAAAGACTATTGCATTTGTGAAAGTAGTCAAAATATTTGAGCATTACTGTGCTTTGTATTTATATTACACTTAATGGCTATTAATTGCTAGTAAAATCCACTTCTCACAGATCAGCTCCCCTTATTAAAATGCCTGTGGGTATTAAACAGGTCAAGATGATCAGTAGGAATATATAATTAGATCATTAATTTTGCAACGGAGGCTAAATATGAATAAGTGTGAAAATAAAGATTTAGAAGGTCTTTGGGACAATCTATAAAGGTATTAAAAATGAACTAATTAAATATTAACTTTATGTAAGGACAGCCTACCTTAAAATATAGCCAAACCATACCTATCAATTCAGTGATTTGAATTTTTAATATACAAAATTAAATGCCATATTCAATTTCATTTATTATACAAACATGAATATTGACATTATCCATAAAATCAGATAGAGCTGACAATCATACAGTGCTTCGAGGCTTGTATAACATGGCAGAATTTCAGTTTCCATTAAATAAACAACAAACGACTTTAAAAATTAAACACAAACCTGAATTTTTCATGGAGAGTTGATTCACTCCGTTCCTGCAGTGTTTCTTATGAAAATGTAGAGCAAGCGGCCCCTAGTGGAATTCTGATGAAGTGTTTCATTTACCCAGTCAATTCATGTATGTCTGTTGTGTTCCAGACCTTGTGCTGTGCTCTGAAGACACAGGCCTGATTGAAATGTGAGGTTCTGAGGTTTCAGAAGCAAGCTGTGATGAGAGAACTTGGTCCCAGGCAGCAGACTGAGGGAAAAGAAGTCTGGATGGCTGAGCCAAGGAAAGCGGAGTGGAGATGAGCCATCCACAGGAGGATGGAGCTGCACCAGGCCTCCTGGAATCGCCAGGGGTTTCATTTGATGAGTCATCAGCACTTTGTGGAAAAGAAGCCAAGGTTGGAGAAGCAAGCAAGGAGCAGGACTAGAGTGCCACAAGACTTGGCCTTGATTCTCAGATAGTGTCCCCCAGAGTCTATTTTTTATTGTTAATTGCTTTTCTTTCTTCCTTTTTTTTGTGTCTCTGCTCCTTAAATATTAATGTAATTAGCACATTACACAAATCCTCATTTAGATTGTAATTGATTTGGCCTTTTATAGGCATACAGGACTATTTCAAAGCTTTTTGCAGGCCTCTGAAAGGCCAAGTCAGAAGATTTTCAAGTCCAGGAACAAAGATAGAACTGGAAAGTCAGTTACACAAAAACTCATCTGGAGTATACTATTAGTTCTGTTGAACAGCTGAAGAAACTGAGGCTCACACAAGTTTCCCAAATTCATGCAGCAAGTAAGTTTGGGGCTGGCATGATGCTTAATCTACTTTGCCACTTTGATTAAGTGGGCCAAGGACCTAGCCTTTGGTTATCACCAAAAAATAGAAAGTAGTTGAAGGCATGAGAATGGGTGAATATATCCAGGGAGGTTGAGAGAGAGAGGGAGAGAGAGAAATAGAATATGCCTATAAATCCTCAAGTATACACACTGAATGATTAAAGAAAATACACTAGGATGTGGTAAATTAAACAGGTCTCGAGACATTCACAGGAGGATATGCATAGGAGTGGATCACAAAGGTTCAATAGCTATGTGCATGTGATCTTACAAAATAATATTTACCAAACTGAACTCCAAGAAAAGGAAACAAGAGGTTTTGTGGTTGTTACTGTTGCTTTTGGTGTCTTTGCCTTTTGTCTTGTTTGTTAGTACATTTGTCTTTGGGAAGGTAAGTGGGGGGGGGGCAGAAAATGTGGAACAAAAAGTGAACAAATACAACAGGGTACTCATTAGACGCTCTATGGAAAAGGAACTGTATATCTGTGGTGGGGGGCTATGGGAGGGAAAAACTGGGAGAGAGCAAGGGAAGGGTTCAAAAAGAATTCTACTCATTACCTGACTCGTGTAATTGTAAATCCTTAAACATGTGTCTTCCTGTAACTTCCTTTTCTTCTCATCTAGGCACATTGAGAAGGTGAAGGGTGGCTACTCCTCCTTTCACTTCCTCTGTTCCTCAGCTCCTTCCACAAAGGATCTGTCACCCATCATTCCACTTCTCTCTCAGACAACAAGTGCTTCTTCTGGGCTTGGGCGCTGTCCCTGCGCTCTTCAGCTCAAGGCGAGCACTCTACCGCCTGAGCCACAGCGGCACTTCCAGTTTTCTAGTGGTTTTATTGGAGACAAGAGTCTCATGGACTTTTCTGCCTGGGCTGGCATTGAACCACAATCCTCAGATCTCAGCCTCCTGAGTAGCTAGGATTACAGGCATGAGCCACCGGGCGCCCCGCAACAAGTGCTTCTTAACAGCTTACCTTAGTGATAAGGTAACATAGCACTTTGGTGATAGTGTAACTCATGTAATATCACCTCTACAATAACAATTGTATATATGAATATATACATATGAATACATATATATAGGAAAGGAAAGGAAAGGACAAAAGATGAGAAAGGGGAGGGAAGGAGAGAGGAGAGGAGATGGGAAGGGAGGGGAGGACAAGAGAGAAGAGAGGCAGGTTTAGAAGCAGAGACAATGGCAATCTCTGAGAGAAAAATAGAGGAGGAAGAGGTGAAGAAGGCAGAGGGGGTGGAGTCAAAGTGGTATAAGTATGATCAGGGAAGAATAATACCTGGAATATGTTGAGAGGGAGGAAGGGGGGAGGGGAAGAGAGGGGGTGAGAAAGAGGGAGAGAAGGAGAGAGGGAAAGAGAAGCTGACTTTCCAGAAGGAAGCACGGCTTCAGATGTTGCAGGAAATGAGGCAAGGAGAGCTGTTCGGAGGCCTTTGTTGTCTGAGAGAGAAGTTGCAGTGGAATGGGCGGCAAATCCTTCATGAAAGGAGCTAAGAAGCAAAGAGGAAGTGAAAGAAGCAGTAGCGGGCCCTCCACTTTCTCACTGCGTCTAGCTGAGAAGAAAAGGAAGTTAGAGGCAGACACAGGTTTAAGAAGGGAGGTCCTTCTAAGATTGCAAAAGCTATCATCACAGGTTGATGTGTTTGTGGGCATGCAGACATAGAACATTAAAGGTTGAAGGTAAAGTGGGAAGGAATGTTGTCCGAGGAATTGAGAAATAGGATTGAGAGCATGCAAGCAAACTCTGGGTTGGTCAAGAAGAGAGACGGAAATGGGGCAAAGGGCTGAGGTTGCGTGGTCTGTGGCTTCAGAGGGCAAAGGAGGGGGAAGGGCCCAGCTCAGTGTCTGCTTTTGTTCCTCTGAAGATCATGGTGAGCGAGAAGCCTGAGCAGGGGTAGGCTTTGGGAGAAGCTTCTCCAACTGCTGTGGGGTGCAGGTAGCAGGTGGTCGAGATCAGCCAAAGCACAGCTCAGCAGGAAGACAGACAGCAGAGGCAGAGAACTTAGACATGTAATGACACAAGACAGCACCGGGCTGGGCGACAGGAACAGCATGGCACAACACAGGGCTGGCCTTTTGCAGGTTGAATAAGGAAGAATGTCAATCAGAAAAATCTCCCCTTCTCATCTACAACCCCAGCACACAGCAGAAAGACGGCATGTAAGAAATGGCAAGTTCTAATAACAGGTTCGGTCTTGGGTCAGGATGGGCAGGGGGTTAAGTGCTGCCAAGTCACCCACCAAACTCACTGCAGTATTCTCAGCATGAGGGGTGATGGTGTTACCAAACCTTTCTCCCTGAAGTTGCCCTGGGAACTCCTCATCCATGTGGTCTCCACACCAGGGGCAGAGGGCAAAGTTCAACACAGGCAAATAAGCCCGTCTCAGCCATGGTCCCAGAAGTAGAACCCAGGGTGTAGGAGGACAAGGAACAGAGGGTCAAGAACCTGCCCCAGGAGGCTAGGGGAGGCTGGGAGATAGAGAGACTGGATCCCACGGTGAACCGAGGCTTTAAGCCCTGACACATGTTCCATTGATGCATCTCACTCACAACACACAAATTAAAGAGTAAACTTGTGGATAGATGTAAACAACAGAGATCTGTTTCCTTCCAGTTCTAGAGGCTAGAAGCTCAAGGTTCAGGTGATGGCAGAATTGCTTTTGTCTCTTTGGCTTGTAAATGACTGTCTTCCCCACCTCTGTTTTTCTTTTTGTTGTTGCTTGTTTTTTCTCTATGGATATGTTTTGAACTCTTCCTTTAAGTATAATAATCACCTTGAATTAAGGCCTATCACAAAGACCTTAATTACATCCATAAAGATACTGCCTTCAAGCAGAATCCCAGCATTACGTGTGGATTTCAGCTCTAAATTAGGGGCTGGTCCTTCAGCCCATAACAATGCTTAAGAATTTCGAGATGGTAACCACAGAATATTAAATTCCAAGCAATACAGAAGTAGGAGGACCTGATCTTCTCTCAGAACCAAGTGTCAGCTTATGGCCAGTCTTTTCTGGACAGAATTGTAAATAGAGCCAAGCAAGTGTCCTTGGGTCAAGGCCATGGGAAAAGTAAGATACCTTTGGTCAGACTGAGAACGAAGAGATTCAAATGAACACTCCATGTAGCTGAAAGTCACTGGAGCACTATAATTAGAACAAATACATAACGAAAAGAGTTTATATTTCATTACTTTTAATTGAACTGGTTTTAAATTCTTTGAAATCATGTAATGTTCCTTCTTCTGTGAGCTTCCACTCGAGTCTGGGAGATGAAGCATCCTCAATCATCATAATATCTTTGGAGAGGTTATTTCTCCTGTGCACAAGAAAGTCACATGCTTTCTTCCCTGAGAAATACCTAAGATCATGCCAAGTCCTCCTTGGTTTCTGCATTGTTCCACTTTGCCAAGGCCTGCTTAGAATTTCCCCATTCTTCCATCATCAAACCAGCAGTGTGATGCTTACTGAATGCTTTGTGTTCACAGCATCAGAGAATACAAGGGCATACAAGACAATACTGTTCAAAACAGCAAGATTCAGGGCCAGAACAAATGATGCTGGCATACGTGGTATATATCCATGGCAACAGGGATGAAAGTTAGATGTGGGCTTTTCCACATCAAAGTTGATGTGATTACTGATTTGGCCTGGTGCTAAACTTTGAATAGTAGAAATTGATGCTGAGCTTGTGACTTGGCACCATTCCTTACAGAAGCCATCTACTTGGTGACAGATTGATTACTTTGGACCCTTCTGTTATGGAAGGAACAATGATTTGTTCTTACCAGAATTAACTCTTCATCTGGATAGAGATTAGCCTTCCTGGACCACAATGTCCCTCAAAAGACCCTGGATCAACAATCATCTCTTAAAACATAGTTCTGACAGAGAACTCATTTTACAATACAATAAGTGCAGCCTGGGGCTCACAGCCACAAGATTCTGCTGGTCTGATTGCAGATGATACTTCATCACCTTGAAGTAGTTGGCTCTATAGATCTTTGAAATGGCCTGTGGAGAGCTCAGTTGTGCTATCAGCTAGGAGACAACAGCAAGGTTGGATGAATCAAGCTCTAAAGATCAATTCACAGCACTATTTCTCTCACAGAACACACAGGTCTAACATTCAAAGGGCCTGGTGGAAAAGGCATTCTTCTTACTTTTATTTTATTTTATTTTATTTTATTTTGGGTCCAGTCCTGGGGCCTGAACTCTGGGCCCGGGCGCTGTCCCTCAGCTCTTCAGCTCAAGGCTAGCGCTCTACCACTTGAGCCACAGCATCACTTCCAGCTTTTTTTCTTTTTGCTTATGTGGTGCTGAGGAATTAAACCCAGGGCCTTATGCATGTAAGGCAAACGCTCTACCACTGAGTCACCTTCCCAGCCCCTCTTCTTACTTTTAAATTCACTCACTTGATGGAATAGTTTTCCTCCCTCTCTTTAATTCTTTTTTATTTTTATTTTTGATTGGTTGTGGGCTTGAACTCAGGGCCTGAACACTGTCTCTCAGCTCTTTGGCTCAAAGCTAGCACGCTACCACTCTGAGCCACAGTGCCACTTCCAGTTTTTCTAGTGGTTAATTGTAGATAAGGGTCTCACAGACTATCCTGCCTGGGCTGGCTTCGAATCATGATCCTCAGATCTCAGCCTCCTGAGTAGTTAGATTACAGGCATGAATCACCATTGCTCTTCTTCTTCTTCTTCTTCTTCTTCTTCTCCTTCTCCTTCTCCTTCTCCTTCTCCTTCTCCTTCTCCTCCTTCCTCTCCTTCTCCTTCTCCTTCTCCTTCTCCTTCTCCTTCTCCTTCTCCTTCCTCTCCTTCTCCTTCTCCTTCTCCTTCTTCCTCTTCTCTCTCTTCTCCCTCTTCTCCCTCCTCCTCCTCCTCCTCCTCCTCCTCCTCATCTTCCTCCTCCTCCTCCTCTTCTTCTTCTTCTTCGCTGGTACTGGGCTTCGACTCAGGATCTGGGGACTGTCCCTGAGCTTCTTTTGCTCAAAGCTATCATTCTACCACTCGAGGTACATTGCCACTTCCAGCTTTTTCTGTTTATGGTACTGAGGAATCGAGCCCAGGTCTTCATGCATACTTAATCAAGTACTCTACTACTAAGCCACATTCCCAGCCCAAGACTTTTTTGAGGCGGGTCTGGTCATGGGGCCTGAACTCTGGGCCTGGGCGCTGTCCCTCAGCTCTTCAGCTCAAGGCTAGCGCTCTACCACTTGAACCATAGTGCCACTTCCAGCTTTTTTCTTTTTGCTTATGTGGTGCTGAGGAATCGAACCCAGGGCCTCATGCATGCAAAGCAAATGCTCTACCACTGAGACACCTTCCCAGTCCAAGACTTATTTTATTAATGAGTTAAGGTAGAAAATTCAGGAATAAGTCAGAATTTTTGTGGATAGGGTCTACTTCCTTTGTTTGGCCTTATATCAGTGTTTTGTTTTTGTTTTTGTTTTTTTGCCTGTCCTGTGCCTGAGCACTGTCTTTGAGCTTCTTTGTGCTCAAGGCTAGTGCTCTGCTTATTGAGCCACAGTGCCACATCCAGCTTTTTCTGAGTAGCTTATTGGAGATAAGAGTCTTATGGACTTTCATGCTCAGGCTGTTTTCAAACTGTGATCCTCAGATCTCAGCTTCCTGATTAGCTAGGATTACAGGCACAAGCCACCTGTGCCATATATTAAGTTTTTAGATGAAAGAAGTTATGGGAGATGCCATTAGAATGAAGCAAAAGACAGTTAGCAATCATCTTGGTGGGCTGTGTTGGTCTCAGACAGTTCTGGATGGTCTTGAGCACTCACAGGAATTCCTGCTAACACAAAGCTCTCAGTTTACATTAGCCTCTAACCAAAATGTTGTCTGCTTCATTTCCCCCATGCCTATCTAAGTCTACTTCAAAATGATTCCATGCATAAAACCATGCTTTCATGAACTTGAAGGTGAGAGACTGTCATTTTGAATTATTCATGCCACTGAACCAAAAAGAAAGAAGGATGTAACTATTGGATGTAACTACTACAATGAGAGCAGAGATATCGAAGTTTTGAGTCTATAGAGAAGTCTGGTTACTAATACTTCTGTCTCTAGGCATGAAAGTTAACACAAAACCCAGAATCCCCATAAAGGAAGGATCAGCAAGGATTCTGACCTTTCATAATGAAGGCTTCATGTCAATCAGGAAAGGAGGAGACTTAATCATAATGTAAACCACTTTTTGTAGGTGCCTTTATGAGAATGTTTCTCTAAGACAGTATTTGAATGGGTACACTGAGTGAAGGATGTTTTCACCAAGGCAGATGGGAATCATTTGGTTGGTTGAGAGCTCGGATAGAATTAAAGAGAGAAGAGGACCAAAGGATTAGTGTTCTCTCTCTCTCTTTCTCTTTCTCTCTCTCTCTCTCTCTCTCCCTCCCTCCCGCTCTCGCTCTTTCTCCCTCCCTCCCCTTCCCTCTCCCCCTCCCCTTTCCCCTCTCCCTCTCCCTCTCTTTGTCAGCTGGGTAGCTATCTTCTCTTCTTGGGTATCAATACTTTGGGTTCCTGAATCTTCAGACTGTGGGATCAGTGCTCCAACGTCTCAGGTCTTTGGCCTCAGGCCTATGGCCTTTGTGTTACATCACTGGTTTCCTACTTGGCAGATGGCAGATGGTGGGATTTTTCTGATTATATAATCATGTAAGCCAAATCCCATAAATAAATCTTCTCTCGTTTATCTACAAAAAGTGTATTCATGCTGTTTCTCCAGAGAACCTTAGCTAATAAATAGCCAAGTGTCTGCTGAGGGCAAAGGAAGCGAGGGTATTTGTGGGGGGGGAGGTGATATTAGAAGATATAACAGACATTCTACTGCCGTCACCTCTCCCTCATAATGTATAGGAAATGTTGGAGGTGATTCCCTTTAAGAACTGAAATGGAAGAAAAATGAAGACCTCCTAGGGATAGAAACAATGACTGATTAGAAGTTGTGTGGCCTCTTTTAGGAGAGTGAAAGCTCTTCATTTTCCATTTTCCCTTTCATCCATAGGAGTAAGAGTGGGTGTCATTTATTAATCCTGCAGTACATTCAGTTTCCTTTCATTTTCTTTACACTTCTAGCCTTCTCAACATTGTGATAACCAATTCCTACCATTAAATGTTTCCCTTTGTTTGAAACTTTCCTCTGTTTGTAGGTTGTTCTAGTTCTCTGAAAGGCTAATCACAGATACAAACCCATGGTCCACCAGGATAAGCAAAGAAAAATATGGAATAGATGGGAAAGAAAGGTTGTGGTTGATTGGACAGAAAACAAAATAGATCAGCTAACAGGATGTCTTTGTAGGTCAAAGACAATATACCAGAATTTCTGATGTTGAAGGTCTTGACTCTGGCCTGGGGAATAGTGAATGAAGTGAAATGGAAAGGTGATTTCACTGTGATTAACAAGACCTTTAAGCCATAAGGCAATGATGCTACTTGGGTCATTCAAATGACTGTTGAAATTAAGAATATAATGCCAGGGTACGAGGTAAGGAGAAAGGTGTAGATGAATCAGAATATGTTTTCTGAAATTCAGTGATAATTTTATTAGGAAAGCACATTTTAATGGTCGAGATAGACTATATATAATCGCATAAATTATTTTCCTCTCTTCAAAATGCTAGACAAATGCATAATGAAAATGTCAGCCATTGTCCTGTCTCCCATCTCAAGCAATAGCTTTATAACTGCTGGCGGTGAGTCCACACAAACATGCACATTTGGCTGTGGAAGGATGTAGGAATTTTAAATTGTCCTCCAAGGCATACAAAATAAAAACAAAAGGTCATAGATTAATATTTGCCCTTGGCTGAAGTCAATGCAACTCTTTTTTGAAGTCCTCAGTAATAATGATAAAAGAAATATTGTTAGGATTCAATGTTTAATGGTCTGGCAATGGTAGTGTAATTAGTCTGTTCACATTCAGAATAACATGAAATGATTATTAGTGAATGATGAGATTAAGAAGAGTAAGGAAACAATCAGAGGCTCTTCATATCTCATTTCAATGTGCTGTTCAAAAATGGTTTCATGTTATATGGTATTTATAAATTTGATTCCTCAACTTCTCTCTTGTTGAAAGGATGTCTTTTTGTTTTAGGGGGAGGGAAAAGTTAAGTGCTGTGATTTGAACTCAGGACCTTGTGCTTGTTAGGAAAGTACTCTAGTGCTTGAGCTACACCAATCACCTTTTATTCATTAGTTATTTCTCAAGCAAGATCTCAGATTTTGCCCAGCTCAGTCTGGACTACCATTCTCCCATTTATACTTCCCAAGTAGCTGGGATGATAGTCACTCACTGCCACATCCAGCTATATATTATTTAAGGTGGAGGTCTCTGGAATATTTTTCCCAGGCTGGCTCTGGACTGTAATACTCTTGATTTCGAACTGGCATCTTGCTGAAAGCTTTGCAGTGAAGGTACAGTTAGTATAACCCAGCATTTCCCTTCCAGGAGACACAAAATAGCACCAATACATTAACTGGATATCACATCATATAATTGGTATGACGTTATGCTCTTAAAACTGTCATTAATATTTTAGCTGCATTTGCCTTGGAAGTGTTTTGATCATATTTACACACTGTGTAACTTAGTTACGTCCACAAAATAGTCCCTCCAGATAGAACTCATTAGGTTTGGTATTTTACCCTGGAGTATACTTTGCTGTTTCCCTTTATAATTAATGCAGCGCTGTGGATCCCGTTAGCATTGTTACATAGGTCCTGTCTCTACCTGCTACAGAAAGACACTATATTCAGTCACATTCTCTCATCCTGTTGCCAGTTTTATTTCTGCCTGATAAGTGCAGCCTAGAGTCTACTAAATTCAGCAAGTTAAATTTTTATATAGGCTAAAAACAGATACTGGAGCACAAGTCTGGGGATTCAATACTTTATGGTGCAACTTTATCTCCCCAAAGATCTTTTTGCTAAGCTGTAGGTAACTCCTTCAAGCACAGATTTGTAAGCCTAAATCTTAACGGCAGTTTTTCTTAAGATGGTAACAAATCAATTAATATTCAATTATAAAATCCCCTGTTAATATACTGTGATCTGTTGTCTACTCTCCTGTATTTCACCTTATCTGACTTTTGTCTCTTGGGTTTGCATTTCCACATGTCTTTTCAACACTAACCATAGGGATACCAATCAAATCCATTTAGTAACATTAACTAGTAGGTTGGAAGATACAACCAATAAAGTACAATGGAATAGATGCATTATGATTAGTTTCTAATTGTTTTGAAGGCCACAACAGAACAAAGAGCCAAGGAAAAATGCAGAAAGGTAAAGAAGGACTATTTATTTCCAAAATAAAATTATCTATATTCCTTGTTGATAATAAAAATGATACATACTCAGTTTAAAAGTTTCAAATGCATAAAAATGTAAAGGAAGTAAAGGTCATGCAAATACCATAGCTCCAATAGAAATTCATTAACATCTGGCAAGGAGTTATCTATGAAACATATATGCTTTGAAAATATCTGATGTTATAAATAGGCTCATAATAAAGACACTATTCTCTAGTGTGCTTTCCCATCCAATAACATATCAAAGACAAATTTTCCACAGCAGTAAGTGTATAGCTGGATAATTTTAATGACAGTTGCATTAAAATGCAATTTTATGTATGTGCTATAATATTTAATTTATTTAACCCATCGTCCATTTCTATTAGGGATATTTAAGTTGTCCCCAAGTTTTTACTACATAGGTGCCACTAAGTATGTCTGGGTTTTTGTTTTTGTGTGATTTTTTTTTTATAATTCATTAAAATAAATTAAACTTAATTAATTTAAATTTAGTTAAGAATTGATTACTTAAAATTAATTATTTAAAAATTTCCTTGTTCTGGACTGGGAAAGTGGCTTAATGGTAGAGTTGTAGAGTGCTTGTCTAGCATGCATGAAGCCCTGGGTTCTATTCCTCAGCACCACATAAACAGAAAAAGTTGGAAGTGGTGCTGTGGCTCAAGTGGTAGAGTGCTAGCCTTGAGCAAAAGAAGCTCAGGGACAGTGCCCAGGCCCTAAATTCAAGCCCCAGGACTGGCAAAAAAAAATTTCTGTTCCGCTGATGCCTAGGAAGTTAGACTTTTACCCTTTTGTTGCAAGCTTCCTGCAGCAAGAGATTCTGGAAACCTCTGGAAATGGCTTCCTTTGACAGTTTTTATCCAGTATCATAAAGACTCATTATCCTTACTTTGTTCATTTACTCAGTGATGCTTATTAAATCAAATATTTTTAGTTATGTGGGCTTATAGATAGCTATAATTCAACTTAATTTATAAGGAAATACCTGCTCTGTGTGGGCTAAATACAAAACCCCGAAGAGGTGCCCTCTAACACTGAAGAAGTATATAAGGCCGTCCCCTTACCCCTGAAATGGGTATGTACTAATCTCAGAAACCTGTGACTATGTGACTTTACAGGAAAAAAGGTACCCTGCAAGCTTGGCTAATTTAAGGATCATAAACAAGGAAGATTTCCTGGATTATTTGAGTAAGCCAGTGCACTTACAAGGGCCTTTAATGAGGAGAGAAAATGGTCGGAAGGAGGAGGAAGAGGAGAGACTACAAGATGTTATGTTGGAGGTGATTTTGAAGACAGAAGAATACCTGAGCTGAGCAATGCAGGTGGCCTCCAGAATTAGAAGAGGCAAGACAATGGATTCTCCCCTAGCTTCTTCACAAGAAATGCCAAGGACTACTGACCTTCAAGAACTGTAAAAATAAACCATGCTACTTGAAGCCACTAAATTGGTAGTTGTTTGTGATAGCAGTAATAGAAAACAAACAGTGTTTACCACCTAGTAAAAGAGGTAAGCTAATGAAGGTGACTTTTAGATAACTCACAAAGTAGGTGCCATAGATAAGAAACACAAAGAAATTGTTATGGAGATGCTGAAAAAGTGAGTACTTTGTGCTACCACATCAGGGGGACTTCCTGGAGGACAGCAATTGTCGGGACCCAACAGGAAGCAGTAGGAGGAAGGGCACCGCTTTATGGCAGAAAATAAAAGCAAGCAAAAAAAAATCTGATCTTTGTGAACAGCTATTTTTTTCGTGAAACAAAAAGGACCTGATTAGACAGGCCCTGATGGCTCACACCTGTAATCCTAGCTACTTGGGAGGCTAAGATCTGAGGATAGTGCTTCAAAGCCAGCCAGCTCAGGAATGCCTATGAGACCCTTATCTCCAATTAGTCACTAAAAAAGCCAGGAATGAAGCTGTGGCTCAAGTGGTCCAATGTTAGCCTTGAGCACAATAGGTCAGGGACAGTGCCCAAACCCCCAGTTCAAGCCCCAGGACTAGCACAAACAAAAACAAGCAAAAATCACTTGATTAAAATTTCATCCACTCAGGACATGATAGGTCTCTGAGTTAGCAAAATATTTATAAGAATAGTCAACAGCTAAACTGTATGCTAAATAAACTATCCTAAGTGTTGGAATATAGAAATACAGACTGGATAAGCACTCCCTCTCTGCAGAGAACATGCCCTGGCCAAGGCTGGGCCTAGCTCCTTTCCATCTAGGCAAAGTGGATGGGGAGGAACAGATAAAGACTAAGGACCAATAATTGTAAAAAGGCATCTATTAACATATCATCTTTATACAAATTCCACAGCTCCTACCACCTTGCAAACAAGCAACAGATACTCAAACAATGGAGCCCAATTGAATGTCTTTAGCCGACAGAGACAGTGAGGACTCTCTTGGAGATGACAGAGCAGAGGCGAGAAGGCAAGCCCTCTTTGGTGGTGGATTTTGCTTGTTTTGTTTAGCTGATGTCAGAATTCAGGATCTTGAATAATTCCACATGTAGCTTGGGTTTCACCCTGAGACAATTATCCCCCTCCCCAAATAAAACATTTGTTTAAGCTATTCTGTTTTGGAGTGTGGGAAGCAAGGAATGCAACTGTCCAGATTATCTACATTCTTTTTTTTTTCTTTTTGCTTATGTGGTGCTGAGGAATTGAACCCAGGGCCTCAGGCATGCAAGGCAAGCGCTCTACCACTGAGCCACCTTCCCAGCCCCAGATTATCTACATTATTCAAGTCTGCTATCTGTCATTCTCTGGGCATTACTTGTGCATATCATGCCTTCCCCAGTGATGCCCTCTCCTCCACATGCCCCAGTCACCCTTGCTTTCCTCTTTCTTCTTCGGATGAAATTCATTTGTTTTTGTTCTGTTCATCTTCATTCCAAAAGAAATACAGAGGAGCACTTGTTCTCCATTGGCCTACTCCTGTAAGCCAGGCCTGATGCTTCTGAAGAAGAGTGCAGACTGATCTCAGTGATCCCCACAGCCTGGGACGTATCTGAGTGCTCTGGGGACCCGCATTCTTCACAAGAACTGGGCGGATAGCAAGCATTCTCTCTTCTCTCACTCCCTGTCTTTCTTTCCAAGCCCAGAAATGTGACCTCAGACTGACTGCACTCAAAAGGGATGTTTTGAGTTCTATCTTTTCTCAAATCTTTATCCTGAGGTGCTGAATAACTATTCTGGCTTTCATCATCTTCCACTGGAATGCTTGGTACCTTATCCAGAAATACAGGAGAAGGACACCTGAAGGATTTCAATGATGTTGGAGGGTCTTCTGCAAAATATAAGCTGGCTTGAGTGTTTTCAAGAGCATTCAGGACCTAATTAACAAAGAGGACAAACACTGAATTAAATCTGAATATCACCCTCTATTACCCATCTTTACTCGCTCTACCTATTAAAGACTATTATCTAATTTTCATGAAAATAATTCAACTATCAAATTTTACATTAGAAAAGACTTTATGTCTTGTGAATGGTAACTCTGTGTGTGTGTGCATGTGCATGTGCGTGTGTGTGTGTGTGTGTGTGTGTGTGTGTGTATGTGTGTGCATTCACATGTGTGCATGTGAACTCAAGGCCTGACCTTCTCCTTTAGCTTTTTTGCTCATGGCTGGTGTTGTACTTCTGACTTTTAATTGGAGATAAGAATCTCATGGGCTTTCCTCCCTAAGCTGGCTTCAAACTACAATTCTCAGATCTCAGCCTCCTGATTACCGCTATAAGTCACTGGCATGTGGCTGGTGTGATTGTTTTGCAATCTAGAAAGATGATTTATTAGGCTAGACTTATCTGTTTGGGACTGGATTTGCTTCAATGATAAAGAATTCACTTGGATATACAAGTCATCCTTAGGTTTAGATGTTCCATAGCTCAGATTTCCCATAATGTAAATTTCCCATAGCTCAGTTTTGAATAAAGCCATGTAATATATACATACTTCATTCATTGAAGGTCTTAACTTTGCCCGAGTTGCAGCACACTGGCCTGCCAAAGAGAAAAGCCTGGCAGAGAAGTTCCGAGGACAGGGCTCAATTTTCTTGTCTAGAAGTGAGAGACATGAATCAAGACCTCTCTTCTCCATCAATTCCATAAGGAGATCACGCTAGAAAGAGGAAGAGATAAACTTATTACCTAGAAGTTGACTTGAAAAATAACTAAAAAGGAAATCAAGTATGCCAATGATGACAATTCTTACCAGCTGAATATGTTTGGGATCATCTAACACCACTTTACAACCTGTCAAAACTTCCATGATTACCTAAAAGGTAATATGTACAAAGTCAGCTATATATATTGAGAATATACATGTTATCTGTTGTAGCTATTAATCACAATGAATACAACAGTTCTAATTATCTTTTTTGCTATTTTTTGTTTTCACTGGTAACCAGAATTAAAATATAAGATAGCAGTAAGTCAATGAGCCTAGATGTTAAAGCTCTTTGCATATTTCTTCTGAGAATTAAGAACATTCTTGGTCAGCTAGGAGTGTGGCTTAACAGTAGAGTGCTTGCCTCACATGCATAAAGTCCTGGGTTCGATTCCTCAATACCACATAAACAGAAAAGGCTGGAAGTGGCGCTGTGGCTCAAGTGGTAGAGTGCTTGCTTTGAGCTAAAGAGCTCAGGGACAGCGCCCAGGCCCAGCCCTATGACCAACCAAAACAACAACAACAAACAGAACATTCTTGGCAATAAAAATCTCTCCTTATTAACTGGTAGTAGTTACTCACAATTCCAAAGCTGAAGACATCGGTTTTAATGGAAAGTTTCCCCTGTCTGATATACTCTTCTGGCATGTACCAAAGATCTTTCCTGCTGCTGCTGGTCATATTAATGGTAGAACTCTGAGGTTCTAGGTGGGGTCGGAAGTGTGCCATGGCAAAATTAGTCAGTTTAGGTTGAAACTGATCATCCAAAAGTATGTTTGCACTGAAATTGTGATTGAGGACAAACAAGACACAACATCATAAGGATGTTAATAAAATTACAACATAGTAAGCTCACCTTTTTATCCGATTAATTCAAAACATTGACAAAATGAAGCCAAACATATATTTCCATGGACTTCAGACCTCTTAAATCATTTCCTCTTAAGGCACCGATCTAAGTATGGTATAAAACCTCACCTATGAAGAGTGGGCATTTCACATTTACAGAGATAGATAGATAGATAGATAGATAGATAGATAGATAGATAGATAGATAGATAGATAGATAGATAGGAAAATTGTGAGAAAAGCTGCAACTATGTCAATAAATCAAACCATAATTAACCATAGAGCAGCTTTCTTTGTGGTTTTCTTACATTTAATGACAACATGAAGTGAGTTTTAATCAGCTAATAACTAAGGGTTTCTTGTATGGAAATAGTTGGACTGTGGAAACTTGGCTTACCAGCACACAGCCACTAACTGGGAACAATCTGCTTTTGGTGCTGGTAAAACTGAGGCTTAACTTCAGGGCTTCCTGTTTTCTCTAGCTTCTTTTGCTCAAGGCTAGCTCTCTGCCACTCAAGCCATACTTCCATTTACAGCTCTTTAGTGGTTAGTTGAAGATAAGAGTACCACAGACTTCTGCATAGGCTGGCTTTGAACTGTGAGCCTCTCATCTCAGCTTCCTGAGGTGTCAGCTACCAGTGCCTAGCTTCAGGGCTCTTGGTAGATCCTGCTTTAATGATAGCCCAACCCCACAGTTCCATCTTTAAGAACTTTTTGCTCTGACTTTTGAGTTTCATTTAAAATGTAACTAACTGCAGAAGTTAGATTCAGTACATACTTCTCTCCATCCCTTCCTCCCCTTCTCCTCTTTTGCCATCTCCTTCTCCTGCTCCTTTCCTCTTAACCCTTCTTCCCTACTCTGGCTTAAGTAGTTGTTCTCATACAATGGCAGAGGCCTGACGGTGCCAAAGCTGAATGCACAAAATACATAAGAAGGACCAAATCCTTTCTAGATATAAAAGAAAGAGAGGGAGCAAGAACAACAATGATCCCCATAATTGGAGGCAATTATTTGACCCGTGACAAAATTAGTGGAAATTTCCTGCAACTGGTAAATCCTACATCTGTGAATGATAGGCAGAGGTGATTTGAGTGCCCACAAACACAATGCTTACTCAAGAAACCCACCAAGAACCTGGGGTCAGTGAGAGGTCATCAACAAGACATGGAATTATTCGAGTGCTGCATTTACACATTGAATAATGGCACTGGGCGAAAAGAAAAGTTGTTTACCAGCAGACCTTAGTATACGTCATAAATCTTGAGTTCAGTGATTTATTCTGTTCTAAATAAAGGTTAATGGCAGCTATGGAAGAAGGATGTTCTGTTTCAGGAAGAAGAAAATCACAAAAAAAAAGCCCTTCCACAATCCATGTCCACCCTAATGCTTTCTTCTGCCTCAACTGTAAATAGAATGTTCAAACATAAAGTGCCTTCAGCTACAATGCAGGACAGCTGGGTAAATTTACTCTGTGGGATAAAATAGACTAACAAAGTAAAGATGGTAGAAAACAACTAAAATTACAACAATGGATTGCCAAGGGGGCAGCTTGGTTGCAATCTGGCAACCAAAAACCAACCAAGCAAACAAAAACCAAGAAAAGAAAATGCCCAAAGAACAAAAAATAAACACATAAAAAATGACATTATAGTATATGGTGGACCAAGTGGACCACACTTTCAATTTGCTGTTTTTGCAACTTATTTTTTCTATGCTTGACTGCAAGCTATTTACTAACACCCAGAGACATCAGCTCTCCTGGTAGGTTTCCTAGCAGAAGGACTCTTGGTTATACATTGAAGACATGAGGGGAATTCATCACAGGTGATGAGTTTGTGTCCTGGCTCTGGGCTTGTTACTTTATCTCTTTATTAAGGTGGAGTCTTGACAATTCCTTTGGAGGATCTGAATCTTCCATGCAACACCCCTTTATAGTGAGAATTGTTTTGTGTGTCAGATTGCTTCCAAGCTTCCGGGCCTTAAAAAGTAAAAATGATACACCTAGATTAAAAGGCAGGATTTGAACTTAGGTGCCAATGCTGTAGTTGACATGTAAGAACATAACCAATATATGTACATGTGTATGTGTCTATGTGACTATACTTAACGGAATTTACCAATACTCAGCCTCTGTGTTTAAGAACCCTCAGGAAAGCTCAGGGCTTCCCTCCCCAAGTTAGCCCCAGAGACCAAGAGAACTCAACTGGCCTCTTTGGTGGCCTGACGTGAGATCGCATATCGTATGTCACAGCTGTGACAACAGTGCTGCACCTCTCCACAGGTGTCCTGCCTCCCCTCAGATGAAGCAAGGCCCAGTTTCCTCAGACATGCGTGTTACTGGAAAAGTGGCTACACACGCCTCCATTTCAGCATGCATGGTCTCTTGCCTGGAATCATATGGACCTAAACCTAGTTTGCTGTTGGTTTATGGGATTTTTCTCTTTCCCCCAGTGAGCCCAGGGAATGTTTTAGAATGAAAGTTAGTTGGTGCTTTACAGCTACTTGATGATCCTAAGCTTTCTGTGCAGAAACTTCATCAGAGATGTTCCTCTGTGAGATAATGTACCTCACTAAACTAACACAGTTTCTTTGAACTTCACTTTCCATGCAAGTAAAAGGATCTTGCAATGTCCACTTCACTAGGTTTTCATCAAGATTAAACCTTTAAAAAGTAAGTAAAGCTGGGCACCAATGGCTCATGCCTATAATCCTAGTTACTCAGGAGGCTGAGATCTGAGGATCATAGTTCAAAGCCAACCTGGCAAGAAAGCCCATGAGATTCTTCTATCCAATTAACCACCAGAAAGTTGCAAATGGAGCTGTGTCTCAAGTGGTAGAATGCTACTTTTTAGCAAAAAAGCTCAGGAACACTGCCAAGGTCCTGAGTCCAAACCTTGAGACAAGTACAAAGACACAAAAACAACAACAAAAACAACAACAACAAAAACTATAAGTAAAGCTCCTATTATTTAGAAAGGACTTCAAGATACAGTTTAAATAATATGGACTGGTAGCTGGACACTGGTGACTCAGGCTTATAATCTTAGCTACTTAGGAGGCTGAGACCTGGAGGATCATGGTTCAAGTCAGTTCAAGCAGAAGCATTGGTTGTGAGACTCTATCTCCAAATATCACCACAAAAAAATCAAAGCTAGTGGCTTGGTTCAAGTGGTAGAGTATCAAGCTAGCAAGCAAGTCAAATAACCACGAGGAGGCCCCTGTTTAAATCCTAATAACACACATACACACTCACACCCACACCTCCCACCCACATACGGTCAACACTGAATATAGACTGGCCATTGTCCTTCTTACACCTTATCTTAAAATTCAAGAGGTTGGGTTGGGTAATATTAGAAGTTTAAGGGCATTGATTGATTGAGGCAGTGACCACCACATGTTGCTTGTTTCTGTCTAGCAAAGCAACACGTGGTGGTAATCAAAACACCTGGTTGATTGTGTGCCTATATAAGACCTGCAAATCCTTAGCTTGGGGCTCTCCTCCTGGGCTCCGCTGTGTCGGAGTGTAGGACGAGGCCCAAACTGCAGCCCGTTTAAATAAAACAGCTGTAGAGTCTGACTCTCGGTGGTCTTCTTGTGGGGGGGTACTGTGACCTTGGCATTACATTGATGATGACAGTGGTACAACAGGGTACATCCTGGTCCTCAAGTCCTGCTTACTCTAACCTTTGGTTAATCAGTACAATGTTAATTAGTTTCAAGAAACCAAAGTCTTAGACACATTTAACTGAAGCAATATTTCTAGGTAATTTGACAATAGAGAGGGGAAAATAAACCTTTTTGGCATGTATTGTACATGCATGTACATATCTATCTATGTCTATCAAATCAATGTTGAGGTTTAGGTACAATAATAAAGGCAGGAGGGAGCTGCGTCCTTAGGCAAAACTGTTCTTGTATCTAGGGAGTTGTGGGGGGTGGGGGGCGGTGAGCAGGGGAAAACACTAATCTGTTGCTTCCTGCCCAGTTTTCCCAACTACTCAGTCTTTCTATTCCCTCACAAAGGAAATGATCCATGCATTTACTCACTCCAACCTTTGAGCCCTGATTAATTTCCACTTTAAAAAAAAAATAACATTTTTAAGCAATTTTTTTCCTTCCTTTCTCTTGGAACTCTGTTTAACTTGGCAGGAGACAAATGGCAATACAATTAAAGAAAAAGATTTTATAGGACACATTAGAAATGTTCACCAAGATTATCCCCTCACTTTGGAACCATTAGCAGGAATGAAACGTGCTGAGGATAAAATGTGTTTCCATTTAAAATTGTTCATAAATGTGAAAACAATTAAGTTTTCTAAAGGATGGGATGGAAATAACAAGTAGGTTTACTGCTTTCAGATGCTTTTATGTGATCCTGTAATTCAAAAACATCTTCGTTGCCCAAATAAAAATGTAAGAGGCCCTTTGCCAAGAATACAGATTGCAACTCTTTGGGATTCTTTTCTTTAAATCCTTTCCTCCTCAAATTCCACCATCTGGAAGTGAGTTTTGTTTTTATAACATTCTATTTGAAGAGTTCAAATTACTAAAGCATTTTTGGGGGCTAAATAAACCACTAGACTTGTTGAAAATGCCCTTGGAACGTGGGTTTGGCTTCCTCCTGTGGGTGTTCCCAACTGAGACCTCCACAGTTTCTTCCTTAGAAAGCCATTTACTCATGCTGCTTGAACAAACCAAGGTTGACAATGCAGAGTTCCAGGCCTTATATCCCCCTCAAAGATGGCTGGCTGCCTGCTATGATATTCACTATGTGTTCACTGATTACATTACCGAATTTTGTACCATAAATTCAACCTACTCTCCTCAATGTTTCTGCTTCACACCCCCTCTAAGAGGTGGAGTGGTAGAAGCCAATATGCTCCAAGTAATCCAAAACCATTAATCCCATAATAAGAGGATGATTGCTAGACTCACACAAACATGGAATGTCACCTCCTCTTGCCTACCATGCGACAGAGGCAAGTTACTAACTTGGGACTTTCTCCTATCAAACTGAGATGATAACAATTAAAACCTACAGTCACCATTGTTGGCAGATTAAGAACCAGGTATTTAGTGGGTGTTTGCATCAGGTCTTGCATCCTTTGGCTTTCACTGAGTTCCCTAATCCGCAAGCCTGAAGTCTTTCTGTCACTCTTAATATGTTCATATTTACCAGTGCAGACAGGATAAACTGAACTTATTTGTTCTCTTTGGGGGGTTCTTTATGCTGTGCCTCTCATATTGAAAGTCCGTCTCCCTCCCTAATGTTCATCCAAATCCTCCACACAGCCATAAGATGTGCTTCTACCGCATGCATCTCCCTGCACTGCTCTGAATTCCTGTGCTCCTCCCTCACTGTTCCCACTGGACAACCTCAACTGTACCATTTGGTCCTTAACTGGAGGCCATCGCATGTTGTTTACAACAGCACAATGCTGAGCCAAAATAAATGGGATCTCTGTTTATTTAGAGGTATTATGTAAACATTCTGAACTTGGATAAAGCAAATATTTAGCCCATGTGATTGGCAGACATCAGTAATTGAGTTCAGAAAGCACCCACCCTAAGTTCCTTCTCACCACTGCACTTGGGAAATCATTACCAATCCATCATAGATGGAATGTGAGCTAAAATTGATTTGTCATGGCTGCTAGAGTGTACTGCCTCTTTTTCAGATGAGATAAACGAAGCCCACATGGCTGACATGACTTATTTCATGCAAAATAGCTTAATGTCAGCACCAGGACTAAAATCTAGCTCTTCTAATTCCCTGTTTGGTGCTCTTTTATTTACTACAGTTAAGGAAGGTGGGGGGGGGGACCTTTTCATTCAATTATATGAATAAAAGATTAAGAAACTGTCGATTACAAGGAGGAAGGATGAATTTTTACTTTTTTTTTTCTTTAGCTGTTCCAAAGACAAAATAAACTAACACCCAGCCATTGGATTTTAGCTTTAAATACAAAAAATACTATAGTAATTAGATCTGCACTCAAATGGAAAAAGAACCCCATGTGCTAGACCCTCCCTCATGGCTGGAGTTCAAACACAGGTTGGAAGGAACACACAGGAGGTAGAAGAGATGAGTCTAACATTATGTGGGAATCAGATCTGGACTGCACATTCCATTTATGACCTCATTTCAAACTCACACCCCCATCTAGCAAGTGCAGTGATGTCATGCTTACCTCCAGATGGCACAAAGGTCATACTCTTAAAGAGTAACAAGAGACAGGGACAATAATGAGATCACTGGGGTAGTTGGGGAAGGAGAAAAGGAGAGAAAAGATCAGGAAGAAAATAATCATTTCAGAAGTTTTCTTAAAAGAGCAATTCCAGTGTGGGATAGCGGCTGCAGGTATTTCCTTCAACACTCCTAAGCTCTGCCCCGTAGAGAGTCTGATCAGCATAAAGGTTGGCTGGCATTTTACAACTTTTTAACCAAGTTTTTATATAGATAGAATTAATTATGAAGAATGACTGGGGTAAAGACTTAAGAATTTTATTTAGCAATTTGAAACTGTCTTGGAACTTCTTCTGATAGTGTGAGCAAGGTTTCACTCGTTATTTTTTCTAATAATTTTGTTTTTATTATAAGAATAGAAAATACTCCTTGCACATTTTAAATGGATGGAAAGAAAAAAATTAATCTATTAGAAAACTAACCTGGGACTCAGTAGACACTATGTTGAAAATGAACTTTACAACTTGTGGGCAGAAGTGGGAGGGAAAAACTGGGAAAGAGTGAAGGAAAGGATGACATTGTAAAAAAAGAAATGTACTTATTACCTGACTTATGAAACAGTATTCCCTCTGAATATCACTTTTATAATAAATAAATAAATAAACCTACAGTCTATCTAAATAAACCCTTGTTGATATTTTGGTATGTTTTACTTTCAATCTTTCTTGTAAGTAAAGTAATCTGTAGTTCTATAGAGTTATAATTATGTGTACAAGTATGTACTATATACTATTTCATTTTGTCTTCTTACTTTTTTCACTTTATACACATTATTCCATGTTATTTCATACTTACAACATCAACTAATAACATTATTTATAATGTCAACTGATTTATGATAAGGTTTTCCATGGCCCACTAATCTGAAGACTAACTATAGAAAAGAAAAGAAATAATATCTTCTATTTTTCACTCCTTCAGAAAAAATACTTCCTTGATTTACTCAGGAAAAAGGTCACTCTGTTCTATATAGATTTTGACAAGTGTTTTTGTTGAGCCAGTTATCAGGCTATACAATAGATGATATTCCTCCTGAAAGCTGTCGTTCCCTACAAACAGTTAAAAAAATGTACAACAAAGACAAAAGAGGCATGTATTCCAGAACATACAAGGCCAAGAACCACAGAGGTTCAGGATTAAAGTGAAGTGGAATTTTCCTTTAAGAGAGATGAAGGTGAGTAATCTAGGTCTGACGATTGACAACTGGTGTTTGTCTGGGGATTGATTGTCATTACCATCTGACACATGTTCGATGACCTGAATGAACGGTGTTAGTCTTATTCCAGCTCTTAGAGAATAGGGGTGCGGGTCACCAAACAAGAGAATTAAGTCTATGGTAAGAGTTGGCACTAATTAACATCTTTGCCTTGCAGTTCAGCAGAAAGACTTGGAGTTCAATGGCTGTGAGAAGGGGTTGATAGGTGATGAAGCAGTAGGGATACACTGATGAGCCTTTGTAAAACCAGTTCTCAAGCTAATGTTTATAGCTCCAGAACTTTGTACTCTAACACATTAACATTCTGAGTGGGTATAGTCTATTGATGGACATGACTGAATGCTCTTCCAAATGAATCCATCATTAGTTACATTTCCACCTCAATTTCTGCTTCTTCCACAGTATTTTTCCTTAGCTCTGATTAGATCTCTTTGGATATCCTCTTTGGATATATTTACTTATTGAGGATTTTGTCTGCCAGTCTTACTTAAAATTATTTTATAAACCAGTATAGGGGAGACTGTTCTGGAAGAACTGGCCTCCTCTTCAGTTGTGATACTACTTGAGAGAAAGCAGATTTTTTTCTCTTCCCACACACAACTCCAGACAAGTCTCAGAGTCATTCACCACAGCTCAGTTTAGCAAATATAGTTAATTCTTCTCATGAATAAGGCCCCTTCTAATCTCCTATTTACCACATTCTTTATCTCCAATCGTGTTTTATCCTCCAACCTGCAAATCTTCTCAAGCAAATCTGTCTTCCTTGCTTGGAAATGCTTTTATGTGTGTTTTTTTCTGGAGCTCAAACTCAGGGCTTTGCTGTCTCACTCAGCTTTTTTTTTAACCTACAGCTTAGTGCTCTACAATTTGAGCCATGCCTCCACTTCCAATGAGGAAAAGTATAGATAGAAATATGTGAAATATGACCCACCTGTGGTGGTGAAAGGTATAGTCTAAAGCTCTGTGATCATTTACCTGGATATACTGCCACAGATGACTGAGCATGGTTGAATGTTGTGCAAATATCCAATGGCTTTGGATACACCAATTAATACGCTGATTCGGATGTCCCACGAGAGTGGGGCTGTGTTACCCTAAGAAGACAGTGGCAGTAAGTTTAGTTACATTTTCTGAATATAAGCTAATTTTCCAATATGTCAAGAAGGGTAAAGGACAAACATGTAGGTTTCTTATCAACCTATTTTGAGTTCCAAATGGGTTCTTATCTACTACTGATGATGGGCCTGCTTCTTTAGAGATGATAGAAATATTTAATTTTTTTTACTTTTCACCTTCTTCTCTTACTTTTTTATTAGCATACATTACTGGGGGTGTTGGGGACTCTGTGTGACATTTCCATACACATAAGCGACCTCACCTTCTCACCCAATACTTTTTTAAATTTTAGCTTAATGAAACATGACAGGAGTAGGTATATGGCTCAGGGGTTGAGCCCTTGTCTAGCATGTGAAAGGGCTAGGATTTGATTCCCAAATCCACAAGATACACAAGGGAAGCCCCTTAAAGATTTTAAAATTACTTGGGGCCATAATAGTATCAATAACTAAAATTAGTTTTTTGTTCTCACTCTCCCTGAAAATTAAACTATTTGCAATCAATTCTTAAACTTGCCCTTAAAATATGTCATAGAGAAGATTATGGCATTCATTTAACTCTTTCTTTTTTATTTAAATTTTTATTTTGTTATTTTTATTATAAAGGTGATATACAGGGGGTAACTCATCACTTTTATGTCTGACCTTTGTATGCAATGATATTTTCTATAAAATTATGCAAATTAAAGTTACCTGGGAAATAAGAATAGTAATATATACTCAGGTTTTTAGAACCAGTACGGAGTAAGAAACCAACAAATATGTGGCATGCATGTTGCTTGGAACTCAAACCCTCTAATTATTTATGCAGTTTCTATGAGTTGGAAATTAATTCTTGAGCCCAGCTTGGTGGTACATCCCTGTAATCATAACTACTCAGGAGGTGGAGGCATGAGAATCTGGAGTTGTAGGCTGGCTCAGAAAAAGTCAGTGAACAAGGAAGCAAACAAATGTAACACAAAAAGCCAGAAACAGGGCTCTGCTGACTCACTGTTTGCTTATAGCATGCTTGAGGCCCTGGGTTCCATCTTCCTTACAGAACTAGGAAAAGCCTATTTTCTTGGTAGAGCCCTCTTGTGCATATGGCTTGACTTTCCAGTTCCCATGGATCTCAGCAGACCCTCCCTTACCCTTGTGCTTCAGCAGGTCACAGGACCAGGCAAATGATAGACATGACTTACTGCACACTGTAGTCGGTCGAAAAGGGTTCCATTGCTCATGTATGGATAGACCAGACAGAACTTCTCCATCTCCATAAAATACGCAGCCAGTTCTAGTATGTGGGGATGATGGAACCTTGAAACAGAAGGTTTTGAGAACCATCAAACTGTCTGTTCGGATAGGATACGAACAATTCACTGCTTTGGAAACATGGAGAATAGATCAAAAAGTAGATAAACACAGCCAAGGAAGAAGCAATTCCACTGGACATATGACACAGATTTGCTTTCTGTACAAGTACTACAATTATGCACATAAAATGAAATATCTATATGTGAACAAAATTTTATGAAACCATGTACAGTTTTGAATTTTGAAAACTAGGACAACCCTTCACTAATTTTTTTGGGGGGTGTTGGTCATGAGGCTTGAACTCTGGGCTTGGGCGCTGTCTCTGCGCTCTTCAGCTCAAGGCGAGTGCTCTACCACTTAAGCCACAGCGCCACTTCTGGTTTTCTAATGGTTTATTGGAGATAAGAGTCTCACGGACTTTCCTACCCAGGCTGGCTTTGAACTGTGATCCTCAGATCTCAGCCTCCTGAGTAGCTAGGATTACAGGTGTGAGCCACCGGTGCCCGACTTAATAATTTATTTTTATCAGTATGAAACACCATATACTTATGGTATTTATAGATAAAAATAATGCAACAGAAATTGATCATTTGACTTATTTAAATGTACAATGTAAATAAAATCACTAAGTTACAGTATCTGAATAGAAACTGGTTTCTATTCATTCATTTATTGAGTATTACTATGTCAGGTACTGGATCTGTCCCCGGTTACAAGCTGGGAAGAGATAGCAAGTCTTCACAAAAATTATATCCTTACATAAAATCCATGTAACTAGTAATTTCATGCCAAGAAAAACAAGCCACAGATTTCTATATGAGTGTAGAATATATCTCTCAGGCTCCCTTCATAATAATAATTTATTAGCCTACTAACAAAACTATTTCCCTGAGTGTATGTGCCATTGCTATGAACACCTCTGGATGACAGATAATCACTATGAAATATAAAACATGTGGCATTTACTAGGAATTCTGTGTAATTCAACAATCATTTATTAAATACTATGATGTCCTGGACATGGTTGGGAATATTAAAACAAATGAGGCTATGGAAAAATGTTTATTTTTTATATATATGTGTGCATGCTGCTAACAGAGCTTGAGATCACTTATCTTTTTGCTCATGGCTGGTGTTCTACTACTTGAGCCACACCTCCAGTCCAGAATTTTGCTGAAGATAGAGTCATTCAGACTTTTCTGCCTAGGCTGGCTTCAAACTGAAATCCTCTAGATCTCAACATCATGCTTGGCTAAAAAATATTCTACTTATAAAGGACTATTTGCTTTTGTAGCAACTTATACTCTGTCTCTCACATATACAAATGTATGTATGAGGTGTGTAAGTGTGTGTGTGTGTGTGTGTGTGTGTGTGTGTGTGTGTGTGTGTGTGTGGCTATAAATAATGTATATATAGCTTGGGATTAGTTTTATCCCTCATCTCAGGGTGTGTCTGTATGTATACATAAACACATACACATGTATGTATACATGTGTGCCATTCCTGAAGCTTGAAGTCAGGGCCTGTATGCTGTCCTTTTTTGCTAAAGGCTCACACTCTACCACTTGAGCCACAGCTCCACTTCCAACTTTTTGCTGGTTAATTGGAGATAAGAGTCATGGACTTAGCCGGGCGCTGGTGGCTCACACCTGTAATCCTAGTTACTCAGGAGGCTGAGATCTGAGGATCACAGTTCAAAGCCAGCCCGGGCAGGAAAGACTGTGAGACTCCTATCTCCAATAAACCAGCAGAAAACCGGAAGTGGCGCTGTAACTCAAGTGGTAGAGCGCTCACCTTGAGCTGAAGAGCTGAGGGACAGTGCCCAGGCCCAGAGTTCAAGCCCCATGACCGACCAAAAAAAAAGAGTCATGGACTTTCCTGCCTGGGGTTGGCTTTGAACTGTGATCTTCAGATCAGTTTCCTGAGTAGCTAAGATTACAGGTGCAGGTCACTGGGCTCACCTAAAGACTTATTTTTAATTTTTCTGATTTAAGGTCCCTATACATATTTTTATTTGTACTAGATCTATTAAAATGAAAAGCAATGGACAGAAAAGAAATAGAAGAGGTAGATTCAGCTACTTCAACAGCTGATCGAAACCACTTGCTATGTGGTTCTCTCACAATCTAAAATAATTCTGAGACAAAGTATTTTGGGAGGCAGAAGATAGCAGAAATGTAGACACATAGATACTGTCATGGCCTGATCCTCTGCTCCATTGCCCACGGAATAGAAATGATCATTTGCTTTTTTTATTTTTTGGTCAGTAGTGGGGCTTGAACTCTGGGCCTAGGTGTTGTCCCCCAGCTCTTCAGCTCAAGGTGAGCATTCTACCACTTGAGCCACAGTGCCACTTCTGGTTTTCTGGTGGTTAATTGGAGATAAAGAGTCTCATGGATTTTCCTGCCTGGGCTGTGGCTTTGAATGGTGATCCTCAGATATCACACTCCAGATATCACACACACTAGGATTACAGGCGTGAGCCCCTGGCACCTAGCTCATTTGCTTATTTTTAAACATTACTAACCAAACAGAACAATGGATACTGTAGAGGTCAATGAGGTGTGAACATGGAGATGCTGTGGAGAGAAATTGCTGGTTTGAAGCTCGTGAAATCTCCATAATGACTTGCAGATTCAATATATCAGTATTAAAATTCTAATTACATTTCCCCCAGAAATAGGAAAAAAACTTCTAAAAATTTTAAATCATGAAAGGCCCCAAACAGTCAAAGCAATTTTGAGTAAGAAGAATAAAGCTAGAGGCATTTGCTTCCTGGTATAAACTATAGTAATCAAAATAGTATGTGATGGCATTACAACAAAAATATAGATCAATGGACCAGAATAGGGTTTACAAATAAACTTATACATACATGGTTAGTTAATCCTTAAGGAAGATATAATATAGCAGATGGAAATTTAAAAAATTCTTTGATGAATGGTGTTGGGAAAACTGACATGGGAAAGCAGGAAATAGCACTGGTCTCACCTCAAATTCAAAAATTATCTGAAAATGTACTTAAGACTGAATGCAAGGTCTAAAACCACAAGGCTTTTGGGAAAACAAACAAACATAGAAAACAGCCTCCTTGACATTGGTTTTTGCAATACCTTTGGAGATGACACCAAGAATAAAAGCAATCTTGCTGCAATTTTTTTTTCTGGTTCTGGGGCTTGAACTCAGATCCTGTGTGCTGGCCCTGAATCTTTCTATGCTCAAGACTGTGCTCTACCACTTGAGATACAGCACCACTTTAAGCCTTTTCAGAGTAGTTTATTAAAGATAAGAGTCTCACAGGCTTTCCTGCTCTGGCAGGCTTTGAACTGAGTTCTTTAGAGTTCAGCCTCCTGAGTAGCTAAGATTAGAAGCATGAACCATCAGTGCTCAACTTTCTTTCTTTCCTTCCTTCTTCCTTCCTTTCTTTCTTTCTTTCTTTCATAAAAGACTGGGGGGGGGGGGGGAAATGAAAAAAATAAAAAACTTTAAATCCCTGAAGAGGAATAGGATACTGTAGAGCACAGACTAAATATAAAAAAATGAGCAAAATGAGTAATGTATCTATGTTACCTTTTGTATAAGAGGAGGAAAATAAAAAGGCAAATACTTGTTGGACTATACATAAAATATCTCTAGGAATATATAAAACAAACAGATAACTGTCGCCTTTGGAGATCCAGCTGGATTGTGGGAGAAAGTCTTTCTTGGTTTCTTTGCCCTTTTGGAATTAGAAAATGTCTGAATCTTACTTTTATATGCAAATGATCAATCACTGGAATTTGAAACATTTTTTTAAACCAGCTATATAGTAGGTATTTAGCTTCTGCTGTTTTAGTTTCTGTTCCTGTGGATAAAGCCATGGAATTCAGTATAATTAATGTCTTCCGTCCCTCCCTTTCCATCAACCCCCAACTCTACATATCTTCCCGAGAACAGCTGAAAAGAACATTTCTATGCATACGAAGGGTGATGAGTGAACTCCACAGGGCTAGAAGCCTTCAATGAAGAAGAATTTATAGCTACAGATAGGAATATATTATGAAAATGAAGTCATTTAAATTTGTCTCCAAGGACTGTAAGATTCATGAATGAGTTCCCAGAAAATAATATGCACATTAAAAGCATTTGATGTCTTTGTCTAGAACTCTCTTCCTGAAGAAAGTCTCAGTGATGAAACTGTTTCTCAACTGAAATGTCTCTAAGGAACAGGAGAAGGGGGAAATACATACAATTTTTGTTCCAAGAATTACTATTCAGTCATGTTAGTCACACACAATTTAACCTACTTCCTTGTGACAGTTTCTTGTTGAAATATGTTGAAGTGAATTATGTAAATGGTCTATTTTAAAATGTACTTTAAGGAATATATTGAAGCAGATGTCAAAAAAGGAACCCAGTGTTCTAACACCTAACCCACATTAATTAAATGCTAATCACTGTGATTTAAAATCAAAGATAAACAGAGATGAACCCAGGCATGAAGGGGAAAATTCAGACAAAAATATACTCACAGAAGTAAAACTTCAAGTTCAGATAAAAATCTTTTCCAATGTTTCTCATATTGTATTTTCTTGTCCTAAATATATGGAAAACATAGAGTAAGAATAACAAAAGGAACTCTATTTCTGAGGGGTCTGAAATTAGATGGGAATTAATTTAATTAGATAATATTAAAACTTTTTGGTATAAACGAATTTGAATTTCTTTTTCTGGCTGATAGATCTTTAACTGTCATCAGATTTTCAAAAAAAATTCATCAACCCCAAACAGAGTTACAATCATTGCTAAAAAATTGTTCACACATATGTCATGTTGCCAAATTCCAGATTAAAACACTTTCAGCATATTTTCATAATTTACATAAATTCAAAAATATTTTAAAAAGTATTCAAGAAAGATTCAATGACAGAAACTCTTGATCTCACAAAGAATCCAATTCATATTACCTGTATTCTGAGAATTTCATTATAAGTTGGCTCAGTTGCATATGTCAACTCAAAAAGTGTCAGAGGCTAGCCTAGAGCCTGATATATGAATATTGAAGAAATTATTAAATTTATTAACATTATATAGGGTACCTATTCAGTTCCTGGTATGTTATTAATTTTGTTTGTGTGAGCTGGTATTGGGGCTTGAATTCAGGGCCTGGCCACTCTATTAGCTTTTTTCACTCAATGTTAGCAATCTACCACTTGAGTCACACTTCAATTCTTTTTGGTGTTACTGGAGAGTAGAGTTTCATAGACTTTCCTGCTGGAGCTAGGTTTGAATTGTAATCCTCAGATCTCAGACTTTTGAGTAGCTAGGATTATAGGCATCAGCCACCAGCACCCAGGCCTGGTGTGTGTGTGTGTGTGTGTGTGTGTGTGTGTGTGTGTGTGTGTGTGTGTGTGTGTGTGTGTGTGTGTGTGTGTGTGTGTGTGTGTGTGTGTGTGTGTGTGTGTGTGTGCATATATATGTATATCTATATGTATATATATTTATTTGTTTATTTTTTAGTCAGTTGTAGGGCTTGAACTCTGGGCCTGGGTGCTGTCTCTCAGCTCTTCAGCTCAAGGCAAGCACTCTACCACTGGAGCCACAGTGCCACTTCTAGTTTTCTGGTGGTTAATTGGCAATGAGTCTCACTGACTTTCCTGCCTGGGCTGGCTTTGAACCGCAATCCTCAGATCTCAGCCTCCTGAGTAGTTAGGATTATAGGTGTGAGCCATGGGCGCCTGGCCTGACGTATATTTTTTAATGTGGACAGAGTTAAGTCCACGCATGTTCCTAGATCTCAGGTTGCTAAATTCTACCATGAAAGAGTGACACTAAGTATGCTCCTAGGCTTCACCCACCCACCGCTATAATGTTCACATTTGTAAGTTGCTACACTACTCTATTAATGGCTTGTAGTTTCCATAACGTTGTTATAGTTTGGAGATGAAGTGTCCACTAAAAAACTCCTGTGTTAAAAATTTGGTTCCCATTGCAGCAATATTAAGAGATAGGGATTTGGGGAAGCCATTGGACCATGAAGAATCTGACTTCATCAAAGGAGTAGTACCTTGATGAGTACATCATATGATGGTATTTTTTACTGTGAGGTGCAGGGAAGAAGGATGTGAACCCAGTTGGAGAAAACAGATCCCTAGAAGAATGCCACAGAAAGATGCACACAGTCTGTTGCCCCTGGCTGTATCTCTTCTGCTTTCTGGCTTTACTTGAGTTGAGCAGACTCCTTCTACTATGCCCTTCCAAACTGTTCTTCCTCATCACAGGCTCCAAAGCAATGCAGCCAGCTGACAATGGGCTGAAACCCCTGAAACCGCCAGCCAAAATGAACTGCCCCTTTATTAAATTGATTTTCTCAGGTATTTGTCATAGTAATGAAAAACTAACACCCCCCTGCATGAAACTTCCTTTTTTCCTATCCTCGTGAACTGTGAGAGAAGACAATTTCTATGATAGAAAATGTGCAATTTGCTACACTACCCTGTTAATGCCAACAGGACACTGCCTGGAAGGACAGAGCTCCTCTGAAGTACAGCACAACCTGATCCTCTTCAGCTAAGTTCTGGAGACCAGAGACCAGCTTCTGGAACAGTATTTTACATGCAATACATCTGGGGATGGGAAGAAATTAGTTTCTACATTCACGCAGTCATTTCTCATTTCTCTAGGCAACTGAGATCATGTCTTATTTCCATTTGTGAAATTTTATTTTCAAATATACCTCTTCTCAACGTTGATGAAAATGGTGCATTTAAATGTGAAATATGAGCGAATAAATGGACTGTATATCCTGTGATAGTAAGTCTTCTGTACCTGTTTAAATAATTTAATGGCATATGTACGGCTTTGAATCTTCACTTTGTAAACCTCAAAAAGCTCCTCTTCACCGATTAGGAAGTCTTCATGGAAATTTTTGGTTCCATCTATGATATTCTGGAAGCTAATGGAAGGTTTTAGTAATAGTCCTTAGGAAGGAAAATAGGGAGACGACAAATCACTAAGAACCAATATCACTATTGTAACTAAACTTCAGAGCCCATTAAAAGTGGATAGACTCCTCTATAGAGGAGTGTCCTGAACCCAAATGAAGTCCAGCATGTGATGTGTTCTCTGTACAGTTATTTGGGTCCAGTTCTGTCATTTCACACAGAAAATGGATTTTTAGATCTCTAAGCACTAGTATTATGATTTTTATTACCTCTCTAAGAGATCAGCCAAAGAGATGATTCCAAGATTTTGTTTCTTTCTCATTAGGTCAATACATCACTGCTGATTGGTTGTGACCTTAAAATAGCTTCAGAAGAAAGGAAGGAGGAAGGAAGGAAAGAAGGAAGGAAGGAAGGAAGGAAAGAGAAAGACCAAAATAAAGAAAGAAAAAGGTAAGGAATGAAGGAAGAAAGAAAAAGAAGGAAAGAGGAAAAGAAAGAAAAATGGAAGGAAAGAAGAAAATAAAAAGGAAAAGAAAGAAAAAAGGAAGGAAGGAAGAAAGGAAGGTAGGAAGGAAGGATGGAAGGACAAACTCTGGAAAGAGAATTCATGTTAAAAATGCACAATATTCTCCAAGCTTGACTTAAAGAGATACTTTTCATGAGCCAAAGCCTAACTGACTTTCTCTGAGAAGACTAGCAGTTGCTTCTGTTTAAAAAAAAAAATCACCTAAAGTAGAGATTGAAGAAAGTATTTAAGGATAATAAAATACAAATTAACAAACTAACAAGCAATCCTCCCCCAAAACAAACAATAATGACAATAACAACATTTAAAAAACCCTTGGCTTCATCCTTCAGAGCCCAATTTTGTCTGTGTTTTCATAGTCAAAATAAAATATTCTCTAAAGACACACTTAGTATCCTAAGGAACCAAATTTTATATAATTTATCTAATTTCAAAGGAGCATCAGATCTTGTGGCAAAACATAGGTAAGGTAATCTTCAACAGTGTTTAATTTTTTATCAGAATGCCTCCTAGTGCGACCCAATTATTCTTTCTACTAATAAATTAGGGAAGTTAATATGGAAAATACAGATTTCATATAGACCTTCAGCACTGTAATATAAGTATCTCAAAAGATCTTTGCTGAAACAATATGTACAGTTAAACAAGACCCAAGATAAGTTTAAAAGTTTTCTTATGATATATAAAAAGTGGCAAATTACTTTTAGTCTTTTATCATTCCAGTCCTGGGGCTTGAATTCAGGTTCTGAGTTGTCCCTGAGCTATATTACTCAAGGCTAGTCTTCTACCAGTTGAGCCACAGCGCTACTTCCCACCTTTTGGTGGTTAATTGGAAATAGGAGTCTCATGGACTTTCCTGCCAGGTTGGTTTAGAACCTCAATCTTTTCATCTGAGCCTCTTCAGTAGCTAGGATATCAGGCTTGAGCCACTGGCACCTGGCAAAAATGGTAAGTTTTACTAACAAGGAAAGTCTCTCTTATGTTATGGCAAAATTTGCAAATTTATAATCTTTTTGTGTACACATGCCAGTGCTGGTGTTTGAACTCAGCGTCTCGGTGCTGTCCCTTAGCTTTTTCTACTCAAGGCTAGAGCTCCACTTAAGTCACACCTCCACTTCTGGCTTTTTGGTGGTTAATTGAGATGGAATCTCACAGACTTTTCTTCTGTGGCTGACTTTGAATCCAGACCCTCAGTTCTCAGCCTTCTGAGTTACAGGTGTGAGCCACTGATGCCCAGCCTAGTCAATGGATTCTTAACATCTATTAGAACTGTATCAATCAAAATTGAAAATGTTTTCACATATATGAAAGTTTTATACTAAACCTGACTTACCCTTAGGTGTTATTTGGACATTTCCTCCTCTAAATTCACCTGCATAAAAGCACACTTTAAAGAAAATATTTTTTTTTTACCTTTTTTATTACATTCAGGAATAATAGCGTTATCTGCCATAACACGGGTTGCTCCCTAAAAGAAGAAATGAATACAAAAATAACTCTGTCTTGTAAGAAAGAAAAGAGATTTGACAGAATTCTTGTGAGACTACATAGTGCGAGAGAGGAGAATCTAATTTAGAATAAAGTTAGTGTGAAGCAATCATTTCACTTAAATCAGTAACATTAATTTCCATATAAAATTAAGGCTTCTGTGTCAACTGTAAAACCTAAGATGCATTACAATTACTGTCAGCCAGTTACAGTCAATATTAACTGAATTCTAATGCTAAAAGGTGATGACAGTTAATTTGCTACAGGAAGGGACTTGGGGGAAGGGAAGACAAAATAATAGAGACAAGACATACATGAAAATGTCACAACGAAACAAGCTGTTCTATAGAATTAATATATCAATTAAAATACAAACTGCAATATGTAGACATCAGCTAGAAAAAGAAAATTAAAAGCTGAGTTACAGCAAAAGCATAACTCACAGCAGCCTTAATATTGCTGTCTCAGCTCTGACAGATCAGAGGAGGAAAGCGCTAACTCTTCAAATATTTACAGATCTGTAATGTCCTGAAGCCTCAGCTAAATGAAGAATAATGACAAAACTAAGGCATTTCTGGTTTTGAAAGAGTCTTTGTATATATATATCATATAATATGTAATATATATATATATATATATATACTTTGCTATATATATTGTTTTTCTACACACACTTTACTTTCATGACTTTTTTATATAGTAAAGTAAGTTTATTTGAAAGTAAAAGGAAAGTAATGAGCCTCTAAAAAGTGAGAGGCTCCAAAGAAAAATCCTAAAGTATGTTTTTAAATCTAGAATTTCATTTCTTACAAAACTGTCTATATTGAAGATCCAGGGTCATTTTCTATCACTTCTTTTTTTTTTTTTTTCTTCTTTTTTGTCAGTCGTAGGGGCCTGGGTGCTGTCCCTCAGCTCTTCAGCTCGAGGCTAGCACCCTACCACTTGAACAACAGTGCTATTTCCAGCTTTTTTCTGCTTATGTGGTACTGAGGAATTGAACCCAGGGCCTCATGCATGCAGGCAAGCACTCTACCACTAAGCCACCTTCCCAGCCCTCCAGGATCATTTTCTATATACATATCTTCTACCTTTGGTGATATGTTTGGAAATCCAAGCTCCTCATAACTGGCCTCTAAAGTAGTCAAGCCTGCTCCTGAAAAAGAAATAAAAGGATATAGCTCATTAGTAGAATGTTTACCTAGCATGCCTAAGATGCTGGGCTCAGTTCTAGCACCGTAAATAACAATAACAATAATAATAACAATAACAAAGCTAAAGTGAAGGGAATAAGATATGAAAATGTCTATGTTCCTAATATAGTTTTATTTCTCTGGGAGACAGTAAAAATAGATATCTCACTAGTCAGTTCATTTCTAAAGTTCAATTTTATTCCAATGAAATAGTTACAATTTTACATGGGTAAAATAGATTTCCAATGATTGTTCTACAAATGTGCATTTCTTCTCTTAAAACCTGAATAGCTAGCTAGTTTATTGTTAGACACTATTAAAATGGTAAACAGTAGAAGACTGAAAGAAAGATGTAATCATTATCAGCTTTTTGAATATATATTTAAAATGTTTTCTGAGATTATATCTCCCTAGATTTGTTTACTTTTATACTATTTTATACTATTTTGTAGTATAAAATATTAGAAGTGGTTCTGTGTATATGGGTATAATGGTGTGTGTGTGTGTGTGTGTGTGTGTGTGTGTGTGTGTGTGTGTGCATGTGTGTACATTATCAATCACCAAAACTTCCCCAATACAAACTATAAATTTGGTATTTTTATAGTTCTGTGTGAACTGAGATCATCTAGGTAGCTTTCTAGAAACAATCACAACTAGGTAATAAAAAATCATTTCTATATTCATATCTAAAGTTCTGTTTTATACTTTAGAATAGAGTTTTGTGGTGCCTCCTAGTTTTTCTTAGATTATTTTCTAGCATTTCTTAAATTATTTTGCTTGGAAAACTAGCAACAAAAAAAATTGATTAATAAAAATTTCATTGAACACTATAAACAAAACAAATCTAAGAAACATTTGTAGAACATCACATCTTAAACCAAAACACAGCCAAGCTTCTTCGCCAGTGTACTCTGGACTTCCCCCAGGGCAGACCATATGTCAGACAAGTCAATGAAGCTCGATTGATTAGGAAAGGTTTGCAATCCTACAAAGTATGTTTTCTGACCACTAGGGATTGAAATAAAAGTCAACAATAAGAAGAAATTGGGGGAAATTCACAAGAATGTGAAAATTTAAAACAAGCAACCAGATGAGTTCAAGAATAAACCACAATGTAAGTTACAAAACACACTGAGATGAATAAAACTGAAAACACAGGATACATTTCCAAGATTATGATTAAATCCAAACCATCAACTCACAAAGTTACAATTAAATAATGCCATTTTCTATATTTAAAAGGGTCAGAACACAGAACTCTCCCTTTCATTTTGGATTTACCCATCTCATCATACTAGATCAGTAAATAATTATCTTCTATTCAACTCCTAATCTCAAATCTTGAAACTGAAATCAACTTAGCATGTGCTACTGATTAGGAATCAACCAGGAATGTAGAGTTTTTGTCTACATTCAATCCAAATCATTATCTGCTGCATTAGTAAACAACATAGAATGATCATTTACCCTGAAATCTATTCCAGGATATCGAAGTAGAAAACACATACCCAAGCATCCTGTTAAATGGGCGTAGGTTTATATCGAGAACACCAGGCCATGTGGATGGTTTCAGTGGTTGGAGAAAGGCTCAGATAATGAAAAGGCCTGGCATTTATGAGTCCTAGGGACTCATACCATTTTATTTTTTCAGATACAAAGTGAAGCACTCTACTGTTCTAAGCCAAGTGAAGGCATGGTGTAAAGAATAGGAAAAGGGGATAATATCATAATAGATAATATCATAGTGAAGTTTACCAGAAACTAATATTACTTGCTAGATGCCAGTGACAAAACTAAGACCTGGAGGTTTGATGCCAGCCCAGGCAGGCAGGTAGAAAATCCTGTGAGGTTCTATCTGTAATTAATCAGCAAAATACTAGACTGGAGGTATGGCTCCAGTGGTAGAGCACCAGTTCTGAGAGAAACAGTCAAGAAAGATTGTGAAGTCCTGAGTTCAATCCCTTGTCCCAGCATAACAAAAAAAGAAATAAAGAAACTTGTAGTCCATTTATATAAAAATCTTCCCGATAGAAAAAAAAAAAAAAAAATAAAAAATAAAAAAAAAAAAAAAAATCTTCCCGATAAAGTTGTCCTGAAGCTATAATTTTGTGTTACAAATTTCTCAGGTTTTCTTCTTTGTATGTATAAATATTCTCTTAATAGCAAAAGAGAATTTCATGTTACTAAAAATACTACAAAAACGTGTGCAAAATAAACAAAGGTATAAACATGCTTGGATGAAACAAGTCAAAAGTTTCTAACCTAGGAGTCCTGAGTTTATAACACAAAGGACCAAGATCACTCAAGTTCATTATTGTTGAAATGATAAATCCAAGTAGAAAAGATGATAAGAGAAGACTGAGAAGAATAAATGGAAAAATTTTCATGGGTATTGCTTATTAGGTGTCTCTGCTAAACAATAAGGAAAGATGCAGCATCCAGAACAGACAAGTGAGGAGGAATTGTGGAATAATGACAGATAACTAAGGCTGAGTTCAAGTCTGTGGCATAAAAACAGCAATAAAGATAAAAGAAAAAGCCCAAATTTATTCTGGAGATGATGCCTGAACTAAGAGAAGATCCAACTATACTACCAACATCAAATCATATGGTAAAATTAAGGATAGAGCATTATGTTTATTTTACCTAAATACTGTATTTCTGAGGTTTTAAAGAAAACTGTTGCTATCTGCTGATAAAAAATGGAATCTTTAAAAATTTCATACTTGTGTAAGCAAAAGTTGAAATACCAAACTATAAAGTGGTAGAAAGAAACATGTTGTAGAAAATAGGCAATAAAGGGAGAAAATATCACATGCACTCAAATGTAACACTATAAGAACCTCTGCACATAAAAGCAAAGTTCAGAAATCACTGACACATAGTATGAAATATTATATTACTACTTAGGAAGTATATTATAATAATGTATTTACCGTGCTTTGTGATTAGATGAATAGCTCGATGATGTCCCATCTCTTGGAGAATCTGTAAAAGGTCCCCGATCGTCTTGTTTTTTTGTGCCCAGGACCACAGTAACTCTCTTGATCCACTTTTACCTTGGTCTACATATTTTTCAATATGACGAACATCTAACCAGCTGTCTGAAAGTCGCTCCGCTGTGGAAATTGCAATTGAAAGAATCAAAGGACAGTTTGTTTACTCTTATGGAAATACTTGGTTTTGTTACCATATATATTTTATATGTGACTTTTTTTTTCTTGTGCTAGGATTGGGGCTTGAACTCAGAGCTTAGCACTCTTCATTTTATTTTGTTTTTTGCTCAAGGTTAGTGCTTTATCACTGAGCCATACCTCCACTTCCTGCTTTTTTGGTGGTTCATTGGATATAAGAGTGTCATGAACTTTTCTGCCTGAGATTTTTGTTGTTGGTGGTGGTGGTCTTGGGGCTTGAACTCTGGGCCTGGCTGCTGTCCCTCAGCATTTCAGCTTAAGGCTAGTGCTCTACCACTTGAGCCACAGAGCCACTTCGGTTTTCTGAGTGGTTTATTGGAGATAAGAGTCTCAGGGACTTCATTGCCCGGCTGGCTTTGAACCATTATCCTCAGATCTCAGCCTCTTGAGTAGCTAGGATTACAGGCATGAGGCACCAGCTCCTGGTTGCCCGAACCATGATATTCAGACCTTAGCCTCTTGAATAGCTAGAATCATAAACCTGAGCCACAAACACCCAGCTATTTGTGACTTTAAATTTGAATTAACTTAGTATATATTCATCATCTGCCCTCCACGAATACTCACATTAAAAACTTCAGTAAAATAATCAGTCATTAATAACCAAACTGTAGACTTTAGTCTAATTCCACTACTTGATGCACTAGTAAGCTTTTCTATTCTCAATTCCTTTTGAGTTTCCCTCATTGCATTCATGGCTTCTTTCAAGTCTTCTCCAATCTGTGATGATTCCTCAGTTTTTCCTCATCTTTTAGGACAATGCCATGATTCTGTGTCCATCTCAGTGTTTGATACCCAGGGTTTATAATAAGGATGTCCAGTTAAACACCATGTTTACCTGGGCTACTTGGTTGAAGAGGTGCATGCAAGGCTGCTCTGATATAAAATTTACCTTTCTGTGTATAACTAATAACTATATAGGAAAAGCTACTTTGAGGATATAGGAAAAAAACCGAGAAGTGTTTAGTGGTAGGTCTGCGTACAGTGCAACACAAGGCGACTTATGGCCTCGATCTCATGAGCAAATGTCCATGAAGCTGTTCTACTTAAAACTTGAAATGTAAAACTATAATAAGCTTGGTTATTCTTCCTTGGCCTAATAATTATATGAATCCTGACTTGAAAATTCCTTCAGTCTAGGGCTATAGCTCACTGGCAGAGTGTTCACTTAACTTGCCCAAGACCTTTAGTTTGATTTTACACACACACACACACACACACACACACACACACACACACACACACACACTCCATTTTTTAAAATACTTCTGCTTCTAAAAACAAACACTGCAAAAAACAACCCCAAATACTGAAGATATATTCCCGTTCAGGAAAGGGAAAACTTAGTTACACTTCCGTGAGAAAATTAATTGGCTAATATTTGCAGAACATTGTGAATAATACCCCATATAAAGTGATAATATTTGCATAACACAATAGGTTTTGCCTTTCTAAACTAAATAAATCAATTTCCTTTATACTTTGAGCCTTTGAAATAAGACACAGGTGCATGATTTCACAGAGGTTGAAGAGGAAGATGTTTTGGTAGGTTAGATGGTCAGAGAAAGAACAGGAAGGATGACCAAACTTCAATTGACGTTGCAACACACATGGATTGATGCAAAGTTCAGTAGGCTGACTCAAGAGGAGAAGGCCTATCAGATAGAGGAAATGGTTTATAAGGGCTGGGTGCTGGTGGCTCATACCTAGCTACTCAGGAGGCTGACATCTGAGGATCATGGTTGAAGCCAGAAGGGCAGACAAATCTGAGCCTCTTATCTTTAAGTAACCAGTAAAAAAAAAAAAAACAGGAAGAGGAAGTGTGGCTCAAGAGGTAGAGTGTAAATACTGAGCAGAAAAGACAAAGTGAGAGTTTGAGGTCCTGCGTTCAAGCCCCAGTATCACAACAACAACAGAATCCATGAAGGAGCAAAGAAAAGGGCAGAGGTTGTATCAAAGAGTACAAACCCCCTATGTTTACCTTTAGATCTTCAGAGACATGCTTAGTACATAAATATTCCATATACATTTGTTGAAGGAAGAACAGACGTCCTGGTTTAGGGGACTAATCTCAGATTTCTATAAAGTGATACAAAATTGGCAGCTTCACTTTTTTTTTTGGTCAGTCCTGGGGCTTGAACTCAGGGCCTAGGTACCGTCCCTGAGCTTCTTTTTGCTCAAGGCAAGAGCTCTATCACTTGAGCCACAGTGCTACTTCCTGCTTCTTCTGTTTGTGTGGTGCTGAGGAATCAAACCCAGAGCTTCATGCATGCTAGGCAAGCACTCTACCACTGAGCCACATTCCCAGCGACTCTGTAAGAGTTTTATGTATGACACACAGAAAAAGCTACAAATAGAATTTATCAGTAATACAATAGCTCGCACTGGGAAAGGAAGAGTTTAGAAATATGAAGGAAATCCAGGGTTAACTTTCCAGTTCCCAAAAGATGTCATTTCCTCACATATTCCCATTGGTCATATTTCTTTTTCTTTCTTTTTTCTTTTTTTTTCCAATTTCCCTTTTAAAAACATAGCAGGCCATGCTCCTGTGCTTCCCAATCCTGTTGTCTTGGCAAAGAAACTGCTACTGTAATATACCCTCCCTCTAGCACACCTCAAGAGTTCCAGCCAGAACATGAATGAACAGATGTCAAACGAGCTAGGGACTTCAATTCCTAACACTGACTGGGTCAAAGGAGAATGAGTTTGCATTAAAACCTGAGGAACACTAGATTAGGTATAAAGGCATTTTTTTGTTTCTGAATAGCCTAAGCTCATAGTGCAAAAATGGTCAGTACTCAGTGAAAATGAATTCTGCCTGCATGCATGCACAGCTTCCGAGACTAGAAATGAAATATATTTTCTCTTTGTCTAACTGATGATTCATGGAGCAACCTTAATAGCTTTTCCCCAAGGATGACACATTCTGAATAGTAACACCATTAAAGAGCATTATTAGTGTCCAGAAAACATATAATTCATTTAGACCGAATTCTATAAAGCTAAAACTCCAATTTGAGGCAACCCAAATGTAAATGTTGATATGTTAATTGCATTCAATACTCATCGTTTTCTCCAACCCTTGTTTGTTCTCTTTCAGAATACAGAGCGTCGTTTACGCACAGTACAAGTCCAATTAAAAATAAAGAACCAAGCCCCCACTAATTGTATTGCTAAAGTTAGGAATATCTTAAATTGAAAAGGTAAATTAAAGAAAAATAAGCTGTGGCTGAATAATGTTAAAGGCCAATTTCTGCAAGGCAAAACTTTTGTTGAAAGGCATCTTGATATAGAAGAAAGGATGACCTGAGAAATTAAGAAATCGGTTCACCAAAGATAATGATTGCTTAATAAATATTGCTGGATGATCTGAGGTTCCTGGAGGCTGTTTGGAGACTGCAGGTCAGACAAGTAAAGCTAACCACTGGGGAATTCAGTATTAGAAATCATGTCTCCATATGCAAATCTGTCTCTGAAAGGGTTTTTCAGAATAATGCAACACACCTCTATTTGGAATCTTTGTATTTGCATATAACCATGTGCTAAAACCCCTAGGAAATGAAGACAGCATTCTTGCAAAGTTTGTCTTTAGATAACACAACAAAAAAGGTAAGATGCATTTCTTTTTTCTCTATATAAAGCACGCATGCAGAAATTACTCAAATTTTAAATGAGTCTTTAAGATCAAATATATTTTTAACTCCACAGAAGTAAAACAAAACTCAAAGGTATGTTAGCTCTGTTTCTCAAACCCCACTGTAAGCATTAATACCCACTAGCAAATACATTTTATAAGAAGTAACACTTCCATAATTAAGCTCCTAGTACTTTTTTTTGCCAGCCCTGGGGTTTGAACTCAGGGCTTGGGCACTGTTCCTGAGCTGCTTCTGCTCAAGGCTAGTCACTTGAGCCACAGAGCTACTTTGGCTTTTTCTGCTTACGTACTGAGGAATCAAAACCCAGGGCTCCATACATGCTATCAAGCACTCTACCATTAAGCCATATTCCTAGCCCTGCTCCTAGTACTTTTTATGGCATACACACATGTGATACATATTGTTTAACAAGGGAGGAAGGAAGGAAGGCAGCAACATATGATTTCTCCCATGTTCTTACATCTGTCTTCCTTTTTCAATTCCAAGCCAAGTAAGTACCTAATACTATCTCAGGGAGAGAATTCTAGAACAGCTTCCCCTCAATGCCAGTACTCATCTGCAACCTCAGACACTATGTAATTTCATACCTAGAGATAATCAATACTATTTTTCTACACATTCTTCCCATTTGCATAGATCTATTTTCTACACTAAATTGGAAAATCTGTCCAAGTAAGAACTATGATATTTTCTTTAACACAGTGCTTTCTTGGAGATTTGGATGTTTAACAGGTATCTGTTGATCCATTAGTTCATTCAAAACATGATATTTAATGAATGCTTGCTCTGTGCCAGGTAAAATTTTAGATGTTAGGAGAATCTGTATGAAACAAAACACAAAAAAATAACTCTGTCTGCACTAAGTCCGCTAGTCAGATTGATGACGTGTTATGACAAAATACTTGGCTAAAATTACTGAAGGGAGGACAGACTTATTTTAGCTCACAGTTTCAGAGGATTCAGTCCTTCACAACAGCAAGGGCATAGTCAAGCAGAGTAGCTCACCTCATGGGGGCCAGGAAGCAGAAAGACAATGACTGTGTTAGCAAGTTTTCTCTCCCCTTTTTATTCCATGTAAAACCTCATCTATAGGATATTCAGGTCATGTTATCTCCTGCTTAGTTAGTTATATTTAGGGCAGGACTTCTCCTGCTTAGTTAACCATACATAGAATCACCCTTATAGTCACACCTAGGTGTGTGCTTTACTAATCTCTCAGTCCAGTCAGGTAGACAGTCAAGACAAACTATCACATAAAGCTTATGGCCAGTAAACAAATATGAATTATGAAGGATGTGAGAGGTAATAAGGAATATAGATAAAAGCAAAGGAGCCTACGGGAGGAGGATGCATCAGTTTTTTAAAAGCAGTCAGGGTAGGTAATAGTTAAGCAAAAACAGGAAACAAGTGAAGACAGGAGCAGTAAGATTACCTGCAGGAAAATATGCCCTTGCTTATTCAAGTAACAAGAATGGTACTGTGGCTGGAGTCAAGCAAATATAGGGAGGGAAGTGAAAGAAGCTATGGAGGACTTCACTATTTACTTTATGCAACATGGGAGGTTATCAGAGGACTCTGAGTAGAATAATAACACAATATACTTTGCATGCTTAACAGGCTCAGTGAATTGGAAAAAGACTTGATCAAGGAAAAGGTAGTACTAAAGATTCCCATTTAGGGGATTAAAGTAGTTTAAGATCTGACAGTGGTTTGGATGAAGGTGGCTGTGGGGACAGTGTTAAGAAGTAGTTAGATGTTAGATTCTAAAGACAGACTAAACATCAATTGCTGAGACACTGGATGTGGTTTGGGGAAGAAAATGAAAAGTCACAAAAGATGAATATTTTGGCCAAAATAGTTGAAAGGTAGGGTTGCCACTGACTGAGATTGGGAAAACTTTGAGAAAAGAGATGTTTCTGGAATGTTACATTGGAGACCTCCATCAAGTTGGCAAATAGATGGATGATGGGGACAGCCAATGAGTGAGACGGGCTAGAAATTTCAGAGTAAAATTATTAACTTCAGTAACTCTATTAGTAACTGTAGGTATAAATGTTTCCATTCATCATCTAGCTTGAAGTAATCTAGTGGAGGACGGGAGAGGGGAGGATCTTATCTCTTTTTTTTTTTTTTTGTCGGTCGTGGGGCTTGAACTCTGGGCTTGGGCGCTGTCCCTCAGCTCTTCAGCTCAAGGCGAGCGCTCTACCACTTGAGCCACAGCGCCACTTCCGGTTTTTTTTCTGGTGGTTTATTGGAGATAGGAGTCTCACGGTCTCTCCTGCCCGGGCTGGCTTTGAACCGCGATCCTCAGATCTCAGCCTCCTGAGTAGCTAGGATTACAGGCGTGAGCCACCAGCGCCCGGCTCTTATCTCTTTTTATTGTCTTTTTAAAATTATATTTTTATTATTTTTAAGTAGTTGTACATAGGAGTTATCATTCAACAAATCAGCTTATAAGTCTAGTGCATATTGATTGATATCACTTTTTTCATCATTCGCCCTTAAGGATCTTATCTCTTTAAAAAAATTTTTTTATTGTGAAAATACTGTACAGAGGGGTTACAATTACATGGGCAAGATAATGAGTACATTTCTTATCAAGCATTGTAGCCTCCTCCTTTGTTTCCCCTTCCCATCCCATCCTCCTCCCCCCTCCCCCCACCCAACCCTCCTCCCCCCCCCCCCCACCAAAGTTGTAAAGTTCGTTTTTGACATATGCCTTGTATGTCTCATTGCTGCAATGGGAGGATCTTATCTCTTAAATGCATACTGGAAACTTGTGTTTTCCAGAAATCAGTGAAGTACTTTTTTTCTTAAGTTTTTACTGAAGAGCCCTAATTTTAAAATTATAGTGCTGAGTCTTGGTGTTCAGTCAATACTATGTGGAAAATGAACTATACAACTTAATGAGCAGGGACAGAAGGGGGAAAGTGAAGGAAAGGGTGACATTATCTAAAGAATAAAGTACTCATTACTTGACTTATGAAACAGTAACCCCTCTGACACCTTAATAATAAGTACAGTAAAATTATCTTAAAATAAGTGTTTACAGTATATATATGCATATATATACACACACACACAACTTTCATGTAACTATAAGTTCATGCTACAGTTCCAGAAAGCATGGTCATACTGTTTGTCAAAGAACAAAGAACAATTTCTCCTCATAGATCAACTGACGTTGTGTGCCACCTCCCCCTTCCCCCAGCAAAAAATCACTGTTTCTGACAAAAACTATTTTGATGTATTCTTATTTTAACATTAGATGTGGTGCGACCACATGGGGTATCAAATCTAGCCAAACAATTCAGACAAACATCTAAACTACTAGGAGCCAGTGGCTCATGCCTGTCATCCTAGCTCCTCAGGGCACTGAGATCTGAGACATCATGATTTGAAGCCACCCTGGACAGGAAAGTTCCGGAGACTCTTATCTCTGATTAAACATCAAAAAGCCTAAAGGGAAGTGTGGCTCAAATGGTAGAGTACCAGCCTTGAACAACAACAAAAAAGAAAAGAAAAGCTCAGGGGTGGCACCTCGACCCTGAATTCAAGAACCAGAACTGGCACTCACACATTTCAAAAAACAAAATACAAAAAACAAAACTGTGTAGTGTGTAATGATTACATTCAACACTCTAACAGGTAGTTACTCAACTTTCCAGTGTCTGCTTAGTTCAAATGGAGTTTTGAAAGCAATTTCTAGGTTCAAATAAGAGCTGTCCTTTAGATTACATTTGTCTTTCCATTAAGTTTGCTAAATAAACAAGAATTAATAAAGAAAACCAAGAGCCATGTCCACTAGGAAATGTAATTCACGTTAGCACTTCCCTTGTATGTAATTAATTGGAGTGGGGCGGGGGCGGGGAGGGGTGCATTGGAAACATCAGAGGATAAACATCTCACAAGTTTTCGTATAGAAATTGTACTCTGCGGCGCTCTGGCGATAACAAGTAGACATTCTCCTGCACGCGTTCTTCTTCTCATTTTGCCAAGCACTGCTGCGGGAAAGTTTACAAACATCCCAGCTTAGGCGCGGGGGATCTGCCTTTCCCCAGCCTCTGATCCTTTGCCCCTGCAGCGATCCCCCGAAACTGCTCAAGCAGGGACCGGGTCGGGAGGAACCGCGGAGTCCGGGAGGCGCTCACTCACCCAGGCCGCGCCAGCCCAGCTCGCCGTCGCAGCTGTCCAGGACCCCGCACAGCTGGCTCAGCAGCACCGGCGGCAGGTCGAAGAGGAGCGTGTGCGCCGACAGCGCGGGCGCACCGCGGGTCCCGCCGCGCCCGGCCATGGCCAGGCACCCCCTGGGATGCAGGATGCTGAGCCCAGGCTCCTCCAGTACCAGGGCCGCGCGCGCGGGACGGCGTTACACAACCGCGGAAATCCTCCAGCCACCACCACTGCCAAGACCTCAGAGAGCGCCGCGCCCCGAGCCTTGGAAGGGGCGGTCCTCTCGTGACGCAGGCCGCCGCTCCCCCGGAGTTGTGCCCAGGGACCTCTGGCCTGGCTCTGCCTTCCTCCTTGGCTGGAAGCTCCCCTGGAAGCTCCCCTGCAGGCCCCTTGAGCTGAGGACGTGACTGAAGAGGGCAGCCAAAGAATGAAAAAGGCCTGGACAGCGATCTTGGCGCGCCTGCCATCACCTCTGCCTGCCCCGGGGTGAGCTGTCTTCTGGGCTGCTTTGAATATGAGATCATCATTGATTTCATGAAGTCTTGGGTGACTCAAAGCACCTAACTACTCAGAGGGTTGAGATTTGAAAATCACGCTTGGTTTGTAGCTAGCCTGGGCAGGAAAGGTCCGGAGACTCTCATCTCCAATTAACCACCACAATGCCCGAGATGGGATTGTGGCTCAAGTGGTGGCGTGCCAACCTTGAGCAAAAAACTGTCTGAGGAACACCATCCAGGGCCCTGTGTTTAAGCCCCATACAGGCAAGAAAGAAAGAAAAAATGGATGTCATTTTATTTTGTCAAGAAAGAGATGCAAGGGGAGGCACAGGAATGGAGATTCGAAGGGTAAACGAATGCAGTCATGGTACTGGCTGGACACTACGTTGAAAATGAACTACAGAACTTGTGGATGAAGGTGGGAGGGGAAATCTGTGAGAGTGAGGGAAGGGATGACATTGCCCAAAAAGAAATGTACTCTTTATGTGACTTATGGAACTGTAACCTTTCCGTACATCACCTTTATAAAAACAATTTTAAAAAAAAACTTAAAAAAAGAGACAGGTTCACTGAGTAACACAGAAACACAGGAAAAAAATAAAGAAGAAAATAACTATTCATTCTTCTCTCACCCAACCACTCCCTTCTCACTCAACCACTCCCAACCTTTTGGCACAGGTTTGTCCCAACACTTCTGGAATTTAACTGGTTTAAAATGTGCCTACATGGGGTGTCTGCTGGTAAATATGGATGTAGACACCAACGACAGGAAAGGATCAAATCAGGAAAATTGTGTTTCCTTCCTTCTGAGAGTAGTTCCTCCTCCCAGAGCGACTCAATTTCACCACACTCGCTTCTCCTTGCCCTACCCTGGTGAAACTTCCACCTTGTGCTTCCCTGATGAAACTTCCACCACATTTTCCTTCCTCAAAGTGCTTTGCAGAATCTTCTTGTTGCTTTTAACATGGGGTTTAAGAAAAATGGACTGTTGATTTGAAATATTCCATTATAATATACTGTACTATACCACCATAAGCATGGCAAAAAAAAAAAGATAGAGATACTTCAGAAATGGTGACAAAAATGGCAGTCTACATCCTGGAAGTATAGACATGAGGTATCACCTGAAAAAATGCATCAGTTGAAACATTTCAGGTCTTTGTGTTTGGGATTAGCTCCCCTAGAGCTCAACCATAGTGGTATGTGTGCATTTAGCATACAAACCTGAAATTCCAGAGGTTGAATTCCATTAAAACTTAACTGAAAATTGGTAAAGCTTATACTGTTTGGGCAAAAGTTTTGATAGTTCTTCATTCAGATGATTGAGCTTTTGCTGTAAAACTATATTCATACACAGTTCTCTATGTCTTTTTTCCATGGTCTGGAGTTCATTTCAATAAATACTATTTCATATGATCAGGGGCACATAGTTATTGGCCCTTTGTGTTTTCCTCCTTTCCCTCCAAGAGTATCTTCCCTTGGTTTCACTGTGTGTTCATGTTTAGAGTCCTGTATAATATCTCACATTCCAGTGCATTTTAGGTCTAGCTTCCACAGATGAGAGAAAACGTGTTATTTGTCTTTCTGAGTGTGGCTTACTTCACTTAACATGATTTGTTCTAGGTCCATCCATTTTCCTGTAAATGACATAATATTCTTTCTCATAGCTGTGTAAAAATCCATTGGGTATAGGTACCGTATTTTTTTACTCATTCATCTATTGTAGAGCATCTAGGCTGTTTCCATACATTCCCTATGTTTTTAAGGAGCCATTTGACTATGCTGAGTACCACAGGAAAGAAAATACATTTAAGGACAGTATTGGGTGGGTTTTGAATTTCTAGAACAAGGGAGGCTCACATAAAAATAGAGATGAACTAGGACTCCCCTATCAGTAAGTATGTCATTCTGTCCCTGTGACAGATGATCTGACATAATCAATTTAAAAGGAAGATGTATTTTGGCTCATGACTTAAGTGGGTTCAGCTCATAGTTGCTTGTCCCCAATGCTTTTGGCCCATGACAAGGCAGTACACTGTAGTGGGAATGTGTGGCAGAGGTGACAGCTAGAAAGGAAGGCCCCCATTTAACCTGGATTACTTCCTTAGAGGCTCCATTTCTAAATACAGCCAATGACACTGTGCTAAGGACTAGAGCTCCAACATGTAAATATGGGCTGGGCAACATCTAACTATGGACAGCACAAGAGAATAAACATTCAGTCTACAACAAAGCTTCTGCCTGCAAGTTTAGGAAATTCTGTTATACCATTAAGTTTCCAAACATACACCCTAACAGGGGTTGGTAATTACTTATTCATGTCCTATAGTTCTTCATAATGCTGTAGTTCCTCATTTTCTCTTGTATTGAGTTTATTCTATGTTTCTGAAATTCTGAAATCTTTCTTTTCTTTCTCTCTCTCTTTTCTCTTTTTTCTCCTCTCTCTCTCTCTCTCTCTCTCTCTCTCTCTCTCTCTCTCTCTCTCTCTCTCTCCCCCTCCGTCCCTCCCTCCCTCCCTTCTGTGTGTGGTACATGGTCTGAATTCAGGGTTCCATGCTTGCCAGGCTGGTACTATACCACTTGAACCATACATCCAGCCTTTTTTTCCCTTTTTTTTTTCCAGTCATGTGGCCTGAACTCTGAGCCTAGGCACTGTCCCTCAGCTCTTCAGCTCAAGGCTAGTGCTCTACCACTTGAGCCACAGCACCACTTCCAGCTTTTCCTGCTTATGTGGTGCTGAGGAATCAAACCCAGGGCCTCATGCATGCAAGGCAAAGGACTCTACCACTGAGCCACCTTCCCAGCCCCTCATTGGTTATTTTTGAGACAGAGTCTTGCTTACCATCTGGGTGCACTCCAGAGCCTTCAGCCTACATTAGTTTTCTCATCCTTAGTGAGATGACAAGTCATGTGCTACCATTGAGACAGTTTCCCAAAACTTTTCTGCCCTTGAGCTAAAATCCTTGAAGTATAATCTCAGCCTCTCAGAAGGATTACAGAAGGGAGATACCAGCATCCAGCTAGTTCTTAAATAGGGTCACACATTTATGCCTTTGCTAGCCTGGGTTTCTATCTTCCTAACTTATGCTTCATGTATAGCAAAAAAAACATGCATATACTACACACAGCTTTTAATTGGTTGAGATTTAATTGGATTGATTTTGCCTGGGATGGTCTCAAAAATGATAATCCTCACAAACTCAACCTTTGAAGTAACTAGGACTATAGGCATGACCACCATGACTGGTTCATTATTCTGAAATTATGAAAGAAAATTAAAAGCTTTAATTAATTTGGTTCTTTGATAATGAAGGCAATAGCAATTTTGTATATGAAAAGATTTAGCATATTTATGTTTGAAAACCTAAACAAGCCTTTTGTCAGGGCTTCTCTTCACAATCCTATAGGATTAGGTATTAGGAAAAAAAACACTAAAATTTTATTTTATTAATTTTACTTTATTATTTCACATTTTATTTTTTGTTTAATTTTATTTTCTGGTGCTGAGGACTGAACTCCAGACCTTGCACTTGCTAGGCAAGTACCCTTCCACTGAACTAAATCCCTAACCCCTCAAATTTACTTTAGATTAATTATTTTTATTTACACACTACTTTTCTTGAGATTGCAGTTTAAAAAGAAATAGAAGGACAGTAGGACTTGAAGTTATTGGATTTGAAGTTAAATCTCAAGGTAACTTATCTAAATCAAGGGGAAGCAGAATATTTTCTTAATTAAAACATTTTTAATTTAGGCTTAAAACACAAAATAGCACACAAACTCTAAATATAAACATTTTGTAAAATTGTCACAAAGTGAATACATGCACTCAGGAAACAAAACATTACCAGAATCTCATTTTAAAAAATAGTTCTGAGTTTGAATTCAGGACCCTGTGTTTGCCTGGCAGGTGATTTACTGATTGGAGCTACACCCCCAGTCCTTTTTACTCTGCTTTTCAGATAAGATTTCCCTATATACCTATATTAACCTTTACTGCAATCTTATTTATGTTTTCTGCCTAGGGAGATGACAGATGTGTGCCACCACACCCAACTCTAAAAGTCTGTACTATTTCCTCTGTTATTATTTGTATCTCCTCCCCAGAGAAGAATAACTTCCTCATATCTAAAATATTAGATTAATTTGTATTTGATTTCAATTTTACCATTGTATTGCATGGAATATATTATTTAAATTTTCTTTCTTTTGTTCAGCATGGCTTGTGAGTTTTCCATGCTAGGTTCAATAGTTATTTGTTTTTATTCACTGTATAAAGCATACAAGTATATGAACACACCACAGTTTATTTGTCCATTGTTTTCTTAGTGGCCTGGTTTTTTTCTAGCTTTGGTAAGTAATGCTACTATATGTACTATTGAATGTAACTTCTGTAAGCATATATACATGTATTTCTGTAGGGTATATATTTTACCTAGGAGTGGACATGCCCAGTTACAGAACTTGTAGTGTATATTTTACTTTGGTAGATGCTGTGAAACAGTTTTCCAGAGAGATTGCTCCATTTTATACTACCAGGGCAAGTTAGGTTATTCATGGGGCCCAGGGTAAGTAAGAATAACTCTTGTTTTAAAATGCAAGAAAAAGGAAGTGGTGCTGTGGTAGAGTGCTCACCTTGAATTAAAGAGCTCAGGGACAGAGCCCAGGCCCAGAGTTCAAACCCCACAACCAACAAAAATAATTAAATAAAATGCAAGAAAAAAAGCTACTAACATATGTCAGGCACTGGTGGCTCATGCCTATAATCCTAGCTTCGCAGGAGGCTGAGATCTGAGGATTGATAGTTCAAAGCTAACCTGGGCAGGAAAGTTGATGAGACTGTAATTTCCAACAAACTACCCAAAAGCCAGAAGTGAAGTTGTGTCTCAAGTGGTAGAGCACCAGACTTGAGCAAAAAGAAGCTCAGGGAGAGCACTTAGGCCTCAGTTCAAGCCCAGGACTAGCACACACACACACACACACACACACACACACACATACACACAGAGTATTATCATATAGTGTGCTTTTCTTTTCCTTTTTAGTAATTCTGGTATTTTTTTTATTGTGAAAATATCGTACAGAGGGATTACAATTATATGAGCAAGGTAATGAGTACATTTCTTATCAAGCATTATTGCCTCCTCCTTTGTTTCCCCTTACCTCCCTTCCCATCTCCCCCATTCACCCCTCCCTTCACCCCTCCCCACACTGTGCCAAAGTTGTAAAGTTCATTTTTGGATTTAAGTTCTTGTAGACCTCATTGTTGCAATGGGTCCACCTGAATCCCTATTTTAACAATTTATTTTTTCCCTTCCCCTCCCCAAATTATACCAACATCAAATACAGTGAAAACAGGGGATATACCATGGGGGAGGGACATACAAAGCAACAAAGAAATCATCTTAAAAATATGTTAGAAACAATCGCAAGGAAGAAAACCATTTGAGTCCTTTTACTTGTCAGGCTCCACCACTTGAGCCATGTTTTTCTTCCTTTTTCTTTTCTTTTGCAAAGTCTTCACTTGTCATGTTTTTTAACTTGCTACTGAATGTCATAGAGTAAGCAAAGCTTATAATTTAGTATATATAAATATATAATATATTCAAATATATTGTTTAATAATATATAAATTGATATATTTAATTTAAAATTTATATAACAGATAAGGTTATAAAAGAATATAATATAATTTAGAATTTATGTATATGTAATTTATATGCATATGATTTGTTTATATAAATATATATGTAAATGTAAAACTTCTTAGCACAAACTTTGCCACTAGTTTTACACTTTGCAATATTACAACTACAATATGTTTGTAAATATAAAGGAGTATTTAGCTCCCCTGTGGAGTCATGTAAACGAGACAAGTTTTATCTCAGAGCTTGAACGTGTGTATTTCATTCTCTCAAGGACTGGAAGAAAGGGGAATAAGAGGAAGAACCATTTTCGTTTTGCTTCTCGGTATGCGTACATTATAATGATTTCTCCACCTTTACTTTGTATTAGGATTTAGTGAATAAAAAAAGGAACCGGCGTTGCCTATCTTCTCCTTGGTCATTAATCTTAGCTGGCGGTGAAGCTGACGGTTCTCAAGACCTCCTAGGAGGGGCTCATTCTGTATTGCAGGGATAATAGTTGCTTAAACTCATAGGGCTGAAGAGCATCCCTGGAGTGATTATTGAAGAAGTGGGTGGGTGGGATGGATATGTTTTGTCTGCTTTCCAGCAAAGACGACCGTTTCGAGGACAATCTCTTTCCGAGGAGGTGGGGTGTGAGCTGTCACCCCGCTCCAGCTCCAGCTCTTCTTTGGGGCGGCGGCTGTGTCTGCGCCTTCCCCTGGGAATGTTTAAGGCCAGCCAATCGATTCGCTCGGGGCTCGCCCCACCCAGGCAGCTCGGCTCGCTCCGTCTGGGAAGGTTCTATCCCGGAAGTGGGGCTCAGGCCGTTGTGGTCAGTTTAGTCCCCGAGGCTTGGCTGGGGGGTTCTGCTGGCGACATGGCCGACCCTGACCCCCGCTATCCCTGCTCGTCCATCGAGGATGACTTCAACTATGGCAGCTGCGTGGCGTCTGCCAGCGTGCACATCCGCATGGGTAGGTGGCGCGGTGGCGCCGGGGCTCCGGCCGCCCGGAGCTCCGGTCGCCCGGGCTCCTCGCTGTGTGGCGGCCTCCGAGGCCTCGTCTCCCGGGGCTCGGGAGCTGCAGTCCGCGGGGCCCCGCTGCGGCCCGCGGCGCGGAGCTCGAGCGGCCCGACCCTGGCGTTTTGTTACTTGTACATTTGCTTACTTCCCCCGTGTATTGATGGATTCATTTTCCTGTGCTAGTCCTGGATCTTGAACTGATTTTCTACTCAAGGCGGGCGCTCTACCGCTCGAGCCACAGCGTCACTTCCAGCTTTTTGGTGGTTCTTGCCCGGGCTGGTCTTGAATCTGGGCCCTCCGACCTCAGCCCCCCGGGTGGTGAGGATGAGAGGTGTAAACCGCCATCGCCCAGCCTGATCTGACATTTGTAAATCAAAGGAAAGCTTCCTTTAAAAAAAAAAATTCTTTTTTGGATGCCAATAACTTTACTGTGTGATAATTGTCCTTTGTGACATTTGTCCCCAGCAGGGTTGTTTCCTTCCTCGGCTCACTGTGAGGGAGTGAAAACCCGTTGTAAATGTTTATTTCTTTGTCTCTTGTGCACTGGACTTTTATTTCTGTCAGGGCAGCGACCTTACCTGTCTTGGTCTCCACCCCCCCCCCCCCCCCCCCCGCCCCTTTCAGGGCAGACATACTAATTCTAATCCAACAGAGGTTGGGGTATTAGTGAGATCAATGCTGCCCAAATCAGTTAAAACAACAACAACAAAAAATGTACTGTTAGTTTAAAGTTTTACATTACCCAGTAGGCAGACATGATTTTCTATATTAAAATTGGTGTCAGGTAAACAGAATTCACTCTTTGCCCTGGTTCAGCATTTTGGTCACAGAAGTTGACCCAGATTTACAGCCTGCCTGTAAATCTGCTGGAACTGGTTCCCGAAAGGAATTATGAGGATAGTTATGATGTATTAAGAATCTTGGTACCAGGAGCTAAATTCCTGAATTCTGAAGTTGTTGTGACACGTGAGTTCAGCTGCCAAAATATTTTTTTTTAATTGTGGCACAATACATGTAACATAAAGACTTTACATTCTCACCAGTTCTAAGTACAGTTCAGTCATGCTAAGTATTTTTTTATTTTTCGGTCCGATCGTGGGGCCTGAACTCTGGGCCTGGGCGCTGTCCCTCAGCTCTTCAGCTCAAGACCTGCTCTACCACTTGAGCCACAGCACCACTTCCGGTTTTTTTTCTTCTGTGGTGCTGAGGAATCGAACCCAGGGTCTTGAGCATACAAGGCAAGTGCTCTACCACTGAGCCACCTTCCCAGCCCCATGCTAAGTATTTTTACATTGTTGTGCACTCAGTTTCCAGAACTTTTTCATCTTGCAAAAATGAAAGTGTGCTATTAAACAATGACTTCTCACCTCTGTCCTAGCAACTATATTCTACTTTGTCTGTCTGAAATTGACTGCTCTAAATACTTCATATAAAAGGAATCTCGCCAGGTGCCGGTGGCTCACGCCTGTAATCCTAGCTACTCAGGAGGCTGAGATCTGAGAATCGCGGTTCAAAGCCAGCCCGGGCAGGAAAGACCGTGAGACTCCTATCTCCAATAAACCACTAGAAAGCCGGAAGTGGCGCTGTAGCTCAAGTGGTAGAGCGCTCGCCTTGAGCTGAAGAGCTGAGGGACAGCGCCCAGGCCCAGAGTTCAAGCCCCATGACCGACAAAAAAAAGGAATCTCCCACTGTTTTGTTTTTTGTTTTTTTTTTTAATAATTGGCTTATTTCAATTGGCATAATGTCTCTTTAGTGCATCTGCATTGTACTGTGTATGGAATCATCCCTTCCCAGCCCCTTTCCCTTTCCCTTTTCTTTTTTGTGCCAGTTCTGAGTGTTGAACTCAGGATTTGGGCACTGTCCTTGAGCTTCTTTGGCTCAAAGCTAGCCCTCTTCCACTTGAGCCACAGCTCTACTTCTGGCTTTTTTGGTGATAGATTATTGGTGATAGGAGTCTCTCAGACTTTCCTGCTGGAGCTGGCATTAAACCTTGATCTTCACATCTCAGCCTCCTGAGTAACTAGGATTAGGGGCATGAACCATTGACACCTGCCTAATTTCCTTCCTTTTTAAGACTGATATTACATTGCACGTATATACCAAATTTTGTTTATCTGTTCATCTAATCTTGCACATTTCCACTACATTTACCTTTTGGCAATTGTAACACTATGAATACAGGTATGCACATATCTCTTTTAAGAACCTGCTTTAATTCTTTTATGTGTGTACTCAAAATTGAAGCTGCTGCGTTTTGTGTGGTAACTCTTATTGTAGCTCTTTAAGGATCTGCCATTCTGTTTTTCTTAGTAGTTGCACCATTTACATGAGAACATCAACAGCATACAGAGGTTCTTCCTTGCCAATATTTCTTTTTTTCTCTCTGTTGAAATGAAAGTAGACATCCAAATGATGGTGAAATAACACATCATTTTGGTATTGATTTGTATTTCCCTAAGGACTAGTGATGTTGAACATTTAAAAAATATATTTCATGGGACATTTGTATATGTTGTTTAGAAAAATGTTGTTCAAGTCCTTTTCCTAACTTTAAATATGGGCTTTATTCTTAAAAGCAATTTTAGGGTCCTGGAAAAATTGAGAAAGTAGAGAAAATTTATCATATAATCCTTACCTTCTACGAAGTCTCTTTATCAATGTCCTGTTCCAGAGGAGCATATTTATTATAGTCAGTGAACCTAGACTGACATATTATTATGATCCAAAGTCCATAGTTTGCATTAGGGCTCACCCTTGGTATTACGTGTTTTATGGGTTCTAATAAATGTGTATTAACATCTATCTACCATTGTTGTATCACACTGAGTAGTTTCCACTTCTTTTTTTTTAATTTTTATTTATTTTTTATTGTGAAAATACTGTACAGAGGGGTTACAATTACATGGGCAAGATAAGGAGTACATTTCTTATCAAGCATTGTAGCCTCCTCCTTTGTTTCCCCTTCCCATCCCTTCCCATCCTCCCCCCGCCCCCCACCACCCAATCCTCCCTACCCGCCCCCGCACCAAAGTTGTAAAGTTCGTTTTCCACGACTTGTACTTCTCATTGTTGCAACAGGTCCACCTGTATCCTTATTTAAACGACTTGTTTTCCCCCTTCCCCTCCATAGTTTCCACTTCTTAAACAGCTGTGCCGTGGTGAACCCTGATCCTTTTTATTGTCTCCATACTTTTGCCTTTTCCACAATACCATATAGTTGGGACCACCAGTATTTTGTTTTTCAGATTGGTGTGTTTCACTTCCTACTGTAACATACATTTAAGATTTCTTCAATGTGTTTTCATGGATAGCTCATTTCCTTTCACTATTGAAGAATGTTCTTTTGTTAGTATGTTCCATAGTTTATCCATTCATCTACTGAGGAACATCTTGAGTAAGCTTCTTTGTAAACACTTGGTTGTGCTCGTGGCATTACTGTATCCTGGCATGTAATCTTTGGGTAAGCTCATTAAGAGTGGTATTGCCTGGATTATAAGGTGGTTCTGTGCTGGTTTGAGGACTCTTCAAACCCTTTCCAGAGGAGGGCCTGAGCTTCCTGTTGTCCCGCTTCACCTTCCTGTGTGTTGGGATTACAGACATGAACTAGCAAACATATTTTTTACTTTTAAAAATATATAATTTTATTGTTATTATTAAGGTGTGAGTATATTTTTTTGGACAATGTCACCCCTTCGTCTGCCTTACCCCAGTTTCCCATCCCTTCCCGTACGTTATATAGAACATTTTCCACATAGTGTATACTAAATCGTGTGATTGCATTTGTTCATCTTTTCTCCATCTATTTTTTTTTTTTTTACCATAGCAGTGTTTTAAAAGAAACCTGTAAATGTATCATGAAAAGTAGCTTTAATGTATTTTTTCTAGCTCTCAGTGACTTTTTAGTCATTCAACATGATTTACATTGCCTGCCTAAACATGTTCTAAAAAGTGATGGCTCTGTTATTTCTATTTCTTTTTCATCTTTGAGTTGTAAAATCTTCCCTTCACTAATTCAATATAAATTTACTGAACATGAATAGGACTGGCTTCCCATTGTTAGAAAACAATGGGAATTATTTTAGCAAGGATTTATTTTAGTATAGCAGGGTTACAGTAGGGAGAAATAGAAAAACACAAACGTTTCCTATTTTCCATGCAGGAAATGAGAGTTAAAGACTCTGAGGTATTTAGTCTTTATTGTCTAATGGGGAGAAAGACAAGTAGACTTATTAATTATGCAGTGCCCAAGTGTATGTTAGGATCTCTTGGGAACATGAAGGAAAAACATGTAATTCATACTATGAACTGTGAAAGGCTGAATTTTGAGAGCTGATTGGTTATAAGTTAGCTAGGACTGTAGGGGAAGAGAATATGTACAAAAGAGTATGTGTCCAAAGAGAGAGCACTGGAATTGTGCTAGTGTACTATATTATTTATGTCATGTATCTATCAGAACATTTTAAATGAGTATTTCTCAGTTTTTTTGTGTTGGTGCTAGAGTTTGACTTAAGGGCAATATACTTTTGCTCATCTTTTCACTCATGACTGGCACTCTGCCAATTGAGCCATGCCCCCAGTTCTGGCTTTTTGGTGGTTAATTGGAAATAAGAGTCTCTTAGTTTTGTTTGCCTGGGTTTTGGTTTATAATCTGCTTTCCCTGAACCTCTTTGTCCTCCAGGTTAGTGCTTTACCACTTGAGCCACAGTACCACGTCCAGTTTTTGAGTGGTTTATTGGAAATAAGAGTCTCACAGGGACTTTTTTTGCCCTGGCTGGCTTCAAACTGATCCTTAGATATCAGCCTTCTAAGTAGCTAACATTACAGTCAGGAGCCACTGGCACCTGGCTAATAAAATATTTATAAAGCAAGAATTCTTGTTGTGCCGGGCGTAATCCTGGCTATTCAGGAGGCTGAGATCTGAGGATCGCGGTTCAAAGCCAGCCAGGCAGGGAAGGCCTAGAGACTCTTATCTCCAATAAACCACTCAGAAAACCAGAAGTGGTACTGTGGCTCAAGTGGTAGAGCAATAGCCTTGAGCTGAAGAGCTGAGGGACAGTGCCCAGGCCCAGAGTTCAGGCCCCATGACTGCCAAAAAACAAAACAAAACAAAACCCCCAAAATTGTATAGAAACTAGATATAGAATTATTATAAATAAGAAATAAAATTGATGGGCTAAGGCATATATATATATATATATATATATATATATTATTTTTTAACTGCCTTTTGAAGATAAGTTTCATTTTGGGGAAACATTTTTGTTGCTGCAGATATTAAGATCTTAAAAAAGTTATGGCTAACTATAGGTACTGGGGTTTAAACTCAGGGCCTTGTACTTGTTGAGCAAGCATTCTACCACTTGAGCCACACCTACATTCCATTTTGCTTTATTTTTCAAATAGGGTTTTGTGCTTTTCCCTGGGCCATTCCTTGGACTATGATTCTCTTACCTATGTCTCCCTCATAACTAGGTTTGCCAGCATGCACCACCATACTCGGTCTGTTCTTTGAGTTAAGGTCTGACCCTTTTTGACAGGGCTCCTATCGCTACCTTCCAAGAATGTTAGACTTCAGGCATGACCCACTGTGCCTGATCTAATATATACTTTCTGTTTCTAATTTTCATGTCCTAGGTGCATAAATGGTGTGTTTTTAATCCTTTGCTTTATTGTATGTTGTTCACAGATAGGATACTTTCTTTGTATTTTGATGAAAGCCTTTATTATTGGGCCTATTAATTTATTTTAAGCCCATGTATTTTGGAAGATTGGCTTTCTCTCATAATTCTTGAATTTTTTCAGTGTTATATTCTTTATATTAAGATTTAAGAAAAATGAATATAAAAACAATTTTTTAAGTATTTAAAAAAATTGTTATTTTAAAGGTAATGTACAGAGGGGCTACTATTTGGTAAGCCAAGTAAAGAGTACATTTCTTTTTGGACAATGTCATCCTTTCCCAGAAAAATAAAGTTTTTCTAAGAGAAATTTGGTCTAGCAGTTCTGTGATCCTGAAGAAAACAGTCATACGTACTATGTTTCTCTTTCAGCCTTTCTCCGAAAAGTCTACAGCATCCTGTCTCTGCAAGTTCTCTTAACTACAGTGATGTCTGCAGTGTTCTTATCCTTTGAGTCCATACGGACATTTGTCCATGGGAGGTAAGGTGACAAGAAGACTCTGAGTCATTGTGGACATTTCATCTTATCTAAATCGCTTATATAAACAAAGATTTTTTTTAAAATTAACTTTTGGGGTTAAAGTGTCAAAAAGTTCATCATGTAACTCATATAAACCACATTAGTTCTTAATGAAGGAAAATGTTCTATAATCTGATGTTTTACCTTTTTATAGTTTCTTAAGGTTCAACCTTCATCTCCTACAATAGAAATAAGAGTTTTTACTGCATTCAGTTAAGTCCTACTTTTTAATTTTTATTAATTTTAATTTTTATCAGACTATTCTGTCCCTGAAACCTAAGACATTGCTTTAAAAAATTATTGAATATAAATGTGTCTTCATTGTTTTGTGATGAGGAGTTCACTGAGAAATTTCAGAAAGGCTCTACTTGACCCATCCATTATTAAATATTTTACTTACAAAGTTACTATTTCTATAGCTAAAAACATGATTTCTTTATATTAAAGGAAAGACAAAACAAATAAGGAATGTTTTCTTAGAAATAAAGAATTTGCTTCTCTTCCCCCTACCAAACAAGAGTCTTAAACTAGTTTGACATTTGAGATAAAATAATTTAAATTATGGCCATGTGGTAAGTACCCTGAAAGAGTAGCTATGTGTAACATCTGTTTATTAAAAGCCAGGTGCTGGTGGCTCACTCCTGTCACCCTTACTGCTCAGGAAGCTGAGAACTAAGGATATGGTTCAAATACAGCCTGGGGAAAAAAGCCCATGAGACTCTTACGTCCAATTAACCACCAAAAACCAGACATGGTCTAAGGCTCAAGTGGTAGAGTGCTGTAGACTGTCAGCCTTGAGTGAAAAAGCTAAGGGACAGTGCCCAGGCCTTGAGTTCAAGCCCCAGGACTGGCACAAAAGTTTTTAAATATCTTTTCTTTATTGTATTTTAATCATAAAAGTAATGTGCTAACTATAAGCATTACTCAAATATGATCATGAAAAAAAAGAGGAATTCTTGTCCTACTCCTATGGGTTCTTTCCTTTGTTCTGCTCATAACTCCTCAATGTTTCCAGATATAAATGAAAATGACTTCTTGATAGTTTGGGGTAGATCATTCCAGACTTTTTTTTTGTCAGTCATGGGGCTTGAACTCTGGGCCTGGGCGCTGTCCCTAAGCTCTTTAGCTCAAGGCGAGCGCTCTACCAATAGAGCCACAGCGCCACTTCCAGTCTTCTGGTGGTTTATTGGAGATAAGAGTCTCATGGACTTTCCTGCCCAGGCTGGCTTTGAACCGTGATCTTCAGATCTCAGCCTCCTGAGTAGCTATGATTATAGCGGTGAGCCACCAATGCCCGGCCAGATTTTTTAAAATAGTTTTACGAACATATAAAATAGGTTTTATTAAATTGGATAACATTTCTCGTTATTTTAGAAGTTGAAATGTTTTTAACGTTATGTTTTTCAGTCCTGCCTTAATTCTGGTGTTTGCTCTTGGATCTTTGGGTTTGATTTTCGCATTGACTTTAAACAGACATAAGCATCCCCTTAACCTCTACCTGCTATTTGGATTTGTGAGTACTCTGACAATGCTTATTTCTTTGTTAACTTGAGTTTTCAAAGTTGTTATTTAACTGAATGTATATACAAATACAACTATGACAGAAGAATGGTTAGGCAATGTTCAGATTGCCAGTCTTCGGCTCAGATTCCAGTTCTTCACCCCTGTCAGTTATGTAATAGAAAAGAAATACACACACACACTCACAAATAGGGTAATGTAGACTATTTCTTCAAATCCATCTATTGTCTTCTTTCAGAAGGAGCTGTTTCTCTATAGGGAGAGCATATAGACCAACATTGGGCCAGCAGGAAGAGTACTCACTAGAATAGTGAGAAATCTCCAATTTACCATTCCACTTGATGGTTGTTGAGTGTAAGGTCGGCTCCTGGATGGCTAGCAGACTCCACCCTCCTCCCAGCAAAGTCTCCACCCAGTACCTGTGTTACCTAGGCAACTGGGACACCTGGAAGAGGTCACATCTGCATCTGCTGAGGTCACATCTGCATCTGCTGAGGTCACATCTGAATTTGATGTGGCCACACCTTTCTCCGCCCATACCCTAGATAAGGCCTATTGCAGGCCTAGTAGCTCTCTCGCTGCTCTTTTCTAGCTCTCTCTGCTCTCTTGCTGCTCTTTTCTAGCTAATTTCTAGCTCTTTTTTCTCTCTTTCCTCGCTTTCCCAGCTCTCTCATTCCCAGGCCTTTCCCAGCCACGTGGAGTGCCAACCTTGCCTGGTCCCAGCAGGTCTACTGAATAAACCTACCCCTTACCTGAATACCACGTGCGTGCTGCTGTTCTTACTCGGCTACCTCTTTTTAAAAACCTAACATTGAGGTCAGGCAGGAGGGAGAACAGGAAATGCTTCTACAAGTATATAACTATACAGATACTGCTGACACTTCTGGCTTATCTTTGATACAGACTATCAGATGGGGAAGATGTGACTGCATTAGGCACAGAAGATGAAGTAAGGAAAATGTAATTAAGGGAAAGAAAGGCTATTGTGCAAAGTTTTATTTATGTTGTATTTAGGATATGAATTCATTTACTTTTTACATGGTTTAAGCAATGATAAAAGAGGTATCTTAAGATAGTTTTTTTTCTTTCATATAAAAACCTGAATGACTAGAGAAATTAGCAAGGGTTAACTGTGGCTCTGGCATTCCTAAAGCTTGCATGCTATAGTAGAATACCTCATTACCATATCCTCACATAGTATTCAGTTAAGGACACAACAAAAGGAAAGGAGAAAGAAAGAAAGAGGTCTGGGAATGTGGCTTAGTGGTAGAGTGCTTGCCTAGCATGCATGAAGGCCAGGGTTCCATTCTTCAGCACCAAATAAACAGAAAAAGCTGGAAGTTGTGCTATGGCTCAAGTGGTAGAGTGCTAGCCTTGAATACAGAAAGACTCAGGGACAATGCCTAAGCCCTGAGTTCAAGCCCCAGGACTGGCAAATAAAAAGAGAGAGAGAGACAGAGAGAGGGAGAGAGAGAGAGAGAGGGGGGGGGGAGGGAGGGAGAGAGAGAGAGAGAGAGAGAGAGAGAGAGAGAGAGAGAGAGAGAGAGAGAGAGGTGGGGGAGGGGCGAAGAGGGGGAGAAGGGAAGAGGGGAAGAGGGGAAGGGGGAGCGAGTGAGTGTGAGCTTTGGGCTTTTAGAGCGCAATCCAGTAGGGTCTAAACATTTCTCTACTTAGGTTAGCCTAGTTAGAACATAGTGACGTGGCCAGAATTAACTGCAAGGGATACTGAAAATGTAATGTTGAATCTGAGGATCCCTATTTCCAGGTAAAAACTGATGCAAGGGGAGAAAGAGGTAATGAACACAGGGAACAGTGTTAAATCTTATTTGTATGAGATGTTGAGGATTTTTAAAATAAATATATGCATAATTTACAATATCTTTTAAATTTATATTACATAAAGTGAGAAAAAAGAATTTTCTATATTAATTCTACTATGTAGTCTTCCTGATAAAGATATGAAAAATCTGATTAGAGCTTAAAGAGTTGCTGAATCCACAGAATTTAAATATTTTTACTACAGACAGATTTTTGTTGTTGTTCCTGTTTGACTTAGTAACTGTCTTGTCTACAAGGTTCCTTGGACTAAAAGGACATTATTCCTATTATGATCACACTAAACTAGTAGAAATTAGAAAATGTATACAAGTCAGTACGCATTTTACATGCATTAATTCAGTTTCTTTTTCTTAGACACTGTTGGAAGCTCTGACTGTGGCCATTGTTGGTAAGTCGTCATTGTGTTTCTCTATGTTGTAACTTTAATGTGGGTAAATCTTTCAGATAACAAAGGTATTTGGGGTTAAAGTTTAACATCACAGAATGTTGTATTTCAAAAATATGGCATACAATAAAGATTGCCTAAGAGATAAGTAAAAGCCAAATATTTATGCTTTACATAGTTCAGCTGAACTATGTGGAAAAGTTTAAAGAAAACAAAATGAATGTAGAGCAGTGTTTTCCCATGTATAAAAATAAGACAACTGGAGCCAATCTTTTCTCTAACTTAAAGAGACTTGGGGGAACTGAGAACATGTGTTTTAAGGTATGTACTTTCATCACATGGCTAAGCTCCCTAAGAATTGCCCCTGTAAAACTGCGCTTGATTGCTGCATCTTTGTATATCATTAAACCCAAACAACAGCAGTAATATCCATTTCTGTACTTCATGTTAAACACATGTTTCAAAGCCAACTCTCTGTTATAATTACTTGATGTACACTGTGTAAGGCTTGACTAAAAAGTTTCAATAAGTTAGCAGTAACAATTCTGATTATCTTCAGTTAACCTTGGATACCAAAAAGGTCAGCATTAACTCCTCCTCTCAATAACAGCAAATGTAAATCCTGAAGGTTAATGTATTTATCTGTTCCCATTTTTCATTACTATTTTTAAACTTTGAATCTGTGTTTTCTTGGTGATTCCTCACTCTTTTTCGTTTCAAAGGATCAGAATACAAATAAGTACTAAAAAATACTCGATGAAGTAGAATTAAAGCTTCTCATCATAGCAAGGAGGAAGTAAATTAACTTCTTAGTGTTATCTGCTAATGTTATTTATTATTAATGATACCAGTCCATCTCTCCCCACTCCAAACCCATCATGTATAAGGAGTATAACACAGGCCTATTTGAACTGGAGGTAGAAAACAGACGAGATAATTTGAGAATATTATTTTCCCCACTGATGTAATATCTTAGCCATCTGATTGAATTGAAATTACTGACAAGAAGCAAAATTGACCTTTTTGTGTATGTTTACCTTCCCAATCCTATTACAAATTTCAGTAATTTAGGAAAAGAAATATTGTAAATGTTTAACTCTTAGAGGATTTTAAATTATTTAAGTGGTTTTAGGTTCAAAGCACTTAACCGTTTCTAAGGAGGCTATAATTTAGCATTCTGTTACAGTATTAAGCAGTTGTATTACAATAGCTATTATCTAAAATTATTATTCTAAAATTTCAGAAGGGAATTTGGGAGAACTTGGTACATATTCAATAAACTCCACAGTACTGTCCTCTAATATAACACAGATTTAGATATAATACAATTAATAGTTCATTTTTGTCCTCTGTAGGGTTTGTAATGTGGTAGGCCAACCCAGAGTGCCTCAATATTTCTCTTGTTCAATTGACTTGAATTGGGCTGGTGAATTGGGTGCAAATGGCTAGAATTGCCTTCCAAGAACTCCTAGCTAGCCGGATGGCCTAGAGTCATCTGAATCAATATTTAGCGATAGTGTATAATCACCAAAGATGGTGAAAAACTGTAGCTGGAACAGATGGGTGAGAATCACTCTACCATCTCTGTAAAACTCTTTAACTCATTACATGTAGCCATCTCTAGTCACTAACATTTTGTGTGAATGTTTTATAGCCTGCTTATCACATAAGTATGGTTTTACTGTACCATTATAGTCAAAGGTAGGTAAGAAATCTTAATTGTTTTATTGGTAAACTGTATAGACAAAAATAAAACATTTCTATTATGCCAGAAAATGCTATTTTATATCAAGTATGTTTGTATACATTTTAAATCAATGTTTTCATTCTACAGTTACTTTCTATGATGTATATATTGTTCTACAAGCTTTTATACTGACTACTGCAGTATTTCTTGGTTTGACTGTATATACTCTACAATCTAAGAGAGATTTCAGCAAATTTGGAGCAGGGTAAGTTAATATACTCTTGGGTATAATAGATGTCTTTAATATTATAGGTAGTTTTTTTTTTTTTTTTTTTTTTTTTTTTATTGTAAAGCTACTATACAGAGGGTCACAGTTACATGAGTGAGGTTATGAGTACACTTCCTCTTGAACATTGTTACCCCCTCCATTGTTTTCCCCCTACCATCCCCTCCCTCCCTCCCTTCCCCGAGGTTCTTTTTTTTTTTTTTTTTTTTTTTTTGATTGTGATTAAATGATTACATAATTTCAAAGTCACAAGTTCATTCTAACTTCCCTGGAGCAAATTGTCTACCACAGTCTGTAATATATAACAGTGTTCACATGTTATATACCATATTTGTGATCAGCAGCATGAGGGTATTTAGTAGTGGTTCAACCAGATGAGCGGGAGTTCTTTGTTTCTTAAGTCCTGTTAGTTTTGTCGTATCACTAACCTTTTGGATTTAGCATCCACTTATGAGGGAGACCATGTACCGTTTGTCTCTTCGTTCTTGGCTTACCTCGCTCAACATGATTCCTTCTAGCTCCATCCATTTCCCTGCAAATGCCATTATTTTGTCATTTCTAATGGCTGCATAATATTCCATTGTGTATAGATACCACAATTTTTGGATCCATTCATCTGTGGTGGGGCACCTAGGTTGTTTCCATATCCTAGCTATTGCGAACAGTGCTGCGATAAACATGGAGGTGCACGTGTCCTTGTATATTGGTTCCTGTTGTTCAGGGTAGATGCCTAGAAGTGGTATGACTGGGTCGTAAGGGAGGTCAATCTTTAGCTTTCTAAGGACCCTCCAGACTGCTTTCCAAAGTGGTTGTATAAGTGTACATTCCCACCAGCAGTGTAATAGGGTTCCTCTTTCTCCACATCCCCTCCAGCATTTGTCGTTGGCTGATTTGTGGATGTGGGACATTCTGACTGGGGTAAGGTGGTATCTCAGGGTTGTCTTTATTTGCATTTCCTTCACCACCAGGGATGATGAACATTTCCTCATGTGTTTCTTTGCCATTTTTATTTCTTCATTTGAGAAGTCCCTCTTTAGTTCCCTTGCCCATTTAGTAATTGGTTTGTTAGGTTTGGGAGGGATTAGTTTCTTGAGTTCCCTGTATATACAGGATGTTAACCCCTTGTCTGATATATTGCAGGTAAATATTTTTTCCCAATTAGTTGGTTGTCTTTCTAGCTTAGTTGCGATAGATTTAGCTGTGCAGAAGCTTTTTATTTTAAGGTAGTCCCATTTGTCGAGTCTCTCTCCAACTTGTTGTGACCCTGGGACTCTGTTCAGGAAGTTCCTTCCTGTGCCTATTAGTTCAAGTGTCTCTCCTACTCTGTCCTGCAGTAGTTTCAGAGATTCAGGTTTAATGTTAAGGTCTTTAATCCATTTTGAGTTGATGTTGGTGCATGGTGATAGGCTGGGGTCCACTTTTAGTTTTCTGCATGTGGCTGCCCAGTTTTCCCAGCACCAGCGGTTGAAGAGGCTGTGTTTCTTCCATTGTATGTCTTTGGCTCCTTTGTCGAATATCAGCTGGCTGTAGGCCTGTGGATTTATATCTGGATCTTCTATTCTGTTCCATTGGTCTTCGGGTCTGTTTTTGTGCCAGTACCATGCTGTCTTTGTGATTATAGCTCTGTAGTAGAGTTTGAAGTTCGGCATGGATAGCCCTCCCATATTGTCTTTATCCCCTAGAATTGTTTTGGCTATTCTAGGTCTTTTGTTGTTCCATATAAATTTTTGGACTGTTTTCTGTATTTCAGTGATGTACGTCATTGGGATTTTAATAGGAATTGCATTGAATTTGTATATTAATTTTGGAAGTATCACCATCTTTACTATATTAAGTCGGCCTATCCAGGAGCATGGGAGGTCTTTCCATTTCCTAGTGTCTTCTGCAATTTCTTTCTTTAACTTTTTATAGTTCTCATTAAATAGTTCTTTTACATCTTTGGTTAGGTTAATTCCTAAATATTTTATTTTTTGGGAGGTTATTGTGAATGGGGTTGCTCCCTTTATTTCCCTCTCTTCCTGTGCGTTATCAGTGTATAGGAAGGCAACTGATTTTTGTGGGTTTATTTTGTATCCTGTATTATAGGTAGTTTTAAGAGAGAAATACTATACTATATACTTTGAATGTCTTAGAATGGAAGTCCGTGGGACATTATTATCTCTTTTGAGTTCTAGAGCCAGGCCCCACTTGTTCAGAACACACAAGATGTTGGAAAGTGGCTTTTTGACATTTTCTTCTTTTCTGTAGTGAAAGGGAAGTAAATCACCTCCCCCATGACCAAATCAGCTGTCTTTGGAGGCTGGGTTTGTAAGCCTACGTGTGCACTTCACTGAAATCATTTTGGTCATTTGTCTTAGCACAGATGTTACCAAGGCCACCTACATCTTTGTGGCAAAGGCAGGATAATTAGCCTAGATACTGGAAACATCTGCAAGGACTTTAAAACTTTTTTGATCCATCTAGAATAGCCTGTATCCTTTTTTAAATACATATATGAATAGATGATCCTTTTTACATTAAACTAAACAAATAGATGATCCTTTTTACATTACTGTGTTACCCTCATCTGAATGCATAGCCTATTGTTGGCACATGGTCACTCACCCATTTTCTCCTGTTTTTATTCCTGTTGCAACACTAAATATTTACTAAAGTCTACTCTTATGAAACATTCTTTCCTTCCTTTTGTTTCCCCATAGTCTAGATTACCAGGAATCTCTTTGGGAAAAATACAGTTGTGCAAGCTGCCTAGATGTTTCTTAAAAAAAGAAAATTCCCCCTAGAACAGAGTTTACCTTAGGTGGAGGGGTGGATGGAGGTAGTCTTTTTTTTCTTCTTCTCCCTCCTCCCCCTCCCCCTTCTCTTTCTCCTTCCCCCCTCCTCACCTTTTCCTTCTTTTCCTTCTATTCTTTCTCCCTCTCCACCTCTTCCTTCTCCCTCTCCTCCTTCCTCTTCCCCTCCACCTCCTTCCTCTTCCTCTCCTTTCTTTCTTCTTTTTGGTCTGAGATTGGGACTGGAATGCCATACCTGACACTTTTGCTCATTTGCTAGTACTCTACCAACTGAGCCATGGCTCCGACCTTTCTGTTTTCTTTTTTTTTCCTTCTTTTGGATGGATGTTTCATATGTGTTTGGTGGTATATCTGATGGAAGCTTGCCTGCTATAAAACTGATAGTAGAGGCCTTTCAAAATTGTCTTAACTTTATTATTATAACAAGACTTTCTATCTTATCAATTTCCAGTCTGTTTTCCACAAAGTAACCAGGTGATACATTTCAAATGGCCACTTGATCATGGCTTATTTAAAGCCTTCAACAATTTACGACTGCTCTGTGCATATAGTTGGTTCTCCATTGAATTGCTTTTACTGCCGTCAGCTATGGGATATTGCTACATAATAACTCACGGAAAAATACTACTACTAATGATTTTTATGTTAGAATGCTATAGGTTCAGATACTTAAGAATAGTATTTTATTGCTTATTTTATTGTTTTAAATGAAACTTAATGGCACTAATCACAAAGCCAAAATGCTCATAGAGGCTGAATACCAAAATGGGACACAAAATCTGAGTAAGAAGATTGGAGGTGTTACAAATCAGGGTTTGTTTTTTTCTCCCTAACACATCACAGTTTGAAGGTAGGTTATCCCTTAATCTGTGCTCCTTGTCAAGAGGATAAAATTTGCTTCAAAATGGCAAAGTCTGCACTTCATCTTGTATTTAATCTTAATATAATCTTATATTTAATCTTAATATTTGATATTTAATATTTAATGTTATCTATGTTCTCAGAACGTTTGCTCTTTGTTATTCAAATATTTAATGAACTATAAGTCAAAGTATCCAACTTGTGAATTAACAGTTTAGGAAGCATATTTGCAGGACATGACCTTCAAATCTTTACTTGACTAATACTGTATTGAGAGAGAATGTTGACATTAAATAAAAACAGACTCAAGTTACCAGAGCCTCACCAAGGAGAATCTGTGAACCTAAATTACCATTTATTATGTGTATACCTCAGTCCCCAGGACTAAGCTTGCCAGATTCCAATTTCATTGCAGTGGAGAAAAGATGTATGTTCTCATTATTGTCTGTAGTGTTTAACACTGTTCAAATGTAGAACCTTTCATGTGCAGCCATAGTAAAAATAAATATCTAGAGAGACATCTTTGGTGGCTTTATTTTAATGTCTTAGCAAAACCTTCAGGAGCCATCTTCACATCTTTTGGGAACAATTTCTCCTTAATATCTTATTTTGTGTTGCTGCATGTCTTCAGAATGTCTTGTGACTTGTTTTTTAGATGATCTTTTCAAGGTTGTTTTTATAATAAACAGCCTTGGAAGCAATGAGGAAACACACTAACTTGCCATTATAAAAAAGATACTGCTTTCTACATTGAAGGTGGTTCTTTAGCATAATTCACTGTGTGAGTAGGTATCATCTAGCCCTCTTAGCCTCACCTTGTGTGAACTGGGTGTTTCTGGTGTGAAAATGCTGATTCTCTAGCTACTGATATGCTGAAACAAAATGCTCCTTATCTCAGACCTGGGAATCTCATGTCTTATCCTAACATCTGTGAGACTATACCAGGTTAACATTTCAGCATGCAAATAGGGTAAAATCTCTGATGCTTTGTGTGTGTGTGTGTCTGTGTCTGTGTCTGTGTCTGTGTAACTGCAGATAATAGTCTCTTGGACTTTAAAGCTCAGAGCCAACTTCAAATTTTGATCCTCAGATCTTAGCCTCCCAAGTAGCTAGAATTACAGCATGAGCCACCAACGTCTAGTACTTTATAGTTTTTTTTTTTTTTTGTCGGTCGTGGGGCTTGAAATCTGGGCTTGAGTGCTGTCCTTGTGCTCTTCAGCTCAAGGCTTAGCACTCTGCTGCTTGAGCCCCAGCTCCACTTCCAGTTTTCTAGTGGTTTATTGGAGATAAGAATCTCACGGACTCTTTCCTGCCTGGGCTGGCATTGAACTACAATCCTCAGATCTCAGTCTCCTGAGTAGCTAGGATTACAGGTGTGAGCCACTGGTACCCGGCTACTATATAGTTCTTAACATCACCTTTTCCACTGGAACTTCCTTAGGGCTTGCTAGTGAAAAAGCCTTAAGTCTCTTAAGGCTTAAGGTGGCATGACACTTTCTAGTTTAGCTCTACCAGGTGTATCTTGAGAAACAGTGTATTTGAGTGAAACAAGTGATGGCCAGGGATTTTTATCAAGCATGGTTTTATATATCTATATCTATATATAGATATAGATAGATATAGATATATTGTGTACATATATAATAATACATATATCTGGTATTATGTGTACTGGTACTAGGATTTGAATTCAATCTTGCACTATTGCTTGGCTTTTTCCCTCAAAGCTTATGCTCCACCACTTGAGCCATTCCTCCACTTATAGTGTTTTGGTAGTTAATTTGAGTAAGTGTTTCTTGGATTTGTCTGCCTGGGCTGGCTTTTGAACCTCAATCCTCAGATCTCAGCCTCCTGAGTAGCTAGGATTACAGGCATAAGCCACCAGTGCCCAGCTTTATAGCGGTATTTTATTTACTTATGTTATTTTTAGAGAACATGTTTTGAATGATATCAGTTCTTTAGCACTTATTGAAATTTTTTTTATGATATCTTGGTAAATGTACTTTGTGTACTAGAAAAGAATGTACATTTTGCTATTGGAGTATTTGATTAATTTCAGGTAGGACAGGTTAGTTGGTAGTGTTGTTCAAGGCTTTTGTGTACTTAGTAATTTTCTGCCTCTAATTCAGGGGTGTTGAAATTTCTAACTCAGTATACATTGATCTATTTCCTCTAAATGTTAGTTTTATATCATTATTGGAAGCTCTTTTTAGATGTAAGAATTGTAAATCCTCTTGGGGAATAAAATATTTTTTGCTTTATGAACTAGCCTACTTTGTCTGTGATAATATCTTCATCCTAAAATCTGCACTGTTAAAACAGCCACCCTTATCTTCTTCTGATTGTGTAAGTATGGTATATCATTGCATACTTCTTTTTTTTTTGGCCAATCATGTGGCTTGAATTGTGGTGCTGGGTGCTGTCCCTAAACTTTTTACCTCAAGGCCAGCGCTCTACCATTTGAGCCATAGTGCTACTTCTGTTTTTCTGGTGGTTAATTGGAGAGAAGAGTCTTATGGACTTTTCCTTCCAGGGCTGGCCTTGAACCATGATCCTCATGTCTCAACTTCTTGAGTAGCTAGGATTAAAGGCATGAGCCACCAGCATCTGGCGCATCCTTTTAATTTTAGTTTATTTCTTCCTGTTCAGAATAATATTCTTTTCCTCCCCATTTCCTAGAGCTTGTTTAATTTATTTCTAGAATAATATTCTTATAGGTAGCATGTGGTTGGAATTTTTTAAAATCCAATTTTGATGTCTGTATTTACATTATGTGTTTACTCCATTTATATTTAATAGGAGTATTTATATGGTTGGGTTTTATTTCCTTTATGGCTTACTATCTGTAGTTCTTTTAAGTAGCTTTTATAGTATATAACTTTAAATTACCATCCTATTATCAAATAATAGTTCATTTCATATACAGAATATTTTCTCTACTTTTTTGTTATTGTTGCTGTAACTTTTAGTTATGCATGTTATCAACTCCGTACTACTTTTAAATTTGCTCTAGTTTAAGTTATCTTTGAAAGAGATTTAAAAATTGGCAGAGCATGATACATGACTGTAGGCACTCACACACAGTGAGACTAAGGGAGGATACTCTTAGGGGAGGAACCCAAAATTGCAATGTCCATGTGCCTTTGAACAGTTAAAATAATATTTATCGCTGGGGGTGGCCGGAGATGGGAAGGGATGGGAAGGGGAAACAAAGGAGGAGGCAACAATGCTTGATAAGAAATGTACTCATTACCTTGCCCATGTAATTGTAACCCCTCTGTACAGTATTTTCACAATAAAAAAATAATAAGATAAAATAATATTTATCAAAATGAATTCCAGGAAATGGAAACAGGTTTTATTTTTCATTTTAAACAAATTGGCAGAATTTTTAAACCTCTTTCAAAGATAACTTTTGTCTCCCAACATACACCATTTTGTTGTTTGTTTCTTTTTGTAAAGTTTTTATGTAATATTCAACTAAGGGTCTTCCTTTTAGAATTCTTTTTTTTAATTTTATTTTCTTGTAAAGATGCTGTATAGAAAGGTTACAGCTACATCAGTAAGGTAATGAATACATTTCTTGTCGAGCATTCAACTAAGGGTCTTCCTTTTAAAATTCTTATAGTGCTAGAAAAACATACAAATACCTGTCAGTTCTTGTGTGCTTTTATTTTTGAAAGCTATTGTCTAGGTGTAGAATTCAAGGCTTTTCTGTATTTTCTTGCTTGAAGATTAAAAAAAAAACAAAACAACTCTTGTCAGTAGTTTAATGATACCTCATTTATACCTTCTGTAGTTTCTGACAAGAAATCCTCGTATGTATCTCTTAAAAAAATTTCACATTTAATATTGAATATTTGTTCTTTATTTCTGGCTTATAGTAATTTGAGTGTCATATTCCTTGATATTTTTTGAACTTTCTTCTTAGATCTGTTGATTTAAAGTTCTTAACAAATATGGAAATATTTTGGCTTATTTAAATATTTAAAATAAAAATAACTTAGATCTATTACTCAGAACTATATTTGCATATATACTAGATGTCTGTGTGTGTGTGTGTGTGTGTGTGTATGTGTGAGAGAGAGAGAGAGAGAGAGACTCAATTTGTTTAGTTTCTATTGTGATTGTTAAACTCAGATCTTTTCTTTAGTCTAATCTACTACATATCAACCACAGGATTATTTTTTACTTTTTTTGTTATAGTTTTCATCTACAGAGTTCAGTCAAGTTTTAAGCTTTGAGTTACTTTTTCTTTTGTATAACATTAAAATTTTTGGTTAAATTCTTTGGAATTTCTTTGAACCTTTTGAAGCTCCATTTGGTGGGTCCAAAACAGCTTTTTAGCTTAGAGCTAATTTGGCCCATTACTGAGTTTAGTACCCTTGTGAGAACTCTTCAGTGCCCTGTATTTTTGGAGGTCTTTCCACTCTGTCTGGAGTCTGAGTGAATTCTGAGGATTATTCTACCGACTTCTGTATTGTAATCTTTTCCCAGCTTTATTATTGGATTGTCATTATAAAGATGATGTGCAGACATAACTTATGAGTTATGGTTACATAAGTCAGGTAATGAGTACATTTTGGACAATGTCACCCCTTACCCTCACTCTCTCCCAGTGTTTCCCTCCCATCCTCACCCACAAATTATATAGTTTATTTTCAATATAATGTTTAGGGAGTTTGACTGCTGCATTTGTTCACCCTTTGTCCCTCCATTTCTGTGGTCTCCCCAGCTTTGATAACATTTTAACTTGCATTCATTGATCAGGACTGAACTTAAAGATTCTAGGGAGCCTTAACACATATCATCAGAGCTCTTTCTCTCTGTCTCTCTCATGTCTGATATATTGCCATAAAAATTCTAGTCACCTTATTCTCTCTGACCTCTGAATTTTTGTCTTCTTAATAACTCAAGGAGGGCATGGTCCCTGTGTGGATTCCTGTCCTACAATATAGTCTGGAAATTCTACAGCTGGGTAGATCTTTGTTTCCTTTATGTCTGGAATCACTGTCTTGTTCAACATCTGAAAGCTGTTGCTTCTTATATTTTGCCTGGTTTTATTTAAGAAGGGAGGGTAAGTTTAGCTTTCATAATTCCCTGTGGCCTGAAGCAGCTGCTAAGTCCCATATTTGATAAAAAATTGAGCTCTTAGATGTATTTTGTCATATAATTAGACTTTATCTAACAATTGAATGGTAACTCAAAAAATTAGAGTAGTGGTAGATTTGTTGGATAAAATTCTTAATACATAAGAATAAAATTAGAAAGTACACTTGCTCTTGTTATTTGGCTTAAAAATGCATTTCATCAAAGTTCTAGTTTGTGTGTGTGTGTATGTGTGTGTATTTGATTTTGATACTGGGGCTTGAACTTAGGGCCTCAGGCTCTCACTTAATTTTCTTGTTCATGGCTGGTGCCTACCACTTGGCTTCAAATGGAGATCCTCAGGACTCAACCTCATGAATGTCTAGAGTTATAACCATGAGCCATTAAGATTTGGCTTCCTATCATTTTCACAGGTCTCAGGATTTAAACATTTTGTAATGATTTGTTATATCAATATTTTCTTTGCATGCTAGTTGAAAACTTACTTAAAACTAATACTCTCTACTGATTGCCATAAGAAAGTTGAATAGCAATTAGTTCAGTTTCTTTAAAAGAGAAACAAAATGGGTATTTTAAGTATTCATTGTGTTATGAATTCTTGTTTTTGTTTCTTTTTTAAAATTTTTTAGTGTTATTATAAAGGTCATAAACAGAGAGGTTATAGTTATATAAGTCAGGAAATGAGTACATTTCTTTTTGGATAATGTCACCCTGTGTTATGAATTCTTATACTTGAATTATTCTTTGGCAAACATCTGAGTTGGAATTATTTCTTTAAAAAATGAATAGGATTATAGACTTTTTAGTAAGGTATAATCTTGTAAATTATTAAAAATTTTATTTTTGTAGGCTGTTTGCTGTTTTATGGATTTTATGCTTGTCAGTATTCTTGAAGGTAAGTTGTTTAGTATAGTTGAAATATAATTCTGGCCATGTCAATGTGAATAACTTCAAAGAGTTGAAATTACTCTCAGAAGACACTGTAACATTTGTATGTGGAATGATTATACAGTAATCTCTAAAAAGAAAATCAAGGTCTTGAATTGATCATTATTACTTATTGAAAGAAAGATGAATGACTGTGAGTGAGTTATATTACATAGGAAAAAGTACGTGCGGGATTAGATACCAGTTGCTCATGCCTATAGTAAATGGCTGAAATCTGAGAATCTAGTCACAAAAATCACAGCTAGCCACAAGTCTTATTACCAGTTCACCAGCAAAAAGCCAGAAGTACTGGGTGCCGGTGGCTCACACCTGTAATTCTAGCTACGCAGGAGGCTGAGATCTGAGGATCACGGTTCAAAGCCATCCTGGGCAGGAAAGTCTGTGAGACTCTTATCTCCAATAAACCACCAGAAGTGGTGCTGTAGCTCAAGTGGTAGAGCGCTCACCTTGAGCTAAAGAGCTGAGGGACAGTGCCCAGGCCCAGAGTTCAAGCTCCATGACCGACAAAAAAAAAAAAAAAGCCAGAAGTGCTTAAGTGGTAGAGCATCAGTCATGAGTTCATGGATCAGAGTTCAAGCCCAAGAACTGGCACAAAGTACCCTACTCATCCCCCCAATAAAAAAAACCTCCCCCCAGAACAACAGCAACAACAAAAACACCCTGGTTTTTGCTGTATCTGTGAACTTCCAAATGGCCCATTTGGTTCTGAGAAATATATTTTAGTTTTTGGGGGGGGTCCGGTCATGGGGCCTGAACTCTGGGCCTGGGTGCTGTCCCTCAGCTCTTCAGCTCAAGGCTAGTGCTCTACCACTTGAGCCACAATGCCACTTCCGGCTTTTTTCTTTTTGCTTATGTGGTGCTGAGGAATCGAACCCAGGGCCTCAGGCATGCAAGGCATGCGCTCTACCACTGAGCCACCTTCCCAGCCCTGAGAAATACATTTTAAAGCAATTTATAATTAGAATGATAATATTTAAAATCAAGTGGATAATTTAGTTGATATCTATTCAGTATTATTAGATCAGCAGTGGAAGTGTGATTATTAATTAATGGTGGTCTCAAGAACCAATTTACATATTTAACCACTTGTCTATAGATATTTTTTTATAGTGCGACAGTGGAGCTGGTCCTTTCTGCAGTGGGAGCCCTTCTTTTTTGCGGTTTCATCATCTATGATACACACTCCCTGATGCATAAACTGTCACCTGAAGAGTATGTATTAGCTGCCATCAGCCTCTATTTGGATGTTATCAATCTGTTCCTGCACCTCTTACGGTTTTTGGAAGCAGTTAATAAGAAGTAACTGAGAGCAGTATACAGAGACTATCATTATGTAATAAAAGTTGAAATATAATTAAATGTTGTTTAAAACGTTCATGGTCTTTATTGGCATTCTGTATTTTTGTGTGCCTTAAATTTACTCTTCTTCATAACATCACATTTGTAAAGTTTTTACTTAGAAACTCTTGTAAGAGATATCAGAATTCTGCTAAAATTTATTTTTGAAACTGAGTCTCACTATAAAGTAAGCCTAGGTTGACCTCAAACTTATTCCTTCTTCCAACTCACCAAGTGCTAGGATTATAGGCATGTACTACCACCATGCCCAATTTGCTTGTAATTTTTTTTTTTTTTTTTTTAGGTCCGGTCATCGGGCCTGAACTCTGGACCTGGGCGCTGTCCCTCAGCTCTTCAGCTCAAGGCTAGCGCTCTACCTGTAATTTTTTTCATACCTAAATTAGCCATAGTTATTTCTGTGCCACTTAAAACTAAGTAGGCAGGTGTAAGGGCACGTTCAAGTTCATTGTTTTATATCAACTAAAGATGAAAATATGGACTCAAGAAATACTAAGCAAGTGGAACTAACAGGAAGTAGAGTAACAACAACTAATTTTATGCAAAAGACAGAGGAATAGAAGAAAATGGAAGTAGAAGGAAAATGAGAAAAGAGTAGGTTCTGAGAGCCTGCTAAGACGCATTATTGCATATCATCAGACCAGTCTCCAATCCATTTGATACAGTTCTGGGGATTAGTAGTGTCATCAACCCATTACAGCCTTTTTTTGAACAACTAGGCATTTACATTCCTTTTGCTTTTACCTTTTATCTTCATAGAGCTTAGTCCAGAAGTCTCCTGTGTCTAAGGAACTGGCAATGTGGGGTCACCATCTGAATTTCAGAAATCTGTCTGTTTCTGATTAAGTCATGAAAATGGAGGATTCCGTGGCTTCACACACTGGTGCCAGTAGCATAATCTGCTTTTGAGATGGGTTATCTGTTTTCCTGTCAGGTATTCAGCACTATCCATCTGGTTCCATAGCAGCCTTCCAGCTCCATAAGAAGTTATAACAATGCCTATTTTGACCTTTAAGTGTTATTCCTCTATCCAAACAAAGTTGTTTGGGCCCCTCATCTTTGTATATTCAGGAAATTGTCTATTATATTTGAATGTTTAAATGAGGGCATGTGTTAGAATTTAAAAATTAATACTAAGGCCATTTGACTTCTGTTAGACCAACTTTTATACAAACTGATGAGGAATGTAAGTAACTTAATAATGCAGTCTGTAATTCTGCTTTTTTTTTTTTCTTGGCCAGTCTTAAGGCTTGAACTCAGGCCCTGGGCACTGTCCCTGAACTGCTTTTCACTCAAGGGTAGCACTCAACCACTTGAGTCACAGCACCACTTCCAGCTTTTTCTGTGTATGTGGTGCTGAGGAATTGAACCCAGGGCCTCATGCATGCGAGGCAAATGCTCCACCACTGAGCCACATTCCCAACTCTTTCATTCAGCGTTTTTTTTTTTTTTTTGGGGGGGGGGTCTGGTCGTGGGGTCTGAACTCTGGGGCTCTTCAGCTCAAGGCTAGCGCTCTACCACTTGAGCCACAGCGCCACTTCTGGCTTTTTTTCTTTTTGCTTATGTGGTGCTGAGGAATCGAACCCAGGGCCTCATGCAAGCAAGGCAAGTGCTCTACCACTGAGCCACCTTCCCAGCCCCTCATTCAGCTTTTTAAAGTACATGTAATACTGAATTGTGGCAAGATGTTCAGCACCATAATGTTTGCATAAAGGTTAAGTTACTTCCTCTTGTCAAGTTTCTATTCAAAAGCCTTGACTTTTGGGTATGTTAAGCTAGCTGCAATCATTTTGGACTATCTGGAAAGGAGATTTCATTTTCAGGGACAGTCAGCTAAATTCTAACTTGAAAGACTAGGTAGGTATATAGTTAATTTGTAAAGTAGAAATTCACTTGTTCTACACATCCTTAATCTCCCATTTAAAGAAGCTATGTTTCCCTGGCATTTTTCCTTTTTATATGACACATTGTAAAGTTTTCAGCTTTTGTTTAAGGGGAAAAAAAAGTTCTGTCTTCTGAATTCAGTTGTTTCCATACTATGTATGGAATTCAGTCGTTTCCATACTATGTATGGAATTCAGTCGTTTCCATACTATGTATGGAATTCAGTCGTTTCCATACTATGTATGGAATTCAGTCGTTTCCATACTATGTATGGCTCCCTTTCTCCCTCCTTCCTCTCCCTTACATTCTTTCTCAGACAGGATCTCTTTGTGTAGCCCAAAGCATGCCTTGAACTTGTGCTGGGATTACAGTGAGCCACCATCTGGGTGCATGGTTTCATAAAGGACACAGATTTAAACAAAAGGTACAAAAGTGTCTTACAAACCTAGCAACTGCACAAGATTTTACTAGGCTGTCATTAAGGACACTTTCTTGACTTTTGGTCTATATTGTAAATCTCTAGAAAACACTGCAAATAATCTTGGGTAGTTACGTGTTTGAAACTATACTGTAGAAAAGGAGCTACTATGTTTTTGAGCTCTTAACCACCGACTTAGGGCAGAGAGGTTGTGTTATCTTCCTTTTAGGGGCAAGGAAATCCAGATTCTAAAGACATTCACCCATATCATTTACAAGTGTTGAAGACCTGTAGTGTTCTGAAGCTTGTAGCATCAGAGGCACGTAAAATAAATGGTGTTCATGACCTGACACTTACCCTACTCTTAGCGCAGTTATTTGTTAATATGTCAGGCAAATGGTGGTTGATCTTTTTACTCCTGAAACTCTCCTTTGGGATGGGAAAGAACTGTTTTCTAGTTTGGGTGACTGCCTGAGATCAAACTAGTGTACAGATACGTTGCACATGTGTAAAGCGTCCATCAGCTTGGGCAGGAAAATTAAACATCTTAACTCAGTCTCTGGAAGAACAGGAGCCAGGATGATGAGAGCTAAGGAGAGAGTATCAGGTGACGACGGGAGGTGAAGGGAGGCTCTCCGCTCGCTTCCGGACAGGCAAGGTGACCTGGGCGGGTTTACACTCGAGACCAGGTCGTGGCGCCGGCCTGCAGTCGCGGGAACGCCCGACGCTCCAGGTCCCACGCGTGTACCTGGGGCCAGCCACGCCCCCAACCCCGAGCTACGCCAGCGCAGACGGCGCCGGGCCGGGGCTCCCGAGGCCCCGCCTCTCAGCGCTCCCGACGTGCAGTGCGCCCGCCTGGCCGGAAGCCGGGAGCGCGCGGGCTTCCGGTCGGCGTGTGGCCTGTCCGCGGAGTGTCGCTCGTGGTCGGCGCGGTGTAGCCTCTGGTGAGTCCCGGGCGGCGTGGGACCTGAGCTCGGTTCTGTCGTCCATGGGGAAGTTCACCGCAGGCTGAACTCCAGCGTAGATAGGCAGCGCTGCGTCCGGGGCCCGAGTCCCGCGGCCCGGAGGCGGCCCGGAGGCGGCCCGGAGGCCTGCCCGCGCACCGGGTGAAGTGCAGCCCGCCCAGGGAGTCAGTCGTTTATCCCGCCGCGATGAACGTGGGCCCAGCTCTCCGTGCTGTGTCTGGGTCGCTTTAGACTGGGGAGTAGAGTGCTTGTGGTCATTGGCGTTCCAAAGTTGCGTGCATTGAACACACGTTTCTAACTTCCCTTGATATCAAAGCGCTGTGCACGGAGGGCCCGGCGGTGAGCTAGAGCTACTTCAGTCTCTGCCTTGGTTGGACCTCCAGTCCAGAGGTTGTCAAAAGTGGTGGGGCAGAGAGACGCTTACCCTGGTCAGAGAAGTCCTGGGATGCTGAAAAGAGCCAGCCTTGGCAGGTTGCAAGCCTGGGATACTGCGCATAGGAAGTGGGCACAGTTTGGACTTCGGGGAAATGTAGTGGAGGGCACAGGTGTGTGGAGGGGGAGGCGGGAGAGAGGTGGGTTAGAATGGAAGCAGGCAGGGACAGTTCTCAAATGATCTTAGAGTAGAATAATAAGAAGGGCAGTGACAGACCCTAAGGTTTTTCAGACTTCACACTAACCACTTTTTAAAGGATCTAGGGCTGGGAATGATGTAAGAAGTTAGAATGGAAATAGATAAATTTAAAGTAGCTTGGCCTGAGGGGAAGGGTAAGAATAATGGGAGGATTGCCTTGTAATTTGCCGGTGGAGAGTGGCTCACCCCTGTAATCCTAGCTACTCAGGAGGTGGAGACCTGAGGACAGTGGTTGGAAACCAGCCCTGGCAGGGAAGTCCATGAAACTCTTACCTCCAATTATCACCACCCCTCAAGGAAAAAAAAAAAAGGTTTTAGTGGAACTGTGGCTAAGTTGTTAGAGTGCTAGCCTTGAGGGGGAAAAAAAAAAAGCCCAGGAACAGCCTCCAGACGGAGTTAAAGCCACAAGACTGACCCCCCCCCCCCAGTTGTAATTTGTAAACTTGAATAAATGTAAAGTAATGGTACTTTTTGCATATGATTAAGAGCTTTTGGAATTGGGTTACAGTTGCCTTGATCACAGGGAGTTTGATTTGTCTTTCTTGTTCTTTAATGACTATTTGTTCCACATTGATACTAACAGAAATTACACCTGAAGCCATTCTTGAACAAAGTCGTTTATCTTCCATTTGTTACTGTTTTGTAGAGATGTTTATTGGTCTAGTTTCCCAAGGATTTGTCCTTTTTTAAAAAAACAGTAAACAGTTTGTTTTGAATATGTATTTTTGTAACTACCAGGTGAAGCATGGCTAAAAGTTTACGGAGTAAGTGGAAAAGGAAAATGCGCGCTGAGAAGAGAAAGAAGAATGCCCCAAAGGAACTCAACAGACTTAAAAGTATTCTCAAAGTCAATGGTGATGTTTTAATGAAAGATGTTGAAGAAATAGCAACTGTGGTGGCACCCAAACATTGCCAAGAGAAAATGGATTGTGTGGAGAAGGATGAAAAGGGTGAGTTTATATGCTTCATTTAAAAAAAAAAAACTATCAGTTTTCTTTTGTGATTTTTTTTTTCCGTGTGTGTGTGTGTGTGTGTGTGTGTATGTGTGTGTGTGTGTGTGTGTGTGTGTGTGTCTGTCTGTCTGTCTGTCTGTCTGTCTGTCTGTCTGTGTCAGTCATGGGGCCTGAACTCTGGGCTTGGGTGCTGTCCCTGAGCTCTTCAACTCAAGGGTAGTGCTCTACTACTTGAGCCACAGCACCACTGCCAGCTTTTTCTGCTTATGTGGTGCTGAGGAATTGAACCCAGGGCGTCATGCATGCAAGGCAAGCACTCTACCACTCTTTTATTGTTTTGACTATCATTAACCAATCTCCACATCTGCTTTCCTCTCTACACCCCTGATCTTACCAACATGTTTATTCTTTTGAAGGCTTACTGTACTTACTAGAGATTATGCTAGACTGTTTTATGTACAGTGAGTTTTCGTGGTTATACAACAGCTTGATTGTTTTAGGTGTATTTTATACTGTAAGAAAAGATAAATTTAAATATGCCTTGATTGGAATGGGTGCATAATTCAGTCAACATCTAGGCAGGATAAAAAAAAGTAGTTTCAGGGGCTGGGAAGGTGGCTCAGTGGTAGAGCACTTGCCTTGCATGCATGAGGTCTTGATTTCTATTCCTCAGCACCACATAAGCAAGAAGAAAAAAGCCCGAAGTGGCGCTGTGGCTCAAGTGGTAGAGCACTAGCCTTGAGCTGAAGAGCTGAGGGACAGTGCCCAGGCCCAGAGTTCAGGCCCCACGACCGGACCCTACCCCTCCCCCCCCCCCCCCCCAAAAAGGTAGTTTCACATTTGGATCTTTGCAAATGTAGTTTCCATTCTGTGAATCTTATGTACTTAATGCTATTACTTTGAGAATTTTACTATATTTAATCTTTACAGATCCTAGAGACAAGACCTGTGTATTTTAATCATAAAGTTGGAAGTTACATCTAATACTGATTTCAGTTTGGAAAATGTGCATTGTTCTTTATATCCTAATGGACTAGTTTGGCACAAGCTAAATTAACCACTAACAACATCCAGATTCTTAAAATAGTATCTGTGTAATTATGAGGTGTCTTAGAGTTAAAGGAAAGAGCATATTCTTCAAGCTTTCAATCTTAGAAGTTTCCCATTCTTCAAAGTGACCCTTAAAACTTTCTCTTTCTATTCCATCTCCCTCCCTATACAAACAAAAATTACAGAAAGCTCTTTATTTCAAGTGCTGTAAAACTTAGATGTAATCAACAAAAAATACTTCGCTCTCTAAGAATTCAGTTCTACAATCTATTTCCCTTCTTTTATTAAACTTTCAAAAATTAATTTCTCTACTTGTAAATCCTTTGCTCTTTTGCATTTTCATACTGTTTTCAAGCATCCTGTTCTTATTGGTTCCCTCTGCTGGAAGATACTATGGTCTGACATATCCCTTGATTTCATCTTTCTCTCTCCTTGAAGGTTTGAAACACTTGACCTTCATTTGCTGCCTCCCATTCTAAACATATATGCCACCTCTGCCTTTTTATTCTGCTTTAGTTCTTAAGGCCAAATTTATATAACAAAGCTAACTTTTTTTTTCTTTGCAGTATTGTGGCTTGAACTCATACTTGAACCATACTCCCAATCCCAAATCAACCAATTTAATGTGTACAATTCAGAGGCATTCAGTACTTTCACAAAGGGCCACCATCACCTTTAGTTCCAAAATGTCCTCATTATGCCAAAATACATTAGGTATACAAAATACTTAACCATCTCTTTGGATTTACATTTACATATAAATGTAATCATGAGGTCTCAGGGGCAAATATTCTGGAGATGTTCCTTCACAGTAGATAAGGTTGCTGCTAGACATACCACAGTGAAGTTGCACAGAGCTCAGTGTCAAGTTCTTTGTCAGTAGCACTGAGTCTGGTCTGTGGATAGCACTGATCTGATCTGGAAGCTTGAGGACGTATATATTCAGGTCTGTCATATATGTTGTTTGCCTGTCTCTGTCATCACAACTCTGTCACTGACCACTTTTCTAAGTTCATTAGAATCTGATTCTAAGTCCATTAGAATTTAATTAGGTTCCTAAGAAATAACCAGTCTTTCCTAATGAGTACATTTACTTATATGTAATGGCCATGAAGCTTGGATGCACTTATTAGTTCAACTGCCTTATTTTACTCAAAGAATCACCTGATATTATGGGAATTGTTTTGACAGTTCACAGGTATTCAGAACCCTCCATTTATCCACTAATGAAGCCAATCAAAGCTATATATCCTAAAGTATTTCCTACTTAACTTTACTATTCTAGTAAGGACATTCTTTAGAAAGTTTCTCAGCAAAGTAAATGGTGTCCTTAGCTATTGACATATCGTATGTCTTTAATGGTTAAAAGAACTTGTGTCAGTATATGTCTTACTTGTGTCAGTATATGTCTTAATTCTTCTAAGTTTCCTTTAAGGAGTTTTCAGTAGCTGTCAAAGAACATGCTACAAATAAGGGTTGGTTTTATTGGCTTTTTACTTCGTTTTTGTTTTCTTTTGTAGCTTCAGACCAGCTTCAGTTTATTTTTTTTCAATGCATGGGTGTTCATAGTTGTTTTCATTTATTTATTCAGATGACATGAAGATGGAGACTGAAATTAAGAGAAACAAAAAAACTCTTTTAGACCAGCATGGACAGTACCCAGTATGGATGAACCAGAGGCAGAGAAAACGGCTGAAGGCAAAGCGAGAGAAAGGAAAAGGAAAAAACAAAGCAAAAGCAGCAAAGGGTCTGGCCTGGTAGCCTCTTAAAAACTTGAAAATGTATCAATGGGACAGATGTTTGATTAAAATGTATACCTTGATTTCATAGAGTGAAAACTATTTGTTTTTAACTGGGTTTATTTTCTTCCACTTATACCCTCAAATAACTTCTTGAATTTCCTTTGATGAGTCAAAGCTATATTGATGTTTCCAGTGTCCAGGTATTGTAAGACATCACAGTTCAACATGGTTGAAATCATTTTGGCAATTTGGTAATATCAGTGAAAATCAAACAAATGATATACTGTTGAACTGACTGAACTCATGTATTTAAAAGGGTATTATAATATTTAAAAGTATGACACCAGATTGTATGAACAATACTTGCTTGGTGTGTTTAATTTGTATAATTCAGAATAAAAAATATTTTCTATATAGGTATTGAAATTTGATCTTTTCTTTGTATATCCCTAGGGTTTCCCAGTGCTAGAGACCAGATTCCTGTTAAAAATTTTAATTTTAGTGACATTGCCCCATTCATAAGGAAATGGAAAGACTTCAAAACAATTATATTAAGGAAAGCAAGCCAGACCCAAATAAATAGAGGCTGCATAGTTTCCCTCATTTGTATTAACTAGAATATATATTAACTAGAATGTGATACTCTTCTTAGCATAGGATCACAATAGCTCAATAGGTAGGTGCATATAACCATGTAAAATGAAGCTTATCAAAATTGAAACAGGTTTTTATAATTACTGTTTGCAGTAATGTCTTTTTTCTTTTTTTCCCCCTTTTGTTTATGCCATTATTACTGTTTTTTATTTCTGTACGCTTTGTTTTGTATGTAATTTTATCTGATTTGCAGAAGGGGAGGGGAGTCACAGAAATGGCAGGACAAAGAGTCAGCCAATGCAACAGTGATACTCACTAGACACTTAAGTTAGAATTGAACTTTACAAACTTGGGAGTAAAGGAGTTGGGGTGGCAGGGGGCTGGGAGAATGTGAGAATATGAGGGAGGGGGTAACACTTCAAAAATGTACTCATTATTTATGTAAATAACGCCTATACATCACCTTTGCAATAAATTTTTAAAATGCTATATATTAAAAATCTTAATTTTAGGGTGTATTAAAATATCTCAGGGCTGGGTGCCAGTGGCTCACGCCTGTAATTCTAGCTACTTAAGAGGCTGAGATTTGGGGCTGGGAAGGTGGCTCAGTGGTAGAGCACTTGCCTTGCATGCATGAGGCCCTGGGTTCGATTCCTCAACACCACATAAGCAGAAAAAAAAAAGCCGGAAGTGGCGCTGTGGCTCAAGTGGTATAGTGCTAGCCTTGAACTGAAGAGCTGAGGGACAGTGCCCAGGCTGAGTTCAGGCCCCATGACTGGACTCTCCCCCTGCCCCCCCCCCCCCCCCCCCCCCCAAAAAAAAGAGGCTGAGATCTGAGGGTTGTGTTCAAAGCCAGCCTGGGTAGGAAAGTCTGTGAGACTTATCTCCAATCAACCATTTGAAAACCAGAAGTGGCACTGTGGCTTAAGTGGTAGAGTACTTTCCTTGAGCTGAAGAGCCCAGGGACAGCGCCCAGGCAAGAGTTCAAGATCCATGGCCAACAAAGATTTTTCCTGGAAAACTTACTTAGCCTTCTTCAATTGTAATCTTATTTAGCCCTAGTGCCTGGATCCCTGAGCTTATTTTTAAAGACTAGCCATAGTTCTTCTTCCAACTTTTTTTGTGCTTAATTGGAGATGGGTCTCACAGATTTTCCTGACCTGACTGGTTTTGAACTGTGATCCTCAGATCTCAGCCTCCTGATTACAGATTGAGTTACCAGCTCTTGACAGCTTCTTAAACAATGTGAAAGGTGAAATATGAATGAGAGCACTTGGTCTTCAAGCCGTACATATGGTGCCAAGTTGGGGCACAATATAAACAGGACCTTGCAGCAATGATATAACATGACTGAAATTCTGCAGATCAGAATCTGCAAAAGTTCATGCCAATAAAATCTCTAAATTATTTTAGTGTAATGGGTTATAATTTACTCAATAGTTCATAGAAAAGTTAGTGACTATTATAAAATACATACAATACTTTTTCTTAAAGAAGCTAAGAAATAGGGATGTAGTTTGGTGGCACGTCTTTGCTAGCATGTACAAGCCTGGAAGGCTATCTCCTATACTACTGAAAAAAAAAAAAAAGCTAAATGTGAGTTGGAAGATGAGCTCATTAATGTTATGACTACTGTATTTGTGAGGGATACCAAAAAAAATTATCCTCTTTTTTCCCCTCCATCATGGGAATTGTCTTCATTAGTGATGTTGTACATTTGACACTTAAATTTTGGTAGTTTTTCCTAAGTTGAAGTATCTGGAATTTGTTTATTTTTTTTCTATCTATGGCTGATAACCTCTAATGTGACTCCTGTGGAGAAGCTTTGGGTTCTTATCCAGGCCTTCTCCATGAATTTTAGGATATTGACTTAAGTGTGTCTAATCATGAAATTGATTCAATAACTTAAAAATAAATAAAAGATACTACTATCAAGAAAATTTAACTTGGAAATCACATGTTAGCGAGAGGAGAAATTTCCCAGTATAATATTATCAGTAGGTCTAAGACACCAAGCATTCTCCCCACCTCAATGATTATATGGTCACTTATTTGTTATTTTATTCTTCAAGGTTAAGAAATTGAGAAGTATAGTATAGTTCTATAATCTTTTCTATAATTACCATACCTTTTTAAAATTTGTCATTTTTTACTTTTCCAGAGAATTGGTATAAAACCACCAGGTGGAGCTCGAGGACCAGATCATCTTTGGAATGAGACTGAGCTAAATCACATTAGGAATTGAATGGAACATTCTTGTTTTTAAAGATCTTAAGACTATATAAAGATTTTTTTTTTAATGCTTAAAGAAAGCTAGGTGCTGATGGTGTACACTTGTAATCTTAGCTATTCAGGAGGCTGAGATCTGAGGATCACTGTTCAAAGCCCTGAGTCCCTGACACTTTTATCTCCATTTAACCACCAGAAAACCAGTGGAGCTATGGTTCAAAAGTGGTATATTGCTGCTAGCCTTGAGCACAGAGAGGCTCAGGGACAGTGCCCAAGGCTCTGAATTCAAGCTCCAGGACTCACAAAAAAAAAAAAGAAAGAAAAATTTAAAAGGAAACCTCAAGGAATTATCAGATTTATAAAGATGACAAGTAGAATGCAGATACAGAGCTATTTACTTAACTAGCTACAAGTGACTTCTCATGCCATCTGGTAGAGTGATTTGATTTGTTTTTTTTTTTCCTTTTTGCTTATGTGGTGCTGAGGAATCGAACCCAGGGCCTCAGGCATGCAAAGCAAGCGCTCTACCACTGAGCCACCTTCCCAGCCCAGGTAGAGTGATTTGAAAATGTAATTTTTCTCTTATATTTTCAAGCATTTGAAAACATCATTGCAAAAGACACCAATATTATAGGGAAATATTTGGATGTCAGTGGGGAGTATTAAGTACTCACACCAGGTTAAAGGTTACTGTCCCAGGAGGACTTTCAGACAGCCAGAAAGGTAGAGGTCCACTTATAAAAAACCCTAAGGTTTACATAGTTGATTGCTAAGGGTTCTTATACTTATTTTAAGGCAGGGGAAAAAAAATGCAATTCAATGTCCAATAAAACTCATTTGATAAAATGATAAATTATCTCTATCCAAAACAACACAGCAGCCAATGTAAATTATTGAATCTGTAAATCAATGATGTGAGGTCAATACTCATTCATAGTTTATGATCAGAAAAGAGTTTGAGGAGGAATAGAATGAATGCCCACGATGGGAAGTTGCAGAGACAGATTGCAATCTGAAGAGAATCTCCTAACTAGAACACTGGGGATGAGATGGACTGAATTGGGAGCCTATCGAGTTCAGGCTGCATTCCACTTGGTTGGAATGTAGCAGAATGGATTCAATACTATACTAAGAATTCAGGTTCAAAGCTGTTAAAGTCCTTTCAGCCAAGAAATGCCTGATAGAAAATTGTGTTTGAAATGTGATGTTCTGATTTTGGTCTAAGCAGGCTTTTTTCTCTATATGCTGTAAACCTAATTTTTTTTTTTGGTGGAAATAACAAAATCTGAAATTCCTAAATTTTGTTAATGCTGAATGCAGTATTCATTTGATTAAGCACCAAATTAAAGCATGGAAAACTGTTATAAATATTTGCTTTAAACAATGATCAGGGTAAACACTTGGAATTTAATTTAAAGAATGGCATCACTTTATAATAGATTAGACTTGTAATAGGCAGAATGTATTTTATGTCCTAAAGTGATTAATTGTCTTGGCATTATGCTATCTTATGAAACACTTTCTTACTCTCACATTGAGTCTTTATAGTTTTCAATATCAGCAAAATCTCTAAGTGGTCTTAGTTGGGTGTTGTGTATCATTGTACAGTAACTGCAAGGACATATGGAATTTCTGATCCGTGTAATAAAGTATATTTGTCATGGATCTTGTGATCTGCATACCTTTCAGCCATTACTTCATAAATCTGTTCCATTGGAGAACTGCTTTGTACAGCAATATTTGAAGCTGCTTCTAATAAACTAATATTTGGTGTCTTTTATATGTAATCAACAGGGAGTATTTTAGACTTGTGCCTCTGTGGAGAAACACTAAACTTCTTTTCTCTTGACAATAATGGGAAAAAATAGTTTGGGAAAAGCACAGATGTTCAGGAACATATGTTGTTTGCTTCTAGAAGTCAGCTGAAGATCTTTGTATTGCTTCAGATTAAAAAAATGCTTTAGAGAAGAAATGGTTTGATATGTATGGTGGGGGAAGACAGAAACAAATTTCAAGAGACCAAAATTGGGTGCTATTTGTCAAAATTCTAAAATGCCTTGCCTTGTTCCCACAAAGAGACAATGTTCTTGAGCAAGGTTGTAGACAAGACTGCCATTCTGGAATGCTTTCCTAACTTAGATGTAAGTACTTTGCTTTAATGTAGTCTTCATTAGGTCCCAAACTTCAAATATGGCATTATCTTCACAAAAGCAGGTATTAAATAATTTAAGTACAGAGTGATTACCCTTTTGCCCTTGTCTCTTCTAAGTTATTGGATAGAGGCTGGAGAAATCTCCACAATGAGTCAGAGTTAGACTAGGCAGTTGGTTATTGACGTATATATAGGAGAAAGTTGTTGCGAAATACTTTAGAAGGGAGTTTAGGTGAGGTTGGTATGAAGGTCCTTTACAAACCTATGAATCTTTAAGAAGAGTTGCCATAAAGAGAATGGGAACCAGCTGTCTCAAATCTCCACTGAGGAAATGGGTTTTAACTATAGCAGAAAGGATTTGGGGGTAAATGTGAAGAACTTCCTGATGGGAAATGTTGTTTAAAGTCAGGTATGGATAGAAAAGAGGACTTTGAGTTGTCTCCAGAGGAGACATAGAACAGGAGAAAAGAAAAAATAGAAAGGGCAAGGACCGTGATCAATTCCCTTTTAAGTAAGATGACTTAAATGTGATTCCTACCCACTGTTCCTGAAGTTTTGGGGTTTAATTTTTTTTTTATTTTGATACAAATTTTGATGCTCACTGAGGTTTTTATTCTCTATTCTCACTCTCACAGCTTAGGTTTTAAAGGTTTAAAAAGTCAGAACCAAAGAGTATACTTTAGGACTTGAAAGTGCTAGAGGATAGGTAGGACTGGAGAGCCTTTCTGTATAATTACTATGATGTCTGGGCAGTCCTTGGATTTGAATTTAGGACCTCAGGCTTACTAGGCAGGTACTCTACCTCTTGAGCCATGTGCCCCGCCATTCCATATAATTGAAAGTCCTCATCTAAGACAGAGGAAACCATTGTAGACCTCAAAGTTCCACATTTCTACTTGCAATCATGGGCCCATTCTTCAAATTAAAGAACTTATGCTTTCTCTTTTTCTCTTCCTCCTTCTGAAAGAAAAGTAATTCTCTCTGTCCCTAAAAGTCTAGACTGTATAACAATTTTTCAAATAGTGGTTTTGCTCTAGTTTTGGTAAGAAGGAAGCCCCTTCTCAGTTCTGAGAATTTTTCTTTCATGTCAAAAGGGATTTCTGAGGACTCAAGGACACAGCTCATGAAGCATTGAGAGTAAATCCAAAACCAATGGGCTTTATTGCATCAGTGATAGAGCATCAGCCTTGAGCAAAAAAGCTAAGGGACAGTGCCCAAGCTTGGAGTGCCCAGTTCTGGCACCAAAAAAAAAAAAAAAAAAAAAAAAAAAAGTAGAAAGTATATTTTCTTAAAGAGGTATGCAAATAAAGTTTTATGGGCACAAAGCCATGCCTACTTGTTCATGTATTGGCAATGACACTTTTGTGCTACAAAGACAGAGTTGTGTAATTGGGGCAAAGAATATTTTATCCTGCAAGGCCTAAATTATAAGCCTTCCTCTGACTAAAATGTTTGCTCTCTCCTGCTTTAAAATTATTTCTGTATTTAGCAGATGAAGATTTTATTCCTTATTTGGAAATTCAGATGAGTTGGATCTATTTTATGTCCCCAACCTGTTGCGTTTGACATGCACACATTTTCCCCTACCTTTCTTCCTTGAGGGCAGTTTTATCCAAAAGAGGAAAGGCAATTAGACTCATTCTCACTGAGTATCAAAGGAAGGCAAAGGTTATCATTTGTGCTGTGTTTGTGTATTTAAGTTGTTCCTTTCTGTCCCCTCCCATTGGGCTTCATTTTATTCTTGGATTTAAAAAAAGATGGTTTTATTGTTAGCTCTCCACAGATCTCTTAACTCTTCTTTTGCGTTTACAAGCCAGTTTTGAAAATGTGCAATTCTATAGAAAGGACTCTGTTTTAATTTAAGACGGTACCTAGAATACTGGCACATGTAACAGCATTCCAATATAGTTGATTTGGTGGGTGGTCTGGCTGAAAATGTTTTACACAAATGCACTTACAGGTTGGTTTCATTAACATGAAATTAATATGGACCAAAATAGTCCTAGCATTTAAGGCTTAAAAATGTTGTAGACATCACCTATTTCAACTCTATGCTTTGTAACAGATGAGCAAACAGAGGCTGATATTCCCAAGGTATTAGTTTGTGGGAGAGTCCAGAGCCAAGATCTCTGTATTCTCAGGCCAATCATTGCTACCCATAAATTAGCCAGACAAACAGTAACATTCTAACTCACGTCAAAATTAATTTTACCCTTTTCTATAAAAGGAGAGACTGCTAAATGAAACTATAGTATGTGACTAGTGATCTTTCCTGCAGGTCTATTTCTGCAGTAATTAATGATGAAATTTGTCTTTTTGGTGACTACGCCTCTCTGCATCACAGACACTAAAAATTTTCTTAATTAAAATAAAAATAAACAAAAAAGTAAGAAACTTGCCCATTTCTCCTGACCTCCAATTGCTTTTTCCTCTACTTTCTTCCTTCTAATTTATTCTGGTGGTCAATTGTATTTTCTTTTGTAACATTCACCACTTTTTCTCATAAATATAACATATGTATATTGTAGAAAACTTTAAACTCAGGGAAGTCTAAATGAAATACAATCATTTGTAATCCAACCACCCAGAGGATGTGTGTATATTTTCATAATTGTTTTAAGACTGTATAATTTTATATCCTGCTTTCTTAGCTTTATGGCACAGGAATTTCCCACATGCCACGGGAATTCTTTAAGTGTTGTTTGAAATGTTACCTCACATTTTGTTTGATGAAGAAAATGCATTTCCTTATCTGCCTGATTTTGGACATTTAAATTTTCTTAAAAAGTTGTTTCTGTTTTGGGTTTTGGTTTTATTTTGTTAGATATTTAAACATCTTTCTGTATCAAGGACCATCATTTAAGCCTAACATTTATCTGGCAATGTTCTTGTGGAAGTGTTCTAGAAGGGTCTAAACTTCTCTTAAACTTCTTCTGATCCGTGTTTCCCAACTGATTTGCTGAAAGGTTGAAATAATTAACAACACCAGGACTGTGTGAGTCTGTTTGGGCACTACTGAAGGCTATAGACCAAGGTGTTTTTTGTTTTTTTTTAAACATCCCTTTTGATAGGTTACTCTCCTGCTAGGAACTGTCCCATAGCTTCAAGATGAAATCAAAGCTTCTTAGTGTACTCGGTTTCATTTCTTTACTTTCAATGGATCTCTTAATGACTGTAATCTGGCATCTGTCCCCATCTGCATGCTTAGATTGGACTAAGTGACAGGAAACTAGGGTTCAAATCCTAGACCTGCCACTTCACTAGTTTGTGACCTTGGGCAAAACATTTGATTTCTTTGATCCTGTTTCCTCAAGTTCAAAATGGAAATAATAAAACAAAATGTGATTTGTGAGGGCTCTCATGAAATAATATGTGTAAGAAAGGTTGTAAATCAATCAAGTACCATGTAAGTGTTAGAGGTTTATTGCCGAGACTGCTCCTGAGGGTAGGGCATGTGGTAGTTATTAATGCTGTCCACCAAATATTTCTGATTCCTGTTGGGCACATCATAGAATAAGCTTCCATACTCTCTTATCTCTGTGTGTCCCTGTCTCTGACTTTGGGCAGTGTGATATGAATGAAAGTGACCTGTGACATAAGGAACAAAATATTTTGAGGATTGGCCCTTTATCAGCCTCTCATCTATCCTCTTACATGGTGAAAGTCAAGGCTGCATCTGGCTGTTGCTCTGTACCTGGGTCCTGGAGATAGAACATCCAAGAAGTCAACCAGTGATGGAGCAAGCACTAGGACTACCTTGTTCATTCAAAACCTGAGATGTGGAGGGTGTCTCTCTTACTGTGCTCTGACTTAATGGTAAGAGCTCTGCCTCAGTCCTCCCTTCTCCATGGCACTTAAATGTTACTGGAATTTTTGAAAACCTCTTTTGCTTTGGCATGATGTGTCTCTCCACTTCTCAGCTCTGTCCTTCATTGCTTTCTTTCTCTTCCTTCATCCTCTTCAATATGGATTATAAGATGAGCTTCTGACCTCAGTGTCTCCATACTTTCACCAACTTAGAGATTCTCACAGCTTTAAATCTGTGTGCTTGGAAAAGGTGTCCAGCTGGAGAATCACTAGTGCACCTTTTTTTGTTGTTGTTGTTGTTGGTTGTGGGGCTTGAACTCTGGGCCTGGGTACTGTCCCTCAGCTCTGGCACTTGAGCCACAGCACCACTTCTGGCCTTTTCTGCTTATGTGGTGCTGAGGAATTGAACCCAGGGCCTCATGCATGCAAGGCAAGCACCCTGCCACTGAGCCACCTTCCCAGCTCTAGTCCACTCTTTTAAAAAAAATAAACTACCTTGAGGAGAGGACAGGGCTCCAGTCTGGCTTGGTCATGGCCTCACAGTGGCACATGTCACCTCTCTACCTCCTTGTCTATCTCTATCTCATAGCGGGTAACGGGAGCTCCTACCTCATGGGAGAATGGGAAAATATACACCAAACACTTCCAAGGCCTGGGACGTGATAATCTTACAAACTAGTAGTAATGATTGTGCCATTGTCTTCTTATCTCTTTCCCTCACTCCTCATGTTTCACCTCCATTTTGCAGGGAGGATGTGCTTAACAATAGAGACCCATAAGAAACACAAAACTAAGTCTAACATCATATTGACCTCTAATGCCACGAGTGAAAAATTGGTATCTGGTCCTGAAGAGACTTGCTGTACAGGGTTTGCTTTTGTTTTCTGGTGAATTGTTGCATGTTGGCAAGTCAGAGACTGCTGAACTCTCAGAGTTACCCATGCTCTTGAATTGTCTCATATACATTCATCTGTCTGATGATAAGAGAAAAATCTGCCATAGATAAACATGCTCTAAAACATATACAACAGGGGCTGGGAAGGTGGCTCAGTGGTAGAGCGCTTGCCTTGCATGCCTGAGGCGCTGGGTTCGATTCCTCAGCACCACATGAGCAAAAAAGAAAAAAGCCGGAAGTGGCACTGTAGCTCACGTGGTAGGGTGCTAGCCTTGAGCTGAAGAGCTGAGGGACAGTGCCCAGGCCCAGAGTTCAGGCCCCACGACCGGACCCCCCCCTAAAAAAAAAAGAGAAAAAATATACAACAGACAATTTACCATTCTCATAATGTTGAGTGCACAGTTTAGTGCACTCAAAACTTTCCCCCATCTCAAACAGAAAGTCCTCCAGAAGCAGCAATATTAACTCTCCATTCCTGCTTCTCCTCCATCCTTACAAACTCTATTCTGCTATTTCTGAGTTTGCCTATTTTAAGTGCTTCATAGAAGTGGAATCACATAGAATTTGTCATGTGTTTGATTTCTTTCACTTAGTACAAAAATTCCATACATGTAGTAGCACGTGTAGTTGGTAGTTCCTTTTTTTCAAAGCTAAATAATATTCCCCTGTGTGCTACGCTATTTTGTTCATTCATCTGTTGATGGACATTGGGCATGCTCCTCTGAGAAGCTCTAGAGGTGTCTGGTGCCACTTACTTGAGTTCTCCACTCTGAGACAACTTCCCTTTTCATATTACTCATTGTCTACCGCTTTTTCTGCCCCAAATGATCCATCTACCCAGTAATGAAAATATGGGGGATGGGATGGGAAAGGAAGAAAGGGAGAATTCACAGACCATATGGATGCAACACTGAGATATTTTTATTTCTTTTTGCAAAAATTAATGATTTTTAAATGCTCATAGCTAATCATTATAATCACAACATGGTTCCATATCTTTCTGGTAGTTGATTTCATGTATTTTCAACTGATACAAAGTACTTTAGTTTGGAAAGTTGGTGATGATACTCTTATGCTGTACTTATGATTAAGTGATAGCTATTTAGTTATCTAACTTCTGAATTTTGAGATGTCATATTTATCATAGCTTTGACACTATATTTTAGGTTTCTTCAAGGAGGTGACCATACTATAGTTTGGTATATCTAACATGAAATTCAGATTTAAAAAATGTGTATTTCTTAAGGGATTTGATGCATAGTTGGTGCTTCTTAAAACATTTTCTTTTATGTTTTCATCCAGTATCATCCAACAATCTGATAGTGCTCATGGCATTGTTTACTGTTTAACAAATCGCTTAGTCTATTGATTGGTCCAGCTTTCCAAGGGGTTTACCATCGTTTCTATTTGATACTAAAATATTTGAAATAGTCATCTTCTCTTATAACTTCTGATATTCTCATTATGCTGGGTTTAGTGCTGACCTAAAGTATAACACAAAAGTATCACTTTATATCCACTCTGGTGATAGGATTAAAAAAAGTCAGGGGCAGAGTATGAAATCTTTCTTTCAAAATATTATCTTTCTCTATGGGTCTGTGCTACTTTTCACCTAGGGTTTATAACACAAAATAATCTTAGTGTATGCATAGTTTAATATCTTAACTCTCCAAGATTTACCAAGGACAAGTGTAATCTTAATATTATATTTCATTTCACAGGTTTGTTTCATAAGCTCAGTAGTTTTTTTCTAGTTGCAATTCTGTTTCCTTTCTAAATGTGTTAATAAAATGCTTGCATTAAGATTGGCTTGACTCCAGAATCTGATAGGATCCTGCTTCAAGTAAGTGATAAAAATCTGTCACAATATAGTATTTGAAGATCTTTCGATGCATCCTAACTATACAAGTGGGGAAACTCATGGTTACTTCTAGAGTTAAATTAAGGTCAGACTTAGTTTCCGACGCAAAGTTTAGATGTATTGGCAGGTCCCCATGCTTGCATTTATTATACTGTAATTTGGGGCTTAAAGAGTTATATCCAGTCCATCCCAACATCTGGATAGTGTTTATAACGATCACATTTGATCCTAATGTAATTTTGTTGGGGAATTCACTAGAATTCCTCTGTTGGCTACATTACAATTGAACATGAGATCTGCTAAAATATTACAAAAAACCCAAGTGAATATCCACAGAGAATACAAAAATATAGATTTCATCTCCCCCAATTCTCTCCTCTCCCTTCTCCTAGCTTGTAGCCAGTAACCCATCATATTCTCTATCAGGGCTTCCTGGTCTCCATTGAAAAGCTAGGGGAGATGCTTTAACAGCAGTCAGTAGTTGTCAAGGGTTTTGAACCTTGGAAGGCAGAACGGACACTAGCATCTTTCAAAGATGATAACTACCTGTGCAACCACACTGGTTGTGTCATAGAACCAATGGAGAGGGGTGGCATGAGTTGGATTATGATCTTTTCTTTCCTTTTCCTTTTGATTTAGCTGCTACTCGGACTCCAGGACTCCAAAGTTTAACAGAGAATTTTTAGGGTTAAGAAGACATTGTTTGGAAAGGAGAGCCAAAGGATTGGTTTTAACCACCTTTCCCATATCAATGGAAGTCCCAAATAAATCAAGAGCTGTACAGGGAAGCTTTAGTTATGTGAAATTGACAAAGGAGACATTTGGGAAGTTTGGCAATGGAGTTCCAGGACCCCCCAGCCCCGCCAGCAGGGAAGATTATTAGCATATTTCATGTAATTTGTGCATAGCAATGTCCCCTTCCCAGATGGGAAGAGAAAAAGACAGATAGGGAAGGGCAGACTCTACCAGTCTTTAGAGAGGGAAAATTATTTCATTAAATCTAAGGAGCATATGCTTTTCTGATGTATAACATATGCAAGTCTATGCAAATTATTTAATAGCAGTGTATTCAGAGTAATTTCCATTTCCTTCCTAGCCTGTGATGGGAATATTCCTTTTAATCAGATTAGATGACATCCTTCTCAAACTTTTGGGGGTTTCAACTTAATTTACCATGCTAAGTAGTTAGGGTAATTTGAAATAAGGCAATCAGTGTGCTGAAAAGAATGAAGCCAAACCTCATCTCTGTCTTTGCAATGGGTGTGTGTGTGGGGGGGGGGCGGTGGAGCTGGCCTCTGCATGAGCTCCCCTCCCTTTTTTTCCCTCCTCCCTTACATTCTTCTCCCCTCCCCCTCAATCTTTTCTCGGACTCCAGGACTCCAAAGTTTAACAGAGAATTTCCAGTGATTAGTTGTGTTTGGTTTGATGGCATCTGTCAGATGTGTTTCCTATCCCCATAGCTTGCATGTAATGCTGTGTTCCATCCAGTCTCCTTGGACTGTCACAATTTACAGTGCTGCCTCAAGGAATGATGGAAGATGTATTCACACTCCTTAAAAATTATTTCACCTGGAGAGGTCAGACTCCTAAAATGGTCTTTGAAAATGGTCTGCAGGGACCTCACAGATACTCCATCCTAGAGATTGTGGGCAACGAGAGCCACATTCCTTCAAGAACCATGGATAGGTAAGAGTTACCAAGGGAAGCCATGGCAGGGAAGAATTTACTGAAAGGGACAGGCATTGATAAGTCAGAGGTACAGGTACCTGGGCTAGACAAGGAATGTCAGTCCTGGGTAGAACTGCCAAGCTTGGGAGTGGGCTTGAAGGGGTTGCTCATTGTTGTGTAGGCTCTTCCTTCCCTAGTCCCAGGAGGTTCTGTTGTCTTGAATTTAGGAGAGAATCTATGTGATAATCCTTACAATTTTCCAGCAGATGGCAGTCAAGAGTCTTGAGGAAGGAATCACTTCTAAAACTATCAACAGTTTGGACTAGACTAGAGGCTGGTTGGCCTTGTCTTCCACAGCCCTCTGTTTTACGGGTGATGTGTGGGAAAAGTGAAGATTTTAATTGCTTAAACTAATTCCCTGCAGAGTGTTAGCAGGTGAGGTTTAAATACCATCCATATTAAGACTGCCAGGGATTTCCTTACTACCAACACATAAAAGAATGAAATTAAGCAATGAAATTTCACATAAGAAGACAAAGAGTTACCTTTTCGATTTCCTTTTCTTCTTTTTTATCCCCCCTCCCCTCCACATTCCCCAAACAATTGCAATCCTTAGTTGTGATCCTGGTTTGAGATCTGCCACAAGGAAGTAGGTGCCTTTTAAAATTTTTAATCCAAGGTTTACACAGTACCTGGACATTTGGCAGAGATGGAAAAGAATAGATGGTTATCAATTCAGATCTTTTTCATTATTAAGTCTGTGTGTAAGCAAAGCGGGCTATCATTTTCTGAAAGCCTGGTGAGTCTTTGTGTTCACTGTTTTCAACAATTCATCCCCGAGCCAAGCCTTTAGGGTGATTTTTACTTTCCTCCTCTTACAGGGAAGGAGAAGTGGTCAGGAAAATTCGACTACCACTAAGAAGTCGCTAGTTAATGTGTGGATTCAAATCTTCATCTGTCTATTTCTCAGTCCTGTCCTCAGTAGAGGACTTGACCACATACATGACTACTAAAAATAACATGGAAGTAGGATTCTGTCTTTTATTGTTTTTGGTTTCTTGTTGTTGCTGATATTGCTTAACAAGTAAAATACACTATCACTAGTTGCTATCTCTTGTTCTATGTCTTATTGTTGACTATCTCCTATAGGCAACATGTTATGATTTCCTGTGTATTGTTGCAGAAAAGCTTTTGTCTTTAATAACTATGGGAATATATAGTCTTTCTCCTTACATGAGTGTAGTTCAGCAAACACTTTTTTGTGGGTTTTTCCCCATTTATTAATGCTTCCTTAGGTGAGCTAATTGTAACACCTTCAGAGTTGACAATATTTTCTATAGTATGTGCAATAATTGCATTTAACTGAAATTGATTTGTTTAACTTATATAGTTCCTTAAATCAATGCATAATAAGATTATACATATCTTTAAATATAGCTAGGCTTTAAAAACCTCTTCATGGATAAACACCCTCACCATGGATCAACATATGGTCTTTTGAGTGATTTAATTATCAGCTACATTTTTGAAGGATTTGTGATTTTTATTTTTGTGTCAATATTGGGGCTGGAATTCAGGGCCTCACATTCTCATTTTTTTTTTTTTTGTTCATTGTTCATGCTCTACTGCTTGAGCCACACCTCTACTTCTGGATTTTTGCTGGTTAATTAAACATGAGTCTCATGGGATGGCTTTGAATCAAGATCCTCAGATCTTAGCCTCATGAGTAGCTAGGATTACAGACATGAGCCACCAGTGCTTGGCTATTTTGTCTGTTAAGCATATGTTATTATCATTTCTAACAGACACAGGCATAGACAGATACACAGATGCACACACATCATTTGAACTAGAATTAAAAGTTATGAAAGAAAGATACTGGAATGGCGGGATGGAAGTGTTATTCAGCAATAGATTTCTTGCAATGCCCTGAGTTCAGACATACACACACACACACACACACACACACACACACACACACACACACAGAAGGAAAGGAAAGGAAAAGAGAACAAAAGGAAAGAAGGAAGGAAGGAAGGAAGAAAGGAAGGAAGGAGGGGAGAGAGGAAGGCAGGGAGGGAGGAAGGGAGGGAGGGAAAAGAGAGAAGGGGAGGAAGAAAAAAGAAAGAAAGAAGACAGAAAGGAAGGAAGGAAGAAAGAAAAAAAGAAAGGTAGGAAGGAGGAAGGAAGGAAGAAAAGGAAGGAAGGAAGAAAAGGAAGGAAGGAAGAAAGGGAGGGAGGGAAGAAAGAGAAGGAAGGAAGGGAGGGAGGGAGAGAGGGAGGGAGAGAGGGAGGGAAAAGAGAGAAAGAGAGAGAAGGAAGGAAGGAAGGAAGGAAGGAAGGAAGCTGGAATTTAAAAATCATCAAGTGAAGTCAGCAGTGCTGAGCTCTTCCACCCTTATTTAAACACTGAAAGAATCTGTGTTCTGTTCAAACCTCAATTCATCTTCTTTGGAGTAGGATGAGATAAATCAGTAAGAATAAAGTATGACCAGAGAAACCTTCCAGAGAAGATGTTTCCTTTCTGACCAATAATCTTCAAGCTCTTTGGACAGAAAGAATTCTTTGGAGACCAGTGTGAATGCTGGTCTGCTTGCTTAACACCTGATTAAGATGAATTACATCTCATGAGTAAAAGTACACTGGTGTTCTCCAAAAGATGGAACTTATATTCCATTAATTTTATTCATTCTCCATAAATCACACTAAGAAAGGGAAAATGGAAGAGGAGAGGAGAGGCTGGGGGGGTGGATGGGGAGAAGATGGGGATGGGGAGACAGAGACAGAAAACAAGAGACACAGAGAGAATAAGAGACAGAGACAGAGAAGGAAATTACTCTTCCAGTATCCACCTGTATCTGAAATCAGTCCATGCTGAGGGATTTCTGAGATGTTGGTGGATCATCCATCAATCAACGTAGCTTTAACTTTTGTTCTATCCTAGGCTCTCTATTTGGATGGCAAGGCAGTTAAATTCCTATGAATTGGTAATATGCCATTTTCCCAGTATGGTACTCTTATCTCCATTTTGTACTAGTCATTGAATTTTGCCCCATGTCTGAGCTGTAACCAACCTTTTGAACCATTAGATCTGGAAGTCTAGGGATGTGGAGGCTGGCAACTCCACCCATTGTCTTTTTTTTTCTTCAAATTTTTTATTGTGATTAAGTGGTTACATAATTTCCCAAATTTCACAGTATTGTGGGATAGTGATGCTCAGTTAACGTCATAAATACATTCTAACTTTCCTGGAGCAAATTGTCTATCACGGTCTATAACATTTATGAGTTCTATGAGCTTTGCGATACAGTTATTTCTTCCACGTTGGGTGATATGTACATTTCTTTTGTTTTGCATAGCATCAGCTGTTCCCTCTTTCCCACTTGTTCCCTCCCTCCCATCATTGCCATTAAGTTGCTTAGTTCATTTTGATCAATGTCCAGTGCAGCTAATGGGTCCTGCTGTTATATATTTTTCCTTGATTCCCTCTAGTTCTGTGTCGTCTTCCTGGTTCCCCTCCAGTGTACATGTATATACCATACATGTGATCAGCAGCATGGGGTTATTTAGTAGTGATTCCACCAGATGAGTGGAAGTTCTTTATTTTTTAAATCCTGTTAACTTTGTCGTATCACCTAACATTTTGGATTTAACATCCACTTATCAGGGAGACCATGTACCATTTGTCTCTTTGCTCTTGGCTTACCCCGCTCAACATGATTTCTTCTAGCTCCATCCATTTCCCTACAAATGCCATTATTTTGTCATTTCTAATGGCTGCATATTATTCCATTGTGTATAGATATCACAATTTTTAGATCCATTCATCTGTGGTGGGGCATCTTGGTTGTTTCCATATCCTGGCTATTGTGAACAGTGCTGCAATAAACATGGAGGTGCATGTGTCCTTGTATACTGGTTCCTGTTGTTCAGGATAGATGCCTAAAAGTGGTATGACTGGGTCATATTTAGCTTTCTGAAGACCCTCCAGACTGCTTTCCAAAGTGGTTGTATAAGTGTACATTCCCCCCAGCAGTGTAATAGGCTTCCTCTTTCTCCGCATCCCCTCCAGCATTTGTCGTTGGCTGACTTGAGGATGTGGGACATTCTGACTGGGGTAAGGTGGTATCTCAGGGTTGTCTTTATTTGCATTTCCTTCACAACCAGGGATGATGAACATTTCCTCATGTGTTTCTTTGCCATTTTTATCTCTTCATCTGAGAAGTCTCTCTTTAGCTCCCTTGCCCATTTAGTAATTGGTTTGTTAGGTTTGGGAGAGATTAGTTTCTTGAGTTCCCTGTATATACTGGATATTAACCTCTTGTCTGATATATTGCTGGTAAATATTTTTTCCCAATTAGTTGGCTGTCTTACCCATTGTCTTTTATTGCTCTTCCGTCGACCTTCTAGTTTCTTTTTTTTTTTGGTCTGCCGTAGGGCTTGAACTCTGGGCCTGGGCGCTGTCCCTCAGCTCTTCAGCTCAAGGCGAGCGCTCTACCACTTGAGCTACAGCGCCACTTCCGGTTTTCTGGTGGTTTATTGGAGATTGGAGTCTCACGGTCTCTCCTGCCCGGGCTGGCTTTGAACCGCGATCCTCAGATCTGAGCCTCCTGAGTAGCTAGGATTACAGGCGTGAGCCACCAGCACCCGGCGACCTTCTAGTTTCTTCTCCATATCCTGCTCCATCCCCATGCCCATCTCCTCTTGTGTCTTAGAGTTGAGATTTAAGCTTCTTGAAAGGTGGAGGTGGCAGAATTTCAGAAACAAGACACTGAGGCATAGGGACATAAGAAGGCCTCCATTTAATCTGAAGTAGAGGCCAGAGTGAAAGAGCTATTTACATAGCAAATGGCATAAGCTGAGTTACAGGGAATCATCGTTTTAGATTTGAAAGAAGCCTTAGAAGTCATCTAAGCTACTGGTCTAAGCTTGATCATGACCAGTAACAAACATACACACACACACAGACACACACAGACACACACACACGAACAAATACACACGGTTACAGCTCCAGCTAGTACTTCTGAGCTCTGTGTGTATGTCCTGTTGAATGTGAAGTAGATGTCTCAAACTCTGAGGATCATGGTTTGAAGCTAGACTGGCCAGGAGAGTCTGTATCTTCCAAAGGTTTTCTATCTATAGACTCCTTTCTATCAATGAAAATGGAAAATGAATCTTCCATCGTTCAGGCCAGTGATGGTGGAGCCTTCTCTGTTCATCCTTTTCCAAGCTCTAGCAAGTGCAGTGAGGTCTACCTTTAGAATAGAATGAGACTCTTACCTCTTAGTGATTTTGTCTGAGACATCTCTCCCCTGGACCACTTGGCTTCCTAAAAGATCTTCTTTCTTCTGCTTTTGCCACCACCAATCTCCTCAGAGTGATCCTATTTATTTATTTAGTGCCAGTACTGGGTCTTGAACTCAGGGTCTTATGCTCTCACTTAGCTTTTCCAGTCAAGGATAGTGCCCTACCACTTGAAGCATACTCCACTTCTGACTTTTGCTGGTTAATTAAAGATAAGAGTTTCTTGGATTTGTCTGCTTTGCTGGCTTTGAACCTGGTCCTCAGTTCTCAGCCTCCTGAGTGGCTGGGATTATAAGGGTGAGCCACCAGTACCCAACAGATTGTTCCTTTTTATAAAATACCCATCATAGTCTTGAAAACCCATCTCACCCCAACTAAAAGTTCAAATCCTCACAACACTCTAAAAGACCTTATATAATGTCTTCTCCACTTTGACTTCTCTGATCAGTGTCTTCCAAACTCTTCCTCAGCTCTTCCTGCTTTAGTCTTTGCTGCATGAACAAACTCCTGTCTCACTAAGGTAGTTTTCTCTCAAATATTTCTCTTTTCAATGTCTACTTTTGCCAAGTATCACCTTCACATTTATCTAGTGTTTGCCCAGATGTCCCTTTTCCCAGTGAGACTATTGCTAGTCAAGATATTTATTATTATAAGCTGGGCAGTGGTGGCTCATGCCTGTAATCCTAACTACTCAGGAGGCTGAGGTCTGAGGGTCATATTTCGAAGGTAGCCTGGGCAGGAAAATCTGTGAGACTCATCTCCCATTGAACACCAGAAAGCCAGAAGTGGCACTGTGGCTCAAAGTGGTATAGTGCTAGCCTTGAGAGAACAAAACTCAGGGACAGTGCCCTGACTCCATGACTAACAAAAAAGATAAAAGAAGAAAAGAAGATATTTCCTATTAAGTATGATAACTTGATAGTCTTCCCAACTCTAATCCTGCCCTCCCAAATCCCCTGTAATCCATTCTATCTTTTCTATTTCCACTAACAAAATCTATAATTTACTATTTTATCCTGTATTGTATATATTGGAAAAACTTCTCTGAAGGAAGGATATAAGGTAGATCATTTTCGTATCTGTGCAAGGGCACTGTATTTGTTAACAGCAGCTTTCATTGGTGAAAACTCATAAACCACTTATGGAGCCCACTTCTTTTTCTTATTAGCCCATGATAATCAAAGTAAGTCTTTGGTTTCTAGACAATCGTAGACACAGTTTTAAATATGGGCTCTGAAATTTCAAAGACAATTACAAACATGGACACCGAAATCATTCAACCAACTATGGCCATGCTAATAAGATTATATTGTTTTACTGCAATGTAAATGCAAATGAAAATCAGAGAACCTTCTTGAGTTCTAAGAATACATCTATGATCATGATATTGGGATGCATCAACTTATGGGTGAATAATTTCTAAACAGATTTTAAAACTACCCAAAGGAAAGTATTGAACTTAGTCTTTCTTTCTTCTCTTTGTCTTTATTTCTTCTCTTTGTCTTTCTTTCTTTCTTTCTTTTTCTTTCTTTCTCTCCCTTTTTCTTTCTTTCTTTCTCTCTCTTTTGTTGAACTCTCTCTCTCTTTTTGCTTGAACTTGGGGCCTGGGCATGGTCCCTCAGCTCTTTAGCTCAGGGCCAATGCTCTAGCATCTTGAGCCATGGCACCATTTCTGGTTTTCTGGTGGTTTATTGGAGATAAGAGTCTCATGGACTTTCCTTGCCTGGGCTGCCTTTGAACCATGATCCTCAGATCTCAGCCTCCTGAGTAGCTAGGATTACAGGTGTGATCCACCGGCGCCCGGCTTCTCTTAAGGTTACAAATAAAATGACTGCAGTTTTAAAGAAGTGTATTTTTATTTGACAAATTTGAAACTTAACAAGAAGTTTCAAGAATGAACTAAGAACTCGATAGCTTTCACCCAGATACCTGTTCTTAGTCTTCCAATGTCCAAACCAAGAATCCCATTAAGGGACATGAGCTGCACTCAAGTGGGTTTTCCAGTTGTTTCTTTTTGAAATGCTTGTTCAGTCTTTTTATGACCTTGATATTCTTGAACATTATTCAACATCACAGGATGTCCCTGAATTTGTATTTTTCTGACGTTTTCTGATAAATAGCCTCTGGTATGCATGTTTGGATGAGGTATTACAGATGCTGCCTCCATACTGCACCTGTTCCAAGGCATGTGGCTTTTGTGTTGTGAGTGGTATTGTTAACTTTCACCTTTTGAAATAAAATTGGGACATGATTTTCCCTTTGTTCTTAATCAATGTTTTGGAAGGCAATACTTTGAGCTGATAAAAATCTCATTGTATATTCACTCATTGGTTTGGGCTTTCATTGACATTTCTTACTAGAGTTTATTAATACCACAATGATTGGAAAATGGTGGCTTTCCAATTCTGTCATTCTTTCTGTGTTTGGCTTTCTGCTTTCTCTTTTTATCTCATCTCTTCATTCACATTGGTGTAAATTCCCAACTTCCTGTTTATTCAAGAGGTGATAATTCAGTACTGCTTTTATTTAGTTGGATCTTCTTTCTGTTTATATTTGAACAGTTGGGAACCTTTCCATATTGGTGTTGAGACTACATCATATAGATTTATATTTCTGAATAGAGAAAAATCATAAAAAAATGAAAAATTAGAAGAGCAATAAAGGTGGTTCACTACCTGGCATAGGTTCAGGGTCCAGGCTTTAAGATCTCCTTATTCTTGCTTAAAATCTTGGCTTCCTTATCTTACTTAAATAACACTGAGCAAGTCATCTGCTGTGTACCTTCATTGACTTCCTTGTAAAGTGAGAGGATATAATTGATTTCACTCAATTGTAAGAATTGTACTAGAAAATGGGTTCCATTTAAAAGATACTATGGGGACCTGGCATAGAATGGGTCTTTAGTGCAAGTACAAGTACCAGCGATTGGAAACTCATCATAATTAGGAACCACACCTCCCTCACCTCTACCAGGCAGGACAAAGATCTCTCTCACAGAACTTGTTCAAAAGTTTAGGTGACTTAGCATGTGTAAAACCACTTAGCACATGTGAAAAAGCCCTCCAAATGTAACTATTATGATTGACAGTATTGTTCTCAGAGTTTTAATTCCTTTACCGTTAAAAGGGCAACAATATCCATATTTGTTGTGAAGATGAAATGAACTTACATCTGTGCAACTCTCAGCCTGGTGCCTGGCATTTAGAAAGTACACCATAAATAGGAATTATTGTTATTGCAAAATAGACCAGAGAACATCTGGAGAAGTTTTACAGATGCAAAATACCACTCTGCTTAAGGAAAATCATGCCTGCCTGGAGTGCCTGAGTGTGTGTGTGTGTGTGTGTGTGTGTGTGTGTGTGTGTGTAGCCAGGAGTTGTTGCCTACCACTTTCTGGGCCTCTACTTACTGCTCTGGATTGCAGGCAAAGGTATACTTAAGGATAATTGGTTTGGTCAAGTGCTGTGATTTAAAGATGCACTCCCATTCCCTAATCTCATTTTTATCCACTTGCCTCTAACAGGGATTCTAATCAGCCTCCCCACTGATTTACTTGGCTTCCTGTAATAAAAGAGCACTTGAAGTGACTTGAAAGCCACAGAGCAGTCAGGAGGGAGCAGCATCTCAGCTGACACGAACAGAGAACGATTTTAATAGGAAAAGCAACGGATAGGCATTTGTGTTTCTAAGCGAGGAAGTCTTGCCTTCTTTTAAATCTTCTGTTTTCATTTCAAAACAAATGGCATTCAGTAGACCTGCAGCCAAGCAAGTCCAACTCCACCTTAAATGTATCCTTCCTAAGACTGATGACTTTAAACATTTTGGACTCAAAAAAAGAAAAAGGTAAATAGTGCTTGGAAAACCCCACCGTGTGGCGGTCTCAGAGAGAAGGTTAAGTGGCTTGATGCCAGCTCCTTCTAATCCTTCTCATTCATGCATAATAAATGCCAAAAGCATTTCATAATCGAGCATTTTATGAACTTCCCAGTTCAATGCTTTAAACAGGCGAGGGTGGAGTCAACACTTAAAGAATCTGACAAAGAGTGTAGAAAGCACTTGGGTTTTGGTATGCTAGACACTGTCTTTAACACACACTACACAGATTAGTTTAATTCTCACAATAATATTGGGTGCTAAATAACTCCCACTATTTCAAATTTATGGACTAGGAAACTGAAGTCAAGCAACTACTTCCACAAGGCCATCTAGCCAGTGGTTTGTGAAGTTCCCCACTGAGGCAGCCTGACCTCCAAATACCACAGGGATTGCTATTACTGTTCTTTTGTTTTTGATACTTCGATTGGATTCACTTCAAGCCAAGTAATGATATCAGACCATACAGAATTGTTGTTGCTCCTGAATTTTCTTCTGGACACCGACCCCTTCTTTATACCCATTCCCAGCTCTCAGTGTATCCTGAATTGAAGGAAAAGATTGTCTGGCTTACTTTCAGAAAGCTGCCCTTTGGTGTGTATTTTCTTTCCTCTCCCACTGCAGGGTCTAACTATGTGGCTTCTGTTCAGTTATTTAACTTCCCTGGGCCTCTACTTCTGAATTTGTACTCTGAAGGGTTAGATGAGCGGCTCTATGATATCCTTTTTAGCCTTGGTCTGCTGTGATTGTAAATGGCTGGATAACAGTTTTATTATTTTTGTTCCTCAGCTTTGCCAGGAATTTCCCCTTTCCATAACCCCTGTCTGCCTATAGGTGCATCCATTTCCCCTCCTTGCTGACAATTGCTTCCCTTCCCTCTTTTACCAGCTTCCTCTCTTGATTTTTTTCTCTTTTCATCCTTCCTTCCTTCCTTCCTTCCTTCCTTCCTTCCTTCCTTCCTTCCTTCCTTCCTTCCTTCCTTCCTTCCTTCCTTCCTTCCTTCCCTTCCCTTCCCTTCCCTTCCCTTCCCTTCTGAACTTGCCTTGTCTTCCCTTCCCTACCCTTCCCTTCCTCCCTTTCTCTGCCCATTTGATTCACTTACCCTCATTCTCTCTGTTCTTATCTCTTTCTGTCTCCTCTTTTCTGTAACTCTTGTTTTTGGGTATTTTCCCCTTATGTCTTCTTTCTTACCCTCTTTTTTTCCCATATTTTTTCCACAGAGGTCAGCATATCTTATGTTTCCTTTGCTGTACTATTTAGCTGCAAATACAGCCTTGGAATATTATAGGAGCATTAGTCAAAGGAAATTCAGAATGAGTAGTGCATTTCTTTCAAAATAGGGCAACATCCACTTGGGATAGTGGCATGTTTGGGCCTGAAAATAAATCATCTTTGTGAGCAGGGATACTCTCTTCATTGTCCTTGCAAATGTGGCATAGAAGTTCTTACTCAAGAAGCACATTGGGGGCTGGGAAGGTAGCTTAGTGGTAGAGTGCATGCCTTGCAAGCATGAGGCCCTGGGTTCGATTCCTCAGCATCATATAAACAGAAAAAGCCGGAAGTGGCTCAGCGGCTCCAGTGGTGGAGCGCTAGCCTTGAGCTGAAGAGCTGAGGGACAGCGCCCAGACCCAGAGTTCAGGCCCCATGACTGGCAAAAAAAAAAAAGAAGAAGCACATTGTTCCTTGGGTGTACCTTGTTCTTAATGCTCTCATGAAATCATCTAGATTTCCTTCCTGTTGTACAAACAGCACCTATAATTACTTTCTGTCGGAAACTTGAAATGAGATGATGGCCCTCAAACACACACCAAACTTTCTCATCAGTGAAGTTGGTACACCAGCTTGAAGAGGCACAGATCATGTCTTCCGGGTATAGGACCACATACGATGCCAATATTTCATTTTGTATCCTTTCTCCATGTTCATAGTCTGGCTAGATTATTGAGGACTCTCCCTGTTCTAACTTGGCTCCTGTTACAGCCCCACCATCTTAGGTGGAAACCAACTGTTTTGATTTTGGTGATGGAGCCTCCATGTACCTGTGGACCCGTGATAAAGAATCTTCAAAGCTACAAAATCTTTCTAGACACATTTTCTTTTCCTAGTTTAGTTCTGTGCCAACTGATATGAGATTGTTTTTCAAGAAACAAACAGTGCTAAAAAGAAACAAAAACCATTATTTTTAAAATGACTTGCTATAGGACCAGTTGTTTAAAATTCTTGTGAGGTTCCAGGACTTTTTTTATATTTTTAAATTTTTTGTTGGTTGTAGGGCTTGAACTCTGAGCTTAGACACTGTCTCTGAGTTCTTCAGATCAAGGCAAGCACTCTAACAACTGAGCCACAGCACCAACTGGGTTCTAGGACTTTATACCATGTACTCTTGTAAATACCCATGTCTTTCCCAAGTCCCAGTCTTATTTCTCGGGAGAAAGAGATAAGACTGGAACTTGGGAAGGACATAAGAGATTGATGGCTGCAATGACCAATATTCTTCTAATCTTGCTTTGTAGGTCATATATGAATATTTTAAGGGCATGCAAATAGAGCGAAGCTTGATATGAAACAAGGAACAAATTATCTTAATTCCCAAATTCTGCCAAAAATTATACACAATAATTTTAGAGGCCTTAGACAATGGTAGCATTTACAGGGAGCTAAGTTGCTATTTTGTTCCAGAGAAACTTCACCTACCTCTCTGAATCTTGGGTTCTTCAACACACACACACACACACACACACACACACACACACACACACACACACACACACACACACACACACCAGCTTTAGCATTTAATTCTGGGGAAATGATTTCTTCACTTTTTTTTTTTTTAATAAAAAAGAGATTTCAGATGTACAATCAAGTGATTCCACACAGAGACCTACAGGACACTTCCTGGTTGGTGGACGACCCCCTTGTGTAAAAGGACCATGGCTGCTCAGTTCCTGCCTTAAACAACAGCTGGAGCGGCTCTGAAAGCCGCCTGCTGTGGCCGTGGTGGGCTTACTTTTGAGAGCATCCAGCCTGTGGGGACTCTCGACTCAGAGTAGCTCCGCAGGGGGTCCGGCAGGATGACAAATGGGCTTTTTAGCGACGTGTGTGGAATGTCCACAGAGGCCTTTTGCACCTGAGAAAGAGAAAATAGGAAACATAAAAGCAGGAGCTTTGCTTCTGAAAGATAAATGGAAAGAAAAAGATCTCCTGAAGCAGCACTCAGTGGGGGAGATGATGAAGGAAGAAGGCATTGGATCTGCCCCCTAGAAATGGACCTCAAGACTGAACTTACTAGAAGGATTCCCTGGAAGGTAAGCCTTCTCCTCAAGTCTACAGAAGCCCCACCTCAGGAAGAGGAAGAAGACGGTCTCTTTGATGCCATCTTTCTAGAGAGGTATACTTAGACATTAATACCTATTACCTCTCCTCTCATCCGCTCCACTCTGCTGGAAATGGGCTGTGTAGTGTCTCCGTGAAGATACAGCCAGGCCTGCTCCAGCTCCTTCTTTCTGAGTCCCCGTCAGAGAAGACATGGCGGGAAGGGGGCAGTCAGAGGTCAATCTGTTGTGTCTGGAGAAGCACGAAACTCGAGTTTTGTATTGTGACAATCATTGCTGCTCAGAAGTGCCTGATCATGTTGACGAACCTCACAAGTAGATGTTCTTTTCTGCAAAGGAAGTCAGAGCGGGGCTCACTGTCTTCAACTTGGTCACCATGTAGGCTCCTTGAAAAACAAAAACTTTCCAAATCCACGTTTCTTCACCAAGAGTCATTCATCCAATGGCCAGTAGATGGCACCATGAGCATCTGCTATAAAATCTAAGAGTGCCAATATTTATCTTCACAAAGCTCTTCTCAAACTATTAAGCAAAACTGTGACTGAAACTCAACCGTATTTGGACAAGCAGGTTTATTTTACTTTAGTGCTTTGTTATTAGAAACATACATGAGTGTATGTATATATTTTACTATCGAATCCTAAAGTTATGGAAAATATCCTTGATGGTTAGGATGGACTATAAACTTTTACTGTATTATTTGCAGGCAGCTTTTCAATTTCTTACTGAAACAAACTTGTTCTTAATACGAGGTTTAGTGGTTGTATGTCCGTGCCTTGCTCAGTGCTCTGAAAAGCCTATGAGAGATGTCCATTCATGTAGAAAAAGCAGGAGGGTCCCGACTACACTGTGTGTATATTTTAAAACAGCAATCACAATAATGCTTTAAGTTCTGTATCTACATGGGGATATTCATGTATATGGCTCTTCATCAAGATAGCACCACTAACTCAGATCCTACTCCATCCTCAAATCAAAGGGTTTTAGAGTAGAAAACATCTCTCAGAGCTAAATGGTAGCCAGTCATTTGGTGAGAGGGCTACCCTTTAAACAAGCTATTGCCCTGGGTAGGGTTTCTGGACATTATCTCCCACTCTCTTACCCGGTAAGCAAATAGGATATTGTCAAGTACAAATGAAGCTATTGGGCAGACTGAAGAATCAGAGTCAAAGTCCAAACTATATTTAGGACAGAAACAAAACAATGTGCCAGAAAGGTATGAAGAGACACACCAAAGTTCCAGCAACACAGGTTAAGAGGAGGAACTTGGTACATTCAAGATGTAGCTGAAGGCACATAAGTGAAGCTTGTAAGGGACGTGTAAGATTACTTCTTGGGATGGATGTTGCTCACTGGTAATTTTGTTCCAGCTGGACACAAAAGATATCTTTCAGAATTACTCTTTGTTCTTCTAGAAATCTTCCTCCCTTTCTCCCTCTCTCCCTGTCTTCCCTCCCTCCCTCCTTCCTTCCCTCCTTCCTTCCCTCCTTCCTTCCCTCCTTCCTTCCTTCCTTCCTTCCTTCCTTCCTTCCTTCCTTCCTTCCTTCCTTCCTTCCTTCCTTCCTTCCTTCCTCTGTCCTTCCCTTTGGCCCTTCTTCCCTCCCTCCTTCTCTCTTTTCCTTCCTCTCCTGACTTCTGAAATTATTGCCACAGGTATTTGTCACCTCTGGAGGAAAAAGTAACATTATAGTCTGTCCTGCATTTGATACCAATATATCTTCTATCTAAGACCTTGGTTTTTACCATTCTACTAGTATGTTTTTGAATTGAATTTGTGGAATTTCTTTTCAGTTCTTTTCAAATTTCAAATATTTCTTATTAATCCTATAGTTTCTCTTTTTCTATTATTTTTTCTGGTGTGAATTTTTATTTATTTATTTATTTAAAAATAAGCACAGCTGTTCTGTGGTCTTTATCTCATCATTTCTATGCCTTATGTGTTGCAGGTCCATTGACTGTTATTGCTTCTGGTTGTCATTTGCATTGTCTTGTTTTCTTGAGTGCCTGGTTATTCATTGGCTATGTGAGGGATACTACATTTGGAGAAAGGTGTTACTAGGGCTGTTTTGAGACCTAAAAAAAGTCTATCATTTTCTAGAGTATATCAATTTGCTTTAACCAGGAACCTGGTCATGGTAGATGGTACAGGCTGGGAGCATCTTAACCCGCATTCAAGACAAGAACTAATTGAAAAAAAAATCCAGATGACACAGAGATAAATCTAGGTAAAGACTATGTTATTTCCTCTTCACCCTTACCCAGATCCTAAAGAAAGAGACAGTTGATCCAAATTTGTGCCTCCAAAATTTTACTCTATTCTCAATCTTTTATAGCCTACCCAGATACTATTGTATTTAATTTATTTCTTATCAGCTAACACTTTTGTATTCTGCTTCTTCTTTCTCACCAGCAGCTTTTCTTCCTCCTCCCCTTCGTCCTCCTCCTTCTTTTCCTCCTCCTCCCCCTCTTCCTCCTCCTCCTCCTTTTTCTCCTCCTCCTCCTCTTCTTCATCTTGTTAATTCTACTAGGTTTATAATTAGACTGAATCCTTCCCTCTGTCCTACTTGGAACCAAAATGAAGATTGGGGTCAGCCATAGTTCTCTATGGCCATAGCCCATTTGTACCATGGGGAATCAGTCCACCATGAGTGTTGAGCTTCCCGCCCCTTACAACAGTATCTCACTATCCTCTCCATCACCCCAGTACCTCATTACCCATCTGCTTCCACTGCAGCCTCAGCTATGGGGGTAGACCTGAGCCTCTTTACTGAGGAGAAGTAGAGCAGATCTACTCTGTCTACACCTTCAGTTAAGGATGATGAGAAGTTGTGAATACTGGTGGGCTAGATCTTTGACATGATTGAATATGTATTTATTTAGATGAGGATCATAGCTCAATGAAATGAATCTTGTGTGAGACTTTTTCAAGCCATGTCTTTTCTATATCAGTGCAACTTCCAATCGATATTGTCCTCAGGTAGAAAAGTTGTCATTAAATGTCCTTGTGGTTGATGGGATCCTTCATCTTTCTAATTCGAAGTGAATCACTTATTGAAGTTGAGAAAATAATGTCCCTTCAATTCAGGGACAATTTGGCTTTAGAACACATAAAGACAACTTTAACTTATCAGAAAAACTTTATTCTTGTAGTATCAATTTAAATTGAAAAATTATAAAATTGACAAATAGGTTTTGTAAATGTAGTAGAATAGTTCTGTGCAGCATAGTAATATTTTCTAGAAAAACAATATAATACTATGTCATCACACAACAACTCCAATATTGGTCATCATTTTGGAGATATTCACTGAGTGTCAGGTGCTATACTAAATAATTTTCATAGAAAATTATGCCACACCATTTGCTCAACAACCTTGAGTCAATAGACATCGTTACCCCATTTTACAGATAGGAGATGGGAAATTCAAAAGGCTGGGTGGGCAATTTCTCTGAGGCTACACAGGAAATTTTAGATTTTTATCCCTCTTTCTCCATATGCTGACTTTTGGTTTTAGTAATCCTACTCTAGAAACAGTAATTTTTGTGGAATGTTAGAATTCCATATGTATAGATATTTATTATAGTAGATCGCAGCATTACACAAATAGTTGGAACCACCTCCATTTCTCATAATAGGAAAATGGCTGAATGATATTACACAAGCAGTGAACCAGATCGTTTTGTAAAAATATGGAAAGATTCATAATTACATAATTTTAAAAAAATGTTACCACCATGATTTTAAGGTCTTAAAGTTACAAAAAAAACAGACAAAGAAAAAGCTCTCAAGCATGAGATCTATGTGTATTACTCTCCCAAATTATACGACTTTTTTATTATTGATTTGGACACAAATAGTTTTAGGGTTTACAAATAGTTCATGAAATAGCAGAGAAGTAAACTAAGCCCTTGTCACTAACTATCATGAAGATGTATTTTTCTGGGAAACATTGAGAATGGTAGGGCTTCATAGGATTGGTAACTGTCATATGTATATCTCTGTTACAAGACTTTTGGCTTCTGGGGAAAGGAACACTCCATCTTTGTACTTCAAATATACTTGAAGTGTAAACAGTCTTAGGTTCAATCCTGCTGAATATGGCAGAATGATGTGTATATTCATTTATCTGAATAAGGGAAGGGAAGGAGAACAACAAAATTGTGAGGTAAAGGGGAAAGATAATGAGAAGCCATTACTCTTTCTTTTCAGTTTATTTTTATTTTTAATTGAAATTTGTAACCTTAGCGGTTATCCTTTTTTTAATTGTGAAAATACCGTACAGAGGGGTTACAATTACATGGGCAAGGTAATGAGTACATTTCTTATCAAGCATTGTTGCCTCCTCCTTTGTTTCCCCTTGCCATTACTCTTTAATATTCCAGGCAGGTACATGAGCAGCTAGTGCAAGAATGGACTAGCTCCTACTGAGTATACTTCTGCTAATTGCCTGTACTCTTAGTGGCTGCTGTCGTTGATGCTGACTTTTTGAGGGTTATTTGCTTTCCTATAGTCTGACAGAATCAGAAGGGCAGCAGAAGAGATCTTGAGAACTTCCAATAGAGGGCTACAGGCCAAATGGAGGTAATGGATAATAGCTTCCTTGACAGTTTCCCCCAGCCTCTGTTCCTGGATCAATCCCTGGTTGAAAGGGAAAGCATAGTGCATTGAAAAATGAACCTGGAGTTAAAAGACTTTATAGGTTATGATCATTCTATATCACTCCATATTGACCTAAAGTGTTCTTTTTTATAAACAACTTTTGAATTTCCATTTAGTGGGTGCTTTATAATTCATTTAGCCAGTCTCTGTGAAGGTTAATTAGTTTCTTGCTTGTAGTTTTTCTCTAACAGCAATGAGTGTCCATCATGTAAAAACATCTATAGGACAAATTCCTGAAAATAGAGTGGTAGCAATGCCAACAATACTGTATGATTTTTTTTAAAAAAAATCTTGTTCTGTAGAAACTATGGGTACACTGGGCCCTAGTGGCTCATGATTGTAAATCTAGCTACTCAGGAGGCTGAGCTCTGGAGTCTGGAGGTTTACAGTTAAAGGTTACCCCAGGCAGAAAATTTTGCTAGACCTCATGGCCAACATAATCAGCAAAAAGCCAAGCTGGAGCTATGACTCAAATGGTGGAGTATCAGCCCAACAAATGTGAAGCCTTGAGTTCAAACCCCAGTATCTCCAAAAAAGAGAAACCAACTGTGTAGATTGGCTAAATTAATTAAACAATAATAGTTTCCTTTATTTTTTCTCCCAGAAATCTCTTGACCTGTCTAAGACATTTGTTATTTATATGCAGGGTAATAATAGTAAGGGTGATAGCACAAGTATTAAATTTTGTTTATTTTTGTTCTAAAAAAAGCCTGTGAAAACATTATAAAATATTTTATATGTTTTCTACTTTAAAAATATAATTATCGCTGGGAAGGTGGCTCAGTGGTGTAGTGTTTGCCTTGCATGCATGAGGCTCTGGGTTCAATTCCTCAGCACCACATAAGCAGAAAAAAAAGCCAGAAGTGGCTCAAGTGGTAGAGTGCTAGCCTTGAGCTGAAGAGCTGAGGGACAGCGCCCAGGCCCAGAGTTCAGGCCCCATGACTGACCAAAAAAAAAAATGTGTGTGTGTGTGTGTGTGTGTGTGTGTGTGTGTGTGTGTGCGCGCGCGCGCATGCGTGCACACGTAAATCTAAGATTTCCAGCATGCATTGCAGAATGAAAAATATAATTATCTTCTGAGTACCAGTGGCTCACACCTGTAATCCTATCTACTCAGGATGCTGAGATCTGAGAACCAAGGTTCAAAGCCAGCCTGGGCAGACAAATTTGTGAGACTCTTACCTTGAATTAACCAGCTTGTGGCTCAAGTGATAGAGCACCAGCCTTGAGTGAAGAAAGCTAAATGAGAACCAGAAGTCCTAAATTCAAGCCACAGAATGGAAATAATATACATATATATGTAAGGTATATAAATATAATATATATTATCTAAGGATAATTGCCTGAACTTTGAATTAAATGTGTCAGGAAGGGTCCCATCACTATGTATTACTTGGGGCACAAAGAAGTAGGTCCTAAAGTAAGACTTTTTATTTTGTTGGTTGTGGGGCTTGAACTTAGGGCCTGGGTACTGTCCCTCAGTTTTTCCACTCAAGGCTAGTGTTCTACCACTTTGAGCTACAGTGCCACTTCCAGTTTTCTGGTGGTTCATTGGAGATAAGAGTCCCATGGACTTTCCTACATAGGATGGCTTTGAATCACAATCCTTACATCTCAGCTTCCTGAGTACCATAGGATTACAGGAATGAGCCATGGTACCAGCAAGTAAAACTTCTTTTGTCATGCCTGGCTGCCTCAGTAATGCCAGGACTATGAGGAGCAACAGGATTTCTGTTTAGGGCTAGAAATATATTTGTATAAGAAGCAAGGACAACTTGAAGCATTATTTCGAATTCATATGGAATTTTGACTTGTTTTCTTTTAGACTGTCTTATTCTCTGTCATTTCACAATAAAATTTATCTTCATCTTTTCATTTTTAGGAAAGACTAACGGTTTGCATCAGTGGATGGAAAAACATTTTAATGCTTGGCTCATATTTCTAGTTAGTGCGATAAGGGTTCCTAATTTTTTAATTTCAGATATTAATTATAACTAATGCAAGTTTGATAGTGTCTAATTTATAATTAGCACTAAACAAATGTTTGTTAAGCTGGCAGATGGTTGTATTAATGGAACACATTGCCACATGTAGTTTCAATAGAAGCAATTTCTGCTACCTTGAAGACGTCAGAAAGATTTCTGCATCACCTTTACATTCTCAGTGAAGAAGAAAACTCCCATGACCACAAAAACTATAAAGTTTCTGGGTTGAACTTATTTTCAAAATTGCCAGAAGATGTCCTAGCTATTGTTTGGAATGCGATATTGTTGCACCACCTTGTGTGTGTGTGTGTGTGTGTGTGTGTGTGTGTGTGTGTGTGTGTGTGTGTGAGTTCTGGGGTTTGAGAACTCAGGGCCTAGTTGCTGTCTCTGAGCTTTTGTGCTCAAGACTAGTGTTCTACCACTTTGAGCCACACTTCCATTTACAGCGTTGGTAGTTAACTGAAAAGGAGAGCCTCATGGACTTTCTTGCCCAGGCTAGCTTTGAGCCCCAAGCCCTCAATCTCAGCCTACTGTGTAGCTAAGATTACATGTGTGAGCCACCAGCACCCAGTTCGCAGCTCCATTTTTAAGCAGAAAAAAATAGTATTGGTATACCTAGTAAGTAAAAGGAGGAGATTTGAACTAATATGGAAAGGTGAGATTTAATGGACTCCCCTTTTCCCACCTTTCCCAAAGCCCTGGGTCTGATTTGTGGGTCATTATGTGTAGAGAATGGTTTGATGATGATATTAGAGGAGATGAGAGGGATGAGCTGTAAAAAGTCTTGTAAAGCCTCACATTGTTTAGTATATGAGCCATTCCTAAAATGGCAGTGGCAATTGGAACTTTAACATGGAAACCCAGGATTTAGGGCAAATAACCACAAGGAAACTTACATTGTGACTGAAATACACTAAGCTTGGAAGCTAGGTATGTCTTGTCTTGTCGTCACATTTTACAAAGGTATAATACTAACCTCAAAGGGATGCTAAAAGAGAGAACTAAGATAAACTTACAACAGATAAATCTTAACATTTTTCTCCTTCTGTTATTGTTGAATACTTTGTCATGTTCAGGGACTCAGAAAATGACTGAAGTTTTGTTTATCATTCCCTGTGGCATTAGACTTCCTTGTTAGTTGATCAACAAAGCATGGGCTCCATGAAGCAATCTTTCAGATTCTCAGGTTATCCTGCAACATTATGTCCGTACACATTTATTTCTCTTTAATGATCTCAAGAAAATGTCTTTCAGGTTTCTCAGTTGTAAAGTGAAGAACAGATCTCTCATTCTGGTGGCCTCTGAGGACAGGCTGTACTCAAATGAGGTTCCTCTTTTAAATGCTTTTCCCCACATTGTGTACCTTGACCCAGACAGTAGATTTCCTAGGCTGGGGATGCAGCTCAGCAGGAGAGCCCCTGGCTTGGCGTGCATAAAATCCCTGGTTTAATCCTTAGCACCGCAAGGAAATAAAAATGCTTCTTTTAAGGTATTTCTGGGTCAGAGGGCAGCAGGGTTCTAACTGTACCTCACTTACCCTGGAGTTTATACTTCTATTAGAGAATCTAAGATTACACTGCCTGGCTTTTGCAGACAAACAAAACATGCAAACCTTCCTGCCACTTGGTATATGAAAACTTAGCTCCTCCTTATTCTTTCTTGAGCAGTCACTAATTAAGCAGGATCACATCTTGGTGCAGACGAAGGGCTCCTCCTCTCTATGTGGACTTCCAGTCTGCTCCTGCGTGGAATGCTAACCACCAGGCCCAGCAATGCTTGGAGACAGGAGGGTCCGCTCTTGGATCGAATGGAAACTGCAGGGGGAGTTTTAGGAGGCGGAATGTAATTACTTTAGTTGGACTTGGGCCAGGATTCTGGAGTTAACACAACTGCGCTTAGAAAGTCTGCCATAAGATCTCTGGTGACCACAAATGGTTAGGTCTGTGGTTTTAAGTTTCATCTGAAAGGTAAACAGCTCAGTGCAGCACAGTGCCCCCTAACACCACGCGGGACATCCATTCACAAGGACCCAGAGAGGAGAGGCCACCTACTGAATCAGAAACACCATTTCCTGAAGTACCTACTTGTTCCTGGGAGGTCTCTCATCCTTGCACCAAAGCAGGCCAGCCCTTACTTAGCTAGTAAGAACTGACAGGCTCACAGCACTGAGTGGTATGGCTGCCAGACTAAATTATGTGCTTGTCAGTTCTCCTTGTGTTGTCCAAGATTCCAGCAACAAAACAGTAGGGGAACTCCCCATACACACTTTTTTTCCCCCCTTCTTCCTCAAAACACATTCGTTTCTCCTCTCTGTAAAGTTCCTGGATCCCACAGTCCAAGTTAAACACAACTGGAATTTCCCTATAAGTCAAAAACAATATTAATTCTAAGACCACATATTTTTCTTCTTGTAGAGTATGTACACACTTAAACACAGCATATGTTGCAGACAATCTGCAAATGGTGATGGAAAACTCTGAAGGAACAAACAAAAAAAAAAAAAGGAGAAATACAAGGAAACACATTTCTTTTTCTTTTAAACCAGAGCGCAGGGAGATTTGGTGGGGTGTCTGACCCAGCAATGAGAATTTTCCTCTGCGGTCTATTGAAGGAAGAGCAAAAGCTGGCATGATGCCTTGGATTGATGGCTGGAAGTTTCTATACCACACAAATCTTCAATGATGGTTACCTCTTGGTGGGAAGCAAGGAGATTCCTGTTGCTATTAGCTTGGTACTCAGCTGAACTAATGATTCACCAGCTCTACTGATAATGACACATGGATGTCTCTGTTTATCTGAAGTCTCAAGATTACCATAGTCATCCTTTTCAAATTAAAATGGCAATGTAAAGTTTTGTAAATGTTAGCTCTTCTAATTGACAGTGGCTTGTATAATTAAAATAAAGTCACTAATATTTTCTCTTTTTTCTTATCACTGAAAGTTCATTTTTCACTAACTCAGACAAGGGCTTCATTTTTATGAAGACCCATGCTGACCCCTAAATATCTGATTTTTTTTTTCAGTTAATGTTTGTGCCCATCTGGTTTGAATTTAGCATTCTTATGAGTCATTTCACTGTGATAGGAGCACTCGGCTATAGAAAACTTCTGTTAATATTTTAACAGTTTAAATCAAACAGTGAATCAAGCATTACCTAAGTCTCCTTGCAAGCATGGAAACCTATGTCTTCTGTTTGTTCCTGATTCCTGCTTTCACATTTCTTTGCTTTAAATTGAACATAGTACGTGGTAAATAAGTGCCTCCCTCTCCATATGTGTGCTCAAATACTTAAACATCTTGGATCTACGGAGCCTTTTGCAGCTGAGGAGCCTTTTGGAGGCAGCAGTTGCCTGATTTAGGACAAATAATTCTAGGAAGTTGAGTCTCAACTTCTCATGGCTGACACCCATTTAAAAGAGCTCGATTTATTTTTTTGCTCAGCATTGACTTTATAACTTATATTTTACTACCCAAATTTCCTGATTTTGAAGCTTGAACTCATTTTCCTTTTACGGCTGGGCAGCATTTCTCAAGGTAGTCTTTAAGGAGAAACGAAGGAGGAAAAAAATGCCAGGAATCTCTTTAAGAAAATATAGCAGTGTCTCCTCCACCTTCTTAAGCAAATGGATGGATCCCAGGGAGGCCAGCCTCAGCTGTGTACTTAATCAGTAAATTGAATCTGCACATGGGATGGACATAATTTAACTTAAAAAAATAAAAAAGAGGATTTTGAAGTATTATTTGTCTATATTAAAAGTGAAGTGAGTATACCTTTACAAGCCAACCCATTTTGTCCTGTATTTGCTGTATGTAAAATATGTCATCTTAATTTTGGAAGGGGGAAAAAATCAGTGGCTTAAATCAAATACTTTACTAAAGATCAGGCCATTTGTAAGGTATGTATGAGTTCCACATTTCAACTAAGATACAAATGAGCTCCCACTCTGAATGAATAATAGGATTTTACTCCCTTATTCCCCCATTAACATTTCTTGAGTTGAGTTCCTAATCTGCAGAAATAAAAGCTTAACTAAACAAAGTGCCTTACCTGGGCTCTGAGCACCGATTCCTTAAGACAACTTTATTCTAATTCTCATTATGTTTTAGTTCACTGATGGCGCTTGGAGAGGTTTAAATCAAAATAGGAAAAAGAATAACCATTGAATCTCAGAGGTGGGGCCCAGTTTCTCGTCTTTGTTCAGGCAAAACATATGTTGGACTCTGTGAAAGCTTTGCAAAATCCAAATGTGGGGATTTTTAGCAGCCTCATGCCATTCTGCAGATCCCTGGGATCTGCAGAACTCTGGGCATGACGAATACGTTTGTATTTCCTATTAGCCATATTGTTGTGACTGAATAAAAAATGTAGTCTTTTTCACACAATTTAATTAGAAGTACCAGATGTGGTGTTGTATGACTGATGTCAAAATATGACACTTTTATGTAAACACTTTAACTTAATCAATCAAGTAAATAGCCTTCACTATTTTAAAGCATTTTAAATCTGCTTGGTACAAATGCATTATTTGTGTGTTATGCTAAATAGATCATGGCCAGCTGCAGCATTATTAAGAGATTAGGGGAATAAAGTCAGATTTTACCATATTATTTTTCAAGGGCCAGCCTTTACAATTTCCTCCTCTGGGAAAGATGCAAAGAAGACAAGGTTACAAAAATCCCTCAACTTTGTAGTGTCAAAGAAAGTTCTCTTAACAAAATTAAAAAGAAAATCTTTCTGTTCCTCTATGAAATATTGTTTTAAAATATACCTTTGCATTCTGCAATGCTTCCAGGGAGCAGATTTTTTTTTCTTTTTCCTTGTCTAGTAAACAGTCCACTGCTGAGCGAGTGTGCCTTCATTGGTGGCAGATTAAATGTCCTAGAAGTTTGATACTCCCAGAGTATAGCCTGGGAACGGAGCATTCAAAAGCTAGGAGGCCATTAGTTTCTAGGCATCTCTTCTTATCCTGCCTTAATTGGAATTCCTTGTCAGTTCAAATTGCCTTAGGTCACTAGAGTCAATTTAACTTTATCAGGAAGAGTTATGCTGCTACTGCCCAGAGATGTCTTTCTTTGATGAGCAATAACCTTAAGAAGTGACAGGAAGTTGAATAGAAGCAAGAAGTTCAACATCTTAGTTGTGAAATGAATGTTGTGTGAATTTCTGTATCATGGTAAGAGGGAAGGGTGGTTGAAATGGTGCTGCAGTGAAAAAGATACAAAAAGAGAAAAGATTTCAGGCTTCTTCACGGCCCTGGTGGCTCAGAAGGATGCTTGAATGAGTGTTTTTCTACAACTTGTTTCTCACATAGCCTTATCTCCCCCAGTTCTCTATGTCCTACCTGCAAAGAATGTTTGGAGAAAAAAACGAATTATTTTGGAGACAGTGTGGTTTGGAGCTAATGTAGAAGCTAATGTAGGTCAAGCTGATAATCTAGAATATTCTACAGGTTCTAACTCTGATGGCTGGATGTTGTACATTTTACCTGTAAAGTCCACCCCGGGAAGGTGGAGTAGACTCCTCCTTCCTCTAGGCTAAGTTTCTGCCCAGTACCTGTATCACCTAGATAACTGGCACACCTAGAGGCAGCCACCTCCCCCTTCTCGGAGGTTACCTCCGGGACAGACCCCCCCCTCCCCCAAGCCTCCCTCCTGTGAGACTATGGGAGGGTGTCAGGCTCTGAGTCCATATTTGCATCCATTGGTGCCACACCTTCTTTCCCTTAGCTGGCCACACCTTCTCCCCAGTCCCCTTCCCTAGTGAAGGCCAGGTAAAACAGCTCTCTGGGACTTTTGACCATGTGCGTCTCCACCTTGCCATACCAGGCAGCAGTTTGGAAATAAAGCTTCTCTTCCTGCCTGAATACCACCTGGAGTTCTCTTCGGGGCTGTCTAATTAAACCTACTTATTTAAACTCTAACAGCAGCCTTCACACTATAACTTCCACCAAGCTTCCTTCTCATCTCTGCTTCTAGAAACGAAGCAGATGAAATGAAAATGAGAGTGTCATGGCTGAGAATTGACTTTCCCTGCTCTAAAGATGGTTGATGGAGGACAACTTCTGAAGAAAGAAACGGTTCTGTTTTGCTTGTGTGTGTGTGTGTGTGTGTGTGTGTGTGTGTGTCTGTTCCTTTTAGGCAATGTTTATTTGAAGCAAACATTTTTGTTTACTTAGTACAACTTAGTTTTAAAACTTGACAGAAGGAAGGATGGCTTATATAATGCAGTTTCTTCAGAATTTACTTTTAAAAATATTTTATCTTAAAAAATATTTTGTGATACTTTTTTTTTTTTTGGGTCCTGAACTCTGGGCCTGGGCTCTGTCCCTCAGCTCTTCAGCTCAAGGCTAGCGCTCTACTACTTGAGCCACAGTGCCACTTCCGGCTTTTTTCTTTTTGCTTATGTGGTGCTGAGGAATCGAACCCAGGCCCTTAGGCATGCAAGGCAAGTGATCTACCACTGATCCACCTTTCCAGCCCATATGATACTTTTTAAAAAATGGAATTTGAAGCTGGGTGCTGGTGGCTCACTCCCGTAATCTTAGCTACTCAGGAGGCTGAGATCTGAGAATCACAGTTCAAAGCCAGCCTAGGCAGGAAACTCCATGAGATTCTTATCTCTGACTAATCACAGAAAAAGCCAGAAGTGGCACTGTGGCTCAAGTGGGAGAGCACTAGTCTTGAGCAAAAGGAGCCAAGGGACAACATCCAGTCCCAGAGTTCAAGCCCCAGGACTGGCAAAAAAAAAAAAAAAAATGGAGTTTAAACTTAGGACCTTGCTAGCCTGACTTGTTCAGCTGGTGCTCTCCCATTTGTCATGTTTCCAGTATTTTATTATTTTTTTTTAAGAGATGGAGTCTCAAGGACTTTTCTGCCTGGGCTGGCTTCGAACTGTAATCTTCCAGATGCTAGCCTCATGAGTAGCTAGGATTAAAGGTGTGAGCCACTGGTGCCTGGCCAGAATTCCCTTTTTTTTTTTTCCAGTCTTGAGGCCTGACCTCTGAGCACTATCCCTCAGCTCTTCAGCTCAAGGCTAATGCTCTACCACTTGAGCCACAGAGCCACTTCCGGCTCTTTTCTGCTTAGGTGGTGCTGAGGAATCGTACCCAGGGCCTCATGCATGCAAGGCAAGCACTCTGCCTCTGAACCACCTTCCCAGCCCCCAGAACTCACTTTTAAAAGGCAGTCTTCAGTGGTGAGTGACTGTTGAGATTAAATCTTCACCTGTCCGATTGAACCGTTTCTTTGGGATATTGAAAAGCTCCTGTGTGTTGAGGAGCACTTTGTCCTCCTTTCATTTGAAACTGGGACTGATTTTATCAGGCCTGTCCCTAGAGGTCCAAACCTAGGGAAATTCTGTGTTCAGTTGTATAATTATTTCTGAGCAACAATTTAGTGACTCTTGGCTCTGCTGCAAGACTCTCTCCATACAAGAGTCACCAGTGCCACAAGGCTCTAGTCAGACTCTTCCTCAATCCCTGAGGGGAGGGGCATCCCATACCCTCTTCTGCACCTCCCTTCACCCTCTCCCCTCTTATGTTTCTTGCATTTTATCTTGAGCTACTTACTTTCCTGATCCTACTTAGGTTGCAAGCATTACCTGGAGAAAACAATATTCGAGGAACTTGCAAAGAAGGGGTGTGGGCTTTGTCCTCCAGCTGGCTCCATTTTCTGGACCACACACCTCAAATGCAATCAGTGGGTGGGGATGCTCTTTATGCCACTTAAGCTGGGTAATGGGATTGTTGTGTGCTTTGACAAGTGACAGGAGTCAAGTTGGCATTCAGATAATTTTGCTGTTATCCCCAAAGTGCAGAGTAGTCTGCGAGAGATTTATTTTCTCCCCTTTCACTCTTCTTTTTCCTTTTGAACGCATCTCTGTTTACTCTGGCTGATGCAAAATTCTAAGTTAAAAGTGGGAGGGTGGATGGAGATCTTTGGAGAAGGAAGTAATGGTGGTGGTGGTGGTGGTGGGGTCATACTGTTTTCCCTCCTTGGAAGATTTGAATAATTGTCACATGAATATTTTGGAAAAGATTCATGTTAATGCCTGAGATTACAGTACAGGATTCTTTTTCTTTTACCCCTGTCCCATGCTTGTAGGTGGGGAGGGAGCTGGGCAGGTAGGGTTTGAAAGAGGCCATAACCTCTTCAAAGCAGAATTGTGAATGTTTCAGATGCTTCTCTTAGACTACATAATTCAGACTTCAATACAGCCTGGCGAATAATATGATTGCTCAGAGTTTCAAGACTTTTTTTCTTTAGTCTTGCAGTATCTTATTTAACATAGCAGTTTCTAGATAGAAGAACATTACTATATAGTCAAACAATGAAGATTGGAGTAATCACTGAAACACCTGTACTACATCCAGTTCCTTCCAGCCTCAGTATCTTTGCCCAGCCTGTTCCATTTGCTTGGAACAATTTTGTCTCTCTATTTCTCTTTGCATCTCTCCTTAGTAAACTTCTATGCATTTTACATTCTGGTCTCAGCTTAAGCATCCCATCAGTGAAATCTTTGATGGATCAGCTTTTACAGCTCTTACTTCTCATATATGTTTACCTATCCAGTAGTGATGTGTTAAACTCTCAAGCAACTGTAGTTTACCCACTTGCTTCCCTGCTGGCCTGTAACACTCTGAAAGTAAGATTGTGTCTTGTTCATTACCATCTCTCTATGGACAGATGTTCTACAGATAGTCCATGACTATTTCTAAACGTAGTTGCTGCTATTTTTTGGAACTCTGTGAATTAACTCCAAACAAAACAAGTAGTCATAAGGATGGTTATTTGAAAAACTTAACAGCCAGTTTAGACACATCCATGGAAAATTCAACCACAGACACAAAGGTAGTAAGAGGAGGAGAGGGAAGATGTGTGACAGTCACAAATAATGCTTTTTCGCTGTGTTCAATCTCCATCTTTTGGAGAAATCCTTGCCCTTCTAGAGGTGGCTTTTGCTTCAGGCCTAAAACCACAGGGATAACTAGTGTATCTGCATGATGGGGGATGACTAATTTAAAATGCCTTCATTTATTTATTCAAATACATATCAAATACTGATTGCCCAATTGCCATGGTGAAACTAGAGAAAAGACTTAACCTCCGTGTGCCTCCATTTCCTTAAATGTACCATAGGGTTCTTAGGATTAGATGAGATAATACTTGGGGTAAAATCTTCAGCACAGTGCCTGGCCTGTGCCAAGCTTTCAACACTGGGAGTCGTCATCATCATATCATCATCATCATCATCTTTATCATCATCATCATCACCATTTTTGCCAGTCCTGGAGCTTGAACTCAGGGTGTGGGCAGTGTCCTTGAACTTCTTTTGTTCAAAGCTAGCACTCTACCATTTGAGCCACGGCGCCACGTGTGGTTTTTTTCTGTGTATATAGTACTGAGGACTGGAACCCAGGGCTTCATGCATGCTAGGCAAGCATTCTACCACTAAGCACATCTCTAGTCCATCATTATTTTTCTATACTGAACTCCTTCCATCCAAAGATTAAAGAGAGGTGCTTGTGGTTCTGTGTGAGCTCAGGATTTGTAGATGATTGGCATTGCAATGTTCAGGAATGAATTTTTCTTTCTACCATCTGCCAAGTTGATAAAATGACCAGTCATGGGAGTTTCCCTCCACGCTCCCAAACTTTTCAAATGTCTTGGCAGAATTGTACTCTGGATTGCTCCCAGAAGCATGTGTTTTTTTTTCTGCCTCTGTGGGCAAGTACTGCATGAAATCCTCCACTCCGTACCCCGGGGCATTGGAATGGCAGGACAGATGGTGTGTTGGCCATTTGTTGTCATGTTCAGATTATATTGAGTTTGGGTGCTGCTGGATACATGGCTGAAGGTTTATAGAAAAATTGTTCGCAATCTGTGAAGCATGTGAATTATATTCCTGTGACATTTAAAAAATTCTTGGCAGAGGAAGAAGTGTTGAGTGAAAGGTAATAATCCACTGTTACCTTCTCCTTCTTTGGACTGCCTTTAATGGCTGTTGGAAAGGCCTCTGAGAAATCTGTGGAATTAGAGTCTTCTCATTGTGCTGCTCATTCATTAGGGAGCCTCCTTTGTCTTCCGTGTGCTTTCCACTGGCAGGCTGTGATTAAAAAAATATCCTGGACTCAGGCATGCAATTGATGTTCCATCCCTTGGAGATTCACTTCTTAACATCATGAGCTCTAAGCAAAATTGAGAATAAGTTTTGGCTGTTACTTTTATGGGTGAAAATGTTTCACAAGTGTCTGCTGTTTCTTTAACAATACTGTCTCAAGTCTTGTGGGAGATTCTTTTTTGGTTGATGGAAAAGTCTGAAAGATAATATAGAAGTCTCCATCCAAATTTCCCAGAGAATTTTACCCAGGGAGGAGAAAATGCCAAAACCATGTAACTTAGAACCATGCATATAATTTGTAATGTTTTCTAAAACAATTTTCTTTATGCTACTTTGGCAATTGTTCTTTTGTCTGTCTTGGTTTTCTTCTCATATGGGTCTTTGCACTGGTTATGATATTTGTGAGTATAACTAGTACTTTCAGACAATTCATGTTGGGCAGGCAATGCTATACATTGCTCTAAGAACTTTCTATGAATCAACATTCTTGACCCCTTGCAACACCTTTATTTGGCAATAGTTTTATCTACCAACCAGCAAAGACTTTAAAAAACAGAGGAGATAACTGACCCAAGGACCCAAGCTAGGATCTGTCTCCAGAGTCCTGCAAGTCCTTTCCCAAGATGCCCCAGTCTCATTTCCACCCATGAAGAGGACCCCAGAAAGGGCTCAGCTCTTACCCAAGGACTGTGCCTGTTACGAGAGAACCGAAAGGAATAACCAGTGGATCTGTGTCCCAGTTCTGGAAAAACCTATGCTTATGGGTCATTTTCTCTACTTAGTTACTCCTCAAAAATTTATTCAACCAGGGTGTAACTTCTCTGAACAACTTACAGTTTAACAAAATGAATACCATAAAGCTGAAACATGTGTTGCCCAGAGCGAAGGAGGTCAAAGGGAGGGAGCGAAGACAAATGGAGAGAGGAAAAGTGGATGAAGACAGTCATAATATTCAGTGTACATATGTAAAAGTGGAACCAAGTAACTTGAGGGGATGGGGGGGTTGGCAGACAGGGGGAGAAGGATGGAAGGGGTGACATTGATCAAGATGCATGGCATTCATGAACTGACATGTTGAATGGAAATCCCTTTGTATAACTATTGAAGAAAATAAACATTTAAAGAGAGAGAAATATACTCAGATGAAGCTCTAGGATTGAGACAAATGCAAGGAAAAGCAATGATTAAACCACCAGAAATGATTAAACAATTTAACTTTAAGAAATTGGTTCAAAGCAGAAAAGGTCAAAAGCTATGTACATAGGACCATATAAGATGATGTTAAATGAAATGAACCCCAAGACAGGGACACAAGTGTTTTTTTCTTTCTTACTATTGTTTTTAATGTACTTAGAATGCATTATATGATTCTTTTGTTCTTTTGTATGTTCTTCCCCCACGGTATCAAGCCCTGATTCTGGTGTCCTGCATCTTGTATATACATTTTTCTAATTTGGGGAGGGGAAGGGATATAACAAAATGCTTAAATAAGGATACAGCTGACCCATTGTAACAATGAGATGTACAAGACACTATATTGAGAACGAATTACAATTTCGGGAGTGGGGAGGGAGGAGTAAGGGAGGTGGGGAGGAAAGGGATGGTAGGGGAAAAACAAAGGAGAAGGTAACAATGCTCAATAGGAAATGTACTCATTACCTTACTCATGTAACTGCAATCCCTCTGTACAGTATTTTTACAATAAAAATATATATGAAAAAAATTGGTTCATGGGACTGGAAAGGTGGCTCAGTGGTAGAGTGCTTGCTTTGCATGCATGAAGCCTTGGATTCGATTCCTTAGCACCACATAAGCAGAAAAACCTGGAAGTGGCACAGTGGCTAGCCTTGGGCTGAAGAGCTGAGGGACAGCATCCAGGCCCAGAGTTCAGGCCCCATGATGGACCAAAAAAAAAAAAAATGGTTCAATCTTTGAGAAAAAAAAATGTGATGGAATAAAAAATTTTCCTCTTAAAGAAGAAAATTATCCATTATTGTATTTAAAACTATAAAATCTTTCAGCCAAACAAATATGGATCCTGGAAATTCAAACAGATTGATGTGCACATCCCTCTTTGTGTTTTGATTAGAATTACTTTATGGTATTATGCATCTTAAAGTGTGTTTTTGATGTTAAATGTTGCCTCTCAGTGGAAACAGAAATTCTATACTCAAGTCCATTCCAGCTGAGACTAGAATTAACTAATTCTATCATTTGTCTTTTCATGTTTACTTCTTTTAATGATCTGCATTTCTTAAAGTCCTCTTTGGTCCAATGGGATGGTGTGCTGCACATGGACTGATTTACTGACTTCAACATCTGTTTTCAGAAACCTCAGTACTTCTCACCTTCAGTGGGAAGCTGCTCAGTTGTACCCCTGGAATGAGGTATACTTTGAGTAGTAAGGTGAAGATTTTACCAGGCACTCTTAAACGTTCATACCTTTTATGCCTTCCTGAACAGAGCTCTAGGGAGAGAGCAATGTGGTCTTAGCTATTAAAGATAGTGGGCCGGGAACACCTGGCCACAATAAATATAAGCTCCTTCTTTCAGCTTTCTCTGTGGTCTTAAAAATGAATCTACATATTTTAGAATTTGTCATTTCTATGATTATAATAATCCCACGTAGTGAGACATTCTCAGAGACCCCGCACTGTAAATCTGAGGCTGATTTCAAAGGCCACATCCAAATGAGATAGAACTTTTGAATTGGATTGTTTCTTGGATTCTCTTTAGTCCAACATCAAATATACTTAGAAGTTATGAATATTTACAAGATTTCTAATTCTGCAATCATAAAAAATGATTCATTGAATGTTAGTTGAACAAATGTATCCATTACAATGAATACAGTTAAGTGAATTCCTGAAATAAAGAATAAATGAAGATAAAGACTAAATCTATGGGTTTCCCTGAGTCTAAAAATCTTATGTCCATATAAGTAATATTTATTGGTATGTTTCTAAGTAATATTTATTGGTATGTTTCTAATTATAAAAGTTATTCATGCTGAGTGCCCATGGCTTACGCCTGTAATCCTAGCTACTCAGGAGGCTAAGATCTGAGGATTGAAGTTCGAAGCCAGATCAGGCAGGAAAGTCCATGAGACTCTTATCTCCAGTTAACCACCCAAAAGCCAGAAGTGGAGTTGTGGCTCAACTTTTCTTCCCTATCCCTGAGGGAAAAAAGTTATTCACACTTATTTTGAAAACCTAGGGCAGAGGGAGAGGAAAAAAAAACTCTTTTCAATTTCATTCAGGCACAAAAACGTGAAATTCAAGGGAGAAACAATAGTGTATTTGGCTTAAGTTCCTTTCCCCCCCAAAAGTATTTACATTACTGAACTTAATATATATTTGAATTTACAATATAAACAACATCTGATAATAGCACAATTATAGTGACTGTCTACCATATTGTGTAGTCGTAAGACAATGTAAATTACATTATTTCTTTTTCTTTTTTTTTAAGTTACCTTTTCCAATTATGGAAGTTACATTTTAATTATATTATGGAACATTTGGAGATCATTTAAAAATCACATTTACTATCAAGACAAAACAAAATGTTGGTGTATTTGCATTTGGTTCCCAAACTTTCCTTTACTATACAGCACATGTTTTCCTAGAAATGGATGGACTCAGGTTCTCTTACAAAAGCAGACAAATCTGATGTTATCAGGTCAGGAGCCAGACTTTCTCAGAGCTGGTGTGGGGTGGAGTTTCTTTTACTCATGTTCTCTGCACAGAAATCTGTGGAAAGACCATCTAGCAAGGGAACTCCACTTGATCTGTTCCACAAAGGCAAACCAAAGGTGGGCCCACGTGACCTGTCTTTACACATCTTAGCGTTACTCTCATGCTTTCTTGGTGGGAAGAAGTATCCCTTTATAAGTGGATTATGCTTCCCTGTAATGTAGTTTTCATGCCCCAATCAACTATGAAAACTATCATTCCAGCCTAATAGAATCAGGTACATAGTAGGCTTTAAAGAAATGCTTATTGAGATCAGCTGATGACAACAAATGACTTTCCTTCCTTCCTTCCTTCCTTCTTCTTTCTTTCTTTCTTTCTTTCTTTCCCTCCTTCCCTCCTTCCTTCCTTCCTTCCTCCCTCCCTCCTTCACTCCCTCCCTCCCTCCTTCTCTCTCTCTCTCTCTTTCTTTTTTCCAGTCTCCTATGCATCCCAGCCCGGCCTGGAACTCATTGTCTTGCCCCAGCTTGCCTCATATTTGAAATCCTCTTGCCTTTTTTCTCCCTAAGGCTGCCTGAAATTACAGGTGTGCACACCATGCCTTGCAAAGCAAACCAAATTCATAATTTGTGCAGCAGTTGTCTCCAAGAATATAAAATAGTTTCTTTAAGACTAATGGAACTTAGTTAACAAGTCCGTTAAGCAAATGTGGGCATAATCAAATATGCAGTGAGGTGCTTTTAATGATGATAGTGATGGAAAAGGAGAAAAGTGGAGAAAAAGTGAGAGTCAAAAAGATTTACTCAGCCAAGTAGTTTGCTATCTCAAGAAAAATTATGTACACATGTGGATATATACATGTCATGTCATATCTGTGTATATAGACACATACTTGTCACTTTGTATGTGTGTGAAGTGAAATTTATACAGTTAAAATTCTGGACTCATGGTTCCAATGAGCTTATTTTCAGAGAAAAATAAGAGGAACCAAAACCATGGCTACAATTAGAGATTGTAAGATCAGATGCTAAGAAACATGTTCAAGAAATAGAAAGCTATAATGAGAAAATATTTCATGTATGTACTTGCAACATTTCCAATTTTTGCTTTCATTGCATTGATTGGACTCAATCAATTCCATTAGCATCTCATTTATGCTTAGGACTTTAATACTATGCCAATGATCTTTTAGAAATGAAGGCTGGCACTCTACATGTTTGGAGATTTTTTTATTCCATGGAAATTTTTAATGTTGCATAGAAAACTGAACAATGCATATTCCATTGCTTCAACAGATGCTTTTTATAATCTGTGAGGTCCTGAGACTCAGAGTATGTGTCGTTTTGGAAAGGGTTGCCCAGAGAATATCTGTGCTCAATATATGTAGATTCTGTAGAAAACATGCAAAATTCTGGGCCTTACCCAGAATCTCTCCTAAAAAAGAATATTTAGGTGTGAGTTATCAGAAATCCAGATGCCATGAACACTGAACTTTGGAAACATAGTGCGGAATAAGCAATAGGATATATTTAAAGTTCTTAGATTATGTGAATCCAGAAGGAATGAAATACATAGGTTCTACCAATAGGAGGTCACTTACCCTTTAGTCTGAAATTTGGTTCTAATAGGCTAATAGATAATAAAATCCACACAAGTGTATACTGATGCTCAACGGAGGAGAATGCCAGGAATTTTCTTCTCCAGGGCACGCATAGCTTCCTGGCCTTTGTCATACTAATGAAACAAACTTTACATAAGAATTTTGTGTTCAACACTTTCTGGGCACAACTGAAATAATGAGCTTCTCACTAACCTAGTGAGAGTGATATAAGCTTTTTTTATATTGGGTTTACTGAATTTCAGAGTGAGTAAATCAGTTTTCCCTGATACTAAGTTGTGGACATTCTAGCTCTTAGATTCTAGAGCCTGGGATGTTAACCCTCAAGCAGCCACAGCTTTTCAAAACCACAGCTCTGAGTGTATTTCACAGGACAAGAGCTTTAGCTGACCTGTTTCTGCCTTGTCTTCCTGTCTAGGAAGCAGCTCAAGCATCTGATAGTAATGTGTCATTCTGGCACCCATTGATCTCATCAAACCACAAGTAGAGAGAACCCAATCCTGGCTCGTGTTATTCCTTATTGATTTCAAGATAGAAGATTTCATGATTCTTTCACATCATAGTAAGAGCATGATCTTACATCAGTGTGAATAGAGACACATGAATAAATTAAAAAAATCTAAGAGTGCAATAATGTTCTGGTTCATGGCCTAGGTGACTATTACATGGATACAGTTTGTGAAAGTTCAGTGAACTGTATGCTCATGAAGAATAGATAAAAATTGAAAACTAAATGAAATGAGGTCTTAGAATGAGCCATGCACCTTGCCTACTGAAACTTACTTCTTTCTGCCACCTTCCATAGGTCTCAGTGTTCCCATTCATTTCCAAATCAACATAGTATTCTGATGAGAAAATGTAATTGTTCAGACAACAGCTAATACAAGTATTGGTTAGACCAGAGACTGAGAGTGAAGTTAATCCTGGTGAGGGAAATGGGCTATTTCCCTGTTAAATCCTTTTCATCTCTTGGTTTCAGTGCTCTTAAAAGTTTAGCACATTTTTCTATGATGTTAACACATTGTGTACTAAATACGGAGACACATAGCATCTTGAATGTGCTTTAAATTTTTTTTTTGCTTAAGTAACCTCATAAGACTTCCCACATTCTTTTAGTCTTGCCTGTATTGAGAATCAGCAGTTACTTTTAAGTTTTAATAAGTTTCACATGTTTTGTAGTGAAACTGTGTTTGGTTATTTCCAACCTTTAATTAGTAGCCTCTGGATTGGTGTATACCAGACACGGGGATATTATTAGTGTGAAAGGAAAGCTATGTGTGTTACTCCATCCCAGATCAAAACAAAGCTTGTGGGCTCTGCCAGCATTAAACCCCACTGAGACCTGACCAGGATATGGTTTTCAGTTGTAAAAGAAAATTGTAATTCACAAGTCTTTGCCAGATGTTGTACCCCAATACTTCAGCTACATTGTATCTGTTTACAGTAGGTAGAGCTGAAGTCCTGTAGTGGTCCTGAGGTGCAGCCTAAAGGACCTGAGTTGGTTTGTTAATCATTGGAAAAACAGATTCCTTCAAAATATTTAAAATGGAGCATTTTGTTTTTTGTTTGTTTGTTTTTTGCTAGTCCTGGGGATTGAACTCAGGGCCCTGGCACTGTCCCTGAGCTGCTTTTGCTCAAGGCTAGCACTCTACCACTTGAGCCACAGCACCCCTTGCGACTTTTTCTGTTTATGTGGTATTGAGGAATCAAACCCAGGGCTTCATGTATGGTAGGCAAGCACTCTACCACTAAGTCACCTTCCCAGCCATGCATTTTGCTTTTTGAATGGTTAAAGTGTGTAGGTGTGTATGTGTGAGACTATAAATAATGCCTTCCAATTTATCAAACATCTTCAAAATTGTCACATAAAATGTTAACTTTTTAATGATATTTAATCGGAAAGGAAATTTTGATCTGTAAAATGCAACAAACTGTTGTGATGGAATAGCTGGGCATGAATAAACTTGAAGGAAAACACAAATGTGGAAGCTGTAATCTGTTTCAAGGAGCAAACAAAACAACTCTAACATTCCAAACCTATGCTATACTATGCATGGTACCAAGTGCAAAATTATAAAAACTTTATGAGGTTGAGCAAGAAAAAAAAGAGCTAATGCATTCTTAAAAACTGGTTTGATTGACAGGGTCGTCTAATATGTTGAAAGGCATGAGATAAAGTTCAAATGCTCGTGTACATGGTGTATTTATAAGTGGTTCATGTGGTTGTGCTTTGACAGTAGGAAGATTCTACTCAACTTTGAGTTTGACACACAATTATGACCAGAACTCCTGGACTTCTAGACAATCTACACACTTTCCCCCTAATTATTGTGCTTTATGACTTTAGTAAAATCAACATTTTGGTACTTTACATTTCTCATATCCTTTCTTAAGCTATTAGATTAGCAAATGTTTTCTTTGGTTAGATAATTGACCTTATTCGAATACTCACTTCCATGTAACTTCAAGACAATTTCACAGTAATATATAATGCAGATGGTAGGATACAGTAGTAGCTTTCACCTTGCAGCCAAATCATATTTTATTTGAATATAACTATAAATTCTTCCTGAAAGAATGCCATATTGAGATTTTCCCCCAACTGGATTTAGCTGTAGTGAAGGTTGATGTTAAATCTCAATGATTCAAAATATAAATTATTACATTAGGGTTTTTCCCTCTATAAAGAAATAACTACAAAAGTAACTTCATGACATTCTGGATATATACATATTTTGACACTGAGTTAGCGAGGTACCATTTTGTTTCTTTGCTGTTAGAAGTCTGTTTGTCCTTGGGAAAAAAGCAGAAGTTTAAAATGAAGTAGAGAAGGGTTTTGTCGTTGTATGTTTTTTAAAGATAGTTTCGTTTCTTTTCACACATCTTAAACTTGTAAGGAAACAAGTAAACAGATATTTGAGAAAGTATTTTCATTCATTGGCACTAGGAGCAAAAGATGAAAGGCAAAGCAAAGCACAACAACAAAACTGCTCACTCCTAGGACCTGCAGTTCTAATTTGTATATGTGAACTAAGCAATAAAACCACATCAGCACACTGGTTTGTGCTCTCGAGTTGGGGGATAAACTTGAACCTTAGGAATTTCCCTTTTGACTTGTTTTCCTCAGAGAAAAACCACAGAAGCGGAATTTGTTACTCTTTGTGCTGTATATAAATTGCTGTTGGCACCAACGTTTTGAATGATATTATTCTTTAAACATCCTTCAGAGGGATAGATTTTTACTCCTTCCTCTCTGCTTTATGATTTTAACTTGAGGAATTAACAAGACCCCCAGGTCTCTTCTTAGTTCATTTTCTTTCCCAGAGTTGTCACTAACAATTCATTTCAGAAAAAGTTCCCTTCTTTCAGATTGAAATGGGTTGAATGTGGTTATGTCAAGAGAGTGAGGAGATTAACCATAATTCTAAGATGTTTCCAGTTTCTGAAAGTTGTTAAATAGACAATCTAAGAAAAATATTCCTTATAAATCAGGAAAACTTGTTTTCCACAAGGATTTATAAATAGGAGGATTCTTTTAACCTTTGTTGTTATACTTGCTAAGTTATAGTTGCTGGTTAAGTTTTGGTATAACAAGTTTAAAAATGTGGGTTAATTTGAATTATCCTTTTATTGGTCTAAAGACACCTAGGAGAACTTCTTTCTTGTCAAGTATGCATAAATGAACTTGGGTAAGGTGAATTGAAGAATTTCTTTCTTCCGACCTCTTGGAGTAGTGTAGTTATAATTGCAAAAGATTTGGAGTTAGGTATCCTGTCTTTGAGTCTTTGTTGTTTGCCTTTATTAGTCTTTTGTTAGTTGCTTTACAAAGTCTCTTGACTTTCATGAAGCCTCAATTTACTGTAATAAAGGGGTGAGTAACACTCACCTCAAGGCCTGTTAGAGATTATGAGTTGTAACATATATAAAAGTGTTTTGTAGGCTATGAAGTGCTGTATAACCATTTTACCAACTGGGAATAAGTACTGCAATCAGTAGCTCTCCTGTTAGCAAATATATTACCTAAGACAATGGAAAGGTAATGAATGGTTAAGGCTTTCTCTGAACAAGTCTTTGGAATTAGATATCCTTGAGTTTAAAACTAGCTTTAATAAAATTTAACAAATTTATCTCTCTCATATTCAGATTTCTCTCCTAGTATAAGGGAGATAATAACCTAACTCAAAGGGTTAACATGAGAATTAAATGAGATAATATACACATTGAATGCTAGAATGTGCCTTATATGTAGTAATTGACCAGTTATACAGGAACAGTCCTATACTATTTTATCTTTGCCAAGAGCAATCAACTGCTAGTAACCTATGGATAATTATTACCACTTGCGCTATTATAAATGATGTGACAAGCATTTACTTCTGACAGTGTCTATTGCAGATGAAGCAACTTAGTAAAGATTTGCCAAGAGAATATACATTACTTTCAGCAATACAGATTTTTTAAATAGGTTTTTTATTGTGAAAATACTGTACAGTGGGGTTACAGTTACATGAACAAGGTAATGAGTACATTTCTTATCAAGCATTGTTGCCTCCTCCTTTGTTTTTCCCCTACCATCCCTTCCCTCCCATCTCCACAACTACATTCTCCCCTCCTCCCTTCCCCTTCCTCCCCTGCCTAAATTGTAAAGTTCGTTTTTCAACATAGCGTCTTGTACATCTAATTGTTGAAATGGGTCCACCTGTATCTCTGTTTAAACAATTTGTTTTTTCCCTTCCCCTCCACAAATTATACCAACATCAAATACAGTGAAAACAGGGGTTATACTGTGGGGGAGGGACATACAAAGCAACAAAAAAATTGCGTGGTACCTTATAAATATGTTAGAAACAATAGCAAGAAAGAAAAAAACCACTTGTGTCCTTAACTTGGGTTCATTTCGCTTAACATCATCTTATCTGAGCTTTTCTGCTTGTCTCAGACATATACTAGTTGTTGCAAAGAAGGGAAATCATGGGACCTATGTTTCTTTGGGCCTGGCTTACTTCACTTAATATAATTTTTTCCAAGTCTTTCCATTTCCTAACAAATGAGGCAATGTCATTCTTTCTGATGGAGGCACAGAATTCCATTGTGTATATATACCACATTTTCTTGATCCATTCATCTACTGAGGGGCATCTGGGTTGGTTCCATATCTTAGCTATGGTAAATAATACTGCAATAAACATAGTTTGCTGGTAGCTTTAGTATGGTCTTGTTTGTGATCATTTGGGTAAATGCCCAAAAGTGATTGCTGGGTCTTAGGGGAGCTCCATGTGGAGTCTTTTGAGGAACCTCCATACTGCTTTCCAAAGTGGTTGAACAAGTTTACACTCCTATCAACAATGCAGTTCCCTTCTGCCACATCCCCTGCAGCATCTATTGTTATTGGAGTTCTTGATTATAGCCATTCTAACTGGGGTGAGGTGGAATCTCAATGTTGTTTTGATTTGCATTTCTTTTATGGCTAGAGAGGTTGAGCATTTCTTCATATGTCTATTGGCCATTCTTATTTCCTCTTCAGAGAAGTTTCTCTCTAAGTCTTTAGCCCACTTATTTATTGGGCAGTTGATTCTTTGAGGATTTTTTGTTGGGGGATTTAATTTTTTGAGTTCCAGGTATATTTTAGATATGAGACCCTTGTCTGTTGTATGGCTAGTGAAGATCTTCTCCCAATCCATGGGCTTTCTATTGATCTTGCTAGCTATGTCCTTTGCCATGCAGAAGCTCTGCAGCTTCATACAATCCCATTTGTCCAACCTTTCTTTGATTTGTTGTGTTTCTGGGTCTCTATTAAGAAAATTTCAGCCTGTGCCAAGGAGACCTACGGTTTCTCCTATTCCATCCTGTAATGTTTTCAGGGTGTCTGCTTTGACTCCAAGGTCTTTGATCTATTTGGAGTTGATTCTGGTGCAGGGTGATATATAAGGATCTATCTTTAGTTTTCTACAAGTGATTAACCAATTTTGCCAGCACCATTTACTGAAGAGGCTGTCTTCCTTCCATTCTATTTTTTTAACCTCCCATATCAAAGATTAGGTGGCTTTAGGTCCGTAAGTTCATTACTGAGCAATATATATTTGTACTTCACATTTCCTAACCTGCGCTACCTTTAAAAATATTTTTTCACAAGACAAAAGAGCTTTACAATGTTGGTAGGGGGCGAGGTGGGGAGAAGGCGGGGGGGGGGGGGGGGGGGGAGATTGAGTGGGGGGGTAGGGAGGCTGGAAAGGGATGTGAAGGGTAAACAAAGGAGGAGGCTGCAATGTTTGATAAGAAATGTACGCATTAACCTGCCCATGTAATTGTAACCCCTCTGTACAGTGTGTTCACAAAAAAATAAAAATTAAAAAAAATATTTTTTCACAAGACAGTTGTCAATTAAGGTCTATCTACATAAGATTCCAGTGATATTGTGAAACCTCAAATTCATATTTACTGGTGTCCTTTGTTCAAAACTTTTTAACCTAAGATCAATCTTTAGCTATAATGTAGTTAGTTATCTTGAAAGAGTACTTCCACCTTGCAAATAATGTCAAAATAGCAGATTACATGCCATAGGGTCCTCTTATTACTGGAGAGAATGAGCAGTACCTTAATTGTCCAATAATTGTGGAGATTTGTTAGAACTATTTTTCTTCAAAAACCCCATGGCAAAAGGACAGTTTTGCAATAATGTTAACTTAAACAATTTATTATGAAATGCATCAAATTAAAAAAAAAAGATTTACTTGCCTCACTGGTGGCTCACACCTATAATTCTAGGTGTAAGGATTAAGGTTCAAAGCTAGCCCAGACAGATAAATCTCAGAGATTCTTATCTCCAATTAACCAGCAAAAAGCCAAAAATGGAGCTGTGCCTCAAGTGGCGGAGAACCAGTTTTGAACAGAAAAAGCCATTATGCCCTAAAGCACAAGGCCCTGATTTCAAGCCCCAGAACTGACACACACACACACACACACACACACACACACACACACACACACACACACACACACACACGAGTCAACATCTTATTCCCAAGTCTTATTATACCCTTCTCTTGTGACTTTTCTCATCCCAAGAATAGGAGCTCCAAGAGTGTAACTATATAACCAATTGTGTGCATAAATGCTAACAAACAGATAAACAGCCTAATGAGTAACAACAGAAAAGAGGTGTCAGAGTGTGTGGCTAATACACTCTGTAAACAACTACACCTTTGACTTCTGATTGTCATCTGTTAATGGAGATTCTTTTATGAATCTGACAGATGACAGCACAGATGCTGTACATACTGCTGTCTATCTGGGTTTATGATGGGGTGAGTGTTTTCTCATTTGCTTCAGAAGTTAGAAGCAGACACTATCATGTGACAGAGGAAGATGGTGAGACAGGGAGATGTCAGAAGTGTCTCGGAGACCGCAGATCAGAGGAGAAGACGCTGAGCTGACAACTGCAGGACTGAGACTGTCTGGTGTCTAGTTCAGTCTTGCCCATGTAAAGCCTCCTGTAGACCCTGCTCCACTTTTCAACCTTCTTAAGAGGTTTTCTCTAGATGGGGAGACCCCCAGGAGACCCCCAAATCATGCTATTTTCCCTTTGCATGTGCTTCTTTGTTTGCCTGGAAAAGTCCTCATCCTCCTGCCACTGTGGGGACTTTCTCCTCTTTCAGAAGCATTCAAACCCCACTTCCTCCATAAAGCCTTCCTTCAATCAGGACACCCCTGTGCACCCCACGTGGCTGTCTCCAGGGCTGCTCATATATTGCAGGTATGTCAGCCCACAACCACTTCCCTGTATCTTGAGCCTTGGTTTATATGTCTCTCTTCTGTTACACTGTCAGGCTTAGCTAAACACAGCATAAACTCGACAAAGAAGAGCCCCGCATTTAGCACACAATCACGGAATATCCATGTAAATGAGCTGTCTTAGTTTGTGTTGTTGCCATTGTTTTCATAAGGAAGCCTCAGCTTAGTGGCCACCTGGAAATGCTGCATCTGAATATTGGTTGGGAGATTGAAAATTTAATTTTTAAATGGAAAAAACCCACCAAATTGTAGGAGAATCTTTAAATGCTTCTTGAGAATAATTCAAGATTCAAAATGTTAAATAAATACAGGGTTCAGCAAAAAATAAAATTACAATTCCTTGAGAAGGAAGGAGAATACTTTTATCTCATAGTGCTTTATATATAGCGAATGCTATCAATGTATAATTGCATAATACACATACACACAATGCTCAGACAATATGCACATACGCAAATACACTCATGCACATACAGGTACAAATACATAACAAATACATGCACTCTCACATACATGCACACATGTACACAAATATACATATATGTATATACACATGTGTTAAATGATAAGACATTATACATGCACTGGATTATTACCAGTTATTTCAACCTTATGGTTTCTTAGAAAATGAGTACTAAAACAGCTGGAATTTTCCAGGAACCACTTTTGCCGCTTTGGTGTTAGAGTTTTCCTTCACCTGTTAAGTTCTGTTTGCCTTGCTCTGAACATGTGGCACAATTCTGTTGAAATGTCTCTGCCTGTGGCTACAAGAGAAGGTGGCCGTGGTTTGAGTAGAGTGTTCAGTCGAGGACTTACTATTGGTTGCTGAGCACACTGTATTGTGTGGCCTATTGAAATCAAATAAAGCCTGGACAGTAGGCCGGAAAGTCAAACAAATGCTGTTAGGTTTAGAGCCTTCTACAAGGCAGAGCAAGTAAAGGGGAAATACAGGGTATAAATTGAGTTGTAATTCTGAGCAAGTGAATGCAGTCAGCTGTGAGGGCCATACAATGGATGCATAAAGGCTGAAGGACCTAAATGTTAAAGACTCTGGCTGCCACCCAAACATTCTTCCAATTAAATCAAAGAGTCTTGTATACTCAGAGATGAAGTTAAAGACAAAGCGACAGGCTGTCTTGACTAAAAGGGTTTTCTCTGGATATATTACTGTGATCTTAAAACCACTCAAGGCAGGGCAGGCTTGGGAGGTTCACGGTTTAGAGAGTGAGGGATTTTATATAATGCCTGACATATTCCTGGCACTTGATGGTTTTATTATTACTATTTTTTCTTTTACCCAAGTAGTCCATTTTGAAACATGATAGTACATGAACACAGAACTTGTTGGGTGGGGAATTAAAGAAACCAATGTTATTTCTTCAAATCTTCCCTGCCTGTTTCAGCTCTTAGACATTTGGGCTGAAAAGAAGGGCAAAAAAATAATGCCTGATATTTCTTTTTAAATTGCTTATTGCTCTGTTCTACGGTATATGCATTATCCCATTTAGCAAACAAAATAAGTCTATGAGACTTAAACGTAACGTGTGTGTGTGTGTGTGTGTGTGTGTGTGTGTGTGTGTGTGTGTTGGTACTTGGGCTTTAACTTGGGCCAGGGAGCTCTCTCTTAGCTTTTTTTTACTCAAGGGTGATGCTCTACCTCATGAGGCCTACCTTAATTGTCAGCTTTTGCTGATTAATTGGAGATGAGTCTCATTGATTTTCTGCCTTGGCTGTCTTCAAACCTTAAAGTCTTAGATCTCATCTTTCTGAATAGCATGGATTACAGGCATGAGCCATGGGCACAAAGTTAAGCTACAATTTTTTTTTTTTTTTTTGCCTGTGTGGGGCCTGAACTCTGGGCCTGGGTGCTGTCCCTCAGCTCTTCAGCTCAAGGCTAGCACTCTACCACTTGAGCCACAGCACCACTTGCGGCTTTTTCTGCATATGTGGTGCTGAGGAATCGAACCCAGGGCCTCATGCATGCAAGGCAAGCACTCTACCACTGAGCCACCTTCCCAGCCCTAAGCTACAATTTTAAAGATGAGAAAGCAGGGCCTTAAATAAGTGGAAGAGAAAGTAGTTGTTAACTTTGTGTTCTGGAGCCAGACTGTCTGGGATGGAATTACAGGTTCTCGATTCCCTGAGCTGTGTAACTCTGAGGAAATGACTTATCTGCTGATTGATATAATGAGATATATATATGTAACATATATTGATATAACAATATAACAATAGTACCTATCATTGTAATGACTATATTAGTAGACCCAAGCCATTGAGGAGTGTACTCCACACCTAAATACCTGGTAAAAGTTATTAATTGCTTTATTACCACCTAAGCTTATTAGCACAACTATAAACAGTGTGGTAGCAGATCTGAGCCTAGAACTCAGGTCTCTCTGAAAGCCACTGGCTTTCTAAAAGGAATAGGAGAGGCTGTGGCTTAGAAAGGCAGAGATCATGATTCTGGATTAATTTCTAGCTGGTCAATAAGAGGAGAGCACCAGAAAGAAAATTCTCTTCTTACTCTGCCCCTGGCTATTCTCTCTCCATCAGCTTTCAACATTTGTAATTGTTTCTCTTGACAGTCACATTTGCTTTTGTGCTCTCTTAGTGTTGTCTGCTAGCCATGGATTCTCCTTAGTGATTCTTGCTTGGCTTTTGCCTCCCAGGCCTTGTACAAACAGGAGAAAAGGAAGATGGATTTCCTGGTGTTCCTGATGCACAGATAGCTGCAATGGGAGAAACCGTCAGTTCCCTTCAAGGTTTTAAAGGCATGGGTGTTTGCATGTTGAAAGGGCACTGTTTGATGTGATTTCCTGGAGAAAATCCTTTGCACTTAGTTTCAGTTTTGATAAACTGTACAGGAAAGCTTCCACAGTGGTGTGGACACATCTCACTTATGTCAAGCCCTACCATGTTGTCTGTGTGAGGAGAACCCAGTGAATTGTGTTCTCTCTTAGTCTTGGCCAGCACTGTGCCTTGATGGTTGTCTGTAGGTCTGAGGCAGGTTTTAAGCAGGACTTGATATTCCCACAGCTGTAAACAGTGTGTTGGAAAACTCCACACTGACTCTCGTCAAAAGGACTAAGGAAGACTATAATTAGGGCTCTCATTTTAATAATGATTTTAAGTGTATGTAGGTTTAGGACAAAGAAGTGCTTCCATGACTGTTGTTAAGAGAGCCTTCAGGTTTTAATATGGGCAACTGGAATTGATTGTGTGCTGTGGGCAGGCGTTGGTATTTGCTGATGTTCCAGTAACAACTGAAAAACAGCCCCATGGGAGTTGGCAGGCAGCCAGAGGTCTTCTCAGCACTCACTGGGACAACTTCTCTAGGGCCTGAAGCATCAGGTTGTTCTAGGACAGGCAGATACCACTCACCCTTGGCTCCACGAGCTAGAGACTCTACTCCAGCTTCTGACCTGTGAGTTGCTAGAGAGCACCAGTTCAAACCACAGCAATTGTTCCTATACTATACTCTGACCTCTATAGGGAATTGAGAGTGGATAAAGAAGCTTCCATGTCCCTCCTCTTTCGTGGTGCCAGTAATGAGGCTAGAACTCAGGGGCCTGGGCACTGTCTCTTAGTTTTTTCACTCACAACTAGTGCTCTACTTGCTCTAGCTTCTTGGTGGTTCACTGGAGATAAGAGTTTCATGGGGCAGTGTCATTCTTTCTGATGGAAGCATAGAATTCCAGTGTGTGTATGTGTGTGTGTGTGTGTGTGTGTGTGTGTGTGTGTGTGTGTGTGTGCACCACATTTTCTTGATCCATTCATCTACTGAGGGGCATCTGGGTTGGTTCCATATTTTAGCTATGGTAAATAATGCTGCAATAAACATAGTTGTGCTGGTAGCTATAGTATGGTCTTGTTTGTGATCATTTGGGTCGATGCCCAGGAGTAGGATTGCTGGGTCATAGGGTAGCTCTATGTGGAGTCTTTTGAGGAACCTCCATACTGCTTTCTAGAATGCTTGAACAAGTTTACACTCCCAACAACAATGCAGTAGGGTTCCCTTCTGTCCATATCCACTCCAGCATCTGTTGTTATTAGACTTCTTGATTATAGCCATTCTAACTGGGGTGAGGTAGAATCTCAATGTTGTTTTGATTTGCATTTCTTTTATGGCCAGAGATGGTAAACATTTCTTCATGTGTCTATTGGCCGTTCTTATTTCCTCTTTAGAGAAATTTCCCTGTTTTTTTTTTTTTTAGCACATTTATTAATGGGGCAGTTGTTTCTTTGATTTGTGTTTTGAGGGTTTAATTTTTTGAGTTCTAAGTATATTTTAGGTATGAGGTCCTTGTCTGTTGTATGGCTGGTGAAGATCTTCTCCCAATATGTGGACTTTCTATTGATCTTGCTAGCTATGTCTTTTGCCATGCAGAAGCTCTGCAGCTTCATGCAATCCTATTTGTCCAACCTTCCTTTGATTTGCTGTGTTTCTGGGTCTCTATTAAGAAAATTTCAGCCTGTGCCAAGGAGCCCTAGAGTTTCTCCTATTCTTTCCTGAAATGTTTTCAGGGTGTCTGCTTTGACTCCAAGATCTTTGATCCATTTGGAGTTGATTCTGGTGCAGGGTGATATATAAGGATCTAGCTTTAGTTTTCTATAAGTGGTTAACCGATTTTGCCAGCACCATTTACCGAAGAGGCTGTCTTTCTTCCATTTTATTTTTTTAGCTCCCTTATCGAAGATTAGATGGTTATAGGTCTGCAGGTTCATTTCTGTGTTTTCAGTTCTATTCATTGGTCCTCAGGTCTGTTCCTGTGCCAGTACCAAGCTGTTTTGATTACTATAGTTTTCTTTGAGTTTGAAGTTTGGTATTGATATTCCTCTAGCACTCTAGGGAAATGGAAGAACTTGGAAAAAATCATATTAAGTGAAGTAAGCCAGACCCAAAGAAACATAGGTCCCATGGTTTTCCTTATTTATAATACTTAGTATACATCTAGGACAATCTTAGCAGATGAGCAGAATAGCTCAGTAGCTATGTACATATAACCATATAGGATGATGCTAAGCAAAATGAACTCTAAGACATGAACACAAGAGGTTTTTCTTTGTTGTTGTTGTTTTTAATGTACGATGTGATTTATTTTTTCTTTTGTTTTTCTCCCTATGGTTTATCCCCTGTTGTCACTGTATTTGATTTTGGTACCCTGGGTATTGTATATATGTTTATCTGAATAAAGGAAGGGAAGAGGAACAAAAAATGGTGAGACAAGGGACAAAGAGGGAACCAACGCAACAGCGATACTCACAAGACACTATGTTGGTAACGATCTGTACAACTTGGGTGAGATGGGAGGAGAGGAGCTAAAGAGAAAAATGAGGGAAAAGGTAACAAGTTTGACAAGAAATGTACTACTACTTACATATGTAACTGTTACACCTCTGTACATCATCTTGACAATAAAATTAAAATGAAAAGGTTTTATGGACTTTCCTTCCCAGACTGGCTTCAAATCTTGATCTTCAGATCTCAGCTTCCTGTTTGTCTAGGATTACAAGCATGAGTCACCAGCACCTGGCAGGAAGCTTTAATTTCCTAGAAAAGGATGAATTTTAGAGGCTTTCCTCATATGTCTTCTCAGTTCAACAAATAATTGGTTATTCTCTTGTTTTCTTAATGTTTCTAGAAAAATAGACTCAAAGTGAAGAATAGTTATTAGGCTGAGACTACTTTTTACTCAGGAGTTGAGAAACGTGGCCTTGCTGGCAGGTCCCAAGGGGCACTAGGAAGCTACAGCACAGTTCTGAGGAAGCCGGTTAGACCCCACTCCCCACACAGAGAACATTTGCTGGAGAATTCTGGTTTTCAGAGCTACATGTTTTCACTTAAAAAATCTTGTCAGAAGGTTGACCCTAGGTCAGTCATAGGCTTACTTTCCTTTGTTCATCTACAAATGCAGCAGATGAATGTCTTAACTTCTAGCTTTTAGAATCATTTAGTCCAAAGACTTGGCCAGGAGAGAAATGCCTTCTATAATAATTCTAATGTCTATCATTGTCTAGGGCGGTATTCACTACTTTAGGGGTCAATAGAAAATAATGATATTTATACTGGATGAAAGTTTCTTCAAACAAAAATAATAGAAATATAAAGGTGACTCCCTTCTTACTTTGGGGGGCTACTATCCAATTTCTTTTTCTGCTATTTTTCTTAGCTCCATCAGCTTGAGCTGCAGGTTTATATGGAGCAATATATATATTAATCTTCAGGCTTTGGTCCAAGCTTGCTTAAAGAAGGTTTTTTAAAATCTGTTTGTTTGAGGGAAGCTAACATGTATAACTTTGAAACAATATGAAATCTGTACATTTTTCTTATGAATGCTGTTGTCACTGCTGACCTTGCTGAAGGAAGAATATATATATGAGTGAAAGTTACTCTGACTTAGGAAGTCACATCTTCTCCTACCATTTTCTTTTAGAACTGTGAAAAGTTGGCCAGACCAGGCAACCATGGCTCATGCCTGTAATTCTAATTATTCAGGAGACTGAGATCTGAGGATTGGGATTCAAACTCAAGCCTGGTAGAAAAGTCTGTGAGTCTCTTATCTCAAATAAGCTAGCAAAAAGCTAGAAGTGGAGCAGTGGCTCAAGTGGTAGATCACTAGCCTTAAGCAAAAAAGCTAAAGGACTGGGCCCAGGCCCTTAATCTAAGTCCCAGTAGGGCACAAAATAAAAATAAAAATAAAAAGAATTGTGAAAATTGCTTCACATGTGGAAAAGCATTTCTCTTTCTTGGAGAAGTTCACAAAGGTCTGCTGCCTATAGTATAATCAAAATCGCTTTCCATAAAATATTTTATCTGAGTATCAAGAAACCTACACACTGAGATAGACTTGTGCTCATTTGCTTACATCAGAGAGAAAGCTCCGGAAAATCTGAATGGAAACTCCTGTGTTATCATCCAACTCTTCACTAACGTCTTACCTCCCTAGATCTTTTAAACTCCTCTTTGATTTAGATGTTGTGATCCCCACACTGAAAGAAAACAGTTTAAAATAGTTTTCCTTATCAATGGGTGATACATCATGTAGCCCATTTAGCCATTAAAACAATGATGCAAGTCAAAGTTTCTCTTTGTTCCAGGTTTTTCATGTTAACGTGGTCTGTGTAGTAAAATCGTTACTAGTGAAGGGAGACGCAGATTTGTGGCACGGCCCATAACACACATACATTACTGAGACCACACACAGATCAAAAAGATAAAGGCATGCATTGCTTTTGAGCAATGACCCGTGTGCCAAAAATAAGGTTTCACCTACAACAGACCAGAAGAATGTAAGAGTTTTGGTCTCAGGGAATTAAGAGTTTGCTTCTTTGTTTTAGTCTAGCCTTGGGAAGGATGATGGGACACCATATTTTAACCCTTGTGATCACCCCAGTTTCACAATTTACAACTCTCACCAGCAGTGTAGCTAAGAAGAAAAACAATCCAATGAAGGGCAAGGACTTTGGCTGGGGAGCTGGACTGTGTAGATTCATTCTTAGATTCTCCCCTGTGGAATTTTAGGTTTTAATTTTCTGTAAAACAAGAATAATAATCATACTTACCCCATGAGGTTGTCATGGAGATTAACTGACAGAATACAGGTGTGAGCACAGAACCTGAACCTCAGGAAGATTTCCTTTGTTTGTTACAATTACAGTAAAATCACAGTAATACATTAAGTAAATTCTCAGAGTTTAATTGCATGAGAAATGCAGTTATTGGCTCCAACATTAATCAATACTGATAGGATTGCAGCCAATTTGTACTGTTGTATATAACCCAAACAAGCCTAGGTAACAAGAACCACCAGGCTACTAAACTAAAAAGGTCCATGAGGAAGTTGCTGTTGGAAGTATCCTCTTCCAGAAAAGAGGGAAGGAAGCATTGCTAAGGGGTTGTTAGTAATTGTTGTCTCAAACATATTTTCAAAAACCTTTCTAATGGGTAGCTTAAGCCTGGTTGTTCAAAAGAATTACCCAGGAAACTCTTACGTGTCTTGCATCAGGACAGGGACGCTCTCTCTCTCTGTCTCTGTCTCTCTCTGTCTCTGTCTCTCTCTCGCTCTCACCAGACTAGATCTGGATTTAGATTCTGTCCCCATCAAAGTCAGCTATGTGATCATTGGCAAGTTATTTGTCTCTTGGGCAGAGGCACGCACACACACACACACACACACACACACACACACACACACACACACACTCTCACCAAACCAGATCTGGATTCAGATTCTGTCCTCACCAAGTTCAGCTATGTGGCAATCTTTGGCAAGTTATTTGTCTCTCTGTTTCCTAGTCTCTGTGATGGACATTATTGTAAGGGTCAAAGATTCCATATATGAAGCTCTGAACACATATCTTGGCAGGTGATAGGTGACCAAGAAAAATGTCATCAATAACTTATTTCCCTTAGAGATCCTAATTCAAAATATCCATCATTATAGAAATTTTTCCATGAAATGGCTTTAGATAAGAACCAATAGAGACTTCTTTTTTCTTTCAACCAAGAAAGTAAAAGCACAAAACAGATACTTGCGGCTACATAGCTAGCAATAAGCTAGAACTTGAGCCCAGGTCACCTAACATTTGTGCACCATTTTTCCTTTTCTATGCTATTATTCTTAATGACATGTCCCTCTAAATCCCCACAATTCTGGCCCTGTATCCCAACTGTAGCCTTATATTTTGTCTTCCAGGATATTAGACCCATTTAGGATATAGCAATATTAAGTCGTGATATTTTGATAGTGATTTCACATTTATTTTGGCTTATGTGATCATCTCTACCTGAAAGACTTTTCTTGCCCTTCTTTTCTAACAACTCCACCAACTCCTGATTCTACCCATTAATGATTAACTGCTATAATTGTCCCCCAATTGTAAATGGTCGATATGCAGACAAAATGCCAGACACTGGGCAACATTCTTTTTATCTCTGTGAGAAGGAAAGAAGGCAAGTTATATAATTGCCACAGTATATACTTGAGTAATTTTCAGAATGCTATGTGAAGTGGGACAAGCAAATCAGAACCTTGTGTTGAACTGAAGAGTCAGAAATCAAGTTCTGGGCAGTTAGAGGAGGTTAGATATTGAAGAGCAAATTACCAGGGAGGGAAACTCCATTGAAAGGTAGCATCAGAGATCTGCAGAGCATCTACCTCATATCTTTGATAGAATATTACTGATCTTTACATGCATAAAGAGAAACTACCCAAACCAGGAAAAGAACTATCAGAAATCACTTGGCTGAACAAATACTTAGAGCTTATACAGATCCAATAGCCTGAGTGAAGTTGAGGTCTTAGGTGAAATTCTCACAAGGGTCATGACTTAGTAATGAGGTTGTTTCATTCTTAGAATAAAAGCTGCTCTGAAACCACCACACAAAGCAGAAGAGCAAGCCTAATGGGTCAAACTGGCACACATCAAGATCCAGCATGTTTTTGAAGAAAGACAATGAAAGGCAGTACCTAGCAAAATAGAGTTCACAGCATCTTTAAGGAAGTAATTATTAGATATGCCAGGACATATAAGAGTATGATTTATAACAAGAGAAAAATTAGTAGAAACATATTGAGAAGTGGTAGAGATAATAGAATAAGCAGATTGGTACCTTATCAAAACTTATACTTTAAGATGTAGAAGAGAACATAAACATGATGAGAAGAGAATACTATTTATAAAATGACTCGTGATAAAAATATATTTTAGATATACAAATGCTAAAATATATCAGATAAGACATGGATTGGATAGGATTTAGAATAGTGTATGATATACATCACCATATCTGAAGATATAGAATAGAAACTATTCAAAATGAAGCACAGATTGAAAAAGTGATTAAAAACCACACACACAGAGGCATAGACACATACATACACGTGCACACGTGAGTCTATTCCATTGTGAATGCTAAGATCATATTAAGCAATGTAATATATGAAATTAGAATCTTACAACTGTGGTATGGGATAACAGAAACACATTTTTTTAAGGGGGGGTTGGTCATGGGGCTTGAACTCTGGGCCTGGGCACTGACTGTCTCTAAACTTTTCAGTTCAAGGCTAGCACTTGAGCCACAGCGCCACTTCCAGTTTTACGGTGGTTAATTGGAGATAAGAGTCTCATGGACTTTCCTGCCCAAGCTGGCTTTGAACAGTGATCTTCAGATATCAGCCTCCTGAGTAGCTAGGATAACAGACAGGAGCTGCCAGTACCCAACTAGAAGCCCAGATTTTTTTTTTTATATTCTTTTTATTGAAAAAGATACTGTACAGAGGGGTTACAGTTATATGAGTAAGGTAATGAGGACATTTCCTATTGTTTCTTCCTCCTTTGTTTTCCCCCTACAATCCTTTTCCTCCCCCCCTTCCTCATTCCTCCCTCCCCCACGTTGTACAGTTCATTTTCAACAAAGTGTCTTGTACATCTCATTGTTTCAATGGGTCAATCTGTATCCTTGTTTCAGCATCTTGTTATTTCCCTTCCCCTCTCTAAATTAGAAAAATGTATATATCAGATGCAGGGCACTGGAATCAAATACAGTGCAAACAGGGGTTATACCATGGGGGAAAAACATACAAGAGAAACAAAAAAAATCACATAGTATATTAAAAACAACAGCGACAAAGATAAAAACCTCTTGCGTTCCTATCTTGGGGTTCATTTTGCTTATCGTCGTTTTATATGGTCATATGTACGTAGCTTTTGACCTTTTCTGCTTGTCAGACTCAATTTTCTTTTCTTTTTTTAAATTTTATTTTATTTTATTTGAGAACATACTGTACAGAGGGGTTACAATTACATGGGCAGGATAATGCATACATTTCTTACCAAGCATTGTAACCTCCTCCTTTGTTTACCCTTCACCTCCCTTCCCAGCCTCCCCCCTCCCCCCCACCCAATCCTTCCCCCCCTCTCCCCCCCCACACCAACATTGTAAAGCTCGTTTTTGACATGACATTTTGTACTTCTCATTGTTGCAACAGGTCCACCTGAATCCTTAAACAACTGGTTTGTCCCCATCTCCTCCACAAGTTATACTGACATCAAATATAGTGAAAGCGGGGGTTACACTGTGGGGGAGGGACATACAAAGCAACAAAGAAATAATCTTATAAATGCGTTAGAAACACATGCATGAAAGAAAAAAAACATTAAAATACATATTTAAGGGATCGTTTTCCTAACATCACATTATCTGACCTTTTCCGCTTGACTCATACATATACTAGATATTGCATATAAGGGAAACCATGGGACCTATGTTTCTTTGGCCTGGCTTACTTCACTTAATATAATTTTTTCCAAGTCTTTCCATTTCCTAACAAATGGGGCAATGTCATTCTTTCTGATGGAGGCATAGAATTCCATTGTGTATATATACCACATTTTCTTGATCCATTCATCTACTGAGGGGCATCTGGGTTGGTTCCATATCTTAGCTATGGTAAATAATGCTGCAATAAACATTGTTGTGCTGGTAGCTTTAGTGTGGTCTTGTTCGTAAACATTTGGGTAAATGCCCAAAAGTGGGATTGCTGGGTCATAGGGGAGTTCTATGTGTAGTCTTTTGAGGAACCTCCATACTGCTAGAAGCCCAGATTTTTAATACGGGTGAAAACCACATACATTTTATGAAAAACAAGCTTACAGATCCAAGAAGCTCAAAAGTCCAAACAAAAGTAAAGAGAATGACACCACGGCACATTATAATTAAACTTCTAATACTGAATCCTGAGAGAATCTAAATAGCAGCTGGCAAGAGAAGGTACATTATAGATGTGCAAAGATGAGAGTTACAGCAGATCTCTTATCTCAAATCAAGCAGACCTAAAGATGATGGACCCTTTAAGTACCAACGCAGAGCAAATCCCAAACTATCAACCTACAATTCTATAAGCACTGGAAATATTTTTGCAGCTGAAGGCAAAATAACTTTTTCAGGTCAAAAAAAGTAAGAAAACTTTACTATAAAAAATGTTGAGAAGTTTGTTCAGCAGAAGAAAAGTTATGACAGATCAGACTTTGAAACTATAGAAACATAAAGAGTACTCCAAATAGTACGTAGATATGTGGTTCCTCCCTCTTGATCCCAATTTTAGTTCTTCTAGAATGTTTCCTTGCCACCTCTTCTTATGTCAGGAGTGAAAACTCCCTATATGAGTCCAGATTGGTAAGGCCAATGGCACCTGTGACTGTAGATGCCACATAGGCAATATTGGAAGCCATAGGAAAATATGTCTCATTTTAAAGGAACATCCGCTACTAAAATTCTGTCAATTGGGCTGGGAAGGTGGCTCAGTGGTAAAGTGCTTGCCTTGCATGCATGAGGCTCTGGGTTGGATTCCTCAGCACCACATAAGCAGAAAAAACTGTAAGTGGCACTGTGGCTCAAGTGGTAAAGCGCTAGCCTTGAGCTGAAGAGCTGAGGGACAGTGCCCAGGCCCAGAGTTCAGGCCCACGACCAATCAAAAAAAAAAAAAATAAATTCTGTCAATTATTGTTGGAACTGGAGCACAGCTCTTTCTTTCTTAGCACTTAATTAGTGTATTAATAACTTAGAATTTAATTAAATGTAACCAAAATCCCAAATTCCAACATATACTATATCCATGGACTACATTCAGCTTTTGGACCACCAAGAAATAATTAATATTTCAATCATTCTTCACTTATTTTCTTATAACATTAGTATGTCTCTCTACTAATGGATTCCAGTTTTTTGCTATATGTATCTTCCTGACTTAATTAGTATTGTGTATGGCAAGAACCATGCATTATCTACTTGTATATTTCAAGTGAGCAGTACATAGTTTGAAATAGTAAGCACTCAATGGATGACTATTAAATTGGAGATTATTTTATTGCAATAGTTTTACAAATGTGCTCATTCTCTGCATCTCAGGAATTTAAGGGAAAGGCTTAAGAAGTAAGCACTGGATATAATGTCTGATGGAATACTCTGAGTATATACCAAAATAATTTGGCTTACTTTCTCTTATGGAACTGGTACGTCTACTTTCCTGATGTTAGAAATGCTCTGTGGGGATCACAAGTATGGGGTTAAAGTGCAGTGGTATTATAGTAGCTTCAGTCTTACTCCAATGCCTTTATTTTTCAGAATAAAATAAAAGAAACCACAATGCGTGTCCCTCATTTTTTCCAGGAAATACCTCTTATAATGTAATTTCACAGAGATACATATGTCACTAGGCAAATTTCTCTGAGCATGAATGGAAGAACAGTATAGGTGGGATCTCTTTGTTTTATTCTTCTCAGCTTTACTTTTTCTTTTCATCTCTTCTACCTGTTCCCACTTCATTCTTCATGAAGTGAAGGATACATTAGTCTCACCATTGAACAGCCAAACATACAAAGGCATCAGTGTTTTAAAAGTTGCCCCAATGCTCAAGACAATAAAAATGAAATGATTATAGTCCATGTAGAGAGTCCTTATTATAAGCTCGGTAAATGACATTTAAAGCTCACAATGATTTAATGTTCACCACAATACAACATAACAATTTTCCTTTCATGGATAAGAACTTTGAAGTTCAATATTTCACAATTTTTGTATTCTGATCTTGGACTTCCTATTCTTACTTTCTGCAAAGCATCATCACTTGATCATATGTTTATTTAAAAAGCAGTGTCTAGGACTGGTAATGTGGTAGAGTGCTTGCCTAGCATGCATGAAGCCATGGGTTCTATTCCTCAGTACCACATAAAGAGGAAAAGCTGGAAGAGGCACTGTGGCTCAAGCCTTGAGCACAGAGAGGTTCAGGGACAGTGCCCAGGCCTTGAGTTCAAGCCCCAGGACTGACAAAAGAAAAGAATAAAAGGCAGTATCTCTGGCACCATCCCAGACTACGGAGTCTGTTAGCAAGATCTCTAGATGCTTCATAAACATAATTGAGTTTGAGAAGCCTTGGTCTAATTATACCATTTCCAGTTGGTTACTCATATTGTAATAGTGCCTGTGCTGTGTATGGCCTGGAATCCCAGGATGCCCAACTCATGATTTTGCTTGTGGAATTCTATTCTATTTTCTTGAATATTCATACTTCCTACTTTCTTCCCTTCCTACTTTCCATTTATCATAAGGTCTCATTTCTACTTTCCAACAGAGCTCAGAAACTTGAAGAGGGAAAGCTAAGCTGTTCATAGATGTGGGGCTTGCATGTGGCACTGACATCTCAGGCAATAAATAACCAGACTGACTCTTTGGAATTGTCTGGGCTATTTCTGGCTCTGTATAGCCTGTAGGGTAACGCTAAAGATGGCCCAGCAGGAGACCCTTTGCAAGAAACATCCATCATGTGGAAGTCTTGGCCAATTTGTTAGAGAAGGGGTGATGGGTATAGAAATGCATGGATGTGGGCAACTTTATTGAGGCTTATATTTACATTGCTATCATCCATGGGCAAAGGGCTAATCATTCCAAACACATTTTATTGAGTCCAAAATACTGTGGGGCTGAATTATTGAAGTGGACTCACAAATTGCCCCAGAGGGTCACAGTTGTTGGATGGCTAATGAAAAATAATTTTTCCAGTTGAAGTGTTTCATACATGTTTGCCTTGGGATGGCAGTGGTGACAAAGGGGGCCTTCATGACATTCTTCTAGGCCCATTATGATGTTAATCAATTACTTATTATTGTTTCTTCTCCTCAAATGATAGGGTGTCTCAAAGGTCTCCATTTGCCAGTTCTCTCTTTGGAAGCCTTTGTATTCATCACCATCCTTCTGAGGGGGTCTGGGTTAAACAGAACGGGCTTCTGTAGAGAGATGCAGGAATTCTTTCTTCCTGACACATGCCAGTCGGGGCAGAATTCTGGGAGAGAAGCCAAGTTCTCTGCCAACAGTGTAGAGCATGAAACTGTAGCGTACTCTTTAATAGTGTAACTTTATTTTCCACATTAAATGAATGGAAATACTTCATAAGAATAACACTGTTTTGTTAAGGTAGCATGGCGTCAGGGGACAAAGCCATACATATTCCTGGCACTCATCTGCTGGATAGCTAAGAGCCAGTCTTCACAGGCTCTTGTGTTCACAAGAAGAAAAGTTATGGGAAAAGATCTTCATCCTAGAATCTCAGTGCTTAAAGAGGGCGCTCTAGGATTATTTTCCATATTTTCTTCAACATTAGGCAGGCGTCCAAAGTTTTACAGAGATAAGAGGCAGAGAGGCACAATATAATAAACAGAATGAGATTTTTAAGAGAACTTGAATCTTGGAATGTATCTTAGTTTTATTATTTATTAACATGACTTTGGGGAAAATAGTGCAAGTTCTCTGATTTTTTTTCATTTTCTTATATTAAAATGAAGAAATAGGCAGGTTGGGATTTTGATCCTGAAAAGGTGCTTGTAAGTTGATTGTAAGATAGTAAATCAATGAATTTAATTTAACATGAGAGAATAGGTCGTTTCCATGAAAGTATTGCTTTTTAGGCACATTTGCCAATGATTTTAAAATTTAGTTTCTTATATATATTCTGTAAAATTTTCTTTGTAATTGGACGTCTGTCTTATGTTTATTTATTTACATTTATAATTTATTACATTTAATCCAACTAGCAATTTTCACCTTTTTGCATTATATTTAGTTCACAATGCTCTTATTACTAGTGTCTCTAACTTTATTTTTTATTTTCCCATTTTTATAAGAAAATAATGACATTATAATATAGTATTTGATTACACAAATACTGAGTTCTGTTGTATTATCCTATACACAGAAATTATTTTGGGGAAATAGATATTAATTACTGTTACAAGCAATGTCCAAACATCAGTATTTTGGTTTACTTTGCTCACACAGCAACTCTTGCTTGGGAAACTCTTATGTAATATGGGACACAGTGGTCTTGGCATCCACTCTCAAGTTCTGTCATTCTTTAAGGGCCTCTATGGGAGACCTGTGCTGGATCTGTCTATCTGTCTGTCTGTCTGTCTGTCATCTATCTACCTATCTATATCTGTTACATCTATTTTTGAGTCCTTGCAAAGAAAATTAAGATGTTTACATAGCACAGACTCTATACTGACCAGTGGTTCTCAGATGAAAAAGTATCAACATTGACATTGCTTTTATTCTTTCAAGATAGGGAATCTTCTCAAATAAAACTGGTTCTGCCTGTCTTTGTTTATAACTTTTCTAAGGATGAAGGGGTTCTAGCTAGAGTCTACCATTTCTCCTTTCTTTTCTTCCTTCCTTCCTTTCTTCCTTCCTTTCTTCCTTCTTTCCTTCCTTCCTTCCTTCCATCCTTCCTTTCTCTCTCTTTCTCTTTTTCTTTCTCTCTCTCTTTCTCTCTCTCTTTCTCTTTCTCTTTCTCTTTCTTTCTTTCTTTCTTTTTTCCTCTCTTCCTTTCTTTCTTCCTTCCTTTTTTTTTTTTTTTTTGGTCAGTCATGGGGCTTGAACTGTGTACCTGGGCGCACTATCCCTCAGCTCTTCAGCTCAAGGATAGCACTCTACCACCTGAGCCCCAGCTTCACTTCCAATTTTCTGGTGGTTTATTGGAGATACGAGTCTCATGGACTTTCCTGCTGGGGGTAGCTTTGAACTGTGATTCTCAGATCTCAGCCTCCTGAGTAGCTAGGATTACAGGCATGAGCCACCAGCATCTGGCGAGTCTACCATTTCTTATATAGTATCCAAATTGATTTTTCTATAGTTCCATCGTATTCATTTTGCATTATTCTTACAGAAGTAGTAAAACATGTGATCATCACTCTTGTTATACTTCTCCATCAATGTCAAAGCCATATGGTCATCTATAGGCCTTTTCTTCTTTTGACTGAGATCGGTTTTCTTTTCTTTTTTTTTTTTTATTTAATTTAATTTTATTTGTGAACATACTGTACAGAGGGGTTACAGTTACATGGGCAGGATAATGCGTACATTTCTTACCAAGCATTGCAGCCTCCTCCTTTGGTTTACCCTTCACATCCCTTCAGCCTCCCCCCTCCCCCCCAATCCCAATCCTTCTCCTTCCCCCCCTTCCCCCCCCCCCCCCCCCCCCCCGCACCGACGTTGTAAAGCTCGTTTTGGACATGACAACTTGTACTTCTCATTGTTGCAACAGGTCCACCTGAATCCTTAAACAACTGGTTTTTCCCCATCTCCTCCACAAGTTATACTGACATCAAATATAGTGAAAGCAGGGGTTATACTGTGGGGGAGGGACATACAAAGCAACAAAGAAATAATCTTATAAATAATCTTATAAATCTTATAAACACATGCATGAAAGAAAAAAAACATTAAAATACATATCTAAGGGTTCATTTTCCTGACATCACATTATCTGACCTTTTCCGCTTGACTCGTACATATACTAGATATTGCAAATAAGGGAAACCATGGGACCTATGTTTCTTTGGGCCTGGCTTACTTCACTTAATATAATTTTTTCCAAGTTTTTCCATTTCCTAACAAATGGGACAATGTCATTCTTTCTGATGGAGGCATAGAATTCCATTGTGTATATATACCACATTTTCTTGATCCATTCATCTACTGAGGGGCATCTGGGTTGGTTCCATATCTTAGCTATGGTAAATAATGCTGCAATAAACATTGTTGTGCTGGTAGCTTTAGTGTGGTCTTGTTCGTAAACATTTGGGTAAATGCCCAAAAGTGGGATTGCTGGGTCATAGGGGAGTTCTATGTGAAGTCTTTTGAGGAACCTCCATACTGCTTTCCAAAGTGGTTGAACAAGTTTACATTCCCACCAACAATGAAGTAAGGTTCCTTTCTGTCCACATCCCCTCCAGCATCTGTTGTTGTTAGAGTTCTTGATTTTTGCCGTTCTAACTGGGGTGAGGTGATATGAGATCGGTTTTCTAACTAATTCACAGTATATTAACTTCTGTTTTCTTATGCTTCTTTGTGTGTAAAACCCAGAGCATTACAATCGTTTCTTATCTGGGAGATTGTGCATTACCTTTACTTTCCCATTCAAATATGGATGTTTATTTCTCCTTCAACTTTGGTCAAGTAGCAGTGTGTTTTGTATGAGACTACTTTGGGAAAACAAAGATTTCTTTACAGAATTCAGAATGTTCATTTATCTCAGTTGGTGATCTGAGATCTTATATCAGTTATATCATCTCAGTCAAAGTTGTAAATGAAGTGATTTTCTATGAAGAACATATGAATGATACCTTATCCTTTAAAAAAAAAAAAAGGTTTCGTTTAGAAAAATCTTGTCTGCTTCAACAAAGTGGAATTTTCCAAAACCTACTGTTTTCCAGGGGTGAGTCAAAATTCATCCTTCCTGATATTTTGCGATTCAGATGCTCATGAATCAACTGCCACCTCATAATGTGGACACTCAGGAATGGACTGGGAATGATGGCTTCCCTGGTCTGATTTGAATTTGGGGAGCTAACTAGCTCAGGTTCAGCTATGTGGTGATCAAGAGGGATTGAGGACATGTTTCTTTACTTCCTTACCAAACCCCTTTTGGTTTCTTGTGCAACTCTCAACTCTCTCTGTCTCTGTCTCTCTCTCTTTTTGTTTTATTGTTTTATTTTAGTAGGTTTCTGGGCAATCTCATTTATTCGTGTTAAAAATGTCTTTTGCAGATGAATCACTCATTTATATATGCAAATTAAGTATTGCTTCATTTCCTAGTTGTATCACAGCTGGCATAATTAACAATGTCAAGTTTTAAAACTATATTGTGACAACATTTATACTTGTTATGCTTTGCCTAAGGATGTAATTGAGACAGTGTGTTTGGTATCAGCTTATTCTTAAAAAGCAAAGTAAAAGCAGATGAGGTGTATTTATAGACTCATCAGCCAATGAATGGATGAAAGGGAAAAAGAAATTAATGGGGAAATGTCAGCCAGAATGGAGGAGGGACCCACTGCGAAGTTCATTTCCAGACCAACTATTTGGAATTTATTCCAAAGACAGCTGTTGCTTGATTTACAGTAGGGGGAAAATGACATTGTAAGACTATCAAGCCTCAAGTTAAGAAGCAGGCAGAGAGTAACATACTTCAAATAAACTCATGCAGTTATGGTGGGGGCCCAGGCACAATACTTACAGTCAGAACCCCACCTGAAGGTGCATGCCCTCCTACAAAGACTGGGGCTTAGAAAAATCTGGAAAAAAAGGAATATCTTTAGGAAACATTGGAGCTTTGAAAATTGGGCCTGGCCACTTGAAGGAAGACTTGATTTGGAGCCAAAGACCCCAGGGGGTGGGGGGAAGAAGGGGGCTTGGGTTGGAGACAGAAGACTGTAGGGGGAACAGAGAAAAAAAGGAGAAAACAAAAATTGTATTTTAAAACCCTAACCCTGAGAGTTCAGTTTTGAGACCAGACAAAAAAGAAAAAATAAATTGCAGAGCTTAAGGGATACAGATCCATTTCTCCCATGCTTTCTCGTGAACTTGATGGTGAGATGAAACACAAAAGTTGTCAGAGATTCAGAGTCTTGCATCAAACATTCAACTCAGGTGAGGCAGAACAAATCTGTATTGTCTTGGGTACATATGAAGGACAGCATGCGGGGAGGAAATACGGTTGTTCTGCGCCCTATTTTTTAACCATACATATTTCATCATCTGGGGAAAAAGACTTGGGCCCAATGAAAGTTCTGGGATGTACAACAGTTTATCTGGAGCAGGGGTGGAAAGGAAGGGAAATGGCTTTTCCAATTCTCATTTCCAAAGAGTCTAAAAGGCGTATCTCCAGATCTCAATATACCTATGTTTCTCTTCCATAACTTGCTTTCTCTCTCTATTCCCAAACTCTTTTCTTTATTCTTCTGCCTCAGTGAGTTGTGTTGATACCAGCTACTAGCTGGTATTAATACCTTAAAGAGAAAAAAGATGATACAATATCTACATAGAAAAAGAAAAGGGATGGAAGAGGAAAAAGAAGGAGAAAGAGAGAGGAAACTTGGAAAGGAAGGAAGGTGGTAGTTGTGAGAACCCACTCAAGCAAATCCATTTGCTTCAAACATTTCATCAAACCATACCTATTTCTGAACAATCTCCTCAGCTGTAGCACATCTGGAGAGACCGAGGAAATGAGTTTGCTGAACTTTGAGCTTTGTTTGTGCTGAATTGGCTGTTCTGTTATATAGATATTGTGTGTGTGTGTGTGTGTGAACGCATACACATGCGCGTTCATGTGTAAGTCCACATTTCCTTTGCAAGAGGTAGATACCTAAATGTCCAGATCACGTTGTAGTGTTTCTCACACTATTTGAGACAAAAGACCATGTTTTAAAATTTCCAGTCAGGCATGAACAAAGAAAATTCACTTGGAAAAATTAAATGAAATTGCCACCAAATGATATGAAATACAACTTCTAACATTTACTTCATTAGAAAAAAAGTAATTATCTGTCCAGAGCTACAATAGTTTCTAAGCGTTTAGTCTGTTTCTGTGCTTAAGTCACTGATACCAGGCGACAGTAAGCTCAGGGAATAGCACTGACTGTGGTATGTCCGGGCATGGTAGCAGTTCAGGTGTTCTCTCGAGGAAAGGTCTCTGTCTATCCCCAAACTCTTCTTGTTTTTCTTCTTCCTCTGTGAATAACGATTTGTCCACATTCAGAGCCACTAACTTCTGGTTGAAATACAGACACTGAAGCCAATTTTGTTATTTTTCAAATAACCTGGTTCCCTTATATAATGTTATACTCTTACCTTTCAAAACAAAATATTAATCTCCTGGGCAGTGCTGACTTAAAAAATTACTGGTGTGCTTGTTCAAGAAAAAGAAAACTACAAAAATGGAGTATCTCTCTTATGTATCTGTGCTCAAACATTGGAAGAATGTATCTGCTTTAATGCTGCAATAGTTCAAAGAATAAAGTAGTTTCTAAAATGTAACTAAAGTATGATATTCTAGAATACATATGCCTTATTCCGATGAATGACAGGATTTATACATTCCTGTATACTACCTTCTTTTTTTCTCCAACTGATCTTTCTTTGACCAATTAATGTGAGCCATCGTCTAATCCAATGTTGACTGAAGTAAAATGAATCCACTTATTGGATTGCAATGGTCAAGAATATTGTAGAGAGCTTAGTAGCTTCTAAAGTTAATTGCATATTTTCTTCTTGAGCCATAAGATATTTACCAATCCCCACTGATTCTAAGTTTCTCTCACAAACTTTCCATCCAGAGACGAATAGAATTTATGTCCCCAAAAGCAGAGATTCAAAGCAATGGATGTTTGAGTCACAAAGAAATTCCATTACCATAAATTTATTATTTGCCAAGATTTTCTTTTCTCTCTTTTTTTTTTTAAACAAAAAATGCAGAGCAGAGCTATTGCTTATCATCCCCACATGGAAGGAGCGGTGAAAGGACTGTGGAAATCATATTTATTGTTATCATATGTTTCCCTTACTGTGGCTATAGAGAGAACCTTTTTGGGATGGTAACATTTATAATACTCTATTGTTTGACATCCAGCAATGATTCTGTTTCAATAGTAGTTTATTACCATCACATCTTTTTTTTTTTTTCCTTTGTTAGATTTGACTTTAGATTAAGTGTTGTACTGGAGTAATGAGATTTTTAAGAATTACTTAGCAATTCTCAACCATGTGAACTCAGTGGTCTATAAAGCCTGGAAATATTGGAAATTACTGAATAAGTAAATTTTGACTAGTCAGCATGAAAACGGCAGTTCACTTGAAGATGTCATTTAAAAATGGCACTGAAATCCATGGAGTGGCAACAAAAAGAGATGAATTGGTTTTGCTCTGGCCAAGAAGAGAGGATAGCGCTCTGATAACTGGATTTGAGGCTCAGGCAGAGGCAGACTCCGCTGGGTGGGAACCTTTGTGTGTGGCATAAATTGTCCAGGTGCACAGAGGTTTAGTTTTAACTTTTCACTCTCTACTTTGGAAATTTTAGGATGCTGAAACCATTCAAAGATTGCCCTATTTAAATGGTTCGCTTCCCTGGTGGGATTCTTCTAACGTTCCCGGATGGAAGGAACCATCCAATTTTGTCAAAACTCATGTGTAAATCTGTGGGGTTCTCTGCTCTGTGAGAGGAGGCTTCCTGGAGAAGACCATTACTCTCTCTGTTCCTCAGCTGGATCCAGTTTTGACCCGAGGGTGTGATTCACTATCTTTTGGCACATTCTAGGTTCTTGTATTTCATTTCCACTACTAGCCTTGCATGTGCTAATATATAGCCCCTAGCCGATCGCTCTGTAAGTGTCATTCACAATCCGTATTTCCACAGTGATGATTCTGACTTCTTCAGCTGTAGCTGAAGCATGCATCCTAAGTAACCGTTAACTAAAAGAAAGAGACGAGGCACTATTCCTCCAAAATGTAAACTATGATGCTGGTTTTGTTGGCTTTAGTCTTGCTTTATTCCCACAAAAATACAGACTTGCCAAGAGAATGTTACAAGAACATGATGATGCTAAAGTATTGTCTGAACCTGGAAAGATGATTCTGAAACCTGCCATCTTCTTTGTTCTCTACAGAGCCAGTTTTAGGAGCTGGGACCACTCGTTTGTTTGTGTTTCACTTCATGCCTTTATTCTTTTTTCCCCCCTGTAGATAGAATATTTGATATCAACCCTAGAAAATCTGAAATACACAAGATATAATTATCAAGAATAGTCACCATTCTGTGTAAGAGAGCTTCAAAACTTATTCCTGTCCATTGGAACTTTGTATTTTTAACCATCATCTCCCTATTTCAGCCCCTCTGACCCCAACCTCTGGTAACCACCATTCTGCTCTCTCTTTCACAACTACAACTTCTTTAGGTTTCACATAGGTGACAGGCGTGATAACTACATCATATTTGTCTTTCTGTGCCTAGATCATTCCATTTAGCATGCCATCCTCCAAGTTCTGAGCCTAGGCACTGTTCCTTAGTTTTTTTTCTCAAGGATAGAACTCTGCCATTTGGGTCACAGCTCCACTTTCAGCTTTGTGTGTGTGTATGTGTGTGTGTGGGGGGGTTTAACTGGAGTTAAAGAGTCTCACAGACTTTTCTGTCCTACCTAGCTTTGAACCACGGTCCTCAGATCTTAGCCTCCTCAGTAGCTAGGATTATAGGTGTGAGTTACCAGAATCCAGCTCATTCATGTCCTTTTATAAGGTTGACTAGCGCTCTATTGTGTGGCGCACATGTACACACATACACACACATCCTTATTTCCTTTTTCATTAATGAATACCTAGGTTAATTTCATATTTTGCATATTGAGATTAGTGCCACAATAATAAACATAGGAGTTCAGATGTCTCGTTAATGTATTGATTTTTGTTCATTGGATACATAACCAGAAACAGGATTGCTGGATCATGTGGTAAACTGACCCCCTATACCCCAGCTTTTTTTGAGGAAACTAAATTTACATTATTGCCAGCTGTGTACAGGAATTTTCCTTTATCTAAATCCTCACCAACATTTATTATTGTGTGTTTATTTATTGGCTGTAGTGAAGATTTGAACTCAGAGCCTCTCAGTCTCTAGGCTGCTGTATGTAATGCTGCTGAGCCATGCCTCCAGCCCTTATCTTTTGGCTTTTTGATAATAACCATCCTGACAGGATGAGATGATATCTTATTGTAATTTTGGTTTGCATTTCTCGGGTTATTAGCAAGGCTGATAGTTTCTCATAAGCATTTTGACTATTTGTATTTGTATTTTTCCATTAGGAAAATCTTTATTGACTGATAATTGATTCTCTCTGTGTCTGTCTCTCTCTTTCACACACATGTACATACCACACACACACACACACACACACACACACACACACACACACACATCCATTATAAATGTTTATTGAGGTTGCAGTGGGAAAAATAATCTAACTATAATGTAAAGTTACTTGAAATTACTATTTGCAAAGCTTCTTCAATTCATGCCCAGTTTATAACTAGAATCTTTTGATCTAGACTTCATTGAAGTAATGTTTCAAGGTGGAAAATATTGGATATTCATTTTAGAAGTGGTAATAAGTAACACATTGTATTTTTTATTGCCGAGGTGTGGAATTATTGCAATCCAAAGGAGGCAATATCTTTGAAGGAAGATCTCCCTGAAAACCCATCAAGCTATGAATTTGAAGAGTGCTCAGAGGCTTTCAGGAAAGTCACGCCATGGGAAAGTTTATCATTTAACATGGAATGCTGGAAGTCTATGCTAACCACAACTAACAACTACGAGGTTTTCTGGACAACTATGCAAATGTTTTCTTTTAGTGTGAAATTCAAAATATTCTACATGTATTCATCAGGTTTCTCTCATGCCTTCACATCTGAAACAAGTCAGTACTATCTTTATTTGATTGAAATATTTTCTTGTTAGTGAGTTGGCTGCTGGAGATGTATCATATAAAGTAGTCTCTGTGATGTGGGTTGCTGACCATGGCAAGATGAAGGAAGATCTCAATCACATTAAAACTGGGGACTATAGTTAGACTTTAGGCATTGTTCTTAAGGTGTACAGCTGTTGATTTATCAATGTCTTCATTTGCAAGTATCTCAAGGTTGCTGTATATGCTTGTATAATGTGTATGTCAAATAAAATATAATAGTATCCTATCTTATAACTTCTTCAATAAAAATGCATTGGTTTGCAGGATATAAATGACAAGCTTTATTGAGCATCTATATATTGAAAAGGTCACTAGGAAAGAATGGTTACTGGCAGCTGGTCAAATTTCTTTGATGCGTGCTATTTTCTTTTCCGCTAAATTGTGTACTTGTTTCTCCCTGGATGAGTTGACTTCACATTTATGTACATAAGTTATGGTGCATTTATTACATTGCTTCCAACTTATCTGGATAAAAACATGGTGGGTTTTCCCCCCTGTGTGCAATTTCCATTTTGGTGGTATTTCTGTTTCCTAATAAGTTCCAGAGAGTCAAAGTAGATACCTAAAGCCTGTTTTTATGTACTGCAGCTTTCTGTGTTCAGCTACACTTTGTTTGGGAGATATCTGACTGGGAAGTTACTTAGATTTATGAATATTTGGAGAGCTATTTGCAGAATCAGAGGTCTGGAAATTCACATAATCCCACCACTGTATACAGTATACTTTTCCTTTTCTCAACATGTTTCAGTATTTGGTAACTTGAACAGAATTTGGTACTTAAAAATGGATGGATTTAATTATAACATTTAGTAACAGTAGTAGCTTCAACTTTGATCGTTTCCCAATTTACTATGGCAAAAGTATACAAAAATTAATAAAATTTGCACTCCAAAGAAGGTCTGAAAGGTGCTTCTTTATTCCCATTTTTTTCCTCCAGAGATAGGCAAGTTTTTTAGCTACTACCACTTTGTATGATATATAAAGGTGCTCCTCTGCTCTAGAGTAGATTCTCCCTCCCCTCTCTTTTTTAAACTGTTGTTCTTCATTTATTTGAATTTTAGACACAGAAGTCACTAGTTCCCATTATTTAAATCAGTATCTTAAGGACTACCTGATAATTTAGCAAAGCAATAAATAAATAATAATTTAAATAATAATAAAACACGGGCCAAATTGATACTTTTTTATTTTATCAAACAACAAGTAAAATTGGAAACATTAAAATCAAAATATGTAATCTGTGAAAATATAATTTTTGCTAAATGCAAGCTGGAGGTGTGGCTGGAGTAGTAGGGTGTCAGCTGTGAGTAACTTGCATATCACTAAAAGAAAAAAGAAAAAATGGTTAAGCTCAACACATTAAGGATATAATAATGTAAGTTTTATTACATTTAAGGTAAAATTACGTGCAAAGACACGTATAACAGTATAAGTTAGGTTCCAAAGTTAGGATGAATGCACAGGGGAATATCTAAGCATAATATTTTTGGATAGTAGTTTTAAACACAATCTCATTTAATGTTTAATTACCTACATATAAGCCAATTAATTTACCTTGCAGTCAGGTGGAGTTACTTGAGAGTATATTCAAGGCTGGCAGTGGTGGGGGCCAGGGAACGAAACCATAAACCTCTCTAAACCAACAGCCAACAGCCAAGCAGTTATCTGTAAATGATTGCCATATATCCAACACACATGATTCCAATACTAAACTTTGTACTCTAAGAAAATCTCTCTCTCTCTCTCTCTCTCTCTCACACACACACACACACACACACAAAACACAGATGATTCCAATACTAAACTTTGTACTCTAAGAAAATCTCTCTCTCTCACACACACACACAAAACACAGATGATTCCAATACTAAACTTTGTACTCTATGAAAATCTTTTTCTCTCCCTTTCCATCTCTCTTTTTCACACACACACACACACACACACACACACACACACACACACACACACACACACACGTGCACCAACAAGCTAAGCAAAACTGTTCAAACTCTCAGGATTAATTGAGATGATTATTTGCAGATAGGATTTTTGTTTTATACAAGATTCCTTCTCAATCCTTTCCTTTTTAACTCAGTAATCTACTCTATTGAATTAAAAATAGTCCACTTAAAAAGTCAAGTTTTAAACCAAAGTTTTAGTAGATGTGCTTTGTGGGTTTTATACAGCTTGTGAAATGCACATGTTACTACATGCACATGCCTGTTACCACATTTTGTGAAAATATTTTCCCATTCCACCATGTGAGAAATGCAGTTTTCTTACCCCAAAGATGAAACTCTGATCACTTTGGTATGTAACTGATTTGAACACTGTGATCAGAGCCAAGCAAATAAAGGAAGTTTATTTATTAAAAGAATCAAACATGACTTTATAGTGGGCTATGGAGAAGAATTTCAGCTTTGGGGCTATATTAGAAGCCAGCCAATGAATTCTGCAAGTATTTCCTGAGAGCCCAAGACCACTTGAGCACTGACACTGTACGCTCATGAGGACCTAATCTTGCTGATCTACAGACTCCTCAATGACAAAAGCCAGAGATAGTAATGGAGAGGGGTGGGAAACACTAGGATACAGAAGTAATGGTTAGAGGAACCAGGAGTGGTTCCTAAACTAATCTCTGCTGCTAGGCATTAGTCAGGAGTGTCTCCACACTGCACTTCGAACTCTTTAGAGTCTATTTTTATTATTTCATTTTATCATAATTAGGCAGCAAGGAACTTGGTCAACCAACTTGATAAAACTATCCCTTCTGGGCATAATCTTTCTCTTTCTTTCCCCTACCTCCTATCTCCTTCTCCTCTGCTCTCTTTCATACCCATACTTTCATCCATTCTTTCCCCCTTTTGTAGATGAATGTTGTAAGGAGAAATAAAGCAGGAAAGTAGAACAAGCTGTGGAAGGAAGGGTTTTGTCACTTTTAAGAAAGGTAATCAGAGAAGGTGTCTGTAAAGGGACATCTGAGCAAAGCCCTCCAGGAGGACAGAGAAGGAGAGGTGTGTGGAAACTGGAGAGAATTGTTTCAGGCATAGGGAACCACAAAGACGAAGACAGAGAAGGGAGCGGAGGGAAGGATTCAGAGAGAAAAGAGGGGGGCTGGTGGTCAGCAATCCGTCACTGCCTGCTCAGGCTGCTGGACTAGAACAGAATGCTTGTGTGACTTCCCTAACCCATCTTGGCCATCTTGAAGTTCTGGGGGATCTGGAAGCCCAGGAGAAAGTGCTGTCAGGTTGGTTTCTGGTGTGGCCTCTTTTCCTGACTGGTGTAGCTGCATTGTTTGGTACTCCACATGGACTTTCCTTTGCGTGTTTAGAGATGAGAGTTTTGGTATCCCTCCTTTTTTTAATGTTTATTTCTGGGAATTTTAGATTGAAGTCAGGAATTTGTACTTTATGAGAAAATGCTCTACCATTTGAGCCATGCTCCCCGTTGTTTTTTGCTTTAGTTTTTTTGTTTGTTTGTTTCAGATAGTGTCTATCTGCATGGGCCAGCCTTGATCTGCGTCTTCTCTTATTTCTTTCTCCCAGTAGCTGGGATTACAGACGTGTGCCACCATGCTTGTCCCTCTTCTTCTTTTTTGTTTTTTTGTCGGTTGTGGAGCCTGAACTCTGGCCTGGGCACTGTCCCTTGGCTCTTCAGCTCAAGGCTAGCGCTCTACCACTAGAGTCATAGCTCCACTTTCGGCTTTTTCTGCTTATGTGGTGCTGAGGAATCGAACCCAGGGCCTCATGCATGCAAAGCAAGCACTCTACCACTGAGCCACCTTCCCAGCCCCTCTTCTTCTTTTTATGAGATCATCAGCCCTAGTAAATTAGTACTATATTGTTATAATAATAGCATGTTACCTTAATTATTTCTTTAGTGGCCTTAATCTCCAAATATGGTCATCTTGGGAGTCAGGATTTCAATGTGTGAATTTTGGAGAGGACCCACTTCACTCCCTAGAAATCCATAGTTGTAGGCCATTATAGATTCAAAGTAAACCATGGCCTAACTTTCACCTGAAATGTGGAGGGATGATGACAATGGCAAATCAATGTACAAGATCTACTTGTGTAGATGAATGTAAGCATCTGGACTGTTAGTCTAGTCATGCCAGTGCGCTCCTCTGTGAATCTCTCAGTTGCTTTACACATTAGCTTCTCTGATATGACTACCATCCCTTAATCAGTTGTGAGCCAAGTAGACAATTTCAAGTAAGATCAATATTAACAATAGTAAGCTTATCAAAGCTTAGTAACGGAACTCTTGTCAGAGCATACTACTTTGCTTTATTCCTAGTGGAATGACATTTCAGTTCACTTGCAATCAAGTTCTGAGGATATAAAAAAGTACAGGTGGGCCACACACTGATGGCTCACACCTGTAATCCTAGCTGAGCTCTGAGAATCAGGCTTTGAAGCCCACTTGAAGAGGAAAATCTGTGAGACTCTTATCTCCATTTAAGCAGTAAAAAGCGAAGTGGAGCTGTAGCTCAAGTGGTAGAGCACCGGTCTTGAGCAAAAAGAAAGAAAAGAAAAGAAAAAAGGCTTAGGGACCCTAGGCTCTGAGTTCAAGTCCCAGGACCAACATACACACAGCACAGATGAGGGAAAGCATAATGTGTAAGTACACATAGGGCTGTCCTTAGATGGAATAAATGGAAATAGCTCTTCCTTTCTGTCTTTTCGTGGCTGACATCTTGGTTTACAGGTCTCAGCTCCCAAATTTCCTTCCCTAAAAGCTCTTTTTTTTTTTTTTTAAACTGCTCAGACTGTTGCTTGCCATTCCATCAATTGTGTTATTTTCTTTTTGGTAGTTCTTGAGCTCAACCTCAGGGCCTTTAGCATGCTAGGCATGTGTGCTATGCCCAAGCAACAGCCCCAGTTCTTTGTTCTTTGTCTAATTTTCTATATAACACCTTAATTCCCTGATGTTTTCACAATATTTATCTTGTGGGTATTGTCTGCCTTACTCCTTCAAGAATCTGCACTCCCGAGGAGCAAGGTCTTGTTCGCTACCATGTCCCCAACATCTAGAACAGTGCCTGAATCATATTAAGACTTCAACAAATATTTGTCAGATGAATGGAGGAATGAAAGGAAAAAATACAGAGACCCAGTCATGAAGTTAACCAAGACTCACAAACAGTATGAGTGGAAAGAAACTTCTCTGCATAGTGCAATGTTGGAGGTTGACAGGGGACCACACAGTAGACAAAGGCTTGGTGAAGGTTTGTATTTTTGGTGGTTTATGTGTAGATCTTAGAATCCAGAGGTTGGGGGTTTACATCTGCTCTATCTCTGCCTCACTGAATGACTATAGTACAAATCATTAGCTTCCGCAAGCATTAGTTTCTCCATCTGTGTGGTGTTTCTGACTAGTTTAAACATTTAGAAACCGTCATTGGCAAATATGACTCTATTTATGCTGTTTCTTTCGGGAGATTGAGTGCTTTGTGGAAGGGAGCCCTGGTTTTCCCTTGGTTTCTGCACAGCACCTCCTGGGCAGCCAAGGTGATTAATTGCCCTGGATTTCTTCTCCTGCTCCCTTTCCTCAGCCTTCCCCAGCTTTCCCAGCTATTGTCTTCATGTGGTGAGGCTGCATGACTTTGATGGGAAGGGTGAGACGGTGGCCACCTAAGACCTGTTTTAGGTTGTCCTTTCTTGTTCTCATTTCTCTTTCCTGGTTAAGCGAACCAACCAGATCACACTACCCAGATACTTACGCTTGGCCCAGAACCTGAGGGAAGCATATGACTCTAACTCGTCTCCCATTTGATAGCATTGGGAACTTAAGTGTTTTCTAAGATCCCAGTTATTGCTTGTGCCCTTCCCACTTCTTCTCTGCCTGTACTGAAGCCTACTCTTCCAGGAGAGAGCCCTGAGAACAGCTGTTGGGTAGATTTTTCTTCTTAGTGGCATTCTTACCTCCTGAGTCAAACTCTTCTCTAGGTTTACCTCAAGAACCACCTAACTTTGGGACAGAAGAGCTGTTGAGCATATAATTTAGGAGAATTTAGGAGACTTGATTGAAAATCTGGGTACACTACTTGTGGGTTAAGATCACTAAGTCTGTGATCCTATAACTCAATCTCTTATAAGACTTACCTTGCTCATCTGTAAAACAAGATAAGGAGGGCTTGTGAGAATCAAACACTATGATTTAGACCAAGAATTCAGTACAGAGACTGGAATGTAAGTCTGATAGCTACTGTTATCCATGACCAGTGGTTGATGGTTTGTCAACCATGTTAAGGACAACCATTGGATACCATATTGTGCTCTCAGTCTTCTTGGTTCCAAGAGTTGTTATTGACTCAGTTACAAAAGTTAATCTCAGCTAGGTACCAGTGGCTGAGATCTCAGGAGACTGAGACCTGAGGAGTATGATTCAAAACCAGCCCAGGCAGGAAAGCTCCTGAGACTTTCACCTCCAATTATCCTCCAAAAACTAGAAGTGAAGCTCAAGTAGCAGAGTGCTCTCCTTGAGAAAACAAGTTAATCTCACATTTGAAGATCTCTTCTTTATACAGTTAGATAATCAAGAAATTTTCAACCGGGTGTTATCTACTTATCAGCTGGTATCTAATGACTACTATTGTTGATGGACTTTGGCTGGTGCTCAGATATGCTGCAACTCACAAAGGTTTGCTGCTCAATGCCTTATCTACACAAACGAGCCCAAGAAGTCCCCATCATTTCCTAAAAAAAAAGGATCGCAGAAACAACAAATACAGAAGATTGCAATTGAGTTATGAATGTCAATATCTTATCGACTATATAACTTTGATACCGATGTTTGAGGTCAGTAGTGGGTTTTTTTTTTTTTTTTTACAAAATATTTTATTTCTGAAACTGACCTAATCTAACTTTTCCTTGCAAATAAAAAATTGCTTTATTCGCTCCCCATACAGCACAGATGGATAGAATATTTGCTTAGTCCCATGGATGGAGTTTGCTTCTTTTAAAAAAGGAAATCTCTCAAGGAGGGTATTTAGCATAAATATGTTTTTCAACTTAGTAAGTAATATAGCAGGTTTTCTTCAAAGGCATGTAATGCTGCTTTCTGGTCTAAAGTTCTAACTGGCTTGTAGTTTAGAGCAATGATAGAAGATGGGATTTACCAGTGTTAAAAATGTTCAGCCTTGGGCTGGGAAGGTGGCTCAGTGGTAGAGCACTTGCCTTGCATGCCTGAGACCCTGGGTTTGATTCCTCAGCACCACATAAGCAAAAAGAAAAAAAAAGCTGGAAGTGGAGCTGTTGCTCAAGTGGTAGAGCGCTAGCCTTGAGCTGAAGAGCTGAGGGACAGCGCCCAGGCCCAGAGTTCAGGCCCCATGACTGGACCCAAAAAAAAAAAAACAAAAAGTTCAGCCTTTGCCCACAAGAAAGGAAAGAAAGAAGGAGAGAGAGAAGGAACAAGAAAAGGAAGGAAAGAAAGAAGAGAAGGAAGGAGAGAAGGATAGAAGGAAGGAGAGAAGGAATGAAAGAAGGCAGTAAGAGAAGGAAGAAAAGAAGGACAGAGAGATGGAAGGAAGGGGAGAAAGAGGAAAACAGGAAAGGAGGGAGGGAGGAAAACAGGAAGGGAAGAATGAAAGCGTTGTAAGAAATATTTACAAGGCAAATGTTATAAAGAAACCCCTAAACCAGGACCTATTGTTTTTAAATATTGGAGAAAATGACATATCATTTTATGTGTTTAAGAAAACAATTAAGGGAACTCTACAGCATTGGTCTATTAAGTACATTTATTCCAGCAACTTCCCAGATATTTCTAACTTCCATTTAAAACAGAAGTCTCTTATCAAGCAATCCTTTGAAATTATTTACTCTTTTATGGTTGTAAAGTATGGAAACATAATACTTTTAATGGAAACCCTAATAAACGGCACATGCTGTGATGTGTTTACTGATGTACTTTATAGGTTGGGATTCTTACATCACTGGAATTGCCAGTCTACACTTCTGATGCCAGTAAATGTCCAGTATTGTGGATCCCTGGATGAGCATGGACCTTTCAATTTCACCAAAAAGACATGGCAGCCAGACTCCATCTGACAAGAAGCCACCCATAGCAATAACTAGAAGCAGAAGTATTTGGACTAAGAATTTGTTTTAGGTTCAGGGATGATGACTTGGTGAGCACCATTATTTGAAAAATATTTTTCTTATATTTGTATAAAGGGTTACTATGTAAAAACCTAGTTGTGAATTCCCAAAATAAACTAGTACAACATATTTTTAGTACCTATTTCATAGGCAACAGAAAGATCAAAACCACTTGACTTATGATATTAAAATGGATTCTGGATAAAATCAAATCGCAATCAAAAAAATTTAACGTGAACTTCCAAATGTGTATTTTTATACAAAGAAAATATGTCTTAAAAGTTATATATCTTTAATTTTATTCTGAAATAGTACTCATAGTTCACAGATGGGTTTTCTCCCTGTGGCAAATTATTTTTCATTGAAATACTTTCAAAGCATTCTCATTTGGGTTTGCTTTGATTTAACAATTCAGGCATTCTGCATTAAATAGTAATTGATTTATTGACATTTGATGGATTCATAATCACGTTCCATGGTTTAAAAAATCTTGTTAAAATGTTGTTAATAATCTGTGGGTATATATTTCAAATAACTGTCATTAAATTTAGAATAACTGTCATTAAATAGAGAGAATTAAATTTAATAGAGTAGTTACTATATATTTAAATACCAATGAATGATTAGAAACAGATTTATTGGGGGATTAATCATAGTTGGAAAGATTCATGCCTTTTTTTTTTTTTTTAGCAAATATATCCATTTTGTTTCTTTTGTTCCATTTTTTCTAAGTTGTTAGTACTTACAAAGCAAAAGCATTGAGTATGTATTTGAAACTTAGAGAAGCCTTATCAGTACTCAGTCAGTTCAAGACTGAAGTAATCTGTTGGAGGTTGCAAAGAAAAGCTCAGAGGAAAAGACTGTTAGGAAGGAAGAAAAGTAATGTACCTGCTCTTATTCATATTTTCCACTTGCTAAGACAGTTGGTGAGCCTCTTTTAAAATGTCTTTGATACTAGGGGTAAAATATCAAAGACAGATACTCTTAACAACACTGCTTAGAAATGTCAGTTTGATGCACTCAGACTATCATGTTTTGGTTTTGTTTTATTTTGAAATAACAAGACATATCTCCCAAACTATCTGAAGAGGCTGCTTTCTTTTTACCAGCCCTCAGCCCACCCTATTCCAAGTTTGGAGCAGTTTGTTGAATCTCTTTGATCTTCTGTTTGACTTCTGCTTCATGGAAAAATGCTCATAAACCTTCAGAGAAAGGCTTTCTTTACTTTCAGCTTTAGTCAAGAATTATAAACAGTGGACAGGTCTATAGCAAAGCAATTTTAAGAGCACTTAGGACCCACGTGCTAATTTATTTGCTCACTACCAAAAAATAAAAAGAGGCTTGTTTGGTAAAAAAGACGTTTAAGAAGTCCAACTTCACTCAGTGAAAAAGAATTGCACATTTTAAGTGGCTACAAGTATTACATTTTTGATGGGATTTTTTTTTTTTAATAGCAAGATCTCTAAAGCAACAATCTTTTTCAAGATGTTATGGAGGAGAATTGGTATGACACGTGAAATGGCTTCAAGAGTCCTGTTGCCCTTGACATCATGGTAAAACGTTTCACAGATGTCCGCATCACAGTTATTCAAGACAGAACAGAGGATCGGGAACTAGGCGCAGGTCTGTCTGTGTCTAAGGCTAGAAGACATGCCAGCAGAAGACAAATGTGCAGAGCAGCCTGTTTCTCCACTCCATTGTGATTCCAGTTTCACTCGGGCTTTTGCATACATTATGAGATGTATGTTGAACTCCACAATAGAACATAGAGAAACAACTGTGGATTCTGATAATAAGAAACAAACCAATGTTTTACATTGGCAACAGTTTGACATTTTGCAATGAAAATATTTTTTTCATTGGATAAAATGAAAAATGGCCGAAGATTGTTCACTGCTTTTTAAAGTCACAGACTTCTACGTGTCAACTGAGGTTGTAAACAAATGTCTGCTTTAGTGATTTGGTTGGGCTGGGGGTGGGTGGGGGTGGGGTGGGGTCACTTAATTTTATGTAGAAATTCAGACTTCAGTTTTTCTTGAAATATCAGATCTGACCGCACTAACATTTTCTCCAGAAATATTAACTGAGAGTAGCAGTGGCTGTGTATTGAATCAATTAAACTGAAGATAGAGTAATTTTTGCAGTCTTTCTCATTTTCTAACATGATACTGGACTTCACTCATTTACCCATGGCCCCTAACAAACACCCATTGGAAATATCCATCAGGTTACAGGTTCCCCTGTATGAAGGGAATCTACAAAACATAATTTCCTGTTGTATTGATAGATGTTATCAATTGTACAGAACTGGCTTTTTGTCTTTAGCAGGTTGTTATAGAAGAGGCTTGGGAAATCTACAGACTGTGCTCCTAGGGACCTTATTGTTACGAGCAGAGCTATGGTAGGTAGTCTACTCTGTAGAGAGTAGACTCTGGGAGGAGAAACTGTTGCCATGTGGATGGCAAGAAAAATCACTCAGTCAGTTCCAGTAGGACAGAAACTTTATCTTTTTTGCGGAATTCCATTTAACCATACTAATATTTGTGGCACATAAAAATAATTGCTTAATAATTTTTTTCTAGGTGACTTAGATGAACTATTTATAGCATGTCCAAGTTTCAATTTAAGCCTGAAATATAATAAGATAACAGTAGTTCTTATTCATGTTGACTGAATTTTTAATGGATTTGATACTTTACAAACACTATTTTATTTATTTCTCATAAGAAGTAGACATTTTGATGCCATAATATATGTAAGATACTGTGAAACAGTACAGAGTTCAAGCCCCAGGATTGGCACGAAAGAAAGAAACAAAAGAGAGAGAGAGAGAGAGAGAGAGAAGATATAAGGCTTGTTCAGTCATCTAGTTCATCTTGAAGAATCTCTCCAAGTTTATGTTTCAGGTATGTCCATCTCAACTTAGGCTCAACTCTAAAGAACAAAAAGTTGTTCTTTTATTATCCTTTAAATAACTGTGTACTCTCACTTGTTTTTCTTGCTTAGTTCAACTACATATTTATCTGTTTTAGTGATCTTTTCAAAGAACTGACTCTTATTTTCAGTAATAATTTCCATGATTTTCTTTCTAAGAAGCATATCAACTTCTGGGCTGATCTTGTTGACCCTCTTCCTCTGTCCTTTGGATTTACTTTGCTCTTTCCTAAGTTTCTGAAGAAAAAGACTAATTCATGGATTTGAATTTTTTTTCTAACATAAACATTTGCATCCTATAAATTTTCCTCAAAGCCTTTACTTTGACTACATCTTATAGAATTTCTGGTTTTGTGTTTTTATTATTCATTTAATTCATAATAGTCTTTATTTTCCTTATAGCTTACTTTTTGACACATGGTTCATTGAAAAATGTATTTCTTGATTTTCAAATTTTGGATATTTTTCTATTTGTCTTCCTGGTTTTATTTTGTTATGATCCAAAAGCTTGCTTTCTATGACTGCCATTCTATTGTCCTTCTTAAGGTTCATTAAATGGTCCAGAATATAATTTGACTTGGAGATGATTACAGGTATTTCTATAAGCATATTCTTTTAAACAAAGCATGGTTCCTTTTTTCTTGCCTTCTATATATGTTTATGTGTGCTCTAAGTAAAATATTGTTACAATTTTTGTTCAGGATGCAATTACCTTTAAGAACAGTTAAAATATAAAACAACTCTAAATTTTATATCGGCCTAATGTTTACACTACTTCTGATCATTATGCCTTTGTGTGTATCCAAGCATCTTGCCTATTTTCATCATCCTACTTAAAGGACTTTCCTCAGAGTTATTTTTTATTGTGAGGTTCTGCTGGTATGAGTTCTCCTTGTTTCTGCATGGGTTTTTGTATTTAACCTTAAATTTTTCTAAATATTTTTGTTGAAAAGAAAGGCCTAGAACTGAAGGTTCTTTATTATAGATGTCTTAGTTTTGTAATTTTGTGGTCTTAAGGACTGAGCTCAGAGTCTTGCTTTTGCTGTACAAGGACAGGGCTGCATCCCAGATGATTCTTTTAGTACTTTTGAGATATTCCATTGTACCCCACAAAATGTTCATGTTGAAGATTTGCTTCCCATCTGGTGGACTTATTGGCTGGTGATTGGATTGTTGGGCTGCTAACAATGGATTAATCCATTTATGAATTCATACCTGAACGAGCCATTAGGAGTTGGGATCTAGTTGGAGGAAGGGGGTCACCAGGAACATGTCTTTGAATGTTGTATCTTGTCTTTGAATGCTTTATCTCTTTGGCTCTTCCTGTTTCCCAGCTTCCATGAGGCGAGTAGCTCTTCTCCACCTTGACCTTCTACCATGATGTTCTGTTTCACCATAGGCCCCAAATCAATGGAGCCAACCAACAACCATGGGCCAAAGCCTCTGAAATCACAAGCTCAAACAAATTCTTCTTCTTTGGATGCTTTCTTGAGTATTTTGTCCAAACAATGTAAAGCTATCATGCATAGGTAAGAAAGTAGAAGAGATGGTAACACAGTCTCCTCTACTTGGAATGTTTTATGTAGATGTTCTTAGACCACCATGAAGAAGACTTCTGGCACGAGAGGACTACATGAGGATAGCCAGTGTATTATTCCGTGTTCTCTAGAGAAATGGAACCAGTTGAATGTATATTTGTGTAAGTAGGAACTTCTTAGATTAGTTCACATGATCACAGGCTGAAAAGTTCCACATGGCTGTCTGTAAGCTGGAGTGCCAGGAAGCTAGTTGCGTGCCTCTGTGTAAGAAACCAGAACCTTGGAACAAGAGAGATGAATGGTACAACCCCATTCCGAGAGCGCCTTCCAGAGGGCCATTGGTGCAGGTTGGTTCAAAGACTAACTACATAGAGTCTGGTGTACAGGGTGGCAACAGCAGCAAACCACCTGTTCTGCAATAGAGAGGAAAAGTGGAGAAAAAGAACAATCCTCCCCTTCTTCCACCATTGGATGATGCCGTTCACAATTGGGGTAGGATTTCCCACTCAGTTTGCTGACCCACATGCCAGTCATTACTAGAAACTACCCCTACTCATATATACACACTTTCTCAGAAGTATACTTTACCAGTTCTCTAGTCATCTCTCAGGGTAGTCATCTTGATATTCAACTTAACCATCAGAGTCAATGTTTTCCTTCCTTTAGTAAGGTGGGCGCTAACCAGGACATCTGTAATGTGCTTAGGCACGTTCTCCTATTCTGGGATCTGAGCACTCTTTACATTTTAGATATAAGGATATTGTGCAAAGCACAAGCTCAAATCCTTAGGTGGAACTTAACAAAAATCAACCAATAGGCTTAATTAGAACAGAGAAAAGGAAGACTACTTGAGTTCTCATTTCATTTGTGAGCCTTCTTTTCCCTTTAACTTTTGGCCTTTATTTTTGAGATCAGCATTGCTTAGTAATTCTCCCTGCCACATTTATGCTTTTCCCCAGAACTTTGTGAGCTGGCAAAGCAGAAACCATCCCAAGCCCACACCCAGGCCCTTCAGCTACCTCCCTTATAGCAGCTGTGAAGCTCCCATCATTTTCCCAGAACTGGAAATATTCAAAACACTCTTAGAGGCAAAATGGCCCCAGGAGGAGATTCATCAGACTCTGGTCTGACAAGGAGCACAGCTGATTTTGAGCCCTATCAGGATGCATATTTGAGATGAATTGCCAAGAATTTAAAAAAGAAAAGCATACAATTTCATTCTTATGGAGTATTTTTTGTTCGCCCTATTTCAGACATGCACGGACAAATGTGACTAAAGTCTATAATAAATGATGAATCTGAAAGCATTTCCAGTAACTCACAGGGGAAGGAAGACAAGGAGAGCTGAGCTAAGGGAAGACAAGCAAGATAAGCACGAAGCACCTGGAGGGACCACCCAAATGGCTGTAGGAAGCTACTTCCTCTCATCTTTCAACCTTCTGCAAATCCTATGTCATGTTGGGGGAGACTGGGGAAAGCTCTTCCATTTCTAGAAGCAAGCACAGAGTAAAGGAGAAAGGTGCAGCCTTCCTCTGCAAGATGAGGTCAGGTCAGTTCCGTAATCTTGTGTGCAGCAGCTGTTGAACACAATAAGCAATACTGACCTATTGGCTAAACTCAGGGATAGGACCTGGGCTCTCGCAGTACTTCAGGAACCAGAGTTGATCTGTGCACATCCAGTATTGTAAGTTTAGGATGTTTAATAAAAAGTCTGGGGCTGAAAATGTGGTCTTGTGTTAGTGCATTTTTCATTGCTGTAATGAAATACTGAAGACAGGATAATTATAAAGCAAAGAGATTTATTTAATTCATAGTTTTGGCAGCTGAAAGTGTAAATGGCAAGGTACAGACCTGGGTGAGGAAGTTCATCCCCCCCTTAGCTGTAAATGGCAACAGAGGAAATGAGGGGGGGAAGGAGAGAGAGAGAGTGGCGTCACAGGAAAAAACAGAAGTCAGAGAGTTTTATATTAACCCTCTTGGGAGAACTACTAAGGGGTCAGAGGAGAATTTCAGTCTCTCAGTCAACCTAACGAGCTCCCTTTTGCTCCATGGTTTAAAGGCTCCAGGCCATTTCCCAATGTCACTACCATAGGACCAAACTTCCAACACATACAACTTTACAGGATACATTTACACCATATTTAGCTGGGCAGGGGTGGTTCATGCCTGTAATCCTACTAACTCAGAAAGCTGTGGTATGAGGACCAAACAAACAAAAATTCAGAAATGGATTTGGGGCTCCAGTGGTAGAGCACTGGTCTTGAACATAAAAACTGAGGGACAGGGCCCTGAGTTCAAACCCCAGAACCAGCACAAAAAAATCCCCCAAAGCAAAAAGAAAATATCAAAGCCATACTCAGTCTAAACAATCCAAAACATCAAGTTCAGAGCATCTCTCAGAGAATAAAACCAACGGTTGGGAACAAAGAGGAGACAGCTGGTCCTGGCAAAAGTTTGGAAGACAGGTCTGGAAAAATCACTTAATGTTTTTGGAGGAGATATCATAGTAACACAATGGAAGGGGGAGAACTAAACCTAGATTAAAGAAGTGAATTACAAGGTTTCATTCTCCAAAACCGTATACATTGTAAGAGGAGGTAGTGCATGAGCCGAAGGATCATATATGCAACTATGGATGCAATCTCCAAACTACAAAGACCAAGCACACAAGAGCTTCAATGAATTTGTAATAGGGCGGTTTCAGGGAAAACTGCAAAGAAGGCCATGGTTAAGCAAGGTTTGAGTGACAGGCAGGAAGGGAGAGCAAAAGGCCTTCTTTGCGAGAATGACAAATACAAAGGCAGAGGCATGAAAAACAAGCTACACAGCAAATGTGAACGTGAGAGAATGATGAAGGGAGGAAGCACAGTTTAGTCAAAAGCAGAGAGGTTGGCACATGGGGCAGGCCTCGCCTTGCCTGCTAACGAGTTGGGTTTATTTTCTTTTTCATCGGGAAATGTGGCCCTAGTCAATCGCTGGGACTTGATCTATTTTGAATTTTCAAAGGATCAGTTCTTAGAGAAAGTGGTTGTAGCATAGAAGATTCACGTGAGGGTTACAAGCACGAAAGGACCTGGCTACTATTAATAAAATTCGAATGAACAAATTCAGATTAATAAAACTGGAACCTGATCATGAGGGTGAAGGCAGGACATGGGGAAGATGGCAAGATATAGCTAAGCGTCTATGATGGGTGAGACTGAAGTTGAGATGAGTCAGAGATAAGTTCAAATGCTACTCATTTGGGCTATTGAAATCACTGTTTTGCATTCCCTAACTTGACTTTGCCCTTGATCTTTACATGAAGTCAAAAGCCTTCTTTTTCTACCATGTCCTACTAATCTTTCCAAATATTCACTCTGTTTTTCTCTATCTGTTTCAGTCTGTTTCTCTGTGCTTCCCCTCCCCCCTCTCGGTGCTGTTTTTCTCTGGAACTCATGTTTTAAGGCTGTCACACTTGCTTGTCCCATCTGCCCTTCACCCTCAGGGCTGATTCTTCCAGGTCTCTAGCCAAATATCAATTCATTTAAAAGCATTTCTCTGCCCACCTTGTCTAATATAGAAGCCAGTCCAATCTATGCTATTCTTTTACATTACTACCTAGGCTTGATTTTTCTATAGAGTGCTTAGGCCTCTCTAGAGAGTGCATAACCCTCTCTTATGGGAAAAGGTCTAACTATGCTGTGATGACTGATAATCCCAAATATCTTCAGTGGCTAAACAAAGCAAAAAAGTGTCTTAACTTACGTGTTACATGTCCACTGCTTGCCAGCAGGGGGCTCCACTCATGGCAATCACTCAGGGTCTCAAGGGTGACCAGGCATCATGAAATAAAAGTCTTTCCTTAATTACTGCTGCAGTGAGCAGGAACGTGGTGATGAATGGCTCTTGAAGCTTCTGTCTACAAATGGTATACATCATTTCTGTTCCTCAATGATTGGTCATAACAAGTCACATCTAACTTCAAAAAAGGGAGAGGGATGCACCCATTGGGCTGACAGCCAGCATGAAGTGAATTGCGTTCAGTTGATGTTACAGTGTCAGGAGCATACAGTTATTTCTGTATATTTTCGCTCTTTTCCGTAATTTAAGCTGTCTGGCACGTTTTTGCCTTATTCCCTGCAGTATTCCCTGTGTTTGGCATGTAGTAAGCATTTCGTAGATACATGTTGAATGATTCAATACACATCTAAGCACTTGCTCAGACAGACTGCAGCTCTCTGAGGCACATGTGATGCTCATTTATCTTTGCGCCTCCTTTCATTTCTGGACTGTGTCTTGGACCTACTAAACACTCATTAAATGTACCCTTGTGCAAAACAACCATGGTCTAAGATCACACCTCCATGTTTTTCAGAACACAAAAATAAAATATTTTCCAACAAAGAGAATACCAGGAATAGAATGAAATAATGGTAGGAGAGAGCTAAAAAGAAAGAGGAACAAGGCAAGAGCCTTTTTCCATGTATGGTAGAGAACTCTCATAGACCAGGAGTGTCAGTTCAGTCCAGATTTCTTAAAGAAATGATATTCATTGCCTACCCTTTATCCATTTCTACTTACTTGGCTCAAAACTATCAGTGCCCAGTTGAATACTTTTGTCTCTGACTTTGGGCTGCAAGCAACAACAACAAAAACAACTTAAACCCCAGGAAGTGGTGCTGTGGTAGTGCGCTCCCCTTGAGCTGAAGAGCTGAGGGACAGGGCCCAGGCCCAGAGTTCAAGCCTCACAACAAACAACAACAACAACAAAAAGCTATCCCTGAGTAGAGATCCAATCAGCAGATTGTGACGGTCCCTTCATTTTTCTTTTCATTGTTTGTCTCTTTGTCAGTTAGTCTTGACGTTTATCTATTAAGCAAAAACTTTGTGGCAGTCAGGAACTCTGCTGTTGTGACTTGTGACATTCCAAGATCAAGCCTAACCCAGGGGGAAGCTGTGTTCGTCTACTTTTCATCGCTTGCTGTGACAAATTACTCTCACGAATTTCAGCTTCAAGGAGGAATGGTTTATTTTCGCTCCTGGTTTTTAGAGGTTTCAAGATATGGCTGCTTAGCCCTGTGGCCATGGGCCTGTGACAAGGCTTGTGTCACAAGCCACAATGGTGGCTTGTGTGTGATGGATAAAACTGCTCATCTCATGGAGGAGACCAAGAAGCAGAGATGGAGGAGGACAGGTCCCCACCTTCAAGGACACAAGCCTCAGTGGCCTTCTTCCTCCAGTGAAATCCACCCCTGTTTCCACCACTTCCTGCTAGCACCATGAACTGGGATCAAACCTTCAATGCTTGAGCTTTGCATGATATTTAAGATCCAAAACTATAACAAAAGCAAACTAAATTAATGCTCCTGGGGGGGGGGGGCATGAGGACAGCTGGGAAGAAAAGAGAGACTTAAGATAGACGTCACTGTCTTCCGTCATGACTTGTTGGCTCCTGGCAATTTGGTGTCAGTGCCCTGAAACGTGGAATGAGTGGGCTCATGCGCACTCAGTCTTGTTCAGCAGTAGCGCATTCACGTGAATGCATCTGTCCTCACTTCCTAATTTGTGAAGAAAAACAATGTAAATGTACCCACCAAGAAACATGTCTGGACCAAGGATTTACAAAGATCTTTGAGGCCTTTTCAGAAATGAAAACTCTGAAATAGTCTCTTTTTTATGCAGAATAACTTGCTGGGTTTTGCTTTGAGGTCTTAAAAGGGGGACTAGGATAGTACATTTAAAATACATTTAGAAAAGAGGGCCCTAATTTGCAGAGTAAGGGGGCCTCTGGTGAAGGCAGGGGAATCTCCAAGTTGGCCCTAGAGCACTGCTCATTTGGGTAACTCTCATGCAGTATGTCTTGGTATGTGGCAGCAGACACCCACTTCCTTGAGTAAGCTCCCTGGGAAATAATAAGGCAGGATTTCTGCAAAGGGAAAATGGCACATCCTCTGGCTAGAGACTCTGACTTGTTTCTGCCTCTCAGATTCTACCCGTGCAACGGAATGCTGTTTCTCCAGCCCAGATGAATAGTTGTGCATCAGTACAGTGTTAGAGTGCATGCACTGCCTCCATCTCCCGGACAGTGGTGTGAAGTTGCAATCTCTTGTTTGCAGAAAGGAAATACATTAAGGGACTTGATGGGAAGAGACGGAGCTAATAGTGAGAGGAAGGAGGTTTAAACTTAGCTCCATGGAACTTTAGAGCAACTCATTCAAATCCCCTGGATAATATCAAAACTTCCAATAGTCTCACTTAAAAGATTATAATGCACTTTCTCTAACCCAACTCCATTAAAACATCTGACTTTAACATGTAATCAATATGAAAATTATTCATGAGCATTTTGCATTCTCCCCCCCCCCCATTAGTTCTTCAACACCTGGTAAGTATTGTAGATGCACAACACAGTTTGAATGAGCCACGACTGAGTGCTGATTAGCCACGGGTAGCCATTGGCTAGTGAGTTGGATATTACAGGGCTACCATTCCTTAGTCCATGGAGCCTGTCCAATGCTCTGAAAAGTGGTGGAAATTTGAAAGACTTGGGAGGGATGCCTGGTGCCACCACTAGCATCCAAACTACCTGAGCAACCTCACAGAGTGGCTCAGCTCTATCATCATTTTCCCCCCAGCAACCTATCCCAGCCTCTCCTGGCTCCCAGTAACCAAGTCTCATTGGTAGGAAAATCTCTTCACTAAGTTTTTGTGACCTGAGAAGTAATTCTTCCTGGCTCTAAATATTGACATGATTCAGAATATTTCTGCTAGAGAAAATACTTCCTATTTGAGGGAGGGAAAGTGAGTCCTTGATGAGGAGAATAGGCTTCCACAGGAGAGGAAGGATGCTTGCCAGTAAAAATTCTTGTCTTTTAGCCTCATAAGTCAAGGAGCTTGGCTTGCATTTGGTTGGGGATGGGGTGTCCTTCAGCACAGGAGCCTCTGCAACCTCAGCACAATCCCTAAAAGTGGGCTTGCTTTAGAGATGGTCTGATGGAGAGTGCTTACACTCCTGTTTATCATATACTTGTGGCTGTTTCACTAATCTTACAACATTGCCAATCGGGGGGGAGAGAAGCGGGAAGGGGTGAGTGAGCATACTTATCAGGTGGTATAATTTGAGAGTGATCACAGACTATTTTTAAAGCGTTGTTTACTCTTTGCGGGGTAGTGGAGGTGGAGTGGGGAGGGTGGAAGAAAGGGACACCTGCCACATTTTTCTAGAGCCAAGCAGATCTAGACTTGAACTTTGCTCTGTCACTTATTAGCTGTATTGGGCCAGATAAATTCACCTTATTACTACGTAACAATGCGCATCATAGGGTTAGACTTAACCTAGTGAGCAGGATGTTAGTGATGAAAAGCAACTATTCTTATTATTGCTGATAATAGTAGCTATTAACTTTTATTAAAATTTTTAATTCTTGCCATGGTTTCAGTGCTCTGAGCATTGAATTCAGGGCTTCATACTTGCTAGGCAGGTGATTTTTACTTTTTTTTAAAAAATACTTTTGAAAAGCGTCTTGTTTTTGACTGGCTGGCTTTTGATCCTTCTATTTATTCCCTGATAGATGCTTGCTTTTTTGTTCACTTGTTTGTTTTTGATCTGTGAAGATGAGATTTTGTGAACTTTTTTGCCTGGGCTGGCTTCAAACACCCACGGGTCTATATTTTTATAATATACTATTCCTTTATGATAGAATTAAAATTATAAGTAAATACAATTTTTATCAGACTAAAAGCTAGCAAGATACTTGAATTCAAAACAACTGAATTCAATAATTACTAGTAAATATGGCCTAACCTAGAGCCTAGAAATATTTGGATGAATAATAAGATAAATACATGCATAATTTGTACATTAGTTATGAAAATTGTATATTGTTGGGTCTTAAAATAGAATTTTATTAGCTTTAGCAGAATCATGTAATACTGTGTTATATTCACAAATATAATCATCTAAAGAATTAAACAATAAAGTGTAGCTGTACCCAATAAAAATTGAATATTACTTCATGAAAATTCATATTAGAAAGCTAATGTCAAAATTAAAATATTAACTTTTTTGTTTACAAAATGCTTTAAATATTTGAAATTGATCACCAAACTAAAGACAAAGTATATATAATAATTAATTCACATCAACATGTGAATTCAAATCTATTTAAAGAAAGCTGGTCCATCTCCACAACTGCTCACACTAGGAGCTTGGTATTGGATATATATGATAGGTTAACTTCCCAGCAATAAAGAAATGCTGTCAATCACATTGTAGAGCTAAAGTTCAAGGCTTGTTTCTGCGTAACTCTATACTTTCATCCCTAATTGTCATGTATGTAGAATTAAAAAAAAAAAAACTTGCAGTACTAGGGTTTGAACTGTGTGTGTGTGTGTGTGTGTGTGTGTGTGTGTGTGTGTGTGTGTGTGCTGGGCCTGAGGTTTGGTCTTAGGGCCTAGACACTGTCCCTGAGCTTTTGTGTGCAAAGCTAGTACTCTAGCTTTTTAGTGGTTAGTTAAGAGAAAAGAGTGTCATGGGCTTTCCTGCCTGGGCTATGAACCTCAATCCTCAAATCTCAGCCTCCCCACTAATTAGAATTATAGGCATGTACCAGCGACTTCTGGCTTTAAATTTTATCTTAAATAAAGCAGATCTAATGTTCAGTATTTATTTGATTGCCAGCGCTAAGCATCAGGACACATTTTAAACACTAGACTTAGACATTTAAGAGCAAAGTAGTTTTTGAAAAGGTCACAGTGTTTTCGTCAGAAACCAATCCCAACTATGCTGAATGATGATTGAGTTTTTGAGCAGGTTCCAGGTAACACAGTGGAAAAATCAAGAGAAGCAATTAACTGGGAATGAAGCCACCTGTGCAAGAAGAAAGATGTGACTGATTGATTGGTTTGTCTTTCTGTCTTAAGTACTTCCTTTGCCTATGTCCTCTTGTCACTGAGAGCACTGTTCATCCCAGTGTTGGCAATGGTACAATGTATGCACCTCAGAGACAGTTAGCAACTTCTTAGTTCAAGGATATGGGGCAAGAGGTATGGAAAAATATTTTCCTGGGGGCTTGAAGGATGTTAGTCTTCAAGGTGGATATTTAGGATTACAAGACATGTGTAGGCACAGAACACCAGATCCCCAAAAAACAGAACTTATAAGCTTTTTCCCCCAATAGAATGTATGTGTGTGTGCATGCGTGTGGGTGCAGGTATTATGACATCTTTCATCTCTGATTGCTCTACTGAGCCTTCTAACTCATCTAACTCATCTGTTTAATTTCTACTCCCTGCTCCTCTTCAAGTCTCTAACATCAGCAGTCACCCTCTTAAAATGTAAGTATAGTGTCATGCCAATCCTGTACTCCACTCTCTTCAATCCCTTTGGGTTCCCTTTGGATTGGAGCCTATAGTATCTATACCTTTCAGTGGTCTATAATGCTCTCCTTGATTCACTTCTTATCTACCTTCTCTTCTGTATTTTCTCTACCTTACTTCTGATTGGCTGTATTCCATCCACACACCTGGGCCTTGTACTGTCTTTCAAATACTCCCAGCACACATCATCTTGTACCTGATAGCCCCTGTTCCTGAAAGACTTTCCCTGTGGACCAACATCTTGCTTCCCAATTGTATCTCCATTGACCACTTATAAAAAAGAAAATGCTGTCCCTCTCTATTTCTTTACTTTTTTGACATTTTTTTAGCGCACCTAAGATATCAAAGGTAATATTACATGTTTATTTATTAAAACTATGTTTCCCTTTGGGATAGGATTTGAATAGTTTGATGGCCTTACTTACCCTCAGGCTGCAGAAAAACAGACCTAAAAGAAGGAAAGAAAGTGATTGGACCATGAGGTCTAAGTACTTCTGATGGTGTCTGGATGGAATAAACACTCCAGTCAATAAACTGGGGAAAAAAGAGGGAAAGAAAGACCTATGGATTTGTCAGTAGAATGCCAGGATTTTCAGTCATGGGACACAATGAGTTCCTCTTTGTTTTCTTCCAGTTTTGGTTGCTGCCAATTGAGTTGCAGCTACCAGAAGATTTTGATGACTTTAATCTGTATTACTTCTATACTTGCCTCTTCATTCTCTTACATATATTGGTAAGTCATCCTTCAATAAAGAACTGATACATTGGAGGAGGCTTATTCCATGAAGGCGGGTGTAATACTATGTCTGTATCATTCTATTCCTAACGTAGTATAACAAGTACATAATAATATAATAAGTCACCCCAAACTAGTACCAGATACAATACGGGAAAGTAATCCAAGAAGTTGACCAACTTACTAAGTTACTTGTTCTTCATGGGTGTTCCCCTCCCACACTGCCACCTCAGCCCTCAGATATGCACCTTTCTAAGCAAGTGCCTCTTCCTTCTACTCTTAACCCCCTACTCTTACCACCGCCCCTCCCCCCAGATTGAGAGAAGCTCACTCATCTTCTGGAAGTCTTTTCTACCCAGGGTTGGCTTTTAGCCTGAAGTCCATCCCTGTTCCTTAGCACTCCATTTCTTCTTCAGTCTGTAACAATATGCAGCACTGAAAGTGTAGTGATGGGAGGAGACTCCATAGGACGACGGATGGTGGACTCTGGCATTCCAAATGCATCAGAAGAGCTGAGGTGAGCATGAGTTTTCCAAGCTCAGACCATTTTTGGTATGTCTTCCTGCTACAATGAGTTATAGCACCCTGTCTAGCAAGTATTTCCTTGGGCCAACAGTGAACTACTGGATCATACACATAAACACTGACAATTCTCAAGGACAGTGTCACCAAAGTCATAAGAAAGACATATTATATATATATATATATATATATATATATATACACATACATACATACATATGTTTTTATTCTGAAAATACTGTACAGAGGGGTTACAGTTACATGAGCAAGGTAATGAGTACATTTCTTATCCAGTATTGTTGCCTCCTCCTTTGTTTCCCCTATCATCTCATCCTTCCCACCTCCACAACTACACCCCCTGCCTCTTCTCCCCGCTCCCAAATTGTAAAGTTCATTTTTCGACATAGCATCTTGTAAATCTCATTATTGCAATAGGTCAATCTGTATCCCTGTTTAAACATTTTGCTTTTTCCCTTACCCTCCCCAAATTATACCAGCATCAAATACAATGAAAACAGGGGTTATACCTTATAAATATGTTAGAAATAATAGCAAGGAAGAAAAAAACCACTTGTGTCCCTATCTTGGGGTTCATTTCACTTAACATCATCTTATCTTAGCTTTTCTGCTTGTCTCAGACATATACTAGTTATTGCAAATAAAGGAAACCATGGGACCTATGTTTCTTTGGGCCTGGCTTACTTCACTTAATATAATTTTTTCCAAGTCTTTCCACTTCCTAACTAATGGGGCAATGTCATTCTTTCTGATGGAAGCATAGAATTCCATTGTGTATATATACCACATTTTCTGGGTTGGTTCCATATCTTAGCTATGGTAAAAAAATTCTGTAATAAACATAGTTTGCTGGTAGCTTTAGTACACCCTTATATGTGATCATTTGGGTAAATGCTCAGAAGTGGAATTGCTGGGTCATAGGGGAGCTCTATGTGGAGTCTTTTGAAGAACCTCCACACTGCTTTCCAAAGTGGTTGAACAAGTTTACACTCCCACGAACAATGCAGTAAGGTTCCCTTCTGTCCACATCCCCTCCAGTATCTGTTGTTATTAGATTTCTTGATTATAGCCATTCTAACTGGGGTGAGATGGAATCTCAATGTTGTTTGGATTTGCATTTCTTTTATGGCTAGAGGTTGAACATCTATTTCTTCATGTGTCTATTAGCCATTCTCATTTTTTCTTCAGAGAAGTTTCTCTGAAAGTCTTTAGCCCACTTATTTATTGGGCAGTTGTTTCTATGAGGATGTGTTGTTGGGGGATTTAATTTTTTCAGTTTCAGGTATATTTTAGGTATGAGACCCTTATCCATTGTATGGCTAGTGAAGATCTTCTCCCAATCCATGGGCTTTCTATTGACCTTGCTAGCTATGTCCTTTGCCATGCAGAAATTCTGCAGTTTCATGCAATTCCACTTGTCCAACCTTTCTTTGATTTGTTGTGTTTCTGAGTCTTTATTAAGAAAATCTCGGCCTGTGCCAAAGAGCCCCACAGTTTCTCCTGTTTCTTCTTGTAATGTTTTCAGGATGCCTACTTTGACTTTGAGGTCTTTGATCCATTTGGTGTTGATTCTAGTGCAGGGTGATATATATAGATAGATCTAGCTTTAGTTTCTACAGGTGTTTAACCAATTTTGCCAGCACTATTTACTGAAGAGGTTGTCTAAGAAAGACATATTTTCTAAACATCCTTTTGGAGTCATGCAAATGCTGTTATTCTTTTTTTTACCCTATCTCTATCTAACTTTTCTCATAAAGAATGCTCTCTCAGGCCTGATGGAAATTTGAAGAGGTGTCAGTAGTTCTAAACTTTTAATCCATTTGTTCTTCTGCTCCCCTTCGTGAGCGTGCTAGAAAGGAGGGATGTGCAGTTGTCCATGAGAGGATGGTTTCATTCTTTTTGTTACAGTGTCTTTCTCCTCTACCAGGCCTGGTGTTCCTTAAAATATTCTAAATTTCTCAAGCAGGTAGGTCATTGATAAATAAATGTCCATTAACTGATGAAGACTGCCATGATATGTACACTTACATCACTCACTCATGAGTTTGGTAATGAACTTGAATAACCAAATAGAATCAAGTATGGAGTCTTCTTTTTGGCACAAGTTAGTTTCTGTGCTAAATGACCAGTTACCATCACAATATTGTCTACGAGGAGCCATTAAGTAGCCGTTAAAAGAGAATTGGTACATATAATGGCCAGAAGAGGGCAGAGTCCCTGTGGTAATATGACCCAGGACAGATGGATTGGTCTACTGCAAAAAGATTTGTGAGCAAGTGACACTGCCTGAGAAAGGCAGCCTAATTGCAAAAAATAGTCTAGTGAAAGGGGTAGAGGAACAAACCCTCTAGACAATGATAGGACAAGAGTTTCATTTGTTTTGTTTCCTTTTGAAAGCCTGCTTACTTTACAAAAGTCACCATTTATGAATTTACTCCTTCATCAAACACTATTGCTTACCTACTATGTGAAAGGTATTGTGTATGGGATTAGCAATACAACCATGAACATAATACGTGTGAGTTTATAAACCAGTAAGAGCTATAAAAATGAAATGAACTATAGAAATTATATGTATATAGTATGTTATATATGATAATTTTATATTATTTATAGTATGTTATAATTATATATTATATATACTATATTTTATATAGTATATTACATATACTACATCATGGATTATGATAAAAACTAAAAAAAAAATAAAATGCATTAAGAACTACTTTATGTTGGAGGAGACCTAGGTAATATGTGCTAGTTGAAAGATGAAAATTGGTGAGGAAAATTGGGAATAAATGTATTCCAGGTAGGAAGGATAATTTGAATTAAGGCCCTGAGTTCAGGAGGAGGTTGAGTTGTTCCAAGAATAACAAAGGTGATGGCACCATACCATATTGAGAGGTTAATGAGAAGAGACCAGTTTGGAGAGATGGGGAGGGTTGTGAGGGCCTTTTAAGCCATGCTACAGAGTCTGCATATTCTTAATATTAGCTACAGGGGGGAGGGTGTTAAAGGATTGTGTGTGTGTGTGTGTGTGTGTGTGTGTGTGTGTGTGTGTGTGTGTACTGGGGCTTGAACTCAGGGCCTGGATGCTTTCTCTGAGTTTTTTGTGCTCAAGGCTAGTGCTCTATCACCTGAACTGAAGTTCCACTTTTAGCTTTTTGGTGTTAGTTGGAGATAAGAATCCCCCAGTCTTTCTTCCTCAGGCCAGCTTCAAACCATAAACCTCAGAACTCTACCTCTTGAGTAGCTAGGATTGCACTGGTGCCTGGTATGTTAGAGAACTTTTATGCAGAGGAATAACACTGTCTCGTCCATGCTTTAGACAATCATTGGCTGCAGAATGGAGAATGAACTGGAGGCCAGCCCAGAGGGAAAGAGGGAGGTCAGCTAAGACGCTGTGCAAGTGGCACTGCCTGAGAAAGTGAGCATGTCTGGGAGAGAGAGAATGGGGTTTGTGCTCTGATGCAGATAACAGGTATGGAGAACTAGATAGATTAGATGGATTTGAAGATAGACTGGATAGGCTTGGTAATTGGATGTTGAGTGAGGTTGTCAAAGGTTTTTGACTGGTTTCTTTCATGAATTGTTGGGGGAAATCCAGGGAAAATCAAGCTGGAGACGTGAACATGGAGAGTGAGGAGTAGAAAGTCAGGAGGTCAGCTTTGGACACATTAATTGTGAGATATCTGTGAAATGCACAAATGGGGTATTCCAAGATGACGCTCTGGAATGAATACCAATTAAGAGATACAACTGTGGACCATCTGCTTTCCAAACAGTATCTTAAACCATGAGAGTGAATGAAATTACAGACAGGAGAAGAAAAGAAGGACGATGTGCTATGATTGCATCAGGAAATGATAACAAAGACAGGGATCACATTACATTTAATATCTAGACTTATGTGAACGGAGGGGATGAAAGACCTTTCAGAAATAAATTCCGTGGGTAGTCACCTAACCTTTCTCCTTTACTAAGCACCGCTGTGTTAGCTTCTTTGTGCTGCTGTAACAAATCATCATAAACTCACTGGTTTAAAAATCACACATATGGGCACAAGTAACTTTTTTTCTCAAGCGAACTTTGGGAGCCCAGAAGATGGAAGCAAAATTGACAAATAAGACTACAAATTAGAGTTTCTACACAGCAAAAGTAACCATCACCAGAGCCATGAGACCACCCATGAAATTGTAGAAAGTCTTTGCCAGCTATTTAACAGAAAAAGAATTAAAATCCAGAATAATAGAAAGAGCTAGAAAAAATTAACCAGCAAGAGAACAAATAATCTAATTAATAAATGGGTAAGCAAGTTAAACAGACAGCAATTCTCACAAGATTACTTAGGATTACTTAGGAGGAGACAAAGAGGTAGAGAGGGAATACCAAAATAATAGAGGGTGGCTGGGCACTGGTCACTCACACCTATAATCTTAGCTACTCAGGAGGTGGATAATTGAGGAGTATGGTTTGAAGTGAGCCCAGGCAGAAAAGTATGTGAGACTCTTATCTCCAATTAACCACAAAATGCCAGAAATAAGGTTGTGGTTCAAGTGGTAGAACACTAGCCTTGGGCCAAAAGGGCTCAGGGACAGGGCCCAGGCCCTGAATTCAAACTCCAGTACTGGCAAAAGGAAGGAAGGAAGGAAGGAAGGAAGGAAGGAAGGAAGGAGCATCCTCTTTACATTCTGAAGGAACAAAATAGATTGTTTGCAAATATGAAAACAGAACAAAGAAATTTGTTGAAATTGTTTTTTGAAAGAGGAGGAAGGAGAGAGAGCGAGCAATAGAGGAGGAGAGATTTATCAGAATATTATAAACATTTGTGGAAATGAAACAGTGAAATCCCCCTATGTATCACATAAGCAATCTTATAAAAACCATGCTAATTCCCCAAACATATTCTCTTGATTTTTATGGAGGTCAGAAGTCTACTCAGCTAAAATCAAGGGTCAAGCAGGCTGTGTCTCCTTTGAGGGCTCTTTTTTGTCTTCAGGCTTCCAGAAGCGGTTTATAGACATAGCTTGTGATCTGCTTTCATTTTCCTCATACTGCAGTACCCTAACACTCTTGACTCCCTCCTGCATTTCTATGAGCCCCCTTGTGATTACACTGGGCTCCCTGCATCACCCAGCAAGCACAACCTCTCCATCTCAGTCTGCCCAGTAGCAACTCTAGTCCCAGTTTGCCCTGTAACACATACTCACAAGCTCTGTGTACTAGGATGCAAATACCTTGGGCACCATTATTTTGCCTTCCATACTTTAAAAGTACATTTTTCATTCTCCTCATGGGAAGAGTACATAGTGCTGTGGAGGCTCTGGAAGAAAGTTCTTTCTGGTAGTAGAAAAAGGTACCACTTACTTCAATGGTGAGACATATTTACATGTCTCCATGTGCATGTGTATGAGCATTTAAGCTATACTTTCAATTGGATAAGGAAAGGAAACTAGCAAAATTATTTATTAGGGACTTGTTTATGCTTTCATTGTTAATTAATATTTGAGTGTTAATTACTATTTGAGTGAAGCTACTTGGGAGTTATTGTTATCTCTTAGCCATGTCAGGCTGGGAAGAGAGTACAGTTGTAGAGCCATACACAAAGCATTGGTTTGATCCCAAGCATAAGCAAATGGTGCCACACCTGTACCATGGAGTACTACTCAGGACTAAAACAGTGATAAAGAAGATATGGATGCAACCATGTGGATGAATTTCTAATGCACCAGGCTAAGAGAAGGAATCAAAACTCAAAAAGGATGGAAAATAGGTCAACAGTTGTCAGTGACCAGGGACAAGGGACAACACTGACTGCAGTGTGACAGGGACATTTGGAGGTGATAGAACTGTCTGTGAATTATCATAGCCAAGTGACTATAGGCATTTGCTTAAACTCATAAAACTGTACTGTAGAAGGGATCAATTTTTTTACTTTATGTAAACCTATACTAATTTTCTTTAAAAACACACACACAAATTCTTTAAGCTTTTTCCCCCAGAAAGTTCTCATCCTGAGATTATATTTTTAGGTATATTAATTCTTCTACTATTTGTAAAGACAGAACAGTTATACTTTTGTATCTGTAAGTTGCAGGTACTTTACAAGCAGTCTCTAAGTAGCAGCCACACCATAAGCAGAACAATGAGCCAGGATCAAGAAATCAGATGGGGACACTCACCAAGCAGTGACTAGTTTTGTGATTTTGAGATAGCACTGATGTTCTTTGGGACTCATGTGACTTAACCTCAAAAGGCAATAAGGCTTGATCAAACTTGTCTCCTGGAGTGAACAATGAGAGCAAATGAAAAATGCACACTGAAGTGTTTCTCAAAATGAAGAGCTCCCTTCATCCTAAGGTATAAAAATTCTTTCTTCACATTGTCATGACTTACTCTTTAGTGATCCTTGACTCTGCTTGGCAGCAAAGTAAGCACTATGTAAGGAGTGATTAGGGTGGTAGCAGGAGTGTGGCCCCACACGCATGGAACTAGATAGATCAGAGCCCATATAGATGGTTTCAGCTATCCAGTTAGCAATTGACAAAGCAGAGTTTAAAGGTGGAACTAGACAAATCAGAGCTTAAGATGTTCTCAGCTACCCAGCTACAAATGACAAAGCAGAGATAGAATGCTTGTGTGGTCTTGTTCCTGAACCGTGGTTTTAGTCTGTCATTCTTCCCTCAGAGATGTTTTTATTTATAGACACCATGTCCAAGTTGAACTATGATGTCTATATACAGAGAACTGTATTGTGTGTAGATGTAGATATTATATGTGCACATAAAATATATGAGAAAGCTAAAGACCTAACTCACTATACCTTTTTGATCAATACAGATATAAAGGATACAGAAAAGGGCAGAACAAATGGAATGAGTAATTTTATTATTTGACTGATATAAATTGTAGTCAGGCAGACAAGGGTCTGATTATTTACCCATAATGTGGGTAAAACAAAGATAAGATCTTGGTTTGACATCTAACTTTCCTTAAGGGACTTAATACACTTTCTTCAAGTAACCATTCATTTTCAGTTGAAGCTATGAATTTGTATCTTAGGACCACTTCAAGATATGCCCTGTAATTTCTAATATGTATCTGTGGTCATTTAAGTCTAAATATTTTTGTAATTTTTTAATGTTTATTCCTCTTAAACTCACAAACTGTCTGAAGGTGAAGTTGATCAAAATGTAAATCAAAATGTTTTCCCCTTTCTATATTATTATTGTTGCTATCTAAGGATAAAGTGGCTTTTAAAATGTAAACTACACGATTTCAAATCTTTGAAAACATTTTGAGCTGTTCTTTGCGACCTGGTATGTGGTCAGTTTTAAGCAATGTTCCACAAATGCTTGACTGAATGCATGGTGTAAGCTTCCTCTGTCTTCCCTTACAACTTCCGGAAAACTGTGGCATCTTTTCTGTAGATTTTGAAGTCATTGAAAGTCCTATTCTTAGGTGTCCTGCAAGAGACATACGTCAGTGCTTGATTGTACATTCTGGTAGGTTCTTGTCATTTCTGTGATTGGCTATGCTTACTTTGGTACTTACACTTGGCTTCTGGAACCCTGGTCTTTTCTTTCTCTCTTTCAGCTTCTTCTTCAATGGCTGCTTCCTCCATGGGAATTTATTTAGTGAAAGGACCGTTGCCATTGCTTAGGATGATCTGGACCCTCTTCCCACCATTGCCCTCATTTCTAACAAGTGTCAAGATTCATCAGCTCTCTTTTCCAACCGTATCATTGCAATCATCTGCTCACTTTGCCCCTTATTAAGTTCTTCTGCCACCGACAGTGATTTTTCAAAAACTGCACATCCGGCCGGGCGCTGGCGGTTCACGCCTGTAATCCTAGGTACTCAGGAGGCTGAGATCTGAGGATCGCGGTTCAAAGTCGGCCCTGGCAGGAAAGTCCCTGTATCTCCAATAAACCACCAGAAAACCGGAAGTGGTGCTGTGGCTCAAGTGGTAGAGTGCTCATCTTGAGCTGAAGAGCTGAGGGACAGTGCCCAGGCCTAGAGTTCAAATCCCACGACCGACAAAAACAAAGCAAAAATCAAAAAACAAAAAAACCACACATCCGACCACACTATTCCCTATTAAAATCATTCACTGGTTCCCCTCGTATAACAATGAATTTCAAACTTAGCAGCCTTGCTGACTCGGTTCACAAAACGTCCTTTTTAGCATCTTTTGTAAACTTTTCCCTCCCCTTAAAAAACCCTAAATTCTATGCCCTTTCACATTGAAATATAGTGTACATGGCCTTACGTCCTTGATATTAATATACCAATCTGCCCCTCCCCTCTCTCTTTCTCTCTGGCAGTACTGAGGTTTGAATTCAGGGCCTCATACTTGCTAGGCTGGAACTCTCCTGCTGAGCCATACCTCCAGCCCTGAATCTTCAAATGAGTGAAGATTTTATTTTAAAAGCGTGGAAAGATAGAAAAGAAAGATGACATGTACATATACATTTATTAGTACACATGCATATATATATATATATATATTTGTAGGAATGTGGTTAAAATTCTAATCATGACAAGATGTTTTCAGAAATGGACATGGATATCCAGTTATAAACAACAGATTAACCAATTATTTATTTCTTCATTAGAACCCATTGGAATCATGATTTAAAAACACATTAAATGCAGAGTTTTAGAAGGAAAGAAAAGAAAGTGATAGTTCATAGCGGATAAGGAATTTCCAGAAATTTATGGAATATAGTTTCAGCAGATCTAGAAGAGCAGAAGCAGTGGCTTCTTTGCCTGTATGCATAAGGAGATAAAAACAAAAGAAAGTAGATTTTCCCAGAAGAGTCCCTGGAAAGCAGGATTCTGGAGTTCCAGTACAATGGCTGGAACTCATTCTTAACATGTGAGAGTAAAGAAGTTATGTATGTCAGCTGCTGCTATTCATTTCTTCAGGCATACAATGTCAATAGTCTTATTTCTATCTTAAGCCTGGAGCCCTCAGCTGACTTTCAATGAGTCCTGAAGAGTTACAGAAAAGAGCAGGAGAATAGGAGTGTGGGAGCAGGAGGAGGAGAGTCACTGTTGGCTTTCATTGTCAAGTTTTCATAAACTTTTTGCTTTTTCATCATATGCTTGTGTTGTTGATTTAAAAAGTGTGCACGCCTTAGGAAACATTTTTTATTTATTTACAGGAAATATGTCATATCAACAACAATAATAGCTAACATTTATTCAGCATTTATTACACGCCAGGCCTTGTGCTGAGCTTTATGTGGATTATTGAAAACTGTCTTACATATCTGCTGTCATTTTGCATGAATCGAAAACATCTGGATTTAGCCTATAAATAGCAAAGAACTTCAGCCCTCCAATATAAATGTTTAGCAACCTAAAATCAAAGTGAATAAATTCTGGTGATCAAGCGTCATAACAGCTATGCACTTGCTATACTTACCTTTGTCCTTAAAATGCAGGGGAAAAATCATGTGTACTAGGACATTCTTGTAGGACTACGAAAGTGTATGTCAACAGAATTTTCTGTAATAAACTCTCGGGAGCATCCATCAGTGTCATCTGCTTGCCTTGTTGCCATATCCTTTGCTGTACATTTCTGTCAGTCTATTCATCTGGAATGTAAGTGATCTTCATTTCAGGGAATCCACGAAATTTTCATGGTAAGAAATGGCTTTGGATGTCATCATGTTGTGGTCTAAACTCTGATCAGCTTCACCCTATGCTGGGATTTCCTATGGCAACGTGATTATTTACTAGTTTTATTTACTTGTTTGTTGTTTGTTAGTTATTGTTGTTGCTAGTTTTATTTTCTGGTGGCACTGAGGTTTGAACTCAGGCTTCATGCTTGCTTGGCACTCATTTTTACTAATTGAGCCATTCCTCCAGCCCTTTTATGCTTTGGTTTATTTTTAAGGTAGGTTCTTACACCTTTTTGCTTAGGGCTGGTGTCCAATTTGTGGTCCTCTTCCAGTTTTTCAGAAGCACAATTTGCCAACTACTGCGGCAAATCATTCTTTAGTTAGTACAGTTGTGTGACTTACACATTGATGGTTGTTTAAAAAAAAAAAAACCTTTCAGTACAGTTTTTTTGTTTGGATGTTTCTGGATCTGTTGGGAACATCCTCCCCTTTCCTTTGTCCTTTTTCCTTGACTAAACTCCTTTTCATCTCATGATCCAGTTTGGATGTATCCTACGTGTCTGTAAAAATCACCACAACTCAATGGGGCTTCTGACCTGCCCACAGCTCTTGGCACATAGTCATTTTATGTACTCCACTATCATTGCTGTTTGTTTTTAGTTTTTCCTTCTGGATTTTAGGCTCTGTGGGGACAGAAACTGGATTGTATGTTTTGGTACCTCTAGAACATAACCCAGTATTTGGGGCCTAGTAACTGCTCAATAATCATTTGCTGAGTGAATGAGTAAGCAGATGAAGAAAAGTCCCTGTCCCTGTCTACAATATCCCTTTAGTCTGTGTATACTGAGTATGTGTGAGAAATAACCCCAACAAACCACACAGCAGTGCTTGACAATTACTAGATCAAAAGCTAATGTAAATATACGTCAACACAAACATTATAGAAAACAGTATGGAGGTTCCTCAACAAACAGAAAACAGAATTATCCAGCAACCCACTACTGGGTATATACTAATGGAATGGAAATTACTTGTTCAAGAGACATTTGTTCTCTATGTTTATCGCTGCAACTCTTCATAATATCCATCAAATGGGTTGGCTTAGGTATCTTTAGCCATAGGAATGGGTAAAAAATGCAGTATAAATAGACAATGGAATGTTATGCTGCCATATGAGAAATGAAATTCGGTCATTTGCAGCAACCTGGATGGAACTGCAGGACATCATACGAAGTCAAATAAATCAGGCACACAAAGACAAATACCATGTGCTCTCAACTGTATGTGGAAGCTCAAAGTACATCTCAAAACAGTAGATAATAGAACAGGGTGATCAGAGTCAAGGAAATGTATGGGAGAGAGAGTCATAAAGAGTACAGGGATAATTTGTACAAAGGCGAATTGAAAAGGAGGAATAACTCCTAATGTTCTATGGTTGAAAACTACTATAGTGCTGCTTTCAAAATAGTTAGCAAAATGGATCTTGAATATTCTCAAAAGAAAGAAATAACATGCTAAAGATGAAAAATATGTCAATAACTGATCTCATCATTGTTCATTGTACACAGTTAAGAAATGTCAATCCCACCCCGTAAGCATGTACCCCAATTATTACTGTTTTTGCCAGTTCCTGTATCCCAATTACCATGTACCCCAATTACTGTGTAATCTAAAATAAGAATATATTCAAAAATCATTTGTGCCAGAAAAAAAGAACTAACAAAAAAACTAATATTGGCCTAAATCCAGAAGTTGAAGAAAAAGGAGAGAAAGCTAAAATTATTTCCTGTGCCCATAGGAAGTGGTTCTTTTTTTGGGGGGCGGGTCCGGTTGTGGGGCCTGAACTCTGGGCCTGGGCACTGCCCCTCAGCTCTTCAGCTCAAGGCTAGTGCTCTACCACTTGAGCCACAGCACCACTTCCGGCTTTTTTCTTTTTGCTTATGTGGTGCTGAGGAATCGAACCCAGGGCCTCAGGCATGCAAGGCAAACTCTCTACCACTGAGTCAACTTCCCAGCCCTAGGAAGTGGCTCTTTCCCCAGTTCTTTTCCTCCAGCAATTTCATACCTAAATTGAGAATGTACCATCTAGTTTTATAGCCTCATGAAAGAAGCAAGTAAAATGCTTTCAAAATGGTTTGTGCCACATGGCATAATCTAGTCCCTTATTCATGCCGTGGCAAATAGGAGAGGACACATTATTCTATTTGACTATTTCTTTAGAGCCTTTGAATAATAGTTAACAAAGAACACATTGAAAACTTACCTGGACTTATCACTGCTGAGATCCTGTTGTGGTTTATGTGAATGGAGAATGTTCTCAATTCAGCCTTTTCTTTCTTTTCTTGCTCTTTCACAAGTTTTTAATAATGGCTAGTTAATATATATAATTTTTTTCTTTGTAAGTAAGCTTAGAACACTGAATTCTTTTTTTATGATGACCTAGAGTTGTGCATTTATTTTTTTAAATACGTTTTTGTTGTAAAAATACTGTACAGAGAGGTTACAGTTACATGAGCAAGGTCAGGAGTACATTTCCTATCAAGCATTGTTACCTTTTCCTTTGTATTTCCCCTACCGTTCCTTCCCTCCCCACTTCCACAACTACACTCCCCCGCCTCACCTAAATTGTAAAGTTCATTTTCAACATAGTGTCTTATGTATCTTATTGTTCCAATGGGTCAACCTATATCCCTATTTAAGAACTTTGTTTTTTCCCTTCCCCTCCCCAAGCTAGAGAAGTATATATACAAGATGCAGAGCACCAACATCAAATACAGTGAAAACAGAGGTTAGACCATGGGGGAAAAACATACAATGAAACAAAAAAATCACATGGTACATTATAAATACTTTAGGAACAATAGAAAGAAAGAAAAAAAACACTTATGTCCCTATCTTGGGGTTCATTTCGCTTAACTTCATCTTATTTGGCCATATGTACATAGCTTTTGGCCTTTTCTGTTTGTCCCAGACATATATTAGTTATTGCAAATAAGAGAAACCCTAGGACCTATGTTTCTTTGGGTCTGGCTTACTTCACTCAATATAATTTTCTCCAAGTCTTTCCATTTCCTAACAAATGGAGCGATGTCATTCTTTCTGATGGAGGCATAGAATTCCATTGTGTGTATATACCACATTTTCTTGATCCATTCATCTACTGAGGGGCATCTGGGTTGGTTCCATAGCTTAGCTATGGTAAATAATTCTGAATAAACATATTTGTGCTGCTAGCTTTAGTATGGTCTTGTTTGTGATTATTTGGGTAAATACTCAGAAGTGGGATTGCTGGGTCATAGGGGAGCTCTATGTGGAGTCTTTTGAGGATCCTCCATACTGCTTTCCAAAGTGGTTGAACAAGTTTACACTCCCACGAACAATGCAGTAGGGTTCCCTTTTGGCCACATCCCCTGCAGCATCTGTTGTTATTAGAGTTCTTTTCTTTTTCTTCTTTTTTTTAAAATAAGCATTTTGTTGTGAAAATACTGTACAGAGGGGTTACAATTACATGGGCAAGGTAATGAGTGCATTTCTTATCAAGCATTGTTGCCTCCTCCTTTGTTTCCCCTTACCATCCCTTACCATCCCCTCCCCCCTTATTAGAGTTCTTGATTATAGCCATTCTAACTGGGGTGAGGTGGAATCTCAATGTTGTTTGGATTTGCATTTCTTTTATGGTTAGAGAGGTTGAACATTTCTTCATATGTCTATTAGCCATTCTTATTTCCTCTTCAGAGAAATCTCTCTTTAAGTCTTTAGCTTACATGTTTATCAGGCAGTTGTTTCTTTGAGGATTTGTTGTTGGGGGATTTAATTTTTTTTGGGGGGGGTCCGGTCGTGGGGCCTGAACTCTGGGCCTGGGCACTGTCCCTCAGCTCTCAGCTCAAGGCTAGCGCTCTACCACTTGATCCACAGTGCCACTTCTGGCTTTTTTTCTTTTTGCTTATGTGGTGCTGAGGAATCGAACCCAGGGCCTCATGCATACAAGGCAAGCCTTCTACCACTGAGCCACCTTCCCAGCCCGGGATTTAATTTTTTGAGTTCCAGTTATATTAAAATATAATATATTAAAATAACTGGAAGGTATGAGAACCTTCTCCAATGTATGGCTAGTGAAGATCTTCTCCCAATCTGTGGGCTTTCTATTGATCTTACTAGCTATGTCCTTTGCCATGCAGAAGTTCTGCAACTTTATGCAATCCCATTTGTCCAAGCTTTCTTTGATTTGTTGTGTTTCTGGGTCTCTATTGAGAAAATTTTGGCCTGTGCCTAGGAGACCTAGGGTTTCTTCTATTCCTTCCAGTAATGTTTTCAGGGTGTCTGTTTTGACTTCGAGGTCTTTGATCTATTTGGAGTTGATTCTGGTGCAGGGTGATAGATAAGGATCTAGCTTTAGTTTTCTACAGGTATTTAACCAATTTTGCCAGCACCATTTACTGAAGAGACTGTCTTTCTTCCATTCTATTTTTTTAGGTCCCTTCTCAAAGATTAGATGGCTATAGGTCTTTAGGTTCATTTCTGGGTTTTCACTTGTATTCCATTGGTCCTCAGGTCTGTTCTTGTGCCAGTACCAAGCTGTTTTGATTACTATGGCTTTGTAGTAGAGTTTGAAATTTGGTATTGTTATTCCTCTAGCACTATTTTTTCTGTTAAGGATCATTTTTGCTATTCAGGGTTTTTTATTGTTCCATATGAATTTTTAGATTGCTTCTTCTATTTCATTGAAGAATGAAGTTGGAATATTACAAGTCAACCTTTTTCTATCCCCACCCCATCACCTGGGTGTGATAGTACCTTTATGATTTCCCTAGTGCTATTCATTGGACCACAAGAAAGTACACAGAAACTACAAAGGAAACTTTAAAAGTACACATAAAATGTTCATTGGTGTTAGGCTGAAGGATAATTGCTTAAGGAGGGATGGTTTGCTGTGCTCACTGGGAAACTGGGCAAGATTTTATTTTTAGTTCAAGCTATGTGGCTGGCCAAGGGATAACAAATCACAGAGAAAAACAACTCCTTGGAGCAGTCTCATGGACAGACAAATGAATAGGAAGAAGAAAGAGAATTATTCTACTTTGATGGCTTATGTGTTTTATGTACAAAGCTAGATTTTCCATTTATATACCTCCAAGGCAAGATGGATAAATCAGTATGCTATTAAAAATAATTGTGGGAGGATTTTCATTGACTTATGTAAGATTAGACTCTGGCTCAAGGTCTGTTTTCATATGGCAATTGCTCCTTTTGTAAGAAAGTACTTGTTTAAGCAGAATGTATCTTTCATTCATATGATGTTCCAGAGACATATTTAGTTAAAGTTGGAACCATCCTGATCACAAATCTATGTCATGTTATCCATTAGGGACAGAATAATAGCCACATTATCTTATATTTATCCATGTTTCACAATACATCATGTTTCATTTACTTTATTTATTAGTTTGACTTTCTTTATAGCCTCTGGCTAGAATTTATTGCTGTTATTACTTTCTTTGCTTAAATAAGAATGACTATTTTATATTAACTTAAATTTAGGAAAGGTCATACTTGCTGCATGTTTTAAACTTAAAGCAATAGTACATGCATACATATATATATATATATATATATATATATATATAAAACGCCCACATACGTATACTGCATATGTGTATATACACATTTATACAAGTGCATTTATATATCAAGATAAATATATACCTATATATTTATGTAGCTATCTATATACTGATGCAAATATTTCTATCTAAAAATAGCTATAGGCTGGGTTGTAGTAGTGACATCCTGGAAATAACAACATGGAAGACACATTTCAGAAGAGTTTGAAGGTCTTAGTTTTGAAAATGAGTTCTGCAATAGTTGACCAGACAGTATAATATATCTTACAGCTTTGGGTCCATGGCACGTTTTCATTAGTGGGTTGAATTGTACATTTTATTTTTCATGACAGTATTAAATTGTCTGGGGATTCAGCTAAGTGTATCCCATTGTAATAAATAATGTCCATATATCAGCCTGCTTGGTATCTGATTTAAGAGACAAGGCCACAGGGAGCCTATGATTTGAGAACTAAATTGGAGAGAAAGGATAGGGCTCTAAACTCTGATGGTCCTTCAGAATGTCCCACAGCCGGCTTGCTTGTTGCAGTGTAGCTTGTCTCTTCTATGTGTTGGAGCTCCTATTCTCCTGTGCATATTGCTCAATGGAATGATGAGGCAGGCTTAGGGTCATGGAAAGAATTCCAATTGACGGGGAGTGAAGACGCTAAGTGTGCTAGTGTTTCAATGGCTCCCTGATCAACAGCTCTGGAGCAAAATGTTAGCCTGGGAAGGCAAGGCTACTCTGCATCTAAGGGGAGGCTCCTGCTACAAAATTTGCTCAAGATGCTCTAGCGATGAGACAGGTGGGGCTAAGCATTATACTGTGGCATTGCCATTTGCCAGCTCTCTCCCCCAAAGTTACTTACATCTCTGCATTGAGTCCCTACGTACCCTGCCAGTAAAACAAGCATTAATTAGAATACAAACAACTAGAAACAAAAATAAATAAAAGATTTTGCAAACAACCAAAAAAATACAAACAACACTAGGTACATCTCTTATAAGGTGCTGAAGATGAAAAGGAAAGAAATTTGTGAAATGTTTTATAGCTAAAACCTGAGAATACACATACATACACACACACACACATATACACACACACACACACACAGAGTCACTATTTGTTTCAGTCAAGTTAAGCTAAGCTTGCTTTGGAATAAAGCAGCAAGGTCTCCTTGCCTTAAAATGAGTTTCTTTTTCTCTCTCTCTCTTTTTTTTTGCCCTCAGGAAATTCATTGCCAGAGCAACTGCTCCCCAAGTATTTGCCTTCCATTCCTATGAAGGGTGTGGTTTTAGGTTTACTTAGCTTCTTCTTCTACCTCTCCAGTAAGACCTGCTGGTGGTATCATGCTATAACAACAGCTTGTGTCTTTTCCCTATGCTGAAAGTGTGCTTAGATTTCCTTTGGAGCATCACCTACTTTGTGTTTCAGGAGTTGCCTTCCTCTCCTTCCTCCTCTTATACTTACTGGGGTCCTTCTTACTGGACTGGCTCTGGAGAAAGAGATGAGACTTACATCTGACTAATCAGTATTTTCTTTCCTCTGGCCACAGTGACTGGCATAAAGATCAGCATGAGATCCAAGTTGATCAAATAATAGTCAACCCCAACGTTTTGTGAGAAAGGGGTATTGGCAAGGAGTTCAGGATCATCCATTTTTCCAGTGCCATAGATCTGCATTAAATCTAGTTCTGGTCCTTTGTGGGCAGAGACAGGATCTCATTTCCCTCCAATGTCCCCAAATAATGTAAGTGCAAACGAAAGGCTCCACTATTATTTAAATGCATTGGCTGATTTGGGGGTGAGGCATGCTCCTTGAATCTATATATGAATTAATGAGATTTCATCACATAACTTTCATAAGTATATTATGCATTTCTGAAATAAGTGGTTTAACTAAAAGAGCATGAAATCTAATTCAGAGATCACTTAGTGAAAATCATCTCTAACACATTGTAAAGATAGTATTCTAATTATCTATTTGTTTTATGGATAAAACATATTCTTCCTTACTTTTTCCAGCTAAAGATTACCTCTTGGTTGATTTCACTTAAAGAACTAGGTGGTTTTTTTATGTGCTTATCTTATGAAAAGAAAAAGACTTAATATAGACTTTATTAAATGTATTTGATTTATTTTTCTATTATTAAGCTGACCTTATAATGGGTAAATTATCTGCCCTAGAAGGAAATGGGTCTCCTTCTTGGAATTGTTGCAACTTGTTACTAAAAATGATTCACTAGGTCTTTTTCACATATGGTCTATATTGTTACTACATCTGGAGCTACACAATTTTCTCCAGTGAGGTAATGTTTTCCTTTCCTTTTTCTTTTGTGTGTGCCGGTATTAGGGCTTGAACTCAGGGCCTGGGTATTCTTAGCTTTTTCACTCAAGGTTGGTGATCTACCACTGAAGCCACACGCCCATTTCCAGCTTTTTGTTTGCGGATAAGAATCTCAAAGATTTTTCTGATCAGATTGGCTTTGAACCATGATCCTCAGAGCTCAGCCTCATAAGTCATTATGAGGATTTCAGGCATGTGCCATCATTTCCCATTAAGACAATGTTTTCAAAAGCCTCTTGGTCTAGGACCAACTGCAAAGTAGGCTACTCACAAATTATTGGCTGCAAAAGTGAATTAATCAAGTAATAAATGTGACCAAAAAATTCCCTGACAGGAGATAGAATGGGCATGTTTTTCCTAGAAACAAACTTTACTAAGAAGTTAAATGAAGTAATCATTGTAGCATCAACCAGAGGTTTTAGTATTCTAAAAAATATCCTAGATTTTTTCATAATCAGCAATTGTAATGATGAACTTGAAGCAGTACAATCATTTTGATTCTGCCAATTATTTTTCTAGGATTATAGAAATCTTATTTGGGGCAAATTTTGTGACTTTCCTTTCTTATTCTTTTCACCAAATGTCTGGATCTTTCTCCACATGTCACTTCCAAGATAACTGGTGTGCCCATTTCTTCCTCTACAGCCTCTGTAAATGGTAGCTCTAAGATTCTGGGGTTTCAAAGTAAGTTGTTCCTTTCCATTGAACCTCAGCTGTTCTCTTTGGAAAATTCAATGTCAGATGCTTCCAGGTAAGTTCTGGGCAGTTGGTTTAAAGGTACACTACTTAAAGAATCCTCTCATTTCAGTGCCCAGGTGTGACACCCACAGAACACACCATGGTATTCCAAAATGACTTGTGAAAGTCACCCACCTTCTTGACTTGTTTTGACCAAACTTTACTTTTCACTTAATAGAACTGTGACAAAAAAGAGGAATCAAAACACACGGGGATCACAGAGGCTGTTATGTTTATTGTGCAGAACAGACAGTGATAATCCACTAGAGAAATATTTTTCAACAAGCAAGCGATTCAAAGTACAATCATAGACAGCAATTCTACATGAAGAACAAAGAATAAAGTTAGGGACACTCAAAGGAACAGGGAGAAAGCCAACTGCAGTTAAACGTCTTGATACTTTTCTCCTGCAAACATACCTAACTTGCAGAAATGGTAGAAAAGTTAAATGTCCAGTCTTACTTAGCTGGGACCAACAACAGCAAAGAACAGTCCTATAAAATTTATCTCCCACAAAAATAAACTATATATATAAAAATTTTATGATGTTCTTACTGTTCCATTGGCCACAAGCCTTTTTTTACTTTTTCAGTATGAAAAATGAGGTATACTGGGACTTAAGAGGTAGTAGTGTGTTTTGATTGTACAACGTACAGGAAAATCAAAGAGTAACTTCATCAAAGATGGAAATTGTTTGGTGCTCTGAGTCTGGCCAACATGAGAAATTGATTGAGTTTTATGAGCTGGCCAATGAGGTTTCTAAAAGGCCCATCCAAAGATATGGAATGGGACTTTTATTTTTCTGAACCACTGTTTATTTGCTTATTTAATGCACAGTTAACAGTCTTGTTGAGTTTCAGTTCTCTCCATAGCCCTTGGGTGATTCGCAACAGTGAGCAATCTGCCAGTCTCAGAGAGGTATGTGGCCTTTGAAATTACCTCCCTGAAGCGGCTGGAAGAGAGATGGTTTTGAGTTTCATTTGGCTTCAGTATTAAAAGTCATACTGACACAAGCCGTCGTGAGAAACTACCTCCGGCCCCAGTGGATAACACCATGGTAAAAAGTCAGCACACTCACTAGGAGAGAAAGGCATAACATCTCTACATAAGAAGCATTCAAAATAAATCTGGTTGAGACATAGTACAAAAAAATCACATTTGAGTAAAATATATGAAAATATCTGTCAAACATTTTCTTATATGCCACTAATCTTAAAAACATATTTTCTGATTGCATTAGGCAAAAGCTGAGCTTGCTGCATCTTACCTACACAGCTTCAAGTTTCTTTGAAGATTGGTATTATGGTATTTCGTTTTTTTTTTGTTTTTTTTTTGTGTTTATTTTTTTGTAAAAGTAGGTAAAAATGTTTTCCTTTCTATCAAAATGTATTTTACAAAAATAATTTTGATGAAGTTTGAACTATACCAAACATGGAAGGGAACAATACAAATCTGCAAATAACAAGTCGATTCCTTTTGAAGTCTGGAGGTAGGTCTTTGCAAGTCAATTAATCCATTTCCTTAAACAATCCACTTGAGGTACAGACTTAGAGGGTAATATTCAAACATTACAGTAAAAAGAAAATTTGTTGTTTTTCTGTGATGTGTTAGTGTGAATGAGAAAAATTATCCATAAGAACTTAGGAGCGACTTGGTTGAGAAAAGGAAAAATAAAAATTCAAGTTAATGTAGAAATCTAGTAGAGAAGCTGAAACACGTATTTGAAAATTTTAATTAAAAATATCATAGGAAAAAAATACATAGCCACGTGGAAACAAGAGAAAGGCGATTGTTTCTTTCACTGTAATGAAGTGTACAAAAAAAGAATTGCAGATGATCAGAATCACCTACCCAGTAAGTTTTCATTCTTGCATTGCTTGTATATAGCAGCATGTAATAAGAAGGAGAGTGTAAATTCATTGTAATATTCAGAGGTAGTATGAGTAGTGGGGATATTGCATCTCTGGGTAAAAGTGCAGTTGAATGAAGAGATGGTGAACGGAAACAAAGTAAAGCACCTCCGCCCACCACCTTATGTCAAAACATATTACTTGTGCTACCTGAAGTAACACATAGGCTTCATTTGAGGTAAGTGGTATTTCATTTTTTTTTTCACGGAAACTGATACATAATGAGAAAGAGAAAGAAAATGAGACAGACTGCTTTTTTTGCTTTGAAAAAAATTGTCACCTAACGATTACAAAAGAAATGTAGATTTTGCTCCTCTCACCTCATCTTTCAGGTGAGTTTATCATGATTCTGTTGTACCTTTTTCGTTAATTACAAAGAGGATAATTTTACTTGTCTAGGTTCCTTAAATGCTTTGAGGCTGTCAAGTGTGATGTATTGCTAAATGGCTTTTGGCTCTGTAGGAAATAGATTTCCTGAAAGTGAAGTGTTGTTCTGAAAGGGGGAAAAAAAAAAGAAAACTCATGAGAGCTAAGGAGTAAATTTATTACTCCTGTGGATATATGTGATATCCATAAATAGAAGGGTTGGCAACATTTATTTGCTTACTTCCCTTTTGGAAAAAAAAAAAGAACACAACCTTTTCTGGTGTGCTAGCTGAAGGAAAGTATTACATCACCATTTCGTTTCAGAAACAAAAAGTTTTTTTAAAAAAAATCATCAAGTGTCTACAAGATTACACAAAAAAGAGAGTAGTATCTAGTCCTTATCTTTGGTGTTCTAAAACAGAGGATTCACTACAGGGGCAGAAGGGAATAGGTTGGGGTGGTATCTGAAATTCGTAGGGTCAAACCCCACACTTCTAGATGAACAAATGTCCTGATGTCACCAATGTGACACTGCTTTCTTGTTTGCAAGCAGTGCAGTCATTGATTCAATCAACTCAAGAGATTTTTTTTTCTCACCCACCCACCCATCCTGGCTTATCAGATCCACAAACTATTAGTAGGTTAAGAAAAAGGAAAGAAAGAAAAGTCATTACAAGTTGCATTGTTAAATTGTGTCCCCTGTGTTTACAGCAGTTTTTCACTAAACCTGGGACTGTGAAAGGATTACAAAGAGCGTGATTAATATAGTCCTTTTCAAAGTTATGTGACTTCTCCCCAACCCCAGCCCCCCTCAGCTCCCCCCACCCCTCACCCACCCTACCCTGCCCCACCCCGAGGAAAGTGGAAAGACCATGAAAACAGACAGTAAGTGGTCACTGCAGTTTCTTCTCCCTTGGAAAGATCCAACTGCTGCTGAGGTAGAAATCCAATGCCAGCGTCCCCTAATCCTCCTCGGCGGACTCTTGTGAGGATGTCTCTTCTGTCTCCTCCTGAAATACACAGGGGGCATAACCGTTATGCTTGCTTTAGAGGTGGCCACCATGCTGTGCACACAGTGAGAACTGCTCCTGCAAAGGTCCAGAGGTGACCCATTGTTATTACTTCAGAAGAAAGTGCCCCTGATTGGCCAGCCCTTGTTTCCCCTCCTCCCCCCCCTCCCAGGATTTCTTTCTCAGTAATTGAGGAATCAAGGTGTTGTTTTTTCCCAGAGCCCTCATTAGCTGCTGCTGACATAAGGCTCAACATTGTAGTGGCTGGTCAGCAAATTCAATTGTTTGCTGTCGGGAGACTGTCCGGGCCATGAAAACTTACTCACCAATTAGAGTACAAAGAAATGGATTAATTTTTCCCGACAGCATGCCAGTCATCAGTTTTTTTTTTTTTAAACAACCAGCATTGAAGTACAAAATAGAAAATCCAAGGAATCCTTTCTTAAAGCATAAAGATCCAGATTTGGATAAAGGTAGGCTATGCACTAGAGGTGCATTGAAGGACTGTTTGATCCCTTTGACAGATGAGAACAACTGAGGCTCAGAGTATGTGCACAGAGTATGCCCAGTTACAGGGCTAGGTTTATACCAAGTTAGCCTAGGGTGAACTCATGCGTGCTGACGAGATGCTGTTCAGGCAAAGGGAGGCAATGGGAAAACCACCAGAAAGAATCCTAAAAGTGGGCTGAGAATTTCTTTTCTAAAGCTGTTTCTTTGTGGTTGCGTTTATTAAAGTACATTTTGAGATAATGACTGAAGTTTGGCATAACTTTTCCGTCTCAAGACTAAATCCACCCACACCAGCCAAATGTTTAATGGTTGACCCACCAAACAGAGAAAATCTAATCTATATGTTTTTGCAGGCTCTCCTCTCTTTATAAATCTAACTCCTCCTTTGTTTTTCCTTTTTCTGATTCTTTATGGCTCTGGAATTTGTTGGGGTTTCTGCAAGCCGGTTTGAGCTGTAAAGTTCCCTTTGCCTTTTGCTTATTTAACAAATGTGCAGTACCTTTCAGGACATGGGTGGTAAAGCGGAGACAATAAACATTTCTGATAAAAAGCGTCGTTAGTGAGAGGATGATTTTTATCAAATTGCTGTACACTGTCTCTGAAGACATGTGAAAAAGATCTGGGGGAAGAGGTAAACATTTACTCCTGCAGCAAACTGAGCCCCTTTAAGAATGGCCAGCTTAAAACAGCTTATAACAGCCTTCATACTTTAATACATTTGATTTTCCACATGGCTTCATTTTGTCTGGGTGGCTAACTGACACAATTTATACCTCTCTTCCTTTCCCAGGTCACTACAGTACACCATTCAGTAAAGCATGCCTTAGAGCTTGTCTGCATTATATGACCAAACTTCCATTCATTAGTGTCTGAAACACTTCAGCTGTGAAGGAGCTCCTAAATGCTACCATGTGTGACTCTTTTGCGTAAAAGCAGCAAATGGGAGGAAAAAGGCCCCCACGAATGGGCACACTCATGCTCATATGAATGTGCACACACGTGTGCATGTGCGTGCACACACACAACACACACACACACATACACACACACACTGCCTCTTTCCAGGCTTGAATCACAGCCCACTGCTTACTGTAAACCCTTTGCAAAGGGTTTCAAACACATTCCCCCCCCCCCCCCCCCAGCCCATCCCCAAAAGACTAAGAGAGCTGTAAATCCTGGGAATAAACACACATACAAATGAATGGGTTACAGCTTCAAAAATATAACCAGGGCAGCATCAAGCCATGAGATTTCACACCGGTTTTGTTTAGTCTGCTTTGGATTTTGTGGGAAATGTGGAACGTATACAGCTACCTCCTCTCTTCTCAGTCCGCAGCCCCCTCTCCACCGCCTCCCCCCTGCCCTTCCCTCGCAACCATGGGCTTCACATATTTAAACAGCAGGTTTATACCTCTTGACAAGGCAACAGGCCATGACCCTGAGATTCTCGGTGGAGTCTTTGTCACAAAGGAGGATGTCCCATGATCAAAGCCACGGACAGACGAAAGGGAGACAAGCCAAGGATCAGCTGCCCTGTGACCTTGTCTTTTCACTTAATATTTAAATTCCAGAAAGTCACTAAGCTGTTCGGCAGATACACTCTCTGTCCATTCCCCAGAGACTCATTTCTCATTAGTGACATGAGGTGGTGGGTTTAGGTTACTGCGCCAAACCAATCCGTAGCATGAAAGCCGGCAGGTATATTTTATTCCGCCTTTTCTCCGTTAACAGATTAATAAAATTCAGTCAAGCCGGAAATCAAAACAAATCGAAACAATCCCTGGATCTAGCAGTGATAATTCCATCTTTAACTGTTTGATTTTCTTCTTCCCTCTGGAAACCAAAGTACCTCAAGATCCAGAAGGAGACAAGAATTTCAGGCCATGAACTTACAAAGACCTTGCAATAGATGGAATGCAATCCGCTTCTCAAAACATTCCCATAAGCTTTACTTGGTCTGATCTCCTGAAACTCCAGATAGTCAAAACCCTTATACACAACTCAGCCAACCATGAGGGTCCCTCCTATTGTTTCCTTTACTTAACAGTCCTTAACACAACATGGGTAGTTGTTTTATTTATGTATCTTTCCACTGACCTTGAAACAATCAACTAGTACTGGGAACATAACTAGGAGGCCAGGGTGGGAAGTCTCACTCCATTAAACTTTCTGGTGGCAATGTGGCTCTCACATGCATGGCATGATGGTGATCAAATGTCTAGCTGGTGGAGATCTCTCTCTTCTTGCCTATAGCCTCACTGGCTGCCCTCCACAGCAAGGAAGGCATGGTTGCCAAGCAGACTATGCTGGTAAGGATGTGACAGCAACTTTTTTTTTTTTTTTTTTTTTGGGTCTGGTTGTGGGGCTTGAACTCTGGGCCTGGGCATTGTCCCTCAGCTCTTCAGCTCAAGGCTACCACTCTACCACTTGAGCCACAGCGCCACTTCCGGCTTTTTTTTTCTTTTTGCTTATGTGGTGCTGGGGAATCGAACCCAGGGCCTCATGCATGCAAGGCAAGCACTCTACCACTGAGCCACCTTCCCAGCCCCAACGACAGCAACTTTTTTACTTCTACTAACCCCAGTTCTTACCCCTCCAGGGACCTGGTCTTCTGCTACATGTGTGTGGCTGCTATGCCACAAGTGTCAGAAATTCAGGGAAGGAAAATCTTCCCTGTCAGGAACAAAGATGAAGTTAAAAAACAAACCAAAACCTGAGTTCCTCTAAGTGTCACACAGGGAACTGCTGTGGTACCATGAATGGACAGAAACAGGGGACACTGATGACCAGCAGGTGACTGATCTGGTGCCCCTAAAGAATCTTATTTCGGGGCTGGGAAAGTGGCTCAGTGGTAGAGTGCTTGCCTTGCATGCCTGAGGCCCTGGGTTCAATTCCTCAGCACCACATAAGCAAAAAGAAAAAAGCCAGAAGTGGCGCTGTGGCTTAAGTGGTAGAGTACTAGCCTTGAGCTGAAGAGCTGAGGGACAGCGCCCAGGCCCAGAGTTCAGGCCCCACGACTGGGACCCCCCCCCCCCCAAAAAAAAAAAGTAAATACAAAGAATCTTATTTCCACATCAGGATACTGGATAGTAAGGACCAATAGGCTTTGTTTCTCTTTAGTAACTTGGAAGACATGGCCATATGCTATACACAATAGCTTGCCCTTTCAACTGTTTTAAACCACTGCCTGATGTTTGCAACATTCTGACCAACAGACTCCAAGGACGGTGCTGAGGCCTTGAAGTAAAAAGGAGATTGAAGTGTGTGACCATAATAACACGTGTCTCATTAGGGGCTAGTTGATGGGGTGGGAAAGCTGAACTGCAGCTCTCAGGTTAAGAAGGTTTACCTGTTGGAACAGGGTTCAGGAATGTTTTGAGGAAAGGACTTTTCAGAGTGGAAGTGCACAGTGACATTTTTATAAGCAGCAGCCATAAAACCTCTAAACACCGAACAGCTCCTAGCCTTTCATGCAGCTACTTTACAAAGACAACCGAGTGTTGAGCCATGCTGGAGTGAAAATGTGTGTGTGTGTGTGTGTGTGTGTGTGTGTGTGTGTGTTGGCAGAAAACTGATGGGAGGGGAATTGAGAATGTGCAGGGTTGGAGAACTACATTTTTTATTTAACTAGCAGAAAACTGCACACTCATTTTGCCTTCATTTTTCTTTTGTTTGGGGAAAAAAGGATTTAATAAATGTAAGTCATCCATTGCTTTGGCTAAGCTTGACAAAAATGCAAGACTAAAACTACAGTGTGCATACACTGCTGTTCTTTCAAGCTGGCGTCACAGGAGGCATGTGGTGCCTATCTTTGAGTATACTTCAGCTAAGTGATTCAAAAAGGAGAAAGAAGCCAACCTGATGCTGAACCTCATCTCCTCATGCTTGATGGAATCATAAATGCCTTGTGTTTGATCATGGATCTTACTATACAGGCTCCAGTGAAGATAGGCTGTGGAGGAAAATTTCAGTATTTAAGGCCGGGAGCCGACATTCCGAGTTTTATTTCCAGAGGCAGATTAAACAGCAAGTCTACCTTGGAAGAGGCTAGTAAATCCTAAATGGAACTGGGAAGTAGAAATGCACCTTTTGCAAAACTTCATGAGTTGGGTCACCATGATGCCTTTCTTTGTGCATATAAGATCAAAGAAGTCCATGGCAGCTCTTTTGGCTCAAAGCTAGTATTCTACCATTTGAGCTGAACCTCCACATCCCTCTTTTTAGTGGTTAATTGGAGACAAGAGTCTCACAGACTTTCCTGTCTGGACTGGCTTTGAACCAAGATCCTTAGATCTTACCCTCCCGAGTCACCAGGACTACAGGCGTAAGCCACTAACACCTGGCTCTGCCAAGATTTTAAGTATATAAAGTTTAAATTTTTGCAGACCAGAAATAAAATTTCAATTTAAGGATTTTGCCAGTAAATCTGCAAATGCCTGGTAATTAAGAGAGAGAAGTTACAGTTGAATGATATTCTTTTTGTAATGTCAATACAGTCAACTCGTTGAGGTCTGCAAATTACATACTTAACTCTGTGTGTGTGTGTGTGTGTGTGTGTGTGTTCATGAATATCTGATGTCAGTCTAAAGAGTAATAAAAGATTCTTCTTAGCAGCAAAGACCAGGAACAAATCTTTCTTTCTTTTTTTTTTAAATCCTTATTTCATTTTATTTTATTGAACAAAAATATATTGTGGAGCATCTAAAAGACAAACTTATGTTACTGAATAATGAATTAGAGATAACAAATATGGACCATTCTGTCTTAAAAATTTGGTAACAAGGGAAGGAAAAATATGCTAGAATAAGGATGAACAGGAGATAAGAACTGAACCGAGAATGAGTAGGAGCGCTTTTGAGGCAAAAGAGACATAACACCCTTCCATTTTGAGATGTAGGAAAAGAATGCCTTTATCCCTTTTTTTTTAATATGAAGTAGCTGGTGTCAGAAACCAGTTTCTCAAGTTGTGTTTTGTAGCTAAGAGCCCCCACTAGCCTTGGGCACAGAGAAGCTCAGGGATAGAGCTCAGGCCTTGGGTTCAAACAAACAGAACAAGGACCAATCTTTCAAGCTGTATTTGTAGCTAAGAGACCCATATGACCACAGAGCCATTTTTTTCTTATTTGTCAGATATTTTAATTTAAAATGGATGGGGCAGTTTGACCTAATGGAAAGTGATTTTTTTCCTCCAACTACAAAAGCTTTATAGCAGATTTTAAAAAACATGTTAATTGGAACATATATAAACCATATAATCTGGCAAGTACAAGGGATTCTGGTGGAAATGCCAGGAGGGAAATAGGTTTTTCAAAAGGAGGCTTGAGAGGTTGGGATATTGACAGCATCTGTACTGGTCTCTGTGTGGGTATGTGTTTAGACTGGTACTGAGACTTGAATTCAGGGCCTGGCATTCTTGCTTGGCTTTTCCTCTCCAGGCTGGTGCTCTACCGCTTGAGATACATCTCCACTTCCAGCTTTTTTCTAGTTCATTGGAGATAAGAGTATCTAGGATTTGTCTTCTCAGACTGGCTTGAACCCTGATCCTCAGATCTCAGCCTCCTGGGTAGCTAGGATTACAGGTGTAAGCCACTGGCTCCTGGCTTAAAATGTCTTAGATTCATACAATGCACTTCTGATTATTTTGTTTGTGTTTTTAATAGTGTTCAATCACTGGGAATATTGTAGTAGTTCCCAAGATGGCTCCAGAATGCTATGAGGTTTTTCAGTAGTGATTTTTTTTTTTTTGAATTTTGAGATAGAAGTTACAATTCTCAAGTAGGCACATCATTTTATATATAAACTAATTACAAATGGTAGAAGTCATAATTTCCAAGGATCAATTTTTTTCAAACCAGTTATGGAAGTCCCCTGACATTTAAAAAGAAGCCTAGAAAATGTAGCAAAAAGATACTTGCATGAAGAAAGCATTTAGAAAGGGGCAATTTCTAAAACTGTTCAGGAATGTTCTTATTTTTTCAAAAAGTAGTTTTCAAAAATGGCCCAGTCAAAGGGTATTCATGTTATGTCCCAGCCTTCCTTTCTGATGGGTGTAGGCCAGGAAAACTCTTTTTCTTTTTCTGTGTGTATAAAGGTGTGCTTAGCTTCCATCTTTGTTGTCAAGCAATGAAACATTCCTAAATTTTAATCAGAACTCCACCCCTATTTCATTATCCTGCATTGTGACTTTTGAATAAGATTATAAGACTATCAATGGCCATATTCAATCAACCAGTAATTATTCAGTGAGCATCTGAGAGATCAGAAACCTATCCTGAATATAAAGGAAATGTCTTGGAAAAAAAAAACCAACAGTCTAGAATAGTGATGAAGGAGTTTCTTGGGCCAGATTCGAAAGCCTTTTATGATTTGGTCCATATTGATTTGGGGTAGCAAGTTTGGAAAGTAACATTTGGATATTTCATAAATAGATTTTCTCCAACTTACATGACTATACAGAGGAAAAGCTTTCAATGAGAAGGATAGGAAAAGCAGATGTGCATTGCTATGTCATGGCTACCTTCATTACAGACTTCCATACAGTTAAAAAGAGTCATACAAAAGAAAATCACTGGCAAATCTGTCCAGTCAAGAGACACTAAATTTTGTCTTTTGGAGTTTTATAAATTGCCTCAAACTGAGTAGGTGAAGTTCTTTCATTCTATTTAGAAGCTATAACATCTCTACAAGACAGTCCCTGCCATCCTTGGAACATCTGGCTTCCCTTGACAATATAACAATCGTTAGTTAAGCTAGTTACGTCATCAGTTGATGGTTAATAATCATTTTGATATGCTCCCTTTGCCCTCCGATTTCCTCGTGCTGCTATGTCATTGAAGTGTTAAACACTGGTTCCTACTTTGTTCTCTCTTTTTTTCCCCTTGGCCTTGGCAATGCCTGAAATCAGAGGTTCTATCCAACAGTAGTTCCTATGTTACAAAACAGTGCCACTCAGAACAACCTCTGATATATCCTGCATGTCTTGCCAGTTGATAGTCAACATTCACTGGCCCACAAAATGTTTTAGAAGCTTGAAAGAGCAAAAGTAGGAAAATAAATAAATTGGTACTCTTTATGAGTAGTGTAAATCACTGTGCTGCCAAAGTGACCAGACAAGGAACTGATTGCAAGTATTATTTATTATGAACTATTTATACAGCATTGGCCAAGGTACCATGTAAAAGATGAGTGTGAGAGTAAGAATTCTCTTTTCTTTCTATCCTCCTTTCCATTTTGTGCATCTAAGCCTCAAAGTCCCCAGGAAAAATTCATCCTTTGAGAACAAGATACTGACTGCAGTTCATCAAACTTGATTGTCCCAAAATGAAATCTCTCATTTTGCTCCAATGTTTAGGTTGTCTGAAATATAAACATCTTTATAACTGCCCTTGAAGTCTCTGTCTCTTTTTCTTTTTTTTAAGAGAAGAAAAAAAATCCCACGATAACTGAAGCTTACAAAGATTTCTTCTCCCTCGTGCACATCATACACAGAAGATGTGGCTTGCAGATAAAGTCTGTTTTGAAACAGTAAGCTTTGTTTGCAGCCTTTTAGGAACTGAGGAATTCCGATTTTCTTCTCCAGAAAGTTGAAAAGAACAAGTTTAAGCCACAATAATTGTTTACAGGTATTAGCTTACTGGGGCTATATAACAACGAGAAAGTATTGAAATGATGGAAAACGGTTAAAATTTTAAAAGCCAGTTTTTTTCCCTTGCAAGGGGATAAGATGAGTAAAGTGTTTGAGTTATACATAAGGGATTGCCTGTTAAAGCCTTGAAAGGGTAATATCAAGGAACAGTAAGGTATCTGATAAGCTAACAAAACCTTTTAAAAATTATGAGATCCAGCTTTATTTTTATCAAAATGAAACTTGAAGGTATGGCTCAGGTGGCAAAGCCATTAGCCTTTGAGCAAAAGCTTCAGACCCTGAGTTCAAGTTTTGGTCCTAGAACAATAAAAACTTGAGAAACAATGCCTCCTTTATTAATATTAATAACCTGATACTTTTGTGGTATTTCTTTTGCTTAAAAAATGTTATTTCCTTCTAAACTTTAAAATCCAGATGGTTGAAAATTGAAAAGCTTCAAATTGCTGAAGCACTAGCTAATTTCTACTTACTCTTAAGGATTCCTTATTAGCTGACTTTTATTTATGGCTTGTTGTGTTACTTTCAAGAAAATACAGTAGACATCTCTAGTAAGCCTTTTCACAGGCTTCAGGATTTTTAAAAAGTGGCCGGGCACTAGTGACTCATGCCTATAATCCTAGTGACTGACTCAGGAAGCTGAGATCTGAAGACTGAAATTCTAAGCCAGCCTGAGTGGAAGTCAATGAGATTATTACTTTTCAAATTATCATTGAAAACAGCTGGAAGTGAAACTATGGCTCAAGTGGTAGAACACTAGCCTTGAGCAATAAAGCTAAGGGACAGGACTCTAAGGGCCCTGGTTTCAAGCCACAGTACTGGCAGAAAGGAAGGAAGGAAGGAAGGAAGAAAAGAAGGAAGGAAGGAAAGAAGGAAGGAAGGAATGAAGGAAGGAAGGAAGGAAGGGAGGGAAGAAAGGAGGAAGGGAGGAAGGGAGGGAGGGAGGAAAGGAGAGAGGGATGGAGGGAGGGAGGGAGGAAAGGAGAGAGGGATGGAGGGAAGGAAGAAAGGAAGGAAGGAAGGAAGGAGGGAAGGAGAGGGAGGGAGGGAAGGAAGGAAGGGTATTTTAAAAAGTACATGTGGGCTAGCTCAAAGAAACATAGGTCCCATAGTTTCCCTTATTTGCAATAACTAGTATATATCTGAGACAAGCAGAAAAGCTCAGATAAGTTGATGTTAAATGAAATGAACCCCAAGATGAACACAAGTGGTTTTTTCTTTGTTGCTATTGTTTCTAACGTATTTATAAGGTACCACATGATTTTTTTGTTGCTTTGTATGTCCCTCCCCCACGGTATAACCCACTTTCACTGTATTTGATGTTAGTATAATTTGGGGAGTGAAAGGGAAAAAACAAATTATTTTTAAAAAATACAATAATAAAATAATTTTTTTAAAGAAGCATATGTGAGCTGGGTGCCAGTGGCTCACATCTGTAATCCTAGCTACTCAGGAGGCTGAGATTTGAGGATCATGATTCAAAAGCAGCCTGTGCAGGAAAGTCCTTGAGACTCACATCTCCAATTACCCACCAGACAACCAGAAATGGTGCTGTGGCTCAAGTGGTAGAGCGCTTGCCCTGAGCTGAAATGCTGAGGGATAGCACTTAGGCCCAGAGTTCAAGCCCCATGAACAACAGGAAAAAAAAAAGTACATGTGCATATTGTTAACTTATAGAATTAAACTTTGAAGGGATGGTTAATAGTATTGTGGGACACATTTGAGGTTTGAAAGTGATGGCACTTGGTAAATTTTTCCATACAAGTGTTTCCCTTAAACTGCTATAAACTTATAAAAAGTGGCATCTTTGAAGTTCTGGAGAGATTTTTAGAAGTTGATGGCATACTTTATTAAAGTCGCTGCAATATCATATTCATCTGACAAGGAAAGTTGTTCTATCACTGCTTAGTGACAAAATTTAGCAATGACTATTCAATCTCTCTTAACGAAAAGAAGTTCTTATTTTAAGAACATGTAATGAATGTACCTTAGGACAAAATGGTAGCAGTCTCAAGAGATTAAAAAAATTATTAGCCCCAAATAAGTCAAAACATAATTCTTTAGGAATATAATTCTGACACTTACATAATTACAAATCTATCATAAAGTTCTTGCAGATTTTAGGGAAGAGATACTTCTTATTAGTCCATTTCCCTAGATGGGGAAACTAGACAAACAGATTAATCAGCCCAATGAGGAACCTGGAACAGAGACTCTAAATCTCCTTATACATGGCTCAACCCTTTTCTTTACAAGTAACATATTTACTTGTGGTAAAGTTTTACCACCTCAGAAGGAAAATCTGAATACAACCTGTCAAAGTACTTTTGATATAGAAAGGGAATGAGCCTGATTTAACCCAGATTGCCATGTGGAAAAGACATCTGGGAGAGTGGTCTAAAAGAAACAGATGACAAAGGAAGAGATTTCTTTTGAACACAGTATAAAATTTACATTATCCTCCACAAACTTCCATATAGTCACTCTGTTTATATAATTCATTACTGTGTCTTGAGATCATATAAATTAGGTAGTCCAATGAGCTTGTGATCTTTTTTTTCCCTTCTAATTCTACATCTGAGATTTTCTTTCCTCTAAAGGGCAAATTTGGAGCAGGCTATGTTAAACAGCCAGACTGATCAGTGATAATCAATTTAACTCACTTGACACTTCTTTTTCAGATTGTTGATTTTCTTGGGGAAATATGTGTTATATCACTTGTGTTATATCTTACAGTATGAAAGGCCAATTTATATCAGTTACAGATATACTAATAATCTCTACCTAAGATGTATCTATCTCTGCCTCTTTAGTTTTATATGTGTAATTCATCTGTCTATAATATCTTTTCATTATATCAGTTTCTTTATATCAATAAGAATAATAATTCTACTCTTCAGGAAATCATACCCATAGTAACTTATGACGTTCTGTTCCTTCATCTGTATCTGCTATGTCTCTCATGTTCAAATATATTCTCAAGTTTTCTTCACTCTGTAGGTTCATCACTGGCTGCCAATTAATTCCATCTACAGAGTTCATAGAAAATGCTGCAGCTTAGCCTTCCAAACAAAATCACTGGGATTGGCGGGTGGGTCCAATCATATGCAGGTAAGTTTAACAACTTCTCTGCAATTTCCATATGATAAATATTCTCACCAGAGAGACTTTAGCTTACCTTGATGTCAAACTTGACATCACTGAACAAACAATTCAAGAGAGATGATCACAATTGCCCACAAGTGTACTGGAATTATTATATATAATAAGATGTACACATATATACATGTGTGTGTAAACATTAAGTGATTCTAATATGTAGCCAGAGTTAAGAACCTCTAAATTAGAGGTTGCACATTTTTCTGATGTATGGCCCTTTTTCCTTGTTTAACACACTTTCCCTACATCACCAGGAATAGACATTGAATCAATGCCATTAACAAACCACATAAGGTTATTAATCTATAGCTCACAGAATACAATGCACCAGTAAAACAGAAGACATAAGACTGTCCAGATAGACTTTTCCTAGCAACACAACATTGTCCTTGGAGAATAAAATACAAGGTACATTTTTAAAGACCTCTAAGGGAAATAAAATCTTCTCTATATATTTTAAATTATATGAAAAAGACCTACACAAGACTTGATAACTCATGCTACTGCCTAAAACTGACTTCAGTAGGTCCTGCTCAGATGTCTTGAGTGTCTATTTAAATTTCCAAAAGAAAAAACTCAATTTTGAAGGACACCCTTAATATTTTAATAGTTTACCTTCTTGATAATCACAATTGACTTATTCTTCCATTTTGTTTTCTTCAGGATATACTTCCTCAACAAATAGGAACTTTATACTTCTATGTACAGACTGTAGTTAGGACCAAGGTATTCCAGGCCATATTGAACAAAGAAAGTAAAGCTAGTTTCTAAGTTGTCAAAGACTTTAGAGACTATAATTTTTAAGCAAGACCTAAGAGTTCACTAAATATAAAAATTAATGTAATCCCCTACTTTCTCAGATTTGTTGGTGGCATTTTATGATAATCAAATATTACAGAGTAATTCAATGAACAGATATATATTTCAATCATAAGTCGAGAACCAATTTGCAATTTGTAAATTCTCTACCAAGTCAGAGGAATATAAACAGTCTGGGTGAAAGGACAAAATTTGATGCTTAAGAACACTTAAAGGAAACAAACATTTATTTAACTTACTTAAATTAAGTAAGTTTTATTCTTACAGCATTTATATTTGCTTTTATGCTGAAGATCTGGGAGGGTTGGAAGGACATTCTCACCCTGACACAATCCTGACACTCTCAGGCCTGACTTTGAAGGAAAGAGCAAAATTTCAAGATTATTTCCAAGCCAACACAGTCAAAATTAGAAACATATTAATTAAAGGTTGAACTTTTTATGTTAGTTGGGGAGGAGGAATCATAATGACCATCTTTTACCTGAGCAGGCTTCTTCTGAACAACTTGTTGTGGCTAAAGAAGGAAAAGACAAAAAGAAATGTTATATTTTAAAAAGAAATACAATGAAAAAGTAGATATACAGATTAAGTATACAAACTAGCATACAATTTGAAAGTTCAATAGTTCATATAAGGATGTTTTAGTTGTTAAGGGAAAAGCATCCCAACACGCTATTTAAGGCTAGTATGCGTGCTGACTATATTAAAACAAACACTATCTGAATAACTTTGTTTTGAAGCAGCATATTGCAAACCTTGAAGAGAAAAAGGATCTAATTCTAATATCTTATTTTTTCATAAAAAGCTTGACTAAGACCAAATTTATATACCCACATACATCATTCATTTAAAAAATATAATTTAAAGGATGCTTTTTAAGTAGATTCAGAGCACTGTGCAACTATCACTACAATCTAATTTTAGTACATTCTTCCCTAAAAGAAGCCCTATACTTATTAGTGGCCATTTCTAGTCCCAGTCCCATTGCCATTGCCAAGTGACCAATAACATACTGTCTGTGTGAATTTGCCTATCTCCAATATTTCATGTTAGGGAAACAAAGAGGCAATCTTTCGTATCTGGCTTCTTCCATTAGTATGATGCTTTAGTATCACTCATATTGTAGCATCAGTAGTTCATTCCTTTTTCTGCCACAGAGTATTTCCTTGGAGTTGATGGCCATTTGGGTAATTTTGCCTTTTGCATATTATGAGTCATCCCATTATGTAATTAAAAAATGTTTTTTTTATTATCATTTCTTGTGGGCAAAATCTTGGGAGTGGAATTGCTGGGTTATACAGAATTTTTGTTTTTGAGCAGCTACCAGATGTTTTCCAAAGCAGGTGCACAATTTCATAGCCCAACAAGCAATACAGGAGAATTTTACCAAAGCTGAGAGGCTAGTGTTCTACCACTTAAGTCATTCCTCCAGCCTTTTTTATTGTTAGTGGTTTTCAAAAACAGGGTCTCAAGAACTTTTCATCCTGGGCTGGTCTTGAACTGAGATTCATCAACTCTCAGCCTCCTGAAAACCAAGGATTACAGGCATGAGCCACTGGAATCTTCCTGTCTGTCTTTTCTATTTATAGGCTTTGAACTGGGGGTAAAGTTACATGCCTTTGCTCAGATTCTAATTTCCCTTGCAATTAATTACGTAAAGTATTTTAAATGTGCTTATTGGCCATGTGTATGTCTTTTAATGGGGAAAAAGTTTAGTCACATGCTTTGCTCTTCTTTTCACCATTGAGTCATAAGAGTTCTTTTATGCCCTGGATACAAGTCATTTATCGTACATATAATTTGCAAATCTTTTCTCCCTTTCTGTAAGTTCACTTAATTCTTGATAGTATGAAGAATACTCTATTGTATCTACTTCTATCTATATTGAATTGTAAAAACAAAAAAAACAAAGAAAAACCCCTCTTATTTTGAGTGAAACATTCAAGAGAAATAGTTTCTGTAGCCAAGATTAGTTTTTTAATAGAGAATTAAAAACATTTGTTTTCCTCTAGAATTGCAAAATGTGCAACTGAAGAAGCTTTTTGATACGTTTTGGAATGCAAGTCTTTCTTACACCATTATCTACCAACCAACAAGATTTGCCAGTAGGAATTGAGTCACCCTGATGTGGAGTATCATGCTTCCATGAAAGAAAAGAAATCTCTACTGTTCTTCAAAACACAGAAGTCAGAGTAAATTCTTTGCATTCATTTTTCCTTCCTTAGAATTTCTGGGGTGCTATGATGTTTTATCACTGGCATATGAAATACATTAAACACATCAAATAAAAATTCAGTGAGGTTTTTTTTCACGTCATATAAAAATTCAGTGAGTTTTTTTCCTTTTGTTAAAAAAATGAGCACATAAAAATAAAAGGAAATAAAATAAAATAAAATGCTTACTGAAAAAGGAAGTTCTTCCCTCTGTCTTTAAATGATTATAGAAATGACATCATCATCAAAGCCCAGGATCTGAGATGATGTTTTCTCCAGGTGGAATCAACCCAGGGCTGACTAAGACTTCTTGCCTCTTAGGACTCTAAAGCGTGATCTGAGAGAGTATTCATTTCAAAAGGGTCATTTGTAAGAACCAACTGCTTTTCTTCTTCCTCTTTTTTTCCTGCCGATTACACCTGTACACATGTTTACACTCAAAGCGTTTCAAATCCACACACATTCTTGCAGGCTGACTGCTTCCTCCTGCTTAGAACCTCCACCTTCCTTTTTTTTTTTTTTTGGCCCAGGATCCCTCAGTCACATGACTCCTGTGCAGTACAGCTCAATGAAACACTCTGCAAGGGCTGCCAGCTCACCCAATTTTCCATGAATTAGGTCCTGACACTTCAATGAGAGGAAAGACAATGTCTGAAACTCTGCCAGCCCTGGCTCCCGGCCTAGTCCGTGTCATAGAACTTCTACCAGCTACACTTAGACACAGCACTTCATGCTTCTCAGGCCACCAAACAAACAGACCCTTGAATGCTTTCAATGCTGGTTGTGGTTAGGACTGCCAGGATATGTTCCCAGCCTCTGGCATACAAGAGCTCCAGACTGTGCTGAGAAAGTTTTGTTGTTATTTTGTTTTGTTTTTATTTTTTATGAATGGCTTCAGTCAAAAAAATGCAGACTGAAGCATAATACTACCACCATTCATAAAAAAGGAAAGGAAACAAACTACTGGCTGGAACACTTCTTGGACACCAAACAAACTGTATGTATCTTATCTCACTCAGGCCATCTCCTAACTTAGAACTCAGTGTTGACATCTAGAAACCAATTGCTTGGGAATCTTGGCACTAAAAGCACACTGGGCCACTGCTTCTGAATAAGAAGGGAATAATACCAAATGTGCAGTTAATCTTTTCTGTGCTTAACTGTGTGTTTCCATGAACTTTAATAAATGGGTGATATTTTACACATGCATTTCCTACATAGAGGCAAAAATACTTTATATTTAACATCTGCCCTTTTGTGACTGGGAGGGCCTGAGCTTTATTGTTTTCATTTTCTCACAGGGAAACTAAGGCAGAAAAGGAATTAAGATAATCTCCTGAGATCATTTTTTAAAACTAAAACAACTTAAGTCTATTAATTCCCTTAATCCTCTGGATAATCTCTGGAGGAAACCTGTTCTCTTAGTTTTAAAAAGGAAAAAAAAAAAAGGAAAGAATGAAAGGAAGAAATAGAAAGAAAATAAGAAAGGAAAAAAGAAAGGGAAGAAGAAAGATAAAAGGTAAGAAGGAAGGAAGAGAAATCAAATCTATAGCCAATCCAAAAGAAGCTATACTTGTACTCCTTGATTTTGATTCCACGTCCAGATTCACCTTCCTTCTTCTGTTGTCCTCTGTTGGATTTCTACATTTCTTTTTTCTTAAGTTAATTTTTATCGTAAAGGTGTTGTATGAAAGGCTACAGTTACCCAGGTCAGATAATGAATGCATTTCTCTTTGAATAGCATCACCTCTTCCCTCATTTTCTCCTTCCTGACCCTCAGTTTCTTAGTACTCCCCAAGGGCATGCCAGAAGAAAGCTGGTGGTTTCTTAAGTAGGACCCAATGCTGAACCAGCTAGGCTACTGATGAGAAGTGACTCCCACCAATGAGAGACCTGTAAGGTCCAGTTGCCCCACCTTACTCAGAGGTTCTTCCTTTATTAGCAAGAGTGGAGGGTTTCAGAATGCTCCATATCATATCCACCTGTCTAACTCTGTCTATCATCTATCTAATGGGGCTTGCACTCAGGGCTTTGGCTTTCTTTTACCCCTTCAGGGCTGGCATTCTACCACTTGAACCACTTCTGGCTTTTTGATAGTTAATCTAGATAAGATAAGATAAGATAGATAAGAGTCCCATGGATTTTTCTGCCTGGTCTGGCTTCAAATTGTGATCCTAAAATCTCAGTATCCTGAGTAGCTAAGATTATAGGCATGAGCCACCAGTGCTTGGCAAGTCTAGGTATTTAAAGCTGATTCTTAGACAGCTAAGCTCTCTTTCTCATAGGCATTGAAGGAAAATCCTTTACCACAAAGAACTTAAACATTCACAAAGAACTTAAACATTAGTGGTTCATTTTACTACTAATCTGAACATTAAATGAAAATGTTTGAATTAGGCTTAAACCTAAGTTGTTTTTTTTTAAATGAAGTAACACGTAAAGTAAGGATGATTGTTATGCAAAGGATCTCAAATTGATCATAGAAAGGAAGTAGCCCTTCAGCGCCCCCTCTTCCCACACAAACTTCTCCCCCCCGCCCCCATCTTGGGCTTGATCTGGGGGCATGGGCGCTATCCCTGAGCTCTTTTTGCTCAAGGCTAGGGCTTTACTACTTTGAGCCACAGCACCATTTCTGGTTTTCTGGTGGTTAATTGGAGAGAAGAGCCTCATGGACTTTCCTGGTGGGGCTGGCTTTAAGCCGCAATCCAAAGACCTCAGTCTCCTTAGTAGCTAGAATTACAAGTGTGACCCAGCCACCAGAGTGCTGCCAGTGGGTTCTTTAAATAGATAAATCTTTGAGTTTTACGTGTACAGCAAAAAGTTAATCTAATTATATCTTTTTCCCCCTGCAGCCAGTAATAGATGTTGTTAAAATCAAATCAGCATTGTTCAATCTACAGGTACTTCTGATTTTGAGCATAAACTTTTCACAAGTAGATTGGTTTTCCTTCTCACAACACTACAGGATAAAACAGATTCCAATTTACTAGAAAGGACTTTTAAACCCCTAATTTCTGTGAAAGGTAAGAAGGTTCCTAAAATATAACTTTGATTAGTTCACATCTCACAAAATACCTCCCACAGTTTTTTTTTAAGTTGTAATTTAAATATGCTATAATTTTTAAAATGTTGCTCTCTGAACTTGGTACACACTTCTAATCCCAGCCACACAAGAGGGTATGGATATGATGCGAGCTCAGAGCAAAAATACAAGATGCTAGCTGAAAAATAACCAAAGCAAAAAAAAAAAAAAAAAGGCTAAAGTGTAACATGTGTGGTAGAGTGCTTGCCTGGCACATAAAAGCCCTGAGTTCAAGACCCTGTATTGCCAAAAAGTAATTAAAATACAATAAAAATGGCTGGTAAAAGGATACTTGTTTTTACACTTCCAAAACACTATTTTATGATTAAATTGGATCTTTGAAATAGTGTGGCTTGTGATTTTAAAAAAAAATCTACACAAGTGCAACATGCTTGATTAGGAAATACATGAGGACAGAATTGCAGTAATAAATACATCTATTCCTTAAGCACTTCGACTACTTTTAGAGTGGATTCGTTCTTTACAGTAAAAGTATAAAAAAATGGAAAAGCAGAAGAAGCTCAGACTCTAGATAAGCAATTGTCAATTCTGCATAAACATTTTCATACAGCCAACCAACCAAGGTCAATGGCAGTTATAGTTGTGTGGCATACAGTGTAAGCAATATCTTCTTAACCCTTTGTCCTAAGTTGTTTAAAGTTTCAAACTTCTTTCCTTTCATGGAATCATGGGATCAATAGACTTGTTCATGACCCTCTGGATTTACTTTTAAAATTTCAATACCCTCTCCAAGTCCTTTTTGAACTCTCCCTCTTCACTGAAAACTGTATCTTGCAATAAGTAATCCATTACAATTATCTGTGCCATTCCAGGGAAGCTCTAGAATAAACACCATAACTTCTAGTACAAGTTTGTATTAATGGTCAATGCTTGGTGAGCACTAAGCATTAGTGATCATTAATAAACACTGATAAGCATTAAACATTGACACCAATAGCCCAGCATGTATCAACTCCTAATATAGGGATATTCTATAAAACCCAGGGATCAAAAGATGTGATTTACCCCAAGACTGTATTTTTGGGAATCAGAAAACCTATGCAACTGAAGTGTGAGGAATTTATTTCAGCTGAAATGTTGGTGTAACAAACTGAGGATGACTCTGCGATAGCTATGCACTGCTCTTCTTGGCGAGGTGGTTTCCCTGCTTTAGTGGTTCCTGAAAAGGAGAACAACCCTAGCTCCCAGTGGTAGGAGGCCTTAGCAAAAAGGATGAAATAATCTATCATAGTGGCTGTTGACCATTTTCTTGAAGGCTTGGGCTGAATCCTAACTTCCATTCCTCATGCCTTCAATGTGTACTTGGAGATGACTACAAAGTGTGTACACCATGTGTGTACACCATGTATGTATAACATGTAGCCACAGATGGTTGCAATTTGAAAACAATATCTGGCCCTTACAGTGCGAAGAAAATTTTGTAATTCTCAAATACAAAGTCTCCTAAAAACTGATAAAACCATTGGGGAGTTCTGGCAAAAAATCTCTCGTGGTAATGGCAGGAAGAGAGATGTTCTTTGTTTTCGACTCTATTTGGCTTTTCCTTTAGACTTTAATGTAAATGACAAAAATAAGCATCAGTTCAAAAGTATTTATTAGACGCTTATAGCCAAGTGCCTTCAGTGCTGCTGCTGGCTTCATTTAATCTGTTCAAGGATAAGAACTATAGTATTAGCCTGGGTATGTGTGGTAATAAGTTACTGCAGGTCTCCTGGGAGTAGACCTGGGGGCTGATGTTTGCCTTGTAAAGAATTATGGATGGAAAAGAAAGATCAACAAGAACCCGTTCAGTGTCTTCATTAGTTTTTAAATCCATCCTTCTTAATCTTAACATGATGAAGTCATTCATTGGCTCATCAAGGGCTAGTTGATATAGGATGAACCATGCATTCAGGAATGGGTATACAAAATCAGCAAGAAATATCAAGGAAACTCAAGTCAAACAGGGGAGACAGATGAGGAAATAAATATTAGTAGGCAATAGTCAATGTTAGATGAGCTTTTTCTTTCTAATATATGGTCTTAAGGGTAGAGAGTCAGGCTCTCAAATACAAAGAACAATTGTAGGAAAAAAATTAATGAATGGCTTTAACCATCTGTGGATCAAAAATATTTGAAAAAGATTCAGGCATGGTGGCATAGGCCTATAATATATGGCTTAGGAGACTGAGGCAGGAAAAGAGTTCAGATCCTTTCTCAAGATAGGATGGAATAATGGAAATGAAATAAGGAACTATTTGAGATAGATGACAGTATTTGTCCATGTCTTACATACAAATATTTGAAAATAGTTTCACAAAATGATTTGACAAATCTGGTATTTCTTTTGTCACAATAGCTTTTATAAACGGAAACTAAGTTTACAAAGCTGAGTCATGATTTTAGGCTTTTCCTTTCCTAAATGAGTCAGGAAATTTATTGGTAATCTCTTTATGTTCTCAAGGACTGCAAAAGGGATGGGTTATGGATTGAGAGCTCTGTAATACTTAACTGAGTCATATCTCTCCTTCAACCCTAATTTAACACTATTTTTTTGGCACCAATCTAGGGCTGACTTTAGCAGTTGTTTTCCTTGGAGGAAGCTTAATATCCAGTCTGGGAAATGTTAACTATTCCTGTACATTCGCTTATATACTTCAACTTTTTCAGCGGTTGTGTAAGTGTGTGGCTTCTTCTTTGTGAAGTGGCCCTTGTACCCTGGGCTATCCTAAGAAAACCTTCTGCTTGGGTCTTCCCTCATATGTTTTCTCTGTATTACTATTTATTTCCATAAGTTATGATATCTCTATTTTTTGATGGACACAGTTTATTTGACCCATTTCACCCATCTACTCAGTTTCAAACCCAACTTCAGACAACTCTTGGAGCCTACCTCAGTTCAACTATGGGTATTCTGTCATCTTAACAAGTGAACATCTTCCTCTATTATTTTTTTGAATATTCCAGAAATGTCTGTTTGAACTTTGCTTCACGATCACATTCACCAAACCAAACAATACAAATCAGGATGGGATGATACGTGACACTTTCCACGTTTACAATGATTGTATAATAGTGATCATGATCATGATAATAAATATGTAGTTTAGAAAGTGATTTAATGTGCATTTTCTGATTTAATCCTCTCAACAGCCACTTAGAGAAAGTATTGCCATTCAACTTTACCCATAAAGAGCTCAAATCAAAAGATTACAAGGCCGGCATGTCATTAAGCCCCATCTCCAGCTCAGGTTGCCTGGTCCCCACCTTTCCCTTTTCTTTGTATACTACACTGCCTCCCCAAAGAAAATCCGGTAATTACTCAACTTATTCTATGCTTCTTTTTAAAATGAAAAATCAGTGCTTACAAAACCATCTGTATTCTAAAAGAAAAAAACAAATCCTAGCTTTCTAACTCTATTTCGTCTAAAAGAAAAATAACCAAATCAGAAGAAAAGTTATATTAATATGACAGTTTTAGAGATCTTAAATCAAAAGAATACTTCTAAGATACTTAAAGGACAAATGGGCATCCAGAAAACTATTTATGATAATAGCTTTACTCTGGAAAGGTTTTTTTTTGGTCAAGAAGTTTAAGATGTCTTAGAAATACAAATAGCACGAAATTTCTTATTAGATATCCCTACAAAGTAGAAATCATACTCTGTTACTTATCTGTCTATAGATCAATCTATTTGACTAGCTAGCTACATACCTTTCTCTTAATTGTTTTATTTCTTTTTTTCCTTTCAAAATATAAAACATCAAATAAGGCAATGAATATAAGACATTTACTATTTGTGGTAAATGTGAATACATTTTGTTTTCCTTTTTATTATTTGCTTTTAATAAATGATAGCTATAAATTCCATAGTCTCCATGACATAAGAAATGGAAAGACATAATTTTAATATGGGTGAGGTTTATAATTTCATATATTATTGACTGGGGTCAAAATATGCTTGCCTCTCAAATAGATGTTATGTAGGCATAATTCCATTCAGGCTCAGCTACAGCATCAGACATCCTCCCTCCTCATCTCCATGGATTTCTATTTTTAAAAAAGTGTGTATTCTTTGCCTTTCATTTTTTGTCTAATATGGTCTCCGTACTCACTAGCTAGTGCCTTCCATATGTGTTCATTTCTTTGGAATGTGACCACCCATGATAATTGTTTTTGACTCAGGATATGTTTTACCCATTGCTATACAGAGGAATTCATTTAAAATACTGATTTAAAGCCTACCCATATATATGGATGCATATGTGCACACATATACAAATATATACATTTGTATATAATATTTATATATATTTGGATTAAGGCACAATTACTAGTCAAGGCTCCTGACAGTGACCACTCCATATCCCCATCTCAGAGAAGCTATATTTACAATCCAGCACAGATCACGCCACCAATGGAAAACTTCAAGGAGATTCTTCCCATAGAAACTGCCTATCTACCTGACTTAGCCCCTAATACACTTTCTATCTTCTGTGAAAAATTGAAAAACAATTGCAACTATTTTCTAAACTGTCTCATGGTCTGGAAGAAACTATTCCCTCATAAGTTCTTTTCCATAACTTGTGAAATCTTATGTGCTTTTTACAAATGGGTTCCAGTCTCAGATTTTTGGAAAGGCCTACCCACTTGCTTTAAAAATGAGTAAGTACTCTTCAGATAAGTACTCTGATAAAATGAGTCATGGGAAAAATGCTTTCAAAGCTACAGTTCTTCCCTCCAACATAGCAGTAGTTGACACAATAGAGCTACTTTTCTTGTGATCAAAAGTAGGGAGAAGAAAACAAATGTGTTTTTAAAGCATGACAAGACACATTGCTATCATCTGAATCTGATATATCCCCCAAGAGTTCCTGTGTTGAAGGCTTGGCTCTCAACCTGTAGCTCTGTTGGGAGATGGTGATACCTTTAGGAGGAGAGGCTTAATAGGAGGAAGTAAAGCCATTGGAGGTGTGTCCTTGAATAGGATATAGGGATTTCAACCCTTTCCTTTTTTTTTTTCCTTTGCTCCCTGGCTCCTATGAGGTGAATAAGGCCTATTCTGCCATGTATTTCTGCAATGATCAACTCTGCTCCCACAAGACCAAATCAACAAAGCCAAGCTACCTTGGACTGAAACATCAGGAATGTGGACCTAGAATGACTCTTTCCTTGTTTTAAGTTTATTCTTCCAGGTATTTTGTCACAATGGCAAAAAGCTAACTTGCCTATTGAATATGATTTTTATCTCTCTATATTTCCTATAAATCAGTGTCTTTGAGGAATGATAGTAAAAATTAAACCAATTTATAAGAAGCTAAATAATAAATCCTGATGACCCTCAAATAACTCACCAAATAAAATTCTGTTATTCTTTTGTATGTAAAAGCGAAATCCTGCTGGGAGCAGGTGGCTCATGCCTGTAATCCTAGCTACTCAGGAGGCTGAGATCTGAGGATCATGGTTCAAAGCCAGCCCAGGCAGGAAAGTTCACTCTTATCTCTAATAAACCACCAGAAAACCAGAAGTGGTGCTGTGGTTCAAGGGGTAGAATGCTCACCTTGAGCTGAAGAGCTGAGGGACAGTGCACAGGCCCAAAGTTCAAGCCCCACAACCACCAAAAAAAAAAAAAAGGAATCCCAACTCAACTTGATTTAATAAGGATATCCTGTACCTAACACAGCAAAAACTTGGTGATGATGCACTCCCAAGTTGACAAATTCAGTGAGTCAAGAATTGTCAGTGTTTCAGCTTCTCTATATCTTTCTGTCTTATATTTGTTCTCAGAGACACAAATTAAACACAGCAGATTTTCTGACCCACCTCAATAGACCAGACATGTCCTGCAAGGAGACAAGGCTTTGGGCCCAGCTCCAACAAATCAGGCTACTTATGGGACATGGAAATGGTCACTTTCTCTGAACAAAGGAAGACAGGGAGTAAACATAGAGAAATACCCTTTTGGGTATGCTGGGCTTTCACTGGGCTAGTTAGTGTTTGAGACCCCAAAGAAATGCCCTCTTGCCTATGAAATCACCAATACAAAGTCTGTCTTTTACCTTGCTTGTGAATGCCAGTACAAGGCTTTTGCCTTTGCTGAACTGAATCTGGGGATGTTGAAGAACAATTCTCTTAGTACTATGTGTATGTTTTACCTTTATGGTTATGGAGATGGTGTCAGTAGCTTTTGCTTTCTTAGTCTGTTTGGAATTTTCCTCCAGTAAATCCAGATTTGAGTTTATTTCATTGCAGACTGAAGGATGACATGCTACCTAAAACCTAACTATTCAAGAGGGGTTCCAGAGATGAAAAGTAAATAACATGAGCTTTTGCCCACATTCTAGAAACTGACACAATGCCCACTGACTTACAGTGCAAACCAGCATTCTGCTGGGTTAAACTGAAGAAGAGCAGAATGCAAGGGTGTGCTTGGGGCTGTTATCTGTCTAGTGGTAACTGCTGTCTTTGTGTCCTGCTGTTCTTCTGACTCCCTGTCAGTTGGGCAAGGGAGGATCCTAAATGTATGAACAAGTTGCCTATGGAAACACTTGTCTATACAGATGCAGCAGTATTCAAGTCCTTGGCTCTAGATAATACATGTTTTGGTATGTCTGGGCTTCTTGCCAGATATGTGTAGGTATCTCTAATCTTGGGAGTGACTGTTGGTGGTGGTAGCATATTTTTTAATTTGTAATTTTTTTAATAAAGGAAGGATATTTGCAAGGTGCTCTGTTTGACTGTAGTTTCTGTTCCAAGAGACAGAAGTTACTTTGGGGTTGGGGTGGGAGTGGGGTGGAGAGGGTATTACAAAGGCAGATTTTTGGCTCCAGGTAAAAGAATTTTCCCTAAGGAGCTCGATTTACTTTGTAAAGACTGGAAGTAGCATCTTGGTACTTGAATTCCATTCCCTTCATAGACATGGAAAAGAAGCTTGAGAATGGTAAGGAAGAGCATTTTGGAGCCAGAAAGAGCTCTGAGATCCAGATTGGGGCCAGCTGTGAGCAAGCTGTGTGATTTGGTGACAACTTAAGCTTCAGTGTCTTAATGTGTATAATATGGGAGCCTCATTGGGTTGGTTTGCGATCAAATAAGGTGCACACTACTACAGTCCACCACACAACTGCTAGCCATAAGAACTGAACGAACACTGTTAGGGAGCACTGGGAAGGTGGCCTTGATGACAGCTGTAGCAATAGAAGTGGCAGTGGAGGTGCCATCCCTGGTGTGGATGGCCTGATTTGTGGCGGTAGCCCTTTGGGAAATGATTAAAGGACATTATGAAGATAAAATCCACATGCTCTGATTTGCCAACGTGTCACTTAAGCCTGGCCATTTGTGTGTGTGTGTGGCCTTCAGGATTCTGGTTTCAGCTGTACAAGAATATATATGGCCACCACAATGAGGTGTTTTATGTGTTGTGTTCACCTTAACTTGCACAGGACAATGGCAATTTCCTTTGTATTGTGTGAGACGGAGTTCATAGGCATACATTTCATAGAGATGTTATCTTGCCTGATTTCCCTCATTCAGCTCTTGCTTGGCTATTTAAAGCATTTGATTTGTGAGTAGAGATGTCCTCCCCCCACATTCTTAAGGGAAGAGGAAAAAAATGAATGGAACAAAAGATTTACAGAGAGAGCAAAGAACACATGCATTCATTATATTCACAAGGAGCCATTACTTAATGGTAAAAGTAAAACAACTTCATAATAGTGGCTAGCATGTGACCTACAGCTCCCATTTGTGAATGGACCCAGCTATATGAACATTAAAGCTATATGTATGAAGAAGTTTTTCTCATAATATTACTGTAACATGATGCTGCACCAAGAATGTGGTGCCTATGGCACTCAGCTATGGCCTTACAAAGCACTTCAGCCTCAAGTCCTCCCCTTGTTCTCTTCCCTAAAATACCCCAGAGGCTACTGGCAAAGAAAGCCAAGCTTTAACATGTGCCCTTAAAAGGAACTTCTTTTGAAAGAAACTTACATTTTATTAAATTTGATTAATGGCTCCTGATTAATTACATTGTTGGATCTAAAAGAAAAAATATTTTATACAAATATTATCTTTTTTTCTAAAGATAATTTTGGCAAGTTATAAAATAAAATGAAATAAAAGATAAAATAAGCAAATTTTTTCTTTTGTGTTCAACATTACATGTTGCATGCAGACTCATATGCTTAGGCTATTAAAAGTCAAGGGATATACTGTTCTTTAAGAAAACAGGGGTTTATTTTTACACTATGATGCCTACATGTGTGCCTCACATATAGGGCAAAAGGAAAGGGAAAGGAGAAAGGGAAGAGAAAGGGTAAAAGGAAAGGGAGGTGGAAAGGAAAAGGAAGGGAAAAGGAAGGGAAAGGACCCAAATTAAAGCAGGTACCCAATCATATGTAACACACTAAAATTTCTTTCCATAGTGTTATCGTCTCAAACTTTCAGCATCTACTTTATGTTAAGATAACTGACAGACTATTGTTGAACAATAATAAGCAGCCTTCTAACTGATTGCTTCCTACTTAAAGTGGTCGTAATAACCGGTAACATCCTCTGTCTCCGTGGAACCTTAAAATTAAGCTATTTTTTCAGCCTATAATTTAACATCAAATAGAATGTAGAGGGCACATGGGAAAACTTGAATATTTTGAGTCATCAACTTGTCATATTTCCCCCCAAGATTCAATAGCTCTGGTATATCTTGAGGATTCCAAGCCATATATTACAACAATGCTGTCCTTCTGGGAAGTAATAAAGCCAGCACTTATAAGTGCTGTGGTGACAAGGACAGAACAAAGAAGAGATAGGTTTGGATGCTCTGTCTAGATAAGCAACCAGGACTGCTAGAACTCCTACTGGCTGTTCTCACTTTTTGTTCTGACCACTGACCAGAGGACTCCTCCCTGCTCCCCCCGACTTCTCCTGCTCTCAAGATTCCTCTAAGTCTTGTAGGTGACACTTGCTTCACGGCTCAGAGGTGGCTGGGTCTGAGTTTCCTGACACCTTTAGAGAGCCATACTCATTCAGGGTCCTTTAGAAGAGATGACAAAATGAACAAGCAAACGACCTGAAAAAATGTCAGGCACTTGGTTAAGTCTTTACATTTTCAGTTCCTCAGCCTCTATGAGATCACATTCAACTTCAGAACCTTGGTTCACATAAAGGAAGGTAAGCCGCAGAACAAAAGCTTCTCAGTCCTGCTCAGCGCTAACACGTGACATCTGTGGATGCTCCAGTGGCTTTTACAGAGAACATAGAGGCTCGGTGAAGCATGATTTGTGGAAAACAGAGGCCAAGGCCCCTAACGATGGCAAATTTTGCATTCTCTGGTTTCAGCCCAAACATATTGGATAGTAAAATCACAGGAACATAAATGCCACAAGTGGTCCAGAGAATAAAGGGAACCATTCTCCAGCAAGAATTCCAATAGTCTAATGAAAAGCAAAAAACGATCACAGCATAAGAACACACACATGTTATTATTAAACAACATGGTCATTACTAGGTAATGACCACTCAGTTTTTATCAATGGTTAGAAGGCACCCTGTTGAAAAGCTGTATAAAGTTTCCTTTACTCAAACTGTGTGGAGTAATGGCTCAGAATGTATTCATCGAAATCAGAATTAAAACACCTAGATCATATTCTCTCGAGGTAGCTCTTTTTAAGATGTGGGAAATTCTCTTCTCTCCGAAAGGACACAGTGAATATACATACATACATACATACATACATACATATGTAGTGAGGAATTCAAAGTTATATGTTCATATTGATTTCTAGGCTCTATTGTGTCATTGATAAATCATGCCCATGAGTTGAAACAGATTAAGGACAGGTTAACTTTGCTTAGCAATGGAAAATAAAAATTTAGCAATAAAAAAATCCTTAATTTTTACTTACTGCCTGCAATGTACAAGCCAACATTTAAAAATATAAAGGCATTTAGATGGATATTTCCCAGTGTTTATGTTTATATATAGATATATATATTCCTTCAGTGAGCAATCATTTCAGAAAAACGGATTTACCTATGTATAGCTAGTACAGAAGTAGGGCATCATTTGTGTATATTTTAATCTTTTTATCTCCTAGTATGAATTAACCTCTGATTCACTGTATGGATCATATGAAATATTATTAGATGGATTTCACGAGAAACTCAATCTGTTTTGCAGACATTATAGAAACTGTTTAGACAGAGTAAATTAAAGGGTTGCTTTCCAATGACATTCATGCTTAAAGGAGAAATATGGAGACTTAATATCTTTTTAGCCTCATGTGTGACTTTTTAGGTGTATTTGGTATGACAATAAAGAAAAGCTTGCGTAGAGTTTTGTAAAAGTCTTTCCTATGTATTTCCAGGTCCAGGAAGATACCATGTTCATGAGGCATTGCTGTGTTTCAAGGTTCCCCATGCAGTTGGTAATAGATGATGAAAACATTTAAACATAGGCCCAGTAAATACCACACTTTCCTTCCAGATGATGCTGGAGAGCAATGTAATGATGAGAAAGGATTGGTAGGAATGCAATTCATTCACCCTCTAAGTAATCCCAACCCAGATTATTGAAGTAATGAGGAATGTCCCTCTGTTATAGCCCCAAAAGAAATTTAATGTGTTAGATAAAAATCAACCAAACAAATGACATACTGGTGTCTATGATGTGTGCTGAGATGCAGACATCATGGATGCTTTGAATAATCAGGCGAGGACACCTTCATGGCAGAAATTATCACAGTAATTATTTTCTAGTATGAGTGGAAACCCTAGAGATGTTCTAGGTTTTGATTTGAACATGAGTTTTTCATGCAGTAACCTTGTCTCAATGCCCAGGAAGTCCTGCCACTGCACAGCTTTCCTCGAGTATCATCAGAAAGTATTTCACGACCAAAGAAAAACACTCTTTTAGGAATAGTTTTCAGGGGCTGGGAGGGTGGCTCAGTGGTAGAGTGCTTGCCTTGCAAGCCAGAGGCCCTGGGTTCAATTCCTCAGTACCACATAAGCAAAAAGAAAAAAGCCGGAAGTGGCGCTGTGGCTCAAGTGGTAGGGCGCTAGCCTTGAGCTGAAGAGCTGAGGGACAGTGCCCAGGACCAGAGTTCAGGCCCCACGACCGGACCCCTCCCCCCAAAAAAAGGAATAGTTTTCAGGGAGGGACAGAGCAGGATTGCTGGATGGTGATCTCTACATCTCTACATATATTTGTCAAGTAATAGGTCTAAAATTCAGAATTTTAACAGAGGTAAAGAAAGTAGATATTTAATCAGTTATTTGTAAGCTAAAAACCACTATAAGATTGTCACGTATTTTTAAAAATATATTTATATACTCCCTTATATGTAACATATACTATAAACTTAGTAAGCTCCTGGCTTCCATTCCTGTAGTCCTTGATAAGCAGAAGAGTTATAATCCTATAAAAGATATTTATAGGAGGAAGAATCTAAATTTAAAGTTTTCAACATTGGACTGCTTGACTCAGGAAGAAGGAAATTCCAAGACATGAATGGTATTTAAACTGTTGAACTTTTTTCTTCAAAGGAAGCAAAAAGACAAAACTATGCTTTTCCTATTAAATAAGATGGCATGCAGAAGAGCTATGGTCAACAAAACTACACACACACACACACACACACACACACACACACACACACAGGGACTTGAATCTCTTTTATAAAATGTATGGTTAAAAAAATCCAATAACTTTAAACAACCATTTCTTTGATGCTGAACAAAAAATAAGCTTGAAATTTAGTGCTGAATAAATGAATGAAAAATACAATTATCTTTACCTCAGATCAGCTTGGATTTTCCTGGAACAGCCCATGTTGAGTATAACTTACTGTATCTAAATCTTTGCTTTAATTAACAGCAAACATTTAAAGTAAAACTTAAAAAATACATTTCCTTCTTTTCCTTAATTAATTAGAAAACTCTTCTGTGCAATATCCTCTTTTTTTTTTATCTTCCCTGAATCACAGAACTGGAACTCATATAGAGAAATGATACATGTATGTCTTTTCCTGGGGTAGTATTCCAATTTAAGTTTTTGAAAAGTTAAAATAGTGATTATTTCATTTAAAGTATAGAACCTTGATGCTATTTTCATTTTCCAAAGTCAGCTTATAATACCTATTTCCCCAAAGGTCACAAACAATATATTAAGGAAATACCACCTGCTACTTAGAGCATGCACAGGAAATTTGCATTTCCACTCTGGGTAATTTGGGAGAGGAAACCACAGCCTGCTTCATTATCCTACAGTGCAGAATCCCAATAGCTGCAAGCAGCAGACAACAATAACTCCAGTCCATTTTTTCCTGCTGCATTGTATGGAATTTAAAAATTCAGTCTGCAAAGTCAAAACACACATGCTCAAAGGTATCAGGCTCACCCAAAGCTCTCTCCTCTGTTCTTATTAAAGTCAGCCTTTGCTGGCAGCCCACTTGAGTTGGGCTAGTTGTGCAGAGGAGCTGCGCTGGGCATACTTTCCAGTTGTTTCTAAACAGTGCCTGAAGAATTAAGGCAGTGGTCCTGGCCTCCAAGTGTGAGGGAAAGCACGTGGACAAGTTCTATTCAAAGGTCAACAGACCTTTTCTTACAGGTTTATTTACAAAACAAGCAAGGTTAAAGATGGATGAGTTCCTACTGTCAGGCCCACAGGAAAGAAGCATTTTTGTTCAGATATAGGCTATACATTAAGAAACAAAGGAGTGGCTGGAAGCATCTCCTCTTAGAAATACCAAATACATGGAGGGTCACAATGAGTTTTACTCTCAAAATAGTCCCTTTTGTCTTTCTGTTGATTCAGCTTTTCTGGTGTAGATCATCCCTCTCCTCATCCTCTTCCATCTTTCACTGTTTCCTTCCCTCTACAGTTCCTATTTCTACATGAAAACAACTTGTCATTCCTACCACATGTGCTACTCTTGATTTGCCTGATATTAAAGCCACCTAATATGTCTTGAAACATTAGAAAAATTCATTTAGTGGACAAATGATGTTATCTAGGCAAGTGAAACAGCCAATTTAACCAACTGTTGAGTGAGCTTATTCGATATTCTCTTGAAGGTATCTTTTTAACTGAATTAAGTTAAGAACTGGGTAGGAATGGTTATTCCTGGAACTAGTTAACAATAGGTACATGAAGTACCTGGTGAACTGATGTAAGGTTTAGTTTGTTATCACCTTAAGTAAATACTTAAATACATATATCTCTTTAGAAGGATCAAATTGATAATGTATAATATACATTTACCAAGTGTGAAGCTTTAAAAATAACATCTTCTTCCTTTTATCTTCCAAGATGAAACTAACTTAAAGTTCATAGTCATAATACACTGTGAGCCAGCAAATCAAACCACTGGTTGAGAAAAATCAAATGTGTTAAGGATGTAGCAGTGAAACACAGAAGATAGAAAAATGAGAAAACCTTCAGCTGAGAGATCGCTCAACAAACTTGGGCTAGAATACTCCCCCTCCCCAGTATTTATTTTTCAAAGTGGCTTTGAGAGAAAAGAAATGGAGAACTGGTTTACACACTATTCAAAAACATATAAAGACTTGGCCAATTCTAAATATTTTGGTTCTGGTTCAAATTAAAAACAAATGCCTACGATACTACCTGCTCAGGAGGCTAAATAAGAAGGCCAGTAGCCAGTCTGGGCATACATGAGAAACTCTTTTTCAGCTAATAGCTGGAAATGCTGGCCTGTGCCTGTCATCCCAGCTACGTGGAAAGTTGACACTGGGTTAATCATGGTTCTAGGTACAGTCCAGGCCCCCCCCCAAAAAAAAAAGTCCACCAGACTCCATCTCAATAGGAAAAGCTGGGCATGGGGAGCACATGCCTGTTATTCTAGCTATAGCTAGTGAGAAGTCTAAAATAGGGGATGATAATCCAAAAGTGTATCCCAGTGTATTCAAACTCAAAAATAACCAGTTTAAAAGAAAAGGTGGGGTGGGGGAGGGTCTGCAAGTGTGGCTCTGTAGTAGAGTCTGCCTAGAAAGCACAAAGCCGGCCAGGCACCAGTGGCTCACGTCTGGAATCCTAGCTACTCAGGAGGCTGAGAGAGGATCACAGTTCAAAGCCAGCCTGGGCAGGAAAGGCCAATAAACCATCAGAAAACTGAAAGTGGTGCTGTGGCTCAAGTGGTTTAGCGTTTGCCTTGAGCTGAAGAGCACAGGGATAGCGCCCAGGCCCGGAGTTCAAGCCCCACAACCGACCAAAAAAATAAAAAATCGAAAAGAAGTACAGAGCCCTGAGTTCAAACCCCAGTATTGCCAAAAAAAAAAATTGTTTTTGGAAAATAGGAATCCCAAAGCAATGGAAAGGAATTCAGTTGTTGATTTAGTTGGAGGGTAAGAATGCTTGCGTGGGGGGAGCGGGGGGGGGGGGGAGGGAGGCAGGGAGAAGAGGGAGAGAGAGGGAGAGAGAGAGAGGAGAAAGGGGGAAAAAGAAGGAGGAGGAGGAGAAGGAGCGGGAGAGAGGAAAAGCATCAATAAGCCTTTATCTTCTAGGAGGACAAGTCAGGAGAACTTCCTATCAATCCAAGTTTAAAAAAATAAAATAAGCTAAAAGCACAACAAACTGTAAGATTCTGACATTTAAGCCATGTTCTGTTTCTGGGGATCTGTGAGATGTTGAACAACCCCTTTGATCTCTCTCGGTTTTCAATTCTCCACTGAGTAAAGACAAGTACTCATCCTTACCTTCTCCAAAACAGCTTATTCCCAGTTTTGTCTATAAACCTTCTACCTAAAAACAAAGGACTGCCTTTTTCAGTGTGGCTTATGTATTTGTCAGTAGAGATGAATGACAGTAGTGGCAGCATAGAGATCAAAAGGCACATGTCCTGTGGGAAAGCGGCAATGCATTCCACAAAGCTGTAACTCTGCAACTTCCTCCCAGAGCCCATCATTGCCATGGGTGATGGTACCTCACAGGATTAACTTTTGCTTTCCCACCATGAAGGGAATCAATTCAGTTCATACATTTATGGCAATGAACAGGCACCAGTGACCATCCTGCTTCAGAGGAGAAACGCTCAGAAGAGAAACTGGCTGTTTATAAAAAGCCATGTGGTTTGAAAATGGTGTTAAGTTGTGCTTTTAAAAGGAGTGCGAAGAACTCCTGTGTGTTGAAAGAAAGCCATTAAACACCACAGCTCCTCCTCACTCTATAAAAAGGATCGTCCACAGAATTCATTTAGGAGTATGCCATGGTATACCTAGCTTGCATTACATTCCAATAACATCTCTAATTATTGCATAGTTAACAATGATCAATTTCTTTGAATGAATAGGGGCCTGCCTCTGGGATTGGAAGTTACATTTTCTCACTCCCTATTTCCCTGGAAGCCCAGTGTGTGTTGGGAGACAGCTGAAGGAGTCTGGCTGAACATTTCAAATGACAATAGGGCATTTCAGAGTGGTGATCCCGCTAACCCTTTCTTTGTGATCTTTGCAGTTGTAAACCAGCATCCACGCTGACAGAAGGCAGTTTTAAAGGGCACACAAAAATGGTGATTGTTTAATGATTAAACAACTTTTTTGCTGCTAAATATGTAGGTTGCTTTATTTTAATGTTTAAATCCACCGTACACAGAGATGGGAAACTGGATTCAGGTGGTAACAGAACTTCCCACTATTGAGCTTAGGGGGAAATATTGCTGCTAAGGCTTTCATGTTCACATTTATAACCTTGCCTTGACAACCTCCCTCTACCCTTCTCTACCCACCTCCCATGAGTTAGTTCTAGAGAGACACAAGTGAAACACATGATTTGTAAAACTATGGAGAAGTAAATTTCCCCTCCACAGTATCTGGAGTAGGTGCCAGATGCAGATAAATCTTCAACCCTGAGTAGGAAGCCTCACACTGTTTTAAAAACAATTGCTGGAGTTTGTGGCCCGTTGAAACTGACTGAATGCTCAAACCAGACAAGCCTGGTGTGCACTCTCATTGATGGCTTTTAGAGTCAAAGTTAACACTTTTCAAAAATCAGTGCTTCCCTAATAAACATAGTGATTTAGTGGAGATTTTCATTGTCTCGGGCTGGTATTCCTGTGAACAGAATAATTTATTTTGCTCTAAGCAAGTGTGTAATGAGAATAGAGGCTGTGTTGACCAGGATCCTTGGGAGTTGGTAATATATTATCCTCTGTAATTTCTTCCTAAAATAGACTTAATGGAAAGAGGATGCATAATATACCCCTTCTCAAAGGAAGCATTCCCCAATACAACAGAAGCAGTCATTCTAAAAACAGCTTTATGGCCCTTCAGTCAATAGTACTATTTTCTCCCCTTTCACAACTTCCTTCCTTCTGCTCTGTAAGGACCTATGTGGGGACATACACATTCACATCAGAGCACACAACTGAAAATGCCCCTGAGATCCGCATCCGCCTTCAAAGGTCTGCAAGATCACTCAGTGTTGAATCATTGCTTGCCATGACTTTAACCTGAGTGCCTCATAATGCTTCTCATTTAATTCAGTTTTTCCCCAAGTCTGAGAGTAAAGAATCACGAATCTGCCACAGGTTAAATTCAGTTCAGGGAGCAAAAGACTAAATGCTTATAATAAATGCTTAGAACCTAGTGCTCCAAGCACTAGGTTAAATACAAAGAGAAGTAAGGGATGGTGTTCACAAAACACAATGCATTGCAAGCAGAACATTTCCTGGAGATAAAGATGGTAGTGGTAGCAGAATCAGAATGCCGAAGTCCAAACAGCAAATTCTCAATCCTAGTCATGCAGCTGAATTGGAAGTCAGCTAATTTCACAAAGCCTTGAAAATGAGACGCCCATGTAAAGATATTTAGCTATATTTTACACCTCTTATGTAGGGCCAACCATATCCTTATTTGAATAAAAGCAGCCCAAAGGCTGATGTGGGTGGGTGTCAAGCTTTTTTCCCCCAAATTCAAGCCATATTTTACCTTGCATGAATGAACAAGAGGTAAAAATTGTAGCCAGACTCTCAGGTAGATTGGTAAAACCTTACCATTAAAATGTAGCACATTCATAATAGAAATTTCAGAAAACTATACGTTAGTGCTATTCATACTTAATTAAAGTGTTAAACAAAAGTTTCTATAAAGTTAAAAAATGATTCATTTTGGAACTTGACATTGGAAGAATACCAGGGTTTAATAAAAGGCAATGGAGGGAAACTTTTAAGTAGGGTCTGAATGGAAGCTTCTGGACACTTTCAAGGGCTGAAGATAAATGGCATTCTTTCTTCATTCTCTTAAATTTGACCTCAAAGCATATGGTTTCTCCCTTCTCTGATACAATTACTGCCAGGGCCACTCTAAAAATATGAAAGAAAAGGTAGACGATGCCTGAGGACAAAATGGGAAGACATGTCCTAACAGGCCTGACAGCTTATTTCCTGACCTGAGACACTGATGGTGATTAGCAAATAACACAATGACGCCCACTGGGTGATCAATGTGCATTCATTCAACGCCTACCCCATCTTCAGAACATTATTTTATATAAATAATTGAAAAAACCAAAGCTTGTCTTAAGAAAGAACCTAGAATCTTGTCCTATCTTTGTCTCAGTGGCTATCTTTACAAATGGCTGTAGGTTTTGTTTTGGTTTTGGTTTTTTTTTAACTTCTCTTTTACTTTACCTGGCCACAGTTGCCCATTAGATTATCAAGAGGAACAAGCTATTTCCTTGGGCTAGACCAATTAGTGCGGGTGAGTCTTTCATTTTGTTTCCAATTACATAGACAAGGAAATGGTCGTGCAAGTCCATTTCCAAGGTCATGTGGTTAGGAGGAAAACTGGATTTAAAATAAACATTTTAAACAATTCCTTTCCATTTTCTTACAGGGGGAGTTTCTTTTTTCTTTACTCAAGAGTTTTCTGTTATATTTTAGTATGCTCTTGATGTTCCTGAAGACTTGGCAAACTCTCAAGTTCAGAATCTCTAAATTTGGCAATCCAGGAAATATTTCACTCAAGGTTGGAGATTTCTTCTGAGACTATATTACTACCTAGAGGCAAGCGTTTCCTGTGTATCTCCTCATACCACAAGTTTATTCCCTTTCTGAGTCCACCAGAACTGGTCTGTCACTTGATGGCTGTTTTCACAAAGATTTAAAAAAAAAGTTACTTAAAGAAAGTTAGTATGTGAATACAAGTTAATCAACAACCAAGCTACATTGGGATATGGCTGCTGTCAATGCATTGGATCATAAACTAAGCCATGTTCTCCTAAGCTTCAGCTTCCAGGAGTTACAATTCACTCCACAGCTGAGAAAAATCACAAATCACCAAAATTCCACAGATCTCGGGGTCTTCCTCTGGACTCTGAAAACTGGTTACCTAACGTCCATTGGGGGGGCGGGGGAGGACTTTTTCTGGAATGGGTCTTGGACCTGTGTGGATTGAGGAATAGCAGCACAATATTAGATAAAGCCACAAATAAACAGCAGGTCTGAGCTTCACCTGAGGAACCTTTTGTTATATTTTGCCATTGCTATGCATATTTCATTCCATGGCGTGGCTTTCAATAGTGTTGTGGGATACCCTGACATCATAACCCTCAGTTTAGTGATAAGTAATGAGGTGTGCTGTACCCTTCTACTTGATTCTCTCTTTCAATCTTCTGGTGTAAGGCAAAACAGCAGATTTCCATAAGTGATAGCAGATTATTAGACTGCTTTAAAAGCTTCTTCTCAAACTTTATTTCATTTGCAAAAATCTGTTTCTGTACCACTTGCCCTTGTCCTTAAGGCATTTAGTGACAAGGAACTTAGCCTCACAAGCTTGGGATCAATTCACAACAGGTGCCTGCCTTCTACAACCCCACAGAAAGTTCCTCTACAGTCACTCATTCTTAATTCAAGTCATGGAAGAGTAGACACTGGAAAGTGGATCCACATATTTTTTGTTTTCCACTATCATGTTTTGCTAGACATTTTGCCTAACTCATTTATGCTTCCTTTTGAACCAAGGGCTCATGGACTATTGCTGAACCAACTTCTTTTCCTCCCTCCCTCCCTCCCTCTTCCTTCCTTCCTTCCTTCCTTCCTTCCTTCCTTCCTTCCTTCCTTCCTTCCTTCCTTTTTTCCTTCCTTCCTTCCTTCCTTCCTTCCTTCCTTCCTTCCTTCCTTCCTTCCTTCCTTCCTTCCTTCCTTCCTTTCTTCCTTCCTTCCACCTTCCCTCCCTCTCTTTTTGACAACACCAGGATTTTAAATCAAGGCCTTGCACTTGCTTGGCTGGTTTTCTACCACTTGAGCCATGCCACCAACTCTCTATGACTTTATTTTAATTAGTGATACTGCTTTAAGTGTCACTTACCAAGCTCACCACATGCCTGATATATTTACTAAGGTAACTAGGAAAGAATGTCCACAGTTCTCAGAACACTAAGCTGTGTGTTTCCTGTCTTCCATTTTTGGGACTTAGCAAACTGTGTTTTATAATATTGCCAAAGAGACATGATTGCAAAATGTGTGCTTTCCTCGAGAAAGACACTTGCCTTTAATTCATCTGCAAACACCAACAGGTATTCTTATTAAAATGGAACCAAGAAAAGGGAATGAGGAAATTTTCTAATTTTCTAGGCCCATTTTCTTCCTTCTGCTAAGATTATAAATGGATATTGCATGGAGCTGACTCAAAAGGACATTTCACAAGCAATGCATCCAGAGTCTCTTTCAGAGGTATGAGTTTGAGTAAATTATTAGAAAACACAATTTTAAAGCTTTTTCTAAGCAGGAAAAGGGATGCTTAACTTTCATTTTTCAAAATCGATTAGCTTTTAGAAATTACTGAAAACTTGCCTTTCTTCCTCTTAGTTTGTCATTAGATTTAGAGTAAATGCTTGTTGATCAGCATCTGGTACCAGAGAGATACACAAATGTAATGCCTGTCTTCTCCAGGAACATTAAAGTTCCATCAGGGAGAGAAAAAAATGTCTAGGAAATAATTAGAAGTGTACACAAATTAAAGGCCAAGCCCATGTTTAGCTTGTTTACTTCATGATTGCACACTTCAGAAAATTCTGGCTTTCTTCACCTCTGACTGCTATGTTTTCTACTCATCTCTATCTATACTTTCTTCTCCCCAGCTCCTTTTTTTTTGCCATGGCTTTATTTAACACATTAGTCAGTTAATGATGTTTATAGCCAATTGTTCAGGGTGATGTTATCTTCTCACTCATGAAAAAGTAACATTACCCATGACTGCTTATTTGCTTGGCTATTTCCCTCTCTTTCTTACTCATTAAATGAGTATTATCTTATAAGGCACTACGATAGGCTGACACAGAAGGTGAAAGTGCAAACTCTGTCCCTGTATTTTCTGACCCCCCCTCCCCCCCGGCCACATGCACACACACACAGTTTCAGCTTCTGTCTTTTCTTGGGAATCTACACTACAGCAATCTTCTCAGTATTTTCGTGGCCTCCATGGTAGGATTCTCCAATATTTCCACCTGCTTCTTCTTTCTTCTTTTTACTTTTCCCTCCTTCCTCCATGCAATGTCACATAGTGGCCCAGGACTCATCTGGGCTCCTCATTCTTCTTTTCCTTCTCGACACATCCCCTCAGTGCACCCACATGGATTCAATTAGCACCTACACGCAGATGAGCACCAGATCCCTATCTCCAGCCTTGACCTTTCATCCTGCCTCCAGTCCCATATTTTTCAACGTCAAAATATCTAGACTAGATAGTTCACTGCCATCTACAGAAAACATCCCAGAACCAGATTTTAGTACCTCCTGCCCTGCTAAAGTCACCTCAGCTGGTTAACTCCCCAGAACACAGAAACCAGTGTTCTAGTTCTGGGGTCACCTAGTTTCTTCCTCCCCTTTTATGGTCCTCTTTCCTGCTACTCTTCCCTCAACTCTCCAATGTATTCAGTTCTTTTTTCTTTGATTTTCTTATAACCCTTTTTTTAAAGAAAAAAAACCACAGTTAAAGAACTAGTCGAGACATTAAGTGTCTCAAAGTGTCTCAAATATATTAGGAGATTTTTTTTTAGCTAATAGGGATGAAAACTTTCTTGGGGGGATTTCTGACAGATCAGAAATGATTTCTGTCACATGTTTTCTAATGATTAATAGAACATAAAGAAATGATTCAAGCTGGGGTGATATGAATATTTATTAGGCTTTTCTATTTACTTAGCTCAATAGTTGTTTTATTGTTATGTTCCCAGGGAGGCATTGGGGCCTCAATAGGCACATGGGAAGTAAATGAAGAAAAATGCAGACAAGGTAAATTTGATGGCATTCCAAGCACATCCATCAAAAGACTGATCTGTATTCTGGGACATCATGCTGTTGGGAAATTTGTCTATGACTTATCTTCATGTTTCCCTTCATGTTTCTAAATTTTCATCCCATTTTGCACTCTAAAAATTGAAGTAATCTTTACTTCCTTGAGATTGATTTAAATATCTATTAGTTACTGGGAATGGAAACTGCTGGCTGAGAGTTGTTGCTTCATTGATCACCATAAATGAGTTGACCTCAGTTGTGGGCCATATATCTGTTTACCTGTTCTCTGTACCCTTCAGTGTTCTTTGTGGCCTGGTTTAGGACTGTGAGCTTAGGACCTTCTTGACTGTGGAAGATGGTAACACCTCACTCGTGAGAAGTACTGAACTCTCATTCCTTGTGAAAGTTACCACTGTGTGGTTTGTCCAAGTGATCCTTTCCCTTCCATGATAGCAGTTTAGGTTACGTTGGCACTCATTTAAGCCATCTTTGCAGCATGGTAGAGAGGAGAGGCAAACAATAGTGACATGAACTGACTAAAAGATTTTTAGTGATTCTTAGCAAATTGCTAATCTTAGCAATCTGCCTTTGCTAAGAATATGTTAATAGAATGTAGAAATTTTTAGCAAAATCTCTTTGGCATAATCCTCAAGGTTTATAAAACAAAAAAAGAATAACTTCAAAATATATGTACAGTGTATACAAAGAGATGATTACAACTGGTAGAATTAGAGCAACTCTGACTGAAACAGAGTGATTGTAAATGTCATTTACAAATTGTGTAGAAGATAATAGATACAGGAAAAGGAAAGGCTTAATGGCATGAGAAACTAAAGTTGACATTCAAAGGTTGACATTCCCTGACATCAAAGAGGCAGGGGCAGTGAATATATTTTGAGCAGCTGTTTCATGAAATTAAATCACACCAGAGCCAACACTGTGGTTTCTGCAAAAAGGTTAATCCTTGTACAAGGGCACCTGAAGTTCAGCCCACTCTACTCTCTAAGCTGTTCTCCCTGGCACAGCTCTGTGCCTGCCTGGAGTCACAGGAATTTGTATAAGGGTCCCATATGGGATGAGAGTAAAACTGCATCACAGGGCCTGCATTTGAGCTGGGAAACTAAGACTAACTTAGGTATTGATCTGGAGGACAACTGATGGGCCCCTATATTGGAAAAAGCAAAAAAATGAGCTTCATAGAGATGACCGGGAAAGTTCCTCAAGGTGAAAATGAAGTCCAGTGCTATCTCAAACTCCTCCAAAACCAATGAAGCGATTCAACTGGGTAATTTCCCCTGGGAAGTTCTCTCATCAGAGCTGGTTCTTGGTAATAGCTTGTCCTTGTAGACCTAATAGCAAGATAGAAATGGCTTGAGTGCCTCAGAGAAGACCAAGTGATGAGGTACAATAATGGGAAACAAATGTAAAGGTATGTTTGGGGCAGGATGGGTAAAGAGGATTATTTCAAACTTTCAACACTGTATTCCACCTTTTTTTTTTTTTTTTGGTGGTGGTGGTTGTGGGGCTTGAACTCTGGGCCTGGGCGCAGTCCCTCAGCTCTTCAGCTCAAAGCTAGTACCACTTGAGCCACAGCACCACTTCCAGTTTTCTGGGGGTTAATTCTCCAAGAGTCTCATTGACTTTTCCTGCCCAGGCTGGCTCTAAACTGCGATCCTCAGATCTCAGCCTCCTGAGTAGCTAGGATTACAAGTGTAAGCCACTAGTGTGCCCAGCTGTTTTTTTGTTATTCAATCTTAAGGCTCATAACTAGAAACAAAAAGTGACCTGTTGTGGAGGAGAATCACAAAGACAGAGAGAAATGAAGGAAACCCGCATTTGCTAGAGCATCAACTACATGCCAGGAGCAACACGGGCCTCATCCATTCTGACAAAGACCCTGTGAGAAACAGGTCTCATTAACCCCACCTGACAGATGAGGAAACTGAAGTTCAGAGAATTTAGGAGCTCTGACTGGGTCAAAATAGTTAGTGAGTAACATGGCCCAGATTCATACCCAGGTCCAACTACAAAGCCCATATTCTTTCAATTACACCATGCTGCTTATTAAAAGGCTGAATAATATGCCTTATGAGAAAAAGTTAAAGGAAGTTCTATAACTCATGCTTGACAAAAAAGACTGAAAAGTGATATAATGTTTTTGAAGTACTGTCTAGGAAAGGATTAACCTAAAGGATGGTAACCAGCTGTTTTGAAACTTGTTCTGAAGAAATAAGAATAGGAAATGGGCTTCAACTGCCACATGAAGGAAAGTTTCCTTACCAGAAGGGATGCACGTATTGGAGTTTGTGGTGGAGGAACACTGTGGAATCTTCTTCCTGTACAGAAGTCGAGATGACTGATCCAAAGAGGAGAGAGGAAAAGCAGAGTCTGTGGTAAGTGAGAAAAAGCACTGAAAAGAATTGACAAGAAAAAAGAAGGAAGAAGAGGAAATCTGTCTTAGAATGATAAGTTAAAAACCAGCACCCGATGGCCGAGAGGATGGAGGGTTAGGAGAAATGTTGAATGGAAAATACATAGAAAGCAAGAAACAGTTACCAATAATCAATGAAACACTTCTCTTTTAAGAAAGGCTAGTGAGGGGCTGGGAAGGTGGCTCAGTGGTAGAGTGCTTTCCTTGCATGCATGAGGCCCTGGGTTCTATTCCTCAGCACCACATAAGCAGAAAAAGATAGAAGTGTTGCTGTGGCTCAATAGAACAGTGCTAGCCTTGAGCTGAAGAGCTGAGGGACAGAGCCCAGGCCCAGAGTTCAGGCCCCATGACCAACAAAAAGAAAGAAGGAAAGAAGGAAAGGAGGGAGGGAAACAAAGAAAGAAAAGAAAGAAAGGCTAGTGGATCGCTGCTTATGGCCCCAAACTTTACAGCATCTCTTTCCTCAAGGACATTTTATTTTGATGGAAGAATTTAAATGTAAGCTTGCCTTGGAGCAGATATATGAGTAAGGTGCCACTTCATGGCTGTTTTGAAATTCTCAAAACATCTTTTTTTTTTAGTGTTATATTTCTATATGCTTCATACTAGTCTCACTTAAAACCATTATACTAACCCCCCCATTTAATTCTTATATTCCCCTATGTCTTAGGTATTACTAACCTATGACAATCTATGGTTTAGACTCTGTGGCCCCGAGACTCTTAAGAGAGTTATCCTTTTCACTCCACAGAGATCAGACTTGACATTAAGTCTTTAAACAGATACCAAACCTAGGATTCTTGCCTATATTTCCAAACACATTGTGTCAGCTGGCTGCCATTGACCATACTACCTCAGGTTGTTTCTTTACCTCCCCACAAGAATCATTGGTAAACTTGGGCACAGGTGGCAGCCGAATTGCTACGCAAAGTTAGTAACTCAGAGTAACAGAACAAAAGTCATCATTCAGAGTAACAATGAAGGGGACCCGACTAGGTAGAACTCCAGTGACACTCTATAGACACAGTGATGAAACTAGTCTCCTAATGGCTCTGGGAAAAGCTGTAAGCCATGGCTGAAAACTTTTGTTCCTTATTTTGCTGAAGCCTGATGTGAAGACTGCTTTCAGAGAACAGTCTTTCCTTCCTTTCTTGATTTATTCACTTATTCAAATGCAGTACAGATGATGTCACAATGATTGATCTATTTTTCTCAGCACTGAAAATCAATCTTAAGTAGTTCACTCTCAGAGAAATAAATACTTGAATATATATAAAAAAATCAAGTTCACTTTAACACATAAAGATTGGTGGCTTGGAGATATGGCTCATGTGGTAGAACACCTAAATGAGGCTAGCAAGGATAAGGCTTTGAGTTCAAACCCCAGTACCACCAAAACCAAAATTACTGATTATTTTGTTAAAATAATATGACTGTAATATTCTCTATCTGTGATGTGTCATTATTGAGTGTTTAGGGATTGGAGAAAGCAAAAAGACTAATAAGAAAGAAGTAAAGTTACAGATAATAGCTAAGACCAAAGTCCAGTATTTAAACCAAGGCCTACTAGTTTCAAGCATTGGACACAACGCTTCTGTATAATGAATTATCTTTAAGCATCAACATGCCAGATCCATTGCAGCCTTTAGTAAAGAAATGCTGCTGCAACTGTCTCACTCCTATAGTTTTATGCTTGTAAATCAATGTCAAGCATGACATCTTTAATAAATATGCAGCTAAATGTACCATCATACAATGTGACTACTATTTCTAGGTAACTGTTCTGGATCTGTGCTCAGGGTGGGTGGCAAGAGAACTTACTACATAAAGAATCCCATCGTCTCCATTAAGAACAGAAAGACCAAGGAGAGTTCCCAAATCCACTTTAGTTTGTAACTGATAGAAAGTGGGGGGAGGATTGGGTGGGGGGTGGGGAGAGGATGGGAAGGGATGGGAAGGGGAAACAAAGAGGAGGCAACAATGCTTGATAAGAAATGTACTGGTTATCTTGCCCATGTAACTGTAACTCCTCTGTACAGTATTCTCACAATAAAATAATTTAAAATTTTTTTTAAAAAATGGATCATAAGAAGTCTAAATGCTGTGAAAAAAAAGAAATTCAAGTGATCAAAGGCTCCATGAGAGGCTTGGTTTTCAGGGATAAGCATTGAAAGTAGAGTTGATCGTGCTGAGGGAGTAAGAGACACAGGCAGCTGAGCACCTATAACTTCTTCATCCTTTCTGCATCCCAACTTTGCTTTCGTGGCAAAGGTTCCTTTGGTGCGCTGCCAAGCCATGTGCTAGCAGAGAAGCCACTCTGCTGAAGAAAAGTTTGGGGGTGCTAACTAACCTATCACCTGTTTCCAGGGGAATGCTGAAAGCGTCTTAGGGTTTTTAGAAGCCTGATCCTCCCAAACAACCAGCCCCATGATTAAGCTATACTTTTATCTAAGAACTAACTTTAAAGTCAAGTGATAGAGATGGTACATCTGTTATCCCAACCTTTGAATCTGTTTTTCAACATCAAATCCTAGCAACTCCCTGTACCCAGCCCTTGAGCCCAGAGGGGTCTTCTCAACTTGCTTGTAACATTCAATGTTATAATATAAATCATCCAAGCATTTTCAAGTGAGTGCTGGTCTGAAATAGAGTTGTTTCTCTAAGTTTTACATCAGATTTTTTACAGCTAGAAAAGGTCGTCCTACATATGTCTGAAGCCTTTTTTCCTTCTTCTGTCTCTTTCCTTCTTTTTCTTCTTTTCCTCCAGTATTGGGTTTGATCTCAGAGCAAGCACTCTTATCACTTGAGCCACGCCTTCAGCCTGGTTTTTTTTTTTTTTTGCATTAGTTATTTTTGCGTTAGTTAGTTAGTTTTACTTTCTGCGCAGGCACAATCAATATTTTAGGCTTCCTGTGGTAGCTGGGGTGATAGGTGCATGCCACTACACCCAAATTCTTTCATTAAAACAAAGTCTCATGGACTTTTCTTCCTGAGCTAGCCTCCAACTCTGATCCTCCTGTTTTCAACTTCCCACATAGCTGGACTGAGTGGTATGAGTCACGGGTGGCTGGCTTGAAGCCTTACTTCTATTTATGGATCATTATGGTGATCTTATCCATTACTACAAAATCTGTTGGGATCCAAATGAGAACAAAGATGAGTGCAGAGTGGGGTCTACAGAAGGCTAAAAACAAACTCTCTTTACTGTTGGCACTCAGTGATCTGCAACTGCTACTTTCAGTCTGTAAAAACTCAAAACCTTGACTTGAATTTGAGCCATTGGAAACAAAGGATACTTATTTTTTTAAGACAAAAGGAAATGCATAAGAAACAAAAGGAAAACATGGAGGTGTGCACTGTGGTTTAAGTTGGACAGTGCTCCAGAACTAATTACAGAAGCTATTTTAGAAAGAAAGAAATGTGAAAACTGTTAAAAGTGACCCAGAATCCAGTATCCAGATTCTTTTTTGTTGTTGTTGTTGGTTGTGGGGCTTGAACTTTGGGCCTAGGATCTGTCCCTCAGCTCTTCAGCTCAAGACTAGTGCTCTATCACTTGAGCCACAGTGCCACATCCAGTTTTCTGAGTGGTTTATTGGAGATAAGAGTCTCACAGACTTTCCTCCCCGGGCTGGCTTTGAACTGTGATCCTCAGATCTCAGCCTCCTGAGTAGCTAGGATTACAGGTGTGAACCACTAATGCCCAGCATCAGTATCCAAATTCTTACCTGAAGATATCTATGACAAAGAAATGCACACAGGAGCTATGGTCCTGCACATGATCATAGCAAGGTCACAGGTAGAATTATCAGCAATATGTATATTTATGGTTAAAGCTACCTAACATCTTTTTTAATAATCTATAAAGTTGGACACTATAATACTTATTTCACAGTTGTAAAGGTTGGGTGAGATATAAAGATATTTAAATAAGATAAAGAGTTAATATAGTACCAAGGTTCAGTCATGTGAAAACCTGGAGAAATATCTGTCTTCCTGGAGATCAGGACTTGTCTATAGGGGATACTAAAGTGATGACTGAATTAAGAGACTACACAGAGGCTCTTCCCATTGGCTGTGGCTGAGCCCAACTGAATGCAGGAATCATCCAGTGTACAAATTGACATGAACAGCTTCTAGTTTGCTGCTATGATGTTAGTATTCTAGTTTCCTCAAATTTTCCCCTCCTCCTCTGTCTTTTCAAGATCTTATTTTGTGCTCTTTTCTTTCTTTACCTTTTTAGTTGTGGTGAAAGTGGTTTTTTTTCCACATTCAACACCCAAGATACTATGGATCCACAATCTCTTAACCAAGAAGCTCATGGGCCACATAAGTTGGCCACAGGCATTAGAGATGTCAATGAGAACACTATGTCACCAGCGTAAGAATTCATATGGAAGGCCAGAGTTCTTTATCTAAGCAGCTAAATGACCATGTGTTCCTGCCACACATCAGAAGACTAACATCTTGGTTCTATAAGCAGGCTATGAAACTATGTTGAATAGATTTATGAACATACAGTTATATCTGCTCATGGATGATCTGCTTTTATAACCATGTATATAGAGACAAGACAGAGGCATGACATAAAGCATGAAGCATGATGATTTGGTTAAATTAGGGTCAAAGACCCCTATTTTTCTTCATCATCCTGATGCTTGTTTGGTTTTGTTCGTTTGTTTGTTTCTAAATAGACTCATTCAAGCAATGACATCTTTTTCTTTTTAAAATCACTTACTGTGGTTACATATCAGCCACAGTACTTATCATTACTTGTAGATATTGCTCATTCTAAGTTAGTGGGGAGAATATTAACATTTTGCACTTATCTTTTCAAATGAATGCAAAATTTGAAATATGCCTGAAAATGTTTAAAAAGAAAATTAAAGATGTTAAATATCCCACATTACAGGGACAAACCAAAGATTAAAAAAAGAAAAAAAAAAACCCATAGTTTAAATTTCCTGCCTATAGGGCATGCTACACCTTACACCCTCTTAAATTCCACATGTAATATAATTTATATTAAATGGGGCAGGTCCCAGCAGAAATTTGTACTGGCTCCAGGCAAAACAATTACTTTGATGTGCAAGTTTGAAAGCACTGGGGCTCTAGGTATGGGATTGACGTGCAGGCAAACTGTAGAAGACTTAGATATATTTACTGTTGGTAAAATTACTTAATTAATAAAATTATTGAATATAATGTTAACAAACTAAAATTAACTTATTCACTTTTATTAAAAATTAGATCAACAGCTTAAAAAGTATGAAAAATGAAAGGTACAGAGTATAGTAGTTTGCTAAGCGACAGTTTCCTAGAGAAGAAAGCAAAACAAATCCTCTGCCAGCAGAGTGTTTAGAACTAAACCTTTTTAAGATGATAGTAGGATACATCTTGTAAAGTCAATTACAGTGGAATTCAGGTGGGGCCAGCATACATCAAGATTACAATTCTGTAACAACAACAACAAACAAACAAAACAAAACACTTGCTGGAATTTGAGCACATCTCAGGAAGTTTTCATCCTGTCTCAAGAATTGGGCTCCAAAAAGTAAGCCTATTGGCATATGAGTACTTGGAAAGTAGGACAAACTTTCTTTTAACTGAAATCATGACAGAAAGCACAAACTTAGGAGTCCCTACTACATACATGCCCAAGAAAGTTGCTTAAGATGAAGTTTCTTTCAAAGCAGAAACCTATACAAACTATCACTGCATAGCGCCCCCATGGTACAAGGAAGAAGCTTGGGTCTGGTTTCCCTCATACTGAGAAGGCAAAGAGGAAAAAAAAAAATAAAGGGAAAGATAAAGGAAAGGAAAGAAGAAGGATGTGGGGAAAAAAGAAATATGTACGAGACATGAATAAGACTTAAGAGGTGGAAGGTATGAAATAAAATGGTGACAGAGAAACCAAAGAAGAGAACTACAATGTGTGAGGATATCTCAAAATGAGCCAATCACACCTGCCCAGTTTTCTGTGACTGGAAAAAAGGGGGAAGCCCAGGTATTACACAGGCTGCCATTTGCATTGAATGGCTGTTTGGAAGTTTGGTACAGGCAATCCAAGGAGTACTTTTATGACATACTATATTTCACCACTAAAAATGAAGCAAATGGTAACACGTCTCAGGTAAATTCTCAGTTCACCTGACTATCTAATTTGGTAGTCCTCCTACCCCCGCCCCCCTGGGAAAAAAATAGAGCATTCATTTCATCTTATTGCTTAACTGGCTGGTTCTGTATCTGTGGCAGGGTTGAGGTGGCTACTTTAGTAAAGTCCATAGAGTGATCATAGAATCTGGAAGGGACTGCCAACATAATGGCATTTAAGCCACGGAGGAGTGGATACCACCCAGAAGCAGGAGAAAGAGTGGAAATTATGTTGGAAACTCAGTGACATCATTACTATCCAGTGAGCTGCTTAATCCCATCTCTACCACTTCCCAGAACCACTCAGCCCAAACAGGATCGTTACCTAGAAACATCCTTACTGGAAAAATTAAGTGCTTGTCCAATAATTTCCTGTTAATGACCAATTTCCTTAAATGTTGATTTGTGTGCCTGTTAAGTGGTCACTATAGCTTTCTGCTCCCTGCTGCCAAATCAGTTTCATTGATGAAGAACTCCCACCAAAGAAAGGTCTTCTAGGGCCCTCCAAAGAGGAAGCATAGAGTGCTCTTTTAATTCCTCTATCATTTTCCCCTCATGGTTATTAATTGTTGAGTGATACTCTAACTTGGAACATACACTGTGACGCTGAGAACCCTCAGTATCTGACTCAAACCTTCTCCCTTTCAAGGACAGAACAATTCATGGGTTTGGCTTCCACTCATTTTCAGCCATTACCCTTTTACCTCTCTGGAGCAAGGTGTTAACCAACCTTGCCTAAGTCCTGGTACACTGTAAATTATCAGTAAATTGTGAAAGAAATACTGTTATCTGATGTTGAGGCATGGAGTGACTTTTAGACAATGATGGCTATGCCTAGAGTTGAAATACCTTATAAAAACATGGTTTTCTGACTTTGAACGTGATGGGACACCTGTAATCACAGCACCTCTGGAGATGGAGACCAAAAGGGCCATTGTTCAAGGCTATCCCTGCAGAAAGTCAATAGGACAACCATCTCAACTAACAGACCAAGCACGGTAGTTCATCTAGGATCCCAGCTTCACTGGAAACATAGGTACCTTTACCTATGTTACCTATATTGGTCCTAAGCAAAAGGCAAACTTCTATTCATGCCTCCAAAATAAGTAAAGCAGAAAGGGCTGTGATTATGGCTCAAGTAGCTGAAGAGCCTAGAAACCGAACAAACCAACTATAAAAATAAAGGCTTTCTACCTTCTTAGCTTTTAAACAAAGAAGAAAGAAAACCCTTGAAATTATTATTCTACAGAATTTTTGCAGTTTTTGCCATTTTTATTACCCTTGCCCCTTTCCCTCAGTCTCCTTTCCAGTGCCATCAACTGTAATCAGCATCAAACAAAAACTATGCCCAAAGTATAGTCCATGCATGATATCAACACACACAACCCCAAATCTAAGTCTCGATTGTAGGAGTATCAAGCTGTCTTCTCACTAAAGTGTACAAAGCCAAACCACATCCCAGCAAGTGAGTTCTGCCGAGCCTTTCCCCTCTAAAGCCACAGAGCCCACTAATAAGCACAATGATGTATATAAACACTTATTAATGAATGTTGCCAGCCCTCTGTAAACCAACTTTTTTAGGAACTGTCCTTTAAGGGCTCACATAAAAAAAAGCAACAAATCTGTATGTGCGTATAAGATGCTCTCCTCAGAGGCACTGACCCCTCTCGGTGACCCCTGACAGTGCCCTCACCTCTCTCACAAGACTTTCAAAAAAAAAAAATGCTCACCCTCCAGCCATTGTTACTTGTGACCTCATGGCAACTTCCTGAAATGAGTTTAGCTGCAGGCTGATGTCGAAAAGTTCAGGCACTATAAAAACTGGTTTACTGGATGCAAAAGAGAATTAGGACTTCAAAGCATTGTGCTCTGTCAAATTAAATTAACATATGGAACAGCAACTAAGCTATGATTGGTATTCATAGCATCAGCTCTTTGGTAAGGCTCTGACTGGCTTTAATGCAGTCACTCGTTCACTGTTTTAAGTGAACTACAGCTGACCTACCATGGTTCCTTAGAAGAATAGCAAGTGACCTGGAGAATATTTGTGTCAACAGCAAAATATAAATTACATGTGAGTGTGAGTTTTCTAACGTATAATAATAATATAGAGGGGTCTATAAGATACATAGATTATTCTTTTTAAAAAGATTATTTACTTCATATAGGCAAAAAAGGGGCAAGATCAACTCTGGGTAGTAGGATTAAGAGAAGAATTTCATTTAATTCCTTGTAGTTATATGAATAGCTTAAGAAAAACATATTTTAAGGAAAATATTACTATGTCACTATAAATGTACAAAAAGTACTATGCATCAATAGGGACCTGAATTTTTGTGTGCATTGATGACATTATGTGGCTGGTTTCAGAACAAGTACAGTTAGGGCTAATATGACCATGTGATATAGGTGGTCTTCATGCACAGACTTTGAAATGAGGTATTTTTAAACTTTTTAATTTTTCTAACTCAACTTAGAAACTGTAAGAGTGGATAAGCAATGTGTCACAAGAGTGAATTTTTTTCTGCAAGAGGAATTGGCTTCAAAATACAGTGAAATGCCATTGGAAAAATTTGGCAAAATGCAAACAAAACCAAATTGACCAAAGACTAATGAAAATGGCCATTTTGATTGGTCTAATTGGATGTGAATATTGATGATCATTTGCAATAAATACATGTTAGGCAGATACTCTACCCCTCAGCTATATTCCCAGCCTTATCTGCATTTGAAATTTTTAAATGTTAGTTTATAATTCATCTAATCAAAGGTAACTTGGCTATAGAGTTCTACATACTCGAGATGTTTAAGTTTCTAAATGTGCCATCGAGTTTGCAGACAATTTAATTCTCAAACAATGAAAGTAATTGTTCAAGCCATTTAAAAGATAGCATCGTTCAGAATCATCCAACCAACCTGTTGGGCATATTAGAATAATTTTTCTATACTTTGTTTTATTCATTCAAAAAATAGCATATACTTCAGCTGTAAGGTGGCCAAAAAATAATTAACAAGAAGTTGAGGAAGAGATGGCTTACACTATTGTCTTAATTTTAGATGTTTTCTAATGTGGAAAATAGGACACACCACATGTACATAATGAAAGAGATTACTTGTTATTTAGATAGTGAGTGATAAGTGTTAGATACTATTATTAAATGAATTGCTCTGCAACTTACAGTTATTAGGCAAATCTATAAATGAGAAGGAGATCCAGTCACTCAGGAAACTGTTTAAGTCAACACACATGTAAGTGTGTAGAAGCAGTTAAGTCCAGTTCCCTTTGGTCCTAGCCTCTCTATTCATGAGTTCTATGACCTTATATAAATCCCAAGATTCTGTAGCTCAGAATTTCCTCGGAAATGAAGTTCATGATTTAGGATTCTGAGTGAATAAGTGGTCCTTTGGCAAATTAAACATTCAAGATATTCTCATTACTACTCATGATTACCCCTATGAAAGGCATCTGGTTTTCTTATTCACTATTATTGGCAAATCAAACTCCCTCTCCCTCAAATAAAACATTTCTTCTTTGTTTCCATGAGGAAATCAAGCTGCTCTAGGTAGTGAGCATGAATCCAAAGTTGCTAGTGTTAAGTCTTATATAATTAGAGCAACAAAAATCTGCAATCTCCTGATTATCTACCAAAACCTGCATCTCCACTAATGAAGAAGCCCCAAAATGGACAGAACTGTGAGTTAATCTATGATTTAATCCATACTTTTTGGAGGGGATGAAGGGACACTACCCTTAAAATACAAATGATCTTTCTAGGTCACCCATGCAATATTGGACAAGGCTGTCAGAAATATTTTGCTAATATTTGACCTAAATAAATACTCACTTTCTCTCTCTTTTTTTTTTTGCTTTCTTTCTTTTCTTTTCCTTCTTTCTTTTTTCTTTTCTTTCTTTTCTCTCTCTTTTTTTTTTGTTGGTTATGAGGCTTGAACTCAGGGCCTGGGCACTGTCATTTAGCTCTTTTGTTCAAGGCCAGTGCTTTACCACTTTGAGCCACTGCCCCATTTCTGGTTTTCTTGTGGTTAATTGGAGATAAGAATCTTGCAGGCTTTCCTTCACAGCTGGCTTTGAACCATGATCCTCAGAGCTCCGCCTCCTGAGTAGCTAGGATTACAGGCATGAAATACTAGCACCCAGCTTATATTCACCGTTTCTCCTGGATCCATCTAAAGTGGTTCCCGTTACCCAGGGACACTGTATGCTGCCTGCTCTGCCCTAACTGCCCCAGCCACCCCGAGGGTGCCCATCTGCTATGTGGATTCATCATGTCTAGCTGTCCTGAAGGTGTATTTTAGTCCCCCGCTCAGACCATTTTTCCTGTGAGCATCTGCCTGTCTCCAAAGTTCCCCCCATAGCTTGCAAGTTAGGTTGTTTCAAAAAGATGACTACAACAATTGATTTTTTTGTTTTTTAAATCTTACACTTTTCTTTCTTTGCTAGCCTACATGGACCATAGATACATTCAGCTTTTGTAGGTTGATTTTCTTTTTTGGGGTGATTTTCTTTTTTTTAGTGAAGTGAAACAAACCAGTTTTTTAAAAAAACTGGTTCTGAATTATGTGTTTTGTGAAAATATATAAACAACTCAATATTCAGTGAAATATGAAGCCAATAAAAGGAAATGGTATTCTTTATGACATAACTCATTTCATGGTGTTCGTTTCTTTAAGCCACAAACTCACAGGCATAGGCATGTAACTGTGTCTTTGGATCAATATTTATAGTAATGTACTCTCTTATTTATATCATTCTTCAGTTTGCTTTATTTTCTTTCTAATCACATGGCACACACACATATACAGCTCTCATACATACCACATACACACATATACATGTATGTATACACATAGGCATGCAGTTGTGTCCTTGGACCAATATTTATAGTAGTATACTCACTCTTTATTATATCATACTTCAGCTTGCTTAATTAATTTTCTTTCTAATCCCATGACCTTGTTTATATGACCATTTTCCTTTCCAAAATTCAGATGTACAATTTTGAGCTAATATTTGCATCTAGCATGCTATAATTTTGTCTAAGACAAGTTGGATTTGTCTTGGGCCACACTGTTGAGTTTAACTATTAATTTGACCCAGCAATTTTGACCTAGCATCCACTTCCAAAATTGGGTTATACACAAGATGGTCAGTGGGATCAGACTGTGGTTCTCTCCTTTCTCCTGGAAATGGAAAGATACCAGAGTATCCCATTGTACGTTCCGTTTCCTCTTATCTGGGCAGCTGTTTTCTCATACTGCACTATCTCTTGCAGAAAACGGATCTGACCACACAGCTGTCACTGAGTTTTGTTCGCACACTTGTTGAAAAGCATTTCCCTGGGTTCAGTGTGTGTTCAGTGATAATATACGAAGGAACAGATTTTCGTTTCTTTTCTTTTTCAGCAGTTCTTGTGGTTAAAAAATATATATTTTCAGGAAAGACTGAATTTTTGAGTCATAATGACTCAAACTCAAGTTCTCTCTCTTTCATTTATTATAAGCATAATTTTGTGTCCAATGTTTCAATTTTATGTAAAATGGAAATATTAGAAGCTTTAAAAGATTAGTTTTAAGGACTGTGTCTTATGTGGAATGTAGCCTGTAGCAGCTGTTCACACTTGTTGATTTAACATTTTTGTTCTAGAAACAAAAAAATTCCCATTATCAGTAGCCTTCAGAGGCTTAAACCACTCTTAAGAAACTGGATTTGGTTTTTTTTCCTTTTTCTACTTTTTCAGAATGAAAGAAAAAATCTTTAAAAATTGGTTGCTCTATATGCTGAACCAACATTTCAATCTGACTTAGAAAACAAAAACCAAGCCATTTGTATCTGCTCAGAGCCACAAAGTTTGGTATACTGCAGGCTCTTAAAAATAAACCGAATACATATGTGAAAATGGAACCACAACTGGAGGGGGAACCTGGAGCTGGGGAAATGGTGGAGAATGGTGGAAAGCGTGACAATGATCAAGATGCATTGTACTAATATGCTGATCTGTTGGATTGAAACTCGTTGGAACAACTGTTTAAAGATAATTTTTTAAAATCTTAAATAAAACAGGATTTTTAGTTAATGAAAAGTAAGTGACTACCACTATCAATTTTGACTATGCCTGAAACCATTCTGTGGTTCTTGTAGAAAATATTTAATTTTTGTAAATATATCACTGTATTTCAGACATACTTACCTAGTCAGATTTTCAAAAACAAAACAGGTTGGAGGAAAGAGCTTTTCTCTCTTAGGATTTTGTATGTGTGCATGAGTGTGTATATTGTTCATTCTATTTGAAAAGTTCTGTTGGTGACCTTGGGCTAGCAAAGATCTAAAAATAGAAGTCAATAGAAAACTCTGGAGGATTTATGGATTCAGGTCGTAAGACTTCCATTGTCTTTCATTACCTGGTAATTTTTAATACCAGATTGTAGGAGGGAAAAAAGTGCATGTGTGTATATGTGTGTGTGTGTATGTGTATGTATATGTATATAGAAGTATATACATATATATACATATATATGCATATATACAAATATATATACATATACTTCTATATACATATACATACATATACACACATACATATATACACATATAATACATACATATATATGCACATAAGTTGGTTGTGATAGAAAGCATGCAAACATTTTACAAATAATAATGAAATGTACAGTACTCCATTCACAGATTCCATACATTTGCTATTTAGTGAAAAGTTCACCATCAGATTTTATAATTCTGTAACCAATAATGGTATCATAGAATTAGACCACAAACAGAATGCTTGATTACTATTTAATTCAGCAAAGAAATAGCCCATGTCATCAAGAAGTGAATACAATTCCAACATGAGCACTGGTTGGTATTTTTGTGAGAAAGTGGAGTTAGAACTCTGCTCATTCATCAATAATGTACATGTGACTCCTTCACTGAATGGGAGAATATTTTTAAATTTTGAAGAATGTTTCCTCAATTTTTACCGTGTTTCAGTCACAAAGTAAAGAGTACAAATACAGCACTTACTTTTTTTTAGTTTACCTGAATTATTAAAATGCCTTCAATTATTTTATTGTCTAGATAAGCACTAGCACTATAACACTAGGTTAAACCCATTTTGTAGCATAGGTCAATTTTTGTGGTGTGAAAGCTGTTTTGTTTCAAGCTTCCATTCTATTATCACTGAACACAGAGTTAGAAAGGCACAAACAGTGTGCACACTACCATGTAACACTTTCTATATAGATATAATGTACAAAGATAACTCAAGGGCATAGTAATATCAAAAACAATAATTTGGAAACAATGAGCTTTGAATGTTACCTTTATTTTTCATGTAATTTATTTAATTATAATCTTATATACATTAACTCTTAAATAATGGCTATGTTTAGCAACCAGCTCACGAAATTCCTCAAAGTGTAGCTTTTGGTTCCAATCAGGCTCTCACATCCAGAAAAAGAAATATCGTTCTTAAAAATCAGCCTCAATCATGAGTAACAAAATTTAGTGAGTCTTTGGAAATAACTATAAAAATTGGGATAATTTTGTTCTTAGTTCTTTTTCTTTCTTTTTCTTTCTTTCTTTGAGAACAGGGAGAAATAAAATTGTTGCTATAGTGTTATTTAGTATCCTTAGACAAAGTTCCTACTGTGAGCTAGATGTGGCTGCCAAAAGGAAAGATTGGGTTGGCTCCTACCTGAATCATGCTCAAGACTATGATAAGCTCTTCACCAGAAACAAATCCTACCTGGCTTGAAAGCCCCTTGGAAAGGAATTCTGGGGAGAAGATCCTGGACATACCCCCGGGACAAAATTAAGCCATGATAGTAGTCATGATCCACTTTGCCACAGAAAATGTGGCAAGTCCATAACGAGTACATCATGCACAAATTTCAAGTGCAGTAAGGTGATACTAGACAATGCTGAGACTAGTGCTAAGATTAGTCCTCTCTCTGGAAGATTAGGTAGCAAGCAATGTCAGAAATAATCCAAGCGATTTGTCCCCCCCATCTGTCTGTCTGTCTGTCTCTCTCTCAAATACACACACACACACACACAAATGCTTTTGTTGATTACAAAGTAAATAGAAGCTAATTTTCTCATTGCAAAAATAATCTAAATTGCTTACACAAAATAATCTGAAATAAGTAATTACCCTATCAGTTATGGTTCTAAAAAACACAGATTATTTGTATATCTAAGACAAAAGGGTGGTTCCTCAATGTTTACTGTGTTCCAGTCACAAAGGGTACATATATAACACTTTTTAAAATTCGTTATAAGTTAAATTCCCTACATAAATGCCTTGATAACAGACCTTGAGTAGTAGAGAGCCTCTAATGTCAGGAAGCTACTTAGGCGGCAACATAAAATGTGTGCGTGACTTCAAGGTGGAGCTGGAAATAACATTTCTCTTAAAATGCAATGGGCCATTTGTAAATTAAAATAGAAACATCCAGAGATGAAATACCCCTAGTTTTTTTTTTTTTAATTTAATTTAATTTTATTTGTGAACATACTGTACAGAGGAGTTACAGTTACATGGGCAGGATAATGCGTACATTTCTTACCAAGCATTGCAGCCTCCTCCTTTGTTTACCCTTCACATCCCTTCCCAGCCTCCCCCCTCCCCCCCTAATCCCAATCCTTCTCCTCCCTAGTTTTCATCACAAAAACTATGTAATCTGGGAATCCAATTCCTCAGAATCCCTTCCTTGGAAGCAAGTTGAGGAGTAGTGTAGGATGTCTAGGCTGTGGACAATAGTGCACAATGAAGCAGCCTTTTGCTAATCAGCAGTCGGAAAGATGTCCAGAATGTTTCTACTGATATTCCTAAAGTCTCTCTCTCTCTCTCTCTCTCTCTCTCTCTCTCTCTCTCTCTCTCTCTCTCTCTCTTTCTCTCTCGTCAGTAGTGTGCTTGAACTCTGGGTTTGGGCACTGTCCCTCAGCTCTTCAGCTCAAAGCTAGTGCTCTACTACTTGAGCAATAGTGCCACTTCCAGTTTTCTGGTGGTTTATTGGAGATAAGAGTCTCATGGGCTTTGTTGCCCAGACTGGCTTTGAACCGTGATCCTCAGATCTCAGCCTCCTGAATTGCTAGGATTACAGGTGTGAGCCACCAGCACCCGTCTAAATTCTCTTATCTAGAAAGAGTTCCAAGCCTTCATTTCTCCATATTCTATCTTGTCATAATTCAGAAAATATCCTTATTATCATATCACAAAGTAGACTTAACAAAGTGTGTGTATGTGTGAGTACATGTATGCATGTCCCATAATAGATAAGAAAGAAAATGTTAAACAGAGAAAAGTTCGGACCAGAAGTCATCACAGGAGACAAAGGAAAATGTTACATGGAAAGGACTTGCTCCCAAATGTATCCTGAAGTATGATTCCATATAAGAATATTTGGAAACATTTGGATATTTGGAGCCATGAAAAGATGTAGTAAGAAGAGCAGAGCCAATGCAATTTGCCAGACAGAACTGGAATCTAGCACCACTACCCTTTCACATTATTAATTCCAAGTGCCCCTGTGCTTCAGCTTTAAAAGAGGAATAATCATAACACGATTTCACAGGATCACTAGAAAGATTGAGGGTAAAGCAAAACCAAAGGCTTGATACTCAACGTATATGGTACCCATTGGTGATTACCATGGATATAAATAAAATTTAAGCCATGAAAGGCTGTCATCTATGTTCAGTTAAACATATGATAAAGCCTTTAACTATTAAGTAACAGATGCTTTTTGAATGGGGAAAAAAACCTAATACCTCATTAGAACTTTTGTAGAACTTGCTGTAATAAAACTTTCACGCTAACCAAAGCAGAGTTCTGTTGAGACTTAGAAACTCCATTTTTTCCCACTGAAAAGTCATTAAAAAGAGATCTAAACACAGGACTAATGTCTAATAGTGGTTATCATAGTAACAACAACAGCAACAACAAAACTGAAAGAAAATGAATAAAAGAGTATCTCTATAGAAAATACTGATTTTCTACCCTGCTGCCCAATTTTTTTCTTCATTCAACTTACAGTACCTGTGTATTTAAAAACTGCAGTAGGGATTTGGGTGCTATTAAATAGCAATACCACATCTTAGCTGGGAGATGAAGCTTGGTAGCATGCTTTTTACCTAGTAAGAGTCTGACATTCATAAGTAAGCAAGTCATACCAAGTTAAAATGACGAGCTGGTACTGATGATTTTTGCAAACCTAAAGATGTTGTACTGCCTTGCCCCATGGGTAAACTATTTAACTTTCTTATTTCTTTGGGAGAAAGGATAAAAAAATGTTCTTCACCAACATCCCTTATCAGGACTCTCCTTTTAAATTTTGAGCACCATTTTGTGCACTTACTTGCTTTGTGTGCCTCTGGACATTTTCTTTTCCTTTCTTTTTCCCCCCTGCCCTCTTGTCTGAGACCCAGTATACAGATGCAACGTGAGAAAATGCATTGAAAGGAAGTAAACTCTCTACTAGGATTTCCTAAACTCTATTATTTACAAGTTGCACCTCAGAAATTTAAATTTCAAATAAGAAATATTTTCTTCATTTTTTTCAAAAACTTACAACATAAAACTGCTCATATCTTCTTCAGTATTTGGTATCAGTTCTTCATTAGCAAATAGTGCTATGTCATTGAAGATTATTCAAAACAGTTACTTTTCACGTCTTTAGTACTGCAGGAACCAGATTTTCAATTTACCCATTTTTTTCATTCTTCTTGAAAGCAAATAAGAACCGACGTAGCAGTGATAAATTGCTCTAGTAAACCTGACACTGGAAGCATAGCCAGAGAGGTACCAAGAAAAGCAGAATCAGATTGTTAAGTATTTGTTGCCACAGACTCATTCATCTTAACTACTAGATATTTTCAGTCATTACATGCCAGCACTTAAGAAATTCTTTAAATCAGATTCTTCATGCCGTGTTCCTCCAATGTTTAATCAATTAGGAAAACACAGCTCTCTCTGCAGGCTATAAAGCTACTGTAGATCAGGTTATAGAATCATCATGTGTCCAACAAAGGCCTGCAATTGGCCATTGACTTTCAAGCAGCAGCAAAGGTCAGAAGATCTGCTTCTAGAAATGGCCATGCTGCACAAGCACACACACACACACACACACACACACACACACACACACACACACGTACATTCATAAAAAGACAGAAGAGGAAAAGACTAAGAAGAAGGGGGAAAAAGAAAGAGAAAAAGAAAGAGATTGAGAAAGCAACACACCTCCCAACAACAGCGGCCTTGTGATCCCTCTGGTAATGTTACCCAGTTTTGTTTATCATGAAAAGATCCCATTAATGCCTCAGTCCCATCAAACAGCAGACCAAGTCCATGAATGGCACCTATCAGAGCCCAGGGTAAATCCAATGATTAGAGGGAATTCGCCAAAGGGCCTTTGTAGCTGAGAAAAATGCCTACTCTGGGGAGGAATGCAGAAAATTCCTGGGAGCACAGGCCCCTCTTTGTTGGCAGTCTGGCGGTATTCTGGAGCAAATAAAGGGACAAAAATGGGATCTTAGATGCAATGAACATTTGAAGAAAATGGTTTTCAAAGACCTCCTTGAAAAATTCCTTTTAACCACCCCCACCCCCTCCCTGCACCAGGAAAAAGAAAAAAAACAAAAAACAAAAAACAAAACTATTGCTCTGATAAAGATGAACCACAGAATTTCTACCCAAACCACCATCATATAGTATTGCAATCCTCAGCAATTCTCAATGGGAACAGTTTCACTCAGATCTTCTTTGTCCTGCTGAGTTTCCTGGTTAAACAGTAAACCAAAGTTAAAGCTTTACAAATAGGAATACACACACACACACACACACACACACACACACACACTGACTACCCTCAACTTTACTGATTAGAATAAACTGAAATTGGTCATAACATGAAAGTAACAGGTATGAAAATAGAGACACATATAATAATACATTGGGTGAATTAAACCAGCCTGGGATCACAACAAAGCATAGAGAAGATGCTGAGCAATCACCACAGTCCAAACAGGTACATACCACAAACTAGAAAGAAAAGCTGCCCAGCAGACTACATACATACAGTAAGGAAAGGAAGATAAGTAAGGCCTAGGGACCAAGCTTTGCTTGTTTCTACTTCTGTAGAAAATCAATACTTGTTCATTAAAACCCCATAACTAATGCAGGCAAGCAGACACATCTATATATCTTTTTTTAAACTGTGCAGTGGTATAAGCCTATCTGAACATGCAAAAGGAGCAAAGGACCTACTATATACTTTCTTTAGTACATTTTTTACAGAGAAAACAAAACCATTCATTTTTTTGTTTGTTTGTTTGGTGGGAAGAAGCCAGAATCATAGAGAATGAATCAAAATCTTTAGGGACAATGGCTTTTTAAAACGTTCAGGCTTAGGGAGTTATCAGCAAGGCATTCGATACAGCTGAATTTCTCATTTTTTTTTTTCCTCAAAAGGATTTCCCCCTCCCCAAACCTTTTTAAGGCCCAAACAATTTTAATGACTTTTCTGAACAATGTGCCCCTAAGTGTAATACCTTTCCTCATAAATCTTGTTATAGACTTATTTTATGTTCCATTTTAATGTTTGCTGGGTTGAGGGAGAAGCAAAGTAATAATCATGTAATTCTAGTTGAAGGTTTTCCTCCCCTTTCCTGGGCTGAAGTCTAATAAAATATTATTTATTTGCATCTTTGGAGAGCTATTCACTAACATTTTTCAAAACCATAGTAAAGTGGTCGCAAAGGTGGTGTCTTTATTGCTTTGCAAATGTTGTTCATTTTACTATTTGTTTTAAATGCCATTTTACTGGTACCAGCGGATTTACATTAGAAAGCTATATTAGGATGCTATTTAGGGTGTGCATAACAAATGGAAACCGTTGGGCTGTGATTCCCCACACTCCCTTCTTGTTCGTGCATATAACCATATAAAACACTTCTCCCAGACTTCCCTTCCAAATAATTGAGCATACATAATTGTGGGGTTATTGCACCACTGTTTATGGCCAACCTTGCCCTTTCCTCGGAATTACGCCAATAAGTTTCTACCTGGGGGTGGACTCCCATAAAGTTTATACATCTGTGTGCCAAAAGGGAGAGGTCAATTCTGCTTTTGCATCATTAAATATATAGTTTTGCAAACACTAATGAATACAATACATTCTCAATATATATAATGGCTTGAAAAACAATTGACATACTTTCCTGATGCATTTTGCAAATTTCCTCCTATGTCTGGACTGAGGAAAAAAAACCCTTTATTATTGTTATTATTATTATTATTATTAGAGTGCTTATGAATAAAATGCTTCATTTTGCCAATGAGGTAAAAAAATCCATTTGAAAGAAAAGTCCAGAGCGGAAATAAATTTCAGCATAGAATGAAGTGCATGAATGACCCCCGACTCAGAATTCCCAATAAACGGAGTGAGTGCATCTCTCTACCACTATAGAGTTCTCTGAAATCTTGCCAGACACATAAATCCTGGAAATATCTTCTAAAAGATAAGAATGAGCTTGGAAAATGGATCATCAAAGAAATATGCAGTGCCAATAAAATAAACCACACACATATACACAATTTTCATTTACCAGATCCTCTTTCACAAACCTAGCAGATGGTAAGAGTTTTAAGACTAAGTTTTTCAAACTGCAATCTGATTTTTCTATTTAAACCAGAATCCTGAGCATGTTAAAATAAATGCAGTGGTTAGGATGCAAAGAGCAGAAACAGATAACCACACTCACATTAAGTTGGCCGATAGAAGTGAAGAAATAAGGACTATGAATTCCAAACATGATACCAGTTGTGTGATTCTTTTAGATGACCACGGTCTTTTTTTTAATGAATTAAAAATATCATCACATACACCTCACTTTCAGTCAGTGACTTTTTGGGGTGCTCTGAGCAAAATCAACACAAGACTGTGTATAGAACAGCTGCCCTGTGAAGAACAGACTCCAAATAAAGTGGAAAATCACACATCAGTCTTGCTCTTTTCCTCCCCACTTAAACTATTCTCAACTTTTCCTTTTGATCCTCATCCCTCAAATTGGGCCAGTAAAACATTTGAAACCTAATTCTTGGAACAACAGCTGTAACTCTCCTCTTTACCTGCAGAGACCATTCACACTGTGACTCATGACTCACAGGATAGCCCTAACTGTGAAGGCAGAGGTCAAATGGAAGGATCTTAAAAGACATTGTTCTACGTTTGCTGAGAATGGAAAGAGTTTCAGAAATAAGTTCTCTTTTATAAATTACTAATACAAAAGAGGACTGAATGCTACTTTCTTTAAGAAATACTTTTCCCCTCATGAACTATCTTTTCAGGGAGAAAAAAAAAATCACTGTGAAGATACTAAAAACTATCATCAAAGATTATATTCTGTTTTCATGTTTGTCTTTGTTTTGTTTTGTTTTTCCCAAAGGAATCCAATTTAGATTCTGCTTATACAATGTCAGATTGTGAAGTGCACTGTCATGACAGATCTTGTCATGAAACCCAGTGCCTGGGATTTTCCTGTGACCACACCTCCTGGAGAGACAGTAGATGCTGCTGTGAACAAAGTGTGTCTTGCTGTGGCCCTTGAAGGTACTCTATATTAACAGCAATTAAAGGGCTGAGATGTAATTTCACCCTCCTTCATGCAGGGCCTGCCTCACCTTCAACAGGAAATGGGGCCTGAGTCAGTGGGGCATGACAATAATAGGAGTCTGTGACCAGCATGCAGTGCAGCCATGGTATAAATCTGTCATAGACACACTCGCAGAGGAAGAGGGACTTCCACACACTGCAGTCTGTACACTTTTTGATGCAGATACAGATTTATGGCACACGGGAAGCCGAGGGCCTTTGAGCCAAAGGGATCCTGTGAATCAAGGCCATTTTGTAGGTTTCCGCCATTCCAGAAACAACTACACATTTATAATTGTGCTTGAAGTCAGCCTCCTTCCAGCCCCAGGAGGCAGCACCATTTGGTTGAAATAAAACCAAGGACTTTTCCCAACAGCTGGCCAGCTCTAGTTTTAAGTTTTAACAACAGGATGAATGGATTGAGGACTGTTTAAAGGATCAAAAAGCATTATGCCAGACATTCTGAGACCCACTCCCCAACAAGGCAGCTCCCATGTATCACATTCATCCCAAGATGATGAATCCATTTTGAAGACTTCCCTTGCTTTGTTCCCCCAACACAGATGACTCTTTCACCAAGATACTTAAAAGTGATCCAGCTGAAACCTCAAAGAAATGTCTCAAAAATTTCAGGAAAGCAAAGTCCTAGAGGGGTGGGGGGAGGGCAGGGAAGACAGTGAGAAATAAATAGGGGGGGGGAGTCCCAGAGATGGTGTTAATTAATTAAAAACACAGTTTCAAAGCATCCCTAATAGAAGACTTCCTCCGTGCAGCTAGTATGTGATTCAGGGGGTGACTCAAGCAATAAAATCACAGTTGGTACGACTCTTGTTGTGCTGGGCAGGCCAAGTTCAATATTTTCCCTGTGAGGCATGCCTGTACTATAAAAAGAATGTGATGTTTGAAAATGAGTGTCCCTGCTTTCTGTGTGCTGGCATTAAAAGCCCCTCCTCGCCCTCCTGCCACATTTCAGGAGTACAGTATGAATCACAATCATGTGACGAACATCTCCTTGCCAAATTCTTTCAGGCCGCAACCATGGTGTGTTCCCTCTTAGGTCTCTGCCAGCAGCCTTTGTCTCCCAGCCAAGAGCATCATTGTGAGTGTCGGTGGAGAGGCAGAGTGCTCGGCTTTGGATTCACCACGGAGGAGACAAGGAGGCACATGATTGTAAACACTGTAATTGCTGAGCTGACAAAGTGGGTGTGTGGGGGGGAATGAAAGCGGGGAGGGGAGAGAAAAGTCAGCTGAGAGAAGGAACAAACAGGCTGCTGAGAAAAGATGAAGCCCGTGCGCGCGCGCACACACACACACACACACGGGGCTTTTCTTCTTTTTTTTCTTTTTGGAGGGTGGTCTCTGTTGTGCTGGCATGGAATTGAGTTCTTGAGATCTGTACTCTCATTTAATTCTCCTGACAAATGGTCATGGGCGCTGTGCCCGAGAAGGCTGGGCTGCAGTTATTAGATAAGTGACTTGTAGGCACATGGCTAAGGGAGGCAGAGTTTAGACTGGAACCCAACTTCATGTCCTTGTCTCTCCCTTGTTTATCTTGCCACTTCTCATTTTGAAACTCAGATGTGGAGAAGCCAGAAAACTGCTTGGGCTTTTTACTATTTAAACCATTTTCTTAACTACAATGGGTCCTTAAACATCCATATTATCACTTTCAACAAGGCATGTGTATGAAAGCTAGTTGTCAGCCAGATTCAGAGTCATAGGGCCAATCTTCCACAGCCCTGACCACAGAACCCACCCCCCAGTCTAACCATTGTCCACAAATGCATCTCCAGGGTCACCACGGGAACTGGGAGAGTGCATGGAGGAAAATATTATTGTAGTTCAACATCATGAATCACTACTGATGGAACCACTCAAAGTTTATCCCCTACTTACATCTGCATTTCCTTTGTATTCATTTATTGCTGTGGTTAACTACAGATTAATCGACTTGCCAGTTTTCTGGCTGAGTCTCTTGTAAGCATTGTCTGGCCCCAAAGAAGCAGAAATAGATCATGAAACTAGAAAGCTCTCTGGAAATATATAATGCTTGTTTATCCCAGTCTTCCTGAGTGCCTTGTTAGGTACAGAATTTGTGGCCAAGAGATAGGAAGATAGCATGGTCCAAGGGATGGAAGATGAAAGAGAGTAATATTCAATGCATAAGAAAGAATAAAGATGAAGTAAAATAATCCACTCAATTTCCACCCAACCCAAGGAAGGCTCAACTGTTTGTGAAATTCTGATGGACCTGAGGCAGGGGTCTGGGGGAGAGGAAAACGTGAGGGAGATGATGCTCATGTTCATGGTTTATGTGGCTTCAGTCAGCTGCCAAAATGATTCAGATCCTAAACAGAATTATACAAGTAAGGGATTCTGAACAATCCACTTCTTTCCATTGACCAAATCACAATTGTGAAAAGACGATGTAGAATTTTGGAAAGGTTCAAAACCAAGACCTATTGATTTTTTTCAGCTAATCATTCATTCAAGAAACACAAACAATGAAAACAGGGGTTATACCATGGGGGAAGAACATACAAGAAGAGAACCAAAAAAAATTACATAGTATACTATAAGTACATTAAAACAACAGCAACACCTCTGTGTCCCTATCTTAAATGGTCAAATGTACATAGCTTTTAACCTTTTCTGTTTGTCCCCCTGCATCTTGTATATACATTTTTCTAATTTGGGGAGGGGAAGGGAAATAACAAAAAGCTGAAATAAGGATACAGACTGACCCATTTTAACAATGAGATGTGCAAGACACTATGTTGAAAACAAACTTTACAACTTTCGGGGGAAGAGGGGGAAGTTGGGGAGTTGGGGAGCGAAGGGATGGTAGGAGAAAAACAAAGGAGGGGGTAACAATGCTCAATAGGAAATGTACTCATTACCTTATTCATGTAACTGTAACCCCTCTGTACAGTATCTTTACAATAAAAAAAATATATATATTAAAAAAGTAAAAAGAAACACAAACAATCTAGCAGTGACGTCTTAGTCTCAGTGTCAAGAACTGGTCATTATCTCTGTCCTACTGGAATTGAGTTTGTTGGGGTAATTCAATGAAAAGAGTGCCTATACTTAGTAACTATTAACTTTGTAGTACACTACTTATTTGCTTTTTAAAAAATATTTATTTTTTATTGTCAAGGTGATGTACAGAGGGGTTACAGTTACATAAGTAAGGTAACAAGTACATTTTCTTGTCAAACTTGTTACCCCCCTCCCTCATTTTTCTCCCACTTTCTCTCCCCCATGGCCCCCTCCCAAAGTTGTACAGATCATTTCCACCATACTGTCTTGTGAGTATCGCTGTTGCATTGGTTCACCCCTTGCCCTTTGGCTCACTATTTTGTTATTCCTCTTCCCTTCCCCAATTCAGATAGACATATATACAATACCCAAGGTACCAAAATCAAATATAGTGACAAGTGATAAACCATAGGGAGAAGAACATATAAAAGAAACAAGAAATCATATAGTACATTAAAAACAACAACAGCAAAGAAAAACCTTTTGTGTCCATGTCTTAGAGTTTATTTCACTTAGCATCATCTTATATGGTATATGTACACAGACATTGAGCTATTCTGCTCATCTGCTAAGATTATCCTATACGTATACTAATTATTGCAAATAAGGGAAACCATAGGACCTATGTTTCTTTGAGTATGGCTTATTTCATTTTTTCCAAGTCTTTCCATACAAATGTGGCAGTGTCATTCTTTCTAATGGAAGCATAGAATTCCACATTTTCTTAAATCCCCAAAAAACAAATCATCAAAGAAACAACTACCCCATTAATAAGTGGGTTAAAGACTTAAAGAGAGACTTCTCTGAAGAAGAAATAAGAATGGCGGATAGACACGTGAAAAAAAGCTCAACATCTCTGGCCATAAAAGAAATGCAAATCAAAACAACATTGAGATTCCACCTCACCCCAGTAAAAATGGCTATAATCAATAAATTTAATAACAACAGATGCTGGAGGGAATGTGGCCAAAAAGGAACCCTACTGCACTGTTGGGAGAGTAAACTGTTCAACCACTCTAGAAAGCAATATGGAGGTTTCTCAAAACACTAAACATAGAGGTCCCCTATGACCCAGCAATCCTACTTCTGAGCCAAATGACCACAAACAAAGCCATACTAAAGCTACCAACACAACTATGTTTATCACAGCATTGTTCAACATAGCTAAGGTATAAAACCAACCCAGATGCCCCTCTTAGATGAATGGATTAAGAAAATGTAGTATATATACACTATTTTTTGAGACTTGGATAACTCCAACTTTGCTATCGCTCCACCACTTTGAGCCACAGCTTTACTTCCAGTTTTTGTGGTTAATTGGATGTTAAGAGTCTCACAGACTTTCCTGCTTGGGCTGGCTTCGACCTGTGATCCTCAGATCTGTCTCCTGAGTAGCTAGGATTACAGGAATGAGCCACCAACACCCAGCTAGCTTGGTGCTTTTGTTGATGAAAATTAGCTCTGAAGAATTTATGAGCCCTTTGTTACTTTTACTGCTCTCTGGGTTGATGATACTCTTTGAAGGACGCTTATTTGTAGCAATTATGGAACCAATAAAACCAAATAAGAATGTGTAGGCAAGACAACCTGAGTTTTCTCTAGTGAAAAAGGCAAGAGAATGTTACAGAGTATTCTGCTCTGTAAGAAAGATCTACTGCATAGGACTAGGATGAAGGAAGAAGCAGATGGTCAACACCATCTGCCAACCTGCCTGGCTCCAACAGTTATTAGCTGTTGACTTTCCTAACAGGTGACTTACTTCTCTATGCTTCATTTCTTCAGTAGCAGAAGGGTCGAGCTCACTTGTTATTTCAGGAGAGAAATAAAATCCTCAGGATAGCTTTGATATGTACTTTCCCATGACCTAATCCACATTCCAACTAAGGTTTGTCAACCACTACCCACCTACCTCTTTAAAGTCACAAGCCCCATTCATTCATCATTCCCTAAAGGCTGGATGCTTTTCCTTGTTACCTTGTACTGCTCTCAGTTGGTATTCTTAGAATGGGAACTGTCGAGAACATACATTTGCTTATATCTCTTAGTAGATACACTTGGATATATACTTAGTGAACAAGTGGGGGAAAGCCTTTTCCTTTGTGGGGAACTTCTGAGAGAAGAGGTAATATTCCTGTTGTGTCAAGTAGTCTTATAAAAATCCAAATGAAAGAAATCATAAATATCTCATCAGATACTGAAGTTCATGTGACAAAGGTAATTAAAAAGTTTAGGAGGTTCAAATGGGCTCCATGAATATTCTTTTAAGAAATGTTTAATACTTCGGGTATGTTGGTATGGATAGGAGTAGGTAGGTAGTAAAATTCAGAAGTGAAATGAAGCAAGGTAACAAGCACATAGTCCTTTGCTGCTAGTGTGGACCAAGAAGGCAGCTCACTCACCATCTCAGTCAGTAATAACCTCAGGCAAACCAGCTGCAACTCTTACAGTTGGTGTGAAAGCTGTGGTGTGTCTACACATGCATGTACATGGTAGATGTGTGCATGAAAGAGAGAGAGCTGAGAAGAAATGCTTACTGATTTAATGAAGGTGATCTTAAAGACATTAATGCTGGGTGCTGGTGGTTCATAGCTGTAATTCTAGCAACTCAGGAGGCTGAGATGTGAGGATTACAGTTCAAAACCAGCCTGATGAGGAAAATCTGTGAGACTCTTATCTCCAATTAAGCATTTAAAGAAAAACAGGGGAAAAGCTCAAGGACAGCAGTCAGGCCCTGAGTTCAAGCCCAAGTACTGGACACACAAGCACGCGCGCGCACGCACACACACACACACACACACACACACACACACACACACAAATGTGCTGAACTCAAAGGCAATGAAAGATAGAATAACTCAAGTGTTGTTCTTCAAAGGAAAAATTAATGTACTTATTAAAACTATACTGGCTACCAATAACTTACCTTAGAAAATACTAGTGCTCAACTTCCAAAGAATCTTTGCTACTTAATAGCTCAGATAAAGAAGTTGCTATATTCTTTAAGATATTTAGAGTCGCTTAGGTTCTTAAGTATTGTATATTTTTCTTAATTCTCTTCTGTGTATTGACTGGATGGGATGCCAATTTTAGAAATATTAGCTAAGGAAAGATCTTCATTGTCTTCCTTGAACTGGCTTTAGAACAAGTCCTCAAACTCTTCCATCTCTGAAATTTCACAGTAAAATATCATTTGCTGCATGGAGGGGCCATCTGTGTAATGAACTCTTCTTGGAAATGGCATCATATAAATTGCTAGATAAATAGAGTGAGGTAATTGGCCCTGGACAATTCTGGGCCATGGGGGAACGTGCATTACTTTCTAAATGAGCTCAAAGTTATTAAAAGCCTCACAAATTTCATAACCTATAGTTTAAGAGAGTGCTGCTTGCTAGTTAAGGAGTAATTGGGAAGGCAATGAATGAAACAGGAAATAAGGAACTCCATGAAATGTGCCTTCCACAAAAGCAAGAGTATCTTCAAGATAAGGAATGAGTGAGGATGACCACCACCTACTGGTGAAAAGATCTGTAAATTTCTTTCCTCTCCTCTCCTCTCCTCTCCTCTCCTTTCCTTTCCTTTCTTCTAGCAATCCTAGGTTTTAAACTTAGGACTCTGTGATTGCTAGTGCTTTACCAGTTGAGCAATAACCCCTTACTTGAAGTAGTTATTCCCCCCCCCCCATAGTTTCTTTGTGTTTCTGCTCCTGATTACCCTCCAATTGTGACCCTCCTACTTATGTGTTCCTTAATATCTGGGATTACAGGCAAGTGCCATCATTCCAAATCTGGAAATAGCTCTTGAACTCAATGGCTTGCCCAAATTGGATTCATACCACCTTCCTCCAACACCTCTGTTTTGTCTTTTAGTCAATGTCCTTTCATGGAATACTTTAAGGGGGAATGGATCCAAAAAAGATCCCCAACAAGAAGAGGAAATAGGGGCTGAGGGAGTTCAGAGTCTTTAACCTCAAATGAAGAGTCAGAATAAAAGCAGTTGGAGAAAAGCTCCTTGAAATTCTTCCAGCATCCCAACCACTTTTTTGAGGTATCGGGGGGTTTGAACTTCAGGCTTTAAGCTTGTTAGTCAGGAGCTTTGCCACCTGAGTCATGGCACTAGCCGTTTTTGTTTTAGTTACTTATGAAGTAGTAACCTTTATTTTGGATGGGCTGGCCTGAACCTCGATCCTACTTCTTACACTTATGTACACACTCCCATCTTTCTTTTTTATGAGTGCTTGATAACTTTTTGCCTACACTGGGCCTAGAATATTGATCCTCCCAATCCTCTCTTCTGGAGCAGCTAGTATTACAGACATGAGCCACTACGTCCAGCTCAATATCCATTCTTCTTTTAAAGAGTAAAGAATCATAGAGCACAAAAGCATATATGCATGCCAAGTTTAAGAATCTTATCTTTCTGTTGGTTCAGTTTAACCTAGTAATTCATCTAAAAAGAAAAAAAGGATATTTCCGTGGCACAGACATTTGTTGTTATCAGATAACATTTTAAAGTAATTTTGGACAAGGGACTCACAATCCATAACCATAACTTATAAAAAATCTTTTTCTTATCATTATTTAAACCAGGAAATATGGGAGAGAGGGCTTGCCTTAAAATGATCTTTTAGAGAGGAAACTGGTCTGAGATCTTTAGTGTGCGCTGTAAGGTGCATCGAGGATGCTGTGGTCACAAAGCAAGTGCATACCCAGCATGCTATTTATTTCCAGGGGTTATGCACATTCCAGACGATGTCACCAGGGCTACTGGTGCATGAGAAAATAAGCAAATGAGACACACATTCGCTCATGTGGCAAATCACTGGGTTTGCCAAGTGGAAAAGAACAAAAACTTACAGGGAAAACATTTTGTTTTCAATCTACAAGGATATTAATAAGACTCCAACCCAGCATTCTGTGGCTACATTTCCCAGGAAGAGGAGTCATCTCTAGCCAAAAGAACATAACAACAAACTTCTTGTATCTGAGAAATATGGATCTTGTGATGTCATTTAAAACCTACTATTAATCTATTATAATCTATTAATTTTGACCAGGGCTGGCTGGAGTCATTCATGTTTCTTGGAGAGTTTGGCACAGAAGGAAAGGAAGGAAGAAAGGAAGGAAGGGAGGAAGAAAAGAAGGAAGGAAGGAAGGAAGGAAAGAAGGGAAAGCAACAAAGAAAGAAAAAAGAAAGAAAAGAAAGAAAGAAGGAAGGAAGGAAGGAAAGAAGGAAAAAAAGAAAGAGGGAGGACAAAGGAAGGAAGGAAGCAAGGAAGCAAGGAAGCAAGGAAGGAAGGAAGAAGGAAGGAAGGAAGGCAGAAGGGAAGAAAGGAAGGAAGGAAGGAAGAAGGAGAGGAAGAAGGGAGGGAGGAAGAGGGAATAACAAGAGAAAAATTGAAGACAAACTCTATCTGAAACAATTTGTAATTTAAAGTTAATAAATTAATTACTAACATGACCCATTATATGTCATGATCAAAAATTAAAAGCTTCTCTATGTAAAATTCTAAGGAATCAACAGTAAAAACAAACAAACAAGCAAACACCTTTTCTAGGCTGGGCATGATGGTATACATCCATAGCTATTTGGGAAACAAAAGTAGGAGGATCATGGTTTGAGACTAGCCCAAGCAAAGTTAACATGAGACCCTATCTAAATAACAAACTAAAAGCAAAAGTGACAAAGGGTAGGGAGATGTTGGTAGCTCAGGTGGTGGGGTGCTTGCCTAGAAAGCTCAAGGCTCAGAGTACAATACCTAGTACAAAAAGGGGAAGGGAGGGGAGGAGGGCAACCCACTTGCTAAAAGGCTAAAAGGAGGATCAAGTCAAAGAACATAAAAAATTCTTAGAAGAAAAGACTATTATGCAAATATAAGTCATATACTACCAAATAGCAATTAAAACTAGAACCAGTTAGAAGCCTTATTATAAAATGTATTTGATCCAGTTTGGAAATCACAAATGATTAACACGTTTTGTTGGCCCTTGCACAGCACTTATTTTGCATCAGGTATGGCATGAAGCAAGCTAGGTAATTAACTCATTTAATGGTCTTTGCAACCCATTATAAGTTATAAGAGACAGTGTTATCATTACTATTCTGTAGCCAAGGCAACAAAGAGATGACAAAACATGTCTAAGGTCACAATGGTGGAGATTGCTACCATGAGTTTAATCACACAATTTCAAGGATGCTAATAATCATTGAGAATAGAGAAGTACAATTCCATTAGGATACAAAAACCTCATAGAAAATTTTACTTAGGAAAATAATAATACCAAACTGTTTGGACCACTTACTTTGAGGAGACTAAATAACATGTATGAAGTCACAACCTTCTTTAGAAATAAAGAGCAGTATAGATTAATTTTCAATTTGCCCTTTTTTGTATATTTTTTTTATTGTAAAGATACTGTATAGAGGGGTTACAGTTACATGAGTAAGGTAATGAGTATGTTTCCTATGGAGCATTGTTACCTCCTCCTTTGTTTTTCCCCTACCCTTCGTTCCCTCCCCACCTCCCTGGCTCCTTCCTCTCCCCCCCCCCCAAGTTGTAAAGTTTGTTTTCAACCTAGTGTCTTGTACATCTCATTGTTACAATGGGTCAGCCTGCATTATTTAAGCATTTTGTTATTTTCAATTTACCCTTGACAGCAAAAAGAGACATCATGTTCTTTAATACATGTTAATTATCTTTACTTATTTATATCATTTATATTTATATATTTATTTAATACTATTTATTAACTGACCATACTCAATTTGGCAAAAATGTTTATTTTTTTTATCATTATCCACTGAACCCTTTAGAAAAAGCCCTTTAAAAAAGTTTTCAGAGCTTGGTGCCAGTGACTAGTCTATAAACCTAGCTACTCAGGAGGCTGAGATATGAAGATCATGGTTTGAAGCCAGTCTGGGCAGTGGTCTGTGATACTCATCTCAAATTAACTACCAAAAAGCCAGAAGTGGAGCTGTGGCTCTAGTAATAGAGCGCTAGCCTTGAGCACAAAAGCTCGGGGACAGTGCCCAGGCTCCATCTGCTTCTTGAATCATCTGCTTTAAACACTACATGCTTAGGGAAAGGATCATTGAACTTATTTTATTATTGCATTTTTATTTTTATTGTTAGGAGGAATTCAACAGACTGTACCTTCAAAAAGCAAGAGGATGTTCATGATAGAGTGAGTGAAGGAGACCACTGCTAGTTGGGTCATGGTGGTGAGCTGACAAGCACTGTCTAGAAATACCTCTTTTCTCTGGGGCCTTGGGAGTTCGAACTCAGGGCCTTGCACTTACTAGACAGGTGCTCTACTGCTTGCCTCACTCTCAGCCCTTTTTTGGTTTAATTTCCTGATAACAGTTCACTCTCCTTACCTCCCCCTTCCCTGGACCTGGTTTCAAACCTCTAACCATCTTGTATCACATGAGCCACCATTGATTTTAATAAAATGGAAATTACTTGGGAAGCATTATAAAGTATGCATTGCAGAAAGTATTAAGAATAATAATTTTTTTAAGTAGCCTTGGCAATCATGTATTCTAGCCCTGAATTTACAAGGGATTAATACCACGATGTATATAGTGACCTAAATCCAGGTTAAGATTAAGACAGGCCTTGAGGGGTACCCAGGATACCCTGCAGTGGTGAAGAGCAGAGGAGCTCCTTCTAGCTTACTAGTCTCGAGTAAGTTATTTAACTTAAGCCTTACTTATTCCATCACACACAAAGGGACTATTTCTTAGGAGATACTGTATATAGAGAATATTTAGTGCAATAGTACCCAGAAAGGGCTGATTAAGTCATGATTATGATTCTTATCTTTAGCAATAGGAGACCAGTTTGTGTCAGAGCAAGATGTAAATAACGCACATTTGGATGAAGAGTTCTTACAAATTGTTCTAAACTGGCCTTATCCCTTCCATACACCTGGGTCCACAGAAACAAACATCGCATATCACTAGTGTTTCCTCCTCCCTGTGGCATTCATTATTCAAGTTGACCTCCCTGCTTTCACCCCCACAACCACCCTTGAGCCCCTTGGGAAATCTTTTCTATCCCAATTACAACTTTGAAGTTGAATGATTTCGACTTTATGGGAAGGTTCCTTCAGATAAATGTACATTCACTAGGGAACTGAGCAGATTCAGGGAGTCTGAACAGAAGGATGCTATGGCTCACATTACCTGCTTCTTCCTAATTTACATGGGGCCCTTCCTGGAAGAAGGCAGGGAAAGTTACAGTTCGATTTAACAGCTCCACATCAAAACTGGACAAAATCGTATAATTGGTCTGATATTAATTCAAATGTATTCCTTATGGAAAGCAGCCCTGTTTAAAAAAAGAAAACATAAAATACCTCTTAGGGAAGAGATCAGGTATTTATGAACAATTCCTGCTTTGCTTACAACTCAAATTCTGATTCAAATAAAACTACTATGTTGATTAGCTAATTGTTCGCACTGTCTCAGTTCCTAGAAATATATTACTGTAGCCCCATTTCCCCATTTCATGGATGAGGCGGGATGGATTAAGTAGCTTATTCAGGGTTACCAATTCCTTAGAAACAGAACGATTAAAACTATAAAAGCAGTTAACGATGAGCCCTCAGATGTCACTTATACCTCTGGTAAGGCCACTGCCCAGATATGCCACAGCTTCTCCTAGCCTCAGTTTCCCGGCCTTGAGAGCTTGCAGCTCACATCCTAAGTTCCCTTCTTTCCCAAGCCCTGCCCTGGGCGGGCTGCTTTGTTTCTGTGGAGCAGCTCTGGCTGCAATGTCCCTGGGCTGGGCCTTGTTTTGTTTTCGATGCTGGATGCCTTACAGGGGCCCCTGGCAAAAGCGCAGAGCAGTCCCCCACGCCTTCCTCCCTCAGAGTTCAGGCAGTTTCGGGGTAGGCAGAGGCCCAACCGGCAGAAGCCACAGAAATAGCACTGCCTGATTCTCAGAGATGTGGGCCCCAAAGGGCGGCACGCACGACCTTGCCCTTCAGCCCATTCTCACCCACCAAGGCTTGTGCTCTCCAGTGGTTCCCAGTCTCACTTCCTTTTTAGGCAGGGTGGGCCCCATTTCGGTGGTAACTGCTCAGAGGTAATGCTTCCTGAGATCCAAGGACGGAAGATGCCACATAGAACCCCACCCTCTGGACCCCCTGCATTCTGCAGCACAGAGCCCTTCAAGGGCTCCTCTTCTGTACTCCTGGGGAAAAGGAGCAGTTGCAAGAAGGGCACGTCCAAGGACATTTCTAAGACCAGAAACGTCCAGCTCCTCCTCAGTCACGGTGGCGAGGGAGGATGTGCAGGCTGTTTGAAGGCCCCAGGATGACTCAAGCGCTCCTGCAGTTTCTGGTTTCCTCCCCACACTGTCTTCTCCTTCCCTTCCTCACTGCTTCTGTCCCCCTGGGTCTAGAACAATACTGCAGCCAGGTCAGTTCCAGTCATAACTAGATCTTTCCACTATTTAGTAGCACACAAAGGATTTGTTGGAGTTTTGTTTTGTTTCACTACTATTAAGCAAGATTGCTTCATAAGCCTTTAAGTGTTTTTTTTTTTAAGCCAGTTCTTATTGACATATCCTGGCCAGCAAACACGTGATTCACCCAAGGATGTCACCAGAGGGAAGAAAAATATCCGATGCTGTGTCATGTAAGAAGCACAAACAACTGAACTGTGGAATAAGGACACTGTCTCTTGAGCAGGGAGGACAAAAAACTCACAGACTAAAGACTCAGGGACAGGGAGGAGGGGTTGTAGAGGTGGCCAGGCCAAAGCTAGCAGTTCCCTCCTTGTTGTCTTTTTTATTCCTAGCATTAGGATGAATGGATGTCCACAGCATCTTCTAGATGCAACCATGGTCAATTGTTTGTACTGCCCTAAATCTAATATGTGGTGGCTTCTCACAACTTAAATACCAAGCAGAAAACAAACCATTAGGCATCAAAAGGACATTGGTATATTTCTTTCTTTCTTTTTTGCCAGTCCTGGGGCTTACGCTCAGGGTCTGGGTGCTGTCCCTGAGCCTTTTTGTGCTAAAGAATAGCATTCTACCACTTGAGCCACAATGCCACATCTCCCTTTTTCTGAGTAGTTTATTGGAGATAAGAGTTGCACAGATTTCTCTGCCTGGGCTGGCTTCGAACCGCAATCTTCAGATGAGTTACACGCATGAGCCACCAGCACCTGGCTGAGTGTATTTCTTTAAACAAAAATCATTTGATCAATATTTATTGAGAGATTTTACGTGATAGGCTCGTGCCAGACACACCCACTTTTCCTAGCTTTTACTCTATGGGAAGGGATAAACGGAGCCTGTCACAATTATTTCCATTTTGAAAGAAATATTTTTCCACTAGGAGGATGACCAAATCCTAACTTATCAGTGATTTTCTTTTTTTAAGTAAATTTTAGCCCGGAGACCAGGAGAGCTAGAACAATGATCTGTTCTCTGATGAGAAAACTTTAAACATTAAATGAACATTTACCAGGAGATACAGGTGAGATCTTCACTGTAAGCTGTCTGATTCTCAAGCAAACATACCATCACACAAAAACAGCAACCTTCTGACTCATCCTCCCATCCTACCATGCCAGTGGCCTCCTGCAAACCATTGATCTTCTATAAGTACACATTTTATTATCTTTACTAGGAAGGGACTGTGTTAAGGGATCTCTTATTTCCCATCTAGTTCTAAGATGAAATACTTGTTTAATTCAAAAATCCCTTAATATTATCAGTGATCTTTTTTTAGTCTTTAAATAACAAGGGTACTACATTCTTCATAGCATAAAAATGGCTCGCTGTCATAACTTTTGAGAGAAACACAGTTGCAAAACTTGCCTTGTATTTTTTGCAGTGGGGAGAGAGGGTGAAAGATACCAGTGATAAAGATTGAGGGATAAAGGCATCTTAATTTGCCTTGACCTGAGATGCTTTAAAAGTGATTGTTTCTGCCTTGGACAATGCTTTTGCCTCTAATATTCTCACCAGTACTCCAGCATTTAGTGTCAAAGGTTTGTGAATGGACTTCAGAATGTGCAAGTGGCACCTCCCATCGTTAGCTGTCTACATTTTTTAATAACCACTTGCATACTTTTGGTCAACCACTGTAAAGTAAACAGTCCTTCCCAAATGTTTTTGTTTTCTTTGACAGTACAGCAATAATTCACTTAGAATGTTACAGAACAAAATAGCACTGTAATGCTGCTGCAGAGCTGGATTTTTATGATTTCTATTCAAGCTGTTTTTTTTTTTAAGTGAAAAAGATACCAGACAGCAAAGAACATAAAACACTTTGGAGATATGTCAAATTTGTGTCTTCACTTCCTGTTCCCACCAAAATACATCTACATCTATGTGTGTCTGTGTAAACACACATGTACATCCACATGTATAAATGAGTATATATATACATCTAAAACAATATAATCTACAGTTTTTGCTACTTCTATACTAGTCTTGTTTCAAACTTGAGAAATATATATCAAAATTGTGGTGCTGTAATCTGTGTTCATGCAAAAGATGGCATAAATTGGAATTTGTCCTTGCTTAGAAAAAATTGTGGGGAAAAAATGTCCTAATACACTTTCTACTAAATTCTTCTCCAGCCATGTCCATGCTAAAGAAGTATAGAGCTGGGTACTTGTGGCTCACACCTGTAATCCTAGCTAGTCAGGAGACTCTTATGTACAATTAAGCACCAAAATTCAGAAGTTGAGCTGTGGCTCAAGTGGTAGAGCACTGGCCTTTAGAGAAAAAAAAAGACTTAAAGGGATAGGGGTCAGACTGAGTTCAAGCCCCAGTGCCAGCACACAATAAATAAAACAAATAAGTAAATAAATAAAACAAAAAGTATGGGGGAGGAGCCCTTATATATAGTTTGTTCCAAAGGCATTATAATTTGGTATAGATATAGATATAAGATATTTTTAGAGGAGTGAATAGGTTTGTTACATAAAATAAAAATCCATCAAAAATGGAAGGATGAAAAATAATTTGAGAAACCACATAGGGCTTTTTCCCCAAACAAAGGATATATTTGCAGCAGACAACATTTGAAGGAAGAAGTTGGACTATTAAATCTTTATCTTACCCATTCTTCCCTCTGAGAAACCTATTTCTGGCCTGATATCATGGCTGGTAACCTCTGCTCTATGACTAGCATGAATAAATCTTGTGCTGAGTTTCATGCCAGAGGCCAGGAGCTTATCAGCAGGACCATCGCACCTGCATTCCTTGCAAGTCTTTAACTCTGGCTGCTTGGCCTGGCTTGAGCTTCTCCAGCAGAGAGCAGTGAAACACTATCAATAAACCTCCTTTGGGAAACCAGAGAAAATTCCAAGCTGGGAAAAAAGGCAAGAGGCAAAAGTGGACAGGTCTATCAGAATGGCAGCGTTCAAACCTTGATGCCATAATATCACTACATATATTATGTACTTTGTAATAGTATATGTTTACGTGCATTTAGCTGTTAAATGTTCATCACAATATCACTTGGCAGTAAGGTGGATAATCCAAAAGGAAAAAAATGTGCTTTTCAAAATAAGCTGCTTATGGGAAACCTATGATTCCTATATGCTAGTCACTTATTAGCATTATTCTTACACAAGTACTAGGTGCTTTTATTTATTTTTATTTTTTAAATTTAAATTTTATTATAAAAGTGATGTACAGAGGGGTTACAGTTATATAAATAGGGAAATGAACACATTTCTTTTTGATCAGTGTTACCCCCTCCTAATTTTCTCCCACTTTCTCACCCCTCCATTCCAAGTTACAAAGTTCATTTCCAACATAGGGTCTAGCAAATGTCACTGTTGAATTGGTTCACTCTTTGTCCCACTGTTTCTGCATTCCCCTTTCCTTCCCCAAATCAGATAAATGTATATGCAAGACAAAGGGTACAGAAAGCAAAAAACAGTGACAACAGGTAATAAACCAAACGAAAAGAAAGAGGAAAAAGAAATAACTGCAAACAGTACAATTAGAAAAAAAAAACTCTTGTTTCCATTTCTTGGAGGAGGTACAAGGAAGATGGTAGATAGTTAATGGGGACCAACAGAGCTCAATCAGAAGAAGCAGAGTTTCAGGGCTCACCAAGCTATCCACACCTAGAGAATCACACCAAGTCACACTACAGATTGGTGCTTTTATTGACATTAGCATCATCATCATCATGTCTGCTCTTTGATCCAGCCACCTACCTTGTCAGGCACTTTACTGTTTTCAGTGTAGTAAGGCTTGATAAAACAACTGCGAGAACTTTACACATCCACATTCTGTGAAACACTGGCCCAAGAACCACTGGAAGAAGTCTGAAGAATAAAGTGTGCTGCAGCTGCAGTGCCAAAGTGGAAGTGTGAATGGCGCTTCCAGGTAAAGTGATCTATGACCTTGAACATGAACTTGCTAACAGCGCATCACAAAAGTGTGCATGTTCCCTAAACATCCTGCCATTGGCAAGAGTGCAAGAAAGTTCGCTCTTCCCATCAACAATAGCATGATGACAGAGAGAATTAGTGAGTGAAATGTTTGTGCTTGGCTGCTCTTAAAGAAAACATATATTTCCACAGAAGGAAGTATGAGTATTTATAATCCCATGATGTAACACATATAACTTGACCTGTTGGTGTTCCTGGAAAAAAATAAATAAAAGAATGCGATACCTTTTTAAAAACAGAACAATAGTATCAGACAGAAAAGAGACATTAAAAAAAAACAACAGGCAGAGCATTCATTTGCTCTACTGAAGTGAGAGCTAATATTCTATGTATACATCACACAAAACTTTTGGCCAGTGGCTTGATGAATTCCCATGCTGAAACATTTTTTTTTTTCTGTCTTCAAAGCCCTGGGCTCAAATGCCAGCCTCTGCGTTCAGGCTGCCAAAATCTGAAGTGAAGCATGGGGCACTACACATTAAAGGGGAGAGGTCAGAATGGCACCTTGCCCAAAAAGCACACTGTTTGGCAGAGTAAACTTACAAGACACCGGCTTACATCAAAAGTTGCTGTGCAACCATCCCAGTGATTGGTGTCATTTGACCTTCAGTTGGAATCTCTGCTCAGCCATTCCATCTGCCACTTCTTAAAGAAAGTGCCTCTCCCACTCTTCTCCTCTCCTCTCCTCTTCCTTTTCCCAAGAACCATCCAGAAGAAAAGAAAGCTCCAAACAAGGAAAGGACTTTCAGATGGCAAAGAAAGCTAGCTTCAGCCAGCGCACCCCATAGCCAATATGCCTACCATTGAGGACACTGGTAAATGCAAAGGTGGCATGGCTAGAAACAGTGGCCCTGTGCCCCACTTTGAACTTCCTCCCCCTGGATTTTTCCCAAAGTCTTCATGAGAAGTTTCCCATGTCTTCTTTTGTCCTTCCTTTCTATGTTTTCCTTCCTTCCATTCTTCTTTCCTTCCTTCCTTTCTTTCTTTTTTCTTTCTTTCTTTCTTTCTTTCTTTCTTTCTTTCTTTCTTTCTTTCTTTCTTTCTTTCTTTCTTTCTTTCTTCTTTCTTTCTTTCTTTCTTTCTTTCTTTCTTTCTTTCTTTCTTTCTTTCTTTCTTCCTTCCTTCCTTCCTTCCTTTCTCTTTCTCTCTTTCTTTCTTATCAGTTCAAACTAGAACAATGAATTCCTCAAGCCCACAAGAATGTGACAAGGTGTCAACAAAGCCAACCAGAAAGTTGATGTATGGCCCCCACAGCTCCTATAAATCACTTCGTGGCCAAGGTTACAAAGTGTGCCAGCAGCTTGGAGCCCACCCTCCCACATTCACACCCCCTGACATCTCCCCTGCCCCAGCTCTAGTCCCCTCACAGATGCTTACCTGTCAGCCCCTCCACCGCCAGCTGACCTATGCAAGAGTTAAGACAAGTTCTTTTCTGTCTATGGCAAGTACCACACACATACACCGTGGAGCATGGTATAATTTAATGTGCTTTAGGGACATGTATTTACATGGCTTTTTTGAAGGCTGTCTGGAAAGTTCTTTTGAAATGTTAATTTCAAAGGTTTACAAATGGCAAAAGCACCTGTTCTTAGGTTAAAATGTGACTTAGAAAGTTTGGGCTTAAGTGATGAAATAATTTTACGGTTTCAAAAATCAGAGGCCAAAGCCAGGTGTGGTGGTTCATGCATATAATGCCAGCACTCAGGATGCTGAGACGGGAGAATATTCAATTTGAGGCTAGCACTGGGCTACATAGGATGACTATCTTCTCTCTCCTTTTCTCTCTCCTTCTCTCTGTCTGTCTCTCTGTCTTACACACACACACATGTCTTACACACACACACACACACACACACACACCACAGCAGAAGCCATAGTGATGCAAAGGGAAATTAAAAATCACCAATCTAAAAATCCCTCTATAGATTGTTTTTAGTTTTCATGAAAGAAAAATTGAGCATGTAGTTGTATACATGCTAAATTAGGAGGCAAAAGGAAACAAAGTAAACTATGACAAATGCATAATTATCAAATAAGACATTTTCTGTCAGTTTTAACATGTCTTGATATTTGGGTAATGAATATACTATATAAATTACTAATATAAATACTCCTGAAAATACTTAATATGAATGTTTGACTAATTGTATGGCAACTAAAAATTCATTCCATGAAAATCATTATATAGTATTTCTAATTTTTTAAATTAGATGGATGCATAAATTAGATTGTATGCATAATAATGCAGACCAGGATAGCTAAGTAAATAATTTGTGTAAACATTTATTCATCTGATAGATTGAACTGTAGTTACTATATAGCAAGCTTAAAGAAAAAGAAAGAACTTCAAAATAAGTCATTTTGTTGAACATTGAAGACAACATAAGATAAAAAATTGCAAATTCACATGATAATGGCAACCATGGTCAGCCTGCTTGAACATGGTCCTATTTCTTCCCATCAAACTTTATTTTTAATCCAAGTTTCTAAAAATAGCTGGAGTAGCAGAAATAAGCTCATGCTCTACTAACCTTGCTTTCTTCTCTAGTGTTAAAATAGTGTAAAAATAGTTTAAAGGCAAGAGCAAGTAAAAATAAAGTAAGAGCACCCACCAAATTCGTGGTTTTGGACTGTTGGTTGATATGGACCTTAGTATTTATAAAAATAAAAGCTGAACCTATGAACATCTCTATAGCACACAGTGGTCTTCAAAACACCAAACTAATGGTTATTATGAGTTGCAAGATCTAGTGCATGTTAACAGAATAATATTGTTTGCTCATTCAAAAAAACAACTATTCAACTAAACGAAATACACCTGGCATTGCCAACAAACAAAGGATGCACTGAGCCACTGTGAGTATATCTACTGAGAGGGCTTAGAGGAATAGAAGTTTCATTTAAGATTGCTATTGAGTGCTACTTATGGCATGTATGTCTTCTTACTTTTTCACATTGATGATTTAAATAAAAACAGTTCCACTGTGGCTACGGTGACAAGCTACACAGTGAGTTCTACAGCAGTGTTTCCATGAGGGAAATTTTTCTAGTTGGATAGAGGGAAGTAAGAACAGAAAGGAAGCATATGCAAGTCTGGGTGACCTTGATATTCTTGCAGGAAATGAAACTTGTAGAAAAAGCCATATCTGTTTTAAAATGTGACTCTATTTTCCTGGGATGGAACTCCAAACTGAAAAAGGGTAAGAGACCAACCATGTAAGCTGTCATAATATTCTTAAACATACTTGTGAAAATATGAGCTTTCATATAGAAATAAAGAAAGATAACTGAGTGAGGGTCATTGATTATTTCAAATTTTGTAAAAAAAAAAAAAAAAAAAAGAAGCGAATAAACAAAAAAGATACATTTCCCTGTCTTAAGAAGGCTGAGGGTAAATCAGAGCAGTCTCACTCTGGCCAATGAAGCTGCTGAGGATCCTGTGGGTCACCCTGTACCTCCTTCTAAAAGCAACTCACACAATTTTTAGGAGTCACACCTTTAGGTAGTTTCCTTCTTACTAGAAACCTAAGCTTTCTTGCATGAGAGAACTTTGTTCTCCATAAAGAGAAGATTATTAAAATTTCCTAAAATTAGTAAAGATTATATTATAAATAAATATTATATATAAATATCTATTAAATATAAATGTTATATTTATGTCTCAGCAAGACTAACAAGCCTTCACCTAAGTGGAGGCTACATAGAGCAAAGTACATGTGTTTTATATACTACCTCATACATATTTTATTTTATATTATTTAAAATAGTTTATATTTTATAGATTATGTATTAGTTTTGGTGTCACATAAAATTGCTGTATCTTCATAGTTAACAAATGAGATCCATGTAAGTCTAAGAGATAAATTCTTACTCATATTCACAATTAGCTGATATCAATAAACAGTCGAAGACCCAAATTCAGATTCATATACAATAAAGAAAATTTAAAAGCTGGGCGTCCATGACTCATGGCCTATAATCCTAGCTACTCAGGAAGCTGAGATCTGAGGATCATGGTTTGAAGCCAGCCCAGGCAGGAAAGTATGTGAGACTCTTATCTCCAATAACTATTCAGAAAAAGCCAAAAGAGTGGCTCTGTGGCTCAAGTGATAGACCACTATCATTGAGCACAAAGAACCTCAAGGAGAGATACCAGGCCCTGAGTTCAAGCCCCAGGATAAGCATAAAAAAGAAAGAAAGAAAAGAAAAAAAGAAAATTGAAAAAAATTACTATAAATCTGTCCTTGTTTTATGTCACTTCATTCATTAAGCAAATAGTCTCTAAACATCTAATTTGGTAAAGTGTCAAGGTAGGCTGTAAAGAGGTAGAAAATGGAATCTCACAGATTGTTTGCTGTTAATTACTACTTCAGGCTGTGTCCAATGTTACTCATCTTTGAATGAGTGAGAATTTTGAATTCCACAAAGGGGAGAAACCACATGTGGAGGCCCTGCATATTAATCATCTAATAAATGACATGTCAGTATCACTATTTTACAATCACAGAGAAATACAACAATCAAGACTTGAAAACAGATCCTTAGTCCTTTGTCTTGATTACTGACAGTGATAATCTTCCAAGTATGAATATAATAAAATACAACTCGGAGTAATGCGATAGTGATCACATTTAAATATATGCATATGCATACATATGCATAACATGTATATATACACATTATACATATTATATCTATACATATTATACATATATATATTTCATATGCCTGATAAGACATTAACTTTCAACCAAGCTCTTAATTTTCATTATGGGAAGTTAAACATTAATTATCTCTAATATATGATTCACTGGCCAGTCTCTCTGAAGTCTCACTTCTCCTTCAGTCTATTAATATAAATACTAACCTGCACAACCAAAAGCATGCCTGACTTTATGAGTAACTATAACAAATCCTTGCTCTCCACAAGTATATAATTGTTGAGGAAAAACTGAACGCCCAGGGTAAATAGAGTTTAAACACCACTGAGGCTGATGCAGGACTAACAAAAGGCTTCTTTGAATCAACTGAGCTGCAAAAATATTTTTTCTCAATATATGCTGAGAGAGAGAATGAAAGCTCCTTTGCCAATAGTTGTTCTATGTGATTTCCACAGTGCCATTCACTTCTACCATGCTTAGCATCAGAATCAAGAAGGCTCCTCATGTGGGTATAGATACATAACTTGGACACATTCATTCCTTGGATGCTTTCTATTTCTGCACTGTAAATATGGAGTTATATGACACTTATTCTCATGTGGGAATGATGTGCAGCTAAACAATCATAGCATGCCAAAATAGGCTTTACTACCAAGTGTATGAAAGGTGTTACCAAGGCAAAAGGAAGTAAAAGGTCAAGAACTGAACCTTGGGAGAAGCATTAAGGCATGTTCAGATAGAGATGAGAGAAGAGATGTGAGACAACCAATGCACGTTTGGGAAAGAGTGGTTGTTCTGTGCTAAGGAAGAGGAAAATGCAGCCAGTGGATGGAAGGAGGCAAGATTAGAAACTAGATCCAGTACCATATCAATATTAGAAGTTTGGACTTCATCCCTTGGGAGAATGGCAGCCATTGAAATTTTTCTGGCAGGACAGATAAGGTCTATATTTTGAAGATAACACAGTGAAGAGGGCAATGGGATAGAGAGGAGACTAGAAACCACATGGATAACAGTAGGGGTGTAAATAGTTTAAGTGATGGGTGATAAGGGCCTTTGTAGAGAAAGTAGTGTGAATGGAAAAAAAAAGCAATCTCAAAACAGATGGCTCAGGCATATTTAGGAGCAATGAATGGCCAGTTTTTGTGAGTGCTGAAAATGGAGAAAAAAAAGAGACTGGAGGATGATGGGAAACTGATGGTTCTTGCCAATATGCCAAGAATGCAGGCACTAAAACACAGGTGGTAATTGAAGTGTACATGTCAGGAAGCTAACTCATAGTGAATGCGTGGAATAAAACTATCCAAGGGCCTGTCTCAGATATAACCCTGGATATGGGAGAGAGAGAAGAGCATATGTGATTCAAGGAGCTTTCAGGAGATAGAAAACACATGAGGTCAAGCTGGGTCAGTGGGGATCTACGATGGGAAAGTATGAAACAGGAAACTGTGGCCAATGTGACAGGTATTTCAGACTAGATGTCAGGATAAAGACTAAGATGGGTTACTTAGATTTGTTAAGTTTTTAAGCTTTTGACAACATTAAGGCATTCCCTGTGGGGGAAGAGATGAACAGAGTAAAAGCCAGATCCTATTAGACTCAGGAGTGGATAGAAGGCATGAAGGGAGAATGTTTTCCTCTGCATTCTGTTCTTTCCAGGCCATATCACAATGGTTCTGATCTACAAAGGATGGGTTGTGTCACTTCCTTCTGGTGTGCTCAAAGACCCTCAAAATCTAAGCAAGTTCTCTGAGACTGTGTTAGAGCTTTGTAACACACGTAAGATGACTGATGGGTTACCGTGACATGAACACACAAAACAGGAAAGTTAAATATACTGTTCATAATCATAGGTTATTTCACTATTCTTGAGCTTTCCAGAAGACAAATAATTGGATGAAGTGTGAGCAGAGATTAAATGAGAAGAGATTCTTAAGGACTTGGCAGCTCATTTGACATTGTTCTGCAGAGGTGAACTCAAAGTGAACTCAAAGTGGAGTGTGTGCCCAGCAAAGGAATGGAGTACTCTCACCAAAAGGTAAAATGGCACTTTCAGAATTGCCATAGGAAAGGAACACAGTGATGGATAAAACACATTCTGCCTCATTATTTTTTTGGAGTATTCAAAAATCTCTAGAGAAGGAGCAAAAATACTACCTGGAAGCTAAGCTACAGAATCCTTACTTCTGTTAATGAACTTAAATTGATTTTCCATTCACACACTAGAAAGGAAGAAACATATAAATGGATTAGGAAAGCCAACGAGACACACTAGGCAGGTGTCTGCAAAGACTGTCTGTTCAGGATCAGATGATATATATTTTAGACTTTACGGCTGGATGGTCTCTGTCACAGATACTCTGCTCTTGTCGTCTGAGCTGCCCTAGGCAACATAAGAACCAGTAAGTGTGGTTATATTCGGTACAACTCCTGTCAGCACAGAAATGTGAACTTCACATTTTCAGGTCACAAAAATGCTTATTGTTTTAAACAGTAAATATGCGTAAACCTGCATTAGAAAATATATATTGGGTTGGTGAAAGATGCATGGCCTTGTTAGGTTTTCCTGTTTGCCCTGGACACTTGGACTCAAACAATCTCTATAGTCTCAGCCTGAGACTACAGGCTCCTACTAATAGGCCCATAAATATATGTTTTAAAAGTGATTCCTAAAGAAGAAACTTGATGTGCTAAATAAAAATACTACGTTGGTCATTCAATCGCAGCTGACAATGTGGGCTTTTGACTGAGCCTGCAATATTTCTAAATCAAATCAGATTTGATTCATCATGTATTTGCATAGAAATCTTTAATAGTTTTCTTTATCCTGTAATGTCTCTCATGATCTGTCACTATTGCTTAGGTTCGTTGTTCATATCTACCCCAAGACAAACTTTCTGCTCGTATGGAAGCACACTTTACATTTCTGTGCTTCCATTGATCTGCTCTTCTCACATAGCATGGAAGGCCCTCTCCAGAAATTCTCCCTCAGCTGTTTAATTAAAATCTCACTCATTCTTTATGGCTCAGCCGAAGTACTATCATCTCTTTTGTAAAGCCTTCTATATTTCAGCTACTTAGGATAAGGGTCTCGTAGCTTATTATTTATAGTTTATATTTTGACAAACTATTTATAAAACCAGTACTTTATAAGAATCTTATGAAGATTAAATAACAAAATAAGATGATGTTTATAATGCCCCTAGCATCTGACATACAATTGAAGTTCAAAATAAACTGATACTGTATTGTAAATGCATTTACAATAGATCATAAGTTCTTGAAGCTAAAAATTGTGTGTGTGTGTGTGTGTGTGTGTGTGTGTGTGTGTGTGTGTGTGTGTGTGTACCGTAGAGCTTGAATTCAGGGCCTGGGCACTGTCCCTGAGCTTTTGTACTTAAGGCTAGTGTACTGCCACTTGAGCACCAGTTCCACTTCCTGCTTTTTGGTGATTAATTGGAGATAAGAGTCTCACAGACTTTTCTGTCCAGACTGGCTTCAGACCACAGTCTTCATGTCTCAGCCTGAGTAGCTAGGATAATAGGTAGGATCCACAGGCACCCAGCTTTAAGAACCATATTTTATTTAACTGCACACAAATCAACGAATGACTTGCAAGCATACTATATTAAGTGCTCATCAAATTTATATTAAGTGTAATTTACATATTGAACACTAGTTTTTTACAAAGCATTTCCAGTACTCTTAATGCGAAAGGTAAGCTTAAGAAGGGTTGAAAAGCTGTTAAGATTTTTACAAATTTTCGGGCTGGGAAGGTGGCTCAGTGGTAGAGCGCTTGCCTTGCATGCCTGAGGCCCTGAGTTCGATTCCTCAGCACCACATAAGCAAAAAGAAAAAAGCCAGAAGTGGCACTGTGGCTCAAGTGGTAGAGCACTAGCCTTGAGCTGAAGAGCTGAGGGACAGTGCCCAGGCCCAGAGTTCAGGCCCCATGACCGGACCCAAAAAAAAAAAAAAAAAGATTTTTACAAATTTTCTAATTGTGTTGGGTTCATGGTGCAAGGAATGACAAGCTTTGGAGATGAACAGACTTGTGATCAAGATTCAGTTTTATTATTTTCTGCTTATATGTAAAAGATATAGATAGACAGACAGACAGACAGACAGATAGATAGATAGGTAGATAGATAGATAGATAGATAGATAGATAGATAGATAGATAGATAGATAGATAGATAGATAGATAGATAGATAGATAGAATTTCTGGTACTTAGTTTCTTTGTTTATAAATCCAACAATAAATCCATCCATGCATTTTAAGGCTGTATTGGGGGGGGGGTCATCTAGAACAATGCCTTTAATAAATTGGATTCAGAATGTGTTTAAATGCCTCATTTAAATTATCTACATTATAATGATGCTCTAAATAGTTCAAGTTCAAATGAAATGCAAACAATACTTCTTAATTATTCATTTATAAATATAGAAAGCAAGCGGCACTCTCTAGCCTTTTTTTGTGGGAAAGATCCAGGTAATGGAAAGTGGTTCACTATGGCCCCTAAGGAATGATTCTGGTGACAAATTCCTCTTTGACTTTTCCCTGATAATCTTAGCCAATAGCAAGAGGGGTGTGTGAATTATATCAGAGTAGACTTGAGGTTCCACTTCCCTGTGAGGTAGAATTTTAGGAACTATAATAGCTATCATCTGCTGGGTAATTCCATGTCATTTCCATTTCCCAGTCATTCCTGTTCATCTTTCTGGGTTGCTCTTCCACCACTTTTTTCTCTAATCTTGCTTAGATTTATAAAGGCACATGGTGTTGATAATACAATCTCATGCCAAGTTAGATATATGCTGAAGCTCCCACAAAAAATTAATCAAAATTAATCAAAGCCTAGTTTAGTATGGAATGAGCCAGAACCTTACAAAACAGTTTCCTAGATGCACTCTTGTTAATCTTTCCATAAATCTCTATATTTCAATATTTCATATTAAATTTGTCTCTGATCAAGAATGTGTAAAAACTTGGCAATGACAATGCCTTAAAGCACATAATACCAAAAAGAGGATAATAAATTTGACTCATATGTAATGTTCTTGTAGCCTGGACAGCACTAGAATTTATAATACGATAGTGCTTATATTTGAGGTTTTGGCACAAATTCTTAATTTACTTTTCAACCTTAATTTCCATCATTTCACTATTCAATTAAAAGAAAATCAGGCCAGGCAAGGTAAAGTACTTAGCAAAAAGCATAGGTAGGAAGATGATTGGTCTGAGGCTGGTTCCCCAGCAGAAAAGACCCTTTCCAAAAAATAACCAAAGGGAAAATGGTTTGGAGGTGTGGCTCAAGTGGTAGAGTAAATGAGACCTTGGGTTAGCACCTCAGTGCTGAGGAGGGGGAGGATAGTAACCACTAAAAAGCACTAACCACTGGTGCTGGTAACTCATGTTTGTAATCCAAGCTACTCAAGACGCTGAAATCTGACGGTCGTGAATCAAAGCCAGCCTGAGCAGGAAAGTCCATAAGACACCTATCTCCAATTAACCACCAGAAAACCAGAAGTGGTGCTATGGTTCAAAGTGGTAGAGCAACAACATTGCACAAAATAGCTCAGAAATGAGATTAGGCACATTCAGGGTGGTATGTAGTGGATGAATGGATCAGGAAAATGTGGTATATATACACCATGGAATTCTACGCTTCCATCAGAAAGAATGGCATTACCCTATTCATAAGAAAATGGAAAGACTTGGGAAAACTTATAGTAAGTGAAGTAAGCCAGACAAAAAGAAACATAGGTTCCATGGTTTCCCTCATTTGTAACAATTAGAATGTGCCTATAAATGTACAAGTAAACCTAATGGGTAGTAAAAGACAAAAAATTACCCTTGATAAATTAAATAAGACTCTAAACATTCACACAGTGGGACCAAAGAAAGATATTCTTAGGAGAGGATCATAACAGTTCAATAGCTATGTACATATGATCATATAAAATGATGCTTATTTGAAATGAACTCCAAAAAATAGAAACAGGGGGTATTTTATTTTACTTTTTGTGGGTTTTTTGTTTTTTCCCCCTTTTGTTGCTATGTTTTACTTCTATACCTTTTGTCTTGTGTGTAAGCTTATTTGCTTTGGGGAGGTGAAGGGAAAGCACATAAATGGTATACAAAGGGTGAACTAATTCAGCAGTGGTACTCTCTAGACACTATGTTGAAAATGAACTACACAACTTGTAGGGAGGTCAGGAGGGAAAAAACTAGGAGAAATCAAGGGAAGAGGTGACACTGTTCAAAAAGAAATGTACTCAATACCTGATTTATGTAACTGTAACCCTTCTGTATATCACCTTTCCAATTTTTTTTTTAAAGAGCTCAGGGACAGCATCTAGGCCCTGAGTCCAATAAAAGCACTAATCACCTAGTTGACAACTCATTAATATTAATGTTAGCACTTCCAGTAGTGGGGATTTCACGAAAAGGATCAGTAGAAATAGTCAAGGCTGATACTATCCTTGTTTGTCTGCCATCTCATGATTCTAAAACCACCTTTTAAGGAATCCCAAAGCAGACAAGAACTGAGAAGAAAATAGCAATTACCTATTTATTATCTATAAAAAGAAACTCTTGTTAGTTTTTCTCCATCTCAAAGTAAATGATGATTTGGGCACAAATGATGTGCTTCATTGCCTCAGGCCTTTTCCTTTTCATGTTTTGACACCACCAAGCCTGGAAGTAACCTAACCCCTAGATCATAATGGGCCACTGTCAGGATAATACTTTTCATACTCTGCTCAATCACCTACCACTCAGAGAAGCTCTTTGACATGGTCTCAACATTAGGAACTAATGAAAATGGCATCTGGAGGGAGAAAAATGAAGCCAGAACAAAGAAGTAGGAAACACGAAACTATGAGATCAGGTACTTATCTGTGCTGCAAAGTGAAGAAAGCTTCAGATTCAAAGAACTTAGCAATTGAACCAGTGGTTTCCTCTCGATACCTCACTGTCACAAGAGATCCTTATGTTTTCAGTGGCATTCAACAGATTTGCCCTTTTTAGTGAGTCTAGCAGCAGAGTGTTCCTTCTCAGATGCAGAGATTATTTTGTGAGCAACGTTGGATGGAAAAGACTCAGAAAGGAGCGAACATCTTTAGAAAAAGATGTTTGTGATATCTGTTGCCATTATGAACTCTGGTGATGACAGAGTGGAAAACTGAACTTGAGTTAATGTAGCAATATGGTGCCTAAAGTCCAACAGCCATTCAAGCTCAAGGTAAATATTGTTAGGAAATGTCCAACAAACAACAGGAGAATCTTGTGGTGATATAAGATCCTGGCCCTCCACCTACTTTCAAGTCTTATGCAAGTGACTATATAATATATATATATATATATATATATATATATATATATATATGTATATGTATGTATATATATATATGTATATGTATCTATCTATCTATCTATATATATATAGATACACACACACACACACACACACACACACACACACTTATATTCAAAGCCAGGTGCCGGTGGCTCACGCCTAGCTATTCAGGAGGCTGAGATCTGAGCATCACAGTTCAAAGCCAGTCTGGGCTAAGAAAAGTCCCTGCTAGACTCATCTCCAATGAACCATTAGAAAACTGGAAGTGGTAATGTGGCTCAAAGTGGCAGAATGCTAGCCTTGAGCAAAAGAGCTCAGGGACAGGGCTCATGCCCTGAGTTCAAGCCCCATGACCGACAAAAATAATAATAATAAAATTTAAATATATAAATGTATGCATTCAAATCTTTTCCTTACTCCCCTCAGAACTCGGCCCAAACTTCTACAGGCAGCCTCCCAGTACTGACTAATAGCTCACGCCTCAACTCTGTGTCCCCACAAGACTCATATCCTCCACTTTTACACAATTTGAACTTGGCAGAAGTGTTCTTTGGTTGATTCATGTGAGCTCAGTCCAACTGATTTGTCAGTATCATGAGGATAGAGTTTCCGTCTTCTCTTTCCTTCATGTGCTCTCAGAGCCATTAGTCCTGAAGCTTAAACATAATAAACACTCACTAAGGGAAGACTGGCCAGCCAATTCTGATGACTCTTACTCAGATACCACTCCAAGTGTGCTGGTTCCTGGCTCTCCCTCTCCAAGATTAAGTTCCTAGAAGTTCCCCTTCCTGATTATGCCTCCAGATTTTCATGTTGCCTTCCTATCCCAAAGCAAAGATGTTCTCAAGAAAGCAAGTAAAACAAAGAGTGATGAGCCCATGGGGGTTCAACTTCTGCTCCTCCCCAAAGCAAGTGACCGTTTCCATACAGTTTGTGCCATTAGTTAGCTACAACTTGAAACACAGTTAAGAAAAATGGCAGGCAACTTTTTATCATTTTTGGAATCCAATTATTTAACTCAGCTAAGAAGTTTCATGCATTTCTCTTCTTTTTTCAGAAACTCCTTATTTTCTCCTTAATATTTTTTTCAAGTATTTAAAAGCCAAAAGCCACAACTGATTGCCTCTTCTCCATCCTCTCTCATTTCTACAGAGAAAACAGCAGCAGAATAAGCAACTTGACTCAAAAGGGTAAAAGCACACAATACCAACCAATGCTGAAATATGTTATATGAGATATACACAGATAGATAGATAGATAGATAGATAGATAGATAGATAGATAGATAGATAGATAGATAGATAGATAGATAGGTATGTGTGCATGGATGTGTTGATACATGATACATGTATTTGTATGTGCATTTGTATGTATATATATGAAGTTATCAGTGCTAAGAATGGCTGCAATATTAATTATTTTGACTGCTTTCTAAACTTTGTGGTAATGAGAGGTAAGTGAAAGTGTTAGAGGTCATATTGATTTTAATTTGAACCTTAGATATAGTCACACAGGTATTACCACAAGAACAGTTACAATACATCACATCTACTTTCCAATTCTTATGACACCTGCAATTACATTTGGGTGTTTTTGTGATTTATAACACAAGATGAAACATACTTAGCTCCTCACTCTCTCCTCTTATCTATACCCACTACAAGGAGGCTCCTTCTTTTCAGTGTGAGCTCTAAAAAAATCACATGTGGCCTTCTCCATCAAACCCATCCAAACTATCTCATCTAAAGTAACCTCTCCTATGGGCTGGAATATCGTTTAGTAGTAGAGTGCGCGCCTAGCAGGAGTGAGGAGTGAACTTGAACTGACAGCACTTCACAAAAGTAAGTACATAATTAGAAATAGCAAAGCCTTTTTACTCCAACCCTGGAGATCATACTAATTTGATTCACTTTTCTTTTTAGCTCTGCCTTAAATTAACAGCTTTGTTTTGTCTTTTTTAAAAAAGCTAAGCCATTACTTAGAATTCTATTCTAGAATGTAAGAGCCATGAAAGTGGACTTGAACTGCCAATCAGCACTCTCCAACATCTAGCAGAGAGCCTAGTATTAGCAAGGTTGTGAAGCATATTAGCGGAGTGAGTAAATAGTTATCTGTCTTCTGATCATGTTCATGAGTAAATAGTTATCTGTCTTCTGATCATGTTCAGTTTCCATTTTTTTCTCATAGGTATGAGAATTATTTTTCTCTCTAAAAGACAGGTCCAAACTCATTGAACACAAGAATAATATAATGATCTATTTGGCATGATTCCTAGAGTTCACAAATTTTTATTCTCTATCATTTTAGCCAGTCACTATAATCTGAATAGTATTGAAAAATTTTAGAAAACATCAGTATCCTCCTATGAGTTACCTCCAGCTTTGATATTGGAGAAACAGAGACAATGGCACTCTAGTACATTCTGCATCACATTCCAATTCAAAGTTGAAAGCTTCTGAAAGTCTGATTATGACACAATGCTTTTGTTAAAACAGCAGTGATCATGTTCTAGTACATATATGCTTGTTTATCATACAGTACTTTATGCCTGCTTATAGTTAAAAAGGTCACACTCATGAATTCAAACAAAAACACACTAATGTGCAAAAGAGCTAACATGAATTCAAGGGATCAAAGCATTTCTAATCAAAGTTAAGTAAGATAAGAAATACAGGTCGCCAGCAGTTTTATGCTGCATGGCTGTGAATACTACACAAATAATTTTAAGGAAAATTTACTCTTCATGCTAAATGGAAACACAAATCATTCACAGTGTGTCCTAGGTGAAAGGATTAGGTTAGCATTGCAACACTAATGTGAAAGCTATGCAGTCAGTCCATTTTTATGCTATGTCGAATATTTCCTTGTTTGAAGGAAAACCATGAACAATCACAGAAAAGCTTCTGTTTCTTGCCAAATGCAAGGTGAATGTGGACTATCTATAACACAGTGAACAACGGTAACACAATGGAAGGGCTCAGAGGGGCACAAGAAAGAGTTATCATTTTCCTAATAATCATAATTCCATTTCTGGCTACATAACTTTTCCTGTATAACACTACCCAACACTTGGGCCACTATCACTATTCAAAACTTGGACCAAATATTATCATCTTGGCTGCTATGTGACATTTTTTTTTTCAAATCTCTTAAAATACCTCACTTAAGCTTGCTTTTTCTGCAAAGCACTTACCCACTCTCTGGGGTGTTAGATGAATTTAGAATCCTAGAGTCCATGGAGTCTAAGCCTGGTTAGCAGGTTGGAAGCCAATAAGCACAATGAAAATGGGCTCTACTTAGTTACCATGGATACCGCAGATATAAAGGATTCCTATGCGTGGTACTCATCAACTACTACTAGCACAGAATCCCTCATGCTGCCTGGACCTAAATATGGTCATAAATGTTTACTGCATGTACATAATATCCATGGAACTGGTCCGAGACTGCAGAGCCATAGTGCGGAAAACAATGTGTTTCCTTCAGTATTTGGGGTATCCTGTTTTCCATCTGGAGAAATTAAGGTTTTGTTTTGCAATTAGCTTTGCAGAATCAAGCATTTTTGCTAGATTGACTGCCTCATCAAAACCAGGCAGATTTTTAAGATGCAATTTAAGTGCCAAACCAGCTCACCTGGAAACTATGCCTTACAAAAGTCTTGAACACCCGGCGTTGCTCATTCCATGTGAACGTTAGAACTTCTGCAGTCCTACACAAACTCCTCCAGGAGACCAGGGAGACTGGCAGAGTGAAATTCCTGGCATTCTCAACCCTCACTGTTCTATTCATGTGAAAATCTTCCATATCATTTCTTGTGAATGAATCAAAAATTACAATGCATTTACTCATCATCAGATCCATGCAGAGGATATTGCCATGATTTTTTTAATCTTTGAAATCTAATGATCCATGAAGTCATGGCAGTTGGTCTGAACACATGGAGACATTTTATTCTTCTTTACAGATGTTTAACTCATACTTCAGAAAAAGGGTGGAGCCAATTTCTGGGACCAGGGTTTGCACTTGTGTCTTGTTTTGGACTAGTGGTTGTAGTAAACCAACAGACATGCTCCAACTTATAATGTTAATTGTACAACAAAACTTTGATGGAAAATAATATGTCACTAGTCGTGACAATAATCTAGACTAAAATGGGTGATCCCTATTTTTATTCCTCTGCTCTGTTGATTAGCATCCTCAAAACTTAGGGTTTAACGCTGCTTTTGATGCACCTCAATGTTCTTACCAATTTAGGAGACTCGAATGCAAACAAAACAGGTATGAAATTGTCAAATATAATATTCTGAGACAAACAACTTAAGGTGTTTCCTAAACTCAGTACTCCATGGTTGACACACACTGAAATACTATATTACAATGTAAGATATCTATCCAACATACAAGATTTGCCACTTGGAACTCTGTCTTGTCCATCCTAGGTAGCAAATATTATTTCTTTAAATGATTCTTTTCTTTAGTCAACCATTGACACATGCACTTTTTTCCTAATGATGCACAGAAAAATTTTCCCTAAGTAGACACATCTCTTTCCAATTGTGCAGAAAAGCCTGACACCAGGTTATCGAACATCATGCTCCACAGCTTTATCTTTGACTATTCCCCTGAAGTGAGTCCAGTGAAACAGTCTATATTTTATTACCTTTGAAGATATATTCCTGACATCTGCTTCCAGGTCTACTTCCTATTTTGCAGTCTTGTTGAAGGCAGTAGCCATGCTAATGTCATTTATATTTATGTCTCTAAGTATTGGATCCAAGAGATTAGCAGCAGCAGCAGCAATTCTTCAGGGTCCAAAAATTAATGACATAACACAGTGGAAGTACTTTATTATTTTTTTTAAAAACCTTCTTATTATAGAGTTTTAAGTAATCATTTTGTGAGAATAACTTGAGGGACCTAGCCACATACACTATTTTTTTTCCCTAACTATTTTATAACACTGTTCTGGGTTTTGAAGAAAATGAAACTGATAAGCAAAGGTATAACATGTTCAAAATTTATCAGTACGCAGAAAATGGATAAAGCCATGAGTAAGACATTAACAATGTAAATTCATGATCTAGGGTCAGAGAATCTACCTCTGATGAGTTCAAAAACTAGCTGGAGTAAACTGGACCTGTGAGGTAAACAATTCTAAGCAATTGGAAGTGGGAGTTGGGAATCTTACGTAAAAATAAAGGTAAAAAACTGTCCTTGTTATATAGACTAGGGAGGTGTCATTGCTTTTGCATTTTACAAAGCTGCAGGGGAAATGATAAGCCAAGAGCCAAACAGTTCTATTTATGTGTTCTGAAAAGTTTATGAATTATTTAGTTACTACATAGGAGCCATTTGGCAATGCTAGACAGGAGAATGATTGACAAAGTAATGACAAAAGAATAAACTAAAAGTGGCCCAAGAACACACACGTAACAAGATTAGGGGCAGTTCAAGCTGTGCCTATAAAGAACACTCAGATTGCAGGTGAGGTGAACACACAATTTATCCACACACTAGGCCAAGGTGCCGGCTGAAAATACACACCCTATAAGTAAACCTGGTAGAGGAAGGAAAGAAATGGAAAGAAAGTTGAGGGCTTGGCAGAACCAGATGCCTTAGCTTGTTCTCTATTTCTTTTAGTACAGACCGGTGTCCTATAATTCCCTGTAATTTTTTATATCCTCCCACCATGTCTGACCTATAATTGGTGCTGTATAAATATGGAGTCATCTTAGCTAATGACAGATTAAAAATGGTCCCCAGCCTTAATAAATTCTGCCCAGATTTCTTCTTAAGATCAAAGGTGGTAGTATTCCATGTTTATCAAAAAAATTTTTTTTGACTTTTAAGAATGTTCCTAGAGGGGCTGGGAAGGTAGCTCAGTGGTAGAGCGCTTGCCTTGCACGCATGAGGCCCTGGGTTCGATTCCTCAGCACCACATAAGCAAAAAGAAAAAAAGCCGGAAGTGGCGCTGTGGCTCAAGTGGTAGAGCGCTAGCCTTGAGCTGAAGTGCTGAGGGACAGTGCCCAGGCCCAGAATTCAGGCCCCACGACCGGACCCCAAAAAAAAAAAAAAAAAAGAATGTTCCTAGAAAAGCCTTTAAGAATCTATATAAAAATAATTCTATAGGCCAGCTGATTAAGATGAGTAGTAGAAATGCTACTGATTCTTTTAAAAGACTCAGAAAGAAAGATGATGGGTAAATGTAATTCTTTGGGATGGACTTTGTGTAGGTTTGTGTTAATGGGTTCCCCTTATTGCAATATGTAGTATACTTTTTTTAAACCTTGGAATGTTGAATAACATTCTGTACACAGTTATCTGTGAATTACTCTCTTGTGGATTCACTATGTAAAGGAATAAATATAAGGAGGCCTGTTAAACGTCAGGAAAAAAAAACCAAATCAAAGTACAGCAAATCATTACAAGGGTAGGTCTCCCCTCTCCTTTCATTTCTTGCAGCAATTTATTGTAACAGAAAAAAATTATGATCACAAAATGGAAGTCTATTCCCTTCAGATCACATGTGAATATTATTTGCAGTGAATAACAGAAATTAGTATTTCCAAATATGTCACTGAGTTCAACACTTTTAAGCCTCAAACCAAAGTAGGAGTTAGTGAATCAAACTTTGTTGTATTTTTTCTCTCTCCTACGTCTGAAAGAATAGTTGAAAACTATAAAACCAGTCATAAAACATATGGAAGACTGAGAGATGATTCAAACAATCTGACTTACACTTGTATGTATTCACATTCGATTTCTTGAATTAGTATATACCATTGGAAACTGCATCAACCCATAAAAATAACTCATACACCTATTATGTTTTTCCATTTTAAGCTTATAATAGCAATAACGACCTCAGCAAAAGACATTTCCTTGGAATTAATGGCTGGCTGGGAGGCAGAGCCAAGGGCCACTGGTTCCTCCCAGCTGGTCATTAATCCTCAGGAAATGCCTGCTCCTCCATCATTATTGCTAAAGCACCATTACAGAAAATTCTCACAGTTCCAATATATGGAAATTTGAGGCTATTTTACAAGCCCATGGTATTCATGTGAGTTAATAGGCCACCACTGAGCACAGAGGACATAATTATCAAAATGACAGAAGGGAAAATACTGCTCTCCCAGGACTATAAGATTATAGGAAATGGGGACTAGCCTTATGGGATGAGGTATATTTGAAGCTAAAAGACATTAATTTAAGTGGAGATTTAGAATCACATATATAAAAGTTAATAAAAGACATAGCAATCCATTCCCATTACACAGTTCTGAAAATATTTTGGAAAGGTACAAATTAAGGTTATATGAGCATTTCATCCTAAACTGATCAAAAACTCTTAAAGAGAATGGATTGGGAAGATCCATACAATCTTTTGTATCTTTGTATCTTTCCAGGGAAGTCTGGGAACATGAACTGATCTGATGGTGCTGAGTGAATACAGTTTATTTTTAATTTTTATTTAAAATATGTATACATACACTCCATTAAGTACTATATGTGAATATTGTTTCTACAATTTATGATTGCAGAAACAAAAAATCTTAAAGTTCTGTCTGTCTTACCTGGATGCTTGGCACATACAAACATCTAGGGAAACTGAAGACAAAATAATTTTTAAAAAAAATACAGTGCTGGTATTCTGAAACATAAATTGTAAAAATGCTTTTAATGGCTTCTAAATTAAAAATGAAAATTAGATGTTTTCTGGTCTATTCATTCCTTCCCTAAGAGGGGAAACAAACAACTAGGTGAAACAAATAGCTTCAAATAAAGGAATTTATCAAAAAAAATCACACCTCAAACAACAGATTAATCATTATTACAAGGTGTAATTGTAACAATCAACAAATGTTGGATATAATGCTTTAGCTATCATGACATTTGTTGCAAATTCTTGTGCGTTACCAACAGCTGGCTAGTTCTAAAAATGGATTTGAAGCGAATGGGACCTTCTATGGATTAAATTGTGTCTTCAAGAAGGTAAGTCCTCAAGGGAAAAAAGAAGGAAAAAGTGCAGCAGTAGAGCTCATTGGACACTGATGAAAGTGAACTAGAAAGAGACAGGAGGGAGGGACTAGGAGAGAATGAGGGAAGGGAAATGTACTCATTACCTGACATATAATTGTAATCCCTCTGTATATCCCCTTTCTAACAACAATAAAGTAAATCTTTTTAAACAAGGTAAGTCCTACTCTACCACACACACACACACACACACACACACACACACACACACACATTAATGAGACCTTTTTTGGAAACAAGGTCATTGTAGTCAGGTTAAGATGAGGTTGTCAGCGCAGACCTTAATCAAATATGGCTGATGTCCTCATGAAATGAGAAGAGACACCTCGACACACAGGAAGAAGAGGCAAGGATTGTAGTGATGGGTCTAAACACCTAGGAATATCGACATCAAAAGCTACAAAAAAGCATGGAACAGATTCTTGCCTAGTGCCATTCAAGAAGAGCATGGTGCTGCAACCAACATGACTGAGGACTTCCCTTACAAAAATAAAAGAGAATAGATTTCTGTTGTATTGAGACACCCAGGCTCTTGTGCTTTGTTATAGAGCAGCTCTTTAAAACACCTACTATGAAATGAAGGGAAAGAAATAACTGTGGTCAATATGACATGGAAAATCAAGGAAGGACCGTTGAGGTAAGAAGTAGCTCAAAAGCAATAGAGTAGAGGTCAGATAATCTGGTTCTTGTTGGCATTAGGAAGTTGGGTGACCTTGAACTTAATTGCTCTCTCATGAAGAACAAGAGAGGATTCCACTCTTACAAACTTTAGAGCCAGTCTCAGCTTATTTATAGATAGGAAAACCGAGCACCAATCAGACCGACCTTGGTATATGTTCAAAATCCATTGTTCTAGTGAGAGGCATGGTTCAGTGGTAGAGAGCAGGCCTAGCAAGTATGAGACCAGGAATTCAAACCCCAGCACCACCAAAATTTACTATTCAAGAATTTCTTGGACCTTAGTGACTGATAGTAAGACTACTGTAAGTTAGCACAACTGCTTTCTTCCATTTCCCACTAGCTATATCCATGTTAGCAACCTGACCACATGTATTTGGGCTAAATAAGGCCCAAAATAAATCAATTATAAAGTACTATCAGTCAAATAACCTTTTATAATTTGTTCCTTCAAATTTAGTTTTCCTATACTTCCAAGATTCTCAAAAATGTCTCCAGATGATTTGAAAACAATCTTTTGCTTAAATAATGTGGAAGTTACCACATTTATTTGAAACCAGAAGTTACAGGGATTTATTTTTTTGTAACTAGCAGCTATGTTAAGTGTCAATAGAAAAAGTATTAATCCAGAGAAAAAGTAGCTCTTTGTATGTTATAACAAAGTGGGGATTTAGGATCCAATAGGGCACTAAATCCAAATGTACTAACACATTCTCTGAAAGACTGGCTGTCATAATGATCATATCTGGGGCATTTTGATCATTAGTTGTTATGATTAAACATTCTTTTTATCCTCATACCTGTTCTGGTTATCTAACCAAACATTCAGATTCCAGGAGTGCCTGGTAGAATGCAATGTCTTCGCCATTCTGAAATGCTAATGTTCCCAATTTGAGCTAGTTGCCAAGTCCAGTGTCTATTAAACTGAAGTACAGGACGGAGATACTTAACTGGAGAGACAGATTGGCAGTCTATCTGGCCAGGGTTAACAACTCAACAGGACTTTGTTTTCCTTCCCTCCCTCCCTCCTTTCCTCTGTCTCTCTCTTTCTTCCCTCCTCTCCCACCCTCCCCCACCCAATGTGTTACAATTGCAGGCTTTGTTGTTGTTGCTAAGGAACCCAGTGCTATGGTGGCATTATCTAGTGTAGGTATTCTTAAAAGTATTTAGATTACTGGGTTCCATTATAATTCATTGCAGAGACTGGGCTCGATGGCCAAAGTACAGTTAACAGGACCATTTACTCAATTAATATCTGCTCTTGTGGACATTGAAAGAAAGAATTTGATTCCTTTCTCTTGTGCTGGGAGGTTGAACCTAAGGCCTACACATACTAGACAAATGCTCTACCACTGAGCATATAGCCAGAGTAAAACAATGTCTGAAGAGGAATAAAGGCATTAATCCACAATGTCAGCACTCTGAAGGCATGTTTAAATACATCCCAAAGGCCAAACAGGTACTCAAACAGGCATCTGTTTGTGGCCGCAGGAAAAGCACATGTGCTACACTTCTAGGCCAACTCTTTGCTTCCTGGCCTCTGAAATTGGCAGAACTCTTAATGCAGTACAAAAGCACAAGTTACTCCAGGCAAGTAATTAGCTGTGTGCCAAGCCCACCTATGATTCTGCCTGGGCTAGCCAGCACTTCCTAATGAGGGAACAAGAAAGAGTAACTGCACAGGCACAGACAGGAATTACAAGCCAGAATTCCACTGCAAACACTTCTACATCCAGGCTTTTCTGATATTTTTAGAGGAGATACAGCTCCTACTATTTCTATCATCATAGAATAAGCTGAAAACTTTCTAGCAACAGTCTAAATGATGCTACAGCTCTGGTGGCTGATACCTAAACCTAGATGTGATAAAACTGTACACACACACACACACACACACGTGTGTGTATCACACACACACAAACATATGTGCATTCATGCATATATATATACAGATATGTATATATAAAATGGGCAATTTGAATGTCACAGGTAGATTGTATTTATGAGACCATCTTCAATAAGATACTGTATTATGCTGTATGAAATGCATGCTGGGATATAGCTCAGTGGTAGAGCACATATAATTGATGCCCTAGAATCAGGTTGAAACAATTGCGCATAATATCAAGCCACCATTGGGGAGAAACTGGATAAAATATACAGGCATTTCTCTGCGATTTCTTACAACTGCATGTAAATTTAAAATTATTTTAGAAAGATAAGCATCAATTTGCTGTAATTTGAAGAAAAAGGAAGACACAAAAAAGGCCATACTAAAGCTCCCAACACAACTATGTTTATCGCAGCATGATTCACCATAGCTAAGATATGGAACCAACCCAGATGCCCCTCAGTAGATCAATAGATCAAGAAAATGTGGTATAGAATTCATAAGAAAGAATGACACCATCTCTTTTGTTAGGAAATGGAAAGACTTGGAAAAAGTTATATTAAGTCAAGTAAGCCAGGCCCAAAGAAACATAGGTCTCATGGTTTCCCTTATCTGCAATAACTAGTATAAATCTAGGACAAGCAGAAGAGGTCAAAAGCGATGTACTATGACCAGATAAGATGATGCTAAGTGAAATGAACCCCAAGATAGGGACATGAGAGCTTTTATCCTCTTGCTGTTTTTTTTAAATGTACTTATAATGCACTATGTGATTTTTTTTGTTTCTTTTGTATGTTCTTCCCCCATGGTATAACCCTTGTTTTCACTGTGTTTGATTCCAGTACCCTGCATCTTGTATATGCATTTTTCTAATTTGGGGAGGGGAAGGGAAATAACAAAATGCTGAAATAAGGATACAGGTTGACCCATTGTAACAATGAGAAACAAGAAACTATGTTGAAAACAAACTTTACAACTTCAGAGGGAGGAGGGAGGAATTGAGGAGGTGGGGAAGGAAAGGATGGTAGGGGAAAAACAAAGGAGGGGGTAACAACACTCTATAGGAGATGTACTCATTACCTTACTCATGTAACTGTAACCCCTCTGTATAGTATCTTTAAAATAAAAATATACTTTAAAAACTTTTTAAAGTAAAAGGAAGAAAAGAAGTGTAACTTTTCATTCAGACACTGGATAAGAAAGGAAAAATTTAATTTGATAAATATAAATAGTAAATATGTCAAAAGTTCCTTTCTAACTCAATGTTTTTCTTATCTAAAAAATTGGAGGAAAAAATGTGAAGAGATCTTCCTTCTAGAAAAAAATCTTTTGGAAAGGGTAGGTAGTCAATAAAATACAAACAATATAGGTGAAACACAAAATGCCTCTAAATGTGTACCCCCAACTGCTCTTGGCACTGGAGTGGTGGCATTCTCAAGTTGGGATATTCCTATTTGAGATCCAGAGACAGAGAGAGAGAAACAAGAAAAAGGAGCTAAATTTGCTGAGCACACATGATGTGCCAAGCACTGTGCATTGAGCTGCTGGAGCAGGAAGGGTGGGGCTCGTGTGTGGTGGGGATACAGGCTCATGCCCCAGACATGACATCAACACTACCACCCTGCCTGCTCCGAATCACTGACTTAGGAAGCCAGAAACCATTAAACAAATTCGATGGCTAAGGTCACAGGCAGCCACAGAGGAAAAGGCTTCCGAAAACCAGCAACTATGACTCCCTGATGGCTAGCTGGCCCATTGTGTCTGGTTCTATTAGAATTTGGGAGGATGTAACGTAATTAGCAATGATATTTAGCCAAATTTCACTTTAGACTAACCCCAAAATCTGTACTTTGGGTACTTTGTTTAAACATGAAACAAAACTGATTTGAGACAACAAAAAAACCCAGATGGTAAAGGTGATATAAACATGGCAGAAAGGTTCATGTTAAAACAACAACAAAAACAAAACATACAAATCAAAAGTATATATTTAATAGCTTTAAAATAAAGCTAGCCAGGTGCTGGTGGCTCACACCTGTAATCTTAGCTACTCAGAGGCTGAAGATCACGGTTCAAAAACAGCCTGGACAGGAAAGTCTGTGAGACTCTTCAATTAACCACCAGAAAACCAGAAGTGGCTCTTTGACTCAATTGGCAGACCTCTAGCCTTGAGCATAAAAGCTAGGGACAGTGGCTACACTGAATTCAAGCCCTACAACAGACAAAAAAAACCCCAAACCAAAGCAAAACAAAAAACCAGAAAACCCCAATAACATATATAAATACTTCTTAAGCATTATTATGTCCACTCTGTTCTCTTTCTCCCTAATTTCAGACTTCATAGAATCATCAGGAGCACTCAGTTTTCCCACTGGTCTTCTCCCGGATTTGGTAGTCTTCTCCCAACTTCCTCCCTCAGATTGCATCTCTACTGATCTGCCTATTGCCCACTCCTGCCTGGAATCCCTGGAACCTTCACAGTCACCTGCTTTCTGAGGAGCTGACTACAGCAGGAAGAGAGAATCAAAACGTAAAGGCCAGGCAGAGTAAAGTTACATCTCAGAAACAAAATAGGAGACAAAAGCGTTAAAGTTGTTGTCCAAGAGGAAGAACCTAGTCTGCATGAGGCTGGGGGTTCAATCCTTGGTACTATAAAAGAACAACAGGATGTAGAAAGATCTGTGAAGGTTATTAGGGAAAAGGGAATATTAGCATAATACATTCACTCAGGTTTTATAGCAATGATATGAGGGACAATATTTTGTGCATTCATGAGGAACTGGGCATTTGAGGTAAAACTACAAGGGAGATATTACCAGCTTTACTTTAAGCTCAGAGAAATTAAAGCTCAGAGTCATTGACAGTAATGTAAGTTAGTAAGTGATAAGGCCCAGACTCAAACCCAGATCTGTTAGGAACCAAACAAAATATGTACACTTTTCACTAGCCCAAGTAGAAAGATTTACTTTCTAAAGGAATATAGCAGATGTTCTTCATCACCATTAATAACAGGACAAAAGGAAATGGGCTGAGAACCATATAAGGAAAAATTTAGGTTCAATGCATGAAGACACTCCTGTCACAAAGAGGGAGAGAGAGAGAGAGAGAGAGAGAGAGAGAGAGAGAGAGAGAGAGAGAGAGAGAGAGAGAGACAGAGACAGAGACAGAGAGAGAGAGAGAGAGAGACAGAGAGAGATCATTTGACTTGCATACTATACAAGCTACTCAAGAAATCTCCTTTATGGGTGTTTTTTGTTCATGCTAATATGGATATTTTCCCCCAAAGATAATTTCAAGAGTGCAAAGATAATTTCAAGAGTGAAGCAAGTTAATCTAAATATCCCCTCAAACTTAAAAATCTCTGACTTGGAAGTAAAAACATAAATAAATAAACTTGCAAGATAAAACACCTAAATTTTTAAACATGTTGAGCACTTTGTGCTTGTTTGCCTTATGGATATAAAGCACCAGCTTCTTAGATGGAGGAATCTAAGTGTTTATCATAACATATTTATTTTAAAGAATAGTAGTAGTCATTCTTCATAAAATTATGCTAAAAATAAATCCCAGGAAGAAAAGTCTTTGTTTAGTAAAAATATTTCCAGTCACAAAGTAATTCTTCATACCATGCATGGCTAAACCCTTTTACATGATACAACCTATGTGCATAGAGCATGCTATTAATCCACAATTGTATACAAACTCAATTGCTTAATTATACTTAGCATGAAACAGTATGGTATAAGTGAACAATATGAATTAGCTCTCTGTGAATACTGAAGGACCCCATAGGAGCTTCCCTAATACACATAAGATGTTTAAGTGGCTTATTCCCATATGAGTTAACTTCTAAAAGGATCTCCACTAAAATTAGCAATTTAATAGCCAAGCAAATTATTAGGCAAAGTCATCCTTTTGACTATAAAACTGAAGCTTTTAAAATAATTTTATGTAGCTTATCTATTATCCAAGCAGGATAGAAAGTACAAAACTCTACACCAGCCTGCTTGCCTAATATTTTTTTTTTCGGTCATAGGGCTTAAATTCAGGGCCAGGGGACTGTCCCTGAGATTTTTTTGCTCAATTTTTTTCCTTATTACTTTGAGCCACAGCACCACTTCCAGTTTTCTGGGGGTTAACTGGAGATAAGGGTCTGACTGACTTTCCTGCCTGATCTAGCTTTGAACCACTATCCTCAGATCTCAGCCTCCTGAATAGCTAGGATTCAGGTCTGAGCTACCAGCACCTGGCTGCCTGATAAATTTTAATGCCCAACAAATGCACATTACTAACTTAAAAATAAGTCCCTTGGTTTGGCAATCTAGAAATGGGAATTTATTCAGTATACGATGAGCCCAAACAGAACATCACTCAACTCTGTATCATGATATATAAAGAACTCTAAGTGAGACAATCATATTTTCATCTAATACTCAAGGGAAATTCTCAGTCCAAAGAAAGAGGAAGAGATAAATTGAAGATATAGTAAGCCACTAGTGGCTCAAGTCTGTAATACTAGCTGCTCAGGAGGTTAAGATCTGAGGATCGAGGTTCAAAGCCAGCTGGGATATATAAAACTGAGACTCTGGTTAATCTCCAATTAACCAGCAAAGTACTGGAAGTGGATGTGTGGTTCAAATGATAGGGAACCATTTGAATTTGAGTGGAAAAAGCTAACTAAAAGCACGTCTCTCTTCAAGTCCCAGTACTGGCATGCAAGCGCGCGCGCGCGCGCGCGCGCGTGTGTGTGTGTGTGTGTGTGTGTGTGTGTGTGTGTGCGCGCACACATACACACAAACTTAGAGATGGGTCAGAGCACAAGAGGATGGAAATGTTATAGATGGCCAGCTTGGTCATACATAACATCATCATTTCTTTAAAATGCCTAATATGATGTCTAGTGTCACAAATGCTAGTCTCTCCAGAGAATGGAAGACCAAAGCAATGGCATGTTCAGACATTCCAGTACCACCCCACATCTAACTGAGAGTGGGCTCAGGCATGAAAATGCCTCATCAAATTTCCTTTACAGGAATTTAAAGAACATTGAAAAAATAGTAACAGGAAAGGAAATGTAAACCTGAGACCTGTAATAAGGAAATTATACTCCCTGGCATCAGCTTTAGATACAAACTGGGTGGTATGTGTCTTCTCTTAGAACAAAATAATTTCAAACAAGGAATTAACATGATTGCAAGACAACCAGGATCTCGCTACAATATTATCAGCTACAATCTTATGATTCTATTTTTCTCCACCTAGTGATTCTCTCACCTCCCTTGATTTTGGTGTTTCTTGTCATGAGCAACCCTGTCAAGAGTGAAAATATCTGTATTGTATGGGGGACTTTGGTCAACTGGTATTTCCCTCATGGGTCATGTTAATGCTTAAGCTCTAAGTCACACAGCATAGTTTCTGCTCCTGTTGTGATAGAAGCTTAGGATTGTAGAATATTTTACCCCAATAAAGCCCTAGGGATACACTTCATGTCATTCCAAGTACTTTCAAATGCTTTTGGAGGATGTAAATTTTTTAAATTAGTTTCATCAGCTGATTTCCCCTCATTTTTATAAATTCACATGAGCACTAAAAATTAAAAGTAAGGAAATAGAACACAAACAGACCATTAAAATAAGTTTCTGTTACCAAAAAATGGTTTTGTGAAATTTGTCCAGCAAAGATATCTTCTGGGTTTTTGGATTATCCAAATTCTTTTAAGACACAGCATAATGTCATTCCTGGAAACGAAAAGTTTCTTATTCCCCAAAATGAGCTAATGAAAACATTAGCATAGGGCAAGGAACTGAAAGTATTATTGGGCCTGGGCAATAGTGGCTGGTATCTAGCTTACCTATTAAGTAAGAGGACACAAGTTGGAATTATAGCAGACATTGCTTTGGTTAGTGTAGGCTGCGCTTTGAAACTTATTATAGTTTCTGAAAATACAGATTATCAGAGGGTATTTTTAGCCAAAGAATGCAATTCCAATGCACATTCACTAATGGAAAACAAAACTTCAAAGGCCATGCTTCTAAGAAAAACCAGCATCTTAGTCACTAAACATTCATTAAGAGTTATTATGAACTTAGAACTAATATCAAGAATTATGATCTATTGTATCCTTGTTAGTTGAATGAAGTTTTGTGATGGGTTCTCACTTAATTCTTCAAAACAATCCTATGAATTGAGAACTGTGATTACCTTTTGTCTGTACCCAAGCGAGCTGAGGGTTGCTGACAATGAGTAACTTACTTTGATTAAGCTGATACCTGAACCCAAGTAGTCTGAGCTCTTAATCGCTCTCCTGAATTCTTTCTTATGTCCTCTTATGTTAAATGTAAGATGATAAATAGGATGTTTCTACCCTCAAAAAGCTCATTTTTAAATACTGTTAGCTCTACTCAGAAATATCAAAGTATATAATTAAGTTACTTACGACCTGGTGATTTAAAAATTATTTGATAAATATAAACTATATTCAGCATGAACAAAGGAAAATATAGACCAAGGTGCTGGTGGCTCAATAGAATTATCTTGGTCTTTCTGATATCTTTTCCCCCCATGTTCCTCCTACCTTGTCTTCCACCTGCATCTGACAGTTGAATACCTGTCTTTTTGTTAATCCCCTGCTTATTGTGACTAAATAAAAGTTGACTCATTATTTTGACAAATCAAATTCATATACATTCTATACTAGCCTGAATAGCTGCATTGTGACAATGAGAGAATGCACCAAAACAAATGTCACATATATTAGGTAAATTCAATAATCACATAATGTGTTATTAGTAATATAAATACTTCTATGGAAGGACTACAAAATTCTAAAGGACTCAGAATATTTGAAAACTATAGTTTAAATTAGCTTCCCGATAGCCAAGCATAATACTTACCTACCTGGCAGATATCAGGGATTCCTTTTTGGTTCCCCCAGGCTATGGGCTCCCAAAGGGAGCTTCCATCTATTCTGTTGACCTCAACATCTCCCTAAAATACTGCCAGGTGACTGTCAGCAAAATCACAAAATCCACCAGTCTCTGGATTGGGGCCCTAAGGCTTAAATGGTTAACTAAGCAAGAGACAAGCAAACAAACAAGTGAACAAAGAAGAGTTTAAGCAGGCTTGTCTGTCTCAATACTATCCATTTTGCACATTGTGTCCTCTGTACAATATTGTGTTCAGACAAAGTACATTTTCTGGGCAAATGTGTGGAAAGTAGGGTATAAAGCAATAACATGGGCGTCCCTGGGTTACATAATTAGGGTACGTTTCATGACCATTTCCCCTCTATAAAGTTTATTACATACTTAAGACACGAGAGTGCTCAATTCCAGCTTCATAACCTTTGAACATCCACAAACCCAAGCAAGACTCCCACAGCATTAAAAGACAATCTGTTTTCACCCAGATTTGAAGAACTATCATTCTACAACCAGTGTCAAATGTAACAACAGACTGTACAATTCTTCTGAATTTGGATATGGGGGAAAAAATTCAAACCAAGTTTAATTTGCAGCATTATACTCATCAATACTAAATAAAAAGGTATTTTAAGAGTCATTTGTTTGCTATAACATCCTGAAAAAGAACTTTTTCAAATTAGAGAAGCACATCTATTATGAAAATGATTGAATAATGTGTGAAAAACAAACTTGAGTGTCATGGCTGTATTCAATTATTCCTGGGGACAAAGTCTGGGGAGCAAATAGCTCAACAGGTAATCTGAAAACCTTGTGTCAGCCATTACTTCCAGTCTATCAACCCTTTTACCAGACCTGACCCCTGTTCCTGATTCCTGCCCCCATTCTAGTGGCGGTACTAATGAGCAGTGAAATGGCCATAGGATAGGTGGGGATGGGGAAAAGGACTCAAGGAAAACAAAGCAAAGATGGTACCAGGAGGCTCTATCATCTACGAATTCAATCATCTGTCCCTGGATGATAGAGGTGATAGAGTTCTCTTGTATTTTACAGCCATACATGCTTGAGACAGCCATTAGGTAGAGCCAAAGTGTTCTTATCAGGTTACTCAAACATGAGGAAAAAACATGGGTGAAACTAAGCAACCTTCTCCAAAGTAAAGACCTCATAAAATGGATAGGTCCTTATTTCAATCTGAGGTAGAGAGAGTTAGGCTTGATTTAATCTTACCAGATTGAAATTTTGTCCAAAAAATGTTGAAATATTGGTGTCAAATGCTGAAGAGTTTAGAAGCAAGAATTTGTTGATTCTTTTTTTAAAAACAATAAAAACAGATCCCTCCCTTAAAAACCGAACCAAAATTCTCTCTTGAAATATGAACTAGTAATATGTCTACCTTCTTACCTAGTAAAAGTGATAGTAATGGTATATTAATTTTATGTATATAAAACATGAGAATTTCCTCTCTTAGAAATATTTGTGACCATTTGTAAATATTCTCATTTGAATAAGTTTAGATAAATACATGTATACAACAGGTAGTATAACTGTAAAAAAAAAAGTCTTACATATATTTTTATACAAAATGGTTACTAAATCCTGTAATGTCTACCATTTCATTGAAGTGAAACTAAGGTAACTGTCTTGGCCAGGATTCTATGAGCTCCATAATGCTGTATAAAGCAAGAGATAATTTATCTGGACTAGTTACAATTCTCCATCACATTCCAAGTGGGAGAAAATTATGTCCTTCCCACATGGCAGTAATAGTATCACTAGCAACATCCCTCAAGAGTGTCAGCCTCTGAGATAGATGGCCTGTCTTTAAAGTCTTAAATAGTTCAAGTCTAGGACAGACTTGCCATACCAGACTGAACCCGATGACCAAGAAAAGCAGATTACTAATCTTTTCTTTTCTAAAACCTCATTGGATAGATTTTTTAAAAATAATACTTTCATATTAAAACTACCAAAAAAGATTTAAATCAAAACATTACTGATCAAAGCCAATGCTCCTTTCCTGGATATGATTTATTAATGTTTTCTTTTTTTTTTTTGTCAGTCATGAGGCCTGAACTCTGGGCCTGGGCACTGTCCCTCAGCTCTTCAACTCAAGGCTAGCACTCTACCACTTGAACCACAGCACCACTTCCGGCTTTTTCTGCTTATGTGATGCTGAGGAATCGAACTCAGGGCCTCATGCATGCAAGGCAAGCACTCCACCACTTTCCCAGACCTTATTGTTTTTAAATTTAATCTCATAGGCTTAATTATCTTAGTAAATTTTTCAGTAATCTACTAAAGAAAACAAAATGACTTCCCCCCCACAGAGTTCTCTTAAGGTTTGCAAAAAGTCCTCTTTTCTCTCACAAAATATTACCAAGAAAGATAGTTTCAGAAAATATTTTTCACCAATTTTATAGGTACTATATATGTCAGAAAATTTTATATCTTGATTATTGGATACATACAAAAATCCATGTGTTTAAAGAGGGCCTCTCCTATTTCTTAAGCACGTTATTATTACAAGTTTCTAAAGAAAATGGTTTCACCTTTTCACTCTCCATTAGCAGATAGAGTTTGATGTTATATCAAAGTCATTTCTTCTCCTCTGACCCCAATACAAAGTTACAATTATCTGAAATCTGAATTACTGGATATCTTTTCCTAAACATTGAAGCTATATTTTAGTTCAAACAGGGCAAGTGTTAAATTACAAATGGCTAAAAGTTTCTCAAAAGTAATGAACATCTGGAAAGGGAAAGTACATTTCCAGGTTTTGCTACATGAATGCCTGGGGTCTTTAGAAGGAAATCAGACTTTCAATCAGTTTGGTTGTTATAGCTTTGATTCTGAGTTAATTCCTCCTACTGGATCCTCAAATCTTCACTTAAGTTTCTGGATTTCTACAAAGTAAGACAACAAAAAAGCTCTTTGGGCTGGGAAAGTGGCTCAGTGGTAGAGCACTTGCCTTGCATGCATGAGGCCCTAGGTTCGATTCCTCAGCACCACGTAAGTAAAAAAAAAAAAAAGCTGAAGTGGCACTGTAGCTGAAGTGGTAGAGCGCGAGCCTTGAACTAAAGAGCTGAGGGACAGTGTCCAGGCCCAGAGTTCAGGCCCCATAACTGGACCCAAAGAAAAAAAAAAGAAAAAGCTCTTATTGCCTATCTAGAATTCTTACATGTTTGACTAACAAATAAAATTATATTGTTTTCTTGTGTATTCCAAGCTCTTTAGTAAAAAAGGAGAGAGATGGGCAACATTTCCCTAAATATATATATATAATATAAATATATATTTTAATATAATATATATTAATATATTTAAATATATTTATATTTAAAATAAATTATATAATAAAATATTTATATAATAAAATATATATATTCTGAACTACTGCTCATACCCCATTATAGGAGTACTAGCAGCCCTAGACCACAGCTGGTACTATGAGTGACTTTCTAATGATAAACGGAAGTCAAGTTTCAGTATGGTCCTTGAACAGGTCTCAGGATCTCCAGAGTAACTTTTTCCTTATAAGAAGCCATTAATTCATATCAGTAGGTATTTTCCTTCTGTTGCAAAAGTTCTTTCTCATGAAACTAGTCTGAAAACAAATCACCTAAAAGCACTCCTTGTTCTCACTGATGTCTTCCTGTTGTCTGTTCTCACATTTTTTTTTCTTCCAGAAGCACTGGAGGCCTGGGTTAGCAATCTCCGGATGGAGTATTTTATAAGAAAGTTCACAGCTTATTGTTGCATTTTATTCTTGAGTCTTAGCTACTACTCTTTAAAAAGGTTTCCAAATATTTTCTATGAGCTCTTTTCCAAAGCAAAAAAAAAAAAAATGTAGCTCCTACATGATATATTTAATATGGCAGAAGGACTGGCTGATGAAACACTATGGCGGTTCTGACAGTCAGCACATCTCTATATGTGCATCTTGGGGTTTTGTTTATTTGTTTGTTTGTTTTGTCAGTGGTGGGGCTTGAACTCAGGGCCTGGGCACTGTCCCTGAGCTCTTTTTGTTCAAGGCTAGGACTCAACAGCTTTGAACCACAGCTCTCTACTTCCAGTTTTCTGGTGGCTAATTGGAGACAAGAATCATTTGGACTTTTGTGCCCGGGCTAGAATTAACAGACATGAGCCACCTGCACTGGGCTCTCTATGTGTGTACTGAGGTAAGGAGCAATGACTCCTTTTTCAAATTCAGCAACAGATTCCATTATCTGCTATTAGGAAAAGGCTAGGTAGGTGTCATACCTGTCATCCCAGCTACTTAGGAGGCTGAGACTGGGAATGTTGAGGCTCAAGACCACATCCTACTCCACTCCTCAAAAGAGGGTCCTGTTTCAACCCAAAGTTAGATGTGGTGACGCACATCTGTCATCCCAACTGCATACTACATTAGAGGCTGAGCTGGACAGAAAGTTCATGAGACTCCATCTCAACAGAAGAAGCTGAGTATGTCAGTACATACTTGTCATCCCAGCTATGACTAGAAATGTAAAATAGAAGGACTATAATCCAGATACACCAGGGTAGTAAGAAGCAAGATCTTAGCTCAAAAATAATCAGTGCAGCTGGGCCCAGTAGCTCATGCCTATAATCCTAGCTATTCAGCAGGCTAAGATCTGAGGATCATCATTCAAAGCCACCCCGAGCAGGAAAGTCCCCGAGACTTATCTCCAATAAACCACCAGAAAACCGAAAGTGGTGCTGGCTCAAGTGCTAGCCTTGAGCTGAAGAGCTGAGGGACAGTGCTCAGGCCCAGAGTTCAAGTCCCATGATAGACCAAAAAAAAATCAGTGCAATAAAAAAGGTGGAGGCATGGCTCATGGGTACAGTACCTGCCTGGTAATCAAGAGGTCCTGAGTTCAAAGTCCAGTATCACCAAATGGATAAAGAAAAAAAAGGCTCATACTTTCTCCTTCTGTAAATTGACACAAAACATACTTAAATATTTCTTTTATTCCTGATAATATTCAGCACAAATATAATGAAGTCATAATACCAGCAGGGGAACTTAGTCTGATGTTACTCATTCAATGGGTAACCACTAATGGCTGTAAGTATTTACAGCTTAGGGTGTAATGTAGAATTAATCATAATTTCTAATGATTGACACAGTGTGCCATGCCCTTTATTTAAGCTCTGTGAGGATCCTATGAGAAATCTACCTTTCATAGATGAGAAACAAGACTTTTAAAAGGTCATGCCATTTGTTCAAGATGATAGCTAGCTAAGTGATGAGTTAGAATTTGAACCCAAGCCATCTGAATGCAGATACTGAGCTCCATATTCTAAGTAAACTAGAAGAAAATTGAAGCCTTGTTTTTGCTTTCCATTCTCATTTCTTCTATACACATAAACTGAAAAAAATAACAATAGAATAATCCAATCATAATAGTAGTCCAGGCATCTAACTCTAACTAGGGTGGAAAAGACAAAGAAAGGGCAGAAAGTAAGTAATAGAAGTGATCTTTACCATGTCCACTGAACCTGTGGACCGGCTACTGTTTCCCCCACAGTAGAATCAGGACACACACCTACAATTAAGTCTTCAGTTAATTAAACTCCCAATCACTCTTCCCAATCATTCAATGAAAGGTTTCCAGCACAAATATTTTTTCTTTCTTTTAGACTTGTCACATGAATCTGTAAGATTTACAGGATATATTTCTAAAAGCAAAAGAACGTATACAAAAAAAGACCCCACAAGAATAACAGGGGAAATATTTGGCTTCTAAGTCATATACCTAATAAATCCAGTCAGTTCAAAAATATATCTCCCAACTCAAGGAAATCAGCGAATGACACTGTTGGAAAGAATTGAACTCACTAGAAAGTACAAACCCATTTCCTATGGAAAACGCAATGATTTATTTCTTCAGTACAAGCCCTGTAGCAAAGAATGCCATGGAATACAATGCCCTGCTGGGACTGGATGTACATTCTACGCACAGATGATACCCAAGCCAAGAGGAAACATGTTGTCTAGAAAAAATATACAATTTCCTTTTATTTCCTCTTCTAAGTAGAACAAATCTGCTTTAGAGACCAAATCAGAGATTTGCAACAGTTCACCACATGAAATTTTCCATTCTCACAGCCAGTAAAAATTAGAAACCAAGATAGCCAATGAGAATCGCCCAGCTCTTCCCAGGGAGGCCATGATGTCTGTGAGCACCTTTCACATGGGCTTCGCTTGTTAGCTTTTATGTTAGGAAAACAACTTATGCCCCAGAATATATCATTATTGGAATATGTTTAGCTGTGAATTGAATGTGTGTGTGTGTGTATGTGTGTGTGTGTGTGTGTGTGTGTGTGTGTGTGTGTGTGTGTACAGAAAATGGAATAGAAGGGGCTGGGAAGGTGGCTCAGTGGTAGAGCGCTTGCCTTGCAATGCATGAGGCCCTGGGTTCGATTCCTCAGCACCACATAAGCAAAAAGAAAAAAGCCAGAAGTGGTGCTGTGGCTCAAGTGGTAGAGCGCTAGCCTTGAGCTGAAGAGCTGAGGGGCAGCGCCCAGGCCCAGAGTTCAGGCCCCACGACCGGACCCAAAAAAAAAAAAAAAAGAAAATGGAATAGAAGTATATCCAACAAACTGATAACAATGTTTTGGGGAAAAGACAGAGGATTAGGATCATAAAGTACCTAAGGGCCCTTCTAATAGTTTTTGCATATTTATATATTGTTTATGAGGAAATATATTTTAAAAAATGAATATCAGATGCCGGGAATCTAGGTTTCTACTAAGCATGAATCTGCTGAATAAAGACAAAACGAAACCTATGCATGCTTAATTGTTCTATATTGCAACCTGGTAAAAACACCAGCAATGTAAGGATGAGAGATAAGAAATACAGCTATTAAAATTGGAACCAGGAGGAAAGATGGAGGCCTCTGAAGCACTGGGGCAGGTTGCAATGTATTCACTGGCCAGTTCTGGAATTATATAAGGTTCTGTGAAGTGTAGTAATGTAATTACATTAACAATAGCCCAAAGGGAGAAGAAATGCAAGGTAGAGACATCAGAGGTCACATTTGATGGAGGGCATTTGGATGGTTAATTTTCACTGCATTTGCTTATAATTTATTTTGTTTTGTTTTAGCTACAGTAATCCTATGACTTCAACAAGCTCATCTGTTGTTTCTTCTGTTGCCTATTAGAAAGATCATACAGGTCTTACTTACCAATTCATTAATGGGATAGGATGTCCTTTGAACATTCTGATGCTTCAGACAAGAGTATTTATTTGGTATATCTGTCATTATCAATTAGTTACATCAATGCACTAACAAGACCATAATGGAAATGACAATTTTTTAATTGTGAGATTGAATCAAAAGTATAATTTGTGGAAGGGAATAGAAAAAACAAATTGTTTAAATAGGGATACAGGTGAACCCATTGTAACAATGAGATATATAAGACGTTAGGTCAAAAAACGAACTTTACAACTTTGGTGGGGGGTGGATAAGAAGGGGAAACAAAGGAGGAGGCAACAATGCTTGATAAGAAATGTACTCATTACCTTGTCCATGTAATTGTAACCCCTCTGTACAGTATTTTCACAATTAAATAAAAAAGGCCTCCCAGTTTCTCAATTACCAGAACACTGTCTTGAGAACCTTGAATGAAGATCAGAAGGTAACTACACTTAGAGACACCACCACACACAACCTGATTGTGTGAGTAATACAGCAGACACTTCCAGACAATCCAAACTTCTTCCAGCCAGTCAAAAGACCAGACCTATATGTGTAGAAGCCTCCAACTTCTAGACTCCATGTGTGAAGTCATGCCTGTGTGCTGGAGTCTCCTAGACATCCTGGAACAAAGGCAGGCCCTTCTGCTCTGGCCTATCCATACATATCCTTAAACCCCCTTCAAAAAATCCATGAACACTATATAATAGTTGAATTTTACACTATGAAGTTTCTGGAACAGTTAATTAAGCCACATTAGATAAACAACTAATATGTGCAACCATAAAGGTAATAAGACCACTCATACAAGAGCCCACACTTAGAATATTATATTTAGTTCTGAGTGGCACATTTCAAAAAGATTTAAAAACAAACATGCTCAGAAAAAAATTTAACAAGAATGTTCCTTTATGGGAGGAAAAATTGTAAAGGACTGGATATACTCAAACCAGAAAAGAGAACAAAGAATTTGTGTTAGTTGTCCTCAAATATTCCAAGAGCTAACAAGAATGAAAATGGAAAAAAAAAAATTCTGTGTAGGACCAGGCAGTGGCAGAAATCATAGAGAGTCAAATAGAAGACTTTCTAATATTCTGAGCGTTCCAGGAAAGAGAAGGTAGCCTTAAGAGGTAGCAGTGATTTCCCTAACATTTGAGGTAGTAAGGCATAACACTATTCAATCATGACACCCACCTTGTCATGATTGAATTCATTTATTGAACATCAGGCTGAAGGAAATGCCTTGACTTTCAGGGTACACTGCAACATTGAGAGGCTTTTAATCTAAAGATCATCCCTATAATATCTAATCCCAGCAGAGAAAAGAGAAATCCAAGATGATTAAGTTAAATGCAAAGCTGTACCAAAGTGTAAACAGATCATGATGCAGAACTCAGGCAGAGAAAGGAATGACAAAACTAACAGAAAATATATACTTTAGCATAGAAAGAGGTATGAAAAGGCAGAGCATACAAATCTAGAGAAAGGAAGTCAAAGAACCCATTAAAGAAAACACTAAGTACAGAGGTTCCCTGTGAACTTCTTAAGAATAGTCTTGTTTGTTTTTAAGACTTTTCTACTCTATTGGGAAAAAAATAACCAAAAAACTCTTTTCCTCTATAGGAAAAACAGGACAAAAGAACATGGAGAATGTGGCAAGAAAGAGAACATAAGTGAAATTCTATTATTACAACTGGATATCTAGCTTCTACACAGGATTCAGCATGTGTGTGTGTGTGTGTGTGTGTGTGTGTGTGTGTGTCTGTGTGTGTGTGTGTGTGTAAAACTGTCTTCAACGTGTGTCTGTGGAGAATGATGACGAGAAGCAAGAACTAGAAATCAAACCCCTTTCTAAAGTTAAAAAAAAAATTGAAAATGAAAACACAAACTACCTGGTAAGTGAGAAGTATTTAACAAAGCTGTGGAGGAACCAACAAAAGAAAGCATTAAAAAGTTAACTCCCTTACATTTCATCTGGGTTTTATCGCCATTTATAATTAACTACCAAGGCTTCAGAATACCTTTAACCCTAGTTACTCTACCAGTAGAACAAGTGATCTCCTTGTTACTCCATCTGCCAGAAGAGGGGAGATTCCTTTGATGTTGATAAGAGATAGAAATGGGAGTCACCTTCAGGAAAAGAAAGTGTTTGGAGTAAACCTGGGATACCATGGCAGTAAGAAGAGTGTCTGCCGCTTGTCGACCCTTTCAAAAGCTCATCGAACCAGAACTTTAAAGAATTTGTATCATCCAGAAACTAAAATGAATTTTTCTTTCTTAAAAAAAAAAAAGAGGGACATTTTTCTTCACCAGAACGGAAATGATATCTTATCACTCACCCATTTCCTAGGTCTGCCTCTTGGCCGTTTTTCTCCAGTGGCTTCTGCTTTCTGCAAAATGAGAGAGGAAGTCATGTCATTCTCTACCTGACATTTATTTATAAGTCCTGCACTAAGGGATACACTGCAAGTAAGAACGTTCTAGATTGCAGATGAGGTATCAAGATTGTTTTAATAACCCCTTTGTCCTTTAATGGTTATTTTCTGCATGTTTTAACAGATTCTTCCTCCCTGCTTTTTCATTGCAGGCAAAGAGGCATCTACAAAACCCTTCACCCTCAAAGACTCCCCTGGAGCAAGCTCCAAAATGAATGAACACACTTTGGTCCTATTTGGCTTTTAGCTCTCTCTGTTAGTAATCAAAGAAATATTCTCACATTCTGGTAATCCATAAAATAGTATTTCAGAGAAGGAATAATAAAGATTTTCTTTCCATATTGTAATTAAAGTTACTAAAATTACCTTTGACATTAATTTAAGCTCACAAAGCACTTATATCTATATAGCTACTGAAAAGTAAGTCTAGGGCTGGGAATGTGGCTTAGTGGTAGAGTGCTTGCCTTGCATACATGAAGCCCTGGGTTCGATTTCTCAGTACCACATACACAGAAAAAGCCAGAAGTGGTACTGTGGCTCAAGTGGTAGAGAGCTAGCCTGGAGCGAAAGAAGCTCAGGGACAGTGCCCAGGCCCCGAGTTCAAGCCCCAGGACTGGCAAAAGAAAAAAAAAAGTAAGTCTAAACTTAAAGAAAAATACATGGAAATTCCAATTCATAATTCTAGTCCCCATCTTTTTACATGACTAATTTCCTGTTCCATGCCAAAAACAGTCACCTGTCAATCAGTTCATCTAAAGCAAAGAGAGAAGAAAAAAACCTTGCAAAAATCACCAGTGTTTGTCCCTGGAATGGAAATCATGGTTGCTCCACAACCTGGCATAAATATATTTTCAGACACCTCAAGAGTTTGTTTCATTGCTTTCATTCACAGATTTTTCTGGTGTAACTTGCTTACTTACCTTTGAATCATATTTTAACATTGTTTATGAAGTAGTTAAGTTTCCTAATTTTTGAAGCCTCTGTTCCAATTCCCAAACACACTAATATATCCACACTTGTGCATATACATAGCACTGCATATTTACCTTCTATAAAAACATTGGCTTTCTACTTTCCTGGATGAAGAAAATTTAGTATATATTGTTCTGTATGTTAAGAATCATCCCAAAGTTAGCTTAATGCAAATATGTAACTTATATCAGAATAACTTGTTTGTATTTTACTTTTTTTTAAATTCTTGCCGTTTTGTTGATCACATTTGTTGGGGCTGGGAAGGTGGCTCAGTGGTAGACTGCTTGCCTTGCATGCATGAAGCCCTGGGTTCGATTCCTTAGTACCACATAAGCAGAAAAAGCCGGAAGTGTCACTCTGGCTTGAGTGGTAGAGTGCTAGCCTTGAGCTGAATTGCTGAGGGACAGTGCTCAGGCCCAGAGTTCAGGCACCACGACTGGCAAAAAAAAAAAAAAAACACAAACAAACACACACACACACACACACACACACACACACACACACACACATTTGTTGTGGCTTTTTTTGTGACTGATTCTGGGGTTGACTAATTTTAATATACATGTGGCTATTGAAGTTTCTTTTTTGTGAAACGTCTTTTCAGATTCTTCTAACATTTATTCAATTTTTTTATTTGTATACAGTACAAACCATCTTTTTTTTTCTTTTTTTGTACTTTTTGTGTGTGTGTGAAAATACCATACAGAGGGGTTATAAATTACATGGGCAAGGTAATGAGTACATTTCTTATCAAACATTGTTGCCTCCTCCTTTGTTTCCCCTTCCCATCCCTTAGATTTAGAGCTAGTGACTACCTGATGCAGTGATACTGTATCAGTGTCACTGGTACTGAGTACAGGCTTAATCTTAGCTACTCAAGAGGCTGAGATTTGAGAATCCCAATTCAAGGCCAGCCCAGGAAAAAAATTCCACAAGACTCTTATCTCCAATTTACCACCAAAAAGCTGGAAGTGGAGCTGTGGTTAAAGTGGTAGAGCACTAGCTTTCAGCAAAACAAAACAAAACAGTGCCCAGGCCCTGAGTTCAAGCTCCAAGACCAGCATATACAAAACAACAACAAAAACTTAAATTGAGCTATTGTGACAGTTATAACAATATAACCAAATACTTTCCTTTTTTTCATTTCAATCTTCCCAGTAAAAAGAGATAAATAACATAAATAATAGTTTATATCATACTACATATCTCAAATATGTACACATATATGCCATAGATGGTAGGTAGATAGATGGATTGATAGGTAGGTAGATAAGACAGAGATAGATAGATAGATAGATAGATAGATAGATAGATAGATAGATAGATAGATAGATAGATAGACATCTGCCTTTAAAATGTAATAGTTCTGTGAATTAACCCAAACTCTATTTGGTTGTAATGTTAGATCAAATTTATTAAGCATTTAAAATACCCCAGACACTGGGTTAAGTCAGTCACATGTGTCACTTCAAACCTTACAGCAGCCTGAAAAGTGGGCATTATTATTTCTTTTATTTTGTAGATGAGAAGCTAAGTCTATTCTTCTAAGAAATGTTAAATGACTAATTCCAGGTCACACACAAAACTAACATTTGACCCCAGTTCTGTTTAATACCAAAGACTGTGGCTGGGCTGTTACTTTAACAATGCTACCTCTTCTTAGTGTAGGAGCATCTGTTACTAGAGAAAGCAGTTTAGCAAACTCAAACTGTAACTGATTCAGCTGCTTTCCCAGGACAAAAGGAAATCTCCTGGCTTTTAGGACCTGTATGTAACGGTCAAGTGGGTCCTGTGAATTGTTCATTAGTTTTGAATGTCTTCATCAATAAACTACTTACGGTCAGAGTTGGTGTACTGCATCACCTTTTGTCATTAGAACATTAGAACATGAATTGAAGTAAGGGAAAGCCAGGAGGGTCCAACACACCACAGTGCCTTTCAGAGACCTGTCTCATGGAGGGAGGGAAATGTCCCTGAAGGAACAGAGTCTACTATGGAAAGCATAGATCCTAATCTCTGCCCTGCCATTTTGTATTAATGATGTTGAGTAGGTCCCTAGGAACTTCCATCCAATTTCATCTGTAAAAGTGCAGGTAACTTCTCTTGAGAGGAGACGTCAAGGTGATTGTAAGTGCCCTCCACCAATGAGATGCTCATAAATGTTCTATGACTTTTAACAAAATTAAACCCTTAAAGGAAAGTTTTCCTTCAAGTTAGTCCCTCTGGCAGGCAGATCCATTAATGCACAAATACTCCATCACCATTCATCTGTTCCCTTGAGTAGAATGATTATGCAGAGTAAATTTAAATCTATACAAAATATCCTGGTAGAAAAGCAGTATGTGATGTGATCTTTGAGAACAACAGTAAGATTGTTTGGCTCATCCCATAGTGAATAGGAATGGGGAAGACAGAAGTTGTTGTCTAATGGAAATGAGCATCATAGCTGTAGTTGGAGGATGGTGCCTATTGTCATTAAAGCTAATGTTGTTCCACTAGGTTAGTCTGTACAGTTGTTATGTTTCAGGGACCATGATGTGATCCAGGTGTATCTAAAAATCTACTGAAGAGAGAGGATTTTTCTCAAAAAGGGTTTCACTACATTTCAAAGCCAGGGGAAAACAAATCTCTCAAAGAGAAAGTCAGCAAATAAGGTGACTTTTTAATGAGCATCTCATGTACAAAAAGCCTATTGAGGAATAAAAGCCATACCATTGACTAACAGGTTCAATATCATGATTATCACACAGACTTGCTAAAAGCAAACTTGCTCTCTGGTCTCAGAGGCCAGTGTTCCATGTAAACTGAAACCCTCTTCTCAGAGGGCATCTAGAAGAAACACGTTGGCTGGGCTGTGTGGCCTCAACCTGGGAGGTTTACATTGTTCTTTAAAACCCATTTAATCATTCTAATCAAACTTCACAAAGGCTGCAAAACCAGTTGGGATTTGGGTTTGTAAACCAAAATGCTGGAGACTTGGGATTTTTACATATTGAAAAATACTACCTTAACTTTGTTCTCCCATGTTTAATGCTCTCAGAGTCTTGATTTTCAAAGAAGACAAACAAAACATTTAGGGCACTTGTTTTGTTTTAACATATCAACATATATAATACTATAGGCTTGTATATTTGGTTTTCCTGGGACAGGATAGTATTTGGATTCAATAAACCCATGTATAATTGAAACATAATTATTTACCTCTTTTATAGAGGGAGGAACAAGAGAAAGAGAGGGAGAGATGGATGGAGAGAGAGCGAGAGAGAAGGAATTCAGACTAATGTCAACACTATTATGCTAGTATTCATATGCTGGTATGCTAGCATCATGTCTTGTTAAAAGTGCTATTTCTTCCTTACTTGTCTTCATTGACACTTTTTTTTTAAGTCAGATTCACAACTGTATACTTAAATTTATAAATAGAAGCAAATGACTAAAGCTGAGGAAGAATATTACATGAGAAATATACATCTTTCTCTAAGAAGCTCTTCTATACTCTTAAATATACTAAACTCTTAAATATACTCTGCATCTAAAAATAACTTAATCAGAGAAACTCATCTAGCAACTATCTCTCTTGAATTTGAAGATTGTGTTTAGCACTAATATCTAGTGACAAAGATGTTCACTACATACTTCCAAAAAGATGGAATGAAAAAAAGGAGAAGAAAGGAAGGAAAGAAAGAAAGGAGGACTGGAAGGAGAAAGGGTATGAATGGCAAAGATAAAAGGAGAAACATTGGTATTTGTGTTTTATATCTTCTTCCCTCTTATATCAGAAGTCTGGAGTTGGGCAAAACTTGAAAAAAAATCACTTCTTAAAGATCTCTCACCAAACCAATATGAAAACTTCTGGGCTGCTGTAATTTATAAGCCATATGCTTGTCTGTGGGAATCAGTGGCAGATGACACGTTTCTATGTCCTTCACATGTTGGTAGAGCACAGTATCTCAAAAGTTTTCCAAATTTTAACCTCCAATCTGTATATCAGGTCTGGAGATAACAGAAATCTACCTTGTAGCAAATATTTTACACAGAAAAAGCACTCTGTAGTGGAAGAGGAATCAGGTTTAGAATTAGAACTGAATTGAAATCCAGGTGCCACCAATTACCAGAGTTGAACATTTGACATGTCACTATTTACAATTTTGAGTACAGATTTCTCATTTATGGAAAGAAGATCACAACAATCACCATGGAAGATTAATGTAGTTAATAAATATGGAAAATACTGGACAAGGCCACTGTAGCATTTAGTAGGTCATCAAAATATAGTTTCTTCTCCCTCTTCTTATTTTAGAATGCTACTCTCAAAACATGTATCTACCAATTCTGTAAGTCGCCATAATGATTTTCTGAGCATAGTTACGTTTAACAAGAAAGCCATTACTTCTCGTTTCCCACTTCATGGGAGAAAAAGTGACCAGCCCATGCTCATAAGTGGTGGAACTGATAATCTAATGTCAAGGCAGGAAATAAAGTGTGTCCTCTGTGGGGAGATCATCTCTTAGAAAATTGGACTGATTTGGGCAAATTTTTAAAAAGACAAAACTTTCCAGGATATAAATCAGATGATTTTAATTAAAAGTAAAAGATTTTCCATGTTCTTATAGCTAAGAATAATTCAATCCTAACTTTAAGATCAAATTTAGATAGCTACTGTTTTGCAATTCTAAATGTTAGAATTAGATCATATACCTGCTGTGACAGATGATACATGAAGGATGCATCCCCTTCCTCCAAATCAATCAGAAAACAAAAAGGAAAGGAACTAGAAAAAAACTTTTGCATATGATGATGCCTTGTTTTGTCTTCATGTACCTTTTAAGGACCTACATAGACCTAAATATAGTATATTGTACTAGCTAATTGGCCCAGTCCAATATGAATATATGTATATGCAGTATAAACCAGTGTACACTAGCATCAGAATCAACTAGACAAATCAATCAGGCTTAGTAGATTCACTTTTTACCTTTTTGATAATCCAGTCTTGTGGGTTTCCAAATGTTACATATAACCATTTTCTTGTCTTGAAGTAACAAAGTGTTCTCACAATGTATACTTTTAAATAAGAAATAGAAGTAAATTCCATCCTCCATTGTATGTTAGGCTTAACTTACCCAAGGAAGCCCTTATTATTAATTCTCATTTCATTATTTTGCATCTGACTGTTTTCCAGTAATAAACACTAACTGAAAACCAAGGCCAATAAGGCAAGAAATCACATTTTCAAAGTTGGAGACACCTTTAAATCATCCCTCTACTTCTTTTGTAACTGGCACCAGGCACCAGCAGCTCACACCTGTCATCCTAGATACTCAGGAGGCTGAGATCTGAGGACTACAATTCAAAGCCAGCCCAAACAGGAAAAGTCCTTAAGACTCTTATCTCCAATTAACCACCAGAAAACTGGACATGATGCTGTGGCTCAAAGTAGTAGAGTGCTAGCCTTGAACAGAAGACTTCAGGGACAACACACAGACCCTGATTTCAAGGCCCAGGACCAGGGATGGAGGTGGGGGATGGGAGGGGTATGGGGGGACAATAACAACTTCAGTAGCAATGATGCAAGAGTTGACAGGGAAGAGCTGGCAGCTGGCGTACAGTTCAGTGGTAGACTGCTTGCCTAGCATGCACAAGTCCCTGGGTTCAATTCTTATCACTGAACATAACATGAAAGTGAAAATAAATGAAACATACTTCCTGAGCAAACTGTTCCTGCACTATCCTAAAGCAAAGCAAATGGTTATATTATTCCACTACTCTCAATAGATCAAACACAACATGTCATTCAAAATTGTTTAGTTGGCCAGGTGCTGGTAGCTCATGCCTGTAATGCTTGCTATTTAGGAAGCTGAGATCTGAGGATAACAGTTGGAAGCCAACCTGAACAGGAAAATTTAGGAGACTCTTATCTCCATTCAGCCACCAAAAGACTAGAAATGGAGGTATGGTTCAAGTGGTAGAGTGCAACCCTGAGTGTAAATAGCAAAGCAAGAGTGAAAGGCTCTGAGTTCAAACCCTGGTACTGCCTGCTCTTCCCCAGACGTTTAGTATATTTGCAGCAAAATAAAATCAAGCAATAATCCAAGCAATACTCAGTTCTCTGTTCATCCTTTTCTCCTGATTGACAGGAGAAAGATTCATGAAGTAAAACTGTAGCATCTAAGATGGTGAAATTTAGTTCCCACACTTGTACCAAGCCAAGTGGTTCTAAGATGAGCTCCAGAAACTGCAGAAAGTCAACTAACAAGACAAGACAGGTTTGAATGACTTAACTGGCATAAAATGCTCTTCTGCATCCATCTACTCCCAAGAAAGACCTGAAATGCAACAGAATACCAATCTGATATATTCCATCTCCTCAGCAAAATGATCTGCTGAGACTCAGAGATAAAAATGAGCCAAGGATGTAGGTCAGCCAAAGTAATGAGGGGCTTTTGATGAAAGGGTTCAGAGGAATGATAGTTTCCAGAGAGTTAGAACTTTGGGTCCCCTGACACAAAATTACTACATAAAAGAATTCCTGTGTATTTGAATCTTCTATATTTGGATGGTAATCTATGATGGTTTGAAGGCATTACCAGATTCAATTTACCCATGCATTAAATAAGGGTTAGTCCTTCCTGGCAAAATGAAGTGCTTTTTTTTTTTTTTTTTTTAAGAGTCAATTGTTTAAGAAATCTGCCTAACATATCAAGATAATGGAAAATAGTTAGACTTTATTTCCTTCCTTCCACCTGCTTGAATCCATTTGTACATTCCCAGTAAGGCTCTGAATCCCAAAATGGAACTTACCTGATCACTGGAACACAAGCAATCAATCTAAATCACACTAGAACTGTAGAAATATAGACAGAAATTGCATGATCATGCACAACTTAAGGATGCCTGTGCCCAACATAGTTGATGATAAAGGCCTTTGGCCTCCTTCGATGGGCCTACTACACTCTAAAGAAAGTCCAACTTTACATAAGCTATGTTCTTCTGAGATTTATCTGAAATAAAGAGTAAAACACATACTCTTCCTAAAATAGCTGTGACTGGTATCGGTAACAATTTAAGAGGGGGGAAAAATCACCTTTCTAGGATTGTAAATGATTCAGGGCATTCATTGATTCAGGTTAGGACTTCTTTTTGAAGATAAGAATGAACTGTTCATTCCAAACACAATATTTGAAGTATACATACTTTACCGAGATAGGATTTCCATTCTGAATTTTGCTCTGTAGATCTGGTCATTTATACCTAAAGCTAAAAGGAAGGTCAACCCAATCTATACCATGAAAAAATAACTTTTCTCATAGCTGATATCTTTTTTGTGTTTTCTTTCTATTAAAGTTTAACTCTCCCTCAGAAAAATACTTTTTCCTAGAAGTGTTTCAGTGAGAGTTGACTTGAAACTTAAAAAAGAATTTGACTTGTGACCTTAAACATGGAAGAATTAGTGATCACCCCTCCACCATTCTCTCACAACAACAATCAACAAAACATGATTTATCTTCCTCTCCACATATAGAAAGTGTGAAATATAAAATATTCCATAAAAGGAAAACAAAACTAAATGGAAGAGAAATTAAGAAACAAATGGTCAAGGGTGAATCTCAAACTAAAAAATGAATAATTGTACATCATCACTATAATAAAAAATGCATGTTAAGTGGGAAAAATGAATAAAATGATACAAATACACACACAAGTAAGTTATATACTCAGAAAAAAATCTTTTATTAAAGTAACAATAGGAAATTGATTCAGGGCAAATTTTCAGTATTCACATTGGGAGTTTTCAGGAATGGTAAGAATTCCCACATTAGAGTCATCCATGGGAATTAGTTTTAATAGAAGAATGATTATCTTCTCTTCCATAGATTCCAAGAATAGCAAATTATGTATTTATAAACTCGGTTGTTTTACATGCTCCATAAATCAATTTTCTATTGAGTGTAGTCTGAAATTAAACTGATGAGTAATTAGTAGTTGCCACTTCGTTTTGGAATATTCTGTGTGCATTGTGAAGTTTCACACTGGTTATTTTCTAACAAGTCGTTTTGCTTTCAAATGTCCCAAGGCTAGTTGTTGAGCCCAAACATAAACTTAGTTAAAAAAATTTTTAAAGTATTCCAAGAAGTCTTCAACACACAAGATCATGAGGACTCTAAACTTAATATATGTCACATTGCATTCTCTCTAATTTTAGAGTCTTTTCTCTCATTTACTTACTAGTTTTTATATTGTATTTCTTATTGTGACAAATCCTAATGTCCAGGAAAATACCTAATATATTAATCATAGAAGACTTTGCATATATATTCTGGTCAGTCTCGTAGGGTATTTCTACAAAGATTTACGATTGAAACTCATAATAGAACTATGCTTTGCTCAGATATTTGACAAAGAAGTATAAGTTTGATAATCATGTTTATATGGGGTGGTACTATACTCAATAAAAACTGACTTGAAAGTGAAAATGCCTTAGGTGTATACATGCCATGAACAATTTATCAATGTCATTCATTATTTGGCAATGTATTGTCTTCTCCAAATGAAGCATAATTTATAGAACTGAAGTAAAACAGCAGTTATATGGGCAAATGTATGTATTCATATTTATTAAAAGAATATGAATATGAAATAATTATGCCTATAAGAGTGAACAATTTCAGGAAAAGACTTCTTTGGGGAGGAGAATGTGCTTGTGTTGTGGAAACTGTACTAATATAAGCACACACAGTAAGCATTATCAGGTAGAGGAGTCGCCTACTAGGGTCATTTGCAAAAGGCCTATTACTAAAGTCACTGAAAATCAAACATTACTTGGGAACAGATCAACTTTCTTGTTGCTCTGCTTTGGGTGTAAATGAGGCACAAGTCTCAGCTTTCTTTTTGTCAATAGAGATGCTTTTGGTTCAGGGTAAACTGTTTTCAATGAAGAGACCAGGATGCAATCAATTCTATCTATTCATTCAAAGAAAAGAGATAAAATTAAATCTGGAAGTTAATTCATTTTTCTTTTTTTCTGTTAAGTTTCAAATTGTTTATTTATGGTGCACTTTGCAAATTTCTTTCCAGGAAATATTATAATGATGCATTCTCAGAGCAATATCTCATAGATTAAGTGTTTATTAGCTACCTACCAATATATTCCTTTGAATATCTAAGAGCAAATTTAAATAAATTCCATACTTGCTCAACATACAAGAATTCCTTGGCCAAATTAGTCCTTTTTAGTTAATTTATAAACCAGGGGTAAAATGTAGCAAACAGATAATATTTATAGGAAAAATTTTAGGTTCTATATTATAATTTTAGAGACACTTTAAAGTTTATTGATTAAATATGAATAAATCTAACATAAATCTAAGCTCTAAGAAAAAGTTAAATTTAAATATGAGAGAAATATAATCTTTCAACTGTGTTCAAAACTGTTAAAAATAAAATAGAACCCATAGTTACTTCCTAAATAAATGGTTATATAATATGGTTAGTGGCTACAGTCACAGGAGACACACATAACATTAGTCCCCACCCCTGCCCCAAAATGAGAATAGTCTTTTTTTAACAAATACTTTAAATGGTATATTTCTAAAAACATCAAAAATGTATTTCTAATTTTTGAACTTTTGTTGTCACCTAATATATATGCCTACAAATAAAATGTAAATTCTCCCAATTTTTTATAAAACCAAAGAAAGTAACTTTATATTCACCTTCACTTTTCTATACTTACAGTGAACCTGAGATGTTTCCTGTTTGCTCATATGAAATTATTTTAGACTGTAATTTAAAATTGGCTCAGAACAACACTGAACACAAAATATCATTGGGTTCTATTCTGTGTTTTCAAATATGCATTTTTCAAATTTCTCCTTGCCCAACTTAGGTAATGACACTTCATGGAAAGGGTCTTGAGATTATGGTAGACTCTATTGCTGCTTTATTATAAATCAAACAGTATACTTTATTATTACATTGAAAGTTCTAAATTTCATTAAACATTTTTGCCAGTGTCTCATAATTGAACATACTTTTAATTATCATCCATTTTGGCAAAGTACTTGATTTTATTGATTTGGAGAACTTAGTTTGTAGTAGTCATGTAAATAAGCATAATTTGAATGAATCTCTATTATTTTACAGAGGAAATTCCAAAAACAAAGCCACCATCAGCCAAAATCAACAGCTCTGACTTGTTTTACCTGTTTCCTGATTGGTACAGATGTTAATTATTTCATTTCCACCACTCCCCCAATCCCCTCACCTCTTCCCTTCTCATCCCTCCAGCCTCTTTTTAAAGACCATATTATTTGGTGGGGCTTTTTGTTTGTTCAAAACACTCTATTTTTGTGTATGCTAAACATCAACATAGAAAAATGGTTAGCTGTTATCTAATGTGAAAAGTTGGAAATTCATGTGGGCAGACACTGAGGTGTAGATTTAGAATGAGGACATCACAGGGAGGTAGCTGCAGTCATTGACTAAGTTAGGAGATCTTGGGAATTCTCACCTTTTGAGCTGCTTTAGAGGGACTCTTGTTTTTGCTGCCTTTAGGTCTTCCCCTGGGTCTCTTAGGAGAGGGCTCACAAGTTGGCTCCTAATTGTGGAGGGAGAAAAAAAAAATGATGTTGTGGCAAGATGGTCTGAAAGAAATTGACCCTGACTCTTTAGCTGTATTTTCAGCATGGGCTGCTCAACAGAGCTATTAGAGTCTATTCATTCAGTTCCCAAATAGATGGATGGTGAGAATAGGGTTTACAGAAAGGGGAAACGACCATATATTTTCAATCCAAAAGTCCAAAGCGGAAACTATTTTACAAACAAAAACTAGATTCCAGGGTAAAAGTAAACTGATAGCAAAGTGTGAAAACGTTGCATGAGAAAGTCATATATACATAATTTTAATATAAAGTTTACATGATATGCATTTGGCAATTTATAGAACACTCCTTTTTTTGTAAAAATGCTAACTATCGTTTCAAACAGGACTAGAATCTTAACATCGTAGATGTTTCAACAAACTTCCATATTGAAAAGATGGCTGTCCATTATCACTTATATCCACATTCTGGGTCGATTAAGACTCAATCGACACTTTCTGAGTGAAATATTGGAGCAATTATCCAACTTTTGGGTTCAAAATAGCTACAGTCCCCTCTAAAATCTCCAAATAATTATGGTAAATCTGAGGTGGGAGGTTTTGCTTGAATTATCTAGATAATTGCTTCAATTCTCCACTTCCTTTTGGAGAGGGAGGCATGGTCTCTAGTCGAAATTTAAATATCTTTTTACAAAAATAAACATTTTTTCAAAGCTTTCTCTTAAAGAAAACTCTTATGTGGGGGAAGTGCACTGAAGGAAAACTTCAGTGTTAAGTGTGTGTATGCGGGGGTGAAAGTTATCTGGGAGGAGAAATTGCAAAACCCAAAGGTTTAGCAGTTTTCAAATGGCTCCCAGGCCAAACAGTAAATGTCCAAGTGGTTAAGAAAACGTGATGTTTAATATGACAGATCCTAAATATTTATCCCGTGAATCGTCTACTCACATTTCATTCAGATTTGGAGATTAAACGAGACTAATTAAAACGCCTGAAATCTTCAATGGGGAAAAAAAAATCAGGTCTTATTTACAGAACCTGCTTAGGGTTGCTTACAACCTACCGTGTGATGCTAGCAAACTCCAATCCAAGCACATCAGGACACTCTTTCTTTCTTTCTTTCTTTCTTTCTTTCTTTCTTTCTTTCTTTCTTTCTTTCTTTCTTTCTTTTTCTTTCTTTTCTTTTTTTCTTTCTTTTCTTTCTTTCTTTCTGAACTTACAAAGGTAAGAACCGCTAGCCACCTCCAGATCCCCACCGCATTTCTTTTCGATACTCCCCCCCACCCACCCCCCTGGAGGCGAGAAGGGGGTGGGTGGCTGAAATTAGTAGTTAGGGAAAGCTGGGTGGCGGGTGGGAAACAAGTTGGAGGGTAGAGTGGAGACTTCCTGGGAGGTGTAAAACAGGATTCCAACACGGTGTAAAGTGTCGCCGGCTCTGAGCGGGAAAACTCAGGGGCCTTTAGATTGGCTCGTTTTCCTTTGATGACTTCAAAAAGGTACAACCCTCTCGGTTTTTCTAAAATGCACTGGCCGGCAAACAGAATTGATCAACATTTCCACCTTCTCCAGGGCTGCTTTGAGACTCTAGGATTCTTTTTCTGATCTATTTGCTATGAGGGAAGCGAGTTAAGGCTAAAGAAAGAAGGGAACTTATTTATTTTTTTTTAAAGACGAGAAGTGTAATTTAGAGGTTCTCAGTAGTCTGGTCCGTCTCCCAACTCTCGCCGCCGAGGTTTGGAAATTGCAGTGAGCAGACCCCCACATATCCCCCCGCCCTGGGCGCTGCGCGCAGCCCCGCAAGAATCCGCTGCACGCTTAATTGGTTGCATCCGCAGACAAAACCCTCCACTCCACGGGGTCTCGGGCGCCCCTCGATCGTCCCCTCCGGTCCCCCGCGCCCCCTCCCACCCCAGACCCTCGCCCTGGAGAAGAGCCTTTCATGTCTGTAACTCTGAGGCTCCAGATCCTGGGGCAAAAGGGGGGACGGGGCGCCTGGCGAGGAAGTGACTCTGGTTACCATACACTCTCTGGGACACTCCTTCCAACGCGCCCGTGGCGGAGCCGGTTAACCCCGTCCGGTGCGGGCCTAGGTTTCCCGTTAGCCCCTTCCCGCGGCCGCCTCGGATTGAAATCCGCGCGGATTTAAAGATCCCTAAGAGCACTCGGCTGCGGGTCCCGGCGCGTTCGTTCTTTGTCGGAAGGGCGCGAGAAACCCAGGGCCACTGAGAACTCAGCGAGAGCACCCGGGGTTGGGGGTGGGGGGGGGGAGGCTGCGGCGCGCCAATCTCTTGCACCCCTCCCCCCGAAAAGGAGCAGAAAGAAGGGGGAGAAGGAGCCCTCCAACTCTCCGGGACTGCAGCTCCTTCACCCCCGCTCCGCCCGGACGCCCCTCCAATCCCCCCGGCGATTCCTTTCCCAGGCGCTCACAAAAGCGCCGGCGGACTTGGGCGTGTGGGACTCGGGTCGCTGGGCAGGCGGGCGGGCGGGCAGGCAGTCCCCCGGCGACCCCGCGCCACGCTGGGAATCGCACAATAGCGAAAGTCCGAGGACGCTCTGGCCGGACTGTAACCTCCCGCCAGCTCCCCGCAGCCGGCGGCGCCCCCCTCCCGACCCCGAGGGGCGCGGGCGCCCGGAGTCTGCAGGGCGCACTCATTGGAACTGGGTCTCCCGCCCACCCGCGCCGGCCCGCGGGCAGCGCTTGGCGGCCACAACCACTGGGCTCCCGCGCTCCGATCGCCTGGCGCACCGCATCCCGGGGACCCTCGTGGAGACCTCGGAGAGAAGGGGTGCGCTACCCCCCCCTCCAAACACACACACACACCACCACCGCCACCACCACGCCCGTGTACTGACTTGCTGCTGCTTCCTGGGTCGGCCGCGTCCCCGCTTCTGCGGCGCCGGGGCGGCAGGTTGTCCCTGCGCTGAAGTGGACGGCTGCCCGGCGCCTTCTCCGCGTGCGCTCATGCTGCCTCCCGCCGCCGCTACCGCCGCTGCAGCCGCTTCGCCTCCGCCGCCCCGAGGGTGCCCCGCGCACCTTTCGGGAGAAGGGGGTGAAAGGGCTGTGGAGACGCGGGCAATGGGAGGGTCGCGAGCCGGCGTGCTGCGGCGAAGGCTGCTTGGCTTAGGCGGCCGCCGCTGCCACCATCCACACCACCGGACGTCTGGCGGCTGCCAAAAAGAGAGAAGGAGAAGGAGAAAGGAGGAGGAGGAGGAGGCGCTGCCGGTGGTGGTGGTGGTGGTGGTGGTGGACGGGTGGATAGGTGGGTGGCGGAGGTGGAGGTTGGAAGCGGTGTTGGTGGAGGTGGCGAGAGGAGGAGGAGGAGGAGGAGGAGTAGGGAAGCAAGCGAGGCAGGAAAAGTGAGGCTGAAGTTGGCGAGGCTCCTGTCTGAGTTGGGGATCAGGAGTTGCGGGCACTGGGAGCACTTGGGCAGTGGCTGGGGAAAGGAAGGGACAGGGAGTGAATTGTGTCCCTTGAAATGTTAGGCGGGGAAAGAATTCCTCCTCCTCTTTCCTCCCACCCTTCTCCGCAGAGACAGAGAGAGAGAGAGAGAGAGAGAGGGAGAGAGAGAGAGAGAGAGAGAGAGAGAGAGAGGGAGAGAGACGCAAAGGGAGGGTGGGATCGGGTCGAGCAAGGCACCGAGCCGTGGGTGGCACGCGCCTCCTCGGGTGGCGGGAGCCGGTGGCGGCGGCACGGCGGAGTCGGGAGAGGACCGGGAGCTGGCTGCAGCGTCTTGCACGGAGCGCGCGCGCTCCCCGGGCTGGATGTGTTCTGAGTTCCTGCCCCCGCGGTTCCAGTGGGATGAGTGTGTGAGCTCGCGGAGGGGGTGGCGGGATCGAGTGCCCACCTCTAATCGTGGGCGGATAAAGGGGAGGGGGCTGCGCTAGAGGAAAAGTATGAGATGGAGGAGGGGGAGGAGGAGGGAGGAGGAGGAGGGAGGCCAGGCGGACCGCGGAGCCAAGGCGCCTGGCCTCGGGCCAGAGGCAGCGTTCGAAATACAAACTGCCTGGGCGGCGGCGGCGCCCGGGTGCCACTCGGAGCCCCGCTCACGTGCTTGTGGCCAGCCGGCTGGGTTAAAGGGACAGGACGGAGGATCTGGAGCTTCCTCCCCGCCAGGCTCGCCCCTCTGGCCGCTGGAGGTCACCCCAGGGCGGTTGTCCTGGGAAGGCGCGAGAATATGAATGCCTTAGTGCCACGTTTTTGCGGGGCTTGGTCTTTACCTGCGCCTCCACGGTGCGGAGCCAAACCTTTGTCGGAAGAGCGCAGGGCAGCCTCGGTGGCAGAGCTCCCCCAGACTGAGTGCGAACAGGATGGCGAGTGGTGGGAGCGCGCGCTCCTCACCGCCCGCCTCCCCCTGGGGTGCCCTCTCCACGGAGCGCGCGGCCGAGCGCGCACACACGCAGGAAACATGCACAAAGATACCCGCGCACACATACAGTTACACGCGCGCTTCCTTGCGCGCAGACACACGGCACACGGATAGGCATGCATTAGTGCAAACACATGCACACGCGCAAACAATGTGCACACGCGCACGTGGAGCGCGCCAGCTTCATTGAGATTCATCCTCTCTCTCTCTCTCTCTTTAACAAGGGGGCGACACGAAGTCTCCTGGAGCCTAGCGCTACACATTTGGGGTTCGGACGTTCACAGGAAAAAATAAATAAAAGGAGACAGAGATTCCTTATCTGTACAATTGTACCACCTGTCCCTTCCATTGTACCTTGATTGTACTCTCGCTGCCAAGTCCTAATCTTTATAGCTCGGGCTGTTGCAGAGTTATGCGAACACCTTCATGGCCACAGTCCATTTTTAAAGGTGGCGTACATTTTTAAATGTACCTCTTTTTCATCCTCCAAAAAGCACAAAACTCTCGGGGAGGAGGGAGGTTTAGATTTTCACACATCACAGCCGAAATTATTTTGGACTAATTCCAAAAATAAAAAAATGAAAAAAAAACTTTAGCCTGGGGAAGTATTTTTCTTTTCAACGATGCAGACCACCATGGATTTTTTTTTTTTTTTTAATTTTTTAAGCCTACTTCGCAGCCCTAAACCGGGAGTTCGGATCCGCCAGGTTCTGTCTGCCGGGCTGGTGGAGGAGGGAGCGTGTAAATGTCTGCTTCGGCGCGACGGCTCTGATTGGTCAGCGTTGCCATTTTAAATCCATTTCCAGCTCTTCTTTGCGGAGTTGGGATTCTCCGCTGCTCTGTGAGCGCCCTGCTGGAACTCAAGGTTGCCCGCGGGTCTGGGAACGCTTAGCTGCGAAGGAGACGGAGAACCCCCACCTCTCCAGATGGAGCCCAGCAGCTCCATGGGGAGGGAGGGAGGGGTCTAACTGGAACCAAAGGTTTTCCGTCAAGATTTGACTGAAAGATGCTATCTTCATCAAAGGGATTGAAATTTCACCTACTGACGATCGCAGAGACATTTCTTAACTGCCAAGTTTGCACACTTTTTAAAAATGTGATCACATGCTTGTGCTTTGGTGTGCACATTTCACTTACACGTACAAGAAGGGCTTCTCCGTTGGTTTTTGTTTGCTTACTTTTTGCCAGAAGTCAGAGATTAATTCTGAATGAAAGTCTAAGTCACCTAAGTTTTAGTCAGATAGTTTTTAGTTTTGTACTGAGGACCTCAATATTATGATCAGATCTTTCCTTTAAAAAAAAAAAATGCACGCGAGCCAGTAAAGGAATTTCAAAGCTTCATTTGTTTTGCCTTAACCCAGAATCTAAGAAAAATATAATAAGGGGGGGGGGCAGTCAGTTGTTTTCATGCTAATGTGCTCAGATTATTTGATCCTTTCCAAATATATAAAGGTTATAAAAAGAAATAGTGCATCAAAGTTTTATTCTTTGGAAGCTGTATTTAAGTTTTTCCAAGTTGCAATATATTTTCTGTGGACCATGCAGTCAAATCTGTTTTCATCTTGAAAATTACTGAGCATTTTACTATTTGAAACAATAACCTTCATATATTTTTCTTTCTATAATATAAAATCCTTAGATTTTTTTTCTAAGAAGTTCATATCTTTGAAAGATTTATATTCCCAAATTAAATTTCTCAATTATTTATTTCCTCTCTTTTGTTTTACTACCTATATTACCCATCCACACAAGGTTAAAAACTTCTAATTTGAGAAGTTCCAGGTGGTTTCTGTCCACATTAAGCTGCTCCTTTTCTTCTTCTGCACCTCCTATCAAATCGAACAATTAGCACCTTGGTTGTATATGTTAACAAGGTTTCTAATTATCTGTGACACATGATTTAGACTGGTGTTTAGAACAGGTCAGCTCATTAGTGGGTGGTAAAAATCAATTTAGTGGATCCAGAGCACCATTTTAAAAAATAAATAGAGCAGGATAAAAAAAAATATCCCATGTAAATGTTCTACTTTAGTTATATATTATATGTACATAAAAATTAAGTTTAGTATCTAAGAAATTGGGAAGCATCTTTTCTTTCCTTTTATTCTTTCCTTCCTTCCTGCCAGTCCTGGAACTTGAACTCAGACCCTGGGTGCTGTCCCTGAGCTTATTGCTCAAGGCTAGCATTCTGCCCCTTGGGCCACAGCTTCTTTTCCTGCTTTTGGTGGTAAGAGTCTCATGGACTTTCCTGCCTAGGCTGGCTTTGAATTAAGATCCTCAGATCTCAGCTTCCTGAGTAGCTAGGGTTACGGATATGAGCCACTGGCGCCCTGCTTAATAGCTTTCTTTAAGTGCTATTTTGTCTAGATTTGTATACTAGGCTTTTAGTAATTGCTAATTTATTTATTAACATGGCAAAGATATTTTTGATAAAGAAATGATTTTACAAAATGTAGCATACAGTATGACAAAAGCATTACATACACCAAAATACTTTCCAAATTCTTTTGAACAAAGGAAGATTTATTTGTGATGAAGAAGTTGAAGTCCTCACTGTATTTACCACATTATATTTACATTTCAATGTATTCATGAGTTTAAAAAATTAAGGATTTTCTCAAATTACAACTGAGTTATGGATTCATTTTATTTATTTTTCTTTCTTTTATGACAAAGGTTTACTATCACCAGGTGTTTTGAAAGTGAGTCTACATAGGTCACAAAGCGATAACTAACATTTATCAACCAGCTTTACTAATTTGGTTGTAATAAACAAAAGGCAGTGCGAAGTGAGGCTGTATAAATTTGGAGGCTACGTAAGACAAGAATAGGAGGACAGTACAACTAGTATCTGGATCTCAATCTCTGTCTCCCTGTTTCTCTCTCTCTCTCTGCACTACCCCTCACCTTTCCCCCCATTTTGGAATCCTTTAGCCAACATGTCACAAGAGACTTTGAAGCTACCATAGTGAGAACTCTGTGAGGAGAAAGCCATACAGAGGTAGTGTCAGAGTCAGAGAGAGAAAGAAGCTGTGCCAACTCTCACTAACAGATAAATGCGTGAACATTCAGATCATACTAGGTCCCTCCAATTCCTGCCTTTAAGCCAATCCTGGCTGATGGTGGAGCAGAGAAGAACGATCTTTTCCATGCTTATTCCAAATATAGATGAGTAAATATACATTGTTTTGACTTTTCAGGCCCTAAGATTTGAGATGGATTGTTAATAGATATCAAAGCTGCCCCACCATTTCTCCCTCAAAACTATTTTGTCTTTTTATTTAACTCATTCAAATGAATAACCCAAAGAATGGGAAAATAAAATAAAAATCTCAAGTAAGGGGTTACCTGGAAATCAAACAACCGGGAATTACTCTGGGTCTTTGTAGGTCCTAAGCCCCTCCTTTCCTGCCTTCTAGACAATTCTTACATTGTCTTTCAGTCATTTCTGTGATCTGGGGGGGGGGGGGGGGAGTGTCTCACAATGGGATTACTTCTAGCCTCCAGCCCAACTGACATTTCTAAAATTTATTTTCCACTCTAGAAACAATTTCCATTTCTAGGAGAATCCATAGTTTATCAGGTTTTTTTTTTTTGATTGTTGGGATTTTTGTTTTATTTTGCATTATCATCGTTTGTCTGTCTATTAGGTCAGTTGGAGACAAGGCCTCATTATGTATTCCAGGTTGGCCTCAAACCTTCTGCCCCAGCTTCCCAATTGCCAGCATTACAGGTGTCGACCACTACCGCCTAGCTTTGAGCTGTTATTTTTATTGTTCTTTTTTCTGTATCACAGAATAGTACATGCATTTCTGAAGAGAAGTAAAGAAAAATGTTTCCCAGTTGTCTTACGACTCAGAATAAATCCTGGAATATTTTGTTCCTTCTAGACTTTATAGAAGTTCATACTTCAGATTCAGTTTCATAGCCTAGTCTTTATTTAAGTAACATGCTGTATTTTTCATATTAATGAATGTTTTTCTACAATACAGTTTCTAAGGACTCTATTGTATGCATTCTAATTTCTCTCTATGAATATGTACACACATAATTCATTATGTATATAATTGAACATATACACATGCGAAATATAACACCTGGAATGAAGTAAGCATTTGATAAAAATTGTTATGACATCCTTGTGGAAAGCTGAAGAAACATGGTTTGGATGTTCCGCATTCTTTTGTGCTGACATCAGCTTCAAAGGTGGTCTCTCCTATCAGCATCCTGGTATAATTTTCAAATTTTCAGATGTCCTTCAGGCAGAAAGGATAGCTAACTCACTGATACTCAACTTAGGAATCAAAAAATTCTCAACAGACCATAATACAGTTTGAGACAATGAATGGAGAGTATGTTATTAGTTTCGGGGGGTGGGGGAATCAACCTACCAACACCAGATAGAAAAAGTGACTTTAAAAAAAAAAACAAAACAGGGCTGGGAAGGTGGCTCAGTGGTAGAGTGTTTGCCTTGCATGCGTAAGGCCCTGAGTTCGATTCCTCAGCACCACATAAGCAGAAAAACCCGGAAGTGGTGCTATGGCTCAAGTGGTAGAGTGCTAGCCTTGAGCTGAAGAGCTGAGGGACAACACCCAGGCCCAGAGTTTGGGCCCCATACCAACAAAACAAAGCAAAACACCGTTAGAATTACATGTAAGGCTGAGAACTAGACAGAGCTATGAGCCTATCTAGCATACATCTTTCCCTTTTAATACACCTATATAAAGTTAAAGAACACCTATGTAATTATGAACACCATAACTTACACTTGCCTTGGCCTAGGTTACAGTGTGATTGACTGGCTTTTTTTTTTTTTTTTAAAAAAGAAACTTACCAAAATTTGTCTTTAGAGCAGCTTTAGGCTCATGGCAGAATGGAGAAGAAAGTCCAGAGGATCCCCATACATCCCTTGTCTACATATCCTCCTCAACTATGGATATTGTCACCAGAGAGCTACATTTGCCAGAACCCATCTCCATGCATGATTATCACCCCAAGTTTACATTACAGTCCACTCTTCTGATGTTTGATTCTAAGGGTTTGGATGGATGTCTGATGAGAAGTATCCACCATTGTACATCAGACAGGGTAGTTTCAGTGCCCAGATTTCCTCTATTCTGCCTACTGGATTGGCCTCACATCTCATTCATCCCTGGTGACCACTAATCTTTTCATTGTCTTGGTAATTGTGTCTTCTTGTTCTTCATATAATTGGGATAACACAGAGGACATCCTTTTCAGATTCGCTTTCATTTCATTTCTTTTCTTTCTCTTTCTTTTCTTTTTTTTTTTCAGTAGTGAGGCTTGAATCCTGGGCCTGAGTTCTATCCCTGAGCTCTTCAGCTCAAGGCCAAGAGCACTCTACCACTTGAGCCACAGTGCCACTTCTGGTTTTCTGGTGGTTAATTGGAGATAAGAGTCTCACAGACTTTCCTTCCGGGGTTGGCTTTGAACCGTGATCCTCAGATCCCAACCTCCTGTGTAGCTAGAATTACAAGTACTGTCTTTTCTTTGTAATATACGCTTAAGTTTCCTCTCTGGTTTTTCCCTGGCTTGACAGTCCATTCCTTTTGACTGCTGGCTATATCAGTATTTTTCCTCCATTTGTAGACTGAAGAACAGCATGGGTGCTTCCAGTTTGGGGGCAATTATGAAAACCAGTGCTATTAACATTGTGTGTATATTTTTGTGTGAACCTCAGTTTTCAATTTATTTGGGTAAATATCAAGAAGGGTGATGGCTGAATTGAACAGTAAAGTGTGGTTCACTATGGAAGAAGCTAATACTCTATCTTCCAAAATGGTTGAACCATTTCCACTTCATATTTCCACCAGTAAAAAATGAAGAGTTGCCATTGCCCCACACTCTCATGAGCCTTTTGTGTTGTGAGGTTGTGCTTTGTAGCACTTGTGGGTGTACAGTGTCATGTCATTTGGCTTCTATGTGCCATTCCCTAGTGATACACTTGAACATCTTTTGTTAACTGCATGTTCACCATCTATCCACTCATAGTCTTTGGTAACGTGTCTTTTGCTCATTTAAAAATCATATTACTCATTTTCTTATTGTTAAATTTCAAGGGTATTTTCCTAGAGCAGAATTTTTAAAAAAATGGCAGTACTGGGATTTGAACACAGGATATTGTGATTGCAAATCAGGTACTATACCTCTTGGTCCACACCCCAGTCCTGCTTTCTGCTAATTATTCTGGAGATAGAGTCTACTGAGAATTTTTTCTCCAGGCTTCGAACTGTGAAGATTGAAAGTTATATTTCTCCCTCTTTAATCACTATACCTTCATTTTCCTTACTAGTGTTACTTTACTTAGATAGGAGTTCCAGTACAAGTTGAAAAGCAGTGGTAAAGGGGACATTCTTGCTCCATTTCTGTTCTTAGTAGAAATGCCTTTAAGTCCTCATCATTGTCTGTGTTGATGATATTAGCTGTAGGTTTGTCATAGATGTTCTTCATCAAATTGAAGGAACTGTTGTCTATTTGCTGAGAGATTTTTATCATGAGAGGTGCTGAATTCTGTCAAATGATTTTTCTCTAGCACGTGAGCACAGTTCCACTTTCAGCTTCTTAATGATGAATTGGAGATAAGTGTCTCACAGACTTTTCCTGCTTAGCTGCCTTTGAACTACAATCCTCAGATCTCAACCTCCTGAGTAGATGGGATACAGGCCTGAGCCACCAGTGCCTAGCTAGCATTGGGAAATTTCTGATAACTGCAAAAGATCCTGGACCCACAAATCCAAGGGACACGTGTGACTAGCATAGATGAATGTTCCCTATTTAAAATGTTAACAAGTACATTATCACCAAAGGAAAATGTTAGTATCCTCCATAATTTATTTGTTATAAATGTCCATTGTAAGTGGTATGTATCACAGGAATAAGCAGTAGTGGTAAATACTAAATAATCAGCAGGAATAAGAATGAAGAGCATGGACTTGCTGACAACCTTTATCTTGAGTAGTTTTGAGAAAAGAAACAAAATCTGGGCAGGAGGAGAAGAAAGAAAAACACAAACAAGTCAGACCTGGATATGGGTTCAGACTTCAAAGAGTTTACAAACTAGCCAGGACTATGTGTGCACAGTCAGTATAATTTAAAGCAGGAAAAGGTAATCACTATCAAATATGTGTTGAATGAGTTCAAGGAAAGAAGAGACTCCCCACGGTGTGGGATTAGGTGGCTACTTGGGAGAAGTGCTGCCCAGATCATCTAGAAGGCCAGCTAGACCTGGGAGAAGGGAGCCAAGGGACTGCAAGGGAAGGGAGGATTTTAAGAAAAGCTGCTGCCATGCAAACCTGAGACGTACATACGTATCAGGAGAGGTTTCCTGTTAGTCAGATGGCAGCTGGAAACAATTCACTGCAGATGGTTTTTGTGAAGGCATTGAAACGCAAAGACCACAGATAGAGATTGGACAGGAATAGGAACAAAAAGAGTCACTGAGGATCCTGGACACTGGCTATACTGTAGAGCCTGGCTATCATGCTCCCCACCCCCACCCCCAGCTGCTGCAGTAAGGGAGGAAGCAGCCTGGAAGACCTTGGTGAGAATGGAAGCCCTGGAGACAGGGCTGGGTATCTGGTAAGAGCTGAGGTAGGGCAAACACGTGGCCACTGCATGGAGGAGACTCCACTGCGTGGAGGAGACTCCAGGGCAGAGTAGAAGGAATAACTTGATCTTTATCCTCTTTCTGTTCTGCTTTGTTTTGTTTCTTTCCTTTTCTTTTGCTTTGTTTCTTTGTTTTGGTGCTAGACCCTGGGGCTTGAACTCAGAGCTGGTGTAGGCACTATCCCTGAGCTTTTTGTGCTCAAGGCTATGCTCTTACTACTTGAGCCACAACTCCACTTCCTTCCTTTCCTGGTTAATTGAATATAAGAGTTTTGTAGACTTTCTTGACCCTTCTCCCTTCCAACTGAGATGGTCAGATTTCAGCCTCCAGTGTAGCTAAAATTAAAGGCCTGAGCCACCAGTGCCCAGTCTTGTTTTTCTTTTCTTTTTGCTCCTTTCCTTTCCTCTCCTCCCCTCCCCTCCCCTCTCCATCTCTTCTTTCTTCTTCTCATCTCTTCTCTTCTTTCTCCTCTTCTGTTTCTTTCTCTCTTCTCTTTTCTTAGTAATACTGGGGTTTAAATTCAAGCCCTCACACTTGCTAGGCAGTAGCTCCATCACATCCAGATGTTGATTGAGATAAAATCTTCTGAACATTTTGTCTGGGGTAGCCTTGAACTGCAGTCATCCAGATTTCTGTCTCTTAAGAAGCTAGGATTATAAACATGAGCTACCACATCTACTTCAGAATCACTTGTTTATTTTTTTTAAGAAGGAAAAAAACTATTGAGTAATAGCTAGCAACAGTTGGTACAAAAGAAGAGTACATTTAAGAAAAAAATACACTATAATTCTTGATCATTTGGGCATCCAATAATTATAAATTTAAATGTTGCGCCCAAAATAGAGGATTTGAGAGAAAGATTTCTAGGGGAGAGGGTGGTTAAGTGATTTGTGAGACTGGAGATTAATTTTGAATGTTGGAAACAGCAAAAAACAAAAAAAACAAGAGGGAGAGTTAGAGATTCAGGTGATGTAGCACACTTGATTATTTTTTTCCCAACAAAATGAGCCTCGCTCTTGCAATGATTTAACTCCTTGGAACAACTAACTTACAATTTAAAATGTGAGAAGGCTGAACTGTGTTGTTGAGAGGTGGTAAATTCAAGAAGAGGAAGGACAGATGAGTAGAGAGAGGAAGAGTGGGGGAATGTAATCATCATACTCAATGTACACTGTGAAAATGGAACTTGAGGGGATGGGTAGAGTTGAGAGGGATGAGGGAGAATGATTGTGGGGGTGATGTTGGTGAAGATGCACTATACTCATAAACGGACATATTGAACTGAAATCCCTCAGCACAACTATTTAAAGAGCCAGTGGCTCACACCTGTAATCCTAGCTACTTAGGAGGCTGATTTCTGGGAATTGTGGTTCAAAGCCAGCCAGGCAGGAAAGTCAGTGAGATTCTCATCTCCAATTAATCTCCAGAAAACTGGAAGTGGAGCTATAACTCAACCTGGTAGAGATCTAGCCTTGAGTGAAAGAGCTCAGGGACAGTTCCCAGGCCCTGAGGTCAAGCTTTACAACACGCAGAGAGCAGCATGTCTGTTCCAATCCAACACAGAATATGAGGTGATGCTTCTTGATTCTAAGAAAATCCTTAAGAAATAAGATTCAAGAGCATGAAATACTTTCATGTACCATATCAAAGACACCAACAGTCTAACATTGGTGGTTTACTCCTATAATCCTAATTATTCAGGCAGCTGAGCTCTGAGGATCATAGTGCAAAGCTAGCCCAGGCAGCAATTCTGTGAAAACCTTAGTTCAATTAACCACCAAAAAATCAGAAGTACAGCTGCAGCTCAAGTGTAGAGTGGTAGCTTTGAGCACAAAAGCTCAAGAACAGTGCTGAAGTCCTGAGTTCAAGTCCCAGGCATCTCCCCCCACCCCCCAGAATAAAAAAGATATCAATATCATCAATGTGAAAATCATCAAGAAGGTTTACAACCTGGAGTTTCTAGTTCCACTTAATAGTAAGCAAAATGTAAGTAAATCTAGTTAAAGCTGAATAGCTAGTGGCATTTAGTATCTAAAGTTAAAGTCTGTGTGTATATGTATATATGTATATGTTATTATTATGTATGTGTGAATGTATATATATAATTACTATTATTATTATTATCAGTCAGTTGTGGGGCTCGAACTCAGAGCCTGAGCACAGTCCCTCAGCGTTTTTGCTCAAGGCTTGCACTCTACCACTTGAGCTAAAACGTCATTTCCAGTGTTCTGGTACTTAATTGGAGATAAGAGTCTCACAGACTTGCCTGCCCAGCCTGGTTTTGAACCAGAATCCTCATATCTCAGCCTCCTGAGAAACTAGGATTACCAGCAAAAGCCACTGATGCCTGGCTAAGTCTTCTCAATATTAAAAAAAATAAAAATAAAACAGAACTCAATCCATTCAGTGATATCCTATTCCCACTTCTTGATGTAACCTCTAATTCCTTCCTCATGAGGAGAGCCTCTATATTGATCTCTGAGCTTGTTGGACACAGAGACAGGTATACATTTTTTTCTAGATTAGTACAGTACCTCATGCCTGTAATCCCAGCTACTTAAGAGGCAGATATTAGGAGATTAGAAGGTTTGCAGTCCAAAACTAACTGGGGCAAAAAGTTAGTAAGACACTATCTCAGCAAGTCAGGTATGGTGGGACACCTGTAATCCCAGCTACAGCAGAAACATAAGTAGGGGGATCACAGTTCAAGGTCAACCCTGGGGAAAAACATGAGACTATTTGAAAACTAAAGCATAAAAAGGGCTGGAGGTGTGGCTCAAGAGCTTCTGCCTAGCAAGAGCAAAGCTCTGTATTGAAATCCCAGTACTGCCCCTAAAGTCTTTTCTCTAAAACTAAAAAAGCAATGTCTTTAATAAAATTCTTAAATACTATCAAAATATATGATATATATATTAACCTATGTGAAATATATATTAACCTATGTAAATTACATAAAATGATAAGTAGATAAAATGACACACACACACACACACACACACACACACACACACACACACTGGCTCTTGTTTCATTCCCAAGAAGTAATTTCTTATAACCATCTTTTGTTAATTATAGATTTTTTCTGCATAGTGAGTCTATGTGTCCTGAAGACCTTTTACTCTTCCTTGGCCACACAAGATCAGCATTCTTCCCTTGCTTCTGGAATTTTCACACATAATACTATAGCCACATCCTCCCTCCATCCCACACAGGGTGGGAAGACATTCCAAGACCCCAGGGCATGCATGAGACAGTAGATGGCACTAAACTCTATCTACTGTCTTTTCCCATATCCGCAGACCTTTAGGAAGGTTTAATAGATAAACTAGGCAGAGAAACAGATGAACAATTAACAGCTAGTGATGAACTAGAGCAGTCAGAATATTATCTTGTTGGGATAAAATAATTTAAGACTGATGAACGGTTTATTTGTGGAAACTTCCCATATATATTTTCAGAGTGTGGTTGGCCTCAGGCAACTGAACCTGGAAGCTGAAGAAAAGGGGGAAGGAAAGGGACCTATCTTGCTTCTCAATACAGCATTATGCCAGATCTTCCCTCCTTGGCCTGAATCCATGCCTGAGCACCGTACTTGTATAACAGAAGTGGCAGGTATATTGTATGTGATGCCAAGTTCTTCACTTAGTCTTTATCTCTGGTGCTCATTGAAGCTTTTGTTCCATTCTGCACTGCTTTGTGATTCTGACCACTCCTGAGTACTCATGCTACTTCACACTTCATTCTTGTCCCATTCTGTGGTAGCCAGCTTCACCTTACTACAACCAAATTCCCGAGGCACTTAATTTGTGATGAGAGCAGGTTTTGGAGGTTCAAATTCAAGATAAGTAGCTCCACTGGTTTGATCTCTGATGAGAATGATAGATTGAACACTTTTGGGGTGAGTGCTCAGCATCATAAACCAGGAGGCAGAAAGAGGTGGGGGGAAGGGACAGGAAAGAGATCATCTGAGTCTTACAGGGCACACTCCAGTGACCTAGGGGCCTCCTCGTAAACCATGCCTTTTCTAATACCACTAAAGCCTTTACATACAGGTTTTCATTCTACCCATTCTTCTCCCTTCCAGATTCTCCTCTATTTTCCCCTCATCTTCTTTCTTTCTCAAAGTATGAAGCATGTGGGAATGCAAGGTATACAAACCCAGAGAGACATTCTGGAAGGTAAAAACAGTGCTTCCACATCTCATTTTAGCTGGATCTCCTTTTGCTCAGTCTAACTCGCCTCTCTCCTTTCTTGGTTCATTGAGTCATGCCTTTGTTGACAGTAAGCAAATAGTAAAAGTTAAGCCATGTCTTGTCAGACTATGAAATTATTCAGTTGATCAGATAACTGCTGTGTATATACTTAATAGAAAGCCAGATTGCTGGGCTGGGGATGTCACACAGAAACAGACACAACTAATAATGAAATAAAGTAGATAGAATGGTATATTGGGACATGAATGAATAAAGTACCTGCCTCTCATGCATGGAAGCCTGAATTTCAATCTCCAGTAGTGGGGGGAAAAATTGGAGAGATGGCTCTTCCTTTTGGTTCAATCATTCAGGGAGGTTCATTTCCATAAGATCTTCCCATCAATATTTATAGTGTATAAATATTCCTCTCGTGTTTATGTGAGCAATCATATAGTGCAAGGATCAAGTCTCATTGAGTCTGAATGATTTCACAGTAAGGCAAGTGAAGTTTTAACGTCTTAGCATCAGAGCTTCATGTCTTTTGTAGGGCAGACTTCATCTTAAAAATGTGCATCTCTTCAAATGCATTACCAAGAGACAGCATAAAAATTACATTAATTTTGACATATCATAGAACCACTTGAATAAACACAGTACAGTCTCTGGCTAATCTTGTCTCCTTTGGGACACAGAATGTACAATAGGTATCTTAAATAGAAACATTCAGATTTCAATTCTAACACAGAGGAAAGATATAAAATGATTCAAAAGACAGTATTAAATTTTGTTTTCCTTAGTTATACCATCTTTTGGACTATTTTGTGCATGTCTTCCAACTTTTTTTTTTTTTTTTGGGTCCGGTCGTGGGGCCTGAACTCTGGGCCTGGGCGCTGTCCCTCAGCTCTTCAGCTCAAGGCTAGCGTTCTACCACTTGAGCCACAGCGCCACTTCCGGCTTTTTTTCTTTTTGCTTATGTGGTGCTGAGGAATCGAACCCAGGGCCTCATGCATGCAAGGCAAGCGCTCTACCACTGAGCCACCTTCCCAGCCCCCATGTCTTCCAACTTTTTAAAATAATTTTTACTGAGATTGTGATTATATAAATTTCACAGATTTCACCGTATCATGGGATAGTGATAGTTAAAGTCACAAACACATTTTAACCTTCACAAGGCAAATTGTCATTATCATGGTTTATAAATTTATGAATTCTATAAGCGTTGACAATACAACTATTTCTTCCACATCGGGTGATATGTACATTTCTTTCCTTTTGCTTAGTGTAAGCTGTTCCCTCTTTCCCTCTCATTCCCTCCCTCCTATCACTGCCCTTGAGTTGCTTAGTTCGTTTTCATCAATGTCCAGTGCAGCTGATGGGCCCCTTTGTTGTATATTTTACTGTTTCCCTCTGATTCTGTCCCTTCCTCCTAGCTTCCAACTTTTAATCTCCTCCTCATTATTTATTTGTATATCAGTCAACAAGTGACATAGTATATCTCCTCTGTACCAACACTAGGCTGATGCTGATGAAGGATGGGAGATGGGTATTACAGTCCCTTTACATATAGGGTTGATGATTGAGTAAGGGCAAGATTCAACTTGCAATCAACTCTGCAAATGCAGAAATGCAGGAAGTATGAGGCAAGGGGCCAAATAAGAGAATGGTCAGTCTTAGGAAGACATGAAAAGCATAAGGCAGTTGTGAAACCTGAATCATTTCATCTAGACAAGTAAGGGCCGAGTCTGAAGGACCAGGATGGGCATCATGGATGCTCTCATTTGGGTGGAGTTTGAAAGTCCCACTAGACCCCATATTAGTGATAGCTTCGTCTCCAGAATGTTGCTATTGTGTGGTGTAAGAATGTTTAAGGAGTGCCTCCCAGTAGGAGTTCTTTGGTCACTGGGCCCATACTCTTGGAAGGGAATGCTATGACCCCGTGAGTTCTCTCAAAAATGGTTTCATAAAAGAAGCTAACCTTGCCAGGTGCAGGTGGCTTACATCTGTAACTCTAGCTACTTTTACTGTTCAAAGCCAGCCTTGCGGGGGGGGGGGGGGGGGGAGGGTTAGGGGGAAAGGGTGGGAAGTCTGTGAGATTCTTATCTCCAATTCACCACCAAAAAGGCAGAAATAATGGAAGTGTGGCTCAAGAATAGAGTGCCAACCTTAAGCAGAAAAAAAAAGTGAAAGCTCAAGATTCTGAGTTTAAACCCCAGTATTGGCAGAAAGAAAGAAAGAAAGAGAAAGAGAGAGAAAGAAAGAAAGAGAAAGAGAAAGAAGGAAAGAAAGAAAGAAAGAGAAAAAGAAAGAAAGAGAAAAAGAAAGAAAGAGAGAGAAAGAGAAAGGAAGGAAAGAAAGAGAAAGGAAGGAAGAAAGAAAGGAAGGAAGGAAGGAGGGAGAGAAAGGAAAGAAAAGACACTAGCATTGCCCACTCATTTGTCTGCTTACTCAAGATATGACATTTGCCCTATCATGTGCTCCTGCATACCTCTACTGTCAGCCATTCCCAGAGTCCCCACAAAACTGTGCCAAAACAGGCAGCATACACATGAACCACCAGAACTGTGAGCAAAATAAATCTCTTCATCCTAAGGAGCCTGTGTCAGGTGTTTCATGGCAGTGACAAAAGCTGCCTAATACAGAGGAAGACAAATGCCGGAGGTTTTTCTAAGGGCTAAAACAAGCAAATCTGGGTGGGTGTTAGGTAAGGTTTTAATATTAGAGCGGTGTAAAATGAAAGGGCAATAAACACAAGTTAGGGGCAATATTATCAAGGATAATGCAGTGCCAAATATTTCATTTTCTCTAAATGTAGGCAGTTCTCAAGAACAATGGGGCAACACGAAATGGCACTTTGCACAAATATGGGGAATGATGTGTAATGAAGAGATGAGCCCTGAACCCCAAGTCCTTAGCAGAAAATGCAGCTATTCAGAAAGCCCCAAGATTAGTCCAGAATGTTCAAGATGATTCTACAAGGAGCAGATTTTTCACCACTCTTGAGACCTTGTGGATGAAGATGGCAAATTAGATCCACCATCCTTTTAACCTCATCAAGTCTCACCATATGTTTATAAATAATGTTTTTTGTTATGACCCTAATCGAAGGAGATTTAGTGCTGCATCTAGCCTATTAATGAGTTGCTGTTGTCTCCGATCTTGCATTCTTTTAAAAGTTGAAACAGAAAACTAGAGTAAATTACACATATCTAATGCCTAGAGGATTTATATTTTCCTTTTGTTGGTTCTTAAATACCATCATTCTACTCATCTGCAGACTGTTCAATTGCAGGATAAAGTGGCACAGAGCCAGCTACCCTGTCCTGTGGCTCCCCTTTCCCCCCTCTTAAGGAGGAGGGAGAAGAGAAAAAATGCAGGAGAAGTTCTCTTTTACTAAAGACCTGATCCAAAAATAAAAGAAAATTAGCATTATTCCACTAAATTAGCATAAATACCACTACAAAGACTATTTCTGATTAGTCAAAAGCTTTCCATGTTGTAGTGGATGCTGATTCACTTATTCTATATAATGGAAAATACAGGCAGTATGACTTTCAGAAGCTTACTGAAGTACCTTTGGATGGGACTGAATGTCAGCCTTCCCTGTGGATGGAGAGGCTGCCCAGGATCCAGGCCATGCTGTCCAGGGGTGGGCATAAGTTACAGTATATGAGAATTTACTTTGACTATCTGAGGATTTATTCCAATCTATTCTCCTTGGCTCTCATGTCATAGTGGTCAACTATGCCTACTTACCCATCTGCAGTCAACTGGTAAGACAGTAACAATTTTATTTAATAATACCCCAAATATTTTAATACTTACAGATTGCAATAGTTACTAATGTTAATACTTGCTGCAGTATATTCACATTTCAGGGACTAGTAGGGTTCTTCCTCTCTCCTTTTTTCTCCCTTCCTTCCTTCATTTCTTCTTTCCTCCTTTTCCCCTTTCTTCCTCCCTCTCTTCTTGCTTCCTTCCTTTCCTCTCTCCTTTCCATCCTTCCTTCTTTTGAAGAGGCATAAGTCATTTCATATTATGCAAGTTTAGAGGAATTAAAAGGAGTTTTATGACACTTAGGAAAGCAATGTGTCACTTGTAGGAAATGGTAAGTGTTGTCATCTAGTTTACATTGTCACAGCAAAGACAAGTATCTTCAATCATGCTTCTAACTGTAGGTTTGGGCGCTTGTCATTCTTGGTCATGGAAATCTATATTTTGAAGGGCATAGGAAAAAAATCAGGCTATTTATCTATAACATTTGCTATTTGCAAACACATGGCTGGGCTTTTTTTTCCCCCGTCCATATGTTTGGTAATGTGGGTGCCTGTCTCCACCAGGAAAGCAGATGGGAAAACCTCAGCTTCTACGTTTGTAGCTGCAACTAACAAATTCTGACAGCATCTGGGACAAAGGAACTGTCCTCAGAGCCACACAGGAGGGTCACAATATATATGCCCATTCGCTGGACAAACCGGGTGGCTTAAAGCAACAGAAACCTTTTCTCTCATAATACTGGTAGCCGGAAGTCTGAAATCAAAACAGCTGCAGAGTTGGCTTCTCCTGGAAGCTTGAAGGGAAAATCTGTTCTGTGCCCCTCTTGCAGTTCTGGGTGACTATTTGCCATCCTGAAGGGAGAATCTATTCTTGGGGTGACTAATGACCATCCTGTACTATTTTTGACTTGTAGACATCACTCTAATCTTTATGCTCCCTCACTCTATGTGTCTCAAAGATTCTTGTCCTTTCTCTTATAATGACACCAGTATGTATATATATATATATATATATATATATATATATATATATGGCCTCTGATGATCTGATTAAAAAGCCTTTACTCAGTTATGTCAGTAATGACATTATCTCCAGATAAAGTCACACTCACAGATATCAGAGGCATGGATGCAGACAGATCTTTTAATTTTTTTTGCTGGGGGGGCAGTGCACAATTCAATTCACTGTACCCTGCTACCTTATATATAGCAAAGAATTCAGTTTTAAATCTGTAAAGCTACTCTAGACCTGAATCAACATTTAAACCAGTCAGAATGGAGCCACAAGCTCTAGGAGTCACCTGAGACTTCTCACAGCAAAAAATGAAAGCATATTGTCCTTTTGCCCACAATCTTTTAATCTAGAATGATTTCTGTTGGGTTTTATAAAATGATGTGGCCTCTTGAACCACACCTCCAGCCCACCTTTTTTGTTGGTCCTTAAACACTGACATCATCTTTAAAGTCTTTCCAGAAACCCAGAAGAGGAAAGCAGTGCTACTAAGTTGCTTCTAAAATACTTCACTAGAAAAATTTAAAGTGACCACAAAAAGAAAAACCATAGACATGGCTTCACGAAGTATTGTCCTGGGGTGAAGAATCATGTTCCAATCCAGACATTGTAGTTGATACCTGTAATCACAGAATTCAGGAAGCTGAGGCAGGAGGTCGGCAAGCTTAAGGCCAGCTGTTCGGGTTCCACTCCAAGATCAAACAGACAAACAAGCTCCATGCTCTATTAGCTGAGGCTTGATTTCTCAGGAGACATAATCCTGAGGAAAGTCAAGAGTAGAAAGGATTAAATTCATTTGGAGGACTTAATACACTGAAATCAAAAGGAAACAAGTGGAAAACAAGTGTCAACTTAGTATATGAATTTTCACTTAAAATAAAATGGTAGGTTTCACTTAGCCATCAGTAAATCTCTGATGAACCATGATTTCCCTATAGTGCTAATAGAGTCATGCTTTTCCCTTCCTTTAGGATAGCAGGAAAGAAGTGACTTTGATAGATTCGTGTTTTCTGTGAGCCAGCACAATTTAACAATGAGTGATAACTCTTTTTTTACATATTCCTGTTCTGTTGACATCTCTATACACTTGTTCGGTGGAATGCATTTGATGATCTCTGAGTGGAAACCCTCATCTACCAACACAGGTTTTGAAATTTTAACAATTAGTTCTGTATGTAGAGAATTCCTTTGAAAAACAATAGCCCTGACAGTGGGATTTACCAGGAGCTAACTTAATTCGCAGTTATATCTAAGAACATTTCCACTTTTAGTCAATAGCCAAACATTTGATACTGCAACATAATTCCTAAAAAAAGTGATTTTAATTTTATTAATTTTTTTAGCCAGGGCCAGCACTTGTTTTGCTTATGGCTGGCCTTCTAACAGTTGATCCACACCTCCACCTAGCCTCTCACTGGTCACTTTTGGAGATGGAATCTCACAGTCTTTTCTACCAGAGCTGATTTCAAACTGTGAACATTTCTGTCTCAGATTTCTGAATAGCTAGGGTTACAAGCATGAGTCACTGGTGTCCAGCTTAAAAGTAACTTTTAAGATGAGGCAATATTTACATTTTGGACAGCAACCGGATAAGAACATATAGTCATCTAGTGTTATGTTAACATGATTACAACATTATAAACTTGGTTATAACTACTGTTTATGTAGACATTTGGAGTTATACATATGCACTATCATAAACACAGAATGATTCCCTCTTATACTGTCATTGTAATCCTAGCTACTCAGAAGGCTGAGATCTGAAGATCATGGTTTAAAGCCAGCCTAGGCAAAGTCTGTGAAACTCTTATTGCCAATTAACTACCAGAAAACTGGAAGAGGAGCTGTGGCTAAGAGTGGTAGAGTGCTAGCCTGGAGCAAAAGAGCTCAGGAAGAATACCCAGGCTCTAAGTTCAAGCAACTCCACAACCACCAAAAATTATGGTAGGCAACAACAACCATAACACAGACTCCATTGTTCCTTTCAAAATAATATATTGCTTCACCAAGCAAATGAAGTACAATTTGGGCTGAGAAATTGGAAATTAAAAAGCAGTCTTTGTACGTGGGTCCTTTATATTTTATGCAAGGCTTATTGGTAGATCTTGGACCATTGATAAGTTATTAAATGACAAGATTTCCAAAATCTTTTAAGTATATGCAAATATAGAGATTAATGTGTTCCCGTGCATTATTAAAATCTTCACATAGGGCAAGTTGCAAACATGTAATTCTAAAATTTTAAATGACCTTTTTGAGAAAAAGACGTCAGTTTTGACATTATATATTCAAAAGTCCAACAAATAAGTCTGTCAATGATATAGCTCATCAACATAACCATACATCTCTCGTCTCTACTTGACTCTGTCTTTAAAACACACTAAAATATGTTTACATAAAGATTCCATAAATATATAAGCAAAGTTTTAGTAAGCCCAGTGAAAACTCTGTATTAACCCATTTAAAATTTTTGATAGAAAAAAGCTGAGGGAGAGGGCATGAAATTATGAAGTTGTATTAAAAACAAACATTTGTTTATAATGTATCCTCAGCTTCTATTAATACTTTGCTATATGACAAGCAGAGTAAACTCATTAATCCTTTGAAGTTGATATCTTGTGCTTTTCTATGGAAGCAAACCACTGACTACAATGCTCTTAGATAAGATATAAATCACTCATTTCATGTTCTTAAATAGTATATAGTCTATGTTTGTGTTTAAGTGAACAAAATAATTTTCTCTTTAAAGAGAAAAGAAACTATGGAAAAATGAGAGCTTTAGGTGGTTAAAATATTTGAGCAATGCACATTAGAGCCAAGTACTAAATGTCAAAGATGACATTTCACATATTTTCTTAGGAAAAAGATCGTTTCACGAGATCATAAATATTTAAGCATAAACATACCATAGAGTGTCAAACAGGGAAATGTGGACTCTTTTAAACTTTAGACTACTGAGCACACAATCTAAGTTTACTCACTAATTGCTAAACGCCTTCTTTGGTTTGTAATATACAGAATAGCCTTAAAGCTAGACCTTAAATTGCAAAACATTAAACTTCAAGATCTCCAGGAGACCTTGTAAATATAAATGCATAAAAAGAAATAGTCCACAGTAATCAATTTTTATGTTCTTGCTCAAATCAACTCAAGTATTTCAGCTTTGACCAAATTCTCTCCTGCTCCATTCTTCCATTTTTCTCTAAAAGCTGTCTGAGTTTTAAAGTGGCATATTATATTTGATAGTTTCTCTTGTAGTCAAGGAAGAAATTCACAGGCTGAGCCATGATAACCCCTCTCAGTGTGTCCCACAGGTAGACTCAGATGGAGGCACCCTGGCTCAAGTATCAGAGGCCATCATTGAAGATGATCTTGAAATGGAGGCTTCTCACAAGATGACTACCTAGAAGTAGAAAAATCTCTACCATTAGAAATGCCATTCTGGCCAGGATCTACTACCATCAGACACCCTAACAATAAGAGATTGCTAGCTTGTTTCATCAGCTTTAAAACAACAATAACAAAAAAACTCTTGTAACCAAACCATTTGATCTAAAACAACATATAATTTAATATTACATATATACCTTTTAATTGCTGATAAAGTTCTACAGAAGGACTAACAGTTTAGTTTTGGGCTTCTGGAAGTAAAAGGATACCTGATAAAAAGCCATCAGACATTGCTGAGAATTTTCTGTTGCTGTTTTTTTGTTGTTGGGTTTTTGGGTTTTTGCTAGCACTGGGCCTTGAACTTGGAACCTCAAGGAGCTCAAAGTTTCTTGCTCACGGTTGACATTACACCATTTGAGCCAAACCTCCAGCTCAGCTTTTGTGCTGCTGGATTGCCTCCAGCTCAGCTTTTGTGCTGCTGGATTGGAAATGGAGTTTCACAGACTTTTCTGTCCAGTTTGGCTTCAAAACTTGATCCTCTTGATCTCAGCCTTCTGAATAGCTAGGATTACAGGCCTGAGCCATTAGCATCCAGCCCCAATGCTAAGTTTTGACTGCTTAAGAATTTTCTGCCGTGTTCACATTTCATATGTTTTACTTTGTTCTGCATACTACACAACCATGAACAATTCAGTAGATTTTGCAAGCAAATTGCTCTGTGAAATACTGTAAATACATGGCATGTTTACCTTAGCAAGCTTTCTGGAAATATACTGAGTGCATCACGTGGGAATTCTCAGGCAGAAGCAGTGAATGATATGACTATGTTTAATTAGTCAATGGTAAGACTAAAGGAGAAGATGGTGTCTATGGATCCTCAGTAGCCATTGAGCTTATCTTAGGGAACACCTTCCTCAACTGAGATAAATGCTCAAAGACCTAGAGACAAAGCATAAAGGGATACCTTGCCAGCTTTTACCATAGACCTTAATGGCGTTTAAACAGAGGTTCCTGTCATACTCTATCTTGACTATTATAGACTGCTTACATAGATAAATCCTTGTGACTCAAACTTCAATCAAGGGTTTGGTCAAGTTCAAGACAGCTATACTTCAATAAAATTAGCCTTACTTCTACTCTATTTTAAAATAAACTATTTAAATTTGTTAAATTTTAGATGATTTTGTTTTTAATTTCTCACATGGTAGGGCAAAAATGCTACCTCATTCTACATAAAATTTTAAGCATTTAAAAGCTTTCGATTTAGGTATTTATAGTTAAAAGCCTTTGAAAAAAAGTGGCTGAATAATTATTTCCTCCTTGGATGGAGAAACAAATTTTCCTTTTACTTAAAAAAAAATCACATTTGAGAGGCAGCCACCAGGGACAGTTTCATTTGGAAAGAGACTTTTTGAGAAAGTTCCAAGTGACTGAGAAGAGAGAATTATAATGGAATTTGTGCCACAACTTTTATTCTGACAGAGGGGCTATTCATCCTATGGAATTCTTTTAAAATCACTGACCTGAACAGTATGCTTCTGAGAATGTTTTCCTGCTTAGCTTATAAAGATGTTATTATGTATCTATGACATAATCACCAGAAAATGCTCCCTCTGGCAAATTTGTTGTTTCTTTAATTACCAGAATTGATATACCTGACCTACTTCAAGGTACAACAGGAAAGTAGATACAATCTTTTAAGCAAATTGCACCTTCTGTCTTCATACTGACATCTGTTGTAGTACGCAATGATTCTATCCATTAAAGGACAGACTATAAATTCAATTTGTGTGTGTGTGTGTGTGTGTGCAAGCACACACACATACCAGTTCTAGGGCTTGAATTTGGGGCCTGTCCCTGTCCCTAAGCTTTTCTGCTCAAGGTTAGTTCTCTACCACTTGAGCCATAGCTCCACTTTTAGCTTTTTGGTGGTTAATTAGAGATAAGAGTTTCATGGACTTCAACTGGCTTCTTATCTTAATCCTCAGAATCAGTCTCTTGAGTAGCTAGAATTACAGTTGTGTTTCCAACAGTTAGCTACAAGTAAAAAAATTCAATTTAAAAAAGAGACAAAGGGATAAAAATAATGATTTTTATGTGTTCTTTGTGGTTTTGGTACAAAAACAAATCTATCTCTAATTGTGATCTCCAATATGGATTATTTCTCTGAGTGTCAGCATCTTTTCTGTAATATAGAATTAGAAATGTCACTTCTGGACCTTTTCCCCAAGATGAAATTTAGAATCCATTATCAGAAATTCCTTCCATCTCAAAGGACTCATTTAAGGATAAAGAGAGGCAGCCAATGGAAAGGTCTAACTCTGTGTGTAAGTCATTTCTGTTAGTGTTATTTTAGAATCTGTACAAATCTAAAGTCCAGAGTTGTAAATGGTAGATGTGCATAACTTATTATACGTTTTATTATTTTGGTTGTGAAACTGAAGGATAGTAACTCCATAAAGTTAACCAACTATAAAGAAATCATAGTCTTTAATTGTCACTTAGGTCTTCTCAATTATTCAAACTATTTGGGAAGATCACAGATTAGGTTAATAGAAAACAGACATAAAAGAAAAAAATTTCTGTACATTGGGCTTTGGAATGTGTTTGGAGCTTGCATTTGAAAATTAGTGTATCTGGTGGTCTAGATGTTCACTTCAAAGAAAGGAATGAAGACATTGAGATGTGGCTGAGGGTCTGAGCAAGCCATCCACTTCCCATTCAGCTTCTGTAGCCAGCTCTTTTCTCCCTGAACTCACACAAGGGCAAACATGCCTGCGTTTCCTTAACTAGTGAAAAATCTGAGCTCTCTGAAAATATCCATAAAGTAGGGAGGTGGCTAAGTATTTGAGCTTCAAAGACTTCTCTGATGCAAACTAAGTAGAGGAAATTGAAATGTCTGTAAAGCTATAATTAAGCAGATGTAATACTAACTGCACTGAACTTGAAAGCAAGCTTATAACAGAATCTTGATAACCCTAGATTCTGATAAACCACCCAAGAAAAAACCTAGTTAATAGCAATATGCTTTGAATATATATGAGGCAAAGACTATATAAAATACAACCTGTGCAACTGATGTTATTATTTATTGAGAGGGAGTGTGTGTGTGTGTGTGTGTGTGTGTGTGTGTGTGTTTGGTTTTGGTTTGGTTTATGCTCACCAAAAACATTAATTTGGAAAGATTTATTTTTTAGATAGGGGATTGCTTTTAAGAAATTCTCAATTCTTTCATTTTAATTAAATACTCAACACAATTTGAATCCAATAGATATTAATTTAAATAATGCATATGCATTTAAGTAACCTGCATCATATTTTACTTTTATATATTTATTTTTTAGAAATATGTTGCTCATGCTGGTCGCAAACTCCTGAGCTCAAGCAATCCTCATCTCTCAGTCTTCCAAATAGCTGAGACTGTAATTCAGTGTATTTTAAAATAAATTTCTAGCTAATGAAAGTAAAAAAAAAACTTTTCTAAAAAGAGATGGCATTGTAGTGAAATGGAGACACTAAGTCTGATCTTTAAAGCAAAGGAGTTATAGTATGACAGTTGTTGGTGATTTTTTTAAGTAGCCATTTTAGAACAATTTATATATTAAAATATCTCTAAAATGTTTAGAACAGAGTTTCACAGAGACTTCATAATATGCAACTGTCCAGTGAGCTTTCACGTTCTAGAAAGAGTATGGGCTACAGTGTATAATAGATTTGTTTCAGAATTCATGGGTCTATCATGAAGTTAGTCTCAACTTTATCCATTACTACTCAAAAGTTCCTCACATTTTAACACCTTTGTTCAGTGGTTTATTCAAGGTATCTCATGGGCTGTAGTCAAGATGCTATGTCATGCTATAGTCATCTGATAGCTTGACAGGGGTAGAGCATCTGTCCCCAAAATGGTGCATCATGTGGCTATTGGTGGAAAATTTTTTTTTTGCACAGCAAGTAGACTTTCTCAGTGTACTGACTCAAGAGAGATACCAAAGAAGAGACTGCTGTGCCCATACCTATGATGGTCTAGCCCTATAGAGCCATACCCTGTCTCTTCCTTCACAGTCCATTCAATCACTAACTTCAGCTTATATGCAATAACAGATGATATCAATTCCAATTCTTCAAGGGAAAAGTACCAGAGAATTTATGACTCCATGGTAGTCTACTACACATCTGCCCAGAACATTAGAAAGTCCCAATATAACAATGTAAATCCAACAGCATACATACTATTTTCTACAAATCCTTGGCCACTGAATTCATTTTGTGGATTGTTTTGCAGAACCAGAGTTAGAGTGAAGACACTTGGGTAACATTGGCTTAACACTGCCATCCCAGAGAAAAATATGGCATTTCTTCAAGGTCATATTGTATTGTATCATTAACTCTCAGAGATGGCAGGTCATTAATATCCTAGGACTAGCTACAGATTTATCAATAATCAAGCTTAGTTGCTTAGTTGCTACATGTTCATTGCTATTGTCTATGTCCAGTCTCTATGCTCAGTGTTGGCTACTTAAAGCCACATTTAAAATTTTTTTTCTTGTTCTGCTAAGCCAACAAATTAGGCACAAGACAGAATAGTTCCAACAAGGCAATGGAGACGGTGCGCAACATTTATCATGTGCCTGGCACAGTTTTAAGTGGTTTTTTTTGCATATTAATTCAGTCCTCATAATAACTCATCCCGTTTTACAGATGAGAAAACTAAGGCTGGTAGACATCAACTAACTTTCTCAAGGTTATTCAAGTGTTAGCTATCCAGATAACTCAAGTGCTAGGATTCAAATCAAGGGGGGATTCCAGTTGCCAGCTTTAGTCCTTAATATGGCAAATATAGGCTGCAAGTACTATACTGCAGATTCTTGGAGAAAGAAGAGAGGATGTGCATAGATCTGGTCTGGGAGAGCAAGGGGAAATGTCACAGTGGAGGGCAGTAGGCCAGAACTTAAAGACAGTGCCCAGATGGAGAAAGATGAAAAGGAGTTTCAGCCATAGAACCCAGTATTCCCAAGATTACGGAGTCCTGTTGCCAAATTGTGGGCCATGAGAATGGAGGTGTGAACTCACCATCAGTAACAGAGGGTGCTGGGAAATGATGTTGGAAGGTGACTGCTAATTAATTACATAAACACTGCATTAGTTTGCTCCTATCTGTAAATGTCTGGTATTAATGTTCACCTTTTTGAAGAATGATTCATTGAGCCATCATTCTCTGGGTGTAGTGGACACTGTGATGTACCACCCAGCACTCCTTACAAGAATGAAGGGCCCTGTCTCCCAGGGGTAGAGAAGGCCATCAGAAGAAAGCTCCTTTTTTTGCAGACCATGTCAGCTGAAGAAAGCTGCCTCTCCAAAGCTCATGCCTCTCTTTCCAGGACAATGGCATCCAATAACTGATGATGCCCATCATCAGGGGGGGAGAAAGAGAGAGAGAGAGAGAGAGAGAGAGAGAGAGAGAGAGAGAGAGAGAGAGAGAGAGAGAGAGAGAGAGAATAAATTCCAACTCCTGAGGGGAAAATATAAGCCAAATGCCACACCAATTCGGGATCACTGAGTTTCAGAGGTCATCCAACTTCAGAGATCCCTATTGTCAGGTGCAGTCTTGGCCAGAATGAATCAGAGCCTGATTTCTCCTTCTACCCAGTCCTGCTTTCGTGTCTTCTCTTCTGAAGCTAAGAGGCTTTATATTAAAACAAATAAACACATTTGAATTCTGATTACCCTCTTATAGGCTGCCTCTTTGGAACTCAACCAGGGGCAGTTAATACAAGGTATGGCTCAGAAAACAAATGCTGGGATGGAATTTGGAACTCTTTGTTGGTGATTCAAACCCCATCCTGGAGGTAGGTAATGCCTTGGGAACCACTGGTATAAAGTAGTGGCGCCCTATTTAAACATCCTTTGGCCAGTAATGGACTGAAATGGTATATTAATCAGCATCACTATCATGATGCACCTTACACAATGGAATAATAAAGACAAAAGGTTTATTTGGCTCTGGGTTCTAGAGGTTCTGGTCTAAAACTGAAAACACATGATTTGGGGTTTCTGGCTGAGGTTGGTAAATGATGGCAAGAATGTGACATGGAGCAAGGTGGTCACCTTATAAGCCAGGAAACAGAAGAACATAGGCTATTATCCCACCACAGGCCCCTTCAAGGACACACCCCCAGTGACCCCAGGACTTCCCACCAGGCCACAATTCTTATTTTTTGTCAGTTGTGGGGCTTGAACTCTGGGCCTGGGTGCCGACCCTGAGCTCTTCAGTTCAAGGCAAGTGCTCTACCACTTGAGCCACAGCACTACTTCCCAGACCACAATTCTTAAAGGTTCACAGTGCTTCCCAGTAGGATAACCATGGGAACCCATCCCTTACCATATGGGCCTTTGGAGGACTTAGCATGGTAAGTAAAGTAGTATCTGATGTGTTGAAATAAGAGTTTGTGAAAAGAGTTGGAAGCATGGCTCAGTTGGTAGAGCACTAACCAAAGAGCAAGAGCAGATGCAGGCACCAAGTTCAAGTGCAGGTCAGAAACAAGATTCAAAAATAGAGGAAGAGTTTGAGAAATCTTCAGGAGAAAGGTAATCCGTGGTTCACTATTCTTAAACTCAGTTGACATGCTGCAGGAAAAAAAAAATACGGAAGAAAACCTAGACCCACTAACTGACAAACAGCTAATGTTGACTAAAAGCTAAATGTGAAAGGCGAGGAAGGTCCTTGTTAGATTAAGGGGGCTGTCATCTCCTAGACTGAGGATAAGCACAGCAGCAGAGCTCCAAAGGTGAAGCTCCTGAACAAGGCAAATCCATTACGCCTGACTGTGACCCTAGCACATGGATGAGACGGAAGGATTCATTTGTATAAAATCATGAAGTCTCCGATGTCCCTGAGCCCACTGGGCATGGATGAAGACACAGTCTTCCCAGTAAAGAACTAGTAGGTTTCTTCGCTCTCTACTGGGCCAGTAACCCCAGTCAGTCATACATAATACAACCCAACCAGGGACATATTGAGCCCAATAAGGAAAGAAACAGAGGAGATTCCCAATGAGCTGCTGAAGCTGCATGAGTCAAATGAAGGTACACAGGCTGTAAATACTCATCGAAGGTGCTAAAATATAAAGTTGGATCAGGAATAGTTTGTACTGAGGATAGGATTTAACACCGTGGCAGTTCCCCTGGGAAATGGGCTACACACACTAAGATGACTCTTAGAAAATGCCACAGTGCACACTGGGTAGACATGCGTAGAAGACCTGTGTAGATGTGTCAGAATTTCCAGGATTACAGTATGAGATGGGGTTTATAAGGTCAGGGAAATAGGAATGCCAGAGTAGGTACACTGCTGAGGATTGTGCTTTGAAGCCAGCCTGGGAAGAAAAGTCCCCATGAGACTTACGTTTTTTATTGTGAAAATACTGTACAAAGGGGTTATAGTTACATGAACAAGGTAATGAGTACATTTCTTATCAAGCATTGTTTCCCATCCCTTTCCTCCCTCCGATCTCCACAACTACGTTCCCCTCACTCCTGCTTAAATCCCGTGAGACTATTATCTCCAATTAACCACTCAAAAACTGGAAGTGGTGCTGTGGCTCAAGTGGTAGAGCATTGGACTTAAGCACAAAGAGGCTCAGGGACAGCACCCAGGACCTTAGTTCAAGTCCCACAACCAGCAACAACAACAACAAAAAGAAAGAAAGGAAGAAAACAAGTAAGCAAGAAAAGAAGAAAAGTAGAAGAGACAGAGAAAAGAAGGAAAAAAAGCTACACATACTTGTTTTACCATTTCCCTAAAGCCAGTCTTAGATTTCATATTTCAGAAAATTAATGTGACCTCTATAATATGTGTGTGTGTGTGTGTGTGTGTGTGTGTGTGTGTGTGTGTGTGTGTATGTGTGTGTGTATGTACAAACCTACACAATAAAAATAAGGGCATTTTTGGTAAGAAAAGTTTTGTTCTAACATACAACTTTAAAATTTCTTCATGGATGCTTTTTTGTCTGTTTTTGTGAGACAAGCATGTACGTCTTGCCTCCTAGCCCAATTAGATAGCCCAGGTTTGTCTAGAACTCATAATCCCCCGCCTCAGCCTTCCAAGGGCTTAGCATGGTAGTCTTATGCCATCATGCTTAGCCTACTCTTTACTGTTGAGGTTTGAAAAGACCTTTTAAGATGAGCAAAAGCTAAGGAAATGATTACCTCTCTGAACATTTCCATCCTCCCTGGAAGAAGATTCTTGTTGACTTCCATGGCACAATGTTCTTCAACTCTTACAAGAAAGAACTTGTTTCCTTGTACTTCCAGGCAAGACGGCAATAGCACACTGAAGCATGCTCACAAAGTACAGTTGGCATCCTTCTCATCACACTACTGACTTCCCTCACTATGAGGCTTGGCAGGTGGCAATGAAAGGAACCAAGTTTGGCAGCTAATAAACAGCTCCAACTCCCCAAGTGCTTCCATAAATGTTCATGGGGTACTCCACCTTCATCCCATTAAAGCAGACAAGGCCTGGCTTGACCTGGCCTCCATTTCAGGTACCTCCTTAAATGAAGGATATCACCCAGACAACTATTTAGTTACCTATATATCAATCACTTGCTTCTGAAACACAGAAACAGCCATAAAATTACATTGGAACTCCTTTGGTGTTAATGTGGTGCTACATATCATTTGAAATTAAAAGAGCTAATACATGTGAAACACTCAGCTCCAAGCAGTAGGGAACACTATGAGAAAATACTGAATTAATATTATTTATTAACTTAATACTAATTAATATTGGGTGAAAAATACTTTGGCCACTTATAGAGGACCATGTATGATAGAAAATCCATCTTTTACTTGGTCATCATTTTTTGTTTTCTCTCTCTTTTATCCTTCCATCCTTTCTCTTCTTTTCTTTTTTCTTTCCTTCCTTTTTAAAAAATTATCTTTAAGTACTTGTACAAAGGTATTGCCATTAAATATGTCAGTTTATAAGTTTAATACATCAATGTTACTCCCTTTCTTTTCTAAGTTTTCTTTCTTTCTTTCTTTCTTTCTTCCTCTCTCTCTCCCTCTTTCTTTCTCTCTCTTTCTTTCTCTCTTTCCTTTCTCTCTCTCTCTTTCTTTCTTTCTTTCTTCTTTATTTGGCTTTTTTGAGACAGTATCTATCTGTGTCATCCAGGCAGGCCCTGTGGAATAGCCTATGATCCTTCTGTATCTGCCTCCAAAGTGCTGAAAATGTAAGCCTTACCAACAACATAGAGTTTTCAACTATTAAAGTTCACTGTCAAATTAAAATATTAACTGTAACAGGACTTGGATGTTTTAACTCCGAGGTCCATCTCCTTTCATAGCATATCTTCTCGGTCATGACACTCTTCCCTCCTCCCTCCTCCCTTTTGTCCTGTAGCACAGCAATTGTGATTTATCGTAACTTTGTGTTGCAGTCTTTTCCCGTCACTGTCCACTTTTATCATTGCCTGTGGGCATCTCAGTTTGTGCAAAATTGAGAGAGACCTTACAATGCTGTATCACTTTTCCTATTCCTGTTTTTGGTTGGGTCATTGCATGGATGTTGCCTGCTTCTTTTTTTAGATTGTTCATATTGCTTGATTGGCTTTACATCAATAAGTTACTGGGAGAAACAAAACTTCTAACATTGTTCTTCTATGGCTCTTTTAATATGTTTTCTAGATTCTTTCCCTGTACTACTCTAGAGGAGATGTTGGGCAGTTTGTCCAACTTTTTCCATTATTTTGGACAACAGATAGTTTTTTCTTTTTGATATGAAGAATGCTTTAATCTATAATAATCATACAACTCTAGTTCAAAACTTTAACTGGGAAACAGGAATACTGTTTATATTCCCTCCTTATTCACCCTCTCCTTTCTCTTCCCTTGGAAATTTGGATAAAGGGAGAGAGAGGGTAGCTTTTCCCACAGTTAATGGAAGTGATTCTCCATGGCTGCCTTCCTTTCTCTGCAGTGAGGCCCAGGGGTTCAGACACAGCCACAAACATCACGCTTACTCTTATGACTAGGTATCAGGCCCAGTCAGTATGTTTCCAAACTCTGAGTATAGGTAAGTTCTCTGAGAAGTCCTGTTGAAGTTACTTGTGTTGAAGTGCAAGCCAACCATTTTCTTAAGAGCACTTCTGGCTCAACTTGAGAATGATGGTGCTGGTGGAGCCAATCTAGATCCTTTCCACTTTACAAGTCCCATCCAGACGGTCTACCACCTCCTATTGTAGAGTACTGGGAGTTATTGCCTTAATCTTGAGTTGGCGCCTCTACCTAAGCTAAAGTAGAAGGATACCAGTTTCATTAAGTAGCTATTACTTGTACTCTGTGGTAGGATGGAGCAGGCTGTTAGCCATTGCCATGATTATAATGTAAGAGATATGAAATTATATCTGAATAAATTATATTAAAAAGAAAAATATCAAATATCATAGGCCTTCTATGTCTACGAGTTCAGATCCTGGGGTTCCACATCTGAAGATTGAACCAACCTTGGATGGAAAGACATTATTATTTAAAATATGTCTGTGCTAAATGTACTGAGACTTTTCTCTTGCCATTGTTCCCCAATTATACAATAGGGCAACTATGGAGATACCATTTGAATTGTGTCAAGTATTTAAGCCATCTAGAGTTATTTTAATGTATATGAGTGAATATTTAAAGGTTATCTGCACATATTATACCATTTTATAAAAGGGACTTGAGAATTTGGGGATTTTGGTAACTGGTGATGGGGAGGTTTTGCAACCAATCCTTCATGGATACCCAGGAATGCCTTTAGTTAAAGATGTCACTTCCTAATTATTGTACTAATGCTTCCACTCAGTATTAAATATTTCAATTACTTCCATATAATAAAAGCATTCATTGTATGATGATGTGCCAGTGTTCATTTCTTCCCAACTCTGCATCCAGCTTCAGTAGCTTGAAACTATTCATTCTAGGGGAAATTACATCAAGCAAGCAAATCCAGCTGGCACCCGCACTCTCCAAGCTTGTTGCTGAACACTTAACAATCCACTACTACTCAGAGCTATCTTCAAAGATGTTAAGAACTAGCAAGACAGCAGTGAGGGCCCATGGTAAGACAGGACAGTTCTCCTTCTAGGTGCTCACACTTCTCTGGATCAACAGATATAGTATGTTCAACCCACAGGCCTCTACCTCTCCAGTGCTTGCAATTCTTGGGAGGTCGGATTGATTCCTCTCCTCAGGTATCCACCCTTAATACATTTTCAAGTGCAAGTCTGAAGGAGAGAAAGAAGCTCCTGCAGCTGCACATTCCTTGGCAACCCGCACCATAAATGCTTTTGCAAAAATGCCTCACCCAATTTTTTAGACTCTTCTGGGTTACATTTAATAGTTGAGGAAAAATAATGACTTTAAAATATGCCCCTGCTCAATTAGGCCACTGAAGCATCAGAGACACATTAAGAAGCTGGAGTCTAGGAAACAATACAAAAATACTTGTAGGCGTGGGGGGGGGCGGGGGAGGCAGGGCAAACTATCTGCAGGAAAAAGGTAGAATGTAGAGGTCGAAATTTGCATCTACGCAGTCAAATTGAATAAATGTGAATGACAGGATAAAAGAAACAAGCTCTCACTTCTCTGTAAATGGGCTATGTTTGAACATTAGTTCCTCTCTGCATTTTGTTTTTGTTTTTGTTTTTTTTTTTTGAGCAGGGAAGGTACTATAGTCCCTAAATGTTAAGGCAGGGATAAGAAACACACCATCTCTGTAAGTGGAGTCATTTACACAAACTTTTGAATTGGTAGATTGATATGTCATGATGGTTGTTGAAAACGTAAGGGATTTTAAAGAAAACTATAGATTATAAAGCAAAAAAACCCCCACAAAAACCCAAAGGCACTCAAAAGGAGCTGCTGAATAGAAATGCCCCATTCATAAGCTTGATCTCTGATCCTATCAGGAGCTTTCACTCATTGATATTTGAACCAACAAATATCCTTTCCATCTGGCCTACAAAAAATATTACCAGGTAACTAGTGTGGCCATGTTGCTTCCAATGAGCATTCTTTCTATCATTTGCCCCCTGTACTGAAGGAGTTGTTTAACATTTTGAATACCAGAGCATCCCTAACCTGACTGTCTGAAGTGCACCAGAAATGGAAACCATTAAAGTTTTTTATGCTCAATGAGTGAAGCTATACAGATATTCCAGAATCTTTATCACCCGTAACAGACCTTTATACTCCACAGGGATGCTCATATCCACACCTCAGGTTTGCTTCTCTTTCAGGTAGGAAAGACCAGTGATAGTGGTTCCCCTTTAAAATAAATTTCCCCAACTCTTTGGGCTAAGCAATATACAGTCTACATTTTCTCTCACATGACCTTGGGTCCAGTAGAGATAGGTAGAAAGAACATGTGTGGGTTTCCTATTGCAAGGTAACATTTCCTCACAGTTTAAACCTCCTATGTATTAATTTGTAGTTTCTGTGGATTGGAAATCCTGGACTGGTGGTTCAAAGTCTCACCGAGCTGAAATCAAGACATCAGCTGTTTGGTAGTGCCAGTACCCTTCCAGCCACACACAGAAGGTTCTCAGAATTCAGTATCTTGTGGTTGTAGGACTGAGGTCCGTGATCCTGCTGGCTGATTTCAAGGACATTCTCAGTTCCCAAAGATAGCAGTCAGATCCTAGCTAGATGGCTAAGGGCAGCCAATTTGGTTAATGCCAAAAGGAGGCTCTCTCAAACTTCTATGAACCACAATCTCGAATGTCGTAATGAATCAAAAGTGTGGGAATCCCATCCTATTCTCCTGTTTCATTCTACATGCAAGGGATGGGGGTTACAATGAACGCAGATCCTGGAGGATCTTGGGAGGGGGAGGGAGTATATTAGAATTCTGCCTACCACAGTCATGAGACTCTTGTGCTCAAAGACATCAACTTAACCCCTCCTAGCCCTGTGCTTCCTCAACATTGGAGCAGTACTACTGCCATGTAGAGGTTATGAAAAGTTCAAGGGCTAGCATCTGGATAGTGTTTGCCACATGAAATACATTCAAAAACTGACTTCTCTGACCCTGGCACTGCACATACCACTGATTACAGGTACACCAGGTCAGCCTTGCCTTTCTTGTGTTCTGGTGATCACTAACCTGTATCTGGCATCCTCCTACTTCAAATATTGACGCAACAGGGAACATAAGAAAACAATGGTGAGCTCGTCTTACTGGTTCCATCCTTGTTAGAAAAGGATCTCCTCTATTAGATGTCTATCTCAAAATTGCACAGTGGATATCACTGGTCCTATTTAACAGGCCAAGAAACCGAGGCTCACATAGATTTCCTGTGTACTCAAATGCACATGTGAATAGGTGGCAAAGCTCGGGATTGGGACTCATAACTTGTAACAAGATATCCCACCAAGGAGTCACTGATAAACCCAGAAATGTGTGTGTGTGTGTGTGTGTGTGTGTGTGAGTGTGTGTTTCATGAGGAAGGAATGCAAAGAATTTCCCTTCCCCTGGGGGAGAAGGCTGGCCCCCTTTCCCTTCACCAGAGAGTATACAGATTTTCTAGTGTTAGAAATGTCTCCCTACCTCTATTGGGAGAGAAAAGGCACTGAATTCATATTTTTGTAAATAAAAAGGAGAGAGGGGAGAGAGAGATGGAGAGAGAGCAAGAGCGAGAGTGAGAGCATGCTGGAGTCAGTGATGGAACCCTATTTCTCCCCCTATTTAATGCTGGTTTTAAGGTCCAAACAGTCCTTGTGGAATATTATCATTTTCATACTTTAAAAACCTTGTGATGTCAGAAACAAGATCAATGGAACAACCAGTCAATTCTCAATTTGGGAAACAAAGAAAAAACAAAAATAATAAACCAACGAACTGGCTAAACCAATAATAAACCAGTATTTTCTGCCCAACTACAATCTCTAAATGAAAAAATAATATCCACGTAGAAAGATCTCTTCAAACCTCTCTTGAAAAAATGACAAGGTCAAGTTGACACTAAAATTATTCACTTTTTTTTAGTTTCTTCTATGTTGCTTTTATTTGTTTTGCAAATACTCATTCAGTAACATATGCAATGAATCAGAGAAGTAATAAGGCAGACAGCATTTGGCAAGAAAAAAGGTATTCAACAAAACGTTTTCAATGTTTTTTCAAAATTTTAATGAAATCTTAACATCTTTGTCAAAGATGATTCACAATGTTACAATTGCTGCTACAAAGAATTAGTATTATGGCTCATACATTATGTCTAAATCCTTCTTGTGGTCCAAAATTCCACAACTGTCTTTTTGAATGTACTCACATTTTAAAATTTCATTAAATTCAAAATAACAGTCATATATACTTAACAGTGCCCTATTGTTGTGTGATGTTTTGATATATGTATGTATGGTAGGATGCTTTCTTCCTTCACTTAGAAGACTGGTATCCAGAAAGGGAGGAAGTGAGCATAGCAACATTGAAATGGATGCAGGTCATACTTCCAAAACATGTAGCCTTTTATACATGGTAAAATGAAAGGACTGGATGAGCTATCAATGGGGGTATGTGTCAATATGAACTGTAATTTATTTAGCCATAGAAGAAAGGCCCAAATTGTTTTCAAGCATCTCAAAGTTATGAAGTAGAAAAGGGGAATCTTTGAAGCTGGAGGTATCAGAGGATGATATTTGGAGCTAGATCATGATTACCTCTTCATCATTTCGCCAACTAGTGTGTAGTCAAAGAGAGCTTCTCAGCAGCTGGCTCACTAAAACCACATGCATGCACAACTTCTCTCTGAGAAAGAATGAATAGATTGAACTAAAACAAATTTAATAGGCTGAAATGAGAACTTGATCTTAAAAGTTTATGGCCTCTAGTAATCAAAACAGCTTGGTATTGGCATAAGAACAGACCTCAGGACCAATGAAATAGAATTGAAAACCCAGAAATGAACCCACAGACCTATAGCCATCTAATCTTCAATAAGGGAGCTAAAACAATAGAATGGAAGAAAGACAACCTCTTCAGTAAATGGTGCTGGCAAAATTGGTTAACTACATGTAGAAAACTTAAGCTAGATCCTTATATATCACCCTGCACCAGAATCAACTCCAAATGGATCAAAGACCTTGAACTCAAAGCAGACACTCTGAAAACATTACAGGATGGAATAGGAGAAACCCTGGGTCTCCTTGGCTCAGGCCGAAATTTTCTGAATAGAGACCCGGAAACACAACAAATCAAAGAAAGGTTGGACAAATGGGATTGCATAAAGTTGCAGAGCTTCTGCAGGGCAAATGACATAGCTAGCAAGATCAATAGAAAGCCCACGGATTGGGAGAAGATCTTTACTAGCCATACAACGGACAAGGGTCTCATATCTAAAATATACTTGGAACTCAAAAAATTAAACCCCCCAACAACAAATCCTCAAAGAAACAACTGCCCAATAAATAAGTGGGCAAAAGACTTAAAGAGAAACTTCTCTGAAGAAGAAAGAAGGATGGCCAATAGACACATGAAGAAATGTTCAACATCCCTAGCCATAAAAGAAATGCAAATCAAAACAACATTGAGATATCACCTCACTCCAGTTAGAACGGCAAAAATCAAGAACTCTAACAACAACAGATGCTGGAGGGGATGTGGACAGAAAGGAACCTTACTTCATTGTTGGTGGGAATGTAAACTTGTTCAACCACTTTGGAAAGCAGTATGGAGGTTCCTCAAAAGACTTCACATAGAGCTCCCCTATGACCCAGCAATCCCACTTTTGGGCATTTACCCTAATGTTTACAAACAAGACCACACTAAAGCTACCAGCACAACTATGTTTATTGCAGCATTATTTACCATAGCTAAGATATGGAACCAACCCAGATGCCCCTCAGTAGATGAATGGATCAAGAAAATGTGGTATATATACACAATGGAATTCTATGCCTCCATCAGAAAGAATGACATTGCCCCATTTGTTAGGAAATGGAAAAACTTGGAAAAAATTATATTAAGTGAAGTAAGCCAGGCCCAAAGAAACGTAGGTCCCATGGTTTTCCTTATTTGTAATATCTAGTATATGTATGAGTCAAGCGGAAAAGGTCAGATAATGTGATGTTAGGAAAATGAACCCTTAGATGTGTATTTTAATGTTTTTTTCTCTCATGCATGTGTTTCTAACACATTTATAAGATTATCTCTTTGTTGCTTTGTATGTCCCTCCCCCACAGTATAACCCCTGCTTTCACTATATTTGATGTCAGTATAACTTGTGGAGGAGATGGGGAAAAACCAGTTGTTTAAGGATACAGGTGGACCTGTTGCAACAATGAGAAGTACAAGTTGTCATGTCCAAAACGAGCTTTACAACGTTGGTGCGGGGGGCGGGGGGGAAGGAGAAGGATTGGGATTAGGGGGGGAGGGGGGAGGTTGGGAAGGGATGTGAAGGGTAAACAAAGGAGGAGGCTGCAATGCTTGGTAAGAAATGTACGCATTATCCTGCCCATGTAACTGTAACTCCTCTGTACAGTATGTTCACAAATAAAATTAAATTAAATTAAAAAAAAAAAGTTTATGGCCTCTTGCTTGGTTGCAAATACTTATTGATATATTTATGAAGCAGGACAGACACAAGAATCAGCAATAATCTGTAATAGACAGACATTGTACATTGACTATCTATTTTCATTTTCCTTTCTCCCTTAATAATAAGATTGGAGTTTATTTGGATCAGCCATTTTCCTAGCTAAGACTTTGCTTTCTAGCCTCCTGTTTAGCCAATGAGATATAAATGAAATTCTTTTTAGGATGGATATTTAAAAGGCCATGACTCATTTGGGAAAGCTACCCCTTTTGCTCTGTTCTTTTCCCTTTTACCTGCCTGGAGCATAGACATGATGGCTGGCAAGTCAGCAGCCACATTATATCATTAATGATGGGTCTAAAGGTAGCAGAGTAGAAAGACAAGGGAGCACTGTGCCTTTGATAGCCTCATAGTGTCTATATCTACCATGGACTACTTCTATAGGACTTCCTTTATAGGAGAGAATAAACCCTTAACCAGCCATACCTGCAGGCAAGTCTTTATTAATGGCAGAAGAAGCAAGTTCCTGAGAGTGATGAGCCATGCAATGAGAGTGAAAATGGTTTAAGTGATCAGAAACAATACTGAGAAACATACCTGTATAAGGATTAAACTTCTGCACCATTGATGGAGGTTTTCATTCTAGCTTTGGTAAGAGTCTCTTATCCTCACAGGACTCTAAGAGGATGTAGACTATGGTCTACAGTAGGAGTTTATGATGGCCCACACAATACCTTCTCCATCGTAATCCTCCTTTTATGCAACCCTGGTGAGTCAGTATGACTATATAGCAGACATTGACTTTTTCATAAGCATTATCAGGCAAGGTTCTCAGATTTAATTTGATTAAGTGCTTTCTTGAATCTGCGTGTGCATAAAGAGGTGAAGAAATTGTAGTTTGATAGTGTGATAGCTGAAGAAAGAGAAGGGGAAGAAGAAATCAGAAAAGGAGGGAGAAGGAAAAGAGAAGGAGGAGAGAGGAGGAGGAAAAAGAAGAGGAGGAAGAAGAGAAGGAGAAAGAGGAGGAAGAGCTCAGCTTAGCTCTGACAGCAGCAGCACTTCTGAAGGGACAAAAAAGCACACACGTTGCCATCTCTTCTAAAGCAGTAGCCCCTCCACATTGTGGGAAGAGGGCACAGGGCTCCTTGAAATGCCTGTAGCTTCCAATCTTTGTCCCACAGAGGTGCACATGCAGATAAGCTGGGATGGATGGGAAGGGAGAAGTGACAGCTCTGGGCAGTTTCCTAAGGAATAGTATACACTCTTTCAACCCTTCTCCCTCTCCTCCATCTTGCTGCTTATAGATCATGGACAGCACCGGGGGTTGTGTTGGGGTGGTAAGAAGATGGCTAGCACCACTGCAGAGGACTTGAGATAGAAGCCATGTACAGAAGAGCAACAAGGCAAACAGAGTCAGGGTCTCTGGTACTATAGATCATCATGCCATACACAGACTACTGACCTACAATTTTACATGGAAAAAATGGAATCCCATCTGGTTGTTTAAACTACTAGTAATTACATTTTTGGTCATGAACAGCAAACTCTATCTGGTCCAAAGGTTTGAGGGAATTCACCATGATCAGAGAACAGAAAGACCTGGGTCTATTTAACCTGTAGGAGAATGAAATGGAACATTTTCCTAAACTCAGTTTTTCCAGAAGAGAGATCAAATCTCTCATGTGACTTCTTGGGGCAAATCTAGTATCACAGAAGAAAACTTCAGGAAGATAGATAGATAGATAGATAGATAGATAGATAGATAGATAGATAGATAGATAGATAGATAGATAGATGCAAAATATCACTTCAATTGGATGCTGAAGAGTATTGCTTCTAATTGAGGCAAATTTCTTTCCTAAATGCTATCATTGTCTTGTGTAAAACACTATGAATCCCAGCATACTTGCAGGGTAAGCTCAGCAATGTCTCTATAAAACACTATGAATCCCAGCATACTTGCAGGGTAAGCTCAGCAATGGCAGAGCCAGCAGCACCACCATTTCTCGGGTTCCTGGCCCAGGCAGCTACTGGGTAAAGTTGTGTTATGTGACAGAAAGGATAACAAGTACCTAGGACAGTATAGAAAGAGACCTTTGTGAAGCCAGAGAAATATTTGAGGACAGATCCTTTGCCAGCAACCAGTAGAAGTTCAGTGTTATTGTTTCCTTGTTTGGTAAAAATCAGCCTAAAGAAGTGGGCGTTGTATAACAGAAGTAAGTAGAGGAAATGATGGTTCCAGGAAGGATCAAGGTATGCTCTGGTTAGTTTTCCCACATAGGGTGTGCCCCTAAGGATGGACGAACAGGAAGAAATGGGGTGCAAGGCTGGTACACTTTCTGCTTTCAGAGACTTAAGCATTTGGGTCACATTGTAAGCCAGGCCATCTTGATCCCATTCAGCAAACCTGAACTTTGGAAGTAAAACTATATCAGATGTTTTGCTTGCAATCCATTTTCTTTGTATTCCTTTTATCCCCCAAACTAATTCAGGTGTGCCTGCTTTAAGAGAGCCAAAAACAGTATATTAAAACCTAAAGCTGACAACATATAAATGAGGGGGTGAACATTCACATGACAAAGAGATTCTGAGTGCTCACTTCCTGGGAGGGAAGCAAAGATCCTGTAAGTGAAGCTACCTCTTTAGACTAAAAGTGGAATAGCTCTGGAACCAATGAAATGCATTGTTTTAAGACCTTCTTGAGACATCATGGATTTAAAGCCCTATTACTTGAGACACTCCTGTGATGAGGTCATTCAGCACTCACAGGAGTGTGTTTGTGGAGTCTGGCAGCACAAAAGTTCTAGACCATACAGGGTATGCGCAAAGAAAGTTTTCAATCTGTTATAATGGAAGAGATTATTTTAACTAAAATCGACTTTTAGAAAAACAATCAATAATAACAACACTGTTTTCCAGGATGCCTTAGATAAGGAGCTCTTGTCCATTATTTGATCCTAGTCATTTATTCATTCATTCACTTAGTAAACATTAATAACAGCACACTGGCTGGCTCTGGCCAGAAAGTAAACTTTGTATTCCAAAACTCAAGAAAAGGGTTGTTTTCTTCTCCATAATCCTACAAGTTAGAGCTGGCACGAGGACTCCATATGTTTTTCCTCCTATGTTCCCAGTCCAGAAAGCATATATTTCTAGAGCCAAGCTTCACACTGAAGCTTCCTAGGTACAGACCACCAGTTAAAGGAGTGCAGCCCATCAGAAGAGACTGTGGAAGAACAAGGAGAGTCAGAACTTCTAATGCCCCCAACAAACAGCACTCTGGAGAGGCTGTCTACAGGAAACAGGTGCTAGACACACAATGGATATTGTTTGGGACTCAGGGATAAGCCAACTCTGGCTGATGGATTTTCAGGGGTGACTTAAGCAAGGGCCTTACCAGGAAGAAGAGTAACTTCATCTGATGGAGGATTTTACCAAGAGAAGCTGGGTATGCACTGGCCAGCCCTTCCTCTTTCTTTGTTTTAGTGGTGGGAGCTGTCTGTCTATGAGAAGACCATACCCTGCTTTACTCCCCAGGTTATAACTGGTTTTTAGAAGCAGACCTCCTTTTAGGGGAGGGGTATAATGACTAAATGCTCACTGACTGGGTTGGAAAATCTATCTGATTCTGTAAGCCAACAATTGCTGAGTAGATGAACCATGGGTCCACTTCAGCTTTACCAATAAAACATATTTTGCACATATTTGCAAAGTATCTACTACTCATTTATCTTATTTCTCATTTGATAAAGAATCTAAGTGAGTGTCATTAATAGCCCCCTGAAATCTCAAGTGTGAATAGGATTTACAATAACTCAGGTACCATAGGCAGTAAAAACCCATCCAATGCTGCTGTAATGGTGGACTGAGACAGTAAATACTGCAGAGAGTGTATCACTCTGTTCCAGGGGTATCTTCTAAGATAACTAATCAACAGTCAAGCTTAGCCAAGGAGAGGGAGGCAGGGTTCTCTAAGCTTTTCTGCTAAGGATTTGTGTGTGTGTGTGTGTGTGTGTGTGTGTGTGTGTGTGTGTGTGTGTGTTAGCTTTAGACCTCATGAGGCAGAAAGAAAGGAAGCAGAAAAGCCTCAGCATTGTTAGAAGCTACCCCTTTAGTTCTCATTAACCAACACTTCTCCTAAAATTACCTATCTATTGACCAACACTTCTCTTGTAGTCACCTATCTACATGGAATGCAGGCCTGAATCTGGACTTACAAAGTGAGAATATTCCAAGACAGCACCAAACGTTCCAGGTTGAGTCAGAAGAGTATTTTTTTTCTAGTTGCATTACGTTGATTCATTGGTTGGATGTTCTAGCTCTTCACCATTTCTTAGATTTGTAAGTAATTTTGAATGGTCTGGGACACTAGTGCTTCTATTAAAATAATAATTAGTTTTTTGAGCAAAAAATGTAAGTACAATTCACCTTTAAAAGAATAACTTCCTTTGCCAAAAAAAATTTTTGACATGCTTAGCTACCTTAGTATAGAATGTAGAGAAGGAGGAAGAAGAGGAAGAAGAGAGAGGAGAGAGAGAGATGGCAAAGAAAAAACAGAGAACATGGTAGAAAAATAAAGCTTCCTGAAGTAGCAGAAAGGCTCTTTAGACTGAGGCATAACTCACTTGTTTAGCAAGTGTGAAAAGTCTTGAGTTCAAACTCAAATACTATCAATTTTTTAAAATGGTGGAAGTTCTACTTCTTGTTGTGTAACAAACCACCCTAGCTTAGTGGTAGGAAACAACTTCTATTTTATTAAGTTTATGGTTTTGGAGGTAGGAGTTCCAGTGAGCCACAGCAGAAATGGCTGATTTCTGCTCCACAGTACGAGGACCCAATTAGGATGCTTCGAGTAGCTGGAGATAACCAAGCCAGCTCAATTGAGGCTCAGTATCTCATAGCTCCACTCTGAAGACTGGTTGTATTCCTGTGATCTTCGTATGGAATTTTCTTTTGGGCCAAGAATATCTAAGAGGGATATTCTCATAGTGATTAACCTTTTAACTTTTCATTTAGAGTAAGTTCACATGTGTGCCTCTGTAAACAACAGTGTCCAAGGCAAAAAGTTTATACCAGGAGCATCTAAGAGAGCTTTAGTGATACCTTTCCCCTCCCTGTATAACTCCTGCAAGGAGGGTGATTTAATAAAATAGTATTGTGAATCTGCTGAGCTTGGGTACTTATTTGCAAGGCTGCATTACCTAATTCCCTCCAGACTTCAGAATTATATGTCATCTGGACTCGTTGATTTGTGTATGTTTGGAGTTTTTAAGTATTCCTTTACCTGAGTTGACAGAGCATATATTTGACAGAATAATATTTAAAATAGAAGATGGTAAGCAGATGGTCAGCGTCTTAACTAAAGAGAGATCTTTTTGAAAATGGTTTGTGAATGCAGACCCTGCTTTTGTTTACTTGAATGTCCTTTTACATATTTGATTTAATCACCAATGGAGGTCTTGAAAGAGCTCAGTCTCTGCAGGAATATGTCAGCCGTATCCTCTACCTGAAATAATGGCTCCCTGACAAAAAGAAAAGACCAAAAAAAAAAAAAAAAGGAGGGGGTAAAGAAGTTTTCCATCCTCCTTGCTGCCAGATGTCTGTATTGCTACCTAAATCATGGAGGTGAAAAAACCTTCTCGTGATCCCCTGTGCCGATGCAGCCTGTGTCCATAAAAAAAAGGCATGGAATTCAATCCAGTGAAAACAAGAAAGAAAAGAAAGAGGCAAGAGGAAAAAAATAAGTGAAAGACAAAGACATGCTGAAAAGAATTTCTGATGATCTGGAATTGATCTTCTTTGTGTTAGGGAGGCAGGTTGATGATACCTAGAATAAAAAGCAAATAACATTTTTAATTTTATCTAGAAAGTTCTATTTTAAACTCTTAACACTTTGCAAAAGTTGCAAAAGGAAACTTGGGGAAGCAATGTTGGTTTTTTCCATGAAGATTTTTCTTTGATGGTAGCATGCATGTGCGTGTGACACATACAGATCAAGACTTGGCAGTGATACCCAAGACTTCATACTTGCAGGGTAGGTGCTCTATTACTGACTCATTCCCTCTAGCCCTTTTTTGCACTAGCCATTTTGAGATTAAGGTCTTGCTTTATCCCCCAAGCCTGATTTAGACCACGTTTCCCACTGTAGCTGGAATGAGAGGTATGTGTCACCATGTCTAGTTTCTTTTGTCAAGATAGATCTCCTAGACATTTCTACTTGCTGCTCTGGAACTGTGATCCTCCACATTTAAAATCACTAGAAGTCTTTCCTTCCCCATGCATTAATACATACATTCAGAGACACATGCATACAAGACTCCTCCCTGTCCAGAATAAAGATAATCCCAGCAATTATCATCCGCTTCCTTCCTCTATCAAGAAGGAAAAATATGTAAAATATAGGAAGTAGAAAAAGATATAGATTCAGTTAAAAATATTTTTAAAGATCTATTAAAAACTCTGATTACTATTGTTTATTTTTGAATCATTGACACTGGTGACATGTTTGAACTTTTAAACCCAAGAAAGTTACTTTTTCCAAACTAAAGAGTTTATTGAGCAGTCTCACTGAACACAAATTCCTAATACTTGTTGCTTTGTTACTTGTTAGAAAAAAATTATGAGTCATTAAGGGAGCAAAACACACTGACCATAGGGTTAATCGATCTATTGACAAATTGCTATTATGTGAAATAAACTTTAATGGAGTCACATAGAACCATTTTATAAGTTCTCTTTTAAATAATTCCAGAACTTTAAATTTTTCTTATTAAAAATTTCTTGCCTCTAACGTTCAACTCATTAATTAAAAATAATGAATTCTCACTAGACAGTTTGAAACAGTGAAAGTTGTTCATCAAAAAAAAATACTTCTTAAGCACCTAATTTAAGGTATTTTATCATAAACTTATAGGTGAAGAAAAGAGAGGAAATAGTGAAAGAATATGTGCTGACATTTTTTTCTGACTCAGAAGACAAAAATATTCAAGTACTGGCTGACTGAATGAATAGGAAATAGCCTATAAATGCTTAATGGTGCTACACAGGGCTATGTGCATATAGTTCTGAGTCATGCCCATGATCCATTCCCAGTGTCATGCATGGAACAAATCTTTTTCCTACTGGAATGATGTGTTTCCCCTTCAAAGATAAGTCTGCTTTCTCACTTTTAAATTGAATGCTATTTTTCTCTCTATGCAATTTATTCTCAATCAATCCTTCTTGTACTGCTGTTGCAGAACTCAATATCTATTATAATTTAAAATCCAACAGGAAAACAAGGGGAATTTAGCATATTTTCTAGCATCAATGCTTTAAAATATACAAAATTAATATCTTAAAATATGAATGCGTATGTATTTGTACATAATGACTCCAAACAATACATTAGGGACTTGATGTCTTTAAGTATCTACTTTTGAAAGCCTTCTTGTAGTCACAGAAAATCTGGCACCAGTTAAAAGACCAGGTGACTAGCCAGCCAAATGAAGATCTGTGGAGAATATGAGAGGGATTTTTTTTGGTGGTTTTTCTTTAAATGATTTTTTTGGGGGGGTCCGGTCGTGGGGCCTGAACTCTGGGCCTGGGCACTGTTCCTCAGCTCTTCAGCTCAAGGCTAGCGCTCTACCACTTGAGCCACAGCGCCACTTCCGGCTTTTTTCTTTTTGCTTATGTGGTGCTGAGGAATCGAACCCAGGGCCTCGAGCATGCAAGGCAAGCGCTCTACCACTGAGCCACCTTCCCAGCCCTCTTTAAATGATTTTAAAAGATGTGTTTTCTAATTAGAGTGTAGCCAAGCTTCCCAGAGATGCCAAAAGGAATCTAGCTGGCATTAAGTCCCAAGGCTTGGGTCTTTGATATTATATATAATTTTTCTGACATATGTCTTAATTACTCAGAAATACTTTTTAAAATAATCGAAACATTACAATAGGTCCTGAGGCCTGGGGAGAGAGTCCAAGAACTGAGCAACAGAGTTCTCCAGAGTAAGGACTACATTTCCTCTCTTGTATTATGTAGCAGTGTATATAAGGTTGATGATCAATAAATAAATAAGACATTCACATCATTACGAGCTTCCATGACTAGAGGGAGTTTTCACAAGAGACATGAATAATATTTTACAAACAGCAACAACAAACAAAATGGTACAATTGTGCAGATCAATTTCTCTCCAATACTTGCTGATGTCCATGTAATCAGACATGGCCCATTCCCATATATTTAGTCTTAACTGTCCTTAAAAACCAATCAGAATTTAACTAATGTGCTGCATGCAGAGTTTGTTATACTTAAGCATCAATATAGTATAAATTAACAAAACAGAAATGCCTGTTGTTAACACACCTATTGCACTCCAAAACTTGCCACGAGTCCACATCTGCTGACTCAGTTCTACCTCATATACTTATTTATGAGAAATATACATGTATAAAATACTGAATTTTTAAGTCTTTGAAACACCGCATTGGAAAAACTTTAAGATGGTCCAATCCAGCCATCTGAGTCCAAATTCCTCCACTTTCAAGTCTAGACACGGATTTATTGCTAGAGTGAAACCATGATGTGTTTTTTATTATTATCGATAAGTAGTTGTACAAAAGAGTTGCCATTCATCAAAGCAGTTTATGAATACAATGCATCTTGATCCATGTCATCCCTTTCATCTTTCTCCCCCATCCCTCCCAACCCCACTCCTTCCCTCAATTTTCTTACATTTTGTAGAACATACATTGAATTTTGTGACTGCATTCTCTCCCCCTTCCTCTATTCATCTACTCCTTCCCTCAACATCCTCTGCCCCCCCCCCCCCTTTGAGTACTTATTTCCTGGCTGTGATATGGTTTTTGTCTGCCTACAGAAGAGGCCAAAAAACTATTTCTGCAACTGATCAGAAGAAAAGCACTTAGGCTTCATGGGCCATACAACCTTAGTTGCAACTACTTCACTATATAGTGTGAAAATAGCCACAGACAACATGTGAAAAGCTCTCATGGTTCTGTTCTGTGAAAACTGCATTTACAGATATAGTCAGGAATTTTGATTCAGCCTGTCCTTGAACTGCCATGAAGCATGGAGCATCAGGGGGAGTTGGAGATAGGGCAAGCCTAAAATAATGAGCAAAACATTCATGATGAAGACCTGTAAAAATTATTCTCATTTGGGTGCCAGTGGCTCAGAGCTATATTTCTACCTACTCAGGAGGCTGAGATCTAAGCATTACAGTTTGAAGCTAGCCCTGGCATGAAAGTTCATAAGACTCTTATCCTCAACTAACCACCAAGTGCTGAAAGTGGAACTGTGTCTTAAGTGATGGAGAACCAGCCTTAAGTAAAAAAGCTAAGGGACAGTGTTCAGAGCCTGAGCTCAAGCCCAAATATTGGAACAAAAGCAACAAAAAAAGTTATCCTCCATTCTCAATCCAGAGGACTCAGGTTATTAAAATAAATTAAACTTGGGGCTGGGAAGGTGGCACAGTGGTAGAGCGCTTGCCTTGCATGCATGAGGCCCTGGGTTCGATTCCTCAGCACCACATAAGCAAAAGGAAAAAAGCCGGAAGTGGCGCTGTGGCTCAAGTGGTAGAGCACTAGCCTTGAGCTGAAGAGTTGTGGGACAGTGCCCAGGCCCAGAGTTCAGGCCCCACGACCGGAACCCCCCCCCCCCCCAAAAAAAATAAATTCAACTTTTTACTCAATTAACTTTTACTTTTTGTTGGTCTTATAAAGATTACTTCCCATTCCCATTTCTTTCTGGCTAATTCAGTCTTGATAAAAGAGAGAAGTTAGATACCCAAACAATGTACCTGCATATTCTGCATATTCTCAAGAACAACATTATTGTAAAACAAAAATAAATAAATACATAGGTCCCACGGTTTCCCTTATTTGCAATAATTAGTATGCATCATCTAGGATAATTTTAGTAAATGAGAATAGCTCAATAGCTCTGTACATATGACCATATTAGATGATATTAAGCGAAATGAACTCCAAGACACGGACACCGGGTTTTGCTTTGTTGTTGTTGTTTTTAATGTACTACGTGATTTCTTGTTTCTTTGTGTGTTCTTCCCCATATGGTGTATCCCCTGTTGTCACTGTATTTGATTTTGGTACCCTGGAATTGTATGCATGTTTATTTGAATTAGGGAAGGCAAAGGGGAATCACAGAATGGTGAGACAAAGGACAAGGGGGAACCAATTCAACAGCGATATACACAAGACAACATGTTGGAAATGGTCTGTACAACTTGGGGGCAGAGTGGGGGGAATGAAAGTAGGAGAAAAATGAGGGAAGGGGTAACAATTTGACAACAAATATACTTATTACCTTACTTATATAACTGTAACCCCTCTGTACATCACCTTGACAATAAAAAAAATTTTTTTAATTAGAAAGTGGAGATGTGGCTCAAGTGGTAGAGTGTCAACCTTAAATAAAAAAGCTGAATGTGAGGCCCTGGGTTCAAGCCCTACTTCAGACACAATAAAGACAAACTATACACAGTTAAAAGTAGACCACCATGGGTAATATAGCAGGAATGTTTTAACTTTTTCTGAAGTGGATGGTGCCCAATCACAGGCAGATCAAAAAGATGATCCAGAAAAAGAGGATTAGGAAGTAAAGGCCACACTCAACTCCAAATGTATGGCCTCATAGCAAGGTTGATTTGGAAATAAAAACAAACAAACAGCATGGCTAAGTATAAAGCACTTGCATTTTGGAGTTAGAATCAATTCAATTTGAACATTTTCCTCACCTTAGTAATTCTGTGACATTGGAGGTAGGGCACAATACCTCATCAAAAAAACAAGAGGATAATAATATTTTTCAGGATTGTGAGGGTTAACTTAGATAACCTAGCACAGAGCCTGGCACATGATCAGCAGTGACATCCTATATAAAAGAATAATGAATGCTTTGTTATAAAATTTTGCCAACAGCTTGCCATTTGGAAAAAAAAAATACCTGCAACTGGGCCCCAAATGCTAGAATTTTAAGGAAATGGTTTGTTTCCATATTTCTAGGGGGAAAATGTCAATTGCTTCCACCTTGCTAAGTAACAGTTATGATTAAATGCTTAACAAAGGCATTGACCTTAGCACAGCAGTTACCTGTACATCCCAGTTTTCTTTTCTCTACACTTCTTCAGCTATTCTAGTAGATAAAAACTCACAGATTCAATAAATGGCAAGTCAGGAATGAAGTCTAGTGGTGTGCTAACCAGGTCTTCAAATGATTAGCCATGAGCAAGAAGGCCAGCTTTTTCCCTTTGAAAACAGGCCTATGACCACCCAGGAGTTTGCCACAGTGGAGAAAGTAGCTAAATGCTTACATAGAAATGTGAGCTGAGGACAACATGGAATACTTGTATTCTGAGGTCCTCACAGCCCCAATTAGCTTCTGGAAAGAATTCAAGGTCAAAATCCTTCACGGGATGCCTTCCCTCCAAGTGCCTCCATCCTGACCACCAAAATAATTCCTTTATCCTCATTAGCCATATGTACAAAAAACTGTTTTTTGGCTAATACCTACTTAGTTACCAAATGAGTACCAAGAAAGAATCTTTGATATTCAGATATGAGAGTTGACTTATTTTTTTAAACAGAATTTAACCACATTTATATAGGAAAATGATTTGGGGCTTTATATAAAAATGGCCTTTCAAAATCCAGAGCCATTTAACTAAGGACTGATTTGCTCTGTAGGATAGATGTGACCACCTGGCAGCAGAATTTGGGAGAAGCGGGGCTGGGAAGGTGGCTCAGTGGTAGAGTGCTTGCCTTGCATGCCTGAGGCCCTGGGTTCGATTCCTCAGCACCACATAAGCAAAAAGAAAAAAGCCGGAAGTGGCGCTGTGGCTCAAGTGGTAGAGCGCTAGCCTTGAGCTGAAGAGCTGAGGGACAGCACCCAGGCCCAGAGTTCAGGCCCCACGACTAGACCAAAAAAAAAAAAAAAAAAAAGAATTTGGAAAAAGGTAACTAAAATGGAAGGGAGAAAGATTTGGCTAACCTGTTGTCTTCTGACATGTTTTTGAACATGTATATTTGAGCCCCTAATATGAAGTAGTATTTCGTCAGTTCTGAAACATGGATAAAGGTTAAGCAAACAAAGATAACTACAGTAATAGCATTGCCTTAACTTAAAGAGGAACAAGAATATACACAAGTGGCCAAAGGTTACAACAGAGTCCCAATGCCATGAGAAAGAAATGCACAAAGTGGACATGCACCTTCACAAAAGTGATGTCATGGGAAAGTGGTGGGTTTTTTTGTTTTGCTTTGCTTTTGTCAGTTGTGGAGCTTGAACTCAGGGCTTGGGTGCTGTCCCTGAGCATTTTGTGGCAGGAAGGATTGTTAAAGCAGTTGACACTGAGTCTGAACAAATAAATGGATATAAATTAGATGGAAGAAAGAGTATAAAGCTACTCCAAGCAGGAAGACTCACATCAACGGCTGAGTAGGGTAGCTTAAGCGTATAATCTGAGCTTGAAAGGTAGAAACTGTGGGATAGTGGTTCCAGGTCAGCTTAGGCAAAAGAAAAAGCAGTTTGAAAGATGCCATTTTAGGAAATGGCTGGACATGGTGGTTACCTGTCATTTCCAAAATCATGGGGAAGCACAAGTAGGAAGTCCAAGGCCCAGTTCAGCTCGGGCATAAAATGAGACTCTTAACTCAAAAATAACCAACACAGGAGGACGGGTGGGGGGGGGGGGGGAAGAGGCGAGGGGGGGGGGGGGAGATGGGAAGGGATGAGAAGGGGAAACAAAGGAGGAGACAACAATGCTTGATAAGAAATGTACTCATTATCTTGCCTGTGTAATTGTAACCCCTCGGTACAAAATATTTTCACACACACACACACACACACAATAACCAACACAAAAAGGGCCTAGAGACATGCCTCAAGTTATAGTGTACCTGCCTGGTAAGTCGGAGACACTGAGTCCAAATCCCAGTACAGGGGCAGGAAAAAGGCACAGTCACAGAAACAAAACAGTACTTCATTCAATCTAAAAGATTATCATGAGTGGTGTGTCACAGAGTTCTGCCACCATCTATTCCATTCATTGTAAAATGTGTGTAGGAAGAGTTCTAAATTAAACTACAAATAATGGAGTCTGAGATAATAGTGATGCATTCAATTAAGTAAAATGAGGATACAGTATTGATTTAATACATAACTCTTGAAATCAATAGCTCTTGATAGGGTGCTTGGATGAGTGCAGAAATATGGTCTATGGGATTCCCTGGGTAAATAAAATGGCATAAGGTTTAGTAACCCAAAGTAAATAAGACAATCCTCCATATCCCCCCCAACAAAAGTCATAGGTCAAGATTCAAGAGGTAGAATACTTGACTATCTTACATGAGGTCCTGGGTTTAATTTTAGAAGGAAGGAGGGAAGAAAGGAAGGAAGGAAGGAAGGAAGGAAGGAAGGAAGGAAGGAAGGAAGGAAGGAAGGAAGGAAGGAAGGAAGGAAGAAAGGAAGGAAGGAAGGAAGGAAGGAAGGAAGGAAGGAAGGAAACAGGCAGATAGGCAAGCAAGCAAAGAGAAAAGGAAGAGGAGAGGAAGAAAGGAAGGGTAGAAAGAGATTATCACTAGGCACTGGTGGCTTACTCCTGTAATCCTACTCAGGAAGCTGAGATCTGAGGATCACAGTCCAAAGCCAGACCAAGCAAGAAAACTGGTAAGGCTCTTATCTCCAATTAACTACCAAAAAGTCAAAAGTGGAGCTGTGGCTCAAGTAGGAGAGAGAGAAAGAAAGATGGGGGGAGAGGAAGAGAGAAGGAGATAGAGGAGGAGGGAGAGAGAGGGATGGTAGGGGAGAGAGGGAGAGAGATAGGGAGAGAGCAGGGAGAGAGGGGGAGAGAGAGGGAGGGAGGAAGAGGGATGGAGAGAGAAGAAGAGAAAGAGGAAGAGAGTGAGGGAAAGAGAGGAAGAGGAGAGAGAGAGGGAGAGGAAGAGAGAGGGTGAGGGAGAGGGAGGGAGGGAGGGAGAGTGAGAGAGAGAGAGAGAGAGAGAGAGAGAGAGAGAGAGAGAGAGAGAAAGCCTAACCTGAACAGGTCAGATCAAATGTTGAGGAAGACTCCTGGGCATTGAAATCACCTGATAGTTGCTCATGCACAGTACTTGTGAGAATAGTTGCTGATAAGAGGGACCACTGCTAGTGTTGTCAGCTAGAGTATCTCTGTGGGTCTCTGTGGCCTGTCTGATTTCCTCATATCATAATGCCTAGGTTCCAAAAACAAGTGTCTCAAGAGAACAAGGTAGAAACTAGATCTTGGATAACCTAACCTTAGAGGTCTCTATATCACTTCTACCATGATCACAAGATTTCACAGATTTGAGAGAATAAATTGTGTTGCTCTGTCAGACAGCTGTCAACTTCAAGTTGTAGAAGGAGCATGTGTGAGGGAGATCATACCATAGCCACCTTGGAAAGTACAGTCTATATGAAATGGATGACTTGTTTGGAAACAGGGAGACTGTAAATCTCATAGTCCATTGTTTACATTCTCTTGTTACTATTACATGGGCTTCATCTCTTTTACTCTGACATTACTCTCTTGAATATATGGTTTCAAAAGTATATATTTTTTTCTTTTTGAGGTGACAGGACTACTTTATTAAAATAGATGAGAGGAAGTTAAAACAGGTGCCTGAATTTAAGGTAAAGCTATGTGCAGACATAAATTTGATGAATAGTTTGCTACAACTACATTAAATGACAACATTGCTGTCAACACTAGCCTTGTAAAAGCCCTCTTTTCTCTTGCTTGTGTAGACAGTTGGGCATATGTTGACGCTTTGTGCTCATCCTGAGCAGAGCCACATGCCCCAGTTGGAAAACATGAAATAAGGAAATAGAGAAAGGATGAGTTCAGTGAGTCTGCCTACACCTTCTTGCATTAAGACCAGATTTTCTAATCATTATGTGGTTTATATCCTAAGCTACCCTGTCTCCAAATGACAGAACCAAACCAAGTCAAACCAAGAACTTATTAGCTAAAGCATCTAAGCATTGTTTTAAATTCCAGCAAAGTTCTGAACGATAATTGAGCTCATTGGAAATGGATAAGTCCAACCTTTTCCAAGGATCTGCCAACGACCAAATATTTATTGTTTTACTTTTGAGGTCTTTTAGATGAATGGCTTTCTTTAATTCACTGGGCTAATTATTATTAGGAAATAAGGAAAGGGAGGGAGAGAGAGAGAGAGAAAAAGGGAGAAACAGACAGACAAAGACAAAGACCGACACAGAGTCACAGAGAGACTGAGAGAAAGAGGAGAATGAGGAAGAAAATTAGGGTTGGGAGGGGGAACTTCACTAGGTATTTAGACATCAAATTCTATCTATTTGGATATATTAGCATTGTTTATTTTTATCTTTTTTCTGAATGAAAAAATCACAAATGTGCTGATGACATGTGACATGAATGTGATTCTGTAGTATAAACGTGAACAAAACTATCACTTACATGTTCATCCAGTTGTGCTCTGAAAGCTGTCCTGAGTATCAGAAGCTAAAATGATGAACAATATAGCTTTTCTCATGCCGAACAAGCATGTAACTTGATGATACCTCAAAATTGGTAGAGAAATAGAGTTAAACCATCACAACTGGAAGAGTGTCTCTAAAACCAACATTAAGTCTATGAGCTATTTCAGAATTGCCTTTCCTCCTTCTCTCCTCTCCTCAAGAGAACAATTTACTTCCTGTCCTTCCTCTACCCCCTCCCCAAGCCTATTTTTCAGCCATCACTGCCTAACATTGTGCTCTCCTAAATTCCCGTCATTGAAACTCCTCTGTAGTGAGCTCTTGGGCTTAGCAGTGCTAAGAGCAGGCGTGGAAGTATCTAGACATGACAGCTCAGGATGACTGTATCTGAGTTCAGTGCTAGAATCGCCCAGGTTGAGATGCATTCATTTAAAATTCCTTAAAAATACATTACAAATCATTACAGATTTCTGAGATGGCCTGTGCTCTTTCCATGTTGAAATGTTCAAGAGAGGCATGTACAAGATAAAAGAGTGTTAACATCTCCCCCCCCCCCCCACCCCTGAAACAGTTGGAAAGGTAGGCAGATTTTTTTTTCAGGTTTAGATTAAGGATCATCATAATATATAAATTTAGTTTTAAAAAAAAAAAGAGGAAGCTTCCCGTTAGGACTGGGTCATGGCTCAAAATCCCAGTGGTCAGCTGGAGTCAGACCAAACACACACCTTGGGAGATGGGGGCATTAATCTGTCTGGCTTGCGGGTGTGAGATGATTCTTTGGAGGCCAAGGGACAATGAGGTAACCAGGAACGAAGAGAAATGGAAGGGGATTTGTGAACAGAGGGAGAATCGATAAAAATGAGTAAGAATTATGGGTTCTGTCTACTGAGAATAAACAAGGGGTTTCTGGTGAGATGGAGTCAAGCACAAAAGAACCTGAGAGATCGGGTGACACGTAGAGCCAGATAGAAAAGGCTATACTTACCTTTGTTACAATGGAAGGATTTATTTTATAAGGTGCTACGCCTGATACTAGGGGGTTGATGGAATTCTCAACGAGACATTCCAATGTGATCTGTGTCTGTCTAGGGAGATTTGCTATCAGTACCAGCAAGCATCCCCCAAAATAAATATAACCCAGGGTGGTCTCTGAGCAACCACCCCCTTCTTCCCTCCTGAGATTTGGGGGCTTCTGATAGCTGGCATGCCTCCCAGCTAAGAGTCATGTGTCCCTGCCACCCTGGCAAATTTACAAGTGAGCTGTGGCAAATTTACAAATTTACAAGAGTACTGCAGAGCTGGGAAAACACTGACCTGGTGGGATGGCTGAAGGTTCTCCTGTTTCTTCGCCACAGAGAATGTGTCCTTTCTCTTTAAGAGCATTCCCTTATTTTTTTTCCCTCCCAATTCTGCTCAAGCATTCCAAACCGCTCTCTTTTTTCCCAACTTCTGTGAAAACTGGCTAGTTTTCACTGGGAAAAAAAAATCATTTTTTTCAAAATGAAGTTGTGACACAAATTCAAAAAAAAAAAAAAGAACTCCATTGACAGTTGTTTCTCATTAAAATTCTTACCTGAAGGATTTAAACAATGATTTCATAGCACACACACAACCCCTACCAAGGGATTGCCAGAACCCATTAAAGCTTCAGGTGCCTGACATCATTTTACATAAAGACAATATCCTGGGCTTTGCACGGGCAAGAAAGTGAGAAGGTAACCCTCGAAAGAAAGCGAAGATTAGGTTATCCAATAAAGAAACTGCTGTCCATGCTTTTGAGGAGAAGGGACATTATTAAAGCCTCTCTTTAGGAATCTAGCTGTAGGCCTTGGGGAATTCAAGCAGTTATAGAAGTCACTATGAAGACATCCAAGTGAGAAAATAAGCCCTCTAAGCCCTGTGACCCAGGGTGGGTGATTTAGGTCCCTGCTGTGTTACAGCAGGACATAGGTTCCACACTGACATATTTGTAAGGTGAAGCATGATATTGTCATGTCAGATGTTGGTTGATTGCTAAAGGGGTTGAGGTCTTTCACCAGCCATGTGATGTGTCTTTCACGCATGGTAGAGTCTACTGCCCTGGTTATTGAGGTGATGGGATTCCCAGTGCAACACTGCTGAAGCAAGCTTCAATGTGAACCCTGGAGAGAAGATAAGCTGTTCAAGTCTCTTAACAGGAAGAAGGGGCAAAGAAGAAAGCTTCGAAATGGTTCATCTTGCTCTTTATGGTCAGAATGTCATCACTTCAGAGCTCAACAAGTCACAGAGAGAAGAGCTTGTGTTGGCCGTGACACTGACAAACCCAAGTATGGTGGCCAGGTTTTAGAATACTGCAGTATAAACTCCTAGAGAATATATTCAACTCCTGACAGAAAATCCAGAATTCGACCAGGTAGTGAGCTTCGCCAGAACCTTGTTGGACTGACATTCCTTTGTTCTACATTCTTCAAGGATGCTTTTTGGTCAAAAAGTATTTAGTCCACTTCATTTCAGAGCTAACAAAAGCAGCAGTACTTACCAAGGCTGTTGTGTATAGAGAAAGCATGTGTCTTGCCAAACCACTTCCCCTCTCTTGTACCTGATAAAATTTTCACATTGCTCACATAGTTTTGCTAGAAGAGGCTTACGTGACCCAGTAATGGATTTCTCCTAGACTGGACTCTAAGGAGCAAGACATATTTATTTTGTACTATGTACCTTATCTATCCTCAAAGTATGGTGGAAATAGATGCATTGATTTCGGTCCACAATTATTTCCACAAATAATGGGTAACCATACAAATTTTCTGTAAGATTTTTCACGGACCCATTATTTAACTGACCTGTTATGTTATAGGATTTTAAAACAGCGTTATTTCTTAAAACTTCATACTGACTTAAATATTCATTCAACTAATAAGAGGAGATGTCTTAAGTTAACAAATACTTCAGACCAAGGTAAACTCTCTTGTAGTTAAAGGATTTCACCTGGTTGGACATATCCATCCTTCCATAATATGGTGACAATCTGAAAGATAAGCATACTCTCCTGTTCAAAGTTCTCACTGGGATGTTAGGTGTCATGAACCACTCTTTACTAAAGAAATTATAAACAACCAGAACAATACCGATTGAGACAATATTCTTAACAATATGTAACTTGGAGATGGAGTAAATTCTGCTATTGGGATGGACAAGAGGTAATCTGAATTTTCATATACAGCTTAGGGTTAGAAGACATTTATCCAAAAGGGATATTTGTCTCCTCCCACAAAACAGTATATAATTTGAATGATCCTTTTTCCTTTATGTGTGTGTGTGTGTGCATATGCACACCCCTTTCCCATCTTTTTATTGTGATTGGTAGACCTATTTTGCTTTTCATTTTAGGGTTCACATTTGCAAAAGCATGAGAGTTTGTTTTCTTTAGTAGAGGTGATTCTCATGTGTAATAAATCTGTGTCTGTGCAGTTACTTAAAAAAAATTACATGGCTTGAAAGGCTCAAAGTTAAAGCTTTTCCCAACATTTTCTTAATTTTCTCCTGCACTGAAATGTTATGTGACTTACAGGTGACAAGATCACTTCAGATGTAGCTTCCGTCTTGTGAGTTGGTTTATTTTTTTAATAGTCTTTTTTTTCTTTTTTCTCTTCTCCTTCTCCTTCTCCTTCTCCTTCTCCTTCTCCTTCTCCTTCTTCTTCTTCTTCGTTTTGTTTCTTTTTTTTTTGGTGGTGGGACCTGAACTCCAGGCCTGGGTGCTGTCCCTGAGCTCTTCAGCTCAAGGCTAGCACTCTACCACTTGAGCCACAGCGCCACTTCTGGTCTTCTGGTTTATTGGAGTTAAGTTTCATGGACTTTCCTGCCTGGGCTGGCTTTGAATGGACATCCTCAGATCTCAGCATCCTGAGTAGCTAGGATTACAGGCATGAGCCACTGGTGTCAGGCTTAATAGTCTTTATAACCCAGCTGATTTAAATTATTTTTAACTCATGTTTGGAGCAATCACTTGCTTCAGCAAATCTATCTAACCTTTGAAGCATAAACCAACAAATGTTTGCTGAGAATCTATTTTAATAATAATAATAGCAAACATTACTATACATTTATTGTGTTTCATACACAGTTCCTAGAACTTGACATGTATGTTTGTGTTTGATTCCCATTAAGTACCTATGATATAGTTTTACTATCCATTATAAGCAAAGATAATGAAAATCTCGTGAGACTAAAGAGTTTGCCTCAATAGTTGGCTGATAGGTGGCAAAGTGAGAATGTGAGCCAGGATATTCAGTTTGCACTCGGATAGACCGTTAAAAATACAAGATTGAACAAGGAAAAGTCTTTTTTTCCTCACAGGTCTCAATCTGGCAGCTAAGACATATGTAATGAAGAAGACATGAAGGCCATAATTACTGGAATGTGTTGCAGGGACCAGCAACTCTGAATATACCAATGCGCATTGAGAGTTAGAAAATGTTACACATAATGAAGATGAGCATCCTTAGCCGGAAAGCACTGCGAACCTGAGATGTTTAATAATGGTTTTAAGGCTCCAGTGTTCACAACTAGACATATAAGATCTATTGAGTTTTGCTTTGAAAATCTAAAAATAACCTATTTCTTCAAAGGATTGAAGTTGTTTGGGGATGCTCCCAAACAACTCCATTCTCTCTCCCTCTGCACTCCTTTTCCTTTTCCCGATCTACTTTCCTTCTTTCTTGGGACTTTACATAGAATTTTAAAGCGTGTGGACAAAGTGTTGGGAAAACTTCATGCCAAAATTCTTGTTCAGTTAAGTCAACATAAGTGAATGCGCAAGTATGATGCTTTACTCTCTACTATGATCTAGAACCTTCTGAACCTCTACCCTCAAAAGTCTCATAGTCTAACTGAATATAGAGAAATCGATATCTAGACCCATCCCTTCTACCTTATTCAGGGCAAACCAGCCTCTATAAAGTCAAGGAGAATACACAGCTGAAAAGAAATCGCTTGGTTGTGGCGACCACCCACGCGGTGCCAGAGTTGAACGTGGCCCTCCTCCTACCCCAGCCGCCATCAACGCAGCTCAGAACGAATTGGCTTTTCAGGAATGCTGAAGGAAAAGCCAATCAAATCTTCCCCGCGGCAATAGTTCCGATCCGAGGATTAGAGCCTGTCAATTAAGGGTGTCCGTACAGACTGGAGGGAAGATGGAAGGAAATATGGCTTAAACTCCAGGAGAGACTAGTTTTCTTTAGGGGAGAAGGTCAGACATTGAGGATGACTCGGCCAGAAGACAATCCTTACCCAGATTTCTCTCGTGAAGAAAGGGGGCTCCGTCCCACCAGGGGGCTCGCAGGGCCCCAGGAGTCTCAGCCTAAGTGGCCCCGCACGCACTGCGGCCTTGGTATGTGGCTGGACTTGCTAATCGCTCGGTGCCTCGCAATCCCTGGCGACTAGAGGTCAATCGCCAGCCCGTGGGGAGCCTCGGGAAGCAGACGCACCCAGCTTGGCCTTGGCCTCCTCTCTCCTCCTCTCTTCCCCCAGTCCCATGCCAGCACCCGGCTCTCCGCGCCCCAGCCCTCAAGGCTGCCCCCTGGCCAAGTAGGAGCAGCCCTCGGGTACTCCTTTAAAATCTGCAAAGGAGGAGATGGTTGACCCAGTAGGGACAAACACGAAAGAACCCCGCCTGGTTCCCACCATGGACCCGGGCGAGGGTCCACCGTGCAGCGCGGGGGCCCTGCGGGTCTAGGTTGCGGGAGAGGGTGTGTGCGTGGTACCCTGAACGAGGAGAATGCGGGAGCCGGAGGGAGGCTGTGGGATCACATCCGAGACCCTGTGGGCGGCCGGACCGGGGTGTGGTGGCGAGGTGACCGGGTTAAGTGTGGGAGACCAGAGGTCCCGGGTGCGAACCAGGTGTGGTGTGAGCGCGCGCGCGCCGGGGAGGGAACCACGAGTTCCTACGACTGCGAGGCCCGTGCGTGAGCGGGGAGACGCCGGGAAGAGTGCGAGGGAAGGACAGGAGCCGGTGAGTGAGAGCGGCCCGGTGTGAGTTCACGGGGAGACGCGGGCGTGGGGGGACCGCAGGGCGCGCGCGGAGGGGACAGCGGGGTGCGCGCGCTCCGCGTCAGTTGCGTCAATGATGGGTGGGGTGCAGACCCCATGTAGATGACGGCTCACCCCAGGGCACGCCTGGGGTAACCAGAAGGACTGGCCGGGGAGAGGACAGGTCGGGGAGAGCCTGCTGGGAGGCCGCCGAGGGGCCCGGAGTCCGTGCGCCTGGTGTGCGTTATAACGGGGGGGGGGGTGCACAGGGAGAGTTATTAACTTGTCCATCTAATCTGATCATTCTCAAAGGACGGCGGGGCGGAGGGCGAGTGAGGTGAGGCGGGGAGAGGGACCCGGGAGCGGAGGGATTTTCAAGAAGGCAACGTGGGGTGGGGGGTGGTGGGCTCGCCCTCAGCGGGAATTTAGTTTGTCCGACGCCCAGCCGCTAGGCCAGGCTCCGCCCGCCCCGCCTCCCGGCCCCGCCTCTCCAGACCGTGCGGCGTCGGCCCGGAGCCAATAGGAAGCCCGCAGCCTCTGGCCCGGGCTGCACGTCACCCTCAGTTAGAATTGGGCTCGCTGCGGCCCCCAAACCAGAGTCATCACTTTTGATCTGCTGGAGTCGGGCTTAAGAAAAAGAAAGGCGACCAGACAGGTTCTTCTCGCCCCCTGCCTTTGAGCCTGAAGACAGCCCGAGGCTCTTGGCTTCAAGGCCCAGAAAGTCCGCTTCTCCTCCTCTTGTCCATTCTTTTCGGTAATAATTCACCCAGTTTGAGGTCCAGAGAGGCTTATTGACTAGAGGTTGCACAATAAATACTCTCCTGGAGAGGAAAGCCGCCTCCAGATTACTTCCAATGAAGTATGAATCTACAGACTACATCTGTTCAAAATGACCTATTAAAATATTGATTGATCTAGAAGTGAAAGTTACATCTGAGAGAAGGGAAGGGATTTGGAGTGGGGGGGGAGGGAGGGGCTGAGGTTAAGCATGTGAACACTCACCTTACAAAATGTGAACTCTCCCTTTCACAGAGAGGACCTGACGGGTCTTAAAGGTCACCCAGGTCAAGCTCCGCCCCTCCCTCCCCCTTCCCAGCCATAAAACCATCTTCTGTTTAAATGTTTTCTATGTTTAGGATAACATCTTGGGCTGCAAGGTAGTTTGGAATTCCTAAAAGCTAGTAAGAGCAGAACTTAGAAATGGAGGAAATACTGCTCAGAAACCACTCTGAATAGTAAATAATAAAAAGATGGAACTAAAGTAGAGAGAGAAAATAGAGGACACTTTACAAAATTGACTCTGCCTTTCTACCAGCTCAGCGGGCATTCCTGGAGATCTCTGCTTTCCATTCACTGAGTAAGAACTCAAATCTGAACCCAGTTCCTGATGCACTGAGCTACATATGTCTCCAGCCTCCCTTTCTCATTGACCCTTTCCTCGCTGTCCCTGTAATTCCTTTTTTAAAAAGTTCCAGTTTTCTCTTTCTTACCAGCCTCTGCCTCTTAGATCTGTGAAACAGGCCTATCCAACGACACACAGAATTTCCCCTGCTACTTGGCATTATTTTATTGCCTACTTCATTTTCCCGACTGCTGAAGGCAGTTGCTCATCCTAGATTTTGTTTCAGAACAACTTTAATGAAAAATGGTTGATTCACACAACATATAGACCTCAACAAAGCTGCCATTATATCTGCATTTGTTATAGAAAATTGGCAATAAAATGAAAAGAAGGCATATATGTATATAATGTTTAAGAAGCCACATTATTGAATACCTAAAATTAAACTGCATGCTATTTTATTGTTTTAAATCAGGAGCCTTCTGCTTTTACATGTTATTTACTGAGTTTTTCTTTCTTGATTTGGCAATTTTACACACATGGAGAAGAGTCATGACTTTCTTTTCTTCAACAAATGGACTAATGACAAATATCCCTTTAGCCTATATAAGGCATGTAACTCTCAGTAGAAACATACCAGTGCAAAGGAGAAGTATGTTGAAAGAAGAACAAGGAAAAATTCCCATGATGTCATAACATATCCTTTACCCTAACCAGCTGTCTCAAAAATCCATATTGTTAAACTGTTAGTTTAAAAAAAAATACTTAATTACCATCCTGTTTTTCTCAGCCCTGTGCTGAAATTTCTCAGGACTTTCTCTGTTTTCTGCCCCAAGGCGATTTCATACATTCCTATGGATTTTAATCACATCTATATCCTGAAATTTCTGTGCCCAAAGCAGATAGTGTCTCTCACTTACATCTGCTTGAAGGCTCCTCAGGCATTCACACTTCACAGGTCTCAAGCTGAACACTTGGCTTCAGATTTTCCAACTGCTTCTCCTTCAGTCTTTCAACAAACTAAGTTATTCCAACAAATGTTTTACTAATCAAGGTAGAAACATAGGAATCGTTTGTGAAAATCTTGTTTTCCTCCTCATGCACAGGCTAACATCAACTCCAAATTCATCCTACCTCCAAATTATATTCACAATCCACCAAAGTCCATCTTCTCTGTGATGCTCTAGTCCAAATCATATCTTTCACAAAAATTTTCTGCAGTCACCTTGTTCACCATTTTTCCTGGTCTCTATTTCTTCTTTCTTTCTTCTTCTTTTCTTTACCTTTCTTTCTTTACCTTTCTTTCTTTCCTTCTTTCTTTTTTCCTATCTTTCTCTTCCTTCCTTCCTTCCTTCCTTCCTTCCTTCCTTTCTTTCTTTCTTTCTTTCTTTCTTTCTTTCTTTCTTTCTTTCTTTCTTTCTTTCTTTCTTTCTTTCTTTCTTTCTTTCTTTCTTTCTTCTTCTTTCTTTCTTTCTTTCTTTCTTCCTTTGGAGGTAGGGCTTGAACTCAGAGCCTGGTCACTGTAACTTAGCTTTTAAGTCAACACCAGTATTCTACCACCTGAGTTATAGCCCCACTTCAGGCTTTTTGTTGGTTCATTGGAGATAACAGTATCACAGACTTTCCTATCCAGGCTAACTTTGAATTTTGGTCCTCAGATCTCAGCCTTCTGAGTAGCTAAAGTTACAGGCATGAGCCAACCGCACAGGACTCTATTATTTCTTTCTAATTCCTTATTTCTGTGTCTTCCCAACCTCTTTGTTCATTCTGTCCATACCTTTCAAGATTATTGTTTAGAACAGTAACTTGGATTCTGTTACAGTTATTCTCTTGATTTTTAACTTTAAAGTTTTAAATTTGTATCATGGCCTATCAGAGCTCTATCATCTAGCATCTGTTTACTTCAAATTCCTCCGGACCACCTTCCTCTTGACTTGCGATTGACTTTTTCTTTCTCATATGGATGAAGCCATATGGATGGCTTCATTTTTATTTTTTAGGTGTCAGCTTACCTGTCACCTCCCGGAGACATTCCCCTAAGACATGCTGTACTCTCAGTACTATTTCATTTGCACCATATTTCAGTTTGTAATTCGGTACTTCTATAGTTCTATTTTGTTATTACTTATAGGGACTTTGCCTATTCTACTCCCAAAGATGTGTGTATATGCTGCTTTTTCTATATTCCCTTTCTATTAATGACATCACTCATGCCTTTGCTGTACCCAGAAATTCAGCCCTCAATGAAAATTACTTCCATGTCCTCACTTCCAATATCCAACTCACTATCAGGCCCTGCCAGTCTATCTTTAAAAATGATAGATTCTAGGTCTTCCTCTCCTCACTCTGTATCCAGATTAGGCCCTCTGAGTGTCAAAATAGCTAGTGAGAGACTCTTCTGCTCCGTCCCATAATTATTACTGAAAATCCTTTGATTCCAATGAGAGGTTCAGTATGTATCTACTTCACAAAAATATGAGCAACTTTGCTTCAACCAATAGAGTGTGGCCAAGGTAAGATGTGATCAGGGAAGCGCATGGTAGTTCCCCTTGGGTGTCTTGGGACTCTCTAGGGCAAGCCAGCGGCTGTGGAAATAGTCTGAATAGCCTGAGACTGCTATGCTAGACAATCAGATCCAAACTTCTGATGATGTCAACTGACTTCCATGTACATCCCTAGGAGAAATTCCATGAGAGAACTCTGCAGAGGAGGCATCCTCAAATTCAACACCCAGAAAATTGAAACATGAGTCAAAGGACTGTGGGAGACATTTGCTCCCAGTAATAGTAAGCAACAAACCACCAGTGCTGACTGATGGCCTGCTCTGATTCATCTGTTCCAGTCTATACCAGATCGCTAATATCAAACAAGTCCTCTTCTCAGCCCCTGCCTGTTCACACTCATAGAGATCTCTCAGCAACCTTCTACATCTTTGCCAATTAGGAACTTAACAATTTCATCATAATTAATCTAAACATTTTTTCTTGTTTTCTATATGTCTAGGAGCCCTCCTCCCCCCATCATTTTGTGGAGAAATCTGCCAAGAACAATAAAGTTGGTTTGCAGATTTAATCAACTCTTTTTGTCATGGATTAGAACTAGTTACAAGTCATACTGCGTTGTATCAATCCAGATTACTGGTTAGTAAAGTTCTTTAAAATAAAATGATTCTCGGGCTGGGAAGGTGGCTCAGTGGTAGAGTTTTTGCCTTGCATGCCTGAGGCCCTGGGTTCAATTCCTCAGCACCAGATAAGCAAAAAGAAAAAAGCCAGAAGTGGCGCTGTGGCTCAAGTGGTAAAGCGCTAGCCTTGAGCTGAAGAGCTGAGGGACAGTGCCCAGGCCCAGAGTTCAGGCCCCATGACTGGACCCAAAATAAATAAATAAATGAGTGAATGAATAAATAAATGATTCTCTTTGAAAATTTCGTGCTAAGTGAAATACATGATTCATGAAAAGGACAAATGTATAATTTTACTTGTACAAGATACCTAGAGTAGTCAAATTCATACAGAACCTAGAATGGTAGCTTCCAGACATGGAGGAAAAGAGGAAGATATGGATAGAGAATTTCTGCGAATGAAATGGTCTGAGTATATTTAACTTTACAAAACTGTGCACTTAAGATGGTTAAAATGGTGAATATATGATTGATGGTTGCATATGTTTTACCACAATAAAAATATATAAAGAAATGTTTAAAAAATAGCCTTCATTAGAATCAAGACAAGTAGAAGCAGACTCCTGACAGATTCGGCAATACCCCCTTTGAGGAAAATAAAATAGGATGATCTTCCTTCTGTACTAAAAAAATCCCCCTCCCATTGTAAAAATGAGACTAAATCTCCCCCTGCAGTCTTATGACTATGCTTCAGTCCTGTGAACCAAAGTCGCCCCAGTGTGCTTGCAGTTTCTCACGAGTGCCAGAAATAATAGCATTCAGTTCATTTTGCAACAAGCCATTCCTAAAGTTCCATCAGAAAGCCAGACTCTCGGTCAGAGGTACTGTGGCAGTCCTACTGAAGTTTTCCCTCAGTCACTGTGGGTGACGAGGAAACACCAGCTTTGAAAATTTTTCCATGCCAAAACAGTGTGGAGCTCCAGGGACTCAATTAAACATTTGTTCAAATGTTGGAGCACATTCAAAGCAACTTCCTAAGGAAAAATTTGGCTCACCCTTGGGGTCTCCCTGCAGCCTACCTCTGAGGCCAGCTGGGGTGGTCCTCAGCCATAGAAAAACAGTGATTGGCTTCTCAACCTTTAGAGAAGGCTGGCAACTGTAGTAGAAGCTGGGTTGTTTTCCACACCCTTCCATGGCTGTTGCCTATGATCCAAATGCAATCCTGACACACTGGGCTCTCACCACAGAGTAACTGTAATGATTTTTAAATGATTTGGTTCTTATCACCATACCGGTTCAGAGAGGCCATCAATACATGGGAAGGTTGCCTGGTGGTTATGTTACTTAAATGTTCAAGGTAAATGCATACATACAGGATTATATTAGCTGAGCCTGCAAAGACTCAATTTTACTGAAATCTTGATTTTTCTTCTTTTTTTTTAATGGGGGGCTATTAGAAGAAACAGGGCTGTTAGATCCTTTTGTTTCACTGTAAAATTGCCCTTTTAGGACATTGCTGGTTGCATCCCTCACTGCCATTAATAGGAGCCACACACAGAAAACCCCTTCTGTAATTTCAAGACATTCTTGCCTTTTCTGAGAAGTGAGATTGATATCACTTAGGTTTTCTCTCCCTCCCCTCTTCTCTCTCTTCACCTTGGTGGCTGAGAACCTCAAGACTCAACTCCGAAGCTCTATTGCAGTCATCATGTTCACGCTTAGAGTTGGCTTATTTCAAATTTCCTTTTTCCCCCCCCGTTTTCTGGTTTTCTATTTTGATTTTGCCAATTCATTTTAAATGGAGTGTTTTCACTCCTGGACCACCCAGATTCTTTTTGGAAAGAAGTAATAAATAAAACATACTTAGCTCATAACTTTTAACTCCCTTTGAGTGTCTCATCTCAGCCCAATCTTAATTTACAGGAATTGACCCCAAAAATGAGAGTTTAAGGAATCTAACTATGAAGAAAGGGACAATTTAGAGGTGATTAAAAAAAAAAAAAAGCAACACACTGAAAGTTCTAGAAGTAGTGCACTAAGTCCATCTGAAGGATGTATCTTGGAGAGAGACAACCTTTGTGAATTCTTTCCATCTACGGAACCCAAAACAGAGCTGAAGTTTGGCCAGACTCAGGTTTAACAGAGAACAGCTTATTTTTGCTTTGTTTTGGTGCCAGTACTGATGCTTGAACTTAGGGCCTGTGCACAAGGCATTGTCCCTTATCTTTTTCCACTGAGGGCTGGGGCTCTACCACTTGTGCTACAGCTCCACTTCTGGCTTTTTTTTTTTTTGTAAGAGTCTCAGGATGGCTTTGAACAGAGATCTTTAGTTGACAGCCGCAGCCTCATGAGTCATTACAGGCATGAGCTACCCCTATCCAGATGCCTTCCAATGAAATCTCTGCAGCTTTATTGCCAGCCTATCTGGAAGCAGTATCACTTTCCATTCCTTTCTATTATGTATTTGTATAACTTCCTTCTCTCTTCCACTATTAGATAGGATGATTTTGAGGGCAAGAACTCCTAGTCCATTTTTCTCCCAATTCTTCCTGACCCTTTCTAACAGAAAAGGTTGTTTAAATGTTCTCTGAATAAATGGGGAAAAAAATCCAAGCCATGCATGCACTCACTAAATAAATTATGTTATTTCAAAGGTTCCTTCACACGTGCTCTTACCCCTTGGGAATCTGGTGCCCAGGTTTGGCCCTGGCTCTGTAGTCTCAGCCCCTGGATGTTTGCCCAGACAGGATACCAAGATCTAAGAAGCATGTGACATTGCTCACATTGCTTTGTTCTCCGGTTACCATCAGTCATAAGACTTCTGATAAGTAAATGAATGTGAGTCTCCTTTGGTCCTTTCTGTTCCTTTCCTAAATTATCTTGGCCATTAATTTCCCTTTCCAAATTACTATGCTTATTTGTCTCAATCATGGGAACTGAGTTTGGAAGACATTCCTAGAAGACCAGGTTTAAATACCCATTACCACAACCATGCCATTTGTGATTTCGATCAGAGATGATCTAAATATATACACATACTAAGTTAAAAACAAAACAAAACAAAACTGCTAGAAAGAGACATTACCCAACCTCCGGTGGGGGAATGGTGTGCCCGGAGAGGGAGATTTCTGAAGGAAAGTCTGAGGGTCTATGGATAATGCACACACCACAATTGACTTTATGCATGGGGAGGCTTGCGTGCATTAGTATTCCTTGCTTTTGCGTTTACTTCTAAGCCACAGTTAGCAGCTTGCTCTCTTGACACTCCCCCCGCTCCTCCCAGGGGGACATTGAGACTCCACACGTGCACCTTGGCACTGGCAAGCAGAGATTCCCCGCGCCAGTGGCTGTCTGGCCCAGCCCACCACGTGTTTGCTGCAGCTGGAAATCCTGGGGATCGTGGTCCCTTGGCTGTAGCTGGGCGTTTTGGCGTGAGGCCCCCCCATGGTGGGTGTGTCAAAGCTGTGCTCTAGAGAAACTAAGTTGCCATCCCAAAGGCAATGCTGGCAACACGGGTGAGGACATTTGCTCAGGTAAGGGGAGGAGGGGGCGGAGGGGAGGACCTCCAGGTGTATGCACCCCAAGATGCCTCCCACCTAGCCTACCTACCGAGGGCGTCCCCGAGATAGCGACAGCCGCCTCACTGAGGCGGAGCAGAGGTTTTAACTCTCCCCCTGTTTGCAAATGTCTGGGGTCTGCGCGCCCAGTGCCCAGTACGTGTTCAGACCAGCCACAGCTCCCACTCCTGCGTCGTGAGACTTGCACTGATTGCAGGAGATTGTTTGGAAGAGGAAGGGGCAGGGTTGGAGGGGGCGGGTAGGAAGGGAAAAGTGTTTTTGTTTCGTTTTTTAATCTTTACCAATCCCTGAGAAATCTAACTTAGTACCAGTGTGTGACAATTAATTGACTTTCTCCTGGTGTCCCCAGATTAGGCTGACAGCTCTCGACCTAAAAAAATCACCAGTTAGAAAGCAGTGAAATGGTGTCACTGAATTCAATCTCAGAGCAATTACAGAGTTGATTCACATAATAAGCAAACCTTAGAGGCCACAGATTATTCTATGGAAGGGGACAAATTGTTACATAACGTATTTTGATACTGATGGTTTCATTAGTACTATTAAGCTTTTCGTGTTTTGTTCAGTTTCTTGGGACTGACATGCTGAACCCTGTTCACTGGGAAATGAATAAACCAAAATAGTGGGAACTAATTGTCTCTGTCATTTAATTGTATTTTTTGTTAGCATTATTAACAGAATTATTTATAATTCTGTTGGATATTTACATGGAAAATATTTTTGAAACAATTGTTACCCGCAGAGAAAATATATGGAGTGGGTTTAAATAACATCCAGATTTGAAAACTGATCCTATTGATATTTAAATATTATTTGAAGAATTGTTCTATCTTTACACTATTAGAGAACTTGTATTACACATGCCATAGCCAATATAAAACCATTCAATTTTAATCATTAAAATTAATTGATGAGATATATCATTAGTCAAAACTTAGATAAGTCTAGTCACCCCACAAAGAAAAGGGAAAAATAATATATTTTTATTTTATTAAGAAAAGATCTATGTAGTTTGTAGTTAGTTCTGTGTGATTATATATTCTACTTTTAACTCTTCTGTACATAGGAAGTCAAAATAATTAATAGATAGTTTGATGCTAAAAAGAAAAAAAGACCAACCCAATCCTCTATATTTTAAGTAAATCTTTCTTGACAGGAAAATTTTTAATGAAAAAAAATCATCAATAGCTTAAGTGCAGTGTGATAAATCACAGCACAGAAAGGTGAAAGGTCAAACTTTACATTTAGCTGGCTTTATCCCTTTTTTGAGAAACTTGAATTTACCCTTTGGGTGAGCTGCAGTTGGTTAGAGGTAGACTATTAAAAAATTTTTTTAAGGAAAGAAGGAAGATGCTAAAGGAATATTAGTTTATAAAGAACGATGGAAATTCATCAATAAATTGTATTTTCCCTTTAAATGATGAAACAATAGTAAAACTTGTTACAACTTTTGAAACACTGAAGAAATCTTAAAGTAATATACAGTTTTTTAGTTTTCTTTCTGGGTGCTAATTTAACAAAAAATAAAGCTCCTAATAATTAGAAAAAGAAAATTAAGAAATCTGTCAAGACTATGTTGTGACTCAAGAGCACAGCTTTTTACATGTATGATTCATAGCCTTAAAGAGATAATAAGTAAGCTGTATATGATGGTGCATGCCTGTAATCCCAGATACTGGAGTAAGATGATGAGTTCATGAGTTTGAGACCAGTGAGGGAGATTCTATCTTAAAAACACTTTCTGTCTCTGTTTCTGTCTTTCTCTATCTCTCTGTCTCTCTGACTCTCTGTCTGTCTGTCTGTCTGTCTGTCTGTCTCTCTCTCTCTCTCTCTCTCTCACACACACACACACACAGAATAAGTATGGAATGAGATAGTCAATATTAGGCCAAGAGTTCAAGTTGCCTGAATAAAGAACAACATGAGAACATGAACTTCAGAGAATATGACTGAGATTAGAAAGACTTAAAAGTTACATCAACTGCAAATGTTAAAAGAGTTAAGTTTGTAACCCAAGGAAGGGAAGATTCAAGCTTGAGAAACAATGAGGTTTTTATGACTTAGGCTTAGAGCACTGAAGTCTAAACATACCTGAAGATTTCATAAGAAGAAAAAGAAACTTTCATTGGCAAAGTGAGAAATGAAGATTAGGACAGAAGGACTTTCCTGATTACCAGGTTATTTCATTGTAACAACGCACTAAACAATGCATTCCAGCAAAACTGTGCTCAATCTGTTTACCTGGCCTCATGTTTAGAATATTCTAGACTAGTTGGCAAAGGAGGCCGCACACAGTATTTCCATGTGGAAATAAAAAAAATTGCAAGTGTATTTCACTAAGGTTGTTTTTGGTGATAAACTCTTTTATTAAAATATTTCTGCATTTCTGTAATGAATCTGAATTTTTAGTATCAATAGCCATTTCCTACCTAGATTTGGCTACATAAAGTGTTTTAATCCTCATTTTTCTTCAATGACTGTCCTAATTCCTACCTTCTGAGGTTTCTTGATGATTAATACAATAAAATAATGTTTCTAAAATGATAATTATAATTTTTTAAATCCCTCTGTGAGTTTATAAATTGTACTACAATTTACTCCTTTCTTCTTAGAATTTTAGTAGTCACTTAAATGTGTTTTCTTTTAGGAAGTTGAGGGAATACAGTAGTAATGGAGATCAACCATTGTTTTAGCATGCTTTAATTGCTGATTCACTATCAGAGTGAAACACCCCAATTTTCACTGAAGACTATCAGGAACCCATCTATAACTCATTGAGTTATAAGCTCCAAAGATGGGACCAAGGATTGTAGCTTTGTTAAATATAATGAAAAAGAAATTGTCTGCTTGTAAATTGGACATCTCCTGACCCAAGAGTAAAACTTTTAGTCTTTCTCCTATCACATTTATGCCAGGAGTGTTTTAGTTAGACTACAAGATGATACAAGCAGGATTTTCATTCTCTCTCTCCCCCAGCATCCAGGGAGATTCCAGACAATTAATTTCTTTTGTGTCCATGAGAGATACTTCGGCCCACATTCCTCCAAACTAGAAAGGGCTGATAGACTGTTGGATCTCCTGGAGTGAGTTCTCACTGCTTAAATTTTAAGATGACTTTGGAATTTATCATCAACTTCAGCTGAGAGTGAAAGATGTGCTAGTAATAACTACTCTAGGATAACAGGTGTAATTGTGTCTGGCCTGAACAAACCCACAGCAAGTGATATCTGGTTAACCTTCCCAAATTTAAGATTTACTTTTCTGCAATCTCCTTGGAAACATCAGAAAGACTGCAACAAAACTTCCATAATTGAACATTAAAACTTTTGAGGCCTCTACATTTTGACTCATAGATGAAAAAAGGCCTCAGGATATATCCAAGGACAGGGACCCACAGAAATGGTCCTAAAATTCAAGCAAGCTACTACTCCTAAGGAGAAAAAATCTTCTCTGAGAATGGCTATTTTAAGCCCCATGTCTTCAGACAAACAAGAAATGCCATGAGGCTAATTGTAGAAATGTCATGAGGCTATCTCTGACTTGGGGCCCTTGAGCTTGTAAATCCCTGGCTTGCCCAAATCACATGCTTAGCCTCTCCTGTGTAATGGTTGAAGACAACCTCTACCCCCATTGTTGACCAATTTTCTCATTGCCCAGCCTTCTTCTGAAAAGCTCCAATGCCTAATAGTATTAACCTTACAGAGTCTTCTGCTTTTGCTATGCCTTTGTAGTATGAAGTTGCCTTAATCTTTCCTTTCCATTCCTTCCTCTCAGTTGACATTTTCATCTATTTTGCTTTCCTCTTTTCTGTATTATTCTTTCTATTAGGATGCCATGACAGGAAACCTGTCTAGAAGAAGGCCAAAATTAACACATGAGGACCAGATTGAATAAGTAAGAGGCAAGTGTGGATGGTGGGAAAGGAAGATGGCTGAAACCCTTGGGAATAGGTGTAGTCCACTGTGTGGGATCAAATCACAAAGGAACAATATCTCAGTGTTATTTTGGAAAATGTAAGAATCTGTGTGTGTGTGTGTGTGTGTGTGTGTGTGTGTGTGTGTGTGTGAAAGAGAGAGAAAGAGAGAGAGAGAAAGAGAGATCACAGCCTTGATCTTTCCTAAATCCTAAAAGTAATCAATATAATCCAGTAAATAGAAATGTCAATCCATACACATATTTTAACCATTCAGTGCCAGAAACATAGATGAGAATGAAAGTCGTCTATGAGAATAACATTTTTGAAATTGTATCTAAGGGCTAAATACCAAGGAAAGACTGTTCAATGGTCTCTTTATGAAATCTGTCCTTTAAGCTGTTTTATTGTAGCTGTGTGACCTTTTCATATGTGTATGATTTTAATTCTCTACTAAATTTTAGAATGTTTTAGGAGACAACCTTTCTCTCATTCATTTTGCTCACTTGCTTGTTTTTTTCCTTACTTTCTCTCCCCTTTTCTCCTTCCTTCCTTCCTTCCTTTCTTCCTTTTCTTCTTTCTTTTCTCTCTTTCCTTCCTTTTTTCTATAAGCCATGAGCTTCCTCTCCATTTCCACAGATGAGAAAACTAAATGCCTTTATTTATAGTTCATTTCTAAACTCTCACTAAGGCATGAGCCCCTGTTCATTATCACAACACTAAACTCCTTACAAATTACTTCCCCCCTTTTGACTGAAAAAATAAATGAAAGGAGACTTAGAAAAATAAGTTGTAGCATTGCTAAAAGAGTGGCATGAACATTTCATATAATAAAACTTGAAGGCAGAAAAGGTCACACCACGGTGGACATTCCCGAACACACAAAACATTCACCATTTTTATCAAGCTTTTCCATAAATTTGGCTTAGTTAGGGGCAAATTCTTGCCCTTTTCTAGGTGAAAGGGAACAATCAAGTTAAAAACCATTAAAAAATCCCTGAGTTTCAGTTTTCGTTTTTAGGATTATTGGCATTCGAAATAATGAGTTCTAAAATTAAGGGTACAGATTCTAAGAGAAAACCAAACTAAAAATAATGGAAACAAGGAAGAGGTTCACCATACGTGACAGCAAATCAGCTCTTCAGGTTTACAACTTCGCTCTCCAAGAACTTTATGAATTTACATCCGCATGAATCTAGCAAAACCAAAGTCATTCATCTGAGAATACCTTGTGTGAGATTTAAAAATGTATAATGGATAGTTCACTATCTTACTGAATGTTTAAATTTGATCAGATCTCTTATTACACTGATTTCATTTGGAGAACTCCCTGAAAGCTTTTGTAGAAAGGGAGTATGTATAGCAAAACATTTGGTAAAAACAAACAAAACCCTGTGGATGTTGCTTTGGATATTGCCAGGGGAAAATAATCCTAGATACTGGCTTACTTTGAGAAACATACCTGGAAGTTTCATGTTTCACTTTTTAGCTTCTCAGTTCCACTTAAGTCAAAAATGGTGGAAATATATTCTACCATTTTTTCTCAATTAACTTTTATATCCTTTCACAAATGGCAGTGAGTCTTGCCTCTGATTCAGACCTTTCATTCTTTATAAAGCCTGCTTAACCTAGGAGACTTTGCAACTAATCAAAAGAACAAAACAAAACCAAAAAGTGCAATAGTACTAAGTTACTGAGTTACGAGTTACTGAGATAAACATCATTAGTTATCATAGCTTATCTTCCAAATTCCTAGGATTTGCTATCAAGAAAAGATTCCCAAATTTAATGGCCCTCTTAACCCATCATGGTTAACAAATTATCTTAACTGCTGCTGCCTAATGGTCCAAGCCTGTAATCCTAAATAGAAACCTCCATCTCAACTAACAATTGGGCACATTGGTGTGAGCCTTTCATCCAAGATCTGGCAGAAAGTGTAAATAGGAGGATCATAGGTTCAGGACAGCTTTTGGTTAAAAAATTTTTTTTAAAAATCTTTCTCAAAACTTCTCAAAACTAACCAGATCAAAAAGATGGAAGTGTGACTCAACTGGTAGAGTATCAGCCTAAAAAGTGTGAAGCCCTGAATTCAAACTCTGTACCACCAAAAACAGACAAACAAAATAAGAAAAGAAAGTTAACTGGTTACCATACTAAACAGAAGGGAGAAATCCGAGAGGAAAACATCAAATTTGGAAGGAATCACATGGCTCTCTGTCCCAGTCTATTCCTTTCCTTTAGCTTATAAGATAAAGTTGGAAATTGAAATGCCTGTTTACAAGGTGAAAAATATGCCTGTGCAAATTTCATGATCAGTGCTATGCTTTGAATGACTTCAGAACTCTTTCAGATTATATTCCTAGAAATGAAATGAAATCCAGAAACGCAAGTTTTTATCAAACAGCTTGATACATTAGTAACACACACACATATATATACACACATATATTAACAAACAACAAGAATGTAAAACACTTCCTTCCAGTGTTTTAAGATTATAAACACCTGAGCCAAATGAAAGGACTATTTTAATGAAACATGAAAGAAAGTCATTATATATTTCCAAGGGTTGAAGCTGTCAGTAGAGAAATGGATACCTAGATGCTTGGATCTCCTTGAGTTGCTCACTCTATGTCATCATTTTTGAGTCTCTCCATTTTTTCTTTGTGAAGTTTATAGAATGGACATGTAAGACCTATTAAGGGCACAGTATAATACTGACAGAGCATAGAGTGTAACTAGTGCTTGGCTATTTTAGCCACACAATCCATCCCAGTTCTGGAATTCTGTAAGAAACAGAGGTGTGGACCATGTGTTATTGCGTTACATGACTCAACCATAAAGCATTTTTATCACCTGTACCTGAAGGACCTCAAAACTTTGGTTATGTCAAAGCAGCTCAACATATGTCTTGCTTCAGTATCATACTTCTGCACTTTATAGACCACATTTACAATATCGCAATGCTCCCTTGCCACAGATAGTGTCAATCGGTTTACCACTTGAGGCCATTTTTTTTTATCCTATAAGTTAGTCCTCTTTGATCAAGTTAGGATTGTGGGCTGAGCCATAGGACCTTTCTCTCAGATGGTTGAACACCAGGCCTGTTGTTGCTGATTAGGTATATGTTTTATTGATAATGTTCAAATACAGACCAATTACACAGGGGCTCAGGACCAGATATGTCTTCTTACTTCATAATCCCTACTGGGCTCTTCATAGTAAATCTTCACCTAGGTCTGGCTGAGCTATTTCAGAGATGTAAATGTGAAAAGGCTACAATATCTTCCCATCTTCTTCCTTTACTTTTTGCCAAGGACTGACAGGTGGGTGACCAGTTGTAGTGAAAAAGGATTCAAAGTGAAAACAGCTCTCTGGGAACCGGCATTTTAATCTGAAGATGCACTCCGTGTAAGAATAAAATGACCTATAAAGAATCTTTCCAGAGCCCTGAAACAGACACCATGTAATGTTAAAAACAACATTTGTGTCAGCAGGTATGAATATGCATTTCCGCCACTGCCTCAGTCACTGTACAATCGTCAAGACAGGGACTGTAGGAACTATAGTAATGATTTTATAGCTGAGGACAATGTAGTTTAGGAGTGCTTAAGTCACCTGTTCAGGCTTACTACAGGATAGAGTGAGATCTCACTTACAGGCTTAAGATTCTTTTTTTTTATTTATGATTTTTTTAATTGTGAAAATACTGTACAGACGAGTTACAATTACATGGGCAAGATAATGAGTGCATTTCTTATCAAGCATTGTTGCCTCCTGCTTTGTTTTCCCTTCCTATCCCTTCCCATCTCCCCCCCCCCCCCCCCCCCCCGCCCCCGCCCTGCCCCCCATCTCCCCCCTCCTTAAGATTCTTTTGTTTGTTCGTTTTTGTTTTTCCTGCATGTTACCACCTTCCTCCTTTTCTGTCTCATCCATGAAAGTTACCTAGGAACCATATTTAGCATCTCTCTACCCTGACTCTCACTTCAGAGGATCTGTGTCTTCCCTTAGTTCAGGGTTCTCAGCCTGGAATCTAAAGAAGGACCTCTGCTGGAGGGGTATGGGGATATGGAATACCTTGAAATGGTTTGTATTCATGTGTCTAAGAGGAAGTACATTTTTTTTTTTTTGGTCCGGTCGTGGGGCCTGAACTCTGGGCCTGGGCGCTGTCCCTCAGCTCTTCAGCTCAAGGCTAGCGCTCTACCACTTGAGCCACAGCGCCACTTCTGGCTTTTTTCTTTTTGCTTATGTGGTGCTGAGAAATTGAACCCAGGGCCTTGAGCATGCAAGGCAAGCGCTCTACCACTGAGCCACCTTCCCAGCCCAAGTACATTTTTTTTTTTCCCAAAAAGAAGTCTCCATGATTCTCAGCAGGTTCTCAAGGGGATCTGCGACTGAGAACTATTAAGGCCATAACTTTACTCAATTTCCAGGACATAGGAAGTGAGAGAACAAATTTTCTAGAAAAGTAGATTTCTGGTAAAAATCAGAGGAGCACAAGCACAATTTATTTTGAACTTACAAACCTGGTCTGACTATTTCTAGGCGATTTATTGTGGAAGCTTTACTAATGATGAATTGTTTGGTTCTGTCCGTTACATGTCTCTGTGTGAGGAGTAACAAGGGAGGAGGGGTGGTGGGTCATGGGGGCAGCAATAATAGGTATGCCGATGGAGCAGCACATAGTAGGCAGTTTCCATGTACCACATTCCCAACAGATTCTTTGGCCTCACACTTGACCACCGAGCCTCTGTTATAGCAAAAAACAACTTGTACTAAGTGGGAAGAAAGAGTGGTATCTAGTAGCTAGTGGCCATGATTTCCTCAGATTCCTGAAAATCTAGTCAACAGCCTCAGTTTCTACAATGACCTTCACTTGGTCATACAAGATAAACTTATATTTTATCACTGGTAAAACTAGTTTTTTAATCATTGCTAAAGTCTTAGGAGATTTGAACGCTGAATATAATGCAATTAAGGAAGATATTTTAGCTGGGCCCCAGCTATTTGTAATTCTATCTATTCAAGAGGCTGAGATCTAGAGAATTGCTCTTCAAGGCCAGACTGGACAGAAAAGTTCACTCGACTCCATTTCCAAAATAAACAGCAAAAAGTTGGGCTGGAAGCATGACTTAAGAGGTCAAGTACCAGATGAGGGCTGGGAAGGTGGCTCAGTGGTAGAGCGCTTGCCTTGCATGCATGAGGCCCTGGGTTCAATTCCTCAGCACCACATAAGCAGGGGGGAAAAAGCCGGAAGTGGCGCTGTGGCTCAAGTGGTAGAGCGCTAGCCTTGAGCTGAAGAGCTGAGGGACAACCCCCAGGCCCAGAGTTCAGGCCCCACAAATGGACCCCAACCCCCCCCAAAAAATACCAGATGAGCAAACAAGCCAAACTAAAGTGAAGCTTTGAGTTCAAACTCTGGTATTGCTAAAGGAAAAAAAAAGGTATTTCATAGTGAGCCAATAAACTGTAATTTAAGAGGCAGTATACACTTTCTAAAAGAAAAATCATTCATATGTGAACAAGAGGAAAGTGGTGGCAAATAATGGAAATTCTAGTTCAACAAACAATTTGACAAAGAAAAGCTCAGATAAGTTGATGTTAGGCGAAATGAACCCCAAGATAAGGACTCAAGTGTTTTTTCTTTCTTGCTATTGTTTCTAACATATTTATAATGTGATTTTTTTGTTGTTTTGTATGTCCCTCCCCCATGGTATAACTACTGTTTTCACTGTATTTGATGTTGGTATAATTTGGGGAGGGGAAGAGAAAAAACACAAATTGTTTACATAGGGATATAGGTGGACCCATTGCAACAATGAAATGTACAAGATGCTATGTTGAAAAACGAACTTTACAACTTTGGTGGGGTGGGGGGGGGGGTGAGATGGAAGGGCAGGGATGGGAAAGGGAAACAAAGGAGGAGGCAACAATGCTTGATAAGAAATGTACTCATTACCTTGGTCATGTAATTTCACAATACAAAACTTACTAATATAAAAAAAAACCAATTTGAATATTTTAGTGTAAAAAGTTGTGACTCCCTGAGCCTATGTTTTCCTCTTGGATAGAGAACACAAATCTGTAAGTAGAAAAACTTCCATCTGAAAAATAATGGTTTCTGATCTAGGGATAGATGTAGGGAGAAAAAGAGAAGAGTGAATCAGTCACACTAACATTTTTGTTTCTACTGAAATTAAAAGAAGAAACCTGAGGTAATTTAACACATGTAACTCAAGATGCATTGACTAATTTTTGGAGATGCATCTAGACTGTCAGCAAGCTTTGTGTGACTTGGTGGAGGCAGCTAAACTGGACCTAGGGTGATATAATCCACACATAAGAAAGAGAGATAAATCTGTGTGTATGAGCCTGGACAATTAGAAGTCCTAGAAAAAAAGGACTGGGAATAGTGACTCCCACCTATAATCTCAGCTACTAGGGAAGTGAAAGCTGTGAGGATCATGGCTGCAGAATGAGATGGGGATAGTGGTGAGGACGTCACTGAAACCTTGTCTCAGCAAACAAGCCAGGCATAGTGGCTCCTACTTGTGATGCAGGAGGTTTCAATAGGAGGATCACAGTCCAAGAGTGGACTCTGGTTGAAACAGGAGACCCCTTTTGGAAATAAAGCACAAGAGCCTGAGGGTGTGGCTCCAGTAGTAGAGGGCTAGGGCCAGACCCTGAATTTAAACTCCAGTACTATCACCATCCAAAATTTTCAAAGGAAAAAAAAAATCCTAGAGAAGGAGAAAGAATAAAGCAGGACAGGACAGCACTGGGAAGCATCTTTTTTGGGGCCACCCAGGAGGCAGGAAACCCAGAGAAAAGGAAGTTGGATTACAAGTGGATCTTCCTCACAAACTGAAATGATTCCAAAACCGTTAGCAGATGGGAGAGACCTAATGGCACTGTTCAACCTGGGTGAGAATTTGAAGGCAAGGTGAGACTGCAGGATGTTAGCTCTTCATTTTGTACATTTTGTTAGCAAAATCTCCAGATTCACAAAAGTTACACAAAGTCATTGTAATAAATGGGTTTTACAGCATGTACGATATTACACAGAATTCTATAACTCAAGGTCTAATCTACAGCCTAAAATTTAACATCACCTTTCCCCATCACAGCAACTAGTGACCAGCTAACTTGAGAAGTTACACGGTGACTCACTGAACAGTGCATCACAGTCTTCTCCCATTTTGAATTTATGTTGATCTGCTTCATCCCCTTAATGTCTGCATATGCTTGGTTATTTTTTTTCCAGTCCTGTGGCTTGAACTCAGGGCCTGGGTGCTGCCCCTGAGCCTCTTTGTGCTCAAGGCTAGCACTCTACCACTTGAGCCACAGCTCCACTTCCGGTTTTTGAGTAGTTTACTAGAAATAAGAGTTTCCTGGGGACTCTTCTTCATGGTCTGGCTTCGAACCAAGATCCTCAGATCTGAGCTTCCTGAGCAGCTAGGATTGCAGGTGTGAGCCTCTGGGGCCCAGCTTACATATTACTTGGGAACATCAAATACAGTATCATATTTTAACCATATCCCAACTCCTTTCCCTCAGTTAGCAGACATCTCCAAAGGCCCTTCCATTCCTTAGTGCATGCACAAGGTTTTACACATCACCTTTAATTTAGCCTGGAAAATATCAATATGTTGAGTATAAAGGTATAAAATGAACACCCTGTGCTCAGGACTTAAAATCAAGTGCAGGAGATAAAATGTAGTTGTAGAAATAAAGTTGTAAAATACAAGACAATTTAAAGCTACCAAACCGCCTATGGCTCTGCAGCAGTAGGTATTTGTAGGAAGAGAATAAATAAACAAATAAATAACCAGCTTGTAGCATCAGATCAAGCTTGTGCTGGGAGCATAAACAAAGAGCCCCAGGAGAGAAGAGCTGGATGATTCCCAGCAGGCTCCTCAGCTCTGCCTCTCCCACCAGATCAATCTTCCCTCAGCACAGCTTTTTCAGGCCACTGCTCCCTTGACTGAGAAACCTCCTGTGACCTTTAGAGGCTGGCTGCTTTTCTCATCTGCTACAGATATTATTTCTTCCATGTCACTCACTGTCCCGTTAGAAGGGAGATCATCCTTGGGGCATGGTTGGAAGAGCCCTGGAGTTGTTAACATCAAACCTGGGTGTGAATTCTGCTTTCTTTCACCTTTTTAGATGGTGTTCTCTTGACCAATCTACAAAAACTCCCTAGATTTTACACTCAGCTGTTGATCTTGTTCAAGCTCATGGGTTTGGTATATGAGCTAAATGAGATAAAATGGATAAAAATTCTGAGTAAAAGGCAGATTTTATGATATAAACGCTTGATGATCACATATTTGTAAATATGGCTAGTATTTCCCTGAGTTAGATCTCTCTAGTCACACACACACACACACACACACACACACACACACACACACTGCTCTGAAAGGTTTGATAGGAATTTTGGGGGAAAAAATGAGGTAAAGGTAATCCAGTGTGATGGAATGAATGAAAATGCCTTAAAAACCTTTAAAGCCAACTCTCCAAATCGTTCAAGTACCAGTTTGACCCAGAGGAGAAACTGGACCATATTGAAAAGAGCTGAGGTCCAATGTGTAATGGCTGCCAAAAGCTGTGCCGAGAAAACAAGCATCGGACCATGGGTAGAAGACTGAGAAGACCAGAGACAGTTAATTTCTCAGCTTTCTTTTTTTTTTTTTTTGTCGGTCATGGGGCTTGAACTCTGGGCCTGGGCACTGTCCCTCAGCTCTTCAGCTCAAGGCAAGCGCTCTACCACTTGAGCTACAGCGCCACTTCCGGTTTTCTGGTGGTTTATTGGAGATAGGAGTCTCACGGTCTTTCCTGCCCGGGCTGGCTTTGAACCGCGATCCTCAGATCTCAGCCTCTTGAGTAGCTAGGATTACAGGCGTGAGCCACCAGCGCCCAGCTTAATTTCTCAGCTTTCTGAGGGTGATTTTTTTCTGGTAATTGTGACTAGACCAACTACTGAAAGATCAGTTGCTGAACAGAGAACATGGATGCATAAAAGCATGTTAGTGGGATAGGAAATGGCTGGCTGGATTCTTTCTTGATCCCAGTTTGGACTGTAAGGAAGAGGGAAAAAGATGTATCTAGGAGACTTTTATGCTTGATGCTGGTCTGGAGTTGGAAGAAAGGAGAAGTATAGAAGATGGAGTTTGGGAGATGTTCGTTTATTGGCCTGGGATGCAGGGTAGTGGATGAGAAAATGGTAAGGCAGCAGCCAGAGTTGAAAACCAGCTGGGGAAGCAGCAGGCTTGTACGCTGTTCTCATAAAACTTACTGAGTCCAGGCTGGTTTGAAACACTCTCTAGGAATACAAAGTGTACTCAGAAATTAATAATGAAAAGTAGAGTTGGGGAGAATCTTCAATCTTGAAGGAACAAACAGTTTTCAAGAGCCCACTTATTAGAAACAATGGACTTGCTGATTATAATTTATTTTCCATTGCCTGTTCGATTCATGAAAGAGTTTCCTTCAAAGGATTTGGCTTAGAAACTTTATTAGCCATGTTTCAATGACTGGATATCCTTAAAAGGAATCCAGATGCATTTCTTTACAAATAGTCTTCAATTCCAACATTTACCAGTTCAAACTCACTTTGATTTCTAATATGTTTGCATAAATAGGGCTATGCTGAAAAGCTAATCTGTTTCCTGAAGATTTGAGAAATAACTTGGAAATCAACTGTAAAGCATTATTCTCTGGAAAACCCCAATACTTTGCAGCCAGATGTCTGTCAAAGAATTTTAACTGAGCAAAACCTTCATTTGCATTCTTCACCAGAGGAAATAGCATTTCTCCCCATTGTCAAAACGAATAGAAATTTCTTTATTTTATGTGGGTTTGCTTCATTCCATCTTATAGGAAACTATTATCTCTACTGAGAGAGGCAACTAAATACAGTTTATCTTAAAAGTAAAAGTTACTTAAGTATAGCTAAGATCTTGTTAGAAAACAGGTTTTCACATTGAAGTTTTAACCAGCACAAAGAGGAAAAATGAATGGTATGAAATCCAGACTTTATAAAAATTTAATTTTATATTTCTCCATTGATCAGAAATGTCTACACAGTTCAAAAAAGTATTTTAAAGGACTTAATTTTTTTTTTGTTTTGAGTTTTAGAAGTAAAATGGTATCATTGAACTTTCTTAAAACTTACTAAGATAATTATAAACAGAGGTTCAAAAATCTTAATATATTGTCTAGTCAATTTATATCCTGGGTTTTAAAAGAAAACAATAAACACGTGCATTGAGAGAAGAAAAAGCAAACACTTGGGGAACTATCCTTCAGCATATGTAATAGAGTGTCAAGAAATTGATAGTCATTTTGACCAGCTCATTTTCTAACAGCTACTGAGACTAATATTTAATGCCTTTTTTAATTTTTTTTTTAAGAAAAAGAAAGAAAGTCAGTCCAGCAAGGTTGGCTGCTCTGGAGACGTTGAAATGAATGTGTGACACATAAGAGGGACTGAGGTCTCTAGCTTTACTCCATATGGTCAGAAGTGAGTCTGATGGGATTTCAGATTGTGGCCTGAGATAGCACAGGATTGTGTAAAGCTCCTGAACGAAAACTCACAACTTCTGAATCAAAACCTCAAACCCAGGTCAAGTTCACTAAGAGGTTTGCTGAGGCTCATAGACCCCTGAGTGAACCTGACTCGAGTCCTGAACTAGATAAGGGCAACTTTCCAGTGAAACCGAGATGAATTGTGGGTTTGGGTGGTGAGCATGTGAGATGGTTTCAGCTGTGTTTCGACTTAAGCTTATGAAGAAGATGAATTGTGTGTCATTTCCCTGCTTCCTGGGAACTCAGCCTCTCAGCTCAAATGAATAAAGGTTTTGGAGCAGACATGCTTTGCCTGTTGTAAAAGTATACACCAGTGGCCATATTGGCTATATTAGGTGGAGGCTTAAGGTCCCCTAGAAGATGGAGACCATGATGTTTTTTAAATACACTTTATTGGGTATCTAGCACAGTACCTCATCCTTTCCCAAAGTAGTATTTTGTGCTGATAGCTTGGAACATACACAAAGTGCTGGGTGGATAGTCTTTATAACCCAGTAGAGATACAGAGTCTACCATTCCTGAGTAGATAGATCAAGGAAGTCAAGATTCTGAGCCACACAGATGAGCAGGCCCAGGATAGAATACCCAAATTGGTCATTGGAAGACAATAGATGAAAAAGAGCTACCTACTCCTTAGCCTTTACCATTCCTTGTCCTTCCTTTGCTCCTCTAAAGAAATGAGCATAGCATACAATGTCATGAGTTCTCTAAGAGAGGGAAGGACTGATGTCAGGGGTGGTGCATAGGAGAACTAGCTATGGGAAACAGAATTTCCTCTGGGGACACAAGAGAAAGAGGAGTCCTAGCATATAATCAGAGGGCAGTCAAAGAAAGACACCACCAGCAGTTGGTGATGGACTGGTCTCCTGTAGAATGAGCCTCAGAATAAGTAACTGGGCATAAGTTATTGTGGGTACACACACTTAGACATATTTAGGCATAGGAAGTTAATGAGGAAAATATTCTCATTCCTAGGACAGAAATAGGTGGAAAATAATCTATAGCAGCTAGACCAATTCCCATAAGGACAATGCAGGACTGGGCAATACCAGTAGCATATTTATAATATGCTTGCCTCTTCCCAGCTGTCTTGCACTGTGAGCTCCATTGAGACAGAACTTGAACAAGGACAGGGCCAGGGGTTAGCTTGTATCATTCAAGAATCACTGAAAAATAAGACTGTAGGAAAAAGTGTTTAAACAGAAAGTGTGAGTTTATTTTTATGGGTCTCCGCAAATGAAAAAAATTGATAACTACATTAAATGCTAGCTACAGGCATAAACCACCAGTATTCACCCCAACCTCTCTTATATCTTGCTCCTACCTCTGTATTACATGATTCTATCCAATCTTGGGAATTCTTTCTTCTTTTAAACCATAAAACATACCGTCATTTATTGACTTTTGGACTTTACTCACTCTTATACTCTGTTCTCCTATATGAATAATCAAATAAGTAAAGCTACAACCTCTGTGATACTAGCACACACTTCATTTTAATGTAAAGGCAAGGAAAGTTTCCCACGTACGAAGTTTCAGGTAAATTGCTTTTAGATCCCTCCCTGGGGTGAGAAGAAGATCTCTCACACTGTACACTGTATGAGCTAAAACCTTGGCTTTCTTATTGGATGAGGCACTGTTGAAGGCTACCATGGGACCTGTAGTGTAGACATTGAGCCTGAGAAGACACTGTAGCTTAGTCTTGGAGAAAATAATGATTGGAAGGAAGTCAACTCTCCAACCCTATCCCTGAACGTGCTGCCTTCAGCTTTTCTTCCCTATGGGCAATAGAAATTGGATAAAGCCTAGAATCTTCAATTCTAGGATGCCCCCCTTTCTCTGCCAAGTTTATTTAATTACACATTAATACCTCTGAGATCTTATACTTTCTCATCAAGGTTGGTCAGATAGAAGTCCCAATACATTGTATTCCTTATGCTCACATTATCTTGAATCTGGCTAACATTGTAGAGACATAACTGGACCATGGCAATCCTTCAACATTTGAGTCAACAAATGGTTCAAATATCATATGAGGAAAAATATGAATGTTGGCTAGTGTCTGAAAACCTTCCTCTGAGGTCTGGTGACATCAAGCTATTAGTAGCATCTGCAGAAGTAGGTGGCTGGAATTTAAAAGAAAATCTCCAAGATAGTAGTGGAGTTCTGGTGTGCTAAAATTTCGTGTGTATGTGTGTGTGTGTGTGTGTGTGTGTGTGTGTGTGGTGTGTTTTTGACTACAGGTGAGGATCAAATCCAAGTTTCATTTGTGCTAAACAAGTGTTGTACCACTGGCAAAACTCTCTCGACCATTTCTGACAGCACTGAAAATAATATTGTGTGTGCATAATTCTGATTCAGACATTCTTAGAAAGAATTAAATTCTAAATGAAGTAGTTTAAGAAGTACCTTCATCTGCCTGTCTTGTTTATATTTTCTTTTTATATATATGCATAGGTTATATGTGGTAAGGAAAAATCAGTTTAAACAAGTTAAGTAAATTGTTTCAGTGAGTACAGAATAAAATAAAGCTTTGGGTCATTTTATTTACTTATTTAATTCATTTTTGTGCCAGTCCTGAGGATTGAACTCAGGACTCAACAACTGTGCCTGAGGTTTTTATTTTTGTTTTTGCTAAGGCTAAGGCTAGGGCTCTATTGCATGAGCCAAAGCTCCACTTCTGGGTTTTTGACTTTCTGACTTTTGGGCAGGAACTTTCCTGTCCTGTCTAGCTTCACTGTAATCCTTGGAAATCAGTCTACTGAGAAGCTAAGCTTAAAGGTATGTGTCTCTAGTGTGCAACCTTTGTGTCATTTTAATTGTTGATCAGTTGGATTTTTGGTTTGGTTGTTTTATAAACAGTGACTCTATTTGAAAATGAAAGGAAGATTGCAGAAAGAAATACTGGAAGCTCTCCAACTGGTGAAGGAGTCTCTGTTCGTGAGTTTTGTAATGGATGATAGCTTGGATTGGATGACATACAAATATATTTGTATTCTCTGTGAAGGAAAAGGTAAGGAGAAGGAGCGTGGAAGGAGAGGTGATGTTCTTATAAGACCTTTCCTACTGTTTCCCACAACTTAGAAATCTACAACTACAATTGGCCAAGGACTATATCTAAAGACAGTGAGTAGTAGATTACATACTAACAATGACTAAAACCAGTGTGTCAACATATTCAAAGGTGGGGAAAAGAGCCAGAAGGCAAACAAACGTGTTTTAGGACATTTTAGTGGCCTACCCTCATTTGGTATCTCTCTAATGTGTTTATTGGCCCTTTGCAACTCTAGGTGATGATCCTTGAACTCTTTGGTGGTTTTGTTGTTGTTGTTGTTGTTTATTGTGAAAATACCATACAGAGGGGTTACAATTACATGGGCAAGTGAGCACATTTCTCATCAAGCACTATTGCTGTCTCCTTTGTTTCCCCTTCCCATCCCTTCCCCTCTCCACCCCCCCCACCCCGCCCCACACCACCACCACCACCACCACCACCTCCACTTTTCCATTTTTTACAAAAACCAAAGCCAAACAGCACCTCCTTTAAGGACTGAGTCAAGCCACGACTATTGAGAAATGGCCATAGTCCTCTGCTTCTGCCATTAGACAATGCTTTCCCTCTTTTCCATGCACAACCTTAATTCACTGCAGTTAGTAGCCCTTTAAATAACAGAAAGCACAAATGCAAATGGACTAGCTAGTAGTTTATTGAGGATCAGCTCTGCCCTGTACTTGGTGACTTAAGCACTTGTCTCTTCTGGACTTGAGCCTAGAGTGAGAGGAGATTCCCAGGAAGAACATTGCATTCTTATGGCTCAATATTTTTCTGAGGAAATGAGTAATCTAAGTTGCAAATGAATTCATTGACTTCAAATTGTAGGTGTCAGTTCCCTTACTCACCATAACAATCCAAAAGCATAACTGTTGTTTTCTGGAGGGATGGAGAAACAGAACAGAGATAATTTTTAAGCAAACCACTGGTGTGTAGTTATAAATAGGAATAAGGCAAGTGTAAAACTATGTCATACCTAAGTACCAGAATTGTTTAGACTTGGACAAACTACCAAATCCTCTGTGCATCAATTTCCTAACTTTTTGTTGTAGGGGAAGAATACATATGACAAACAAACCACTGTTTCATCCTAGAAATTCAGTAAATATTGTTTTCTTCAGAAGAAAGTAAGGAATTTATATGATCAATTTAGTGTGTTAGCTCTTTTTACAACGCATAGTATTATAAACAATGTTGTGATATATGTTATTTTGTGCCTATATTTTAGCATTATTTCCATTTTTCCCTTGAGATATTTTCCTATTAGTAAAATCACAAGGTGGAAGGTACAGATGTGTGTGTGTGTGTGTGTGTGTGCGCGTGTGTGTGCGCGCACACACATACGCCAGTCTTGGGGCTTGAAGTCAGGTCCTGGGTGCTGTCTCTGAGCATTTTTGTCAAGGTTAGCACTCTACTGCTTGAGTAAGAGTCTCATGGATTTTCCTGCCCAGCTGACTTCAAACTGTGATCCTCAGATCTCAACCTCCTGAGTAGTTATGATGATAGTGTTCAGCTGGTATAGACATTAAAAGAGAAAAAAACCCAACAGATTCTAGTACATAAAAAGCATTTCCTCAAAAGCTGTGCTCTTTTGTTAAGAGAATGCCTTTCTCATTTGCATTTTATGGGTAATACATTTTATTAAATATATAATAATATTAATGTTTATTTAATACTTTTTGCTTTGATTAGCATGTTTTATTGCTGTTTAAATTCAATTTTATTATTAACTAATCATTACATTAATATAGAGTTTTGTGAAATATTGATTTTTTGGTGATTCACTTCTTAATTTTTTACATAAGTAGAGTGTAATTCTGAATCCACTTTATGTTTTTTATTGATTTTCTCAGTCTCCTGTAAGTATCACATTGCTTTAATTGTCATCATGCTGACTATGTTTTGAAAAATGTTAAGACCACTAAGTTGAAAACAGTAAGATATCCTAGGATGCTGGAGGAAAGCATCAACAAGAAAAACAATGTGAAACTGAGATAGAGATAAGATGTTGAGAACCTTCAACATGGCATGAAATCCTTCTTAAAGCCATTATGGATGGTGAAAAGGAAAGAAGTATCGATTGGGAGCAGAGCATTTCCTCTAAGCTTTGATCAGCTACAGCTACAAAGCTGGATGCTGGACGAGAATGACACTCATTGTAAGTGGAGTTGTGGCTCAAGTGGTAGAGCACTATTCTTGACTGAGTTCATCATATACACATTTGCTTTTACAACGTGATTTTTGTTCACCTACATGTCTGATCGTGTTACTTCTCTGTTTGAAGCTTTATGGCCACCTATCATTATGTAAAAAAATGAAATATAAACTTGGACTACAAAGCACTGAACGCTTGAATTCAGCCTCATCTCCCTCTACACCCTTGCCTTTTCAGTACTGGCAGGAAAGGGAGGACCTGGATCTTGCTTTTTTATTTTTTTGCCCACTTGCCTTTTATTTTTCTGAGTTCTTCAACAAATCCCTACAGTCCTTCAAGTTTCCAACCAAATCTTATCTTCTTAATCAAATCTTTCGAGGTTCTCTCCTGAGTGCTCTTTATTTCTCCTACATACATGTATTTCTCATATGTACATGTATTTCTCCATCATAGTAATTCTTTTACTTTGAGTATGTGTGTTCCTTGGAAATAAAGACAATGTGGCTTCATCTTTAAATTCCTGGCTCTAGCACAGTTTCTGAGATTAATAAAGAAAAATTCTCAAATAAGTAACGAGACAAGAATTGGACCTTGGATACAATGAGATAGCTACAGCAGTTTTTCTTCCTTCTGAGAAAGATTCCAGAGTTAGAAAGCAAGTTTAGCTCTAAAAAGATTTCCCAATGTAATTTTTTGATTTTTTTTTCAGAAGGAAATTCTTAAAAAAATTTTCTTTATCCACCTTACTGAGGGATATAGAATAATCCAAACATGTATTGCTCCTGTTCTCTCTCTTTCTCCCTTCTTCCCTTTCTCCCTCCCTCCTTCTGTCTCTGTCTCTGTCTCTCTTTAGAGAGGGATCATGTGGCAGCTAGGATAAATATGACTAATCCAAAGAACACCAGAGATCTTCCTTAAGAAAGCAGTACAATCATCGAAAGAAGGGAACACTCACAAATCCACCCACTCATCACAAACACAAGTAGGACAAAAACTATCAGCACCTTTTAACCACAAAACTAAATTATAAACTTCCAGCTGCCAAGCATCACTTCAGATAATGCTTAGGTTTCTGGTTTTTCTAAAGCCTTTACATACATCTCAATGTTGGTTTTGTGTGTGTGTGTGTGTGTGTGTGTGTGTGTGTGTGTGTGTGTGTGTGTGTGTGTGTTTAAAGACAGATCTAAAGTCTTCAGCAGAACATAACCCCCACTGCCCCTGGTCTTGAAGTCCCTGTGGTTCTGGGGACAATCTCTGGGAAGTGGACTAGACAGGAAGCAGAGCTACCTCTCACTTCCACAAGTTGTAATAGCCTTCCAGATCGTGTCTGTGGTCAATGACTGGCCAGAGCTTGGCCAGCCTCCAGCAGGCTTGTTTAGACTACTTGATGAGTTGACACAAGCAATGACTCTTTCCAGTGCTATTAGTGTCTGAACATTAACAAGCCACAGTGTTCAGTGAGACTATTAAAGAGAAAGGGCATTTTAATCTTTGTTTTGGAAGGAAGCCCTCCAAACAAACTGGGGGTGGTGGTGGTGAGGGAGCCTTGTGAAGGAGGGATTGGAAAGTAGCAGAGGAGAGTAGGAGATGGTCTTAGTCATTGCAGGATCCTCCTCTCATGATCGAAATAACTGGAAGGAGGAAAAAAAGGAAGGGAGGTCTGCAGACCACCACTCCTAGTAAAAGAAAATGCTAAGTATACTGTGTGATGAATTTTCAGCACTTTGTCAGCCATACTATACATTTAAATTCCAAGAAAATGGTTCACAAAGAACTCCCTTACCTTTGCTAACTGCAACATAAACAAACTTCCAGGAGAGAGGGTTTCTCACCTTACAAGAGGTCCCTTGCAATTTCGAGACTGCAAGGACGGAATTTAGGATTCCGGTCCTGAGAACTGGTGTGGTTTCCAGGTGTGTCACTGTCAATGACAATCTCACTTGAAGTGTGGGTAGAGAAGATGATGAGAATGTGAAGTACAAGGCTCTCTCTGCCTCCCAGAGTGGGTGGGTGTTCAAGTCGAAACAAAAACAAATGATACACACATCAAAGAGAAATGGGCAGTCATCTCAATTTCTTTTCTCTAGTTCTTTTGACAAAAAATGCAATAGATAGTTATAAAACTTAAGCGTCTAGGGGCTGGGTAAGACTTGGAGAGATGAGGAAGAATGATGGAGAGAGGGTGGCATTGGTCAAGATACGTTGTACTCATAACTTGACATGTTGAAGTGAAGCCCTTTTGTACAGCTGCTTAAAGATGAATTTTGAATGGAAAAAAGTTTGGAGGTAACTTTTAGGTCTTGTTCAAGGTCAGTCTCTGCATATTATTAAGCTGGAGAAGGGGTTGGCTAATGAGGGCCTCCATCATGGGTTTCATCACACCATCTTGTTTTTTTCCCTTTGAGATTTTTTTCTTTTTGTTTTTTAATGAGGAAGGCTGGATTTCTCAGCATCCTAGATTATGAATCTAAAGCAGTTGATAAGACCTACCTATATTGAGTTTGTAACATTCATATGCATTGTTTGCAAAAGGTAAGGTACTCCTCAAGGATCCATAAAATCTATACTCTTCCAGTCATTCTGTAAACAGGGTCCAGCATCAGTCTGATTTATGCATAGCCAGGCTGAGATGAAAGACAAAGAGTGACAATTACAATTTATCAACCAATTTAATGAGAATCAAATGTGCATCAACTCTCATTTGATATCCATAATAAAGAGAAACAGCTCTAAATATCCCTTCATCCTCCCACCTGACCACTGAAGGAAATGCAAGTACTGAATTGTGAGAGCCCACTTCTTAAATAGTAATTTTATTGACATTTCTGACCTAAGAGAATAAAATGAGAAATAAATAGTAGTATAGTCAATTATGGTAGTAATGAAAATCAGCAACTTCAAGCTTGTTGTAAATATCTTCGTTTGATACCATTAGGATTGATGGAAGAGATGCCCTGTGCCTATTTTCCTATTTTCACGATGCTGGTGACTTAAGAGTGTCTTGGCTGCCTCTTGCTTTATTTATAAATCTATATCATATTGTTATATAGATTTACCATCTATCTAATCTACATATACAGATATCGATCTCTATCTGTAGCTCTCATACGCTTACATGAAATTAATAATCTCATTTCCTACTACAATTGTCTTTATCATATACCTAGTTTGGAGTTAGGACTTTAAACCAGCAACCTCCTATTGAAGTTGGTTTATCACAGTTAAACCAGCAACCTCCTACTGAAGTCAAGTTTATCACTGTGGGAAGTTAAGTAATGATGAACACTTGCTGCCTTCCAGTTACCCAGGTCCTCATTGCGGTAACCTCTGAAAAGTTGCCTTCTATGACAAAAAGGATTTTGCAGATGTGAGTAGAATTCTTAAAATGGGGATGCCCTCTTGGATTATCCTGATGGGCCCTAAATGCAGTCACAAGAATTCATGAGAGTAGAACTGACTAGAGGCAGAAGAAAAGGCAAGGAAACCAGATGCTGCTTTGTTGGCTCTGGAGATGGCTTATGGGCCAAGACAAACAAGAGGAAAGCTGAAAAAGGCCAGGAAACTGGTTCTTCCCCAAACCATGCAAAGGGCAGGCAGCCCTGCTTGACACATGGTCTGGACCTGGTGAACCATCTTTGACTTTGGCCCTCCAAAACTGTCAGAAAATAAATTGCCATTGTTTTAAGCTAACCAAGTTTGGGGTAATTTTGTAGCAGCAAATTTGTCACAAAAACAACCTCATATGAACATCTTTCCTTTAAGTGGCTTGGTAAATGGACATGTTTCTTTCTCAGAAATGTATCTGGCATCTATGAGGCACCTAGGTAGCATAAGCAGGCATATGTGATAAAGTAGCTCTACCTTGCTTTAAAATCAGACATAGTTGGAAGATTACTTTTGTGCAAGTTATGTTTTGCTTTATAGAAGATACTTTCATATGCATGTTTTTCTGACATAACTTTTACTTGACCTCTCTATTTTGGCCTCATTTAAGGTGACATAGCTAAATATCTGGGAGAATGTCTGTATTCCAAAAGAGGCTTGGGATGAGGTGTGAGCCTCACTGGAATGATCTGTTTATATACAATCACTTTCTTTCCGATTACACCCTTAAGGGTCCTATGGCATCTCAGAGTGTATCATGCAACCAACCATCCCAGGGATTTTAAAAAACAGTATTTAATGGCTCAAAATAAATAGGGATACAGGTGGACCCATTTTTGCGGGGTGAGGTGGGAGGGAGATGGAAGGGCAGGGATGGTAAAGGGAAACAAAGGAGGAGGCAACAATGCCTGATAAGAAATGTACTCATTACCTTGCTCATGTAATTGTAACCCCTCTGTATGGTATTTTCACAAAAAAAAAAGACAAAAGAGAAAAAAAAGAAAACAATTATAATCCAGCTTGGGCAGAAAAGTCTTCAAGATTTCAACTCCAATTAAGAAGCAAAATGCTGGGCTGGAATAATGGCTGAAATGGTAAAGCATCAGGCTATGAGCAATAAACACAAGGTCTTGCATTCAAACCCCAGTACTGGTGTGTATACTCTCTCTCTCTCTCTCTCTCTCTCACACACACACACACACACACTCAGGACAGTATCTCTGTTGTCTGGTCTTAGTAGCAGATGAAACCAAAACCCATGTCTTCTGACTTCTATTCTAGCCCCTTTGCTCTTCCTAACCTTTAACTGAAACATATTTCACTTAGGAAAGATATTTAGAAAATATAATTTCATATAAGATCTACTGAGGCTTTACAATTCCCAGAAAAAACTTCAGTTAGCTAGGATATCCAGTCGCATTTTTTTTTCACACACGATAATCTCTCAAGTTTATTGATTTTACTCATTTCCTTTCTTTCCCATCTTGCCAAGCCGACTTCCAAGGTTAATAACTGGGCCTTCGATGCCACTGCACTCTTTCACGAGGCTCTACTCCTGTCCTCAGATTCTCCTAATACTTCTGGGCCCACCCTGTCCAGAGTTAAGTGAGTGGAGTAGGGAGAGCTCCTTGTTCCAGAAAGATCTCCCTGAGTACAAGTAAGCTCCTTCATGTGTGAGGCTTCTTCTCTAGGGATGCAAGAGTAAAGTTTCCTCACCCTTTGTGGGAAACTGTTATACAAATAAATTGCTCATCTGGTACAATTTGGAAAATTGTTCAGCTCTATCCTGCAGGTCTCTGGACATCTGTCAATCTTGGGCCTCTGGTGTATGTACAATGACTTGGAGAATCCATTACAACAGCCATACTCTCTCATTACTACTTCTGAGTTGTTTCTCAGCAAAGTCCTCTCTTCTAGAGTGAACACCACATCAAGTCTAGAAGGATGCCTTCACTATTTATAAAACTTTCAGGTGATATAATTGTATTCATTCACCAACCCATGTTAGTCAATCCCTACAATGTGCCTGTTAATGTGGCTTTGTGGCCAACTCCAAGTGAGCACCTCACACTCGCAGACCTAATGTTCTTATTACATAAAGGCCAACCAAGGGAAACATATCAAAATCCTGTGTGCCTTAACATGGACATCAAGATATTGAAGGACATAATAAAGTGATATATATGCTTGCACATATTTATAGTTAAGATCAGAAGCTATTCTGTTCAAGATGTTTGGTAAAATTAAACAGGAAAAGTACAAATAGATAAAAGAATAAAAACTAGTGCCAGGGGAAATAGCAGATTAAACATCTTTCTATATGATAATCAATAAAGGGGAGCTATTTTTTTTGTCAGTCATAGTGCTTAAACTTTGGGCCTGGATGCTGTCCCTCAACTCTTCAGCTCAAGGCTAGTGCTCTACTACTTGAACCACAGCACCACTTCTGATTTTCTGGTGGTTTATTGGAGATAAGAGTCTCAAGGACTTTCCACCCCAGGCTGGCTTTGAACCAAGATCTTCAGATCTCAGCCTCCTGAGTAGCTAGGATTACAGGCGTGAGTCATGGCACCCAGCTAAGGGAGCTATTCTTAAGTATGAGAAAATGTCAAGAAAAAATAAACTATAAACACTCACACACACACACACACACACACACACAGAAGACACACACACATATAAGCCACATAAGCAAGATAGATAGATAGATATGAGTGTGTGTGTGTGTGTGTGTGTGTATGTTTGGTGCCAGTCCTGGGGGTTTGAACTAAGGGCCTGGTTGCTGTCCCTGAACTTGTTTTGCTCAAGACTAATGCTCTACCACTTGAGCTCCACTTCTGGATTTTTTTTTTGGTAGTTTAGTGGAGTCTCACAAACTTTTTTGCCTAGGCTTAGTAAGACCACAATCCTCAGATCTCAGCCTCCTGAGTGGCTAGGATTATAGGTGTGAGCCACCAGCACCTGGCTTAGGAATATTTTGACCAATGAGGGGGACCCTGTTTATAAGTAAATGCCAAAATAATTTCCAGTATTATGCTATAGGTTAGAATAATGATGAATTATCAAAGAAAATTGTGTCTTGTAGATATTTTTTTAAATCTCAATTATATAAAAGCCCCAGATCACCAGGCACTGATGGCTCACACCTGTAATCCTAGCTACTCAGGAGGCTAAGATCTGAGGATCATGGTTCAAAGCCAGTCCGGGCAGGAAAGTCCACATGAGACTCTGATCTCCAATAAAACTAGAAAACAGAGCGCTCAAGCGGTAGAGCACTCGCCTTGAGCTGAAGAGCTGGGGGATAGTGCCCAAGCCCAGAGTTCAAGCCCCATGACCGACAAAAGCAAAAACAGATCTTTTTATTTTTTTTAATCATTTTTATTTTTTAGTACATTTAAAGACTGGGCAATATAAGAACTGAGGGTTTGATTTTTTTTTCAAAGTGGCAAATAATTTCTATTAATTGTGTGTGTGTGTGTGTGTGTGTGTGTGTGTGTGTGCTGGTTCTGGGGCTTAAACTCAGGACCTGGATGCCAACTCTAAGGTTTTGTGATCAAGGCTACTGATCTGCTATTTTGAGCCACAGCTCCATTTCCAACTTTCTGGTGGTTAATTGGAGATAAGAGTCTCAGACTTCCTGAGTTAGCTCAGCTAACTTTGAACCACAATCTTCAGATCTCAGTCTTCTCAGTAGCAAGGATTATAGGTGTAAACCATTGGCAGTCAATCCCTATTCATATTTTAAGTAACACAAAGTATATCCTTTCTTTGGTTTTTGGTCAGTTGCTTTTCTGAAAATTCAGTGTATCTTAAAATTGTTCCAAAGTACCTTAAGTCTAGGTATAAAGCATTTGATGTCAGGCTTAGCTAATTATACAGATTTCTATTCATATGGTTATTTGTTAAGATATATTTAAAAGCTGAAAGTTTATCTTCTTTGAGTTTGTCTTTCTTGTCCTATGCAACATTTAGCAACTCTGCTCCTTGAAATGCCAGGAGTAACCCCAATAATCATGCAAACAAAAGTATTCCACATGGATTTCCAAAAAGTCCTCTAGAGGGAGGTACTTCCTTTATTGAGAACCAAGGTCTACAAGAATGACCCTGCTGCTGTTTATTAGACCTTTCTCAACTAGTTTCTGAACATGCATGTTTTCACTTTGTTTCTATGTTGCTAGATGGTAGTCCCCATGTTAATGCTGAAAGCATTACAGAATAACCAACTACTCTTGGCTAGAAGTACATTTGGAAAGACCCTATTCTGTATATATAATACACAGACTGTGATCTATGAAGCAAAATGTGTGACATGTTTGATCTCTAGACATGGACCAAAACAAAAAGACTATTTGAAATCTGAAACTTCCTTTTCCTTCCTTTCTACCAAATAGGATAGTGCCTGGCACATAATTGTCAGTGCTATTCATTTCTGTTGGGTAAATGTGGGAGAAGCCAAGTGGGCACATGCATTACAGTGGGAAAGAGGAATGGAGTCAGAACGCTCACCCCTTAGGGATCATGGCCATCTGTGAAGAGTAGTGTCCAAAAGGCACATAGGCTTGTTATAACACGAGAGGCTGTTAGCCCTGCAGGTAGATCAGGTATATGGCTGAGAAGCACAGTTTGAGACAAGGTTCTGAAAGCTGCAACAGCAGAGTTCCCAGGAGTCTTGGGGAGCCACATAAGCAAGTAGAAAACTGTTGTACTGCCTCTGTCCCTCACTTCACCCCAGTGCAAGTTAACAGGACTTCCTAAGACAATCTTTATAAATACAATACAAAGCAGTGGCTCTGGTACCAGGTTGGAGTTTCAGATAATCTCCAGATCTCCGAGAGATCTGAGGATGTAAGCAGGACAACAGTGTTGGAAGTGGCAGAGCAGAGTTGAAGTATCCAGTGTGGTGAGCACAAATGAAAGTGTGGGTCAGGAAAGGATAGGACTGGAGAACAGTACCAGCAAACAAGGGCTATGATGTCACCTGACCACAGGGTGATGTGACAGGACAGGCTAGCATGGGCCCTTTGTATGGGATGATAGTAAGTTGAACTCAAACAAAAGAGACCCCAAGGTGTGTGAGTAACTCTCAGGTTGATCTAGAAAGTAGGATCCGGCTGGGGCTCAACTTCGAATGGCTTGGAAAGCAGAGGAAGAGAAATGAGCTGGGTGGGTGATCAGAGCCAGGTGATGCAGAAACATCATTTATTAAGGATAAAGTGGATCTAAGTGACATATTTTAACCCATAATGCACTATGAGGTATTTGACTTACAATTTGTTTTTAGTATATAAGTAAATCACAGGAACTCGCTAAGAAAGGCTTAATTCTTAGTGTCCCAACCAGAGGGCAAGCGGATCAGAATTTCCAGGTTTATTTTCAGTCACTAAAATGTTGGGGAAATGGGCTAAAGTATTCCAGATGGAATGTAACTTGAAGTGGGAAGCAGGAAGGAGGGAGAGGTGTGTGCCATTTCTCACCTTGACTTTACATCTGTTATTACTTTCTGATTTCCCTGAAATACCAGGCTTGTCTCCACAAAAAACAATCCCTTCTTCATGCACACTTGCTCCTGCAGCCTCCCCTCCCATAACAAAAAGGAAGCAGCAGTTTAAATGTAAGGGCTCCTTTGTTTCTAAACCTATCCATGGCATTGGCTTTCTTTTAGCATCAGTTATCTTAAATTTCAATATTGTCTTCTCCTCCACCAAAGTAATGACTACTTATTTAGAAACAAATATCGGATCACTGCTTAGTGAAAGGAGGGGGGGTGATGACAGGACATTTCACTACAAACAAAACTCTCAGCATAACATTTTTCATGTTATTGAAGTCTCAAAATGCTCTAGCAACACAGCCATGTATTATGGATTCTTGGTCTACGTTCCTTCTGAGCAGGATCTGGTGGAGATTACAGACTGTGTTTAAAAGCAGGCAGAAGTTATTTCAACTGAAGATTTTTTTTATAAAGAATTAGAATTGTATTCACAAGCTGTTTGGTTTCATGGCAACTCCTTTTGTACAACTAGAGATTTTTTTTTTAAAGATTGTTTAAATAAAATAGAAAATAATGTAAGATTTAAGACTGCAATTTAAATGCTGAGACAGACCTAAACAGTTACTCTTTATTCGAGAAGAATGTTGCATTACCTTTGTTGGTCCATTTGGAAGTCACATTTAGACACAGTGACGTGAGGTTCTGGAGCTGAGGATGGCATTACCCCACGGTGAAGCTTTGGTGATCTCCCAGCTGTGGATGAGGACCTGTAACAAGGTGTTGGGAAGCTAATAAAGTAATTGTTCAGGGCCACATTCACACACCTGGATGATAACTGGTGAAACACAGTTGTCACATTGTAAGCATCAGTTCTCACTGTTTCCCAAGTCCTTCTTCCACATAAGTTTAAAGTTAAATGAACCTACAGGAGCAAGAAAACCTTCCACGCTTAATAGGAACCATAGGCCCAAAAGATGGTAAAAAGATCCTGTCCAGGCTGGATATATTAAGCTTATCCTTGCTGTTTTACAAATAGACTAAATTTCCCTTCCCCTTACCTACAACAGCTCTCTGCACAGCCTGCACTGATCTAAATGCCATACCCCAAGGCCCAGGGAAAGCGATCCATCATCCCCCCATCCCTCACCCTTACTGATTGCCTCCTCAGACCCGATAAATCTCAACTGCATAATGCAACTTAGATTTCTCTGCTGGTATGGATGTGTGCAAATGTGTTTCTGCTTGCTATTGTTTCCAGTGGTAATCTTTCCTCCTTCATCAGAGCCAGTATTCCCTCCAGACAATGTCATGTGGTAAGCATCTTTCACGTTCAACTGGTAGAGAGATGAGTTACTGTTTCAAGGAAAATGACGATGAACAAAACACTTCACCATAGATCCTTATTTAATCCTCGTGATAATTCAGTGAGGATGATACTGTCATTACCTTCATTCTATAGGCCAGCAAACAGATTCACCGAAGTTAAATTATCTTCCTGAGATTGCACCATGAGGAAAAGGTACGACAAACTTTGAACTAAGCATTCTGGGATTCTAAATCCTTGATAATTTCCTCAATGCTGTCAACTTCTTCCTTGTAGGTTACAGGATGGACCTATAATTATATTATGGAGTAACCATTATACAAGGGGCCGGTATCCTTATGACTGTTGTACTTTACAGGATGGAATCCAGTCTGTGAAAATTCAAATGTTTTAAAGCTCATAAGCTATAACTGCATCAACATTCTTAGAAAAAAGATGGATGTGAACTCAACTACCATAATTATTTGGAACATATAGTTTTATCTATATATGCAATGTATATATAATATAATTCAATAGATTGATTAGTAAAAACAATAATCTCCTCAGATTTTCTTATGTTTGAGAGAGAGAAAAGTATTTAACTGCCCCTGTTTCTCTCTCTCTCTCTCTCTCTCTCTCTCTCTCTCTCTCTCTCTGTCTCTCTCTGTCTCTCTCTCTCGTGAGTTTCTAAATATTTATTACTTTGTCAATTAGGTAAATCTCTGAAGTTAATGTTGTACTCTTGGAAACTATTAAACCAAAATGCTAAAGAAGATGTCTTTGTCTACTTCTGTTTTGAGGAATGTTAACATTGTCTATTGTCTTATTTTTCTTTCTGAAATTTAAATTCAAGGACTTCTGCTCTCTTGGCTTCCTTGCTTACTGGGCTCTATTATTTGACCCATACATATTTATGCTCTGCTTTGTGATGCTTATTTTTGTGGTGAAATCTCACAGACTGTTCTGCCTTAGCCTCAATTCCCAATCTTCTGAGTAGGTAAGATTATAGGTGTGAACCACTAATGCCTGTCTTAATGATATATTTTGGTCATAGAAGTTTTAAGTTTCAACAGTAGTTACTGTCATTAATTTTTCTTCAGGATTTTATTCTTGAGATATTCTTTCACAGAAGCATTGTACTCATAACCTAACATGGAATTGTTATCCCTTTGTAAAATTATTAATAACAATAAAAATTTCTTCAAAATGAAGCCATGTGGATATTCTATTCATTTTCATAAAGGTTTTAATGAGCTTTTTTATAAAATATTTTTAATTGTAAGATACTATACATAGGGGTTACAGTTACATGAGTAAGGTAATGAGTGCATTTCCTATGGAGCATTGTTACCTCCTCCTTTGTTTTTTCCCTCACCATCCTTTCCCTTCCCTTCCCTCCCTTTCCAACCTCCCCAACTCCTCCCTTTCCTCCCTCATGTTGTAAAGTTTGTTTTCAACATAGTGTCTTGTATGTCTCATTGTTACAATGGATCAACTTGTATCCTTGTTTCAACATTTTGTTATTTCCCTTCCCCTCCCCAAATTAGAAAACTGTATATACAAGATGCAGGACACCAGAATCAAATACAGTGACCACAGGGGTTATACCATGGGGGAAGAGCATACAAAAGAAACAAAAAAAAATCTCGTATTACATTAAAAACAACAAGAAACAACATCTTGTGTCCGTGTCTTAGAGTTCATTTCACTTAGCATCATCTTGTATGGTCATACGTACATAGCTATTGAGCTATTCTGCTCATCTGTTAAGATTATCCTAGACACATACTAGTTACTGCAGATAAGGAAAACCATGGGACCTATGTTTCTTTGGGTCTGGCTTGCTTCACTTAATATGAGCTTTGTATACTTAGTTCTTTATTGCACTTTGATTTTCTTTTATAAATACGGTGTGAGGTGGAGACCTAGCTTATTTCTTTTTCCATTTGGAAAACCTGTGTCCCAGCACTACTTCCTGAATAAATCCATCCCTGATCTTCAGTGCTGCTTCTGAATTCATCAAACTTGTATGTAGGCACGTGTTTCCTTCTAAATTCTGGGTGTGTGTGTGTGTGTGTGTGTGTGTGTGTGTGTGTGTGTGTGTGTACATGTGAACACTGAACTGTTAGGATTACAGGAAGAAGTCTTAGATTTTTGTTTTTTTGGGAAAATGTAGGATCACAAAAGAATCTTTTGTTGAACTTATAGATGTAATATAACCCTATCACAAAAAATTTGGAAACACAAGGAAGAAACACCTCACAATTTTAGCACAGTGGTATTATCATTATGCATACATTTATGAGCACATCTATGTTTATTTGCCATTAGAAAGTAACTTCCTTAAGAATAGATACTTTGACCTGTAAGCTGTGACTCTAGCCTATAATCATAGCTGCTTGGGAGGCAGAGATCAGGGGATTATGGGTTGAGACAACGTTGGTATAAAATTTGGAGAGGCTTCACCTTAACCAGTGGCTGAACACCTATGCCTATGATTCGTCAAAGACCCAGGGTATTACAATGGCTGGATATGGTGGCATGCACCTTTCATTCCCCAGCAACATAGGGAAGCACAAATAGGAAGATCACAGCCCATGTCAACCCTAACATGAAAACAAGACGCTACTTTAAAAATAATACAAAAGAGGCTGGAGGCATAGGACAGGTGACAGAGCACCTGCCTAGCAAGCATGCACTCTGAGAGTAAGGATGAAAAATGTTAGAAAATGTAAAATTATTTAAATATCTTCTCACACCACCAAACATTTGCTGGGTATATTATATGCTGTAGTAAAGGTTAATTTATAAGGTTGGCACATCCCTGAACAAGTCTTTTTTTTTTTTTTGTCGGTCGTGGGGCTTGAACTCTGGGCCTGGGTGCTGTCCCTCAGCTCTTCAGCTCAAGGCGAGTGCTCTACCACTTGAGCTACAGCGCCACTTCTGGTTTTCTGGTGGTTTATTGGAGAAAGGAGTCTCACGGTCTCTCCTGCCCAGGCTGGCTTTGAACCGCGATCCTCAGATCTCAGCCTCCTGAGTAGCTAGGATTACAGGCGTGAGCCACCAGCGCCCGGCTGAACAAGTCTTAATAATTACTCTTTCTGCTTTTATTAAATAAAGTGGAAATGATTAGTGGCTTAACTGATGAAAACTTCTGAACATCTAGTAGTGTGTACAAGTATGACTGAGAAAGGAGAAATGTATTTACCAATACTCTTGAGAAAACAAACTTGCAAAACCCATTGTATATTTATGCATCTATGTTAAAATGTGCAGACATGGTAATCAAGGAACCCCTTTGTACTGTGGCGCCTTTTTCTAACTCTAATCCTACCAGGATGTCAGCTGACTTGACATTGACATCCAGTAACTCAGCTCCAATTTCTGCATACAAGAAGTGATAGGTTTTTTTCCCCAAAAGCGGACCCTTTAGGAAACTTTACAAAAATCATAGAATAATTTTTACATACTTCCAAATAATAAGATGGCATGTCACATGTATTGACATATCAACATATCATAGCAACAGAATTTAACCTCTTTAATTCTGCTTTATGAATAGAATCATCTTCTAGCTGAAGAAGATTGCTTTTTTTTTTAAAAGCTATAACCTGGGAGTACTTACACTTAAGTCTCACGTATACATAATACAATTATAAGCATAGCCAGATACAGATAGAAAAACATAACTTGTATGTATCTAGTTATCTATTCTACTTCTCAGAGTTTCCCAGGAGGACAGTTTGCCTCTTTCAGAAATAAATTAATCAGATTTGGAGCTTTAGTTGTAAAACAAGTTGTATAGCCAGCTGCATAGTAATATATAGATAGATGTAATGTAGGCATGGAGGTGACCAGCATACACAGCCCATCCGGATGTAAAAGGCGATATAGATGATTAGCATATAGATATAAGCATGCATAGACATAGATACAAGTAGAGACCATAAAGATGACTCTTTCCTATTGTAACACATACGTGTTTGAGGTTCCTTAACTAATTATTGCTACAATTTTTATTTGCCTTTCCAAAAGTAGATTTAGGCTAGTGTATAAATGAACTCAAAGATCAGAGGTCTTCCCTCACCTGCTAACCTGAATTACACATTTATAAGATAACTAGTTTTGAGACTATTGTCTTCCCCCAACTTGGAGTGTCTTTTTCCTAAGGTGCCTCCCCATGAAGGGAGGTTCCTGAGCACTCTGGCCAGGAGAGCAAATCACCTTCACAACCAGCATCGTCTAATGTTCTACTCTGCTTTATTCTTTTATATTTGTCATTCCTGACTTATTCCTTCCTACTCCTTTCCCTCCTTTTTCCACCTCCCCACTTTCCTTCCTGTCACACGAACAATTCAATTTAACTTATTAGATAATACTAAGTGCTAAATATCAAAGTTTTATTGTTTTCCACAGACATACAAAATCACTTTGGGGTAGGGGGCGGTGGTTGGTCCTAGGGCTTGAACTCAGGGCCTGGGAGCTATCCCTGAGCTTTTTTTTGCTCAAGGCTAGCATTCTACCACTCAAACCACAGCTCCACTTCTGCTTTTCTGGTGGTTAATTAGAGCTATCAAATCATAATCCTCAGATCTCAGCCTCCTGAGTAGCTAAGATTACAGGTGTGAGCCATGTCACCTAGCAGAGTTTGTTTTGTTTGTTCTTGGTACTGGGGATTGAACCCAAAATGTTGCACTTGCTAGGCAAGTGCTTTGCCACTGTGCTACATCCCAGGCCTCAAAAACCACATTTTAAAAAACTCCACCTATATTCTTGGCACTATAATGGCAATAGTAGGAAGTATCACTTGGCAGAGTTACATGTGTGAAATGGAACTGTCACAGTGTTTCTTTAACTGAGCTTCATTTCTTTTTTCAGCCCTCATTCTGCTGGGCTAGGTAGTGGGAATTTGATCTTAATTTATTTGGAGTACTGTGTTCCTTTCACGGAGGTGAGGCTGTAAGTGCATTCATTTCTCAGGATTAACATACATGAATGGGAAGGCCAGATTTCTGTTGTGGTCAGGTCTCTATGCCAGCAGCTGATATAGCCAACATCCTAATTCCTGTATGCTCTCACATCTTTAGCCTACAAGGGTTCCTAGAGGTGTGGCTCTGTTAGTGAATTCCTGACAATCCTGAGGGCCAGTCTAAGATAAAACAAGGGAAACTGCTTCTTCATCTCTTCTGGATACATGAAATCATTCTTTTCGGTGTAGAGAAATAGCTATAGGAAGGACCTAAGGAAATGTTTAAAAAAAAAAACAAGTAGTAGAAAAGTATTGCAGCTAGTCTTAGAGGTGATCAGGAAAGATGAAAAACAATGGCACCATGAGAACCAAAGAAAGGATTCCTTTCACAAAAGACAGAGTGGCCGAACACTGCAACAAACCAGCCGTGGGAGTATAAGAAGAGGGTTTAGAATCACATTTACAGGATGTCCAAACACCAAAACTTCATAGTTGTTTTTGTTTGTTTACGAGTGAAAAAGAGGTCGGCTATCATACAATACAACATAGGCAAAACAACTTAAATATTCATATGATTTTTAATATTTGAAATGTTAGGTAGGTTCCCTGTAGAAACCTAATGAGTGAAAGCTGGCCAAGTATCACCTCTTTACTTTTCAGCTGTAAGATCATGACAATATTTACTGGGTCTGTTTCCTTAGCTCCTAATTTAACTAACTTGGCACACTTCAAAAATATTTCACATTTCATCCTTAGATATGTGCTGTTTCTTCAATGGCAATGACCTTTTGTTATGGTCAGTTTCTCATTTGCTTTCTGCCTACTCTCCCAAGTAAAAGGTTTCCTAGAGGCAAGTCACAGAACAGCTGCTTGGAACATGCATAGGCCAGTTTACATTAGGCTGTTTTTTCTCGAGAAAGTCATAGTTTAAACAAATGGTTGTGTCTATTTTAATCATTTTTGCCCTCTTTTGAAGTGTTTTTTAAAACATAAGTTTTTTTTAGAATAGAGTTTTGCATTATAAATTAGTCTGCTCTGTCATGTCCCTTTTAAACACAGCTGTTACTACAATGTAAACAGAGTTTTAAAAATGTAGATAAACAGTTACAAGAGGAAGAGTTTCAAGTGTTCTTAACACATGGTCAGTTTTTGCTTACTTGAATACTGTGGTTTGAAAGTTGAATTCAAAATACACTTTTGATTTCAAAGATGCCAGGCTATTCAATACAGCTGTTTGGGATGTCCAAAAAATGTATTTTAATTTCATAGTCAGCACCATTTTGACAATCTTGCATTTTTGGAAATCATATCAGTGGTAATTCTAAAAGGAATATGGAAATTCTATAATGCTACACTACACAATACCCCTTTGAGACATAAATGTTGAATGGTAAAATTATCTGGTGGGGCAGAGCTAAATTATGAAAGGGTTTTTCATGGTCAGTCCAACAATGTGAAATACATAGCAAATTTCACTGCCTTGAAAGGAGCTACTGTTTTAATCCTGGGAAGAGAAAATAAGAGTACTAATTATTTGGTGGGAGATCTGGTACACATACACACACACACACACACACACACACACACACACACTATATATATGTATATATACATATATGTGTATATGTATATATATGTAGTCCTAAGAACCTATTCCTAAGCCTATACCTTTAAAAGTTAAAAATTTGGCATTATTTGGACAGAAGGCTTTTGCATAATTGAAGTTATTATTTTAATAAAATTCAAAGAAATTAACCTGGATACAGCAGGAATGGCATGTTTCTTGACATCAAATCAAATACTAGTTCTAAGTATGTAAGAAACATAGTATTTGGGACTAAGAAAGTATTGGAATCAGAGCATTTTATAAATTGGGAGGGAAAAGACAAAGAGTTTTTAATATGACAATGTGTTTGAAATCAAACGTGTAAATCTAACAAAATAGTCTAATTATGAAAGATATTTAAATCATCCATTTAAATGATCATTTAGAATGCCTTAATTCATTGTTTCTCTATAATAATGTAATCACTTGATTATCAATCCTTATTTGATTCGTAAGTTTGGATCACATAATTTTAGAGGATTATCTGGCAAGCATGCTTCTAGGCAGTGTTGTGTAAAGCAAGACTGAAAATAAAAAAAATTCAGCCTAAAATATAGCTTAGTTAGAAAATACCACTGATTTAAATGTCCAAGGAAAACATACAGCATTGCTACCCATATTGTTCCCAAACCACCATGTCTGAGTTATGGATCTTGGGGAGGAAACCATGTTACTAAACCTAATTACTCTCTGTTTGGCTTGGAAAAATAGTTAACTGATTATTTTGTTATATCACACAACCCAACATGACCTCATTTTCAATAAAAACATATGATTTGATCCAAAGCCTTCTGCAATACTCCAGAATTAGACACCTTATCCATCAGGCTGCAAAGGAAACCTTGGTAAATAGTAAAACAATAATTTTCATGTGTTAGGTTATACACCAGAGGGAGTCCCATGAATATAATACAAACATACTGAAATTGCCAAAGAAAAGTCAATTAAAAATTATATGCACTCGAAGAGTTACAAAGCTCAAAACATGTTGTATAATTCCTGTCAAATAGCCATTAGGTACAGATATTTGTGGAAATGAGGCTTTATTTATTAGTTTTCATATCTAAGAGCTTGTAAGAAATTTCCTAAGTAAAATTTGAAACTAATATAAAAATTACCCAAACATTCTGATGAAGAATCAGAATGTTCTAAACATGTTTGCATGTATGAATGTGCATGCCGTGCACTGACAAGCAATGCCTTATTTGGAATTTTAAATATTTTTTTCTAAAATTTAATCAGGTACTGATCCTTTAATGTTTTTAACACTAATATGCATAAATCTTATTTCAAGCTTAATTGATCTGACTCCCTTAAATGAGAGAATCTGGATTCCTTCCAAAAATTCACCTCTTATATTTCTTCAGTAATATGTCTGTCTCATACCTCCTGAAGTCATAGTAGTGAAGTCTATAAATGAAACCTAGATGATTTGCTTCTGTTTCTGTTGGTTTTTTTCCCATTCACTTTTCTTTCTGTTTCAGCTTTATACTATATACACTTTACAAGGAGAATCTTGCCAAATATAAGGTGCAGTAACTCTAGTTGTCAGTGACTATGATCAAGAGAGCCTTAATAATACTTGAAAATTTAAGATCAAGGAAAGCTGTAAATAACTTCATAGGTACTTGATGTGCTTATTTACATTTTTTAAGAAAAAAATTCCACTGGGTTTCATTTTCCTATTACTTCAGTCCATTGATATAAGTAGTATGAAACATGTTGCCAGATTATGTTATTAACCCAGTAAAAAAGAAGCCACCTAGCCTATAATTCATTACCATACTAATGAAGGGAAAAAATGTAGATGAAGGTGTTAAATTGATGTTGAGATGATCAAATCTGGCTGATAGCTCCCTATTCTTTTTGAGGAGAAAATGTATTGGAGACCTTTTCTGTTGATATCAAATTTCTTTTCTTCTTGATGATACAGGGGTTTGAACTCAGGGTCTGGTGCTTGCTTGACTTGCTTGCTTGGTCTGCCACATAAGCCATGCTCCAGAGCAGCTTTTTGCTGGTTAGTTTGGAGATAGAGTCTTTCATGGACTTTTCTGCTTAGTCTTTCTTTGAACTGCCATCCTCTCTATCACAACCTCCTGAGTAGCTAGGATTACAAGTTTGAGCCCCCAGTGCATGGCCTCTTTTAAACATTCTTAATGTGACACTGCCAGGAGTTGTCTGGTCATCAAATGCTGAAAGTAAAGGTGTGAGATGGTGAGTACAGTGGGAATTTAATGAAAGTTTCACTCTTTGGTATATAAACATAACACTGCCTCCTGCATACATAATCATTTTCTATCAGTTGTTAATTCCCATAGCTACAAAGAAAGCACTTGATGACTCAAATTAAGTGCAGCTTAGTAAGTTCAATGGACTGCTCTCTACCTCATCCTTTCCAGAAATCATAATAAGATTGCCTTTGACCAGGTCTCTGTCTACATGCCCTGAGGCTCTTCCTTCTTCATTTACTCCAGTTAGCAACCTCTAGTAGATTTGTCTGAGGTGACTTTTCTATTCCTTAATTGTTACTTTCCACCTGTTTGTTGGTTGGCTGGTTTTGTTACTTGGAGATGGTCAGATGGCCCTGTGTCCTTGAAGGGAAACACTGAGCTTCCACCTTGGGACTTGATGGCATTGAAGAAATTCCATATTAGTGGTGACAGTCTAATCAAATGATGAAATCACTCACGCTCTCACCATAGAAGATGTAAATGCCCCTTGTGTACAATCTGCGCCTGGAGTACTTGTCCCACGGCCCACACAATTTCCACTGGGCTGCCAGATCATCCAAATGATACTTTGCCTTTACTATCAGCCTTTGGTTTAAGTGGCAGAAAATGCATTGAATTTCATTTTTCTTAAACAAAGAGAGAAAGGTATTGTTTCGGGTAATTTAAAAGCTTAGGAGTGGGTCTGGCCTTCAGATATGACTTAATTGGGAGTTTTACCTGACATTTTTGATTTTTTTAGTTTGCCTTTTTCTCTGCTAATTTCAGGCTCCACTGACATGAATCACAATTTCCTTAGAGATGATGAAAGGTGAAACTCAAAGGCAAGTTTTGGCCCTGTTTCCAAGTATAGGGGTGGTGGCTAGGCAGTATTATCTTCCCTTCAGGTACAACTATCCCAATCAGTTTTCAAAGTTAGGAGAATCTCCACAAATAAATGAGGTGGGGCCAGGTGCTGGTGGCTCACGCCTGTAATCCTAGCTACTCAGGAGGCTGAGATCTGAGGATCGCGGTTCAAAACCAGCCCTGGCAGAAGAGACCGTGAAACTCCTATCTCCAATAAACTACCAGAAAATCGGAAGTGGTGCTGTAGCTCAAGTGGTAGAGCGCTCGCTTTGAGCTGAAGAGCTGAGGGACAGCGCCCAGGCCCAGAGTTCAAGCCCCACGACTGACAAAAAAATAAAAAAATAAATGAGGTGGGATTTTTTTTCTTATCCTATTGCTCAAAATCTTTAATGGATTCTTAAGGCCCTTGGGTACAAACTTTGTGTTTTCATGTACAGTTTTTCCTTTCTCATTAGCACTAGTTACCCAACATACACTTCTCTTTTCCAGCCAAGTATCTTTATTCATGCACCTTCCTTCTATTTCTCATGGTGTCAATCTCTGGAGAGTTTGTGGTATAAGACTTAAAATTAGGGGCTGGTAATGTGGCTTAGTGGTAAAGTGCTTGCCTTGCATGCATGAAGCCCTGGGTTCGATTCCTCAGCACCATATAAGCAGAAAAAAAGCCGCAAGTGGCACTGTGGCTCAAGTGGTAGAGCATTAGCCTTGAGCTGAAGAACTCAGGGATAGCACCCAGGCCCAGAGTTCAGGCCCCACAACCAACCAAAATAAATAAATAAATAAAATTAATGCATGAGAATCTTTTGCAGTCTTGATATTGGGTAAAAGTAGGAGGCCCTCAGTTGACCAAATTGCAAGTTCCCCTCTCAGCTCTGTACTAGAAATAAGATCTTGAGCCAAAAAAATCCCCCCTCCTCATCTAGAGGGTCAGGTGTAGTTCTGTTTGTTCAAGTGTCATGCTCTTTTCTATCCTCTTTAAGCCTAGAGTATAATAAAAAAATAAGTGAGCCAAAACTCCTGGGAGTCCATAAGTCCATATACCTTGAACCCCAGAGGAGTCTCTTAATCTTTCAGAACCTCAGTTTCTTTATTAGTAGATGAACCAATAGGATTAGGTAAAGATATGTTTCTTTTATTTTCAATATTCTGGAAAACTAGCTTTATTTCCAATGTTCTAGAAAAACTAGCTTTTGGAAAAATAACCTGTCTTCAGTGAGCTATCTGTATTCACGAACATACTTCATTGGGTTCCCATTGTACTGGCTATTGGGAATTCAGATGTGAACTGGAGATTCAGAGTTTGTACACATTGATTAGTGTTTTGTGCATAGAGAGAAGAGTTCTACAAACAACAAATAAGTTGGTGAGAAAGAACATCAACAAAGGAGACCAGTTTAAATAACATGGCCAGAGAAGACTCTAAAGAAGGAAACATAATGAAAACTAAAGGTAAGAATAGATCCGCCATGTAGGCATGAGAAAAGTATGTTCTAGGCAGGGAGAATATAAAATATTTAAGCATGGTGTGAGGATATAGGTTTGGTACCTATAGATACAGGTATATCTATAGGATATAGGTAGGATACCAAGGGGTAGGAAGAATGATAGAAAAGAGACTGAAGAAGGAAGGAAACCAACATTATGCAGGACTTCATGAGTCAAAGAAAATCATTTGAAGCTTGTTCTAAAAGATCCAAGTTATAAGAGAATTCTCTGGAAGCCCTAAGGGGTCTAGATTGTCATGGGAGAGTAAAGAAAGCAAGTTATAGCAGAAGTCTGAAGGAAGCTGTGGCTTGACTACCAAGGCATTAGTCAATGATATGGAGAATTAAGATGATTGGATACAATTTCAGAACTAGTAGCCAAAGGACTCAGAGGTATGGGGTTGAGGAAAAGAGAGGAATCTAAGATGATCCTTAAATATTATCCCTGTAGGTGAAGATAGCATCATTTATGGAGATAAAGGAAATCAAGGAGAAAAAGATAGGTGTATGGTGATGGTAGAAGTAAAGAGTCACTTTGCTCATATTAAAAAAAATTGACATCCTTAGATATCCAAGTACAGTGGAAAATGTAGCACAAGGAATGGAATATAAATATAAAGAGACCAACATTTGAGAATCAGTAGTGTTAAGGTAGTATTCAAAAATAAATATAAGGAATTCAAAATATGTATAATTCCTTACTAAACAAAGTAGAGAGCTCTCCAGTATTAAAGACCAAGGAACAAGATTCTAGCTAAGGAGACTGAGACGTGACCAGTGAGGAAGAGAAACAATCCAAGTGTGGTAAGCTTGATGCTGAAGTGTGGAGTGTGTTTCATAAAGGAGAAAGTGGCCAACTGGGTTTAGTGTTTCTGAATGTCAGAGAGAAGTGGAAGGAAGCTATTGGTGATGGTGACCAGAGGTGGGCACAGAAGTCAGAATGTTTATACATTCAAATATTAGGTGATACAAGTTCTGGCAGTGGGCTTGGAGAAGTTTTTGAAGAGTAATCTTCTGAAGTGACTGTTGTCAAGGAACATTAACATACCTCTAAAGGAATAAATAATTCAGGGGTGATGCCAATACTAGCACAGAAATAACTCTGAGGAAGGATAGGGCATGGTGCCTGAGCACAGTGGAAAAGATTTCTCACCTTTTTTGGTTTGTTTGTTTTTTTAGATATAGAGGTGAATCTTCTAGCCTAAGAGACGGAGTATGCAAAAGGGAGGAGACAAGTACATACATGTAGTCATTCAGAACACTAAGATCTAAGTCAGGGGGGTGAACATACAGGAAAAGTTTGAGGCCACAAGAGGAAAACATTAAATACTGAAGAGTGAGAAGAGCAAGTTCCACAGGAAATAAGTTAAAGAATAAGTTAGGGGATATGTCAAGGAATAAGTTTTTTTTTTTTTTTGTGCTGCAGTGGTAACAGATCTTTGGAATTTAAAAAATCATCATTTGAAACTGGGTCCTGTTGGTGGGATTTATCAAGCAGCATGCTGAAGGGGCTCTATACACAGACATGGAAATGATATGAACTGAGGTTTACAGTGTAGTTTGGTCTTATTCACGTTTCCCTTTTTCTGGCCTCCTCCTCCTCCTCCTCCTCCTCCTCCTCCTCCTCCTCCTCCTCCTCCTCCTCCCCCTCCTCCTCCTCCCCCTCCCCCTCCTCCCCCTCCCCCTCCCCCCTCCCCCTCCTCCTCCTCCCCCTCCTCCTCCTCCCCCTCCTCCTCCTCCTCCTCCTCCTCCTCCCCGCCCCCCCTCCCCCTCCCTTTCAGATGTAGTGGGATTTGACTTCAGGGACTCTTGTTTGCTAAATGGGCACTTGAGCTAGGCTCTCCAGCCCTTTTGGCTTCAAGTTTTTTTTGTTGTTGTTCTTTTTTGTTTTTGTTTTTAAGTTTTCAGATAGGATCTTGTGCCTTTCCCCAAGCTGACCTCAGACTGAAATCCTTCTATGTATAGTCTTTGGTGTTGTTGGAACCACAGGTACAAGCACTACCAGGCCTGCCTTGTTTCTTGAGATGGAGGCTTCCCTAACTTTTTGCCTGAACTGGCCTTAATTTTCAATCTTCCTGATCTCTGCTTTTCAAGTAGTTGGGATTATAGGTGTGAGCCACATTGGTTTGCTTTTGTTTTGCTTTAAATTGGAGAATATGATGAAAGGCAAGAAAGAAGGAGGCACAGGGAGTTTGGTGATGCACAAAGGAATCTAAGTGGAGAAAAGGGGAGGTGAAGAGAGGAGAGGTCATGAACCCTGCAATGGTGGGATAAGGGACCAGTGAAAAGGAGGTGGAGCCATGGAGACAGAAAATCCTTGCCGTGGGGGCCATCATAAAAAGTGAACTGCAAGGTAGAAAGGGGGACTAAGAGAATGGGGCTTTTGAGGTCCAGGCTTCAGAAGCAGTATGCTGCATTATGGATCTCTGTTGGAGGATGGAGTGGAGTACAAGAACATTAAGAAAATTACTGCTAAGAGAAAGAAAAGTGGATCATTCCCTCTTTTTTCATTACATCACACACTTCTGTTGCCTGAGTTTGGATCAAATATATCAATCAATCAATCCATCCATCTATCTATCTATCTATCTAGTGATACATTTTTGCTGCCAATAATGAAAAACTCAGCCAAGAGAAGCTTAAAAAAACAGATGAATATATATAGACATATATGTATGTATGTATCTATCTATCTATCCATGAGACAGACAGACAGACAGACAGATAGATAGATAGATAGGTAGACAGATAGATAGATAGATAGATAGATAGATAGATAGATAGATAGATAGATAGATAGATAGATAGATAGATAGATAGATAGATTAAGCAGAAGTATGGAAACTAGTAACTACTGGCTTTGGTTTGAGCCCAAAGCTGGATTCTTTTGCTTGTCCTCTTGGTCACATGGTGGCTGCTAAGTTTTCATATACTTCTGCACTAGGTCTCTGCTGAGGCAGAGTAGAATTGATTTAAACTCTAGGAAGAAAATTGGGAGAAAAGAAGAAAACTGGCAGCCACCAGGGCCTATAACTTTAAGTTTTCATGGGATACCTGAGCCATCCCCAGTTAAATAAGGATGTCTCTCTCTGGAACTGTTGAATAAGTACAAAAGAGTATGAAATCATTGATTATGTGTTCAGTCTTCATCAGATATATATTATTTCTCTTTTCCCTGCAATTTCCCCTTCCCAAAAGATTTATGTATAAGTAACAAAACTGGATTCATCAAAAAACCAGTAACTCGCCAATCTCTGGGCAAAGAGGCTGCTGGATGCTTATGATTGAGATTTTTAGATATCAATGTAGAACTATGGACAATCAAAGAAATGTGTTTCACCTCACAGGATTTCCTGGCCATTTTGAAGCCCCACTTTAGGCAACCTCTTTCTACCACCCATAAATCCTGAAGAATATCAGGTTTCATATTATTGGAAGCAGATGAGATGCTTTCAAAAGTTGCCACCCCCACGGGAGTGACTTCGGGTTTCAGTGCACAGGGCATCTGTGGAATTCTAAAATGGACAAGTAGGCTAACAAATGAAAAGTAATTTAACTACCACATATAGAACAGTAACCACACAACTTCAGAGGAGCTATTTTGGTTATTTTCAGTTCTAACCTTGCTTATCTAAATAAGGAAACATAGTTGCTGGATACACTATTTAATCTTTGACATTGGTTGTTTTAGAAGTACCCGACTTTATTAAATCACATAGAAATATTTTAAATCATATTTCTTATTATTTCTACTGTTTTATGACTTGATGGCAATTAATTATGAGCTTTTATTATTGCTGAATTTAACAATCTAAAGCATATGCCTTCAGTTAAAAAGTTGGCATCTTCTGTTAGTAGTTGCTACTTAGAAAATCTATCATGTACAGAATTATTTTAAAATGCATAGATGATCTTGAACATTGAACCTATGGGGAAGGTTTGAAGGGAAGAAATTTTGATTGAATGTTGTTTTTAAATAACTTTTAATTTCCAGTTTTGCTTTTGTGGCTCTGCATTTGAATGCTTGGTGCTATTCTAACTACTCACCTTGTTATTGTCATTTTGGAAAATGCCTTTAATGTCAGTTTTCTTTCTCACTTAACAATGTCCCTACTTTCTATTCCAGGAAACACAAAAAAGAAGAAAATAAACAAGGAAAGCTAGAAAACACTTGGACAAATTATAAATGCATTACTTTTGACTTTAATATTGACCAATGATACTGTCCTGTTTGCTCATATATAAAGACATAAGCTTATATGGAAACTGGTGGCTCGTACCTGTAGTTCTAACTACTTAGGAGGCTGAGATCTAAGGATCACAGTTCAAAGCCAGACCTGGAAGAAAAGACCATGAGACACTTATTTCCAATTAATCAACAAAATGCTAGAACTGGAGGTGTGACTCAAGTGATAGAGTTCCAGCCTTGTGTGAAAAAAGCAAATGAGACTGAGTCCCTGAGATCACGCCTCAGTATGGGCACAAAATAAATAAATGAATAACTAAAGACATACGCTTCTCTGATTTATGGTGTCCTTGATTCACTTACACTATTATCTCAAAGAACCAGAGATCAGTGTATGATCAGTATTGTCATTGTCCTAATAATGACAACATATCTGAAATTGCCTGGACAATATGTTCCTGATTTCACTTTTAACTTTCCTTTTCACCTAAGGTGGCAATAGACAATTTTCATGATGACTGAAAGGAATCAAATACTCTCTCCTCACAGCTTTATTTTCTTTAATTTATTTATTTTTACCAAAAAGCACTTCATGGCTCTGGATGTTATTGAAAAGGAACTGAGGTTTCAGGCTCAGAAGAGATGAGGATTGTGGCTCAGACAAGACAGAATGTGCTAATATAAAAATAAAATTTACTGAGCACCTCAGGTTAAATGCAGTGTTGAAAACTATTGGCCCTAAAGAAGACAAACTCCTTTTGTATTTTTATAGCTCATTACCTATTGAACACTTTCCCAAGGATTAGATTAAGAAGGTGCAGGAAGGAAGAGAAAAGATTAGGATCTAATGAAACAAAGAGTTTTTCATGTTGCTTTTCTTTTCCTTTGACTAAATGAATTGCAAAGGTTACCACTCTTAGTAGATCAACAGCCACACTTGGAAAGCACCAATCAGTTTGGACAGGATACAGGTGTCTTTAACCAATACTAGACTACTAGAACAGTTATCACCCCAGAAGACTAACAGTTCTGGCTTTGTTGGCAAACGGTTAGAACTACTACCAGGTGTTTAGTGCTGTCTTTTGAGTCAAGCAGTGCAAAACCTAGCAGACTCAAGAAAATGTTAATAGCTCTCTTCCCACGCTTGGTTGGCATGCCATGTTGGGAAACAAAAGACTCGTAGTATTCTCGTTCATATTCATTAATTCAGCAATGGTCAAATCATTTAAAGTGGATTAAAACATGATTGCATTAGGCTTTTAGAAATGACTTCATATTCCATGTGTCTGCATAATCTAGGTCTAGCTGATTTCCTGCTGGACATTCACATGGTTCCAGGCATCTAGAACTTAGCATGTCTGAAATTCACTCCGAAACACATGTCTCATGCTGTATTTCTGATTCAGTGAATAGAACATCTTCACTTCAGATAATCAACCCTAAAAAGGGATATCTCCCTCTCTTTCAACTTCTTTTTATTTTTTTAATTAGTCGTGGGGCCTGAACTCTGGGCTTGGGGGCTGTCCCTCAGCTCTTCAGCTCAAGGCTAGTGCTCTACCTCTTGAGCCACAGGGCCACTTCTGTTTTTTTCTGCTTATGTGGTGGTGAGGAATCAAACCCAGGGCCTCATGCATGCAAGGCAAACACTCTACCACTGAGCCACCTTCCCAGCCCCCTCTTGCATTTCTTGCATTTCTGGATTCCAGATGAGTAACACATTGCTATGGTTATTTGTTGTTTGGGGTTTTTTATTTGTTTTTTTGTCAGTCATGGGGCCTGAACTCTGGGCCTAGGCACTGTCCCTTGGCACTTCAGCTCAAGGCTAGTGTTCTACCTCTTGAGCCACAGGGCCACTTCTGGTTTTTTCTGCTTATGTGGTGGTGAGGAATCAAACCGGGCCTCATGCATGCAAGGTAAGCACTCTACCACTGAGCCACCTTCCAAGCCCTCTTTCAACTTCTTATGCTATCGATACATCCATTCCTTCAGGGAACATTCTCTGAAGTGGTACTGTTCTAGCCACCTGGGCTGTATAAAACACATAAACTCTCTACCTTTGTAGAGCTAGCATTCTAGTTAGGAAAAATAATAAACACAGCAAAAAAAAGGTAAACAAGTGGTAGGATTGATGGAGAGAGTAGAATTAGGAGGCTGGGAATATTAAATTGTTATTTTTAATAGCTGGTAACTTTGAGAAAAGACTTGAATATGATGAAGAACGATACAAGTGCATGTCTTCGGAAGAAACATTACAGGGAGAGGACATGATGGCACTAAAGACTACAAACAGTGTCTAAGGAATCGTCAAGAAAGCAGATGGTTGGAACTGTGAGCAGATGGTAAAGCAAGAGAAGAATCAGGGATGGATCATACAGGATCTCCTCATAGACCGCCATAGGAACGCTGGCTTGTATTCTGAGTCAAGTGAGAAGTCATTGAAGAGTTTTCAGTAAAGAACAGAATAATTGTATACACATTTTAGGTGGATCATTAAAACACTAGTGAAAAAAAATCTATGAATCTTTTATGTGATTCTGGAGAAGGACGAAGAGAAACAGGCAAAGGAGGAAGAAATACAAAAGGCAAAAGGACAAAGAAAGAAGACAACTATTTGCTAAAATGTCTGCTAAAATTACAAGGACCATTTTTTTTTGTCAGTCGTGGGCATAGGGCTTGAACTCTTCAGCTCAAGGCTAGCACTCTACCACTTGAGCCATAGCACTACTTCTGGTTTTCTAGTGGTTAATTGGAGATAAGAGTCTCACAGACTTTCCTGCCCAGCTGGCTTTGAACCATGATTCTCGATCTCAGACTCCTGAGTAGCTAGGATTACAGGCATGAGCCACCAGCTCCTGGCAGGAGAGTAGGACTATTTTTAAATCAATATTAGTATAATAATCTAGGAAGAATTATTAATAGATGGTAAAAACATCTGATAAAAGGTTGGAGATACATTTGGTAAAAGATTGATGAAGATATGGTACTGGAAATGCACTTAAGTGTCTTTCTGAAGAGTTCTTACTAATTAAAAAGAGGAATTGAGCAGGAGCTAGTTAGTAAGTGACACTAGCTACTCAGAGTCTGCAAGTGGAAGGATCACAGATCAAGGCCAACCCAGACCATCCAAAAGCCAGGTTGAGAGTATGGAAGCACAGGCCCTGAGTTCAAACTCCAGTATGAAAAAATGCATAGATACATAGGCAGACAAACAATAGATAGAATTTTGCCCCCATCATGGAAAACTCTAGTGGGTTGATCTATTAGCCAAGTTATCAAACAGCATTATGGAATTAGGACAACTTGCTATCACGAGTCTCTAAATATAATCAGTGGGCAATATGAAGATAGGGCCATGTCTTTTTTTTTTTTTTTTTTTTCTTTTTTTGTCAGTCGTGGGGCTTGAACTCTGGGCCTGGGTGCTCAGTGGGCAATATGAAGTACGCCATGCAATCTATGAGGAAACCAACAAATGAATAATGTACACCCACTATATGAAAAAGCAGTTGTCATTTTAAGAAGCAAATGATGGCATGTAAAAGAGGTTTCAGAGAAAGTCTCATAGCAAATACTGAATATCTTTTCTAGACCTGCAAATTGATATGCTGTATAGGTTGTTTGATATTTTAGTCTAGATTACAGAGAAATACATATTGAAGACGTAAGTTTGAATATCACCACTATCAAGGAGTGCATATATCCACAGAAGAGAAGAAAAACAGGAAATGGGCAGAAGAGATGGAAGGGTGTTCTGGTTCCAATATTAAGAATCCCCAAGCCAAATGGTTGGACCAGAGTCCAGAAGTAATCACCAGGTTCTGTCTAGTCTACCCTCATTCCTATCAATCTACCTTTCACTCAAGGTTTCCATCATTTCCCCCTGGGTGATGATGGCATCACTTACCTGTCTACCTGTCTACATCTTACTTCATCTTCTTCTAGTCTCTCACACTTCGACAAATCATCTCACATCAGTCCTCTGCTAAAACCCTTCAGGGCTCCCCTTAGCCATTAGGATTAAGGCGGGACTTAATACTTGGCAGTCTTTCCAGCCTAGCTCTCCAGGCTCAGCTCATATACATTCTCTATGAATCCTCAAACTGAGTTTCAGCTATGCCAAACTTACTAAACAAGTAGCAGGTCCATATCAATAACTTGTTTGTTAAAACGAATGAAGAGTCACTTTCAAGAACACTGAAAAGTTATCTTCATGTCTTTAACCTGGGGGGAGGGAACCCAAATGTTTATTGTATATTGACTTATACTACAAGGAGGCATTGTAAGTCTTTTAGAATAAGAGTTAAAAACTGCTCTAGACTCATTTAATTATAGTTCTACAGAAGGCTGGAAAGAGGCGGACTCAGGGGTTGGGGAGGGGGAAGTCCATTTCAAAACACTGATTACAGGTTTCCGGTGTTTTTCTCATCATATTAGAAATTGGAGCAGCTGGGTGCCATATTACTGCATTTTAAAAGCCACATTTTGGTGACCCATCATGAAAGCGTGTATGAGTCAGGTGATGATCAGTTCATCAGTCATAGGAAACACGGAGCACTGAAAAGTTAATACAAAACCCCAAACCCACAAAAACTAACCACAGTTTCCTATCACAGGGATGTGACTCATATCCCACAGGGGTACACATACCTTATTGCAGTCGCAAGAGAAAATGTTTCTCAAACAAGGCCCCCCCCCAATATCATCTGCTCAGAACAGTAATTTGGTGAAAATCTTTTGAAACTTACAAAGTAATTTATTTCTTTGTGGTTGACCCATATTGCTATGGTTGGTTCTTACCACAATGAATCTTAATTTAAGGAACAAAATGATGGCAATTAATCCTTTAACTATATTCAGCTGAATCCAGAATCAAATTGACGATGGATGGAAAGAAAAGGCCCTTGGTTGACCTAGACTCTGGACCTCCCAGAAACTGCTCCCACACTGTAGGGATGCTCTACAAGTCCCTTGGAGAAGAGATCCCTAGTGTGTCTATCTCTGATCCAAGTGGATTCCTATAAATGCACTGCTCTTCTCAGTTGTGTATACTGAGGAATGGAAAAGAGGGGAAATCATCACAAAATCCTTGTTTATGTGGATCACAATTTATAGCAAAAAAAAAAAATCTTGAATACATCCTTGAAGTTACAATGCATTTGCGGGGATTTTGTTCATAAATAAAGAACAAGAGGAATAAATAAGGATCTCATGTAGACTTTATGTATTTGCTCAATTATTCATTAACAGTTTATTATACATATGTTATGGGCCAAGAGTCTAATAATAGATGGACTACACTTGAGCCGTTTTCCAACAAAATCCAGGATCTGTCTGTAAAATAGCCATGACACTAAGAAGTTAGAATATCCCTAAAAGATCTTTAAGGAAATGCAAAGGCCTAACTCTGCCTGGAGGATAGCAAGGACTAATCATAGGCAATGTTTGTAAATTGAATCTTGCAAGGTGTCTTCTGCATTATGAACACAAAAGGGAACAGTAGGTGGGAAGACTGAAAGGCAGATAGCATTGATTTCCACATGACAGACTGAGAGGACTGAATATATTTGGTTCTGCCTGCTTTGACCCTGAGGATATTTGGAGGCTGATTTTTTTTTATTAAATAAGAATGGTGGACTGGGAAGGTGGCTCAATGGTAGAGTGCTTGCCTTGCATGCATGAGGCCCTGGGTTCCATTCCTCAGCATCACATAAGCAGAAAAACACCAGAAGTGGTGCTGTGGCTCAAGTGGTAGAGTGCTAGCCTTGAGCTGAAGAGCTGAGGAACAGCGCCCAGGCCCAGAATTCAGGCCCCATGACCAACAAAAATAAAAATAAATAAATAATAAAAAAATAGGAATGGTAAAAACTATCTTCATTGTTGTGAAAACCAAAAAAGTTCTTCTAAAGCAATTTTCCTTAAATGTTTATTATTTCCTTTGTTTCACCATTTCCAGTTTTTCCTTCAAAAATTTTCTTTAAATTCTGACTGGGATCAATTCATTCTTCTTTGAGCAACCATTCACAAAATTTGATTTATTAATCAATTTTCTCACTGTAGGGTTTCTATGAGCCATAGTTTTGTGTTAGGGATAAGGTGGGGTAGTTACTTCACTAAAGATGTTATTCCTAGGGAAATTTGAAAAATCTAAAACTTACTGTTTTTCCCACTGGTTGTTGTTGATTTCAATCGGCATTGGTTACTTCTCTTATTATTTATTAAAAATTACATAAAAGACTGATATCCTTTTTTTTTCTTTTTTCTTTTCTTTTTTTTCTTTTTTTTTGCTGGTTGTGAGGCCTGAACTCTGGGCCTGGGGCTGTCCCTCAGCTCTTCAGCTCAAGGTGAGCACTCTACCTCTTGAGCCACAGTGCCACTTCCAGCTTTTTCTGCTTATGTGGTACTGAAGAATCGAACCCAGGGCCTCATGCATGCAAGACAAACACTCTACCACTGAGCACCTTGCTAGCCCCACTAATATCCATTTCTTAGTTAATCAACCAGAAAATCTGAGATATGTTCCCTTGAATAGTCTGGAATTACTCTACTAGACTTAGAACATAAATAATTTAGGAGTTAAATAAACTTCTAACTTTTTTCTAAATTATGTTTGCTGCCTGTGTTACTTGAGGTCCAAATAACACGTGATAAATGCTGAGGACAAAATGCCCGGCTTCAGAGAGATTTCTTCCATCCATGTCACAGCTACATTTCACTTGCCAGATTAACCCATAGAACAACTAGAATGTCAAGTTGTTTTAGGAATTGAATCTAATCATTCAATTACTCTGCACAGTTACTGAAAGAACTCTAAACCCATTGAAGTCATGGTTCAGTCTTGAACTAGGCATACCATTCTTCCTTGGTTTTCCATGGAAAAGCAACTAAGTGGCCCTCAAATCAGTACCTTCCTCTGTTAAGTTCAACCATTCCTTATCATCTACTCTGTCCAGGCTGTATAAGTTTATTTCCTGTCTCTCAACTTTTATAATTGTACTATTTGTTTTTCAGAATTGATGCTTTCCTGAAGTTGTATGCAATTTATGACATCTAAAAATGAAGATACCACTTCTTCTCATTTTTATCATTATTTCAAGGATCTTCACCTTCATATGAGATTGTCTTTATAGATAGGATTTCCTAACATTTAGCACGTTGGTGAGATATTTAATCTTTTTTTTTTTTAAAGAAAGCTTTCAGTCAAGAATGCTTCCTTAATGTAAATTAGTGCCTCCTACAATGGTCATTCATATGTCCTGATTTAACTGTGTGATGGGATATATTTATATTTATATTGATTCAACAATCACAGATCTAGTGTATTTTCAGCTAGAACCCTTGACTTCAGGACACATCCATGTGGGTGTCATAGGAGGATAAAATATTGTCAAATGCACTAGGAGTTCTCTCCTTGGTGAAGTTATGAATTTACTAGTGCTAGACATTAAACTTGGGGAAGGAAGCTCAAAATACTCAGCAAGTGCTACAACCCTACAACTCCCTAACTGAATGTTAAGACAAACCTTGAGCACCTCTCATTCTCTCCTCACCCCATACAATGTACCAAATATCCAGAGACTGGTGACCCTGATGGAGAAAGGGCTCTGGAATTATAGCTAATTAGCTGGACAAAAATACCATACACAACTTCCTTTTCATAATAATCTCTATTTAAAAAAAAATCCCAACTTGCATCTTCAGAGTGTTGCTATCTAAATGTTCTCAAAATCCTGAGGATGAAAAAGGGGGGAAAGAAGCCAGTTGATAACTCTCTAAATAACCCCTGTGGGGCCATAGCCATATCTACATTCTTCTAAAGGCATTTCCTAATTAAACAGCTAGAGAATATTTTGATGCCTCTATATTCATTAAAATCTTAAACATTGAGATTTAGAAAAATACCCTGACTTACTGTCTGAATTGGCACCAGAAGTGTTTGGGGTGTGAGTTCCCTTTTTGTTGTTGGTTTTCGCTGGTCATTCAGATGGAAGGACTCTGCAATGAGATGCTGGTAGTTATAGGGACACACACACACACACACACACACACACACACACACACACACACACTCACACTTATAAGGAAGGGAGGATGATTCTAAGCTTCTTTTATGACTACCCCAGTCAGCAGCTTGCTTGTCCATAATTTCATCTTTCATCAACAAGGCTCACTAGGGTAACAAGAATATTTTCAGTTCTTGGACTTTGTCATATTGGGTTGGGAAGAGCCAATATGCAATGATACCACTAACAGTATTAGAAGGCACACTCTGTAAGCTATTGTGTCAGATAGTCAGGAGATGGCATTTTAAAAATAGCTCTATTTCATTGGCTGTTGCAGGATTCAATGAGTAGATGTCTTTAGTGAAATGGGCAATATCTTCATTTAAAGCCAAGCTGTCTGTACAGCCACAGATATTCAACATCTAATTTAAGAACAATAACTTCTGAACACAGGTAGTTTTCAACATGAAAAAGGTATAAATTCTTCTTCTTTAAACCTCCAGCATAAGGTATATGTGTGTGTGTGTATACACATATATTTAGAGAGAGTTGGAGATAGACATATATATGCACAGATATTCAACATCTAATTTAATAGCAGTAACTTCTGAATAAAGGTGTTTTTCAACATGAAAAAGGTGTAAATTCTGCTTCTTAAACCTCCAGCATAAGATAGATAGATAGATAGATAGATAGATAGATAGATAGATAGATAGATAGATAGATAGATAGTAGGGTTTGAATTCAGGGTCTCCCACTTATTGGACCTGCTTGCTGAGATGGCGTTCTACCACTTGAGCCAAGCTTTCAGTCCCGCTTTTTACTGATTATTTTGGAGATGAATTCTTGGAGACTTTTCTGCTCCAACTGATTTGAACTGTGATCTGCCAAATCTCAACTTCCTGAGTAGCTAAGATTAGAGGTGTGAGACATAGGTACTGGCTTTTTAATATACATTTTAGAATAATTTCAGACTTACAGAAAAATAGCACAGGTAGTACATACAGTTTTGATATATCCATACCTCGATTCCCTATTTACGTTAGTAAATTATATTTATTTCAAATGTAGCAAACCATATGCATTATTATTAAAGTCTATATTTGGCATTTCTTGTTTTTTTTCTTTAATATAGGAAGGATCCCATTTAGTATATTAAATCACATATAATTAACAAAAAAAAAAGATTGTTTTCCCTTCTGGATTTTTGACTTATGTGGATTGCTGTTATATCTTGTGACTGTAAGGAAATGAACCTGAGCTAGAAGGTAGACATACTGAAAATAGCAAAGTGGAGCTATTGAAAAAAATCCTTGTTTTCAAATTTATTTGTTTTTATTGCCATTAAGTATGAAGAAGTTTCAATTCTACGTGTCAGTTTGTGAGTGCACCGCATCTTGATCAATGTCATCTCTTTTATCCTTCTCCCACATTTCCCCATCCCCATTTCCTCAATTTACCTTGTTCTATTTTCACATATGTACATTGAATATTATGGCTGCTTTCACTCACCCTTCCTCTCCCCCATTAATCTTTCCTCTCCCCCCTCACATCTTCCCCATCTTCCAACAACATATGTTCCAGCTTTCTGCTGCTCATTTAGTTAAACTGTAAGGTGGAACCTTTGTTCTTGATGTTGTTCATCATCTCTGGACCCACCAGCTGTGGAATCTACCCTCTTTGGACTTCCAGATATGTGAACAATAAATCTCTTAATTAAGAAATCATGCTAGATGCTGGTGGCTTATGTCTGTAATCCTAACTACTCAGGAGACTGAGATTTGAGGATCTCAGTTAGAAGCCAGCCCAGACTGGAAAGTCCATGAGAATCTTATCTCTAATTAACTACAGAAAGCTAGAGAGAGGGGGGGGGAAAGAGAGAGAGAGAGAGAGAGAGAGAGAGAGAGAGAGAGAGAGAGAGAAGCTTTGGCTCAAGTTGTAGAGTGCTAGCTTTGAGCACAAAAGCTCAGGGACAGTGCCCAGGCCCTGAGTTTAAGCCCCAGGACTAGCACACAGAAACAAAAACAAAAACAGCAATCCATTTTGAGTTACTTGCAGCCCAATCCATCTTAATAGATGTAGTGAATAGACACAGCAAAGATAATCTAAATGCACCTTCAGAACATTTAGTCCTGCGGCACTGGGTAGGGCACAGGGTAGGGTTTGATGGGTGAGCATGAGCCTGAACAACTGCCAATAGCTCTAAGATATTGACCAAACACTGACCCCTCTGGACTTTATTTTTTCTCATTTCTAAAATGAAGATTGAAAGAGGCTGCTCTCCAAGTCATCAATGTTTCAAAATACTCATCTCCTGAATAGATGTAGGTCAAGCTCTTGTTACATTTAAGAAGGAGGAAGCTCAAAGACTTTAGTAATTGTTCTAAAACTCATTCAATAGATAATCCTTATTTCTGATCTCTTTGATTACCAGTCCAATGTACTCTTTTTACTTGCTGCTTCCCCTGAAGGTGTTTATTAGAACATCTGGGATTCACACAAAGGTGTAAATTATTTAGAGTTTGTATTAGTTCGGGTCCTTTGGTCTTAAGACAGAAACTAACTCAAGCCAAAATTTATTGGGTTAAATAACTGAAGGTCCGGGATTAATTTGGCTTCCCACAGAGTTAGCTCTAGAGTCCAAATAATAATTTCAGTTCTCTCTCTCCCTCTCCCTCTGCCTCTCCCTCCCTTTCTCTCTCTCTCCAACTTCACTATCAGCACAGATCTCTCCACTTGGTAGGGAAGATAGTGATACCTACAGAGGAGTCATCTACCTTGTAGAAAACAAACTTTTCTAAGAAGAAAACATGTTTTGGGGCCTGGGCAAAGTTGAGGCACAGGAACAGAGGAAGGAAGGGTTAGCAAATGCAGTCATCATATTCACTGTACAATATTTTAAAAAAATGAATGATGTAACTTGAGGGTTGGGACAGGAGAGGGGAAATGGGGAGAATGAAGGAAGGGATGAAATTAACCAAGAAGCATTGTACTTATAACTCGACTTGTACTCAAACTGACTCCTTTGTACCACTATTTAATTATAACAATAAAATGCCAAAAAAGGAAGAATAACATCCCTCCTAATAAACAGTATACGAAAGTGGGGTGAAATTCCATCTTCTCACCCAGGGAAGCTGGGATGAGTTTTCATGTTGGCTAAACTGTTCTATTTCCCTGGCTAACAACTATTAAATAAGGGGAAGGTCATTTCAGGACCTTTACTTTCATTTTCAGGAAGATAAGGATTCGAAATTAAACAGTCTATCAACTACTTTGGAAAGGTTCTAAGCCATAAGAATACCAATTTACCTCCCTTTTGATAAGCTATATGGGTCAATTCATTAGAAGGTACTTTTGAGATAGGCTTTAACAATCTGGCTTGGACAACTGGTCCTCAAACTGAAGGCTACATCCATATCACTTGGCAGGTTACTTAAACACAGATTGGTGATTCCTCCTCCAGGGTTTCCAATCTGAGCCAGGCTGAGACTAAATTCCTAAACAGTTTCCAGGGACTTTGATGCTGGTACATGACCATGCTTTGAATATCCCTGCCAGGGAGTGTTCAAGAGAAAGCTTACAAATTGAAAGGAATACTTACATTCCTTCCTTGTTCTATGTAAAAAAAAAAAAAGAATAAATTAAGTAACCTTGGAGTTTGGAGAGAGGCTTTGAATTTGAACCTATAAAAAGTCCTTAGGTGCAAGTCTTTCAGTGTGCGTAGGCCCATGGCATCTGTTGCAAAGCAGATTCTGATCCAGAGGTTCTAAGGAAGGCCTGAGATTCTGTATGTCTAGCAAGAAGACTGGCCCACGTAAAGTCTTGGGAAACCAAGGTTTCCTGCAATCCCCAGTCCCAGCTCGTGAAAAGATGGCTTTCACTGGATGGGCTAATGAACAGTTTGCAAGTGGCCTGACACTTTCCAACCTGCAGTGCCCTGGGCAGCTGGACCTAACCTTTCTTGAGAATTTAATTCATCTCCCCCACTTTTAGTTTAGGTGGAAGTTTTCGTGCTAGTTCTGTAATATAGGTTGGCTCCAGCCTTCCGAATACTACATGATTAAAAATCCTAAATGCTATGGGTATCTGTTTACATAGCAGTTATTTACCTTTATGTTCAGATTTTTAATCAGATTGCTTCAGCCTGTGTCTAAAGCCCTCTTTGCCTCCAGTGGCTCCAACCACTACAACTTCAGCAGCTACTTCTTTTGCCCCTATCTATACCCTAGTGCTTTCATTTGACTGTTCTAATCTATGAACCTCTGTTGTTCGTTGCTGTCAGCAAAGGATGAAGTTGCTGCATTGTTTATACCATTTAGGAATGGACTTGAATTTCCAATCAAATCCATACTTCCGCGACCCTCAGTGGCTCTCTTGGGCCAACCACATCAGTTCTATGTTCCTCTGTGTATTTAAAACAATAATTTCTAGTGATACAGCATATTATATATATATTTTTTAATTTCTTAAAGAAACTAGGACCTACATTATCAAATACTTTGGCAGGCAGCTTGGTTTAGTGCTCCTCTGGCTCTAACACTGCATCATTTACTGGGATGTAGCTTGTTGTTAGAGTGCTTGCCTAATAGGCAAGATGCCCTGGGTTCAATCAACAACACTGAAAAAAAAAAAAAAACTGCACAATTTAAGAGAAGGGAAGTCTTTATGACTTAACCATAGGAACACACCCCCACCCCCAAACCCCTGATTATTATATGTTCATGAGAACAAGTCAAACTCTGTAATCAATTTCTATGAGTGACAATACCCCACTACAACCTAACAAGGATGTATCTCTCAACTAATAATAAATGAGTGGGAGTTACATACAGGAAAATGGTACTCTCGTACATCCGATCTTGCGATTGTTGACATCTCTGAGTATTCAGTTCAGGGTTGAGCTCAGCTTGATGTTGAATCACTTCAGGAAATCCAAAGGTTCTCATTACACATCGTGAGTGTGTTTCCTGGAGGAGGAACAGTACTTGGCATCTCTTGGATGTGTGTGAATCACCACTCCGTCTGGCTCTTATACAAGTCTGTATTGTTTTATTGAATAAGAGGGTAAAAAGTCACATAAAACATCGCATACTACAAATGGCCAGGGAATAATTTGACTTGCCTTGGTGCAACTTAATTTACACATTAGACTCCTAGGGAAAAGAAAAAAAAACTGTTCCATAAATACAGCTTAGTCTGGGCATATGAACTATGAATGGCTTTGATTATTATTTTTTTACTTGAATTCCCCTTAGCATTTTTTGGACTATAATATTTTGAGATAGAATAAAGCTACTTTCAGGCACGGAGAAAATTAGATAGCATAAAAATAGGGGAAAGAGGGACTTACAGTAGGCAAATATAGTTGAGGAAATGAACCAAACACAAACATTTCCCCTAAATTTTGAAATATTGTCATTTATTTCCAAGTCTACTAACTATGGCTTTCTTCTTTAAAGGACTGAATTTTTCCCAAACATTTTCATTTATATCCATCTTTATTTTTTGTTTTGTTTTGTTTTTTTGTCGGTCGTGGGGCTTGAACTCTGGGCCTGGGCGCTGTCCCTCAGCTCTTCAGCTCAAGGCGAGCGCTCTACCACTTGAGCTACAGCGCCACTCCGGTTTTCTGGTGGTTTATTGGAGATAGGAGTCTCACGGTCTTTCTTGCCCGGGCTGGCTTTGAACCGCGATCCTCAGATCTCAGCCTCCTAAGTAGCTAGGATTACAGGCGTGAGCCACCAGCGCCCGGCTATATATTCATCTTTAATATTTGACATATTGTCTCTAAGAAGAAACTCTAATGAATTTGTTTTATAAGCTTAGATTAGAGCTTGAGATACTGAATTAAGTAGAAGCATCATACTGGTTTTTACAAACTATGCTTGCTTTATACAGTGCACCGGTAAGTTCCCAGGTAAAGGGGGAATCCGCGACAAGAGCGGGGGGACATTTACAGTTTATGGACATTTACAGACACAAGGATATTTGGATAAGTGCTACATCCAGAGATTGTGACTTGAGTGGTCCTATTACTCAAGGAAAAAACTAGAATGTTTATATAGATGTTTCCAAACCTGATGTGCTTTTGACCTGAATGATGCTGTGACCCCAAAGTATCTTCTGATGAAGGAGGTATAAATTATTTGGGACATTCACAAGTGAAAAAATGGCTTTGAATCAAAATTAATGGAAAGAGAATTTTAAAAATACATTCTAGATCATCTTTTGTTTTCCTCATCTCCTGAGGTTCTAGGAAACCTTATTGTCAAACTTAGTTCCACTACAGGGCTGTGTTGTAAGCTTGAATTTGAGTCCTTTTCAAAAGAAACTTCTCATATATCTTATACTCTTTTTTCTGTATTTAAGTACCCTTTTTAATTTATATGCGTCACATTATTGCACCCGTAATTCCTTTTCTGAAAGTAGCTGATGTAGTGCTATTTTCTAAGATACTTACTGGGTTGTTGGTGATGACATTTTGCTTTGCTCTGTCAGCTCAGTCTTCATGAGCCATGTGGAGAATAGTTCGAACTTTGGTGAGCACCAGTTTTGGATTCAATATCCTCTACACTTCATGGCCATTACCGCCTCTCTCATCATGTCTCTACATGGTGCCAGAAGAGAGCTAGCACTTTTTCCTTTTCTTCTTAAGTCTAAAAATGTTTTCCTAGTCTGCCAAAAAGCTCTCTCTCAAACTTTCTCCTCTGTATGGGCCCAGGATTTAGAAATAAAATTTAGGAAGTCCTATCTCAGATTTCCCAAACGACAAGGAGGCCCAAGGTCTTCTACCTGCTGGAATGCAGGAAGAGAAGATATCAAACATCTCAGATATTATCCTAAAACAAATATTTTCTTGCTTTTGGACTCTTGAGTTCCTCAGTCTCAACCCTAATAGCTGATTTTCACATCATGGTGGAAATAAAAGGCAATTGTGGTGATTTTAAACCCAACTTTGCTGTAATGTTGTTTGACAAAGCTATATCTCATCACAACACATGTATTTACTGGATATAGTCTTTTCTAAAAGACAGAAGATTTGTAAGTATTAGTGAGGAGGTTAAAAGGGACTTGTATACTGAGAGAGGAAATGTAAATTACTATAGTCATTATGGAAAACAGTATGGAGGTTGGTATAAAAACTAAAAATAGAATTACTGTATAATCCAACAATCCCATTGGGTATATAGCCAAATAAATGAAGTTGAACTGTTAAAGAGATACCATGTTCATTGCAGCACTATTTACAATAATGGAAGTGAAAACAACCTAACTGCCCATCAACATAAGAATAAAGAAAATGTGGGATATACACAATTGAACAGAATTCAGTCTTAAAAAGTGAAGAAAATATCATTTGTGACAACATAGATGAACCTGGAGGAATATTAGACAAAGTGAAACAAGCCAGTAGAGAAAGACAAATACCAATATTTCATTCATACATAGAACATAAAATGCTGGTCTCACAAAAAGAGAGACAAGAATGGTGGTTATCAGAAACTGGTGCTAGGGAGTACTAGAGAGATATTGGTTAAAAGATACAAAATTATAATTAAAGAACTAAGTTTAAGAGATTGGTTTATAGCATGCAATTATAGTTAATAACAAATATTATGTACTTGAAAATTGTTAAGAACACAGATTTTCCGTCTTCTAGCCATAACTTATTTGTATGTATGCCAGGCACTGGTGATTCACACCTACAATCTTGGCTGCACAGGAGGCTGAGATTTGAGGATCATTGTTCAAAGCTAGCCCAGGCAGGAAAGTCCATGAGATTCTTAGCTCCAGTTAACCATCAGAAAGCCAGAAGTAGAGCTGTGGCTTAAATGGTAGTACAGCAACCTTGAGGGAAAAAAATCTAAGGGACAGTGCCCAGGCTCTAAGTTCTACCTCTAATACTGCTGACATACATACATGCACATGTAAAAGTATATGAGGTAAGGCGTAGGTTAATTTGTTCAATTTAGTCATTCACAGTGTATGCATAGCTTAAGACATCGTGTTACGTACATATTTTTGTTAAAGTAATGAGTAAATGAATGAATGAACTAACCTGGAAATTTGAAGTTTGATTCTCACATTTACTAATTATATAGCAGGATAACTTAATTTCTTATGGTTTCCCCCTCCTTTTTGCTTTTCTCCATCTCTCTCTCTCTCTCTGTAACTACAGAGGCCTCTGTAGTCTTTTATCATATAGTCCACTTGATTCACCATAAAAACATCCTGCTTCATCCCTCTGTTTCCATTCTTACTCTCTGCAGTCTATCTTCATGATACAAACATAGCCATCTGAAGTCCTTGATCAATAACTCCCCATTATCCACAAGGCAGAGTATAAACTTCAACTTTAAGTCAATGATCATGATCCTTCCAATCATATCAATCATCAGCAGACACCTCCTACTATTTCTCTCTCTTTCCTATATTATTAAAAACAACTAACTGAGTTCCCATAACAGAATCTATTATAAGATTCCTTAACAGGAGTGTCCATGTAGCTGCTTTTGGTGGATGAGTTATAAGCAGAAGTGACCTGGGATAACATCTATTTATCTCCCTTAAAAGACAACTGGTTTGCCAGGCGCTGGTGGCTCACACCTGTAATCATAGCTACTTAGGATGCTGAGATCTGAGGATTCTGGTTCAAAGCCAGACTGGGAAGGGAAGTCTGTGAGACTCTTTTCTCCAATTAACTACTGGAAAACTGGAAATGGAGCTGTGGCTCAAGGTGGTAGAGTGATAGCCTTGAGTGAAAAAGCTTAGGGACAGCACCCAGGCCTTGAGTTCAAGCCCCATGACTGGCCAAAAAAAAAAAAAAAAAGGACAATTGGGTTATGCCTTTGTTTCTTTTTTATCTTTCTTCTTCCTTCCTGTTGCTCAGAATGTGGATATCGAAACAAATATAGACTAGTAATTTGGGACCATGAAGAGATTTTTGAAATGAAGGCCATATGTGATGAGATAAAACTCAACAAGTCTGAGCTCCTGAAGACTTCATCTCACCAAACTGCCATAGGAACCCAGAACCTCCTTTTCCTGTGATGGGGAGACTTCTGGACATTCTCTAATCTCAGTTTCTTCTCCACAATACTCTTGTGAATACTCTTGTGAATTTCCTCTTGCTGCTCTTCTGCTTTACATTTTGTCTTTCTGGTATTTACTTACTCACAGCCGGGCAACTGTGGTAACGTTTTCCCTTTGCCACCATTGGTCTATTACAGTTGCCTAGCATAGATAGTACTCTTTACATGCCACAACTTCTGTTATCAACTTCTTTTATCTGCTTCTTCTTCACGATAGACAGTAACGTCCTTCAGGTCACAAATGTTTTGTCTTTCTATTTCTAGTGCTTAACACAAATTAGTTGTATGAATGAACAATTGAATAAGATTCTCTAAGTTTCTATGTCCAGGTTGACCCATTGCAACAATGAGATGTACAAGACACTATGTCAAAAAATGAACTTTACAATTTAGGCAGGGGTGAGGGGGATGGGGGGGAGAGTATAGTTGTGGAGATGGGAGGGAAGGGGAAAAACAAAGGAGGAGACAACAATGCTTGATAAGAAATGTACTCATTACCTTGCTCATGTAACTGTAATCCCTCCTCTGTACAGTATTCTCACAATAAAAAACTTATTTTAAAAAAAACCCAGAATACTAAGAATTTGCATTCTGTAGCATCACATAAAATGAGAATGAGGAGGTACTTTGTAAGCTACAATACATTATCTAGGAAACCAAAGTATTATGGTACTCTAAATTTCTATTTATCTTGTCTATTACCTTATACAGGTATAATTTCTATTAAATCTAGGTTTACTGATCTGCTTTCTGTTTACAGAAAATAAGCAACAAAGGATAAATTGATCTTAGCTATGTAAAAATTAATAAAATAACCAAGTATTCTTAGGATTGATTTAACTTCTATTGCTACATAGTCAAGTGAATTAAAAGCCAATGTCACACAAATACATAGCTCCAGGTAATCTCTTCAGCCACTGGATGAGCTTTGTGCAAAATGGTTATGTCTAAATGAAAGGCAATATATATCCATTCAAACACACCAGCTAAAATCATCTGTGGATCACAGGTATTTGAGTCAAGAGCTTAGAACATGACCTTTTCCTCAATATCACCTGCATTAAGAGAACACAGGATGGTCCATGCTGGATCAAGAGTAGATATAGAATGTCATCTTTTTTCTCCAGTATTACCCTAAGCAACTAGTGGACCCTTGACACTGTTTGGAGAAAATATACCCTATGGGTAATAGGTCTCCTCAGATAATACTAGCACCTCCTGGGATTCTTCCATTTTGAAACTCTCTTGGTACTCTAATTCTTTTTGGAGACTATTCCTAAGCTCCATGTCATCATAAAATCACCCAGAAGTGCCATCATGTGATCGCTGCACAGAAAGATGCTTCTCCATCCTTCTGCTGACTCTAGATCCTTGCTTTAATTCTCTAAGACTTTTCAATACCAGGATCTTTTGCCTCAGAGTCTACAAGCCCCTCTTTGTAGCAGTCAAGTTGTTCATACCACTTCCATGGAATCTAGTCTTGTTTTTACTTATATTTTCCTGTCTGGAAGTGGTGAATGTGAGGGGGTAAGGGATAGGTTTAGTGTCACCTCTTATATTATGAATCAGGAACGGTTTTTCAAGCCAAAAGTATTTGTAAGATCTTTTAGAGCTGTAGAAGATTTAACTACCTCCACTCTTCCATTTAAACTGATTTCGGAAGGAAATGTAAGGTTCAAAGTAAAACTGGGGCTCTTCTCTGTGTATTTGCAAATGCACAAAGCTGGGTCTGTTATGTCCTGTCTGAAAGGCTATCTATTTGTACAGCTTTATGCATCTCTTCACAGAACACCCATGAAGTCACAGCTCATATTTCTACTTTAAATATTCGATCTTTTGGCTTTAAACACCCATAAGGGTTATTTGTCAAAAAGGATCTTAAACCTCGCCCCACAGCTCTGCAGCAGATCTTTAAAGTAAGGCTATAGGGGTGGAAAGGAAAGGATGGGGGAGATGGGGAAAGTCAGCCACTTGGGGAGCATTTATGGAGTGCCAAATACATGCAGAGCATATGGTATCTAGTAATAAGGGGGATTTAAAAAAGAAATGGAATATGTATTCTTGCTCTCAAGATGGAGACAAACATAGCACTGTCAGTTCAGTGCTAGGTCCAAACATTTTAACCTAGTTTTCCAGAGATGTTTTCATGAAGAACAGAAGTAGCAATGTGGGGCATGCATGGAAGAGCACTGTAGTAGTAGTAGTAGTTGTGTGTGTGTGTGTGTGTGTGTGTGTGTGTGTGTGTGTGTATTCAAATGTCTGTGTGTTTGAGTATATGCATATGCCTGTGGACAGGAGAGAGAGAATAGAGGAGAGAGAGGTGGGAATATAAGGAGAGGATTGTGGGTGAAAAATGTTATACCTAGTATGGAAGGTTCTCCATAATCTTTTGACCCAAGATACCTTTACTTAGTGCCAGAAGCAAGCTCCCACATCTCCTCTTTATAGTGTCTGTGTCCACTATCTTCCTGATCCTCAGGATCCATGTTTTTTGGGTCTTTGTTTTGTCAGATTTGTGTTTGCTTTGATCTTGGGAGAGAACAAACAGCTTCCTTGCTCCTGATCCCTTTTTGGTCCTGAACCATGTTCTGATCAAACACTTGGAAGGAAGTCTTCCATGATGCACCATGTGGACCCCTGAGGACCATCTTAGAAGGCTGTCTCTACATCTGAAACATAGCCCCATGCTGGGAGTGACATGGTTGCCCTGTAAGGCACTCACCAGACCTTGTAAGAGGGGTGCACGAGCACATGGGCTTGAATAAGAATCCCACTTCTACTACTCCATGTCTTGTGAACCTTTAAAAGACCACATTTGGTTTCTTCATCTGTCAAATAGAAGTTCTCCCACAGGATTATGGTAGTTATGTGAACTAATGTGCATGAAGTACTTAACATGGTTCTTGGTACATACAAAGCACTCAGTAAAATTTCAGCTAATATTATGATGTGAATATCCATGCGTTTGACTTGAGACTTTTCTTTGAGAAAAGTTTCTGAGATATATTAGGTCTGTCCTCCCAAGTAGATGACTAAGAGATAAACAGGAAATGTGACTTAACCATTTATGAAGCAAGCTTTCTTAAAATGCTGACTGTATAGCTAAGAACTGCCTGAGATTCTGCCCTCCTGCCTCCCTGCCTTTATTCTCATATAATTGTGTATATGTGAAATGTTAGGTATTACATTAGACTCTGGGGCAATAGTGGCGAGACGGATTCTTATGTTACCTTTCATCACGTAGCTCATAGTCATGGGAAGAAGACACTCATGATGTAAGCACCCCCAGGTGTACAACCAGGAATCAGGTTCTTTGGGTTCAAGAAAACTAGTATGTTAAGAGTTTACATTTCAGGCCTTAACTGTCATGAAGTTAGTAGCATTTCTAGTATGTTGTCCTTAAACAGAGTAGCATTTTCTAATGGGATATCCTTCCTTCATGAACTTCCAATGCCTTATTTTAAGTGACAAAATAATTCTTCCTGGCAGACTTGAGCCTAGCACCTATCAAAGAGGAGAGCCTGTGAAGTTCAAGGGTTAAAATAATGAATTCATAAGTACAACCTAATGTGTGTTTTGCCTGGCTCAATGTTATATATTCTATTAATATTTTAGAAACTAAGTGTGGAATAGAAGTCCATATTTAGTCACCAAGCACAGACTTAACTAAAATATTTATCTGTATATCATTAATATACATCAATAATAATCATTATATGATTATTACAAGTGAAAAATCTGAAAATGATTCTGAAATTTCTCACATTATTCTTGTAAACATTTTTCTTTAGCCAATAATTTTAAGGATCTAATAGGAAGGACAAAAGAATGAAGAATTTATGTTTATGGACAGTCGGTTATGTGAATGTCAAATATAATTTCTTATTTATTGTAAAGGTGCTATATAGAGGAGTTATAGTTACATAAGTAAGGAAATGAGTACAATTCTTGGCAAACATTGTTACCCCCCTCTCTTGTTTTCTCCCAACTTCCCTCCCCGCTCCCCATCTCCCTTTACCCAAAGTTGTAAAGTATCTCTGTTGCAATGTTTCACTCTTTGTCCTTTGTCTCACCATTTCTGTAATTCCCCTTCCAACGCCAAATCAGATAAACCTATATACAAGACAAAGGGTACCAAAATCAAAAAGAGTGACAACAAGAGATAAAACAAAGAAAAAAGGAAAGAAAAAAAGAAAGAACTGCAAACTGTACACTAAAACAACAACAACAGCAGCAGCAATTCAATGCTTGCAGGAAGTACATAAAATAGATTGTATTTCTGGCTTTTACATGTTAAAAATCTAAGGCTTAGGGAGATAAAAAAGGTTGTATTCATTTGTGTAAATTCCAAATGATACTTTTGATTGGAGCATGAGTGCCCTGAACATTTGTAGAAAGACAAATGAGTTTACTTCCTCATACATTTCTAATTTGTATGATCACTGCAAGCCTAAAATGCGATTTACCTTCCAGTGATTCAATTCTCTCTAATGTCTAAGGCAATAATTCCTCAGCTACTAAAAATCAAGTCATAATATTCTTTCACTACAGAAAAATAAAATCCTTTTTTCTTAAAATAATTCTATTTTAAATAACTATAGCTTTCCTTAGATTCTTAACATAAAGATCCACTAATATGAGTATGTATGGTTATTTCTCATTGCCTGCCTATTATACTATGGTTTATAAGACTCAATTATGCTGAGAATCACAGCCCTCAATAACAAAATAACTGATTGTTAACATAATCTAAACTCCACCCAAGATCACAATTCCTGTTACTCTTCAAAATACTTGCCTGTATGCGGTAGACTGACTTTTTAGCCAAATGTCAGAGATAGAGGAAAATTTAGTCAGGTATTCAGCTGACTAATCCATTTATTACTTGTAGAATATGCTTTACTCTGATAAATTCCTGTTCTGTGCCTGTGAAATGGTCTTTGATCCCAATTTCTTCCTCTCTCCTCCCTCTTCCCCCCACTTAAAAATAACTAGTCAGATGCAATGACTCATGCCTATGATCCCAGTGATGTGGTAGCTAGAAGAAGAAGGATCACAGTCAGAGGCCAGCCTGGGCAAACATGTAAGACTCTATTTAAAAAAGAATGAAAGCAAAAAGGATTAGAAGCAAGTAGTTGAGTGCCAGCCTAGCAAGGAAAAAGCCTTGCCTAGCAAGTTCAAACCCCAACACCACCCCTCCAATAAGCTAATACTTATTGAATGTTTTTCATGCTCCAGACATTCCCCAAAAGCACTGTATATGTATTCATCTAATCTTCTCAATGTCTTTGTGTTGTGGGTCTGGCTTTGCAAAATTGTGATTAGAAACTAATTAGTAGAATTGTTGTGAGGCTTTATACATGAAGTGTGTGTGACATGGTAAGCAATACATAAATATTAGATATTGTTAAGCCATCTTATAAATTTGGAAATTGAAGTTCATGTTGATTAACAGCTTTCTAGTAGGGAATCAAGCCAATATTTGGAGTTTGCCTTGTCTCCACTAGACTCTATCACCTTTTTTCCCCCCTTTTTTTCTTACTTATTCAAATATTTCACACCTTCTAGGAAGTCTTGGTTACTTATGCTTCTAGTATATTCTTTGAATGTGATATGTAGGACACCACTATGATATATGGCAGAGCTCTACACACAGAAGAACAGTGCTCTGTCTTTTTATTCAATATATGAAACAGAATACTTTTCTTTCTGTCATATGAGCAAATTAAATGTTAACAGCAGAATTTAAAAAATTTTTCTACTGGGTTTGGGCTCCCAGAACCCACCTCAACTTTCAGTGACTTGCTAAGAAAACTTATAGGACTCAGCATATATTCATAGCCATGACTAAGATGTATACAAAGAAAAATCTACAGGGGGAAAAAAGTAGAGGAAATGAGGCACAAGTAATGAAAAGTTGTCTTCTGATAGAGTCCCAGAGGAGAGTCTTCATTCTTCTGACAATAAGTTACAACATCAGGTATAGCATGTTGTCTACCAGGGACTCGGGGCCCAGTAATTTTATTGGAAAAGGGTCACAGGAGCATTTGGTCTAACCTGTATTAAAATTTCAGTCTGATGGTTCATTCCCTTATTCATTATCAGAATAATAAAAACAGGTATTCAGTATAAACCACAAAGTACATGCAAACAGGATAGATACAGAGAAGCACTCTTATCAGTTCTGAGAATGGTAGAAAATCTCCTGTGACAGGTAATTTTATTAGTTAACTTCAAGGAGAGTTTTAGAGTAAATTGAGTAGATTGAGATTCTTGAGTAGATTGGTCTTCATGTGGACTAATCTTGGTCTTTGATGATCAAGGCTGAATGGTAATTCTCCTATCAGCTGTCCTAGGCCTGGGCTCTACCTTCTCAAATATTTTGGGCTTACTATAAGTGACTCATAATTATCTGAACCAATTCTTTATAATAAATTTCTTCTTATGCATATGCTTATCTCATATATATATATATATATGTATATATATATATATACATATGTGTGTGTGTGTGTGTGTGTGTGTGTGTGTGTGTGTGTGTGTGTTCTGTTTCTCTGGAAACCTTGACTAATAGACTTCCTGAATCCATTACTTTTCTTGTCAGTGTGACAAAAGACCTGACAGAAATAAGCTAAGGGATGGGAGATTTATTTTCACTCAGTGGGTTCAGTCTAATACTGCCTGACTCCATGTGATTAGGTAGAACATCATGGTAGTGAAAGCATGCAGCCAAGGATGGACAAGAATCAGAGAAAAAGGATATAGGAGGAGGCCATGAAAGATAACAGCATCAAAGATACACCCCCTAGTGACTTATTTTCTCCAACTAAGCCCCTCCTTCTGCTTTTACTATTTCTCATTCATGCCATATTATGAATCCATCAATGAATTAATGTATTTATAAGGTCAGAGCCCTAATGACCTATTAGCTCTGAAAAGCCATACCACACATACCCAGAGATATGTATTACTTATCTCCTAGGTGTTTTCTTAATCCAAACAAGTTGACAGCCAAAATTATCCACCATTCTTGTCCTAACCTAATTCCCAGAAACCATCCAAGGGCTAACATTATAAGCAGGTCTTTTTTTAAGGAATAGGAGGAGTCTTACAGGAAGGTCTGTTTCAGGCCTAATCTGTTAACTCTTTTTGGCACACTGTTAATTTTTAAGCAATTAGAAGGCACATAACGCTCAAAACATAGAGCAGTAGACCCTGTGAATAACTTACAACTACAGGATGGAGAAAATGAGAGCAGAGAGAAATTGGGTGTTTATATGGAGAAACAGAAGCAGCATGCATAGACCATAAAGATGGCTTTCCTGTAGTAGGGGAGCATCACATAGGTCACAAAAGATGCTTGTAGGTAGATAAGCAGGATTAAAGAAAGCCAGAAATTCTTTGCCATTTCTTACCTTAAGATGTAGAATTTATTTGCCTTTGAAAGAAGAGGCGATAAGGAGGGAGAAGGAGGAAGGAGGAGAAGGAGGAAGAAGAAGGAGGAAGAAGAAGGAGAAGGAGAAGGGAGGGAAAGAGATACCTGCCAGTTCCAGAGGTGCCCACTTTTTCAGCTGAGTTGACACCCACCTGAGTAAAGTCATTTTTCCTTATCTTGGAGTCACCTAAGGAGACTTTAGATAATGGTACTTGCCAGAGTAACTTCAGGCAAGACCAGCAGAAGAATTGCCCAGCATGGTCCCACCCAAAATCCTGAACAGGTCGTAAAATAATATGTTCTGGCTCTAAAGCAGTAACTCAAGGGTGGTTTGTTTCACAGCAATAGTTACCAGGAATTAATAGGAACTCGGGGGACAGTGGCTTCATTGTAATGGCGATCATAGAGCAGAAAGCACACACCACTGGAGCTAGGGAAACAGGATGGTTCTATGAGATGTGATGTGTAGCTCTCATTCCCTGCCAGTTTCCACCGTTTCACAACACCGACATGTGTCACTGCACAGTGAAAACAATCTGTACTCTTCTGGATTAGACGCTACCCTGGAATATTTTCCAGACCTCCTCAAACCCAAGATTTGTGAACAGGCAGAGATTGCATACACAGTGAGTCATGTTTGTCTTCTGAGTGCCAATCTTAGATCATCAATGGCCCATGCCCTGAAGCTTGTTTCTTTGCTCCAGCAGCCAGAAAACAAATGCCTAACCTCATCTCCCACCACCACAGAGGTTCTCAATGTGAGCTTGAGTACGTACTGCGTACATACGTATGTATAGGATGCCCAGTGACTAGGTGTGAGCTCAAAAAACATGATAATTACCCCAAATCAATCAGACTGATCTCATGGACAGTTACGATGGCTCATTTATTTGTAGCAGAAACTGAACCTGTGACCAGAGAGGGACAGACAGATTCAGAGCTTCAACAAATTTTCAGAGCCGTTCAATAGGTCGATATAAAAGGCATGTGGAATCATTCAGGGCCCCTAGAAGTCCTTCAGAGATTTTTCTACCATGGGCAGTGCTCGTTTACACTGACATGGTTGAAGAGGCGTAAGACAATCCCACTTTTTAAAAAGCCTTAATGAAGATGTATTTCCTCTTTGTGATATCACTGTTTTGCTCTACATACCTAACTTGCCTTTTCTGGTCAGGCTCCATCATGTCTTCACAAAAGTCTTTAAAAAAATAAGAAAAAAGCTAAGGTCTGGTAAGAAATAAATTCCTGAAGGACCATGCATTGAGAAAAATAAACAAATACATCCAGTGATTGGAAGATTGGACAAGCTTTCTCTGCTGAAATCTTGGGAGAAAGAATTGCCTGACTTAGAAAGACATTGTTCACCAGGTGTTGGTGGCTCACACCTGTAGTCCTAGCTACTCAGGAGGTTAAGATCTGAAGATTGCCATTCAAAGGCAACGGAGGGAGGAAAGTCTATGAGACTCATCTCTGATTTACCACCAGAAAACTGGAAGTGAAACTGTGGCTTAAAGAGGTAGAGCACTAGCCTTGGGCAAAAATGTTCGGGAATAGTGTCCAGGATGTGAGTTCAAGCCTATGACCAACCACACACACACACACACACACACACACACACACACACACACGAAAGAAAGACATTTTTTTCTATGCCACTTCATTTCATCTGATTAAACAAGACCACTTTCTAGTATCTTCATACAAAATCAAATGAATGAACATGTAGCTAGGACATAGCCCAGTGTAAGTAACTCAGGGAAATGAATACATGTACTCAATGAAAATGTACATGGTACATATTTGGGCAGTAAATACTCTATAGCAATGGAAACTTTTTTTCATCCATCTATCCATTTAACAAACGGATGGGATGCCTACCATGGACAAGGCCATGTGCAGACGTAATAGATAGAGACCATACTTCCTGCTTGCCTTGGACTGTTTTTACAGTCTTGTAAAGAGGATAAGACAAGAACACAAAGAATGACGATCAAGGTAATAAATGAGTAAGCACCAAAGGAGAGAGAAACAAGGTGAGATGAAAGTTCAGGAAAGGGAGAGATCACTTCTAGCTAAAGCAAATATAGAGTAGAAAGATTTCTTAAAAGTATAATCTATCACCTTCTGACTCCTGGTTTAAAAGCTTCACACAGTTATTAGCTATATGACCTTGGGCAAATCATAAATTTACTTTGTCTTAGTTTGCTTATCTTTTAAAAGGAAGGGTTGGGCTAAATGATCTTGAAGGTCTTTTCTGCTCTAAAGTACTAGGATACATAATTTTTCATTAGAAGGCCCAGCTAAATGTGTGACAATCTATTTTTTATATAACCAGAGTAACTCTTTAAACCTAAATAAGATCATATTAACCATGGCTTAAAACCTTTTCATGACTGCATTTCAAAGAGAAGCAAATTCAACCCATAGAGCATATGGTCCTACAGAATCTGGTCCTGCTCTCTGTACAATCCCATCTCCTCTGTCTCCTACTCTTGCTTCTACTTATACACAACAAAGTCCTCTATTCAAATGTATAAACCAGGTTCTTCATACAAGCTAATGCTTCAGTTGGAAAGTCATTTTCTCTTTTCAGAAAAATTTATATATCTGTAACTTTATTAAAAACACAATTTAAGAATTAAACGATAATATAGGATTATTGCTGGAATGAACAAGAATTATATTTTCTAATATACAGACTTTTGACTAAACCCTTGTTCAAGGCACTGCTATTTCCTCTGAGCCTGTTGACCTGCAAATGAAGAAGAATATCCTAGAATCTTGACAAGGTAAGAGAGAGAGAGAGAGAGAGTTTCCTGAACAGATGGGAACAAGAAGAGAATCTAGGGGTCTAAGTGTGCTCCATGATAACTTCCAGACATTTCTCTTAATCCCCACACAAACCCACCTCTATCTTCCACAGATTAAGTACTTTTAATTACTGAAAATTTTCTAGAGGAGTTGATTTAGCTGTAGTGTTAGTATTTAGCATTCTTAATTTTTTCAGCTTCTGCGTCTTACTTTCAAAAAATATACTAATATACTTATTTTTGTGACCACAGTTCTGTCTCTCTCCCTCCATCTTCCCTCCTTATCTCTCTTCTTTCTCTTTTCCTCTATCTCTTTCTTTTTCATACACACACACACACACACACACACACACACACACAGCTCCCATTCTCTTTGTGCTTCTCATGTTCTATTCTATTCATTCATTTTAAACTCAGTTTGGAAAATGTTTGTGGAAAGGATAAGGACTAAATAATGTCATATATCTTCCACATTTAACAGAAATGTTTCTGGCCTTATTTTCATTCTTTAAGGATCAGTTAAAAATCAGAAATGTTCTTCTCTGACTATATCATGTCCAAGTAGGTCTTCTTGGGGCATGGAGCACCCTGTTTGTCTCCTTCCTCACATTTGATACAATTGTAAACTACCCCTTATTAGTTAACCTACTAATTTTAAATAAATGTGCTTACCGCCTTAAGACTTGCTATTCTTATTATAATGCAAGCACATAAGCAACATTTGTCTTCTCCTATCAATTTACTCCAAGTGCTTACTCAGCACAGTGCCACAATGAGAGAGATGCTCAGGAATTCCTGGTGCTGACTGTTGACAGTGTTGACAAGAGGATAAAGGTTTAGACTCCACTAACAAGGCAGCATCAAGGCAATGCAGGCTAGAAAGAGAAAAGGCAAAGATCAGCAGACTACATAAGAGCATAGATTACTAGTTCAAATCCCAGGGATATGCAACCTGCAAATAAAATTTCAGAAAAAAGGGTGAATGGAGCTAATAACCATACACCAACCCCATCGAATCATGTAAAGATAAGAATAAGTCCACGCGGATAGAACTCTAAAAACAACATCCAGCACAGAGTGCTCCGCTACAATTACAATAGTGATTTATTGTTCTCTAAGCCTTGTGTTGTAGCTTATTTCTTACACAGATTAGATAACTAGCTGGAAGCCAATATAGTACTAGCTAATCAAGAGGCTGAGATCTGAGGATCCATGGTCAAAGCTGTGAAACTCTTGTCTCTAATTAACCCACAAAAAAAAAACCCACAGAAGTAGAGCTGTGGCTCAAGTGATAGAGCACTAGACTTGAGCAAGAAAGCTTAAGGATAGCACCCAGACCCTGAGTTCAAGCCCCAAGACTGGCATGCATGCATGCATGTGTGCATACACACACACACAGAATAAATAATTTAATACAACTCAGATCTTCTCACTAACCTTCCCATTGGTTGAAGAATCTGAAATCTTACATATTTTTTCTGCTCCTTTTGGTAGTTGACTTGTGTCCCAAGTTCTAACACTTTGGATTGTAGTTCTCCTTTGTGTTTACTTGCTTGATTTTGCCTAATGATATGGGTCTGAATGTGTCTCTCCAAATTGCCAATCTGATAGTATTAAGAAGTGAGACTCTTAGGAGTGATTAGGTCATGAGGGTTTTACTCTCAGATTGGGATTGGTCCCTTATAAGGGGGCTTGGTGGAACCTGCTTGCCTTTTCTCCAAAGCCCTCCCAGACACAAAGCTTCTATTGCCTCAAACTTCCCAGCTTCCAGAATTGTGAGCAATGTGAGTCCTGTTATCTATGAAGTGCCCAGCCTAAAAGATTTCTTATCACCCCAGGCATTATTTTAAGAGTTCTTCTATATACAGACCTACTTCAGAATTCAACATCTTTCAAGGACCTTCCCCTGTGCTGTTACCTTCTAAGGTTGTGACTTGTGCAATGTGTTAAGACCCCTGTGTCTCTCTAACTCAACTTTGACTCTACCTCACCTTTGATGGTGGTAGTAGCCCATAGGCATTTTGACTTCAAGCTAAGGGACTCAACTCCACTAAGTTGAGCTGAATTCAAGCTCTGTAGAATATATCTTCATGGTTTTGGAGCACTTCAGCGAAGAATTAAGTTATTTCTAGCCTATTTGATGTCAAGGTAGCCTCTGGCAATGCCCTTTCCACCTACAGTGACATGGATATTAGCAGATGTCCTACCAGAAGAATGGGGCCTATGTCGCATCACCAGTAGTACATGAGCTGTGGAGGAGAAATAAAGTTTGAAAGAGTAAGGCCAGTAGAAGGGAACCTTACTGCATTGTTGGTGGGAGTATAAACTTGTTCAACCACTTTGAAAAGTAGTATGTACGTTCCTCAAAAGACTCTACATAGAGCTCCCCTATGACCCAGCAAACCCACTTTTGGGCACTTACTCAAATGATCACAAACAAGACCACACTAAAGCTACCAGCACAACTATGTTTATTGCAGCATTATTTACCATAGCTAAGATCTGGAGCCAACCCAGATGCCCCTCAGTAGATGAATGGATCAAGAAAATGTGGTATATATACACAATGGAATTCTGTGCCTTCATCAGAAAGAATGACATTGCCCCATTTGTTAGGAAATGGAAAGACTTGTAAAAAATTATATTAAGTGAAGTAAGCCAGGCCCAAAGAAACATAGGTCCCATGGTTCCCCTTATTTGCAGTAATATATATCTGGGACAAGCCGAAAAGCTCAGATAAGATGATGTTAAGCGAAATGAACCCCAAGATAGAGACACAGTGTTTTCTTCTTCCTTGCTATTGTTTCTAATGTATTTATAAGGTACCATGTGATTTTTTTGTTGCTTTGTATGTCCCTCCCCCATGGTATAACCCCTGTTTTCACTGTATTTGATGTTGGTATAATTTGGGGAGAGGAAGGGAAAAAAACAAAATGTTGAAATAGGGATAGAGATTGACCTATTGTAACAATGAGATGTACAAGACACTATGTTGAAAAACGAACTTTACAATTTAGGTGGGGGCGGGGTGGGGGAGGGGGAGTGGAGTGGTGGAGGTGGGGGGTGGGGGTGTAGTTGAGGAGGTGAGTGGGAGGGGATGGTAGGGGAAAAACAAAGGAAGAGGCAACAATGCTGGGTAAGAAATTTACTCATTACCTTGCTCATGTAACTGGGGCTTGCACTCCAGACCTGGGCACTGTCCCTGAGCATTTGTGCTCAAGGTTAATACTCTACTACTCTGAACCACAGTGCCATTTACAGCTTTTTGGTAGTTAATTTGAGAGATGAGTCTGACAGACTTTCTTGCATGGACTGGTTTTGAACCACAATCATCAGATCTCAATCTCCTGAGTAGCTAGGAGCACAATCATCAGCCACTTATTTGTCAAAAGTAATGTATTGCAATTTCCCATTCTTTTTTTTGGGGGGGAGGGGGTCCGGTTGTGGGGCCTGAACTCTGGGTCTGGACGCTGTCCCTCAGCTCTTCAGCTCAAGGCTAGCACTCTACCACTTAGGACACAGCGCCACTTCTGGCTTTTTTTTTTTTTTTGCTTATGTGGTGCTGTGGAATCAAACCCAGGACCTCAGGCATGCAAGGCACGCGCTCTATCACTGAGCCACCTTCCCAGCCCCTGCAATTTCCCATTCTAAGTCAACATTCACATCCAAATCTGATTTTCTTGTTTGTAATTTCATCATAAGCAGGAGATTTGCTTCAAAACCTGGTTCTGTTATTAGCTCCAGACCCCTACATAATCCATTCCTTTTTCATTCCTAGCATCCTGAATGTGGGCATAAATGAACTGCTCCTCCTCACTACTCCTAAAGACTTTGTGCCTGGTGATCACATAAGGATCTCTGGCTATTCTTCCTCTTTACTCAGAATCCTTCATTTTCCAAGCTCACACTTACATCTCAGCTGGCAAGCATTGAATTTTCTCTCCTTGAAACCCAGATAGTTTTTGAGGCTTTCATATCCTTTCTTTGGGGGGAGCTGATTGCTTACTCACCCACTAACAAGTTGGTCTCTGCTATTTCCATTTGCATTAGAGATGCCATTGCTCTGTCAGTTCTATGATGGCAGGAAACACAAGAATCTCGTTCAGGCTCAGTCAAACAACTAAGCTTGCACACTAAATGCATGTTGAAAAATAAATAGGTACCTAAATTAGCGTCTACCATCACAAAAGTGAATCTTCACTTACATGAGCAATCTTTACAGTTCAAAATCTCCTAGCTCCAACTAGGAAAATTGTCCTAAAACCCATGAGCTTTGTAAAAAAGAACATTTCATGACAGGAACGTCATCATTGCTTTTCTACTGTCAAGGCCTTTATTTGAAAGTGTTTTTTTTTTCCTCCTTCCCTTTTTCTACCCATTTCCCCTGGCCTCTCAGTCCCATCCACCCCAACACACACAAGTAATCACACACTTAGAATTATATTCACTAGAGGAAATGATTGTGAATTACCTGAAGATTATGGTTAGAATTATTTTCTTTTCTATTGACCAGTTGTTATCCAAGTTTCTGTAAAGTCTTGCAATTTGTGAGAGCACAGGAAATTCTGCAGTTGGAAATAAACAAGGCTGGTAAAGATAGGAGGTAGAAGAATTCCTGTTTCCAGCTGACAGCTTGCAGAAGATGGCAAGCGCTGTTCTTAAAATGGGCCTCAGGAGAGAGAAATGCTTGTCTAAGAATAAATTGCTGTTAGTTTTCCCTTTGGTTAACAGGAAGGATGCCTTATTTTCCTAGTAATAATGTATTTCCTTCTTTGAGATAAGTGACCTCTAGTTTTATTTCCTCACAAACTAAATTATAACCCTCTAAAATGAAACACCTCACCCTATGATATTTTCATAGAGCAGAGTGGACAGCTGGTGTATTTTGTCAGCCCAGTATCCATTACCTGCTACACTGATAACAGTCCATTGGATTATTGGGTTTATAGCATGTTGGGGTCCTGGGCTAGGCCCAGGATTCGAGCTGTGTCAGGCCTGCTCAGCAGAAAGAAAACTTGGATTAAGTGTCCAAATAAGAAAATTGCTGACATTCTTCCATTCTAATTTCAGTGGCCTGAAAAGATTGTCCATTTCTTCTTGGCCTCAGATTCTCAAAGCTGCTCAGGTGTCTGGTTCCTTTGTTTCCACTTCCATTTTATGAGCTAGGCTTTCGTCTAATTTTTTTAATTTTTAAAAAATCATCTTGTTTTCTATTCTTTTAGTTCTTTTAAATATTCTAATGATTTGAGGCCAACCTGGGAAGATAAATGCCTAAGACTCTTATCTCCAATTAATCAGCAAAAAGTGAGACTGGAGACATGGCTCAAGAGGTGAAGTACAGCGGGGGGAGGGGAAGAGAAGTGAGAATTTAAGCCCTAGTACCAACACACACACACACACATAATTATACAGTTCAAAGGCTAGTGTGCTGGAAGATTGGATCTCACTGGGAGGTGGTAAACCTTTTAGAGCAGAGACTGGTGGGAAATTCTTAGATCGCCGAAAGTGCCACCCTTCCAAAGGGAGAGTGTAGAATTCTATGGTCATATGGAGAAGGAGAAGTCTTTCCCTTCTTTCAAGATTCTGATCAAATGTCACATTTTTGATCAAATCTACCACACTATAGAAAAGCTGCATGTTCCCCCTTCATACCCGGGCGCTGTCCCTGAGCTCTTAGCTTAAGGTGAGCAGTCTAACACTTAAGCCACAACACCATTTTCACTTTTCTGGTGGTTAATTGGAGATAAGAATCTCACAGACTTTCCTGCCCAGGCTGGCTTTGAACCACAATTCTCATATCTCAGCCTCCTGAGTAGCTAGAATTACAGGTGTGAGCCACTGGCACCTGGCTAGCAATAGGTCTTCTACTGATTATTCTTCTTTTATTAGCAAGTATTTCCCTCTCCTTGCCAGACTATCACTCTACAAAGGGAGCACTTTTTTCTGTGTATTGATATATCCCACACATTTGTAAATAGTGCCTCCTGACACAAGACAGCACTCAATAAATACTCTTTAATAAATAGTACAAAAGAAACAGTTGTTTAGTGGACCTGGTATTTATCTTGCATATACTTACTGGCTAGCTAGATGATCCATATTTACTAGAGAATACAGGAAAACAATAAAAAGGCAATCAGAAAATGAAACATTTAAGTAGCCCTTATCTTTCTCTAAAGGCATCTCAGAAGACTCAGTGATACACTTATGGATTTAGAGAAAAGTGATTTTCTGGTTTTAGCAAAAGGTATTCTCTTTCTATTTTAAATTGTTGCATGGTAGATTAGAAAAATAGTCTTAGTTCTCCACACCCACCCTGTAAAACTATTTTGAAAGCTAGTAATACAGCACAGAAGTAGGGTACTTGCCTAGCATAAACAAGATCATACAAGATCCCTAGGTTTGATTGCCACCACAGAGGTGAGGTGTATTCACATCCCTTATTGTTTAACTTTGTAACTGTGCAAGGTTTTTTTCCTAGAGCAGACAAAGTATTGAGCCTTGAGATTGTCATGTGACTTGCTCTGACCAATGGATGTAAGAAGTTTTAATTGTGCTTACATGGTTTGTCTTGTGTTATCGGGCTTTTGCCATCTGTCATGAGATGAGCAAATCTTGGTCAGCCACTGGCCCCAGAACAAGAGATCAACAGATCAAATCTGAACTCATCCATTACCCACATTGCAGCTGCCCAGCCAATGCACAGACCCCTAGCAAAAGGGAAGTGTTTGCTGCTCTAAGCTACAGAGATTGGGAGTTGTTTGCTACCTGTAATTAGGATATTAAAATGTTTACTTATATAGCCACAAATTAAAAAAAATAGTTGACTACTTATGGCTCTCATAGTTGCAATTCCAAATGGAATGAAAATCCCATCCCTTATTAAAATCAGAGTTAGAAAGCATGTTATTGTTTTTTCTAAAATTTCCCTGAAGTTAAGTACATTAAGATGCCCAAAGTGAGGCTTTAGGCTCTTCCTCCTTCTCCTCCTCCTCTTCTTCTTCTTCTTAGTAAGAAATATGGTATTAGATGATGTTCTAAGGAAGGTAAGATGAGCTTAAAGGGAAAGAACACAGGAGCAGGACCTGAGTCCTAGCCTGAATCTCCCTCTCCCATTTCCCAGGAGACACCAGAAGTGCAGTAATTCCCACATGTACTTGTAGTTAAAGCACAAGGACATCGAAGTAGAGATATTTGCTAAGGTAACTTTCTGCTTTACTGTCAGATTCACCCTACTTTTGTAGAAATAGAAGAAAAAATATTAGGTACCAAGAGAGAAGGTACTCTACTGATGAATGGAGATAATATTTTTAAGTTAATTTTAGAAACACCAAATGTATGTGAAATATTCTGCTATCATAGACATAATTTGAAAAGCTAACTGGAAAGAAAATAAATAAGTAAAAGCGCAGCTCCCAACCAAATCTTGTAAACAAAGATAGAACTCTTATAGGTAAGACAGCTCGTTGACATTTTTTTTTCTTTCAGAAGAAAATAAGTGCAGAAGCAAAGCAACCTTTTTTGTTTATAAGAAGAATGAGCTTCATAAAATAGCAAGTGACTAGAAAGTAAAACTAGGGAAAGTCAGCCTTGTCTAATTTGATGTAGCATATGCACAGACCACGTGTCTCTCTTGCTGTCTATGTTATTCACATTCACTCTTCTTAGAATTGCTTCTGTAAAACTAATGGACTTGCTTTGCCAAGCCTTATTTCGGTTACACCCAGTGCTCTATGGGCCCGAGAAGAGCTGTAGAAATGATTGCTCTCTGGAAGGCAAAGTCTAGGAGAGGAATTCCTTTGGAGTTTTTTTTTTTCAACTCCTCTTTAAGAAAGATGATCTGTCTCAGTAACATGTCTCATCTTTTCCTGATCACTCTCTGCAGTCTGCCTTCACCCTGCATCGGCTACAGCCATCTGCTTTGTTCAGCCCAGGAGCCCTGTCATCTCTCAAGGCAGAGAGAATCATCAATGGCATCTCACTTCAACAAATTAGCCACAGTGTTTACACTGCAGGTCTTGGGGGGCTGAACTTTCTTCTATTTCAAGAAATTCCCAGGATTTTAATGTTTTTCCAAGTAGGAGGGTTTTGATACAAAGCATTTTACTTCTCTGGCTTAGTGTACATTATTTTATGTGATCCTAACTGAACACTTTAAGCCAAACTCTTAGAAACACACACACACACACACACACATGCACACGCGCGCGCACACACACACAGATGTAAATAGGGAAGCAGTATGCCGCACAGAAAAGAAACTTATCTGAAAGCTAAGAAAGTTTGAGAGTTGCTTGCATTCTAGTTTTGTTTCAGGTAAAGTAAGCCAACAACTAAGGATGTGACTGTTAGACAGATCTCTGCTGCCTGAGATTCTCTTACTTCTACTGTAAGAATGGAAAGGTTGGGCTAGATGCGATGGGTGGTGGATCATACCTGTAATCCCAGCTACATGGAGAGGATGATAGCGTCCAAGGCTAGCCCTTGGTAAAACTATAAGACCCTGTACAAAAACTAAAGTTAAAAAAAAAAAAGAATGGCTGAGGAATACATGGCTCAACTGGTAAAGAACTTGCTTAGTAAGTGCAAAGCTGAGTTTAATTCCCAGTTATACAACACACACACACAGTGACTCCGTTGGGTATTGCTCATATCTCTTCCAGCTCTAATGTTCTGTATCTTTCTGTATCTCACTGATAGTAAGTAGGAATGAGCTTTTGGGGGGAACAATGGTGGGAAACCAATGATGACCTTCCACCCCAAGCTATCACACGATAGGACAAACTTAAAAGACCTTCTTGAGCCATCTTCCAAATCCTGGCCTCAGTTTCCACGCAGTTAGGAAACAGGCCGTTTCTACAAATGCCATACTGTAGCTTATTAGTAGTTCTGACCTTCATGGCAAGCCTGCAGGATGTGTTCTTAGAGCCTATTATGGGGCCAAGGCTAAGGGAGCAGTATAGAAAAACATCACAGGCAGGGGTGACCCGAGTTACTTCCTGAGGTTCCTTTTAGGCTCATGAGTCAATGTATAGAAGAACAAGCTTATTAATCAAAACATGCTGATCTGCTCAATGTCTAATTATACCTGTCACTTTTGTTGCCCACACCCCTCCCCTGATATGGTTTCCCTCTCTGAAGTCACATGGCTGTATTTTCAGACCAATTTCAAGTTGATCTGTGTATTTTCTAGGTGACATGCCTCTTTCAAATGACAGTTGAAAATTGCCCAGAGAAACACGAAAACCTCTCAACAGCATAACCCAGCAACCCAGAGACCACACAAGCCCTTTCTTTCTTCCTTTCCCCAGAGCCTCCCCCCTGTTGAATTTCCAGCCATCTCTCAAGGCCAAGCTCAAATCCTTCCTCCTCCAAGAAGTCTTTCTTGATCCCTTCCTCATCAGACTTAATCCCTGCATGCCCTAGACTCCCCAAGCACTTTGTACCTTTATTATTTTAGCACTTACTTACCAGACTCTGTCTTACATTAAACTTATTTTGTGCTTGTGTCTTTCCTATGACATTTTGAGCTTCTGGAGGGCAGAAACAAGGCTTATTTTTTCTTGCTATCTCAACAGCATCCAAAAACAAAGGCTTTGTGCATAGTAGGTACATACAACTACCCCATGAACTGTGAAAAGTCCAAAATGAGTGAAATATAAATTGGATCCCATCCATTCTTTCAGTGTCTCATTTTATTACAAAATGCTTTCTACATAGTAAAAGGCTTAAAATTGTTGGATCACTTCTAAATGCCCTAAATAATGCAAAAATAGTATGGTAGAAAACCAGTTAGCCTTGTAATTTGTTCATATTGCCATTAAAATAAATTTAGTCTATTCAATCAATGTCAAGAATGAAATTTGCCAGTAATATTCATTTAGAAGTAAATGCTCCTTTCATTCACCCAATGAATTCATTTATAACCAGTGTCTACACAGTTTAATTTGGAAGGAATGCATACTTTTAATGAAACACTCATAGTATTTAATTAATCATTTACAACAAGCCATAAAAGACATGAAAAACCATCTTTCCATTTATGTGACTGTTTCCTAGTATAACAAGTTTTTCCAGTCCTACTCAAAGCAAACGTAAAGTAATTCCTGTTACAGTCATTTACATGACTTCTCTTCTCTTCTCTTCTCCCTTTCTCTTCTCTCCCCACTCCTACATTAATTAAACTTAATCAGATTCCCTCACTAGACTACACATCATGGCATCTTTCATGCATATTTCTTAAAATTCTCAGAAGTGTTCTTTTAAGTTATAGATTTGTAGAAAATTACGCTATCTTGCCTAATTTGTATTATATATAACTCTTATTTTTATTCTGGATTCTGCAAGTCTCGTCAGCCTAGCTCTCTTGAGTCATTGTGTGCTCTTTGAACAGGTTTAGTGAGCAAACAGTCTCATTCACTGGGACAATTATTCACTTCCCCTCAGTATGCATAGCCAGGTTGTTGTCAAATGCTGTTAGTTTAAGATTGGAGAGTTCTGTTTTGCTTTAAACAAAGGGCCAAGAAATATACTGCACATTTCTGACAATACCCCTTTTTAAAAACCTAACACCATTCATTCAGTAAAGAGTTGCTCACTGTTTACCAACATCTATTTCAGGGCAGGTAATTTCCTAAAGGCGCTTCCAGTCTTGATGGGGAGAAGGTCTATCATTTTAAAACATGAGCTTACATTAGTTATGGGAGATACTTCATTGTTTCTTTTCCATGTGTTTACAGTATATTCTATCATTCTCTCCATCACTCTCCCTGCCCCCTCTCCTCATTAATTTTTGGAACAATGAAATCACTGCTATAATAAAAGTACATGTCAGAGTTTCCCACAGTAAGATAAAGATGAAAGTGAAAATTTTCTATGGAATGTTGAGTAAGGAACTCAAGGTTTTCTGGTAGATTCTTATAAAGAATGAATACAAATCAGAGAGTAAGAATTTGTACTTCCATGGCTCTGGTACTCTTATCTATCAGAAGGAAGACACTCGTGCCATTAAGAGATGGTTTTCCTGTGGGGACATTTGTCCAGCAAGAAACAATGTGAAAACTCAGTAGACCACAGGTACACAGGATGGGCAGGGAAAGTTAACAAGAGAATGCTAGTCTTTGTTTTTGTTTTCTTCTGGTACTAAGATTTGAACCCATGGCCTTCCACTCTCACTTGGCCTTCTTGCTCACAGCTGGCAATCTACCACTTGAGTCATACCTATAATCCAGTTTGGTTGTTGGTTGTTGTTCTTGTTGTTGTTTTTGCTGGTTAATAGATGTAGTTGCACAGACCTTTTCTGCTCAGGCTGGCTTCACTCTGTGAACCTGCAGGTCTCCGCCTCCTGAGTATCTAGGATTATATGTTGGACCACAGTGCCTGACTCTAAATGCCATTCTTACGGAGGGATAGAATGGCGCAAATGGTGCCTTCAGCTTTTATCTTTCTTTACAGGGTCCAGATCCTATCATGTTTGCAATATATTCCATCACACTCTCTCTCCATTACTCTCCCTGCCTCATCTCCTCATTAATTTTTGAAGGAATGAAATCTATGCTATAATAGAAGTACATGCCAGATCCTCTCAACTTGTTACTGTAAGCTGATCATTGTGGCTTATGTCTGTAATACGAACTACTTGGGAGGAGAATTGTAGTTTGCAGCTAGACTAGACTAGACAAGACTCTGTTTCTAGAGCAAGCTAGATCTGGTGATGAACATCTTAATTCCAGCTACACAGAAGATACAAGTAGGAAGATGGATGTTTGAGACTGGCCATAGCCAGTAAAAGCATAGGACTTGGTATGAAAAATAACAAGCAAAAAAGGCTAACGGTGTGACTCCACTGATAGAGCCTAGACTAGGATGTCTGAGATCCTGTTTGACAAGAAATATACTCATTACCTTACTCATGTTACTGTAACCCCTCTATACAATATCTTTACAATAAGATAAAATTTAAAAAGCCATACTGTCAAATGAATTGTTACTGCTATTAAATATGAGTGTTATAACCTGCCTATCCTAGTTAACCTACCCAAATGCTATTAGTTGTTAGAAAACTTTCAATAGAAATAGATCTTTAGTGCTTTACATCTTTAATAGCCAAGAGTAATTTTTTAAAGCCATACATGAAAACCAGAGTCTGTTGTTCATTTCTCCCATACACCCCATTTTACTTATGTATCATAACTAAACAGCAAATGCACCAGGCAGGAAATAACTGTTTTACAAAAGAATCTGTGTTCCTGACCTTCTTTCCTTCTAGGGAAAATTAAAAAACAGAGTACAATAACATAGAGCATGGAATTTTCTCTAGAGCACTAACTATGAAGGCCAATTGTCCCAAAAGGTGATTTCCATTTAAATTCATAAAAACTAAATGACAGTAAAATGTTAGCTCCTTCATCACACAGATATGGTTCAAGCACTCCATAGCTATGTCTGTATCTAGTGGCTACCTGAGGCTAGGGCAGTATGAAACATTTCTAACTTCAGAAGAAGTTCTGGCCAGCTGCTAATGGTTCACGCTTGTAACCCTAGCTACTCAGGAGACTGAGATCTGAGGATCACGGTTCAAAGCCAGCCCAGGCAGGAAAGTCCACAAGACTCTTATCTCCAATTAACACCAGAAAACCAAAAGTGGCTCTGTGGCTCAGGTGGTAGAGTGCTAGACTTGAGCTGAAGAGCTGAGGGACAGTGCCCAGACCCAGAGTTCAAGCCCCAAGACGAAGAAGAAGAGAAGAAGGAGGAAGAGGAGGAAGAAGAGGAGAAGAAGGAGGAGGAGAGGAGGAGGAGGAGGAGCAGGAGGAAAAGGAGGAGGAGGAGGAGAGGAGGAGGAGGAGGAGGATGCAAATGGGGATAACTATAATAACCATTTCACAAGATGGCTGTGAACACAGAACGTGTTAATATTTTGTAAAGAATTTAGAACCCTGTAGGGTACATACTAAGCCCCGCAGAGCACACAGGAAGCAAATCAAACCACATTTTGCATAGCTGACATAAGGCAAGCAAGACAAATCATATCCAATAGGAATTTTTTAAAAGGCAGGGTGGGGAATCCATTCCTGTTGTTCCCACCAGCTGAGGGCCCTGTCCCACCTCTCCTCCCGGCCTCTCCTTGTGTTTGTTTTGTTCAGCTGGGAAGACCACCAAGCAGGAGCTGTTCTCTATCGCACAGTGAGTGCTTGATAAATATTTATACTAGAAATAATAATGATGTATATGGAAAAGAATCCCTCCATCATCCTGGAAATGTCACCACTGCCAAGATGTAGATGACTTCAAGCCACTCGGCTGTGCTCCATGGCAGATTAGGAGAGGAAGTGAAAAACTCAACTTGCTGGGGGATTTATGATGAGAAATAGTCCTGCTAACCAAAGTTGCTTGGATCCAACCCAGACTAGTAATCCCACTTGGATACATATTTGGGTGTTTTATCATAAATACAAAAGAAAAAAACTCATTGATTCAGATACTCCAAGCATGTTTTGCTGAATGGAATTCTTCCTTGCCTCCTGCTGCCTGGGATGATGGACAGATGGGAAAGAAAGACACTGAACTCATTCATTTTCTCTCTGATTGGGCATTTTTTTCTACCTGCACAACTGGTAAAATAGACCCAATGACAGGCATAATCCTCATTGTCAAACAACTGACCTTCTCTTACACCAGTTTCTATACCCAATTTATCTCTACTACACTGCTTCTTAGTATTTAGTCATTCAATTTCATTCTTCCAGGTCCTGTGGAATGTTCTTGCCTTAGGAGGGCCTCTTCCATCTCTCCAGGCAGCCATATTCAGGTCCTCATAGGAAATCATTGTGCCATTAACAAATTGCCGCCACGTATAATGGGCCATGCGCTTACACGTGCATCTCTCCTGTCTGTCCTCCACCTCTACCACTCAGTTTTAGTCATAGCAACATAGCGTAGGATTTCAGACTTCTACGTGCCTGTTGTAACACCATTTTCTCCCTTTCACTTAAAATAGTACCCTGATTTCTAATTATGCCTCTCAAAACTTTAATTTAAAAAACTGAATAGCTAAAATACTGCCAGACCCTGACAGGAAGAAACAGTCTAAAGGCATAATCGATGAAATTTTTTAAAAGTATAACATAGAATTCCTTTTGAGTCTCCATCCATGGGAAGAAGAATGTTAATACTCTCTCCTTGCCCAGTGCTTCTAGGAACGCAGATGTAATGAGGGAGCAGAGAACTTGCCCTATTAGTTAGGGTTGTATGGGAACATCAGCAAGGTTAGGAACCTTGGTTTATAAAATGTCTGTGGAATCACACTCAGCCAAGACTGCTTACATTTTTTAAAGCAGTACTGGAATTTGAGCTCAGGGCCATCAAATGGTAGGCTGGTGCTTTAGCACTTGAGCCACATCTTCAGCCTAGTTTTTTGCTGGTCATATTTTGGAGATGGAGTCTTAAAGACTTTACTGTTCAGGCTAGCTTCAAGCTGCCACCTTCCAGACATGAGGCTCCTGCCTGGCTAGGATTACAGATATGATTCCTTCTTCTCCTGGCACCTGACATAGCTGCTTACCTCAAAGCTTACTTTGTATGAGAAAACTGTCTTTCATTTTATGGAAGCCATAACTTTTTGCTGTTGTTGTTTTCCTCAAGTTATGCAGCTGAACTGAATCCTAAAGTATAATTGGACAATTATTTTAATTACTTTAAGTACTTATCTGTTAGCATTCCACTCAAGTCACAACTTCAGTTTCCTGCTAACTTTGTTCAGGTTGGTTTCAAACAATCCCCCTGTCTCTACTTCCTAAGCAGTTAGGTATATTTAGTTTTGTGGGAATCTACTAGAAATCTCTACCAAAGTGACAGTACCATTTTGTATCCCTACAAGCAATGATTGAGAGTTCCTGTTGCCCATGTCCTTGTCAGCATTTTATATTGTCAGTGGTTGTGGGGTTTTGCCACGTTAATGGAGGTATAGTGGTATCTTTTTGTTTTAATTTTGAGTTTCCAGTGCTGAATGATGTTGAGTATCTTCGTATAAGCATTTTAGGTAACATTTACTTTCTAAAATTTCAATGTGTGTGTGCACAGACATGTGTGCATGTGTGCATGTATGCGTGTATGTATATGTGTGCGAATCAGTCCTGGGGCTTGAACTTAGGGCTTGGTCACTGTCCCTGAGCTTTTTTTCCTCAAGGCTAGCACTCTACCACTTGAGCCACAGCTCCACTTGCATCTTTGTGTGTGTGATTAATTAGAGATAAGAGTCTCATGGACTTTCCTTCTTGGGCTGACTGAACCACCATCCTCAGATCTCAGCCTCCGGAATAGCAAGCAATACAGGCATGAGCCTGTATTATTAAACTCTCAAGTGTTGATCCCTCTTGCTTTATGGGAGCCAAGTAGTTTCCTCAGCACTCAGAGGGCTTTCTGTGTGGCCATGCCTGTCTGTGCTGAAGAAAGGTGACATTGATAAATCTGCACCTGACATGAAAGAACAGGCACAACACACCCCTAGCTGCTGGACATCACGTTGCTGTACATGGTGCTGTACATCAGGCTGGACACAGCAACTCTTGCTTCATTTCAGGGAACCCTTTCACTTCTTTCTTTTCTTTGTTTCTTTTTTTATGTTTTTAGTGTAAAGATACTGTACAGAGGGGTTACAGTTACATGAGTAAGGTAATGAGCATGGTTACCTCCTCCTTTGTTTTTCCCCTACCATCCCTTCCTCCCCACCTCCCCAACTACATTCTCCCCTCCCCCAAGTTATAAAGTTCGTTTTCAACATAGTGTCTTGTATATCTCAATGTTACAGTGGGTCAACCTGTATCTTTATTTCAGCATTTTGTTATTTCCCTTCCCCTCCCCAAATTAGAAAAATGTATATACAAGATGCAGGGCTCCAGAATCAAATACAGTGAAAAGAGAGGTTATAGCATGGAGGAAGAACATACAAGAGAAACAAAAAAAAAATCACACAGTACATTTTAAATGTGTTAAAAACAATAGCAAGCAAGAAAAAACCAGCTGTGTCTGTGTCTTGGGGTTCACTTCACTTAACATCATCTTATATGATCATATGTACATAGCTTTTGACCTTTTCTGCTTGTCCTAGACTTAGACTAGTTTTTGCAAATAAGGGAAACCATGGGACCTATGTTTCTTTGGGCCTGCCTTATTTCACTTACCATAATTTTGGGGAGCCTCCCTTTCTTCACTTAATATAATTTTTTCCAAGTCTTTCCATTTCCTAACAAATGGGGCAATGTCATTCTTTCTGATGGAGGCATAGAATTCTGATATATATATATATACCACATTTTCTTGATCCATTCATCTACTGAGGGGCATCTGGGTTGGTTCCATATCTTAGCTATGGTAAATAATGCTGCAATAAACATAGTTGCGCTGGTAGCTTTAGTATGGTCTTGTTTGTGATTGTTTGGGTAAATGCCCAGAAGTGGGATTGCTGGGTCATAGGGGAGCTTTTTGTGGAGTCTTTTGAGGAACCTACACACTGCTTTCCAAAGTGGTTGAACAAGTTTACACTCCCACCAACAATGCAGTAGGGTTCCCTTTTGGCCACATCTTTCTTTTCTTTATCTGAGCAAAAAAAAAAAAAAAGCTTTTGCAGCCAAAACAGAAGAAAAGCAGCTGACAAAACCAAAACGCACAACACAAACCAAAGTCCTTCACATGTGAACCGCCATCTAGAAGACCCTCAGAGGAATGCACACAGCTTGCTCCTGAATGACTTCTACTTCCACTAAACGTGTGCTTGCCATAAAATGGAACTCCCTCCAGATCTCTTTCAGTACTGAGCCCTGAGGGCCTTGGTTACTAAGCATCTCTGAACCTGCAACTGAGCCCAGCTTTCTGCTCCAATCCATCAACAAATATGACAGATATGAAAGAGAAAAAAAGTGGGCCTCTCCACATGAACTAAGCTACAAAGTGGGCCACACATCACAATTCTGCTTATGTATCATGACAATCAAACTCTACAGAACAGGATTTTATGAAATAAACAAATGGTTAAAGTGAATGTGTTCCTACATATGGCAAAGAATGACGCCCCAGGCCTTAGAGTTGTGCCATGGTGTCACCCTGAAGTTCTGGAGCTGTAGTTCAGGATATGTGGTTCAGAAATAGTGTGGAAGGGGATTTTGTTACTAAAGGGTGTAACATTGGGAAGTAGCAGTAGAGGAAAGAAGAAGTTAGAGTCCTTTGGACATTAGTAAATTTCTGTTTATTCAATAGGGCCTGTCCCACATTCCATATATACGTTTTTGGCACTGGTCTGAGTCAGGCAGCCAGCTCTCTTTTTTTTTGGGGGGGTCCGGTCGTGAGGCCTGAACTCTGGGCTTGGGCGGTATCCCTCAGCTCTTCAGCTCAAGGCTAGTGCTCTACTACTTGAGCCACAGTGCCACTTCCGGCTTTTTTCTTTTTGCTTATGTGGTGCTGAGGAATAGAACCCAGGGCCTTGAGCATGCAAGGCAAGCGCTCTACCACTGAGCCACCTTCCCAGCCCAGTCAGCTCTCTTTTTATGGCTCTACCATACTGAAGAATTAAGTAACATCAGAATTGACAAAATACAAAATTAACACAATAAAAAACTGATCAAAAAAGTGATTAACTGAAGCCAAAGTAAGAAACTAAGGGAAGGAACAGGAAAGAAAGGAAAGGAATATTAACTATTGACTATGGAGCAAAACTGTCCTTTCCATTCTCATATTTAGTCAATACTTTCTCGGGATGTGGTCAAGCAGAGCCTATTTTTCTGTCTTTTCCAGGAGGATTACACCAATATTACCTGTGAACATCATCACATGAGGTGGTCAGAAATCACAGGACCCATGTTCTGTGCTTTAATAAAACACACGGTCACCTTCTCATTGGGCATATTTAGGCTTTGGACTACATTAGAATACCTATATTTAGGTGTAATTAAGAAATTAAGAGGTGTGTGGTCTCAGGACCATAATAGTGGCTTGGTAATATCATTACAAACTCAAGATCTTTTGTCCCTGCTGAACCACCCTCTTAGGGTAATTCTGATCATCAGGTTTGTCATGTCATGATCATAAAATGACTTATAGAGTTTTGAGCATCACATTCTTTCACAGCTACATCAAAGAGTGGAAGAAAAGGAAGTGGTTGGGGGGTAGAAATCTTTTCTCTCATCTCCCTCCCCTCCTCTCTCTTTCTCTCTCCCCCTCTCCCCCCTTTACCCCCAAAGGAAAATATTTCTTAAGAATCTCCTAGAAATGGCCAACTCTAGGGACAAGATAAGACTGAAATGTGGGATGTTTATTTGGAATTCTAAATTTTGATCATGAGGAAGTAGCCATGCTAGGAAAGAAAGAGTAGGAGAGTGAGGCTGTCTAGACAAAGTGCTTGCCCTAGCCGTGAGTTCAGAAAGATTGTTGGGTATGAAGAGGAAAATCCTCCTTGAAACACATGACATGTACAGTTCTTATGCAGAGCTACCACACAATCAAATAATTCAATGTCCAGGAAGTGGTCAACTAAAGTCCTACAATTTAAAAAAAAAGCCAATTTCCTGATTTGGTCGATGATTCCCACTCTAATGTTAGTATGGAAAATCGGAGGATGGCTGAGCGGTCTAAGGCACTGCGTTCAGGTTGCAGTCTCCCCTGGAGGCGTGGGTTTGAATCCCACTGGTGACAACTTCACCTTTGCTGGGCACCAGTGGCTCATGCCTGTAATCCTAGCTACTCAGGAGGCTGAGATCTGAAGATCATGGTTCAAAGCCAGCCCAGGCAGGAAAGTTCATGAGATTCTTATCTCCAATAAACCACCAGAAAACTGGAAGTGGTGCTGTGGCTCAAGTGGTAGAGTGCCACCCTTGAGCTGAAGCGCTCAGGGATAGTGCACAGGCCCTGAGTTCAAGTCCCACAACTGACAAAAAAAAAAGAAAGAAAATCAGAACACTGGTAATGAGTTGAACAGCCAACTTTTGGTACTAAGAAGCTACTTGTGCTGTTTTTCTTATTGTCTTGCTCATAGTCCTCACTTCTTAATTCTTTGGGTCTCAGATGAGATTCCCTCAATAAAACGGATTCCCTGGGGCCCAAATGTGTTTCACCAAATGCTGGAGCTGAATATTTCACAAAATTTCCCATGGAGAGGTGGAGGGTGAGAACCCACCCAGACCCATAAAATCTGCCATCTCCTCTTCCAGAGCGTTCAATCATCACCAAGCTCAGAATACCACAGCTTACGCGCACATTTTATTTTTTTCTCCGTAAAATGAAAGGAGTATTTTGAAATAGCCAGTTCTCTGAGTCTAAATTCATCCTAGCTCAAGAGTCCCCATTAATTAAGATGATCTGACTTTCCTTTGTGGGAACTCTCCCATTCTTTTTATTTTCTTGAACAATGTATTGGTTGGGAATTTAAAATTCTTCTCATGCTAGGAATACAACTATTCTTAGGTCTCATAAAGTGATCTCCTCTTAATAAAAGAACTGAGAGAAGAACTTACATCAAGATCAAAATGCAAAACACAATCTTTAGTCTGGGTTCAACCTGAAGAATTAAAAATATTTGTGTTATCTTGGTTTTCAATAGGAGTTGCCTTGTGGGATCAAGTCGTTGTTTGTCAGGGTTAATATCCCCTCCTCCTGTTTAGGCAGAATCAGATGTACACAAGAAAAAGAAAAAGAAAATAAAGAGGGAAAGTCAAGCCCATTGTACCTAACCAGTTGCGTAATATCCCAAGCTGAATCGGGGGTAGGAATTCCTTTTTGCCCTTCCCTCTACGTGTGATCAGTTTACATCCTGGAACATGAGGCTTCTTTTCCTTCTTTTTTGTTCTAGCTCACCTAGCTTCCAATGCTAGCCCACACTCATAAAGTTATCCAATCCTTCCTTAAATCCAAAGCTGCTCTGCCTTACCAGTCCCATGTGACTGTAAATGCCACAGGCTGACTCCACTGGTTGGGCTGAATACAAACAGGTGGATGGTATCTCTTTTTCTCTTCTCTAGTTCTATTGTCTGTCTTCCAGTTGCAGTGAGTATGCCCAGTTCTTATTTGGCATAAGACTTTTAAATGTATTTTTCCTCATTTTCAGAAAGTCTTTTTTGACTTTGGTTCAATGGAATTGAAAAAGAAATCAAAACATCTAACTTAAAATTTAAAAACAGAACAAAATAACTACAATGCTGTTGAATTTCTTAACTCATGACACAAGCATAGAAATGTAACCTCTCATCAAGCTTCCTAGGAGAATTAAGTAACATGGGGAAAATTAAGTAAAGTGGGAGGAAAAAGGATTTAGAGGACAGGGGGAAGTAAAAACCCTAGACAAATTATTAAAAAATTATATTGTACCGTTTATTTGACACTTAGAACGCATTACCTTGAATTGTTTCCCAATTTATACAATTTTATTAGTAGGATAAGGTACCTCAGAAACAAATTAACCCAGAATCTTAATGCCTTCATGAATTTTATCTTTAACACAGTGGATACCCACAGTGAGTCATTGCTGTTAGGTGAATCTCTTGGATGACAGGAATCCAGGTAATTTTCATCTGTAGTTCTATCGATTGAGTCTCCAGGGTCATCCCTCATGATCCATCAGCAGACATTAGGGGAAATATAATTCACGGAGGAACAAGCAAAATTATTTGGTGTCTGCACACTGAGCCTGCCATTTCATTGATCAGAATCAGCCACATAACTGGCAAGTCCCGCTGCACACCAACCCCTAAAATGATTTTAGTCGGTTAATATTTTGAACAAAGAGCTTCTAAGTCACTGGGCACAATTTTAGAGAAAACACTGGGAAGAGACTCATATGAAAATACAGTCAGATGAGGGAGAGAGAACCCATGTAAATAGATCTGAATACCAACTCTAGATTCTGCCAAACATCCAAAACCAACTGCAGCTGTGCCCAGAGAACAAAACTCTACAGAGTGAAAAAGGCAATAAAGGAAGTGGATGAGCTGCATGTCTAAAATAATTGGAGCCAGGAGGAGATCATCTGAGAAGGCTAAACTTTACATGATATTTTTAACAGCCTGTAATTTTCTTAATTATAATAGGTATAAACTGTTGGAAAGACAAAAAAAATATAAAACACAAAAAAATCCTAATACCCATCCACTTTCCACATATCCTTTCTGCTGTGATGATTATAATCTAGTTTTTAAGATGGAGATTCTTCCATTTGTTTTCCTCTAAAATATCATACTCTATGGGTTTTATGGTTCATTAAAAAGTTACTAACATAGTATAAATACTTTCCAGTATTTAGAACAAGCCTTTTAAATGATTGCATAGTCAACTTTGGTAGAGTACAAATTGTTCCAAACTTTCAGTCTTACAAAAAAATGTTATGTTGAACATATCTCTATATATCTCTTTTTAACATATCTGATTATATTATACATCAAAAGAATTTTTAAAATGGGAGACTGGACATGATGGCTCATTGTGGGACATGGCTCAAATATTGCTTGCCTGGCAAGTTCAAGGCCTTGAGCTCAATTGTCATTAACACACACACACACACACACACACACACACACAAACACAGCAATGGGGAGGGACGAACACATGTTGAATTTTATGATTCATTTACTCTAAGCTTCTTGTGTGCAATATCTCATTTAACCCTCACAGTAAGTATTTGTAAGTTGTATTGCAGCAAGCATAATGAGTAACAGTGATTTAGAAAGGTTAAATAGTTTGTCCAATATGAGGTCACTAGTCAATAGAAGAACTGGAATTTGAACCTGGACTGGCTGACTTCAGAGTCTAAACTCCATCCTATATGCAAGAACTCTGCCCCGAGAGTCCACTTAAATTCTCACTCGCAGATTAACCTCCATGGCAAGTTGACAGAGTAATGGATCCAGTTTGAGAAGGGGTATGTATAATCAGGAAAAATGCTTTATGTGATGGCTTAGAGAAGAGAGAGGGTAAAGTTTTATGAGGGACAATAACTTCTGCCAAGCTGAAGTTAAAAAAAATATGAGCTAATATGTCCAGGGAGGCAAAGTCATTTCAAATGACGAGCTCCAAGCCCAAGCTTAAAAATTATTTAAAGAGACAATGGGAGTGCCTGCCTGTCCAGTGGTACAGAGAGGAGTGATGTCCAAACAGTGCTTGATAAAGATATACTTCGTTTCAGTCTTTGATTTAGGAAAGTGGCCTTTGGCGTATGGAATGAGATAAGATCCAAGTTTCAGAGGCCTTTCTGGAAACCTTTGGCCATAATTTTCTTCCAGTTTGACAAGTTCTCTGTGGGAATACAACTTGTTTCACAGTAGCTGTTGAGCTTGAAGGGAGCTCGAAAGGCATGACCTTGGCTCCTGCCTCCACTCCCAGTCCTCATTCACGGCCCCTTCTCTGAGTGCATTCCAAATCCCAGACAAAATCAGGAGGAGGAGGAGGAGAAGGCGGAGGACTCATGGCCAGACAAGAATATCAACCAGAGAAAGATTAAGAAAGGGTAGAGAGTCGCATGCATGAGCTTAAATTCTGCCCTCAGATTACCCTAGATTCAAATATGTACTTTACCACTTATTAGCTTGCTGATTTGGTGAAAATTAGTAGTCCCTCTGTTCCTCAGTTCCCTCGGTGTAAAGTGTCATGATAACAATAACAGTACCGATTTCATAAGTCACTATACACATTAAATTAGAAAGGGAAAATCACAAATTCTGCCTATTCGCTCCAGAGAGCAAAAGGTGATTGTTGGATAATTTTTACGCTTATCCCCATGTCCCTCAGCTCTTAAAATACTGCCAGTCCTTAGTGATGTGTATCATTTCCAAAGGAAAATCCAAGGAACAGCAGTTGATGGAAAATCCTAAATTTGCTTACTTACAAACTTCCAAACTTCCAAATGTCATGTCAAAACCAGCTTTACAATGTCGGTGGGGGGGGGGGGGGGGTATGATTGGGTGGGGGGGAGGGGGGAGGCTGGGAAGGGAGGTGAAGGGTAAACAAAGGAGGAGGCTGCAATGCTTGGTAAGAAATGTATGCATTATCCTGCCCATGTAATTGTAACCCCTCTATACAGTATGTTCTCAAATAAAATAAAATAAAATTTAAAAAAAAAAAAAACAAACAAACTTACAAACTTCCTTCTGGCAGGTTCTTTTCCCCCTCTGAACTTCCTGGAGTCCAGCATCACCATTCTATGCACACAGAGAACTCTCAAGACCAATGACCCTGCCCATCTCTCTACAGAAACTACGAAAAAGTTTCTATCTACTCTCTCAAGGGCCTTTCATTGAAAATAGTTTTCCTAGATGCTGGCATCTAAAACAGCCTCTAAATTGATGCCCTTTGAACTCATTAATTAATCATAGTAAAATTAAAATGGTAATTCTAAGATGTACCAGAATTGGCTACAATATGGGTTAAACATCCCTTAAAGGGTAGCCTGGGAATCAACTGCTATGAATGACATTGTTTCTATGAGAAAACACACTCCAAATTCCAGACCACACATTTACCCACTGATTTCAGAATATAATCCTTCACAAGTTGGAGACTGACTAAAAATATTAGATATTTTATGAACACTAAATTAAGGCATCCAAATGCATTCTTTGGTTTTATCTTAATAGGCTGAAGCAAATTCTAGACTCTTCCAAAAGAATCTAGAATTTTTTTTCCTCCTGTTTGAAGTGTAATTACAGGAAGGCATTTTGGATTTTCTGTGAAGACAGGACCTAGCTATTTTTAATTAACTTAATGTAGGTAAGATCAATTATTTTAAGACAGTAGACAAACAAATTGCATCATTGGCAGGTTTGCTCTAATAATCCACAAAGGGATATAAATCATTTTCGTGTTACACAGGATAGATGCATGCATTATTTGGAAAATACTTTGGACTCTTCTTAAACGTTTACACTACTTGCAGAATGAGCTGGAATCTGTACTCCCGCCATCATGATGATTTCCTACTCACAGTGTGATGTGACATTTATATGCTTTCAAGTTTCCTGTTCTCCTGAGCAGTTTTAAAAGAATCAACTATTTCCCTTCACCATTAAAATCTGGGTCTCATGTGAGGTTTTACACAAAAGATTGAGAATTGAGGAAATACATTTGTGGTGGATAGTCTGTTTGAAATTCATTTGAACTGAAACAGCAAATCTGCAGCCTGTGGAGTGGGAAGGGCTCGGAGCCATCCAAAAGACACGAGTTTTGGCTCTGACCCCTGAATTGAGTGGCTTTGAGCAAGTTACTCACCGGAGAGCCTCGTTATCTTCATCTGAACAATACAGGGTTTGGCATGTATGACTTGAAGTTCCTTTCCAACCCTCTGTTTTGTTTCTGTGGTTGGGAATAATGTAAGGATTTGGGGATGCATTCTTCCAAAATCTAGCCTTTCCACTCACATCACTTCAGTGGAGAGTAGAGGGAGACTGCCAATAGCACAACTCTTTTTTTTTTTAGTTCACATTGACTTTAAGATGTGTTTAAACAAAAAGTTAGATGTCTGTCTGTGAATAACAACTGATATTTTCCAAAAGCTGGTACTTTTTGTCTTTCCTGTCTCCTTTCCTCCCCTCCTTCACTTCTTTCCCCTTCACTCCCTTCTTCCTTTCTTCCTTTCTGTCTGCCCCTGCTCTTTTCCTTTTTCCTTCCTTCCTTCTTCCCCTTCTTTTATTTGTGCTGGTCTTGGGAATTATACAAGTTCCAACTTTTGGCTGGATAATTGGAGAAAATACGGTGTGTTTGTCTTCTTCAACTGTATCCTGAGATCTCAGGCTCCTGAGTAGCCACAATTACAGGCATGAGCCACAAGTGTTGGTCTCTTTATTCCCTTTTTAAAAGTCATTAAGAGGCTGACAGGACAGTTTTGGCTTAGAAACACAGCTCCATGGGTCAGAATATAACACAGGGAAATCCTCTATGAGCTGGAACCTCCAGCTCTAGAGACTAGCTGTTTATGAAAGCTAAAGAACACTGGAGTGAGCCAAGACACCACTTGTGATTTCAGCCAACTGTCCCTAGTCCAAACCATTCAGAGGAAAGGGCTCCACCAGCTTCCTTCCTCCAGTTGCCAACAGCCAGGAGGTGCAGCACCTGCTCAGGGGGCTGGGACACGTGGAGAATAGAAATGGTGCTATGTGGTCACGTTTTCTCTTCTGCATTGGCAAAACTGTCCTATCTTGGAATACTCTTCCTTTGGATTGCAAGCGTCTGTTTTTAAGATTAGTCCCATACAAATTAGTCTCCCCACATGGTTTCTTGATTGTTACATCACGTGATAAACGAGAGTGGGGTGAGGCGAGAGTTAGGTGGATTGGGAGACAGACAGGGGCAGATTTAGAGAGATTTGTGTGGGTAGAAGGGGAAGAACAAAAGTAGACATACAGGCATGAATAGATCATGATGATTAAAGAAGACACATGAGCCACGGAATGAAGCAGCAGAGAGTAAACACAGTAAGTACTGAGTACAGCCAGGGCTTTGCCTCATAGAACTTTAGTCCAAGAAGAGAAGCTATAAAGCAAAAAATTAAATAAATACGTTACAATCTAGACCAAGTGGGAGGGGGGTGTCAAAAGTTGGATATTTTTATGCCATTTTCCAAATAGAAATTGAAAAGTAAATTATATGGCAATAGAGTGTATGTCTCTTTTTTCCCAAATGAAACTCAAGCACACTTCCTGCTCTACTCTACCCTCTACCCTCACACAGGAAGCTCCCTCCCTAATCTGGGCTCCGCCTGGGTGTTCTGTGGTTCCAACTCCACTCAGACCAAGCTGTTGCCTCAGTCCTTCCGGGCCTCCGGGCACCCCCCCCCCATGTGGAACATCACCTAGAGTTTGACTACAGTGTTCTCATGTATAGCACAAGGTTGATTTAAAAATCCAAGATGTTTACTAGCTTTTTGAAAAATGAATACATAAATTTTCAGTGTGTGTGTGGGGGGGGGGGGGAACATGAATGAATGAGCAAAATAACAGGAAAATATGCCAACATGACAAATGCTTTCTTTCACTGTCTTTGGCTTGTCCAGAGTAAATTTTAAGATTCCAAGTTTTCTAGGAAGAATGGCTTTCTCTTGGCGCTTTCCAAGATTTCTCTTGCAAAGCTGCCAGGGAGAATTCTAAACAATGAATTAAAATTAACAAGTCTCATGGTGACATCTAAATTGCTTTTGACCCAAGCCTCAGAGCTAGAAAGTACCAAGAAGATTTCTATGATTAAATTAAATTCGCCCTGTTGAACATTTATTGAATAATGTATCTTATCAAAATATTTTTAGGATTAAGAGAGAATGAAATATGAAAACCCATCCCACCTCACCTGTATTTCTGAACACAGCCATATCTTCTTTTTTATAAACATTTTCTTTTTCGTTTTTCAAAAGCTGTTTTCTTCTCCCTTACCTTTGCAGTGGAGTCTCATCTTTTATCAGAAGCAGGGAGAGGAAGATTAAGGAGACCTTATAAATAAGGAGAAAAAAAATGTGTCTAGTCCCAGAATCTCTACTGATTGAACACTGCTGGGGATATTAATCATGAGGTCTTATTTTCCCAAAATACATCAGAGCACATCTGGAAATTAAATAAAAATAATAAAAGGGTTCAAATCAACTGACGTTTTCCAGAGGAACCCTTTAGACAATTAATAAGATGCTACCCACAGAGGCAGAGAGAAACTTTGCTTCTTCTCTACTTAAATAAACCTTGAAACAAGTATCAAAATTCACCTCAAACAGTTTGGTTCATGTTAACTGCCCTCTCTTCTGGGGCTCCACATACAGTACTGGAATCTGACTTCTTTGTATGGACTTTTATTACATTTCATTTACTTTTGTCTGCACTGAATAGACAAGTGCTTATTTCTAAACAGTCTCATGACACTGTACAATCCTGACAGCCCAAGTGAGTCTAACCCCGGGAAGGAGAATATTTGCTATGAGAGGCAAGGATGTAGAGACCACATGTATTCTGAGAAATGCTCTTCTTAGGTGACTCTCACCGAAGAGCCAAAGTAAAAATTAAGTTTGGATTAGTCTCTCCTACGACAAGAGGGAGGCATTTATTTGGAGATCATCATTGTTAGTGAGATGGGTATTAGACAGTGCAAAGGAAGAGAAAGGAAATGACTTCAACCTTTCCCTTATCTGTACAAAGCAATGATTACTCCCATCGTTGGGTGCAGCCAGCCTGTCAAGAATCGTGGAGTGGGGCCAAATTGAAGCAAGAATAGAAAATGAGCCAAGTCTGAACTTTGCAGCCCCTTCCCTCCCTGTGTTTTCCCATCCCTCTGCCCTTCCAGGTTACCTTTAGTGAATTGCTCGATGCTCCACATCTCCAAAATCTCTTTGGGCAACTCTACCTGAATGTTATGAATTGAATTTTTTTCTCCAAAAATTCATATGTTAGAACCCTAATCCCAGTACCTCAGAATGTCACCTGATTTTGGAGATAGGTTTTAGCAGAAGTAATCAGGTTAAAATGAAATCATTTGTATAGGACCTAATCAAATATAACTGGTCTCCTTTTAAAAGAAAAATGTAGAACATTCAGAGCATGGTATGATCACAGATGGGCATAAACAAGTCAAGGAGAGTCCTGGAACCAACTCTTTATCTTCATAGTATGAAAGAAGCAACCCTGTTGTTTTTCTTATTTCAGCTTCCAACACTGTGAAGCAATTCACCTCTGGTATTGAAGCTGCTTATTGGTGGGACTTTGTTATGGCAACATAGCAGACTAGGGTCTGAACTCAATGAGTAAGCCATGGGATGTTTGATTTATAGAGTCATCTTGTCCTTAATTTAAAGCCATGTAAATACGTCACGAGAATAATATACATAAGACTGTCTTGTGCATTCCTTTCTAGATTTAACTCTCATCACTCTTCCTCCTCACTCCATCCTAGCTGGACTGATCCATTCATTTCCTGGAGGGAAGTTTGTCCTCTCACCTCAGAGCCTTTGCATATGCTGAACTTTCTTCCTTAAAATCCTCCCACCGATGCCAACATCTGGTTAACCACCACAGAGACTTTACTTACTCACATGTGCTGAGTTACCACATCTTTGGGGAAGTCATCCTTGAACTCTGCCAAAATTGAGTTAGATGCCTTTCCCAGGTGGCCACGGGACCATAATGTCACAGATGGGGGAAGCAGACTTGTTGGCAATTATCTCTTCACTTGGTCCCTGGCCCTGTGGACCAGGGAAAAGCTGCCCTGTGTTCAGCTTCAGATTTGTAGCCAGTGGATGTCACACAACTCAGTTTCTCGATTTGCAGCCAGTGGACATCACACACTCAGTTTCTCATATTACAATAAACTTAAAACTTTTATGAAGTTTCTGAATTCTGCTGTAGGAAAGGACTACATAGGAAAATTGCATTTTGTACCTTGGAAAATGGTCCTCCTTTTGGTTTACATTTTTTACTTTTTTACTTATTTAATTTTTGGGCTAAGCCTGGGGCTTTAATTCAGAGCCTCACTCTCTCATTTGGCTTTTTTCTCTTAAGACTGGTTCTGTATCACCTGAGCCACAGCTCGATTTCTGGCTCTTTGCTGGGTAACTGGAGATAAGAGTCTCAGAGACTTTCCTGCTAGGCTGGCTCTGAACTGTAATCTTCATATTTCAGCCTCCTGAGTAAGTATTATAGGCACGAACCACCAATTCTCAGCTCATCCTCATTTTCAAAAGTTTGGAAACCATGGTTCTAATTTAAGGTCTCATTGATAGGCCCAAAGCCCTAATCTAACCTGTAGAAGTGTTAACCTAGCAAGCCCAGTGCTTTAAATGTTTCTGGATGTGAACCCATTCCACTGAGTACATGGGCTTTGTGAGTATCACCCATCTACTCCTTACACTCACCCCTTTGATCATGAGCATAACCTGTGTGGTTCAAGAGCTTTTGGTACCTTGAAAACATTCCTCTGAGATCCTTCATCCAATGTCCCTTCCTGATATTCCCTTCCACTAACTTGCTCATCTAATTCTGAACATAGGTTTAAGGGGTTGTTTCCGTCAGAGAAAACCCGTTTTGTATCCAGAAGCGTTAAGGGTAAATTTTGGGGGTATATGTGGGCAAGATATTTTTCTTTACAAACCTGTAGAAGAATCCACAAAAAAGGGATGAGAGGGTTGTTTTTCCTTGTCTTGCAGAAGATATACAAGACCTACAAACAATACATTTGAAATCTCTAGAGACATTAACAAGTGGTAGGATGGTCAAATCCAGAAGAAGTATTCAAGTGAAGAATAGAAAAGGCATTGAGGTATAAGATGATAGTTTCTAAATTCTCTCTTATCACCTCAAGAACTTCAAAAAAGGAAAAAGATTAATTTTATCTTAAAATATATCCAGCCCACTCTGGGTGAGAGTTGAACTCAAGTACAATTTGTATGTGTGTATGTGTGTGTGTGTGTGTGTGTGTGTTAGTCCTGGGACTTTAGCTCAAGGAGTGGGTGCTTTTTTGCTCAAGGCTAGCTAGTATTCTGCTGCTTGGACCACAACTCCAATTCCAGCAGTTCTGATGCTTCATTAGAGATAAGAGTCTCAATGGACTTCCCTGCCAGGCTGGTTTTGAACCGTGATCCTCAGATTTCAACTTCCTGAGTAGCCAGAATTACAGGCATGAGCCACTGATGCACAGCCAAGTACAATTCTTAACCAAATTTGCGGGACACTCAAGAAAAAAGAAATGTACTATGTTACTCATATTAATTTCAGTATCCTTTCAGGTAGAGAAGTCTCAACTGGATGACTTCTTTAGTAGATGTCTGAGTTTCTTCTTGAGTTCTCCTGTTTCCTGCTGCCTAACCCCCTTCATTGCCCAAAAGGATACCTTACATTTGGTGTTCTCTGAAAACCCCCCAAAATGCAGCTTCTCTCCTGATCCTTCTTCTGACCCTGTGCTCAAGGCTAACACATTTCTGACCATCATTAGCTACCCTTCTTTTCTCCCCCTTTGCCAGTTTTTATCCCAATATGCCAATTGCCCCATGCTTTCAAAACCTCAGTTCTTAAACATTGTAACCAACACTGAAGAATTCTGGAGAGCAGTTTCTGAAAAATTCCCTATATAATCTCTTCCCTTCCCCCCCGCCAGCACACTAGGGCAGCGATTTCCTCAAAGAATTCCAACAAATTAGTTAGGAAAGACTCCCCTTCCTGAAATGATGTTAGCTGTCTTTAATCAAGCTTGCTTTTCCAACTGGTCTCCATTTGATAGCTTAAAGCAGTTAGAATGTTTCCCCCTAACTAAAGCTGAACTGCTTATCTTCTTATTCCCAGCATACTTACAAATATTGATAGTGTTTCAGGGATGAAATGTGTGTGAAGAGGAGGGAAAGGATTCTTTCAGTCTGTTAACTTAGCCCATGCTTTTCAAACACTGACTTTCCCCCCTTTTAAGCCTAAAGATAAATGTTTAAAACCAGACTCCCAAAGAAAGGTGTCTCGAAATCAGCTGTAGTGCTTTAAAAATGTTAGCACTACCTCTATACATTTGGACAAATGTTTAAAGTCAGGCCATCTGAATTATTTAATGTCAGTCGTGTGAACTTCCTACAGCAATCAGGGCTGGTATTTACTTGGTGTTAACAGTGTCAAATTTCAACTTCTGAAGTCAAGAGGTTAAGTTATAAATACTTACTATTAGAGGTAGATATAAAATATTTGCCTGAAAGCTTTGATAGTTTAAAGCTTTCCGTTATACACACGCACAGATCTGTATATTCCTGTAGGTATGTATATTTTAAGACACATATGTGTCTCCACAACACCTCATGTGTGGTCATGATATCCATCACATAAGCTTCTTTATTTTCCAAACCCTGGGATACAATTTCAGACTATATATAAACTGACTTTATACTGTACATGTGCATCATGCTGGGCCCTCTGACACACTGCATCGTTGCTTCCACACAGAGTGATTCACCGTGCAATCCCACTAGAAGGTCTCCATGAAATGACTTTTTTTGGACTGGGTTTCCAATCTAAAATTCTCCATGGGAATTTCCAGAATAACTCTGATGCTTCAAGGAGAGGAGAAAAAGTGAAAAAGGCCTGAACACCAGAACCAAAACCAAACAAAAGGAGCAACATTAAAAAGTTATGTGATGAAGTGGGATGCTATAAACTTTTTATTATGACTTGTTTGGAAAGAGTTTGCTTAACAAAGTCAGTCATCTTCTATTGAAATGCAAAGCAATAAAACATTTTACAGTGCACTATCACATGCCATAATGTGTACAGAATGGTTAAGCCCAATAAGATCTTGGAAAAGAATGCTGTGTTTGCTCTTCTAGGAAAGTCGGCTCTTTGAAAAGAAAAAGAACATGTAAAGGAAGAAAGAAACCTCTACAGAGTTATGGGGATGAGGAACTGTCTAGAAATTGTATCAATTTAGAAATAGATACAAAGAAAGGAGCTATCTCTTTTCCTGGCAAAGAGAAAAAGAATAAGGATAAGGATAACTTTTTTCTGCCTATTTTAAGAGCAATTACCTAGAGGAGTTTTTAATTGTAGAGTTATGAAATGAAGTTGTAAGGACAGAACTAAAGCTAATGGATCAACATCGAAATGGAGAGACACAGGAGAGTTTACCGAATAACCTCTTGCATGAAAGCTCCTCAACAAAGGAATTATTTGTATTGGGAATTAATGAATTTCTGCAAGTCTCCAAGATCAAAAGGGGCTTAATAGCACAGTTACGCAGTGTTATAATTTGGATCTTGAATGTCCTTCTGCATATGGCCCTTGTGTTAAAGGATTGGTTTCCAGGGTAAAGCTATTATCGGGAGGTTTTGAACTTTAAAAAGTGGTGCTTATTGGGAGGTCTTTACGTCATTGGAAGTATGTTCCCAAAGATAATCAAATAACCTCTCTTTGTCCTGTCTGTCTTTTGCTCCCTGGTCAAGAGGTGAGCAGTTCTTCTCTATCATGTTGTACCACCCTGATGTGTAACTCGAGCATAGCAGCAAAATGGGGCCAAGGTATTTTCATTGGGCCTATGGATCCTGACTGGAATCTGCAAAACTATGAGTCAAAATAAGTCTTTCCTCTTTGTGAGTTGATTATCGCAGCTATTTGATTGAGAGACAGAAACTAACACACACCAACAGCCAGTTCCTGTTGTATAAGGACCTGTGTTATCCCCATGCCATAGCCATCTTGACTTCTTCTAACGTTTGCAAATCAGCCACGAGAAACCTTTCATGAAATCTCAGTGTGCATCTGAATAGAATCTTGGTGCTAAAACTAAAATAATTTGGTCTCATTATTTAATGCTACTTATGAGGAGAAAAGAATTTTGTTTTTAAGCAGGAAAAGTCAGAAATAAAGTTTATTTTACATATCGCATTTGAAGTATAAAGACTTTATGTACTTTATTCCCAACTCATTTTATTAAAAATTTCAGGTTTGGAGTCACAATATAGTGAAAGGCTGTGGGGAAATTCCAAAAGGTTTAAAGAAATCAGAGGTGTCAAATTCTCAGCAGCAATCAGTTGTCAAATGGTTTAGTAGTTGTTTTCCTCCCACATTACAGCCCTGATTCACACTTCTTAGTGTCACTCTAAAGACCTCTTTCTCTTGACCATCTTCCCTCCATCCTCAGTGTTTTGTCTGCTTGGATTCTATAGTTGCCTGCCATGGCCTATTTTTCTTCTGAGATAAAACAAAGGAAAGCTGTTTTCTGCTCTCTTTAAATAAGAGAGCACAACAGACTCTCTGAAGGGGTGAGGAGCAGGGAAGTCAGAGAATTCCTGAATTATCTAACTCCTTGTTTATTGTCACACTTGCTAAAAATGAAAAAAAGAAATGCCCAGGAACAGACTTTTCCCAGTTACTTAAATTGATCCTCTCTTCTATTTTTTCTCCCCCAACTTGCCAAACTTATATCATGATACAAAAGAATTTGCCATCCAAGTGCCCAAGCCCTAGATAGATTTCATCCTTCCTAAGAAGCCCTGCTTTCTCAGGATTCCCAAAATCTTGACAATCTACATTTCATGCCCTTCAACATTGCCACAGAGGGCTAGCTTTGAGGAGAGTGAATACCAAAACAGATAAACTCTATTCAGATCTAGTCACCACTTATTGTTAAAAGTAGCATTTCTATGATACTGTACCATGGTCTACTTGTATTACTTTATGTGGACAAGAGTCTTCCTGTGTGTCATAGTGTCGCCCATTTTTCCTCCTTCACGTACTTTCCTTTAGGAGTTTTTGTTTTGTTTTGTTTTTCCCTGTTGCATAAATTTCCTCCTGTTTGATTCTGCCAGAATCTATTTCTGGAAGAGCTACAAAGAGAATGTCTGTCATGCCTGTAATCCTAGATAGGTAAGAAGCTGAGAGCTGAGGATTCTGATTTGAAGCCAGCCCAAGCAGGAAAATCTGTGAGACTCTTATCTCCAATGAACCATGAAAAAGCTGGAGGTGGAGATATGGCTAAAGTGGTAGAGCACTAGCTGTGAGTTCAAGTCCCAGGACTGGCATGTACACACACACACACATACACAATCACAATCACAAGCACAATCACACAATAAAACCAACCAAACAAAAGAACAGAAGGTACTATATTAAGTATGAGCAGAACATGATCTTAGCTTAAAAGAAAAGCTGTCTCCTTATTAAACACTACCCATAAAAACACTAAAACAACAAATGCATAAAGTATGCACTTTATAGTATAATATGTTTTACATTTATTATGTCACCTATTTTCACCACAAATTTACAGGGTGACACTATTTTATTCTTATTCTGAAAGAGGAAAATGAAATTTAGTGGGGTTAAGTAGGACGCATCCAAGGGCATGCCAATTCTTTACATTATTGGGTCCTATGTGACTCCCAGCTCTGGCATCTCTTCTCTGAAACATTGTTTCCCATCCTGACCCAGATATTTTCCCTCATAGTGATCATAAGAGAGAGGCCATTGCCACTTTGAATGGATTTTTCTAAATGTTCTCTCTTCTGAACCAGTGCAGTCTTTCTCTGGTTGTGACTTTACAAGGAACCTCTGAGCATTTGGAGTTCATTGACGCCCTGGAGTTTTCCTTCAGATTCCTTTCTGTGTTCACTGTTCTTTGCAAGCCAGGCATTTCTCTCAGGTATCTGAGACTGAACTTGGGAGGAGAGAAGGTGGGGGACGTAATGCAATGGAACATACTATATGAATTCAGTGGACAGCTGCCCTTTCTGTGAGAAAGGTAACTTGAGTAAGTGTGTTACTTAATACACCACGAGAAAATGCCCACCCTGAGAGTCTAAAATTGGGGATTTAATAGGTCTCCCGCTGCTGCTTGGCTGTCTTGAAAAGGCCCAGCTGAATTACTTTCTCTGCCAACAGGACCTTCTGTGGCTGTTGATCTGTGGCAAGAGGTGACAGGTGGCCACTCTGCAGTTATGGAATATTAATACTGATATTAAATTATTTTTTCCAAAGGGTGAACTAAGACTAGGAAAAGACAGATCTTATGACCTAATGTCATTGTCATGCCGCTGGAGGAGGTGTCCTGGCTCTGAACCAGCTTTGTATACTCAGAGACCTAAATCCTTCTAGGACTCAGCCTGGAAGATCTCAGCTCAAAACACACCGATAAGGCCCAAGCTGGACTACCACAGAGCATTGCTAACCCACACAGAGCTGAGACCCTCATTCAACCCAGCCTCCACCATTCTCAAGGAGGTTGCTCAGGAGCAGCACAGTGGCCCAATGTGTGTGTGTGTGTGTGTGTGTGTGTGTGTGTACTGAGGCTTGAACTCAGGGCCCCACTCTTGTTGTTTGCGCAAAGCTGACGCTCTACCATTTTAGCCATATACTCACTTCCAGCTTTTTGGTGGCTAATTGGAGAGAAGTCTTATGGACTCTCCTGCCTATCTCACAAATCTCGATCCTCAGATATGAGCCTCTTGAGTAGTGAGGATAACACGCATGAGCTACCAATGCTTCTCACAATTGCCACTTCCCAAGAGGATACTATCTTCTTTTCTCCTCAAGAAAAGCAAGGCACTACTACAAATAGGTTCCTTCATCAGAATTCTATGCATTTACATGTACATGAAAATACACTTATATGATATAAACATGTGCATGTGAATGTATGTATATGTGCATGTCTATTGTAGTTTGGATAGTAAATGATTCCTAATGGCTCATGTGATCAAATCTCAGACTCCAGAAAAGCAGAAGGTGGACCTTTTAAGAGGGCTTAGTGAGTAGTCTTTAGGAGAATGCCCAAGAAGGAGTTAATGAGGTATGGGCCCTTCTCTTTTTTTCTCTCTTTTTCTCCATTGATGAGGGAAGCAGTTTGATTCTGGCTCACTCTCTCTGCCATTGCTATCTAGCCTGCCTAGCAGAGTGCTAAAACTAAGGAAGCCCTTCTGCTTGTGGATGAGAACCTCTAAAATGATAAGACCAATTAACTACCTCTTTCCTTCTCTCTTTCTCTTTCTCATCTCAAGGATTTATTATGGAGATGGAAAGGTGACAATTGTCAATTACATAATTCAAGGTCACACTTAAGACTAGAAGCAAGTGGTCTCCACTACTAAAGTTTGAATTCCTTTGGAGGAGTTGGTACCATACCTTCCTTCTCCACAGTCTATTGCCTTCCATCCATTTTCTCTCTTCAGTGAAAGAATGCACTTTATTTTTTAATCAACAGGACACCTTTCTCCTCTATCCTCAACCAATTCAGTTCTGCTAATCGCAGACACAGAATAAACCAAGACCAATTTGGCTACCTCAGCCAATACCAGATTGTAGGCTTCTTTTTGAGATTGAACCCCTGAACATTAAGTGAAACATGGAGCTGTTAAAAGAGGGAGTGTGTGTTGTATATCCTCAGGGACATGTGCTATACTTGTTCATGAAAATCTAGGGCTCTGAAATCCTGATTCACAAAGTATACATGCTTTTTTGTACAACAAGAAATCCAATAATACAGAAAAATGGAAGCAAACTTCCCTGGAATCCCCATTTAAATAGTACTGTTCAAAGTTCTCCAAAGCATGAGAATGTTTTCCAGGGTCCAGTTTTCGCAGGGACTCTATAGGGTAAACTAAGGTAGACCCTACTATCTCCATTTTACAGATGGTGAGATCAAGCCCCACCTGCGTCACTCTGTGAGACAGTGGCTAATTAGGTGGTTCCTAGTACATTGCTCTTCCCCTTACACACAATACTATAACATTTCTGTATTTCATGGTTTGTGTCCTTGTTTCCTTCTTTTAAATGGAGATACAACACACATATATGTTTATGTTTTACATAAATGTATTATATCATATATATGTGTGTGTGTGTGTGTATATATATATATATATATATATACATATATATATATATATATATAGTCACTTGTGGGCTTGAACTCTTGGCCTGAGTGCTGTCCCACAGCTCTTCAGCTCAAGGCTAGTGTTCTACCACTTGAGTCACAGTGCCACTTCTGGATTTCGGTGGTTTATTGGAGATAAGAGTCTCAAGGACTTTCCTGCCTGGGCTGGCTTTGAACCATGATCCTCAGATCTCAGCCTCCTGAGTAGCTAGGATTACATAAATAAGCCACTGGCGTCCTGCTTCATGTATATATTTTATAATATATATATATATATATATATATACTATAATAAATGACTTTCTGTCAAAGAAAAAGATACATAGTGGGAAAGGAAGGAAGGAAGGAAAAAGAAGGAAGAAGGAAAAGAAAGAAAAGAAGAAAAGAAATTGCTTACATGTTCTTTAGCAAAGATCCAGCAAGCAGCCTTAAGGTGAGCTGACTTGGAGCATGGAGCTCATCTTTGACATTGCCTGCTTCCCTTCATAATGATGGTCCTTGTTCTTCCATCCCAAGGTAACTCCCATTCATCCTTCATGATTCTGTTCAAGTATCCCTTCTCTGGGAATCCTCCTCCGTCTAGGTTAAGAACCTTTCATTCCAGTGTTCCCAGCAGCACATGACTTCCTTACTTTATTAATCATAGTGTGGCTGTGGTAGTACTCCCTTATCAGCAGTTTTAGTTACCTGAGATCAAATAGAGTCAGATAATACTAAATGGTGACTTCCAGAAATAGTTAATCTGTATGTTCTCAGTTGTGTGCCATTCTAAGTAGCACAATGAAGTCTAGAGCCTTCTCTCCCACTATTTCTCCCCAGGACGTGAGTCATACCCTTGTCACACATAGCCACTGTGTTCCTGGGTTCACACTCACTGTTGTGTTGTTATAGTGCTTTTGTACAAGTAACCCTCATTGTATTTAACAATGGACCTGGAGTAGGGATGCCGGAAATTTGCATATGCCAATTCAAAGCTATAAGCTATGTCCTCCACATTAAAAGGTAAAAGATTATCATAGATATGGATGTATATGTTTTTTTAAAAAGCCATACTCTTGGCAGGAGTTCATTCGGGTATTCACTGCGGGTCTTGTAAAGTATCTTGCAAAGGTCCTGCGAAATCTCTCCCGTGCTTGTTTAACTTGTTGTTGTTGTTGTTGTTAGGTTTGGTTGGATTTTTGTGTGTGTGTTTGTGGTTTTTGTGGGAGGTTTTGCTGCTAAATCCTCAGCACCTAAGTCAGTGCCAAAGTGAGAGTAGGTTCTCAAGAGACCTGTAGCAAATGATAAGAGAAGAACATGAGGGAGTGAGGAAGACGTTCAGCAGCAGTAGGTGGCTCTTCCTCCTCCCAGTGCACCAGGTAAGATAGCGTCTGTAGTCATAAGACCTGTGTTCCACTTCTGACTCTCAGACCTTGCAGTCGGGTACCTACACAAGTTAGTTGGACTCCTGATTGTCATCAGAAAAAGGATGACAGTATGGTTACCCACCTGACAGAGCGGTTGGAGACCTGCTGAATGTATATATGCAAAAGTCTTAAGATATTGCTTATTGTGTAATAAATGTTAAAGAAATATTGACAGTGATCTTCTTTATTTTTCTCTTTTTAATTTCTTATTGCTATTGCAAAGGTGATATCTAGAGGGGTTACATAAGTCAAATAAAGAGTCATTTCTTTTTGGATAAGTGATCTTCTTTATAAGCATAGATGTAGATAAAAGTAGGCTTATAGAGTTCAATGGTGACAAAAGGAAGAAGGCCTTATAGATTTCTTTTCTTGGAGGGGGGTCCGGTCGTGGGGCCTGAACTCTGGGCCTGGGCACTGTCCCTCAGCTCTTCAGCTCAAGGCTAGCGCTCTACCACTTGAGCCACAGCGCCACTTCCGGCTTTTTTTTTCTTTTTGCTTATGTGGTGCAGGGCCTCAGGCATGCAAGGCAAGTGCTCTACCACTGAGCCACCTTACCAGCCCCTTATATGAAGATTTCTATGTGATAGGAAAGTTAGAAGATAATATAGAAAGGAAGTTTGGGTGCCATTGACCAGAAAAAAAAAGTAGAACACAAAGATCTTGCATGTATCAGGCTGCTCTTGATCCCTTTCCTGAAGCTTCCATCAAGACTCACAAAGCCAGCTAGTTTACATACAGGATAAGAAATCATAATCACTTTGCTAATTTTACACCAAGAACAGGAAGATTAAAAGCCTAGTAGGGCTGATTAACTCAGCTCAAATAGCCTCGTCCACAACATGAAGGCTGGAGAGTTTAATGTGAATACGGAGTACACCAGATATAAACTTAGTATCTTTTGTGATCTAGAAGAATCTGGCCCTTTCTTGAAGTTCTAAGATGCTATTGTATCCTTGGGATGATCAGCTCAGTTTCCTTAATGTGTGCAATAGCAGACATCCGTTCATTGGGACAGCGGAACCAACCTGTCACCAGTGATGGATGGTTTCCTATCGCTCTGCTGAAGAGCATTGAGTTAAGCCTTTGCTCCAGCTCCACAGATAGTTGAGACAACAGATGTCCTTTTTAAAATTTCTTCTTTTTTTCTTTTCTTTTTTTTTTCCGGGGAGTTCCTGCCATAGACGGATGCAGAAGAGTGGCATTTGTTGGTGGCTATAAAATAAACTAAGCAAAAAAGAACTCTTACTGTAATGGATTCAGATGTGGAGTGGAGGATGAGAGTGGAGATGATAGAAGGAAGGAAAATGTGGTCAGGTTGCCTTCCGGGCTTTGAAAGGGGCTGTAAATTGAAGCTACAGTGCAGATGAGAGGAGCCAGGGCTGATTTTGCATCCTTCAGATGCTATCTGTAATGCTTGCATGTTGGCTGTCTTTCCATGGTGAAAATATTTTCTTCATCAAGCAAACATAATCAGAAGAGGAACAACAGAAAACAGATCTCTTCTCAAGAATGAGTTGTATGTTTCAATGAATAATAGTGTACTCAAACTTTGAAACTTGTGCATTTTTTTTTACAAACTATTTGGAGCCATGTGGACCCTGTTTTCTAGGATTCCTATGGTCATATGCAGCTCTTCTTCAAACTAGTTTGACTTTGCCTCTCAGTACTTTGCTTTTCAACATGTTTGGTGTTCAAGTATTCACTACAATAAGATTTTGGTTTACATAAGATGGGAATCCTTGGTAAATGTATGGGATGTCTGGCAAAATGTAGCTGAAAACAATCACTGTTTAGAGCCACAAACCTCACCAAACAATAATCAAAAGCTTGATTGGGAGCTTGCTATTTTTTTTTTTTTTTTTTGCAGGTTGTAGGACGTGAACTCTGGGCCTGGGTGATGCCCCTCATCTCTTCAGCTCACGGTGAACACGCTACCACTTGAGCCACAGTGCCACTACCGGTTTTCTGGTGGTTTATTGGAGATGAGTCTCATGGATTTTGCTGCCCAGACTGGCTTTGAACTGTGATCCTCAGATCTCAGCCTCCTGAGTAGCTAGAATTACAGGCGTGAGCCACCGGCGTCCTGCAAGCTTGCTATTTTTGTTGTATACTGCTATCTTGGGTTAGAGTTGCAGGATGAATTCAGCACAATGCACTCATCAATAGAATGGCATTTGAAATTTGAAGCCATTTCAGAGAAGATAGTAAAACTACATTATTATACATATTACACATTAAAGAAGCAGCTTCTAACTTAAATTATTTTTTATCACATACAAGAAGAACACAGGGTAATTTGTGGAAGAGAAATAGAAACGATAATATATGCAGATTATTCAGGTCTTTCTCCTCTCCTCAGATGACAGATAATTATTTTAGAATCTGCTTACAGATTAAGGATACAAGGTATAAAAACTTTGGCAGATGCCTCAAAACTTGATGGCATAAACTACTCATACTTCTTCCAAAGAAATTTCCAAAGCTAATTTGGCAGTTTAAATGACCTGGCATTTGAAGCCTGGATTATTCTTTTTATATAAAAGTAGAACCAAAAGTTAGGTCAAAAAGACAATTCAGACTTTTCTCTACTTCCTTCTCCCTCTCTTCTTCTTTCTTTCCCTTCTCTGGTCTTTCCTTCTCTTCCTCCCTTTCCCTTCCTGTCCTTTCCTTTCCCTTCTTTTCCACACAAATTTCAATGTTGTCAGAGTCTATAATATAATTTCTATTCAAATAGTCTAGATGTTGGGAATTTCCACAAAAACCTCTCATCTAATTGCCTAAGAATTTGAATACTGTGGTCAATTCATTTGGATTCATTTTACTTACCTGAAATCTAGGAATGTACGTTTTGCTCTAATAACACAACTACCTTTTTTAAAAAAGCTGTTAAGGTTCTGCTTTATCTCAGTTTGTTTTATTGTGTTATGTTATGCTTGGGTTGCAATCAGCAGAAGAGGATTCTGATTAACCTAAATAAAGAAAGGAATTGAATAGAAAAATGTGGTAATGCTCAGCAAACTGAAGAAAAGTTTGAACAGGACTCAGAAAAAGCACACATTAGAAAATGAGAAAGAATGGTATGTGTATTCAGGACACTTTCAATAGGCGATATATGCAATATCTTAATACTTATTTGTAAAACAGAAGAGGAATATGTTCTCAGATTATCATAGACCAAGTTACAGACTTCTTGGCTGTTGATAATTTGTTGCTAGTTTTTAATAAGTCTTATTATCAGAACTCCTGGACCCAATCAGTCCTTCGGGATTGTATACGACTTTCTTAGTCATGGTCATGGTCTCCATTCTCGATGCAATGGAGAATGGGCAAAGAACATCCTTTTCAATTAGCATTCTAATAGTCCAAATACAAAAACAAGGTTGTTGCTTGAATCTCTATTAAAATATAAGGTTAAATCCCGAGCCTTTAGAAAAATTCTATAATTAAATTTATTAATTTTCAGCTTGCAGCTCTTTTCCTGCCTGGATCCAACTGCTTCCTGTGATGGAAGTCAGTAAGAACACCCAATAGCTCTGCCCTTAAAAGTTTAGATCTGCTCGTGTCTGAGAGAGAGTCAAGACATAATGATCATCTTCCTTACTAAGCTTTGAGAAATAAGATAAAATAATCAGAAAGTGAAGGCCAAAAATATCCCTCATTTAATGATAAAATTGGTGCATAAATTGTGGTTTGAATCTGGAAGTGAGCTCTTCTTAAGTGACTATCAAAATCACAGACTTAGCCACCAACTCAACTAATCAGACAGAGTCTAATGAGAGCAGGCAGCATTTAACCACATCAGGCTTCTCCATTATTGGAGTTAGACAGAGTGTTCCTGTAAAAAAAGATTGCACTAAGAAGAAACAGAAAAGAATGCAGCTTGTTCCAAAGAAGGTAAGAGAAAGGTAAGCCATTTCTAAATTTACTGGTATGATAAATGGTTACCTTTCTCTTAGAAAGGAGTTATTGGGAGGATGGCTAGAGAAAAAAAATCTAATAGATACCTCCCAGCAGAGATTAAATGAACAGGGGCTAAGCTCTGAGATTACCATTCAAAGCCAGCAAAAGCAGAAAATGTCAGGAGACTCTTATCTCCAATTAACCACCAAAAATTTGGAAATAGAGCTCAAGTGGTAGAGCTCTAACCTTGAGCAAGAAAGCTTAGGAATACCTTGTAAGACCTGAGTTCAAGCCAGGGTAACACCCCTTTTCCCCACACACAGAGACAAACAAACATGCTATTTTTCTGATGGGATCTCAGATCACAAAGTCTAGACAGAGAAACAGGAATTTCTCTCCTGCCTTAGGCCAGACATTAGCGGTCTAGTTTTCTTTTGTAGTCACACCTCTTCTAATGATATACATGGGCAGTTTTCACCTCTGTCAAGTAAGACTTCATCTGCCTATGGTGGTGTGGCCTTACTATACAAGGTACGTTCTTTAGGTGTATCATTTAGAGCAGGAGTGAGGAACATCTGACTTGTGGCCTTTGAAATCACGTGATCTGGCCCTGCCAAGGCAACCATAGGTGGGACTCCCAATTCAATAAGTCTAAAAGCTTTGTATGTAGCAACATAAATTTATATTGAGGCATAATAATTTCAATTCTGAGGGACATGCAAGGATTATGCATTAAAGGACAGATAGGTCATGCTTCTCCCTGGCAACACAAAGCCTATCTGCCTGTATTGCAGCTATTCGGGGGATAGTCAGTAAGGCATGCACACAATGTGAAAGTATCAATACACTGTGACAAATCCACAACAACCCAGGGATGAGGAGATGAGATGCAATGGCACGGTCTTTGAGATGTCTGTGAACTTGCTTCCAATGATTTGCCGTGACCTTGTCAACTTCTTTTCCAGCATGGATGACAGCTCCAAGACAACCTTTATCTACAAGTCCACATTCCTCACAAAACCTGAATCTCAGATAAAACTAAGAGGATTCAGTACAAGAAAAGACTTTAATAGTTAATTATAAGGATGATGTTGGATATATTCTAAACCCAACATGCAAGATTAGAACTGTAAGCAAAGTAAAATAATTACATCACCAGTCGTGTGTACACACACACACACACACACACACACACACACAGAGTGATAAATATTAAAGCCTGCAAGGTACTAATAACTCACACTTGTAATCCTAGCTATTCAGGAGGCTGAGATTTAAGAAATACATTTCAAAGCCAACCTGAGCAGAAAAGTGCATGAGACTCTTACCTCCAATTAATCAGCAAAAGTCAGAAGTGGAAGTATGGCTCAAACAAGACAACATGAACCTTCAGCAAAAACACCAAGCAAAGCTGGGCAGCAGTGGCTTACTCCTGTAATCCTAGCTACTTAGGAGGCTGAGATCTGAGGATTGAGGTTCAAAGCCAGCCTGGGCAGGAAAGTCCATGAGACTCTTATCTCCAATTGACCACCAGAAAACTGGAAGTGGCACTGTGGCTCAAGTAGCAGAATGCTAGCCTTGAGCTGAAGAGCTCAGGGACATCACCCAAGCTCAGACCAACCAAAAAAATAAATAAATAAAGATGAAGTCCCAGTACTGGAGCGCGCGCACACACACACACACACACACACACACACACACACACACACACACACACACGCTGTAAAACTCTAAGGAGTATAGATCCTTCCAAGAGATATAGACAAATGACTCTTTTTGTTGTTGTGGATGAAGGCAAAGGTAAACCCATCGGCCTATTTCATGGGTTAGTAGTAATGAAAGAGCCAATCTGGAACATCATTACAGCTCAAAACATGCCAGACAATAAATTGTGAGATCAAAGTGTCTGGATAAAATCAATGGTCTTCAGCAGAGGTTGGAATCATAAGCAGCCACTTTCACTAGGCCTGGATGTGACAGAGACCCAATTATGACAGAGATCCCGTCATGAGCGAGCTAATCCCAAAGAAGCTGAGAGCTCTTGTGAAAGAGTGTTTGGGGACAGCTTCAGAGTTACCAGCACCACACAGAGAAATGGTTTCATAATGTTTGTCTCAGCATCTGTCTCTTGGTGACTTAGCATAGATACTGAAAATATACTGAAAAGATGCTGCAGGACACTTTCAATTTCTCTTGGCTCATGACAATAGACAATAACAAATACTGCAACTGGTGTTTTGGGTTCATGAGATAACTGAGGAGTTTTCTACATGAGAGGAACTATTGTCACTAAGAATAAGGACTTGTTTAAAAGACTTGCTTTATCGATTAAAAACTTTAGCTAACATTTGGTAAGGTAAATGGCCTAACTCATCCATGATTGGCTTACCAAAAGGGTTGATTGCATTTGCCAAGAAAGAACTGAATAATCTTGGTCTTAATTTAATTGTATACCACTACACCATACCCAAAGAGACTTTCTATGCACAGTGGTTGGGTGGCTAAACAGGAGAGTAACATAAATTTTGTCAAAAGCAGTCGTTGAATGATATTGACTCTGAGAATGGTGATCTTCTTTATCACTGGAAAGTGTGATGGCTTTTTAAAACCTTTATTGAAAAAAATATATATAGTAGAAAGCCCATGGATTGGAAGAAGATCTTCACTAACCATACAACACTCAAGGTTCTCATATCTAAAATATACTTAGAACTCAAAAAACTAAATCCTTAACAACAAATGCTCAAACAACTGCTCGATAAATAAGTGGACTAAAGACTTAAAGAGAAACTTCTCTGAAGAGGAAAGAAGGATGGCCAATAGACACATGAAGAAATGCTCAACTTTTCTAGCCATAAAAGAAATACAAATCAAAACACTGAGGTTCTACCTCACCCCAGTTAGAATGGCTATGATCAAGAACTCTAATAACAACAGATGCTGGAGGGGATGTGGACAGAAGGGAACCTTACTACATTGTTGGTGGGAGTGTAAACTTGCTCAACTACTTTGGAAAGCAGTATGGAGGTTCCTCAAAAGACTGCACACAGAGCTCCCTTATGACTCAGCAATCACACTTCTGGGCATTTACCCAAAGTATCACAAACAAGGCTATACTAAAGCTACCTGCACAACTATGTTTATTGTAACATTATTCACCATAGCTAAGATATGGAACCAACCCAGATGCCCCTCAGTAGATGAATGGATCAAGAAAACGTGGTACACACACACACACAAAATCGAATTCTATGTCTCCATCAGAAAGAATAACACTGACCCATTTGTTAGGAAATGGAAAGACTTGGAAAAAATTATATTAAGTGAAGTAAGCCAGACCCAAAGAAACATAGGTCCCAAGGTTTCCCTTATTTGTAATAATTAGTATATATCTAGAACAAGCAGAAAAGGTCAGAAGCTATGTACATATGACCATATAAGCTGATGCTAAGTGAAATGAACCCCAAGATAGGGACATAAGAGATTTTATCTTTCTTGCTGTTCTTTTTAATGTATTTATAATGTACTATGTGATTTTTTTTTGTTTCTTTGTATGTTCTTCCCCCGTGGTATAACCCATTTGTCACTGATTCCGGTGTCCTGCATCTTGTATATGCATTTTTCTAATTTGGAGAGGGGAGGGGAAATAATGCTTAAATAAGGATACAGATTGACCCACTGTAACAATGAGATGTACAAGACACTATGTTGAAAACGAACTTTACAACTTTGGAGGAAGGAGGAGTTGGGGAAGCGGGGAGGGAAGGGATGGTAGGGGAAAAAAAAGGAGGGAGTAACAATGCTTGATAGGAAATGTACTCATTACCTTACTCGTGTACCTGTAACACCTCTGTATGGTATCTTTACAATAAAAATATTTTAAAAGCATAGTAGAGGGAAGGCGAATATAGAGGTGAATGAAGGTGAATATGCTCAAAGTACTTCATATGAATATATTAAAGTAGAACAATAAAACCTGTTGAAATTGTTTTAAGAAGGGAGAAGGGGAGGTAAGGAAGAATGACAGAGGGAGGAAGGTTATTGGGGAACATTGGTATGCAAAGATGGAAATCTCACCATGAAACTTGCCTGTGCCATTAATGTATGCAAACAAAAGTATAACTATGCTCAGCAAATTGTTTGATTTATCAGTTTAGGCAGACATACACATCCATGAACCCATCACCACAACCATGATAGTGAGAATCAGCTGGAAGATGCAAGGCCCACATTCCTTCATGCTTTGTAATCCCTTCTTCCTACCCCTTCTCATTCTTCCTTTCCTAGACAATCACTGGTACTGTAGACAGATTTGTTCTCTTATTTGTTTAGCTCCTCTTATAGGTGTAGTAGTTTGTGTTTTCAAGTTCATTAACTGCATCTATGTTGTGGAATTTGACATCAAATTATTGAAAATATTCCAGTATAATCAAGATCTGTAATATACCTCCATTTCTGACTTTGTAGGTCTTTATTCTATTATTTTCATCAGATAAATAGACACATGATAGATAGATAGATAGATAGATAGATTAATAGATAGATAGATAGATAATAAAAATTATACTAGTATCTTTTTTAACTTAGTCAAGTGTTTTTTAAAGAAATTTCAGTAGTAAAAAAAATTTATGTTGTTGTACTGTATAGTTTTCACTCATTTGAGTAGACTTTTCTTTTCTCTTTCAACGTTTTAGGTTCTACCTAGTGCCTTGCGCTCTACTACTCTAGCACTACATCTGAGCCCTGAAATACATATTTTCATCTAGTAAATTGTTCCCCTTTCTTGTAGGCTATCTTTAACTTCCTTGTAGTGATGTACTTTTGGTGACAAATTCTTCCAGCTTTTTATGACTGAAATTAAGTTTATTTCATTGAGAATAAACTTCTAGTTTAATGTTTTTTTCATTTTCCAATGTTGCTCCACTGTTTCTTTTCCTGTATTTATTAATTTTTTATTTTTTATTATTGTCAAGGTGGTGTACAGAGATGTTACAGTTACATAAGTAAGGTAATAAGTATATTGCTCCACTACTTTTGCTTTCATAATTTCAGATGAGAAATTTTCTGTCTTCCCTATCATTTTTCTGGGTGTGACACACATTTCCCCCCACAGTCTGCTTTTAAGATTTTCTATTTAGTACTGCATTGGAAATTTTGACTACCATACTTCTTGGTGTAGTTGTCCATATGTTTCTTGTGTTTGAAGTTCATAGATCTGTGTGTTTATAGATCTCATTATATTTAAATTTTTCCAGCCATTATATTATTCTAATATTTTCATTCAAAATTCATTCCCTTGAAGATTCTGATTATATATTCGTTAGCTTGCTAAAAGTTTTCTTACTATTTCAGAAACTCTTATATAGTTTTTAAATAATCTTCTTTGTTTTTGCCTGTCATCTTAAGTAGCTTTTATTGCTCGGCAAGTTTTATTATTACATTTTCTGTTATGATACATCTATTAATTCCACTTAATATATTTTTCATTTCAGACATGGTAGTTTTTAGTTCTAGCTATTTAACTTTGTGTGCTTATTTTTATGTAGTCTATTGTTCAGCTTTTAGAATGATAACTCTTAAAATTTATGTCAGATAGTTCTAATGTCTGTGCTAGCTCTGGATAGGTTTAAATTGATTGATCATTTTCCTCATTATGAGTTATATGTTTCTGCTTCTTTGAATGTCTAGTACTTTCTTTTATTAGATGCTCATACATTGTATATTTTACCTTGTTGTGTCTTGGATATTTGTGCATACCTGTAAGTATTCTTAAGCTTTGTTCTTGGGTTCAGTTAACTTCCTTAAAACATTTTGATCCCTTTGTGCATTTCTTCTTTAAATTTATTCAGCTGAACTAGAGCAGCATTTAGTCTTGGTAATTTATTCTGTAATATGGAGAGATGATTTCTCTAACTCCTATACCCAATGTCCAATAAATTATGAGATTTTACCAGTCTGAATGTTGAGCTTCTTTCAGTCTAAATGTTGGGAACAGACCTAATATTTTATCCTTTCTGACTGCTGATTACTTTTTTCTCTAACACTTCCTGAACAGTTTTCTCACTTGCATGCATCAGTATTCTGCTGAGTACTAAAAAGGATCCTCTGGAGAACTCCTAGAATTCTATTCTGTTGAAAGAATTTTATCCCACAAATGCCAGATGCCTATTTGAAGTATAAAAGTGAATCTGATCTCTGTTCTCCTCTTTTTCTCACACACAGAAATAAACATTTAAAGTAAAATTATTAACTTTTTTAAAATGCACAATGCCAGGGCTGGTGGTTCACTTCTGTAATCCTAGCTACTCTGGAGGCTAAGATCTGAAAACCATGGTTCAAAGCCAACCCTAGGCAGGAAAGTCCATGAGACTTATCTCCAATTAAACACCACAAAAGCCAAAAGTGGCTGTGGCTCAAAGTGGTAGAGCACTAGACTTGAGTGAAAAAGCTCAAGGACTGTGCCCAAGCTGAGTTCAAGCCTCATGACCAACAAAGAAAAAAATCAGATGCACAAAAATCTGTAATACATGTACAAAAATATATACTGGGGAAACTTTCCAGAGTTTCCATCTTCTATCATTTTACCACATTTACCATCAATCCATCTGTCTATCTATCTGTTATCTATCATCATCTATCATCTAACTATCACTAAAATATTAACATCCATCTCTTACTTCCTCATTATCATTTCATATTATTTTTAAAGCCATTTAAGTATTAATCACACATCTGATGAGCTATCACCCCCAATTGTTTGCATGTGTCTTTCTCCAAAATAAAGACAGACATCCAAATAAAAAAAACCAAAATCAACACAACACTAATCTCTAGTTAACAGGACTCTCATGTTTTCCCAATTGCCCAACAATGCAACAATATCTCTTTAATTTCTGATCTGGTAGTCAACCTAAGGTCAAGCATTACACTTAATTGTCCGAATTTTAAAAAAAAATCTTTGCTCTGGAACAGATCTTCTTCAGTTTCTGACTTTTCATTCTGTAATTATTCCTCAAATTCAGCTTTGCTGAATTATATCAGGATCAGTTCATGTTTTCTTCTTTGCAGGAATGCTATGATGTGCTTCCCTGGGGACATCACATGAGGCCACTTCAAGTACACATGAGACCCATCTCTGCCATCACCAATGAGGTGGTTGGTCACTGGGTAGAGTCAATCCCTTATCATGTTTCTCTCTATCATAAAGTCACTACTGTTCCTCCTGCAACTGGTAAGTATTTTGTGAGAATACAGTTTCATATTGTCCCAATATCCTATTCCTGGTCAAACCTTTACCCTCCGCCTTTGACATTAGTTAATTAGTTTGACACTACTGGCTCCCAAGTAACCAGGTCACAACTCATAACCTATTCTGTTTTCCAAAGACATCAGCTGTCCCAGGAGAAGCTCAGATGTCCCCGTTGTAATCATCTTAATCTCTGTTAAGGACCAACATTGAAAGTAAAATGCATCTTAAAGTGGCAGGTATATACATTGATTCATTCACTCACACATCCTTCCATATATTACCTCATTCTTTATTTTATAATTACTTTGTGTCAAGCACTGGAGATAGGAAAAAGTGGGAGATAGGAGATAGGAGCAAAATACTAGACAATTCAAGGTAGGGGGCAAATTGGTGTCAGTCAACTTGTTTCAACCCAGTACTTATATGCTAGGGGTTCCTATTGATTCTTGAGCCTTACTTCAATGTAATTGTGAGAAGAATATGGGGATCTGTATTTTAATAAATAACATCCAGTTTCGTGATTGCTGCTGTAAATCAAGGGTACTGTTTGAATGCATTAAACCAGGAATGAAACCATCAAGTTTGCATCTTAAGAGGAATACAAAGAGATATCTTGTGAAGGATGTCTTCTAAAGGATGATTGTGGTTATAAACCTCTAAGTCTACAATCAGAGCACTCTGACAGTTATTTGAAACAGGGAGATTGTCAAAGTCTGCTTTATTTGGAATTCAACTGCTCTTAGCTAAATTGAAGAGATCTATGGAAAGAAAGGATTTTATCCAAGATGCCCACGTTGGGTTTATGCTTCAAAATTGCTCAGGCTGAAAGAATGATCTAGGCCACTGAGATGCCCCAAAGTGGGTTGTTGGGAGACACTAGTCAATAGGTTTTGCCAAGTATCTCATTACTGAAAGTATCTATTACTCTTAAGTTTAATAATAGGAGTTGTGGTGGATGTGGTTGATTGGCACTCACTATCTATTCCAGCCTTCTTTCCGGGTAGTGGCTTTCATTTAAAAGAAAAAAGAAAAGAAGGAACTCAACCCACAGTAAGAAAAACATCTTAGATTGCAATCCAATATAGACATCTGTATGTGCTACATAAAACAGAACTGAGTTGATGCTGACTGATATTTTCTGTTCTGTTCTCCTTTCTTTCAATGCTTTCATCATTCATTAGTGAGGGTCCTGATCCCCACTTTGAAAACCACTACTATAATGTGCTGTAACAAAGGCTCAAAAGCTAAAAGCTTTTGAAAATATAATTTTTCCACCCACATTGGCTGAAGTTCAGGGTGTCTTCAGGCAAACCAAGCATCCCTATTTTGCTTTTACCTTTTTTTTTCTGGTACAATTGGTACCAGACATCGATAGAATGGTTCTGGATTCTCGATCATGGTACTTTCTTAACTAATATAGTAGCTGATTACAGTGGCTATGAGATCAAGACAGCGGGAATATGGTCCAGGAGCTGAGTTCTAATGCTGACTGGCCAGAACCCGTATGATACCCAGGACTGTGTGTGGCTGGGGAAGGCAAAGGTTGGTTACCAAAAACTCATCCTAGTTTCAGCGTTCTGTTATTCCCCTTCCCCTCCCCAGATTAGACATAGGCATATACAAGATGCAGGCTACCAAAATCAAGTACAGTAACAACAGGGGATATGCCATATGGAAAGAACATACAAAGGAAACAACAACAACAAAAATAAAATCACATGGTACATTTAAAACAATAACAATGAAGACAGACCTCCTGTGTCCATCTCTTGGGGTTCATTTCACTTAGCATCATTTTATATGGTCATTTGTACATGGCTTTTGAGCTTTTCAGCTTATCTGATAAGATTATCCTATATGTATACTAATTATTGCAAATAAGGGGAGCCATGGGACCTAAATTTCTTTGGGACTGGGTTACTTCACTTAATATGATTTTTTTCCCAAGTCTTTCCATTTCCTAACAAATGGGATAGTGTTGTTCTTTCTGATGGAAGCATTGAATTCATATGTGTGTGTGTGTGTGTGTGTGTGTGTGTGTGTGTGTAGAGAGAGAGAGAGAGAGAGAGAGAGAGCATTTTTTATCCATACATCTACCAAAGGGCATCTGGGTTGGTTCCATATCTTAGCTATGAAACACTGAAACAAGGACACAAGACGACCCATTGCAACAAGGATACCCACAGGACAATATATTGGAAACGAACTTTACAACTTTGGGCTGGGGGGGGAGGGATGAAGGAAGGAGTGTGGGAGGTGGGGGAGGGAAGGGATAGTGGGACAACAACAGGGAAGGGAAGGGGTAATGATGATTGACAAGTAATGAACTCATTGCAGTCATCTTTACAATAAAATTTTTAAAAATCCTAGACACTATTTTATCTGTCCTACTGATTCTGTGGCAAAAACCTGTGGTAATTTCAACAGGCCAAAATTAGCTAAAAAGGACTCTACTTTTCTACTACAGAGTCTTCAACACACAATAAGCATCCTGTTGAGGTACCAATAAAGTACTAAGCAGAGGAGACTCCAGGCTTGAGCTGATTTCACTCACCAAAACTTACCTACTTTAGTTCCAGACAGAAAAAAATGAATGAAGAACACTCCATCTAACAACATGGTCCAAACTTAAAAAGATGTGATTGAAAATATACAGCAAAATACATGTGTATGATGCTATTTAAATAAAAGTATAAAAAAGTAAAATGTTTAGCTATCCATTTTATATTTGTGAAAGAAAACTACCATCATATATATGGTGACTAATTGAGAGACTGAAGAAAAGAATGTACCACTCTAATGTTGATGACCAGCCCTTTATGAAGAGAGGGATAGGGAGAAGTCTGTTTTTTGATATGGGTTGTTAATCCCTTTTAAGAATAAGTACAAAATTATATTAAGTGAAGTAAGCCAAGCCTAAAGAAACATAGGTCCCATGGTTTCCCTTATTTGCTCTAAGGAAATGCCACCTTGCAGGCCTAATTTCCATTCTTGATGGCAGCAGTAGGTGAGGCACCTCCCACTTCCGGCCTCCAATGTAAAAGGGGCCTCCAAAGAGCCAGACGGCGCCATTTTCTCCCTTGGCCTTGTCAGCTCTGCTGCAATAAATCCTTACTTCTACTTAACTTCTGTCTGTGTGGCCTTTTGGGTTACTTTCTTGGTTACTTCCTGCCCAGGTTTACATTTTCTCCTTCATTATGGTGGTCCCATATGGGGATAGACTCCCCGTTGGATTCCCTCCCTCCAGTGACTGGGAGGGTCCTGCCAGCAACCCCGGGACCTAACCCACGATTCTAGGCAGACCCAAAAGACTGCCAAGCTGGTTTCCTACTGGCCAAACACCTTCTACAGTCTGCCAGTGGCTGACCAAGTCCAGTCCCCCAGGTAAGTGAAGTCTAGAGGCTTAGATTTCTTGTGCAGGCTCCATGCCTCTCTCGGGGAGCTTCAGGGCCCCCATCCCCAAAAACTTTGGCCAAGTATCTAAGCCACATCTCTGAGGGTCTCCATGGCCGAGGGTCACCATGGAGAAACATGAGGATATTTCCCACTGGTTGTTTCCCACTTCTTGAGCCAAACTGCACTGTGTAGGACGCTTCACAGCAGCTTCTGGTTCCAGATCACTTACCATGGGCGGGACACAGTCTAATATTCCTGACATTCCTCAGGACTCCCCCTTGGGCTTTCTCCTAAATAATAGAAATGCTTAACCTTGAATCTGACATTGATTCACAGGACCTCATGCATTTCTGTACTGAGATCTGGCCCGAATAGCCACTGGACAATCAGCCCACATGGCCCATTCATGGGACACTGGATCCTGATATTATACAGAATCTATCCAACATCTGGGGCGGTCGGGCAAGTTAAAGGAAGCTAAAGGAAGCTAGCTACGCAGAGACCTTCTCTTTCTTTCTTTCCTTCCTACAAACTAAACCTCTTCCTGAGTCCTTACATTCTCCTGACCAACTCCTCCTGGCCACAAGGCCTTATAGCCCAGACTCTACTCCAGATCCAGCGGATGAGTTGCCGCCATTTTTAACACTGAGGCAACAGCCCCTCCATTGTGCCAGAGGAAGAAGGACTTCTGCCAAAGGGGGTGGGACTTCTGCTGGAGGTGACAGTCTCCTCCCTACCAACCCAGGCCAAGGTTCCCTTCTGTAGGCACCTTCTTTGCCCCCACAGGATAAAAGCATGCCTGGCCTGGCCACTGTGAACCAGCTGTCTCAGTTGAAAGATGCCCTGGAGGTTGTTGGACGACATTGAGTACCATCCTTACCCAGGCCCAAAAGCCTTCTACAGATCAAAGTTCTACCTCAGTCCACATTCTCCCATTACATGAGCTGGCAGGGGCTGATGGTATAGTCACAGTGCACATTCCAGTCTCATTAAGTGATCTAGCACAGATCTAGACTCAGCTGGGATCTTTCTCCACCAATCCCACTGCCTACATCATGGAGCTGCAGCACGCATTCCTATCATATGAGGTAACCTGGAGTTATATATATGTAATCTTGAGTAATCCCTTTTACCAGGGGGACAACAGGATGGGAAAAGGTCCGCCGCTATGCAGATGAGACCCATTGGACCACCCCTTATCACCCAATTGGGACTGAGGGAGTGCCTGACCAGGAGCCTCACTGGGATTATAATTCGCTGGGTGGTTGCCAAAGGCAAAACCAATTTATTGCCTGTATAATGGAGGGTCTCAAACAAGTGGGCCGCAAAGCCATCAACTATGACAAAATGGCCACGGTCATACAAGACAAAAATGAAAACCTTTCTGCTTTGGGGCCAGATTGAGTCAGACCCTCCTTCAATAAACTAACCCAGACCCTGAGTCTGTGGACAGACAACACTGTTAATGACTCACTTTATTAATCAATCCACTCCAGACATAGGGATAAATTTAAAAAACTAGACAGGGGGCCACTAACACCCACTAGTGAGGCTATGGAGGCAGCCTTTACAGTGTATCACAGCAGGGAGGAAAAGGCCAAACAGCTCAAGTACCAGATGCTAGCCCAAATCTACCAGCCTTGGGCCTTGCAACCAACTCCTTCCCAAAGGGGTCCATCTGAGCCCTGCTATGTCTGTGGTTAAAAGGGGCACTGGATGGAAACCTGCCCCCTGAAGAAGCTCTGCTACTGATGTGGTCAGCCAGGCCATAGGGGCCCAGCCTGCCCACAGCCATGTGAGCCAATCCAACCACGCCCCAGGTGCAAAGCTTCAGGGCATTGGGCCGTGGACTGTCCATCATCCTCTCAGGCACGGTGGCCATCCACTAAGGTTCCATCACCCCCTCCCAGCACTCTGGGACTGGCAGCCAGAGAAGACTGAGGCGGCCCTGGACTCCTGGCCCCACCCACTCCCATCACCAAGCAGGAGCCCAGGGTGACAATCATGGTTGCAGGTAGGATGACCTCACTTTTGGTGGACACAGGTGCTATGTATTCAGTGCTCACTGAGTTCCATGGCCGGACCTACCTAGCTGATACCTCCATAGTCGGGGTGGAGGGAAAACCTTACGAGCTCCCCCCCCACAACTACTCCCCCTCCCATCATTTGTCTTTTTTCAGGAGTGACCTTCTGTCACCTCTTCCTTGTTATTCCCCACTGCCCAGTTCCACTGCTGGGTAAAGATCTTTTGGCCAAATTTGGAGCCTCTATTACCCTATGCCCTTCCCAATTGGCACAACGTGATATTGACTCGGCCTCCCCCACAATCTCCTTGTTGATGGCTTTAGTAGGCTCACCTAGTGACTCCTCAGATTTCCCTTTTCCAGCCTCTGAGGTGGACCCCAAGGTGTGGAATAACCACAACCCCTCTATTGCTAAACACTACCCCTCCTATTCCTATCTCTCTGAGGGACGCCCAAAGCTTCCCTTCACAACCCCAGTACCCCCTCCCTCGCCACAGTCTTCTGGACTGCCACCAATTATTTTTAAAAAAAAAAAAAAGCTTACTAAGAAAAGGGCTGTTATGCCCCACTAACTCTCCCTATAATACCCCCATCTTAGCAGTAGCCAAAACTAATGCTTCGTTCTGCCTGGAACAGGACCTTTGCCTCATAAATGCTGCTGTTATCCCCCTACACCCTGTTGTGCCCAGCCCCTATCCTCTGCTTTCCACAATCCCAGTGACGGTTGCCTTTTATTCAGTATTGGATTGAAAAGATGCCTTTATTACTATCCCTTTAGCCTCCTCCTCCCAGGACCGTGGACTGACCCGGTCACCCAAACCTCAGCTCAGCTCACCTGGACTGTGCTGCCGCAGGGGTTCCTGGATAGTCCCCATCTGCTTGGCCAAGCGTTAGCAAGGGACTTAAGAGACCTAAATTTAGAACCATCCATCCTTATCAATATGTGGATGATAGTCTCTTCTGCAGTCCCACCAAGCAATTGTGTTACAACCATACGGTAACACTTCTTAAGTTTCTGGCCTCCCAAGGATATCAAGTCTCATCCAATAAGATACAGGTCATTCAACAGTCTGTAACTTATCTGGGTGTTCAACTCACTCCCATACACAAAGCCATCACTATCCCCAGGAAACAATTGATTACTAATTACCCTACCCCCTCCACTAAGTCGGAGCTTCTCTCCTTCCTGGGTCTAGCTGGCTATCTCATGTCTTGGATTCCTAACTGCTCCCTTCTAACATGCCCCTTAGATGAAGCAGCTAAAGGGCCACCAGAAGAACCCCTTTTATCTCCTTTTCTCTTATTCCTCCCTTCAGGAGACTCCAACAGGCCTTATTACAGACCCCAGGCTGCCAGATCTTTCACGCCTGGTCTTTCTGTATGTAACTGAAAACCGGGTTTTGCATTGGGAGTTTTAGGTCAACAGATTGGGCCTTCATTTGCACCAGTTGCTTATTTGTTGAAACGCCTAGACCCCACCACTAGGGGCTAGGCTCCTTGCCTTCGAGTTCTAGCTGCCTCTTCTGTCTGATACAGGAGTCAAAAGAACTAACCTTTGGTGCAAACCTTACCATCCTCTCCCCCACCATCATCTCTCTGAGTTACTAACCTATAAGGGGTTGTAAACTATGTCTCCCTCCCGTATTCTCTCCCTTCAGATGTTGCTGGTAGAGGACCCCATGCTAACCTTCCAGTCCTGCCCAACCCATTCCAGATACAGAGACCTCGTCAGCACACTCCTGTGTGGAGACTCTGGAGGACCTGCTACCTCACCCAGACCATATTAGTGAAGGGCCATTAAAGGACTCACAGTTTACCTGGTTCACTGATGGTAGCTCCTTCCTTTGGGGAGGCTCACAGGTAGCTGGGTATGCTGTTATGTCAATCTCTGGTGTCATGGAGTCTGGCCCTCTGCCTCTCCACACTACCAATCAACAGGCCAAATCAGTAGCCCTAACATGGGCCTTCCACCTGGCCTCAGGACATTCCCTGCAGGTGTACACACACTCTAAATATGCTTTCCATACTGTCCTTTCTCGTGCAGCTATTTGGAAGGAACAATGCCTATTAACAACGAAGGGAACCTCAGTAATAAATGGGTCCTATACTACTAACCGCTTAAGGGCCTCTTTCCTCCCCTCACCCATTGGCATAGTTCATTGCAGGAGCCACAGGTCAGATGGCTCAGTAATAACCAAGGGAAACAACCTGGCCAATGAAACTGCCAAGCGAGCTGCTATATCATCAACACAATGGGCAGTAACATTGCCAATAATAGAGGATCCTGCTCCTCCCTCTAGGCAAGACATCCTTAAATACCTTCACCATCTTTTCCACCCCCAGATAGGGGCCTTAAGAGAGTTCCTAAAACAGAGCCTTCCCTAACCCTGGCTTGACACACAATTCTTCACGCAGCTGTCACAAACCTGTGAAGTATGCCAAAGGGCAAATCCAAATAGCAATGTGCAGCACTTCCCTTCCCAACCCATCAGGCTCAAGGTAACCTCCCAGGAGTAGATTGGCAAGTTGATTTCACTCATATGCCAACTGTCCCCAGGTACAGATACTTGCTGGTGCTGGATGGATAGAGGCATTTCCCACCAACAACAAGAAAGCCTCCTGTGTGTCTCAGCATCTCTTACAGGAAATAATTCCCCGTTTTGGCCTACCTGCTTCCATCCAGATGGACACCGGACCTTAGCTACTGGCTAAGTCTCTAAATATCTCGTGGTCTTTCCATATTCCCTGTCGCCCCCAGTCCTCCAGAAAAGTGGAACGTGTCAACCGCTCCCTTAATTACACTCTGACCAGCTGTCTCTTGAACTGCATCAAGATTGGGTAAAGCTTTTACCTTTAGCTCTTTTCTGCTTAAGGGTCTTGCCAAAGAAACCCCTAACATTAAGTCCTTTTGAAGTTATGTATGGCTGCCTACTTTGCCTCCCCTGTTTCAGACCTCCGACTCCCCTTTGCCCCCCCCCCACACACAATGCTGTCCTCTCTCCAACACCTGCGCACTTTTCTCTGGAAGTATGTGGACCAATATGAACCTAAGCCCTCCACACTGCTCTCTGAGGCTTCCATCAAGGCTGGGGACCTAGTGTACATTTCAAGAAATGACCTGCCATAGACACCTAGGTCCACCAAGCTCTCTGCTAAGTGGGAGGGACCCTACTCAGTAACTCTCTCTGCTCCCACAGCCGTGCAGGTTCAGGGCTGTCCACACTGGATTCACATCCGGTATGTTAAACGTCACGTGCCTGATGGATCCTCATATACGTCTGAGCCAACTGGACCCCCCATCTCTACAGATAAAAAAGGTTGGACCCGGTCTTCCTCCAGTCATCAAGGAACCAGAGGACCCTGCTCTGGACAAGTAACATTTTCATAACCATCATGACCTTGGTCAACTTCATGTACAGTACGTGGTACCCCTTCTCCCCTTACAGCACCCCCTCTCAGCAGGAAGTAGCTCCAGAAGAAGAGACCTTCACCCATATTCCCTGCCCAGTACTGTACATATTAAACTAAAAAGGGGGGAAATGTAAGGAAACGCCCACCTGGAAGGTCTGATCTCCGCCTTTGATGGCAGCACTGTGCAGTAGGTGAGGCACCTCCCACTTCCGGCCTCCAATATAAAAGGGGCCTCCAAAGAGCCAGACTCGCCATCTTCTCCCTTTCCTCATGAGCACTTGGCCTTGTCAGTTCCGCTGGCAATAAATCTTTCCTTCTACTTAACTTCTGTCCACATGGTCTTTTGGATTACTTTCTTTGGGTTATTTCCTACCCAGGTTTACATTTTGTCCTTCATTTGCAACAACTAGGATATGTCTAGGACAAGCAGAAAAGGTCAAAAGCTATGTACATATGACCATATAATATGGTGCTAAGGGAAATGAACCCCAAGATAGAGACACAGGAGGTTTTTATCTTTGCTGTTGTTTTTAATGTACTTATAATGTACTATGTGATTTTTTTTGTTTCTTTTGTACATTCTTCCCCCATGGTATAACCCGTGGGGAGGTGGGGAGAGAAGGGATGATGGTAGGGGAAAAACAAAGAAGGGGATAACAATGCTTGATAGGAAATGGATAACAATGCTTGATAGGAAATGTACTCATTACCTTACTCATATAACCCCTGTGTACACTATTTTTAAATAAAAATATATACAAAAAATCTTTTTAAAAAATGTAAAATGTCTAGCTATCCATTTTATATTTGTGAAAGAAAAAAATGTTTTAACCACAAAAGCAAGGATATGGACATGTGATTGTAAAGATCTTGTGAAGATTTCTATTCTTTACCTATTCAGTAGCATCAAAGTTTATTTCATGCATTTTTCTGTGGAAGCATTATCTAGTACATTCACTCACTTGTAGATGCAAAAAATGAAAAACTACACTAAAAATTGTTAACTGGGATTCACAAACAGGATTAAAATAATTGATAATCATCCTTGCATACATGTGATGTTTACACCTCCCTACAATCGGTTTTTGTCTGATTATCTGCTTGACCATTTCTGAAGAGCTGGAGTTGTATTGGTGTCATTCAGGAGAGCAGAGACACAAGCAAATTATAGACGAGCCTTCAAGTTTTACTGCCCTGTGGACTATCTTGTCAATCACTTACCTTCAACTGCCAGATCATTGAAACTCCTATTTAAAGAATTCAAAATTATTCCCAAATTTACCACTGAAACTTAGTGCTCTCCCACTGACCCTTGGGTCATATTTTTACTTAACAAAGCAATATTTATTTGACATTTGTTTTTAATCTTTGCAATAGATAAGCTAGCAATGGTCCACATCAAAGCAGAAAGAGGAAGAGGTGGGTAGCTCATGGATCTCTTCAACTTGTAAGCCACTTTCATTTGGCAAACAAGCTACCAAGAGTTAGAAAGAGCAAATGAGAGATAAAGTGAACACCCCACTTCCCCAGAAAGTCTTACTTCATGATAAATAGCCTGGATTTAAATATTCACATAGTAGAGGAAAATTCACAAATACAGGTTCCCAATTCTCCAGTCTTCAAAGGAAGATAAAGCTATTTCTGGAAGTAATGTTATCAAGATTAAATATTAGTCTTTGGGATCCTTTCCAGCAAAAGGTATGAAGGTGTAGACTTCAGATATAACTTAACTGGCAAGTTCAACTTTTGTCTTTAAGGAAACTACATTTTAGGAGAAAAAAATTTTTTTACTTTTTCCTGGTGCTTCATAATACTTGAAAGACTTCTCAGCTGATTAAGCATTTCCCAAACAAATAGCATGATGCCTAAGGCTAACCTATCTTTTGTTTGTTCAGTAAATATTTGATAAATGAGTCAAGATGAACTGATGAATACGTTTATAAAAGAATAAGGGATCACGTACAATCAGGTGGTTCTTTCTGAAAGACCCAAAAGTCAATCTTTATGGATCCTATTTCTGAGAATTATGGATAATAATACTATTAGAACAAAAGACAAAATGAAATAAGTAGAGCTGTCTCTCTACTCCAGGCAAGCTAAAGAAAGTTGAAAAGTAAAGCAATTATCCAGATAATTCAGACAAAACCCAACTATTGAGGGAAAGGAGACCCTTTTTCCTGGCCCAAATTCATTTGAGCCATCCAATAACATGACCCACTATAGTGGAATTTGGCATGAAACAGGCTTGTTTTGGCTCCTGTCCAGAAGTGTTTAGTTACCAAATTCTTTAAGGGACATTGTTCAAACATGGTCTCCCATGTAACTTGGTTCTAAGGCATGAGCTGCAGGAACCTTAATGTCACCATACAACTCCAGGGCATTATTCCATTGGATCAAATTATCTAGAAGTTACTATCATTCCAGTTCACCTTCTTGGGTTAGACAAAAGCAAAGTGTATTGCCCAGGCTTTGCTCCACAGCCATTTTATGTGAAAACCTGAGCACTTTACCTGAAAAGTGTGTTAACAAGTATGATCCTGACTCCTGAATTCTGCAAATGCAAGCAAATGAGTGAAAAGTGACATCTATTTGCTAATTCCTTCCTCATTGTCCCTTGCCTTCTACTTTCTTGGTTCCTTTGAATGCAAGCATTTGGTTAGTAATAGAAATTACAGTTGAATTGCCCACCATTCCAGTATCTTTTGTAACTCTATTTGCCCTCTGAATATTTGTTTACTAACTGAAGAAAAATACAAGAGTGTCTTACAGAGAACAACCACACTGTAGAAATAGCAAGAGTAGCTTCTGCTTGCTTTCTTAGTTCTTCCGTCACTTTGCAAACTGAACACGTCTCAATAGGGTTTTGTTTTTTTATTTTTGTTTTTTTATAAAATGATCTGAACTGGTCAGAGCATATACCTAGCAAATTAAAGCTTCGTATCTTTGGGAACTCAGAAGCAGGCTGAGTTCCCATTTTCTCTGTCTGTAAAACAGACAAGGACCAGCTGGTCAGGGCTGACACAGTTCATACTACTGGCAGTAACACTACTTAAGTGTTCTGCATTTACTCACTATTTATCAATGGGGAGATAGTTCTTCTGAGAAAAAGCAAGTCCTTTGTCTTCAAGTAGAAAGTCCATTCTTTCAGTGTGGTATGATCTAGGAAGAGAAAGTTGATAATGCATTTCCTATATGTAAGTCTCATGTGTAAGTTTTCATTTAAAGATTTAGAAGAAACACAGTTTTAGAAATACCAGATGTTTTTTTATGCAGCAATATGAATTTCAAGAGGTGAGTTTGCCATTTCCTCCTCCTTTAAATCATTGATTCAAAACAAATATTGTAGTTAAATATATAATTGACCAGTTGAGATTAATTTTCAGATTTTGCATATAGTCAAGCACTGTCTCACAGAGGCACATCTTCAATCCTCTGAAAATACCATCTGCCTCAAAACTTCTTACAATGCAGTGCTGTGTTTGGTCCTTTTGTGTGGACAAAACGCTTTTCTATATTAACTTGTGGATTTCATTTGAGTCCAGGGCTCTGAGAAATTTAAAGAAAAATAGAGAATCAGCTTGTTTATTGATGAAGGGGCAGAAGATTTTCTGATTCCTGTGTCAGTCATTTTTGTCCATTCCACACATTTCCAACATTGTGTGATACAACATAGAAATAAATTTTAGTGAAATTTTCCAAATATCTTCATAAAATTTTTAAAAGGCTCCTAAACTCTTAGTCTTCTTCCCATATCCTTCCCTTCCCTCTGTTTCTTTCCTCCCTTTTTTTCTGTCTCCTCCTTCTTCCTCCTCTCCCTATGTTTTACTTGTTCTTTTGAAACTTGTTAGATCAAATATCATGTTCTCATTTCTCTTTGAATTATTCATGCTACTTGGTTTAAAATTGTGCTCATATTCATACAAAGGAAGCTTATTTTTGCTGCAGTTTTCCAACCATAAGACTAATACAGCATAATGGAAATGTAACTGATACTGAGCTATTGTCTTGGAAATAGACCTCATTATAATTATATGTAAGAGATATTTTAAAAAACAGCTGTAAAACAGGAGGCATATTTATGCTCTCCTGAAGACGAATAGACTTATTTATAGGTAGGGAGACATTCCATAAGATAAGCTTGAATTAATCATACTGCTGGGGTTTTCAAAGAGGTTTGAGTCCAAATTAAATATAGTAAAGCAAACGAGTTTCTTACTCTTGTGTATTTTAATGAAGACTAGAGAGGCTGGGGAGATATTTATATTCTTCTTTTCATATTTTCAGTATTGCCTCATGTCTCGACTTTTTCCCCCCAAAATCTCTCATTTAAATGAGGATACTTCAAAGCAAACATGGGTATTCTCAGCTCTTCATATCTTATTTAAAAAAGGGAGAACTAATGGGACTGGAAACTTAAAACAACAGATGTATTAGAAGTGTGATTACTACCATGAAGAAGACATATGGGGGAGGTCCATCACTTTAGGTCGCTTGGTTAAGAGCCATGATAAATGGAAGGAACTGGAGCCTCAAAACAAACAGCACTAAGACCATCTCTAGGAAACCACTGCTCCTCTCCTGACCGAAGGCCATAGATAAGGAGCTGTTTCTCTCTAAACTTAGCTATCTATAACTGCTTTGTGGTTGACAAGAGACTCTGCTAAGCTTTGGGGGGCATTTAGTTCAGGATGGATTGGAATGTGCTGTGTGGGGAAAGAGGAAATTCTATTCCCCTGATAGAATTCAAGGGTAGAGTGGGTCCAGCTTTTCTAGAACTTCCCATCCAGGGAGGACTTGGAGAAGTAAGCTAAACACCAGAATCCAGGGTTAGAAAGAGATTCCCCCCCCCCCATCCACTTCAGTTGTGCTTGAGTGATATTGTTTCTATTTTTGCCCCATATTTTTTTCCTCTCTGTAGAGCTACGTAGCTGAGTTGTGATGCCTGGAATGAGAAAACAACATCTTAAGACAGTGGCTGAGATAAGAAAAATGAGGCCCAGGCAAGTCCCAGGCCCAATGGTGAGCATGCTGATATCACTGACTTATGAACTATTTCCTTTTAATCCAGTTTCAAAAGATGACTTCCTCCATATGCAATTAATTCCACATAGAACTCCAAGGCACTGCATATTTTAGAACAGTTGTGTCATCAGTATGAATGTTTAAACAATCTCTGTGGTCTCTTTCCCACAAACTGATTTAACATGTATATAAAAAGGCTTTTGGAATGAGCACTTTACATTTGCTTCTCAAACTTCAGCGTCTGTTTTCAGTAAATATTGAGGATGAAATTTCCCTCATTCATGCCTGGAGCACTGGCCAATTGCAACTGAGGAATGCAGTTTGGGGGCTTCTCACAATTACAATTCTTTACTTGCGAAGCACGGCCTTTCTCAGGCCATGCTGACAGGCTCACAGCAGAATATTGGGGGTGGATAAAGCATTCCTGGTCAATTGATGGACTTGTCCACAGACTATCTTAATTTGTACCAGAACAGTGGGAGTTGTCCAGACCTGGATTCAAATCCTGGCTCCATCATTTATTTTTTTAAGATATTGATTGATTGATTGATTTAGGATTTTTTATTGCTATTGTAAAGGTGATGTACAGAGGGTTTACAGTTACAGAAGTCAGATAATGAGTACATTTGTTTTTGAGCAGTGTCACCTCTTCCCTGGTTTTCTCCCAGTTTTTCCCTCCTGACCCCTCTTTGCCACACATTGGATAGTTGATTTTCCACAGAGTGTCTAGTGAGTATCACTGCTGTATTTGTTCGCCCTTCATCCCACCATTTCTGTGTTCCTCCTTACCTTCCCAAATCAGACAAACTTGCATACAAGACAAAAGGTACAGAGCAACAACAAAGGAGGAAAAAAAAGTAGCAGCAAAATAACATAAAATATCCTCTTTGCATTTCTTGATGTTCATTTCGATAAGGCTCTATCATTTATACCTGTAATAACAACATATCCATCCAGGCTTGGAGCAATCCCCATTCACTCTAATTTCTATGGTTTATTGTGAATGGTTTTTCCTCTCCTTTCTCTTGCAAGTGTCCCAGTTCGAGCTGAGATGTAGATGCTTGCTTTATTAATAGCCATACCCAGCCAAGGTCTTCGGATCTCTGATTGTTTTTTCATGGGTTACAATTGTATGTGTTGGAGTTCTGGTCTCAGAGTCTCATTTCATATGACAAAAATGATTGAGATGGGTTAATTAAAGCACAAGTATGTTTGGGAGCATAAAATGTTATCAAAATAAGAAGCTATGTTTTTTCTCCCTATTCTCTTCTTTTTTTCTTATTTCAAGGAGAAACAAGTCCCTTTTACACTTTCGTGACTTGGAGATTTTTTTTTTTTTAATAAGATGAAAGGCAGAAGCTCCCAACCAAAGTCATCTGTGACTCTTCGGGCTGGGTAAAAAACCTAAGAGCATTCAAAAGTTAAAGGTAAGTGCTCTAGGCTACAACAATGAGGGAAAAACATTGGAGGACAGTCAGCAGCACTAGAGGCTCTTCTGCCTGATAGGGTAGAGGGAGTATACTGTAGACCCTTGGAAGAAGTGAGTGTCTGCGGTGGGGATGGATGGTAGACAAGGTTGATTTACAAGGCCCAGGGCAAAATGAAATCTGGAAACTTCTTCACATTTCAAGACAGCCACAGCTGAGCATTAAAGTAAGCTCAGAGTTTGTTTAACAAGCAGCCTGATGAGACTGCCTAGGGGCTGTGTCCTGCTCAGAGGAGACAAATTCTTGGTGTGCCTAGAAGGCACACTTTGCAAAGTCCCCTGGCTCCATATAGCACCAGAATCTAAGGCTAGCTGTGAACTCTACAGTGTAATGCCAGTGAGAGTCTTCAGGGCTGGAGACGGAGCTCTTCCTTCATTGTCCTCATTCCAAGTAATCCTTCCTGTTTCTGGGTAGGAACAGAGACCCCACAAGGAGGAGGTAGACATTTTTGCCATCTTAGAGGAAGGAGAGAGTCTGAGAATCTGAAAATTAGTTGTTGTTGTTTTTTTTTTAATAAGGAAATTGATATGTTTTGCACATTTCAGTTTGTGGACTAAAATTTATTCCACATATGCTTTTATAAATATTTAAGTATATAAAACCAAATGTTTAATATAAGATCCACATTGTAAATATTTCTTTGAGAGTATTTTTCTGCATGGGCTAGAATGACTGAACTTCTCAAAATGTAAGTCCATGGAATAGAAGGATAGATGCCTGCTTTTTTTTTGGTAAATCTCCCTGAAACCTCCACACGCTTTCTCTACTGTGGTAGAGACTTTTGATCTACATTTCAAATGCAGATTGTGGTTCTCAAACATTCTTCTTGTCCATCTTCTGTACAAAAAAAATAATAATAAAATAAAGTAAAATGCTTGAAGAGACACTGGATGATAGATGCTGTGGGATGGCTCGATTAACTGATTGTAAATTTAAGCCGCTTATTTATAATAGCGAATATGTCTTTAAAATGCATGCTTTTCATAGTTTCAAGAATGGAAGAGAGGAGGAAGGAGGATTTGTAGAGGGAGTGACTTTGATAGGGATACATCCTGTTCACATATGGAAACAGTACAATGAAATCCTCCCTTGGTTAAAATAAAACACTTTTTTCTTTTTTTATTGTAAAGGTGATGTGCAGAGGGGTTACAGATACGTAAGTATGGTAATAAGTACATTTCTTGTTGAAACTTTCTCCCACTATCCCTCCCCCACAAGTAGTGAAATTCATTTCCAACATAGTGTATGGTGAGTATCGCTATCGCATTGGTTCATCCTTTGTTTTTTGTTTCACCATTTCTGTGATGCCCCTTCCCTTCCCCAAATCAGATAAACTTATATACAATACAAGGGTACCAAAATAAAAGACAGTGACAACCAGGGGTAAACCAAAGGAAAAAAATATGGAAGACAAAAAAAAAAAAAAAACCAGGCTGGGAAGGGATGGGAAGGGTAAACAAAGGAGGAGGCAACAATGCTTGATAAGAAATGTACTCATTATCTTGCCCATGTAATTGTAACCCCTCTGTACAGTATTTTCACAATAAAAAAAAAAAAACCCGAACTGCATACAGGAAAAAAAGACAAACTCTTGTTTCCATATCTTATATAGTTCATTTTGATTATCATCATTTTATAAGGTCATATGTTCATAGCTATTGAGCTATTGTGATCCACTGCTAAAACTATCCTAGACATATACTAATTATTACAAATGAGGGAAACCAGGCAGCCTATGTTTCTTTGGGTTTAACTTGCTTCACTTAATACAATTTTTTTCTAAGTCTTTCCATTTCCTTATAAATGGGCCAATGTCATTCTTTCTGATAGAAGCATAGAATTCTATTGTGTATACATACCACATTCTCTTGATCATCCACTGAGGGCATATGGGTTGACTCCATGTCTTAGCTATGGTAAATAATGCTGCAATGAACATAGCTGTGCTGGTAGCTTAGAAAAACAGAATGAAAGAAAGACAGCCTCTTCAACAAATGGTGCTGGCAGAATTGGCTATTCACATGTAGAAAATTGAAGTTGGATCCTTATATATCACTCTGAACCAGAATCAACTCCAAATGGATCAAAGACATCATGGTAAAATCAGATACCCTGAAAATATTACAGGAGGAATTGGGGAAACACTAGGGCTCCTTGGCACAGGTCAAAACTTTCTCAGTAAAGACCCAGAAACACAACAAGTGAAAGAAACACTGGATAAATGGGCTTGCATTAAACTGCAGAGCTTCTCTATCGCAAAAGATACAGCTAGCAAGATAAATAGAAAGCCCATGGACTGGATGAAGATCTTCAATAGCTATAAAACAGACAAAGACCTTATATCTAAAATATACTTAGAGCTCAAAAACTTAGACCCCCAAAAACAAATCCTCAAAGAAACAACCACCCCATTAGTAAGTGAGCTAAAGATTTAAAGAGAGACTTCTCTAAACAAGAAATAAAGAAGGGCCAATAGACACATGAAGAAATGTTCAACATCATTGGTCATAAAAGAAATGCAAATCAAAACAACATTGAGATTCCACCTCATCCGAGTTAGAACGGCTATAATCAAGAAATCTAATAATAACAGATGCTGGAGGGAAAAGGGAACCCTACTGCATTGTTGGTAGGAGTGTAAACTTGTTCATCCATTCTGGAAAGCAGTATGGAGGTTCCTCAAAAGACTAAATATAGAGCTCCCCTATCACCCAGCAATTCCACTCCTAGGCAATTTTTTTTCTATGTGATAGCATGATATTGGAGCAAGCTACTTCACCAGCCTTTGTATCATTCTTTATCAAATGAGGAAGCCACTTCTCTAATCAGGTGATGTGCACCAGGGGTGAGATGTTGTTCCTTGGCCCAGAATAGATTCTGTCATGTTAATCATACCAAGGTGGCTTAATTTTTAGTTCATGGTTATCTGAAGCCCATTCTGGGGGAGTTGTAAATGAGATCACCAGCCCTCCAGTCACCATAGAGCTCTGGCAATTTTTGCTGTTGTCACTTATTTAATACAAAGGTAGTTTTTTTTTTTTTTCTGGTCCACAAGAACAAGTTTGCACCAACACCCTCAGATACACAAAAACCACAGGAGAGACAGTTCCATGGCTCTAATTGAGTAGGTATTGACTCATTAGAGATTAGAATAAAAGGAACAACCAGAGACATGAAAGTCTCCTGTGATCTTTTTTTCCAAGTGAGCACTTAGAAATGGCTGTGGAGGTGACAGGACTCCCAAGGGAGCTCAAAGGATCCTCCCATGCATGTTATTCCAGATACTTCCTCCCTGCCTGCCAGAGGAAACTTCAGCGGGATCTGTTTTTATAGACTGGCCATCTAAATAAGAGTGTGTTTAACAAAAGAGCTCTGTAGCAACCACAACGACAAGAAAAGAACATTTGGAAAAATGACAGATGAGGCCCAACTCCTTAGTTTTAGAGATGGCGAAATGTAACACCAGAAGGCAGAAGTGTATTGACTGACAGAACACAGCAAGATAGTGGCCAAGCCAAGAAGAAGCTGAGGTCAGCTGCCAGATGAAAGACAGAGCTGAAATCACCAATGTTGCAGGGTCAAAATGTCTACCCTACACATCAGATAATGCAACACTGTTGCCTATTCATTTTCTGTGACCGATTAAATCTTATTCTAAAGTCCTCTTTTCCACAGATCATAGAAATAAACTCACACTTGGAAAATTACTTCATTCAATTCATCATTGAGTGAAGAGACAGAGAAGGAAGGCCTCATGCCTCATGCCTGTAATCCTAACTACACAGGAGGCTGAGATTTGAGGTTTCTAGTTCAAAGCCAGCCTGGGCAGACACAATCATGAGACTCTTATCTCCAATCAACTGGCAAAAAGCCAAAAGCAGAAGTGTGGCTCAAATAGCAGAGCACCAACCTTGAAGGGAAAAAGCCAAGCAAGAACATGAGACTCTGAATTTAAGCTTCAGCACTAACTCATGCATGTGCACGAACATGGGTAAGAAGTGAAGAGCTGTTCTCTGCCTTCTAATGATCTCCCCTGGCCCAAGTGGTAGAATGCTTGCCTTGAGCTGAAGAGCGCAGGGACAGCACCCAAGCCCAGAGTTCAAGCCCCATGACTGACAAAAAAAAAAAATCAAGTCTAATGATCTCCCCTTCCCCAACATGGTACCTGTATGGTAGAGACATATATGAACCCTCAAAGGACCCTTGTAGAAGCCATGCAACTTGCAGGTTGTGTTTTCCTGCAGACTTCTGCTATTCTTCAACTGAAGTATAACTCCTCTCCATCTCTGGACATCAGCCTCTGCTCTCCCTCCATGTGCTGTGTAATTATCTGCAGCTGATATAATTTGTGGTCTGTTCTCTAAGCATGGGCAATATATGGTGATAGTTCCCAGTGAGCAAGGCCATCTCTCTCTGAACATTCTCCTCAGCGAGGTCCCAGTGCTGTGGTAAGGCCATCTTCAGAACAGAAACAACCACTGTTCAGAGAAGTTCCTTTCTATCAGGAACTTCAGAATCTCAAAATTAACCAGGATTTTATACATTCTTCCCTTAACTTTTTCTTGAAGTAGAAAATTAAAGGTAGAAAATAAAAAGCAGATACATAATTGTCTTCAAAAGTAAGTCTTCTTGTTAAAGATAGAAGAATAAAAACCCTTAAGCAAAGCGGTGACATTGACCTAAAAAGAAATGTACTCTTTACCTGACTTACGTAATTGTAACCCCTCCGTACATCATCTTCGCAATAATAAAAAAGACTGAATCACTTAAGGCATTCTCTTCCTTAGAAATTCAATAAATGGAACAAAAAATAGAAGGAAAAAAACCTCCCATCATGAATGAAACAAAGAAACAACTATAATCCCCAGCCACAAACTATGGAAAATACCAGCAAAGAACAGGGAGAGAGATGAGGGAGGCCCAAATGCTGACCTTGAATCAAATACAAGACATATATTCCTCTCAAATTAAGAGAGGCAGGGCTGGGAAGGTGGCTCAGTGGTAGAGTGCTTGCCTTGCGTGCATGAGGCCCTGGGTTCGATTCCTCAGCATCACATAAGCAAAAAGAAACCCCCCAAAAAAACTCTCAAATTAAGAGAGGCATCCTAAAAAGTAAAGCCAATCATTGTTAGATTACAGAAAAGGGCTTGAAGGAATAAAAAAGAAAATCATGGAAGATATAGGAACTATCCTTACACACACTGAATTTTATGTGCTACAGATTTTCATGTTGTCCTTTTTTACTTTTCCAATTTTTCTGAAAATTTCAATGTATGCTTTGTACCAAAAAAATAGCTATTCAACTATTTAATGGAGCCCTTTTGATGGAGTCCAGGTACAAAGTTCAATGCAAGGAGAGTAAGAAAGGTAAGAAGAAGAGGGAGTTGAAAAGAGATGCTCTTCACAGATGAAACTTTCCATTTCAAATGCTAGCTATATTCTATCTATACTCTCCTCTCATCTTTGTAGACCCCCTTTCCTTCTCCTTGGCTCGCAACAACAAGGAAGAAATACTACAGCAGATTAAGCAAAGAGGATATTAACGCATGACTCTTAGGAGGACACTTTGCATCTAAGCTCTAGCAATTAATTAAACTATATATACTACATATTTAATGTGTATATTCGCTTACAGAAAGTCCAATGCTCATAGACAAGCCATCTCACATGCTTGTTTCTGCTACAGTGGAGAGAAACAAGCTAACGAAGGATTTTTTAACTTCCAATGAAACCCTCAGCAGTCACTAATCACCAAATAGCAAGTATTGCTGAATATGGTTAGGGTAATATTGCTTAGTTGATAATTCTAGAAGCTGCCCTCTGGGGCAATCTCTTTGTTAATTATGCCCTATGATTGCATCCTTGATAGGTCACAGAAAAGACAGCTTTGGTGGAAGAGTCATAGCTTTTATAGGTCTTCCCATGCCGGTGCAGACCTAAAGGACTGGAATGTTTTTAGGTTTTTTTCCTTCTGATTTGGAATTTGTTTAAAATTTGTTGTTAGGCAGATCTGAAATGCCTTTGGCAATGTCATTTCCCAGAAATCTTCTTTGGTTTCTTTTCTGTTTGCTTACCTTCAATTGTACATACACGGAAAAACAGCCACAGATTCTGTATACACGGTCTTTAAACCCTTGAATATTTCCTCCATTTATATCCAATGTTAGTGATCTAGCCCTTCCTAGTCCCTTACATCCTTGAGACAGTGTAAAATTAGAGATTTTCATGGGGACATAACTCCCTCAATGTGAACTTTTCCAATGAGCCTCACACTAAGACGTCTTTTGAAGAAGATTTAGTTAATGCAAAGAAGACTTGGAAGTTTTCTAGCTAACACTGATATTTATTTATTTTTGTGCCAGTCTGTGGTTTGAACTCAAGTCTTCATGCTTTTGTTTGGCTTTTTTGCTCATGGTTCATACTCTGCCACACTTCTACTTTGGCTTCGTGCTGGATAATTGGAGATGTAAGTTTCATGACTTGTCTTCCTGGGATGTCTTCAGTTCCCTGAGTAACCAGGATTAGAGGCTTAAACCACCAGGTCCCATCTAAAAACTGTGACTTTGAAATGATAGTTTCTAAAAGCTTTTGAGGAAAAAACTAAAAAAGTTTTGACTTTGCCATTCTTTCAAATGTCCATGTAGTGAGGCTTTGCAGTGGTGACAATCTGAGAAAATCTCTCTTAAGAAAGCAATATTGGCATCTAGTACTGCTATCTAGTACTTAGTACATAACAACTACGAAAAAACCCACTCTAAATTCAATTAGAGTTAGGTAAGTTTTTCAATTCACTCTACTTTCTTACTGTCACAAACCAAACTTATTTATTAGTTTCTTCTCTTGTCTTTCCTTATTTCTTTTTGCTGTTATTGTGGTTTCAAACTATAGAATCCATGTGGACTGGTTTAAGCAGAAAAAGAATTTATCAAGCTCAGGGACTTATTGGGTGGTCTAGTGAAAGAAGGTCAAGTCTAAAGTTACAGGAGCACAGGCAGAATCTCACAGGCCCGAGGAGAAGGAAGTCTTCCCTACTCTTTACTTTCAACTGCAAGGGCAAAATGGATGCCCAGAACCCAGCCTTTTTCATGATGTTGCTGTTGTTCAAATCAGAACCTCTAGTGCTGTGTTTGATTGGTAGAACTTAGTTTGTTCCATAGGTACAAAGGGTGCTAGGAAATTCTGCCTTGGAATGTAAAGCAATGTGAGTAATACTGAAAATGTGGGGTAGAAGTTTTAAGAAATGACAGATATCTGCTAAAGAGGCGATTGTTTTTTTTAAAAAATGAGGAATTTTCCCTTTAGAAGCATCAAAAGCTGGAGAAAATGAAGATGAAACATGAGGCCGAAAGCACAACTTAGTTTGCTGATCTGTGATTTAAAAAAAACAGAATGAGATGTACAAGACACTATGTTCAAAAACGAACTGTACAACTTGGGGGGGGGAGGGAGGAGTTCAGGAGGTAAGAAAGGGAGCGATGGTAGGGGAAAAAGAAAGGAGGAGGTAACAATGCTCGGTAGCAAATGTACTCATTACCATGCTCATGTAACTGTAACCCCTCTGTACAGTATCTTTATAATAAAATATACTTATATATAAACAGAATGGGTGAATTTCTAGGGTTCCCTTGCTTACCCCCACTCAGCCAGAAAACCTTCCTTTCATACTTCTCACCTATCCCTTTAGAAGATTGAAATTTTATTTTCTGGGACAAAATAAAAGTTCCAGACTTATGATAGGGCATGGCTAGGGTGCTGGACAGAAAGCAAGGAGATTAAATGAAATGCTGCTTGGTAAGTGTGGAAACAATCTATTTTCAAATCCCCAAGAGATGTCTTCAGCTTGTCTGTAACTATATTTCAGTAGCAGAAAACTTGGCTCTGGACTGCAGAACGGGGAAGAGAGTAGGTTGCAATGTTCATCTGCTTCTCTTCTCGGGTGACAGAGGGATGCTGTTGTCATTTTTTTCTCTGAAGAGCCAATTTCTTGCCTGTTCTGCATCTTTGGATGTAGATCATAGCGTCTTTGGAGTCTCTCGAATATGTCCTGGACACATTTGAAAAGAATAGTAAGCTGGCCCATTTCCAATTTAAGAAATGAGTGAAATGGGGTCTGTTGCATCATTAGAAGAACTAGGAATAATAGAAATAAAGAGTGAGGTTGTTAAGCATAATAATAGTTAAAACCGTCACACTTTTATTCTGGACTGAAGTTGGGATTCCTGGGATAAATGATTTCCCTGGGCTCCTAGTTTCACATGCACTGGTTCTACTAGCCTGATGCCATGCGCCATCTGCTGGTAGAAAGCTGTACAGCTCCAGAGCGATTCCAGGAACCCTGAGCAAACCCCTCACCTCCTTGGGCGGGAGCTTCCACAGGCCTCTGCTTTAGGATTGTAGGTGTAAACAAGCCCAAACCTCTATCTTAAGAAATATGAGGAAGGTGAAGGGTATTGGGCATCTCAAAAAGTTCATAACCACAAAAGTGTTTCTACTTCTCAGATTTTTGAAGTTTTGACCTGAAATATATATATTACTTCCAGCAACATAAATTAGTCTAATTCAGAGTCTTGGATTTTTACTCACCCTCTTCCCAAATAATATGACTTTTTAAGGAATTATGTCTTAGATTTTCTGTCAGCTTTGGCAACAGCAGTTCATACCTGTAATCCTTGCTACTTGGGAGCCTGAGATCTGAGGATCACAGTTCAAAGGCAGCCTGGGTAGGAAAGCCGATGAGATTCTTATTTCCAATTAACCACCAAAAAGCTGGGCATGGAGTTATGGGTTAAGTGGTAGAGCACTAGACTTGAATGGAGAAGCTAAAGGACAGCACCCAGATTCTGAGTTCAAGGCCCAGCACTGGCATGGCATGCATGTGCATGTGCACGCACGCACACACACACACAAACACACACATAGAGAAATGTTGTAAAGATGTGAGGAGGAGGAGGAGGAGGAGGAAGAGGAGGAGGAGGTTGGTTGTGGCTTATTGAATGCCCTTTGTCAAACAATGTTGAAACAAACTGCATATGCTGAAAAGTGGTACTACTGTCATCTCCATTTCCAGTTAAAGAAACTGAGGCAAGGAAGCTAAATACTGCTCATAACACCATCCTGAAGATAATAGAAACCCCACACACAGCTCTTATTTCTGAATTATGGAAGGCTCTCTCCTTTATTTAACCATGTATTCACTTTCAAACTACTTATACCACAGCTCTGTGCTCCTATGGCAATATGTCACCAAAAAAGGAACTTCAGACCAGTGGAAAGAGAAGTAAAGAAAAGAAAATCCATCACCACATTTTACATCTGTACTTCCTAATATAGCCAGGCCAGAGACAAAAACGCAAAGACCAAACTCACTGGAGGTGATCAGATTCAAAATAACAATGAGAAGGTAATCCCACCCTTTACCCTGAGAGCAGCCACTCAATGACTGGCACATGTCTCAGATGGACCTTTGTATTAGCTCCAGGGCATCATTTTCTAATGGGTTCTTAGATGATAGCAACAACTGTAACACACACATACATGCTCAGTGCATGTTAAACACATGTACAGATGCATGATACACACACACATATTGAAGGATTTGGGACAATGCTCATGATGTATTAAAGAAAAAAAAGAAAGCCACAATCAGAACATGTTGAGTGTGATGGCAAACATGGGGGAAAAAATTGGAGAGTATCATAAGCATCAAAAACTGTGTTTAAAATGAGCAATTGTTCCCAGGCGCCGGTGGCTCACACCTGTAATCCTAGCTACTCAGGAGGCTGAGGTCTAAAGATCATGGTTCAAAGTCAGCCCTGGCAGGAAAGTCCATGAGACTTTTATTTCCAATAAACCACTCAGAAAACTGGAAGTGGTGCTGTGGTTCAAATGGTAGAGTGCGCGCCTTGAGTGAAGAGCTGAGGGACAGTGCCCAGGCCCAGAGTTCAAGCCCCACAACCGACCAAAAAAAGAAAGAAAAAAAAGAGCAATTGCTACCTAAAGAGAACCTAAAGCTAAGTGTTCTTGTTGCTAAAAATTTCTATCATGAACACATAAGATGCATTTACTTCCAAAAAAGCACCAATATCATCTTTTTAAAAGTTCTACAAGTTGATTATGAATTAAATCCACAAATAATATTTGCATGAAATTGACTCTTTGATTATCTTTTAAAAGGGACAAGAACTATTATTTTAGTATCAAAACATTCCTTCCTACATTAACTTATGCACATTTCATAGCAGTGTGGTTCAGTTCTTGTAGGAACCTTAAGAAATGTACCGAAGGTCACTGAGCTGGTAAGGGGCAGAACTCTCAGTACCAGGCTACTGGAGGCCCATCACCCCAGCAAAATACCTCTCTAGAGGCATCCTTTGGCTCCAGATTCTTTGTGCCTTTAGCCACAATGTAAATATTTCTGAGCATAAAATGAACTTAAACCACATCACTTCTGAATATAAAATCAAGTGTCAACTTCTCTCCCACATAGACAAAGAGGATGAGCGCTGCACACCCAGCGTTAAGATGCCACACGAGGCAACACGGGCACAGAGAAGCCACTGGAATCTGCATGCCCTTCCTTACAGTCCTGCCAATGGCTGGCTTTGATTATAATATTTAGGTTTCCATGTTTATATCCTGTCAAGGCAAAGCTGAATATCACATTCTATCAAGTCACTTGAAAAGAACCACTGATTTACAACTCCAAGGCACTAACAGAGTGTTTGATTTAAAGGAGTATATCTATGTAACTCGAATAAACACACTACACTCCAGCAAGTCTGCAGATAGCTTCCCTCTGAGTAAATGGCAAAGAAGAAGGCAGACTTGTTTATATTCCTTCCCTTCCCCAAGGGTTATCAGGGCCTTTTTCATCACCTTGGTGGGAAAACAAATGATCAAAAGATGAATGACCTCTGTCCCTTCCATATCTCTTTCTTGGTATGTCAAAAGGCTTTCTAGCAAGGCAGGGCAAGCTAATTATTTTCTTCTAATCAATCAGCTATTTTAATGATGTGTGACAAGCCTGATCTATCAGTACCATTAAGATAACTCCTGCTCTTTTAGGCGACAGCTAGTTTATGGACAATCCCCTAGCCAGCTTGGACCCTCAAAAAATTCCAAACCATGTTTGTCTGACTATATATTACAAAGGCCTCAAGAGGGACGAGCAGATGGAAGGAAGCATCTGAATATCTGGGTGGTTAAGATTTAAGGAATTATTGAAATGCATGTTTGCCCCAGAGGCCTTCCACAAAATCTGCTATTTCTACTTAGTCCTTTGAATTTTTCCTTTGTCTTCAAGAAAAGGAAAAAAAAATTAAGCAAATCATCTATGAACTTAGGTATTCCCAGCCATTTGTAAAATACCTCAGAAATCCTTGTCAAAATACACCAAGAGGAAGAAGAGATGTGATTCAAGTAGTAAGCACCTTGAACGCGAAAAATTAAGAAATAGTGTCTAGGTAGTAGTGTGTGCGTGCACATGCACACGCACACATACACACACACACACACAAGAAAAGACAGAAAAAAATCTGGAATACTGTCCAGGTATCACAACTCGGTTGTCAGAGAGAGGGAAGAAGCTGATAAAACATAATGATGATCCCCAAGAAAGGGGTCAAGGGACATAATGTCAACAGAAGTTAAAAATCTAGTGGGAACATGAACCTCAGTGAATGAGTATACGCTTCATTTTGCTGTTCATGTTCTCCGTAGCCTTTCCCTTAGACCCCCATGTATATAGCAGGAAACTAGGCTTCAGTTTCAAGGCTTGAAACTTGGCCCTCATCCATGGGCCAAGCAGAAGTCTAATGGTGGCCACTGGAGAAAGTAAGAATGGAAGGAATGTGCCCAGAGGCTGTACACGGCTGCTCTTCCTCCTTCTCTTCACTTTCTCCACGACTTGGACATCTCCAGCAGTCCCAGCAATCAATCAGAGGAACTCACTGGTCTGCATCTCCCTAGTTGACAGTGGCCCTGGCCAGATGTTTTGCCGGAAGCCTTTACACCCTTCTCCCATTAGGCAGTAAGAGCACCAGGGCTGCAGGGGGAGGGGTGCTGGGATGCTGGGCCACAGCTGGCAAGCAGCTTTTGTTCTGGATGACTTCAGCTTGAAAATCTGCCTGAAGAATGTTCTCCTCTCAAAGGAAGGGAAAACCCTATCTAGTCAAGGACACAAGCTGCTTTCACCTCTGAGCGGGTGGGAGGAAGGGAGACAGAATCCTTTCCCCAGTTCATAGACAGCTCTTTGTTCAGTGGCAGGAAGTCAGACACATACAACTATCAACCCTTTGCTTGGCACAATCTAAGTGGCCTCTTTCCCTAAGTCCTGTCTCTTTCTGTAGCATAGGTTTTTAAAAATACGTAGACTCCTTAGAAATGTGATGTAATGGGAAAACTGTGTTCTGGGCACCACATTGCTGCTGAAGATGTTAAGGAGAATGAAATATGCTTCCTGACCCTGGAGAGTTCACAATGGAAGAGGGAGTCCAGAGATAGGAGCATATAATTAGAATATGGAGTCTTAAATGCTAATAGAGGTGTATGCAGTGTGCTGGACGTAGCAGAACATTCCTGTAATCCCAGAGCTGAGAAGGCTGAAGGGGAAGGATTTCAAATTCAAGTCCAGCCAGGGTTACCTAATGAATTGGAGGCCAGTCTAGGCCCCAAAACAGAAGAGAAGGAGGAGAAAGAGGAGGGAGAGAAGGAGGAGAAGGAAAAGGATGAAAAGGAAGAGGAGTAGGAAGAGGAGGAGAATGAGAAGGAAGACAGGAAGGAAAGAAGAGAGAGAAAAGGAGGAGGGAGGGAGGGAAAGGGAGAGAAAGGAGGAGGGGAAGTCTGTGTGATAGTGTGAAGACATACCAGAGAGATGACAAAGTAGAAAGGCTGGTAGTTGTACTTGAAGCAGAATAACAAGGAGTTTGGAGATCAGCCAAGGGGAAAAGCAGCCCAGACAGTAGCCATAGCATGTGAAAAGCATGAAGTTGTGGGAAAGTCATGGCCCATGCTATCTATAAGAATAATTAAGGGAAAAGAAATTCAAACTTGTATTTGTCCTTTGACAAATATTTTTGAACACCATCTTAAGATTTAAACACTAATGTATTGAGTAAACATAAATAGATTCTTTTCCTTTCTAGCTCTTATAATTTAGTGATAAGACAATCAATAAGCAAGTAAACGAATGAGTGCATATGTTAGGAACTAGCATGTTAGTTTTAACAGGCATTTTGAAAGAAATAACCAGAGAACAGTAAAAAACAGAAAAGGCTTGGCCTTGGTTAGGATATGGGAGCTGAAAGAGAGATCATCCACGTTAAGAAAATAGCCTGTGCAAAGGTTCTGAGGTAGAAATAACTTTGTAAAATTTCTTTAAAAAAAAGAAAAAAAAGCAGCTGGGAAGGTGGCTCAGTGGTAGAGTGCTTGCCTCTCATGCATGAGGCCCTGGGTTCAATTCCTCAGCACCACATAAGCAGAAAAAGCTGGAAGTGGCACTGTGGCTCAAGTGGTAAAGTGCTAGCCTTGAGCTGAAGAGCTAAGGGACAGCGCCCAGGCCCAGAGTTCAAGCCCCACGACTGGCAAAAAAAAAAAAAAAAGCCAGTCTGGATGGAGTATAGGGAGAGGGTGTAAGAATGGGAAATACCTTTAATAAAATCTTGGGAGCCAGGGACTGGGAAGGTGGCTCAGTGGTAGAGCGCTTGCCTCGCATACATGAAGCCCTGGGTTCGATTCCTCAACACCATGTAAGCAAAAAAAAAAAAAAAAGCCGGAAGTGGTGCTGTGGCCCAAGTGGTATGGTGCTAGCCTTGAGCTGAAGGACAGCGCCCAGGCCCAGACCAAAAGATGAAAAGAAAAAAAAAAAAATCTTGGAAGCCAGATCATGCAGAATCTTGTGGTTCAAAGTGTAAGGGAAACACACCAAATAGTTTTAAACAGTGGAAAAATATAATCAGGTTTTTAAGCACTAATTATTGTATGAAAATGCATTGGAAGAAGTTGGGAGTAAAAAGTAGAAGGTCAATAAAGTAGCTTTTGCCCATAGCCCAGGTAAGGCTGACAATGATGATAAATGGATATGGAAGGAATGAATTGATTTTATATTAATTTGTTATTTGGTTCCATTTATTTTCTCATAATCTAGCTAGCTAGCTAGCTCACTAGCTTACAGTTTCACCATAGAGACTATACTGCTGGAGAATAATATACCATTGTTAGTATTCTACCATTAAAACAGCCCATGACATGTCCTTGATCAACAGCAGCCTAGTTACAGAAATCAGAATGAGCAAAAGCCCATACTCAGTCTTGTAAATTAGAAACATTTTTGTATGATGAGCATCAAAGCCATGCCTTGTGTTAAGTGTCTCTACTTAGCATTTTGCAGGTGAATGAGTCCAGTCTACTCCCAAAATAAGGGGTTTCCATTAGGTTCCATGACATTCTGAGTGGTGCCATACTCCCTTCCCCCAACTCCAGAGCCCAAACGTAGACAGATGCTCATGCAGTTTTGTACAGCTTTTTATAGAGTACACAATCAAACTCCTTCTCCACATTCAAGATTGTGTTTGAAAACTTTTCTGCCAAATTTGATGATTAATACATAGAAAAAGCCTCTGATAAACACTATGTCTCTACAAGGTACAGACCCAACAATGGGCATGAAGAGGAAGAAAGGAAAGACAGAACTTTACCCAAAAAAAAGGTGCACTTTTTAAAGGGCTTTGCCTGGGGAATGGGCAAGTCAGCTCATTAGGACTTCTAATAGGCTTGGAAAGCTAAAGGATAGCACAAGGTGGGTGGAATAATTCTTTCAGACTCTCCTACTCAAGAATACTTCAGAGAAGCCAGCTGGTTAGTCTACTAGTTTTTCATTTACTTCTGAAGCATGAGAGAAGGTTGATTGTGTGATTAAATCCTTGCTAAACTGTGGCTAGGAGCTGGGTAGGCTGACACATCACACCCAATCTTGGTTATTTGCATAATACGATCTACTTAATGATTGATTTATCCTCAGAGAATTTTGAGACCCAGGCCTTTTTTTTCCTACCCTTTTCTCCTCCTAATATTCTTGGTAAATACAAATAGAGTGGTTTTATAAACACTCTTTTAATAAACCCCCGAAATGGAGCCAAGACTAGCATCCGAAATCCTGCTTTCGGGAACAGCTCCCCTTCCCACAGATCATTATTCCTTGTGAAAATACCACATTCAACTCAGCAGACTTGCTCATGTGGTCAAATAAAATGGTAAAACTCAAAAATAGAAAACCTTTTTTATGTAGGAATGAATGAAGTAAATGAATTCTCCTGTATTCTCCAAATACATCTGAACATCTCAGGGATTCCACTACCTTTAAAATAAAGATGAATTTGTAAAGATGAGTAGTAAGAGCTATGGGAAGTAGAAAAGGATAGCAAAACCTAGCCACACTTTTAATGAGGAAAAAAAAGACTTCAGCCATTGAGAAGTCAGAGTCCCCAAATACTGTGCATAGTAACTAAATATAACATAAGCTTCCTATATCCTGTGCGTTACCACTATGACTCCATTTTGGAAAAGCCACATCTCTCCAACCAAACAAAAACTTTATGCAGTTTATACTTAGTCCTTTAATTATGAAAGAGAACATATAAAACAAATACATGTGTATATAACAATAAACTGTACTTAAGAAAATAACATGCTAAAAATGTAGGTACATAAACTATTCACAGAAAGTTTAATATGCAGGCAAACTAGAAAGAAGTAATGATAACAGACATGTTTAATGTTTGCTATGTGCTGGGCACCAGGCTCAGCATTACACATGCATCATCTAATTTGATCCTCATAACTGTAGAAGGATATAGTTATTATCCCCATTTTATGGTTGAGGAAATTGAGGAGGAGACAGGCTAAGTAATTTCCTCAAAGTTATACACTTCATTGGGAAGCAGAACTGGTATTTTTGCTCCAAGTTCTCAGAATCTAGAGTTGATGCTTCTAACCACTAGTCTTAAGAAAGAACTCGAAGTAGAAGCTGAAGAAAAAATACCTTTTGCATATATTGGAACATATGCATAAGATGAAGCATCCTAATGGGTAGGGAGAGTAAGTACAGTATTATCTGTAAAGGATAGGTGTTGAAATCATATACTTATGGGTGCTTTCGAGTAGGTCCTCGTACACAGTGTAAACCATATGCTAGAAAGTTCTGTCTTGATGGGGCACTGGGAAAATCATCTACTACATTAGGGGTGTGGCACTAGAAAGAAGGAAAGATGTCACCAAGTAGAAATAGAAAGCCCAAGACCACTTTATCCAGGAGTGAGTTCCAAATGCACATTACCTATATGATAGGGAATGAGAAATTAAAAGGAAGTTGGTCGAAAAGCAAACCGTGCCTCTGCATTGATATATCTCTCAGGGAAAATAACTTCTTCCACAGTAAGCTCAGAAGCACACAAGAAAACAAACTCCCATGAAAGGAAGCAAATGAAAACACAATAAAGACAACACAGTAATCTCAAACAGGTTCAGTATACTCATTTTTTTAAAATACTCAAGTGGAAAAGAGAAAGAAATGGAAAAAAAATATTGGAAGAAAAGATTTTTAAAAGAAGTAAATATAGAATCTAGTACTAAGAAAAATAGTCATTAAAATTCTAAGCTATGATATGTAAACTACAAAGTAGAGTGAAGGAGAAAATTTAAAATCAGAAGTAGATGTGAGAATATCACTCAGACAGAGGTAATACATACAAAATAGGAGGTGAAAAAAAAAATCTAAAGAGATACAATAAGAAGCCTAACATGAGGAATAGGTATTAGTTGAAAAAAGGTAATATAAATATTTTCAAATTTAAAGAAAATTATTAATATTTAGATGAAAAAGAACATGGTATCCAAATAGAATAATTAGATACAAATTCATTGAAACTTCATTTTTCAATGATGATACAATTAGCAGAAAGAAAAGATAGATTGTCTTTAAAAGCAGAATGGTGAGATTATTAATCACAACTTACTTCTCTTACACAACAATGGATTCCAGAAGACTATGGAATAATATTTTCTCTGTTCTATGGAGCTCTATTACTTTACCTTTCAATAACCTGCTAAGGATTCACTCCTAAATGAGATCAAAATGGAGATATTTTCAGACTTTCAAAAAATTAAAAATGTTCACTACTAAGAAACATTTGGAAAAACCAAAGTTTAAACTCTGACCCAAACAAAATTTAAACCAGAAGGAAAGAGTGAATTACAAGAAACATTGGCAAGAAGAAAATTAATAAAACACATTGGGAAATTTAGTTAAGTATGTAAGCATTAACAGTGGAGATGTGATGGCCTGTCAGCTATAATAAACAAGAAGGAAGGTCACTTTGGAATTAAGCAGTCTGGAGATCCTTTGTCTAATTCAAGAGAATGAAGACACTGATAAACTTCAGACCCTAAGAATCATGGCACAAATTAAACAATATAAACTATGCTAATTGAGAAATATGAAATTTCTAGTCTGTTAATCAGTCACTCCTGATCCCTTATGGAGTTTGTAGAAATACAGATTTCCACACCTCCAGGAAAATTCTTGTTCAGCATATCTGGAGGCTATCCCGAAGCTTTAACACAGTCCCCCTTTCCCCTAATTTTTCTGAGCAGTCAGAATTGGGACACATCCTCCCAATTCTTGCTTTTTTAGGTCTCTAAGGTGGACAGACAAACTGGGTTCTCTGCCAGAATCCATTGGAAAACCAATGTGCCATAGGAGACACTCCCTGGACAAGTGTCCTGGGATTATAATGAGAAAAGTTTCTTTATTCTCCCTGGCATGTAATGTTTTTCCAGGTGATTGGTTTGAGGAGGTAATTTCGTAAATCTTGATAATCGGAAACAAATTATTTTGAAGTGACGATTTAAATTGGATATTGGCAGGAATTGAATATTTAGGTATAATGAGTTTGATTGAGTATCAGGAAGTGTTTTTCACAATGATGTAATAACAGTTGGCATTCTGTATGTAATAGCAGGAGGCTTAAATGCTGAAGTGGTGGAGCAGTACTGCTTATGAGAAAGTGCCATTAAAAAAAATATGTAAAAGTTATTGGCTCGCTCTTTAGCCTGAGTGAGAAGCTAAAGTCAATGTCTGAAAGTCCAATGAAAATACAGCTTGGTTTTGACTAAAATTCAGTGTCACCTACCAGACTTGAATAGAAGTCACATGATCAAATTATGAAGAACATTAATCAACGAGGCCCGCCTTCTGAAAATTCAGCAAAGCCTGCCTATGTATGAAGAGCCAAAATCTATGGATATGTAAAAGCGATATTTTTCCAACACTGACATACTGAACCTGGGGTATTTTTTTAAAGTCTGTAATGATAATATCTTCTTCCTTTATTTGGAAACCTTGGAATATGGAGCAATTGGAATTTAGAAGCCATGACTTTTGTCCAAGTGGTTGAGTTTACGTACGACTGCGTTAGCAAAGGGTTACTTAGCTCTTCCCACTGGAAGCAACCCTGAAATGGCAACTTATGTGGTATTTCATTCTCTTCGATTGTGGCTATGCTCCAAGAGAAAGAGCCTGCTTTTATTAAGGAACAATCTTCTTAAGAAGAAACTCCAAGTCTAGCCCTGTGCTTGGTTCCTGGAGGATACCTAATAATTTTTTGTTTTTAAATGAGTAAGAATGAGTGAATGAATAAAGCCCTGAGGTCAATGTTTCCCAGAATCTCAGAGAAACATTCCTTTCTCCCATCTTAAATGTTCTTCTTCGTCACATAATCCAGGCTAGTGTCGGACTTTGTTCATATAGATCTGGTTTCCCCAATATATGGATACATTTGGATATTTGAATTTATATTTAAATTAAATTAAATTTCAGTTCCTCAGCCATATTATCTACAATATAAGAGCTCAATAGGCAAATATGACAAATGTCCATCACATTCAATGGCACAGCTATAAAACACTGCCATCATTATAAAGACCTATGTAGAGAACCTGAGCTGGGACCCATAGAATGCTACAGCTATGTCTAACTCAGCTAGTAACTAACTGAATGGCATGACTAGAAAAATCACTCCAATTATGCTAATCCTGTCTCATATTCTGGATATTAGCTAAACCATAATATCCTCAGTTCAGTCAAACTGAGTGATTCTTTATCAAGGTTAATACTTCATCTTTTATAGTTACTTGATTAGTCTCTGTCTCTGAGGTCAAACTGTTCACAACCATCATCTTTAAAAAAAAAATTTCACTATCAACGTTCAGTATTGTGTGTGTATGTGAGTATATGTGTGTGCATGGGCATGGGTCTTGAACTCATGGCCTAGATGCTATTACTGAGCTTTTGTGCTCAAGGCTAGCACTCTACCACTTGAGCCACAGCTCCACTTCTGTTTTTTGCTAGTTAACTGAAGATAAGAATCGTAACTAGGCACTGGTGGCTCATCTCAGTAATCCTAGCCACTCAGGAAGCTGAGATCTGAGGATCACAGTTCAAAGCCAGGCTGGGCAAGAATGTCCAATGAGACTCTTATCTCTAGTTATCCACCAGAAAACCAGATATGAAGCTGTGGCTCAATGTGATAGATTGCTAGCCTTAAGCAAAAAAAGCTCAGGAACAGCACTCAGGCCCTGAGTACAAGCACCATGATTGGCAAAGAAGGAGGAGGAGGAGGAGGAGGAAAGAGGAAGAGGAAGAAGAAGAAAGAGGAGGAGAAGAAGGAGGAGGAGGAGGAGGAGGAGGAGGAGGAGCAGGAGGAGGAGGAGGAGGAGGAGGAGGAGGAGGAGGAAGAAAAAGAAGGAAGAAGAAGAAGAATCATCTTATGAACTTTCCTGCCCAGGCTGATTTTGAATCACAATCTTCAGATCTCAACCTCCTGAGTAGCTAGGATGACAGGTGTGAGCCACTGACAGCCAGCAGTGCCTTTTCTTGTTTACCTGTGCTTAATAGTTTCAATAGTATCCCTGCTGATTTTCAGAATATTTAAGACTTTCAAAGTGAATAGCCTGATTATGCCAACTGAACATTCACAGCATTTCACGTAGGCTTAGAAACAGGTATTGTGAACCTTCAGATATACAGGCTACCACTTTTTGTCAAGTTAAAGACTCTGCACCCTTAGGCATTTTCTGGATAGGAACTGTCTCTGGAAAGCTTTTATCTCCATGGTTGTGTATTTACTCTAACTCTCAGGATTACACTGGGTGGTTAAAAACATATACGTCAGTGTTCCAATACTCTGCCCAGATTCCCCCCTCCCCGGGGGCGGGGGGGGGGGGGGGAGCTTACAACCTTCTAGGCAATTTTGTGGAGCACCCCAGGGCTCTTGCTTCCAGGGGAAACTGGAGGAAATGGAGGTAGTTCCCGATAAATGTCTTCGGAAGTGTTCAGGTCTGCACATACTGCAAGCGCTGAGCACAAGCAGGCCACAGCTTTAGCAACAGAAAGGGCCGCCCATTTGGGCTCCCGTGAGCCTCACGTCTGAGTTCATGTGGCTCTCACTCCGAAACGGAAGTAGAAAACCAAATAAAGTCAACTCCACGGAGGTCCTGGGGACTTAACATTGAGCAGCCGCAGGAATACCAGAGTGATGCATCATGATTCATGTTATTATAATAAATGCCTAAGAAAGTAATAAGGATTTGGCACTTAGTATAAAGCATTGGCAAGACAGCTCCAAGTTTTCTGCCTGTTGTAAAATGTATCCTGGGACATTTTCTTTCATTGAGCAACATGCATTAGCAACGTTATCTATGAGAGTAAAGGAGTTAGTCATAAAGCTTTATTAAGTGATGTCAAGGCTTTCTGCCCTCCCCCACCCTCCATGTTCTTTTCTTTTCTGGGAGAGGCTTTAGAACAGATTTTAAGTTGTTTTTCCCAATGTGTCTCTACCAGCCCAATATTAAATATTAGAAGATGAAACACATACCTAGAGGATTAACAATTCAAAAATCACCTTCCCCAACGTGATTCGCTTTGGGAAAGAAGTGCTGAATAGCTGAACAAGTACCCTCTTGATTTAATACTGCTCTTATTTATGGAATACACTGCAAAGGACAGGAACAAGTTAAGACAAAGAACATGCCTATGGAGATATTTAGGGGATAATGGAAGGAAGAAACCAATCTGTTGGTCCTCTAGGCTCTCCAGAGTATGGGGGTCTAACCAGGGAGAGGGGTTTTCCTGCTGAGAAAAACAAGCATGCAACTCCTTGGTAGCTCATCCAGATGATAGCAGCCCTTAAACTCACCCACTTCTAGCCAACCTAGAATGGGTATATCACCCCAGGCCCTGGCAGCTCACATATGTTTTCCTAACTACTCAGGAGGCTGTAATCTGAGGATCTTGGTTTGAAACTAGCCTGGGAAGAAAAGTCCTCAAGACTCTTAGTTCTAATTATCCCACAAAAAGCTGGAAATGGAGGCCTCAACTGGTAGAGCACCAGCCTTGAGCTAACACACACACACACACACACTCACAAAGCCAAGTCAGAGCAAGAAGCTCTGAGTTCAAGCTCCAATATTGCCCTTCCCCCTGCCATAAAAGGCACTACTGGCAAATGAGTTGTGTGATGGTCTGTGTTTCTCATTATAGAGAAGATATAAACCATTTATCTTGCACGAAGAATGAATGCCTCATTGGCAGACGGCCCAATGGTGTGAATTCCTGGTTTAGGATGGAAGAGCTGAGCATGACCTTGGAAAATATTCTCCCCGCTCCCTTGCTCCAATGTGAGTTACCCACTCAGCCTTTCCCATCTTTCCAGACCTACTCTCAAGCAATATGAGTCAGAGGAGAAGCTAAAGGGAAGTGAGAAAACAGCTCCTCAACCTGCAATGAAGGGCTTTCCACCACGTCTCACTTGCATCTAGGTCTTTGCACATACGAATCTTACCTTGTGGGACCCTCTCTACTTTTCTTCTCCTTACCACCCTTGCTTACTAACTTCTACATGACTTATTATACCATGTCTTCCGCCAAAAGTTTTGAGTTAGCAAGATTAGGTTAGTTACTTCTCTGGCTCCTTTTACTCCATCAGTCAAGCATCTAGTTTGCCTGGGAAGCAGCAGTTTTTGAGATTAAAATCAGGACAGTCCAGGATAAATCAGAGCAAATCTACCTACCCGAGATACTCTCTTATGCTTACCTTCTCTGACTTGGTGTCTTTCGTCATCACTTGGTTTACTTCTAGTGCTGTAAACTGTCAATTCCCAGAGAGCAGGGATGAGAGAGCATTTATCTTTGTAATTCACCTGATCACCTAGAACACCTTGACATGAGGCAAATAATAATAATTTAATTAAAAAAATAACTGCAGAAGGTCCTCAGCCTTGCATGAAAGAAGGTAAAATTGGCATCCTTTCTCAAAATGAGTTCTCATTCCTAAACCCTGTGGACTGCCCGGGCTTCTTTTCTTCCTTCTTTCCTTCCTTCCTTCTTTTCTTCCTTCTTTCCTTCCTTCCTTCCTTCTTCCTTCTTTCCTTCTTTTATTTTGGTCACCCTCTAATCACTCTACCACTTGATCCATGCCTTCAGTCCTTTTAGCTTTTAGTGTTTTGTCAGGTAGAGTCTTCTGCTTTTATCCACTCTAGCCTCAGATGACAATCCTCCTAACTTTGCCCTGCAAGTAACTGCAATTGCCAGCCTGGTTTCCCCAGAACTTCCTGAATCCAGGAGAATCCTGAGAATTCCTCTGGTACCTCTTCAACCAACACACTGAATAGCTAAGGTATGCCTAGGAGAGGTTCCTATGTGCAGAAGGTTCCTGCCCCCCAGCCATCATTTGCCCTTAGTTTAGAAACCATTAGTCCAGGAACCATTTTTGTTATTGTTGCTTATTTCTTTAGCTACCAGTAACTGACAACTTATACATCACGTGCTATCTAGGACCTTTCATTAACCCTTAATACTAAAAATATTCCTTCTGCCTTTATTTTCCAGATGAGGACCTGGTTGCTCAGAGACATTAAATAACTTGTTCCCTGAATTGCTTACAGGTGACCCAGGGCTAGACTCCTATCTGGAAGCTTGACTCCAGGGATTGTGCTCACAAACTCTACCATCTATCCACTGCCTGGGGCTCCTAATAGTGTTGTGGAGCCCAACGTAAAGAGGACTTTGCTTCTTAGTCTGTAACACGGACACAGGCATATAGCGAACCTATTTCTAAATCCTTTGCCCATCACCCATACTGAGCCCGGTTCTTTTGGGATGAAAGAAAGCATGGTGGTAGTATGGCTCTGAATTTCAGGGAAGCCTGGCCCAGGAGAATGAATAACTAATAAAACAAAAAGGCTCTTCACCCCATTATAAGATAAATGAGAAACTAAAATGAAGCCAGGATAGTACTTCTGTCCAAAGTAATACAGCCAGACAGTGGCAAAGCCAGGCCTGGAGCCCTAATCCTCTGACTTCCTGCCAATGTTTTCTCCCGCCTTTTCCCCCTCATTCTGTAACTATAAAAAACACACAAGGCTCTCTTTACCACATTCCTCAGGTTTTAAAGCCGCTGCCCCTCCTGTCCTGCCCTCCCCCCATTCTAATGCTTTTTTTTCCTGTCTTTTTAACATTTGAGGAAGAAAGTGTTATGGTTAACAGCATTTGAATTCCACAATGTCACTGTAACATGTAATAAATACCTTTTATTATTTATTACCTAAATGTTTTAGGGTCCATGAAAGACTACAGGCTATTCTATTCTTTCAGATACAACTCTAACAAGTTTATTCCAGCCCTTGGATTGGGGTGGGGGGACACAGATGGGCTCTGTGATTTAATCTTCTCAGTGCCACAGGCTGTGTCTCCATGATTAGGCTAGAATTGTATGTGACTGGAAGATTTGTTTGAACTCACTCTTTGCAGCCTTGAGAATGACAGGGTCTCAGAACTACCTATCCCCTCACCCCCACCCCAATACCTCCCTGGGAAGCAGCTGAATAAGCTAAAGGGGGAACTGGACCAAGAGTCTGGAATCACCCCAGAATCCACAGTAATTAGACAATTCTGTTCCAGAGTAAGGACTGCAGAACTCATACATTCAAAGTTGGTCAGGCAAACTAAGTTTGAAGATATCTTTGGTACACACACACACACACACACACACACACACACACACACACACACACACACACTTTTTTATTTTAACTGTAGCTTAAAAGACTACAAAAATACAAGCCCTCCGTACCCCCACCGCCCTCCATACCTGCAACCCAGGAATTTTGCTTGCACTAAAAAGGCATCTTCCAAGAGAACCTATGAACTTAAAACAAATGCTGTTTAATTTGCCATTCATTAGGGGTGTATCTGGATTGATTTATTGCGCCCTTCTGACCCCAAGTCTTTGGAACAGCATTCCTTCACGATTAAACAGGGAAAGGATTCAGGCAGGACTTTCAGGGATAAGCATAGAAGGCTACAATGATACTGCAAATTGCTCTGTATCAGGTAACCCAAAGGAAACACCCGACCCAATTCAGCTTTGAACGCATGGGAGCCAGACAAGGGCTTGTACATTTTTTGACCTAGGCTTCCCCAGCCATTCCTTAGGGATGTGACCAGCACAGGCCACTATTACCCAGATTGTGGGCTTTTTGAATGCTTACATTTGGGATATTCTGAGTCTGCCCAACCATAAAAAAATTGATCACAGAAATTGCAATCCCTTTTGATCCTGAGGACTCTTCCTGCCCTGTTCAGCAGGGGGAAGGATGCCCTGTGGCGGGGGAGGGGTGAGAGACCAGGGCTTGGGGAGGAGAGGGTGGGGAGGTGAGGATGTGCCCTGTGCAGAAAATAAATTTCACCTGGCCATTCTAATAAGCCAGTGGTAATCAGCAAACGAGCCTTGTAAAGCTTTAAGAAGAGGGAGGCAACAGCAATTACCCTTTAGAAATGAAATCAACCTCTCTTGTGAGCAGCACCAATATAATTACAGCAATTACAAGAAAAGACTGCAACCTTCTCTCTGTGTCTCTCTGTCTCTTTGTCTCTCAGTGTGTAAACAGACAGTTCAGGGACAAGAAGGCCTGAGAGAATTGGTCCATAGTTGTTTTTTTTTTTGTTTTGTTGTTTTCTTTTTTTTTTTTTTTTAATTAACTAGGGAGACTCTCTTTGTGTGAATTGGCTTCTGGGGAAAATTTCAAGGGCCTTTGTGGTTGGTTGTGGTTTGAGTTAAATACACACATTTACCTGGAGGAGGGGCAGTCTGTTAGGGGAGGAGAGCACTGGTATTTTCCCTGACTGCCCAACTCCCTACCAGCCAGTTAGCCCCAGGCTGCTGGGCCAGAGTCTGGGTTGGGAGGGAAAGGGATTAGGGCTGAGGGTACCCTGTGCTCCTAAACTTCCTGTGAGGCCTTCAACACTAGGTCCCCCTTAGAGCAGCACTAATTAGATCTGACCTCTCCTTCCTGCATTCCTCTCTCCAACTCCCTTCCCCAAAGTGGTATGTGTTGGATTTCTAACAAGCATCCTAATTCTATTTGGGTTTCCCATTGAAGTCCAATAGCTGTAGAAGTAAAGGAGAATCTAGGACATCAGGTGAGGCCAAGAATTTGCTCCAATTCTGTGGTTTGGGGACTATTAGAAAACCCTTCTCTGAACCAGTCTCCCTATCCACTGACTGACATTTCTAGCGTCTGATTGCTTGGAATTTATTAAAGCAATTAAGCAAGTCAATCCCTGGCTATTTGTGGAACTTTAGCTCTATGCAGTTGCTGCTTGGAGAAGTAGCCTGATTGCAAATCAAAGGCTGCAAAATTTCCTACCTCTCCCTGAAGAACCTACTACATGCTTCATGGTCTAGCTGTAAGTCAGACACAATGACAACCTCCCGGCTCTCTTCTCCAGATGCATTTACAGGCCAGCAGACAGAAATATGATTTTACTGGTAGAAATTCATTGTTTTGATTTTAGAATTGCCTTACATTGCCCTTCAAAATGAAATGTTTTGCTTTCCTGTTTGGATATACATACTAAGTGAAAGGATCTTTTCACAAGGCGAGGTTAATAGGGGCAATGCCCTAGTTTGGGGTTTTTTTGGGGGGGCAGGTTTCTAAGGCCTCCCATGTGCCCTGTACTATCCTGCACAACAAAGCCATATCCTTCTTGCTGCTCCAGACTGCCTTGCACACTAAATCTTTACAAGAAGCCCTCCTACATTCCTTCTACCCTCCTTAAACCTACCCCAAGGTCCTCTTGATGATTTTGAAAGAGCTGGAATTATCATTGAGGAGTGCTTGCATGTGAGAATCAGCTGGATTGAGTTGACAACATAGCCCACCAGAAGTTTCACTAGGGAGGAAGTTTATGCAGCCTTTGTTTCCACATAGTGACCATTTATTAATGCTCCTAAAAGCCTGTGCTAGCCCAGGAGCTCCAGAGAAGCACTAGCTATTAGCAGCATTTAGGAGTTTCTCACAATTTATTTGTTTATCATTTCTTTCCTCTTTCCCATTCAGGAAAGTTTAAGTGACCAATCAACTTTGTTCTAGCTCTCTTCAGACATCCTCAGGGAAGCAGATGAGACAAGGAAGCATTGGAGATCCTGGACTAACCATGTTCCCAACTACTCCATCATCTATCTCCACCCTATTTCTTCTTTCCTCACTGGCATTGCCCCCAAACCTCCCACCATTTAAGCCTTCTTAGTTTCAAAATCTTCATCTTGTTTGCTCTGTAGCATTCAATTGAAAATGTTTATTGTTGATATTGTTTCATATTGTTTCTTGTTTTGTTGAAATGCTAGAGATCAAACCCAGGGCTTTGTTCATGCTAGGTAAGTTCAAACCCAGGGCTTTGTTCATGCTAGGTAAGTACTGTACCACTGAGCTATACCTCTAACTTTCATTTTGTTTTTGTTTTTTGTTTATGTGAGGCAAGGTGTCATTATGTAGGCTAGGCTGGCCTTGAACTGACAATAGTCTAGGCTAGCCTAGAACTGAGATACTCAGCATTGAAGGCCTACATACACAACTACACCCAACTCAATTGAGAAGTCATAACACCTTCTACTACTCAGTGTTATTTCTCCATGCTTCTCCATGCTTCTCCATCTGTGACTCTGGAAATGTCCTTTAATTGCTTTTTGCATTTGTAAATGGTAGTAACTATTCACTTTTCCTTACTGGGTTGCGGGATTCAATGAGACTTATGAAAAAATAATATTCTATAAAAACTACTAAATAAATAGTAATAAATAAATAGTGTGAAAGTGTCAACATTTTGCCTGTGCCAAAGACCTTCTCCCCACCCCCTTACAAGTAATCTAACCTATTTGCCTTGATTTATGTCAGACACTGCCTTGGGAATTTTTGTGTGACTGATGACATTTATGGCACAAAATACAACAAATCCTCCATGATTGCATTACAAGAGACCAATCCCTTAAACAAGGGGCAGAGCTGAGAGGAGACAGAGCAGAGAGGAGAGAGTCAAACACCAAATGTTAGGAAGAAAAAGAAAGGTGGAAATAATAAAAGAAAAGCAGCAGAAAGTTTCAAGAGAGACTAAGAAACATGTGGAGTGCAAAGGATCTTGAGTGGAGAGTGGTTTTAGGAGAACAGGGGCTCTTGCAAACCATCTGCACAACAGTTCTGCAGGGTAGGCGCTGAGGGCCACTGCTGGTGCTCCATTCTAGTGAGGTTCTGAATGAAGGACTCTGCCTTCTGATTTTACTCAGAGGTCTGGTGCAGAGCTGAGGTTGATGACCTCTAGAGCACACGATAAGCTTTTGGCATTAAGTCACCCTGCATTTCATCAGGCAGAGGGATATTTAATGGGAAGTGATGGGACAGAGCTATTTAGTGTCCGGCTTTTTGTCAAATCTGGAAGCTCAGACTCAAACCAGGGCCAGAAAGAAAGAGTAGCTCTTCAGTGAGGATAATGCAAAGCAGAGTACCAGCTTGGGTTGTTTTTCTTAGTTCCAGTACCTAGTCACCATGGGACCCTGTTGGAAGCCTCACTCAGTTGGCAGGACCAGAGAGAACAATCTTTAGCACCCAGTAATAGCATGACCGCTCCAAATGGGAGTTGGTGACTTTTCTGGGAAAACATCAAAATAATGTGAAAGAATCAATGGGAAAATGCATAAATAGGAATATATTCTCTTCCATCTCTAGTAGTCCATAATGTCACATCACATCACAGAAAAGAAAATAGAAGGAAAAATGTCTCCAGAGAGGTTGAGAACATCTCAAGCCAATATGTCCCATGAAGGCAAGTGTTTATATTGGCCATCCAAAGTACCATATTAGGAAGTTGCTTTCTTTGCAAGGTTTTGTTCAGCTGCCTAGTAGTCTAATGGATCCAAGATTTATAGAACAGAAGTATTTCTGTAGACCTTGGAAGTTTCCTTTATGTTTCTCACTCTTTGCCTTCTAATATGATGGCTGGGTGGAGTATCTAAATGATACTTATTTGTAAATTTATGAGAAATAAAAAAAAACAGAAACAGGAATAGCTCTCCAACTCTAGAGATATTAATGGCAGAGTTCTCACCTGTCAGAAGGAAAGAGCAGCCATGTAGTGGTGACTAGGTGAGAGTTTTCTTGATACAGGCCTGGATACAGTTCCTGTTCCAGGTGCCTGCTCAGAGAGAAGTTTGACTCCGCATGCAAACCTTTCCAATGAATACATCAATGACCAGAAGTGTAGGATAAGAGAAAGGACTGAGGTCTTTTGCATGGTTTGAATTCCATCTTCCCCATACATCACTGCATTTACCCTGGAAGCTACTGGGCCTTAGTTTCCTCACAAGTATAATGGAGATAATGGAATTTACTGTTAGAGTTAATAAATACAAAGCCTTTACCATAGTGACTCACCACAGTGCTCCATAAATGTTAACTATTGTTACTACTTGATATTGTTACTTCTTTGCTGAGGATGTCATAACAAAAAAATCATAGAATAGGTGGCTTATAAAACAGAAATTTGTTGTCTTTCAGTTCTTTTTTTATTGTGAAAATACTGTACAGAGGGGTTACAATTACATGGGCAAGATAATGAGTACTTTTCTTATCAAGCATTGCAGCCTGCTCCTTTGTTTCCCCTTCCCATCCTTTTTTCAGTTCTTTAGACTAGCAGCCCCAGACCAAAATACTGGCCCAGTGAAGCCTGTCTTTCTAGCTAGCAAACAGCCACTATACCAATTATGTCTTCATATGGCCATTCCTACGTATATATGTACAAAGAAAGAAAGAAAAGGAGAGTGGTAGAAAGAGAAAGAGAGTTCTTCATGATTCTTTTTTCTATAAGGACACTAATTCTATTGGGTTAGGGCCCCACTTTTATCATTTTACTTACTATTACTTATTTCCTTAAAGTCCTTATCTCTAAATATAGCCACCATGGAGACTAGGATTCCAAAATATGAATGTTAGAAGAACACAAACATTTAATTCATAACACTATTATTTTCATTACTAAGATTATCATTATTGCTGCTGCCATGTCTCGCTACTCAGGAAGCTAAGATCAGGAGGATGGTAGCTTGAAATCAGCCATGGAAAGCTTGTGAGATCAACATCTCAACCAGTTGTTGTTTTCTTAAAGAGTATTGTGGCACACGTGTGTCATCCCAGAAATGCTGGAAGCATAAATAGGAAAATTCAAGATAGCCTGTGTTAAAACAAAACCAAACAGCAACAACAACAAAAATGGAGACTTCTATTATCTCTCAGAGTTCTAGGCTCTGCTACACAGGTTTCACTCATGCTTTCTCCTAGGCTTAGTAGTAAATGTTTTCTTACTCATCAAAAAGTTTTCTTAGGGCTGGGAGGGTAGCTCAGTGGTGGAGTGCTTGCCTTGCATGCATGAGGCCTTGGGTTCAATTCCTCAGCACCACATAAGCAGAAAAAGCCGGAAGTGGCGCTGTGGCTCAAGTGGTAGAGTGCTAGCCTTGAGCTGAAGAGCTGAGGGACAGTGCCCAGGCCCAAAGTACAGGCCCCACGACCGGCAAAAAACAACAACAACAAAAAAAAAAAAACAAAAAAAGTTTTCTTACTCATTAGTCTAGAATTAATGATAGATGATGTCTAGGACCTTGCTACCTCTCTGGGGTATCAGCACCTACACATGGCCTCTTTCTGTGACCAGGCCTTTCTCACTCCACTCAGTGGTTGAGTTCCATAAGAATCAGGTGGGAGTTACCTGTCTTTGTACAACAATCAAGACATTAATTGGAGTTGTTCAAATAATTAGAACTAGAGTGAGGCAAAGGAAAATTTGTACTTAAAGCCACTCCCTAGCTACCTTTGCAGGAACCTGACCTATTTCACTGGCAGTCTCCTGGCTGGGAAGAATCAGTCCCATGACTGATTCTTGTGCTCTTTTGTGTTCTGATTCAATTGGGTATGACTACAGATCTCCCGTCCCACAAAGAATGTACTGCAACTGGAGGAAAGTGATGATCCTGCCCAAATGAAGTACTGAAAGATGAGAGACAGAGAAACAGAGAAAGAGAAAGAGAAAGCAACAAAGAAAAAAGTAGGAGGATAGGGAAACAACAGCATTTCTTGTGGTGAAGGAGAAATAAGTGGATTTGGAAAGCCTGGAGACCCCAGCCATGACAGTATCTCCAGATGAATGGAGATCTGGAGCCACTGATAAAGGACTGTGCTCAAAGAGCCTGAGCCCAACATGTCTTACCCTAAGTTTCTCTCACACTGTCCCAGTGGAGTCACCAAAAATCTGATATGGGCTGTGGGGTTCATAGGCCATGGAAACAGTAGAAATGAGACCAAGTCCTACGTTAAGAAAAGGGCCAGCAAGGCTGCTTTATTGGAAATTACTCACAGCATGGGCTGGGTTCCAAGAGAGAGCATTCCCCCGAGGAACAGGTAAGAGTTGTATCACCTTTTATGACCTAGCCTCAAAATCCACATAGAGCCCCTTCCACGACAAGCTATCAGTCAACCAGATTCAAGAGAAAGATACAGAAACTTTCTTGATGGGAGCAATCAAAGAATTTATAGACATTTAAAAACACCACAGCTAAGCAGAGGAAATTGTTAAGATGTCATATGATGACTACAACTAAATGAGTAATCTGTGTGTACTGAAGTTAATAAAACAAAACCAAAACACACTTCTGGAACAAGGGGTACAGATTTCAATGTGTTACATCTGTTGTCAAAAATTCTAGCTGAGATGGTGGGAGGGAAGGGATGGTAGGGGAAAAACAAAGGAGGAGGCAACAATGCTGGATAAGAAATGTACTCATTACCTTGCTCATGTAACTGTATTTTTACAATAAAAAACTTAATTTAAAAAAAGATTATGTTAAGCAAAATGAACCCCAAGATAAGGACACAAGTGGTTTTTTTTTTCTTTCTTGCTGTTGTTTCTAACATATTTATAAGATAATTTCTTTGTTGCTTTGTATGTCTGTCCCCCACGGTATAACCCCTGTTTTCACTGTATTTGATGTTGGTATAATTCGAGGAGGGGAAGGGAAAAAAGAAGTTGCTTAAATAGGGATACAGGTTGATCCATTGCAACAATGAGATGTACAAGACATTATGTCAAAAAATGAACTTTATGACTTTGGCAGGAGGGTGAGGGGCGGGGAGTGTAGTTGTGGGGATGGGAGGGCAGGGATGGGAGGGGAAAAACAAAGGAGGAGGCAACAATGCTTGATAAAAAAAATGTACTCGTTACCTTGCTCATGTAATTGTAACCACTCTGTATGGTATTTTCACAATAAAAAAAACTTATTAAAAATAAAAGAAAATTTGTTCAATCCTCCCCCCACCACTAGACTATAATCTTCATAAATCTGGGAGCTAAGTCTATTTTTCCCATGACAGTATTCCTAACACCTAGTATCAGACCTGGTATATGCCAGGCGTCTAAGTGAATAGCAATTGTGTTTTGTTAAGAGCATCCATGTGCATGCAACCATTTCTCTTCTGAAACTTAAAAAAAAAAGTCTCCTCTAAAAGTAAGATTTCTCTTTTGAAACTAACAGGCTACTCCTTCCTCCCCTCCCTGTCCCCCCCACCTCCCCTACCCCCACGCCCCTGTTGCCTGTCAAACATGGCTACATAAGCCAGATTGACTAAAACCAGACCTACTTCAGGAACCTGTTTCACACTGTTTCCAATAGGATATGAATCAGAAAAGATACCATCAACCAAGCACTCAGTCAGGAAACAGATCTTGGTAAACCTTTCAGGGGGAGTCGCCTTACCCAGGATTCAGCCACACTGACAGCATCTATTATAATGCTGAGGAATGGGAACATGCTTAAATCCCACAAAATATGCTTTGGATCTGGGCACCAGACAGCCATGGAAAATGTGCTAAGTGTGGAAATCCCCGTCAAGCTTCTCAAACAATTCAAAGCCATCATCGAGAGGCAACTCAAAACTCCAAAGAGAAATTCCACATTGTCTTTTCCTCTATTTCAGTTTTTCCATTCCCAACATGAGTACTGCCGGTTTTAGCCATTTCGTGAGTGCAGGATGGTTAGGGTGCTTCCAAAGACTGGCCATTGCGTTTCTTAGATTCAAGGAAGAAATGAAGCACAAGTTGGCATACACATCCTCTTCCCATTTACCCAGGAGAAATCGGTATCCCAGTCTGGGGTTACCAGCACTGGTTCGCAAATACTCAGAGGCATAGCGCCCTTACTTTATAGTTGCTGGCATTCTTCTCTGATACCCTAACCTCTCTTTCTGGCTCAGGTTCAAAGATAAGCTTATTACATCATCAGTGCTTTGATTAGTTTCATCCTTATGAATAGTTACAAGGACTTATCTCAAACAAAACATACTACCTCCACTTAATTTTTCTCTGTTCATGACTTCTAAATAGGCCAAACATGGTTTGTTTCACAAGTTCAAGGAAACTGAATTTTACATCATCACAGATTCACCAATTATTAGCTGTGGGCCTGGTGGCTGGTACTTTCTCTCTCAAAGCCCCTTTAAAATGGAGCTAGTCACTAATGGAAATAGTCACTAGACATGGTTTGGCATGCTTTCAATCCCAGATATTCAGGAAATACAGGGCATAGGTCCTTGGTCCAAGCCAGCTGCAGGGAAAGAGTATGAGACACTATCTGAAAAATAACTAAAGCAAAAGAGCTGGAGGCATGGTCCAAGTAGTAGAATGCCTGCCTAGCAAGTGTGAGGTTCAGTGTTCAAGACCCAGTGCCATCTCAATAAAAGGAAATAATCATTAGAGTCTACTTCATAAGCTATCTTAAGATTTAAAAACAAAAAGTCAAATATACTACAGGTAAAGAGCTTGGCACACTGCCTACATGGAATGAGGGTGAGCAATGATGACTATAAATTCTTTGCAGTGTCTTTGAGACAGATTCCTCTTCCTTTGATTCTACACTGGCTTTTGTGATTTGACTGATACACAGATGTGGTGGAATTGGTATTCTGAAACTTTCAAGATGAAGTCACAGCTTTTGGCCAGCCAACTGGAGCACTTGTTTTAGGGGAAACCAGCTGTGTGAGACAAGTCCAACTATCCTGGAAAAAGCCCAAAGTAGACACATGCAGAGGAGGTGTAGAGAAAGAAAGGTTCTTGGCTTTTCCAGTGGTCCCAGCCCAGATACCAGACCTGTAAGCACAGAACATTCATGTCAATTCCAAGAGATGTAACTTAACTGTCCTAAAAGCCATAGAACCCTGGCAACATTAGAAATAAAGGCCTTAGACACATGGCCCCTAGCAAGCCTTCTACAACCACTTGAACTGTCCAACCCAGGCCCCAGACAATAGGGACTTTGTCCCAATAGTGCCCTTCCTGAATTTCTGACCCACAAAATTGTGTTATTCCCTACTGCTAAGTTTTTGGCGGTGGCAGGGTACTGAAAACTAAAATACATAGTATACTTCAGCAAATGGTAGATACTATTTCCTAAAAACATTATTGTGGCCCTTGGAAGAAGAGTTCACAATTTCCCCATTAAATTCTGAGTTTCACTAACTTCAAGGCACATATTTCTTGAAGGGTCTGGGGAAAGGGAGAACAAAGTGATCAAAGACATGGTCCTCAATGCTCTGAATACTGCTTGGTGCTTCAGTGTTTCTTTGATGAATTAATAAATACTACTAATAATAAACATTTCTTCATAAATGAATAACACATACCATGTAATGTTTTTGAACATTAAGTTTACTCCAAGATTATTTTTATACTCAAAAGATTTTATTATTACATTTTTTGAATCTTTAAATGTTTTGAGATAAAACATGAGATTTCAAAAAAGAAAAAAAATGATGTCTTAAGAAGTTGTCCATAACCATATAATATTGTTTACCTCACCGAAGGTCTGAGTGCTCTATCTTGTCGTTTACATCCGGAGATCTCAAAAACTTTTCAGCCCTCCCAGTGGTAAGGAAAAAAATTGCACCTATGATTGTAGACAGGATGAGACACTTTCTGTCTTGCTAGGATGCAGACCAGAGCTTCTTGGGAAGATTGATGCTGTCATTTCTCTATGGAGGCATGTCCCTCCTTTGGGGAAGGAGTAAACCCTCATTGCTTGGGGGCCTTCAAACTGTTTCAAGGTCCCCAAGTTCTGAGTGCTCCATCTTTTCTTGTTTTTAAATTTATTTATTTATTTATTTGTTCATTTATTTTTTTGTGAAAACAATGTACAGAGGGTTTACAATTACATGTGCAAGATAATGAGTACATTTTTATAAAGTATTGTAATGTCAAAAAAAAAAAAAAGAAGTTGTCCATAGAGTTTCTGAAGTCACATCTAAGATTATACTTCCCTCTCCTTGACCATTAGGAGTCAAAACTAATTGATTTATTCATTAACAATTTCTTTCTTTTTGTTCCTTTTTGTTGTTGGTGGTGGTGGTCATGGGGCTTGAACTCTGGGCCTGGGTGCTGTCCTTCAGCTCCTCAACTTAAGGCAAGTGCTCTACCACTTGAGCCACAGTGACACTTCCAGTTTTCTGGTAGTTTATTGAAGATAAGAGTCTCACAAACTTTTTCCTTCCCGGGCTAGCTTTGAACTGCAATCCTCAGATCTTAGCCTCCTGAGTAGCTAGGATTACAGACATGAGCCACCGGTGCCCGCTCATTAACAATTTCTTGAGTGACAATGTTCTAGTCACTGTGTGAGTGCTGAAGATTCCATAGCCAACAAACAAAAGGACAGCCTTTTTTTTTTTAGTGCCAAGGAAGAAAATAGAGCAAGCTGAGGGGTAAACAAGGGTCAGAGAGCAAAAAGTTCATTAATAAGATGGCGTTTGAGCAGAAATTACAGGAGATAGGTTTGGGTGAGCCATGAAGCTACTTGAGGGAAGAAGATGCCAGGGAGAGGAAAAAGAAATGTGAAGAATTTTCCAAGAATTACCCAGAAGAGCAATGTGTCTGTCACCAGGAACATACCATGAAAAATGCTAGAAGAGAGGTTAGAGTCGCTGTGGGTCATGGAGGAGAGGTAGGTCTTAGCAAGACTTGGTAGGTCTTAGTAGGTAGATGTTGGTAAACTATTTGACTTCTATTTAGAGATAAATGAGAAGAGAAACTGTGTGACTTGGTTTTCATTGAAATGGAATTTTCTGGCTGCTAGGTGAAGAATAAAATGGTGGGGTGGGAAGTGAACAAGAACAGAAGCCGCCGAACCATCTGGGAGATGATGGGAGCCTATTGGAAGTGTGCTTGACTTTTCATCACTGTGATAAATTCAGTGAGAAAAAAACAACTTACAAGGGAGAAATTATTTATTTTGGCACATAGTTTGAGTTCAGAGTTGTATGGATCCAGCTTTGGGGTTGAGGCAAGGCAGAAAATTACGGTGGTGGTAGCTTGCTCACTTCATGGCATTTAGGAAGCAAAATGTAACAAAAAGAAAGAAAAATGAGGCCAGGGTATATCTTTCAAAGTCACACTGCAAATTCTGAAACTATCAATGGAAATATCCATGGAGGAGTGTTGTCTTCATGATTCCATCACCACCCAACAGCCTCACCTCTCAATATTACTTGGTTGGGGATCAAGCCTTCAATACATGAGTCTTGTTGAAGAAAACCTTTGTATCAGAACTGTAATAGGAGAAAGCTGAAAAGCACAGAGCAAGTACAATAAGTTGCAGGATATTCTGGGACACTGTCACGATACAACAAACTACCCTAAAGCAATAATACATGATACCTCAGGGCTTCTTGAACTTACTAGACTCAAATGCAAAGGCTCACTGGACTCAGACTAAAACAGGTCATTGTTGGGAAGCTCATGTGGATTGTCTAATGATGTCTCTTCTCATGATTTAAACTTTTCTTAGCCTGGTGGCCATGCTACTAAAATATACATGCCAAGAGCAAATGAAAAGCATCTTCTAAGTTGCAGAAAGTAAAGGTTGCAAGTCCTCTCAAAGACTAGGCAGAGGCCAAGTATGGTAGTTCACGTCTGTAATTCCAGCTACTCAAGGGCAATTCAAGGACAATTCAGGGGAAAAGTTAGCAAGACTGAATCTCAACCATTAAAGCAGGCATAGTATTGTACGCTGTCTTCCCAGCTACGCAGGAAGTTACAAGGAGGAAGATGGTAATCCAGGATGACTCAGGCAAACACTAGAGATCCTACCTTAAGTACAGCTAAAACAAGAGACAGCAGTCTAGCTTAAGGTACAATGTGGCAAATCAATATGTCTGTAATGCATAATAATTATGAAATCTACATCAGAGCAACCAATATTTCCTTCTTTATAAGCGTGTATCAGTTCTTTATTTTGAGAACCTTTGCACATCTCTCTTCTAGTGCTTTATAAAAACATAAGAAGTTGTTGTAAACTATGTAGACTTCATTTCCTGATGACAGAGTAGGAAGAGTAGAGAAAGGGGGAAAGAGGGAGGGAGCGAGGGAAAGAGTAAACCATGCCAGCATTGCATTCTTTGAAGCCAAGCTCCCTCATGATGAATTTCCAGACAGTTTTCTAGGTGCGTTCAGGCTCCCACTGAATGGACTAGAACTGACTTCCTGACCATAGAATAATTATGAAGAAAGATGTATAAGACAGGCTGATTTTCTCTGAGAAAGTAAGAATTTTTATTGCCAGTACAATTGATGTAACAATGGCACAAATAAATTATTTTTTTCTGACAATTTTAAGCTCCAGGGCTTCTCCATGAGAAGGTGAACTCTTAAATAAACAAAATACCACCCAAAACAAAAACAGTGAGAACGTGAGGCAATGTTGAACATGATGAACACAGCCAAGAAAATATAAGATGTGTTTTCCAGAAAGTATGGAGCTCATTTTGGTGGAAAATGCTCTTAGAAAAAATGAAATGCTCCTCTGCGAAGAAGAAGAAGAAGAAGAGGAAGAAGAAGAGGAAGAAGAAGAGGAAGAAGAGGAAGAAGAGAAAGAGGAAGAAGAGGAAGAAGAGGAAGAGGAAGAGGAAGAAGAAGAAGAAGAAGAGGAGGAGGAGGAGGAAGAGGAGGAGGAGGAGGAGGAGGAGGAGGAGGAGGAGGAGGAGGAGGAGGAGGAGGAGGAGGAGGAGGAGGAGGAGGAGGAGGAGGAGGAGGAGGAGGAGGAGGAGGAGGAGGAGGAGGAGGAGGAGGAGGAGGAGGAGGAGGAGGAGGAGGAGGAGGAGGAGGAGGAGGAGGAGGAGGAGGAGGAGGAGGAGGAGGAGGAGGAGGAGGAGGAGGAGGAGGAGGAGGAGGAGGAGGAGGAGGAGGAAGAAGAAGAAGAAGAAGAAGAAGAAGAAGAAGAAGAAGAAGAAGAAGAAGAAGAAGAAGAAGAAGAAGAAGAAGAAGAAGAAGAAGAAGAAGAAGAAGAAGAAGAAGAAGAAGAAGAAGAAGAAGAAGAAGAAGAAGAAGAAGAAGAAGAAGAAGAAGAAGAAGAAGAAGAAGAAAGAAGAAGAAGAAGTCGTCCCAAGCCCCTAGCTAGCCTGGAAAAAGAAATCAAAATGAGGTCACATTAATTGCACATCTACTCAAAGTTTTAAACATCCAGAGCCCTGGATGTAGCATTTTAACATGCAGGAGACCCTGATCAATTTCCAGCACCCCCATCCTCAAAAAGAAAAAAATTAACATCCATTTACCAAAACTAACATAGTACTCCATTTTCTCCCTTAGTGCTCAACCAAATGGTATCCAACTAATTTCACTTGAAAGTACAGGAAAGGCTTCTGCTGTGGCACAGAAGCAGGAAGAACCCAGCAGCAGTTTGTATGATCCACAAGGGTTGATTTTAAAAAGCAAAACGAAACCAAAAAGGCGCCTCTAGTTCCAGCCTAGAAAGAGGGGGCCCTGTCAAAGAGTGCCTGTTCACTGCCCAGATCTCAAACAGCACCTGGTGCCCTAACAAATCAGTCACTCCATGGACGCCATTGATTGTGTTGATTATAGTGAAAGAATCGAGTTGGGTTTGGGAGTTGCTACACATAATTTACCTAGTAAGCAAGGGTCAAATCTGTTGCTCAGGAGGGTTGGTGATACAAAAAAAGTACATCACAAGATCCCCAAACATCACTGCTGCCAACTAACTTACATTAGTACAGATGGCAAAAGCTACCCTACTGTTTGCTCAAAAATCACTGAATGTGTCTAGCTCTAGCCTCGGTTAACCAGGTTCGGTAAGAAGGCACCACTCCTATGTCAGAACCAAGAGGAGAGATTTCCTGGGAGAGGGAGTGTGCTAAAAGCCAATGGGCGTGAGCACATTGAAGTCAAGGGGTTTTGAGGGTGTGGGCCCAAGGCGGTGGGTTTTTTTTCTTCTGTAACAAGGGCATCCATCTTGGGTGGCTTGAAGATCTTCAATGGGGTGGCCTGATCCATTCCATAGGGGTGGGCTTCTGTGCCCCTTTGTAGGCCTGGATGGTGAAATCTCCCGAATCGGACTTCTGCAGGGCTCTTGGTCCAAAAAGATTCCACTTATCCAACATGTTTCTGTCCTTATCCCCACTTCCCGGATCCATGGTGCTAGGATTTGGGCTAGGCAAGGCTATGGAGGATGCAAAAGTGAACCAGCCTCTAGGCTGGTGCTTAGGGGAAGACTGAGTGAGGCATGTTGCTTGGGATGGACTGGGCTGAGGCGGGCTGCTTTTCTTCTCTTATTAGGTCCCTACTCTGTAGCTTCAGTTGATGGAGGGCCTCTGCCACTTGGAGGTACTTGGTCTCCTCCATGGTGAGGCCCTTGTGGGGTGTGTAGCCCACTTCTCTGCCCTGCCTGTTATTGCTCGAAAGGCTAGATGTTCTCTTGGGTCTGTTTTGTGATCAGAGAATTCATGATGACATGGGTGGTCTTACCTTCACCACTGGGACCTTGTCGGCACCCTCAGTGGCCAGGGCAAGGGGGAGGGGGGAGAACACTGGCCTCTCCCTCTTCCAGGCACTTGTTTGACTTGCAGCCACTGAAAGACTGAGATCCAAGGTGCTTGTATAGATAGAATTCAGAGCTGATCCCTGCCACCTTCCCACGGTGAAATGAGGTCACAACTATGCTGACAGACAGATGTGAATGAGGAGCATGGTCCAGCTAGCAAACCTTTCCTGGCCAAGTCCATCCAGAGGTTCTGATCTTTCGCTGTTTCCCAGCTGTCTCCAGCACTAACAAGGTTCGGAGGTCCCAGGTTTCCAGAGAGGCCGTAGCATAGTCCAGAACCAAGCCGTCTTGTGAGCATTGGCCACACAGGCCAAGCTCTACCTGATTTACTTATTAAAATCACCTTCACTCTTCCCTTTCCCTACCACGGTTCTGCACACCTAAAACACCACCTGGAGGCAGAATGAGGCAGATGAGAATTCTAGCAAAGCAGCTGGTGGAGTAATGCTGGGGCTATGGCGCTGTTTTATCCTTTGACTATTCCCTCAGGCTGGTGTTGCCTGGCAAATGACCAGTTATATGTTAGTCAGGATTCAGCCTCAAAGATTTACCATCATCAAGACAATTCAAAAGAATGTGCTGTAGGTCTGAAGACAATTTCCAGAGCGGCGTGCATTCTCAGAATGTTTTCAATAATGGCAAAATCATTGGAATAAGCGGCCGACCTCCTCCCTAGGGAACCAAGCTCATTAAGATATGTATGCACTGAGGACTGTTAAAATTCCAACTCATTGCCTAATAGTTGTACCTTATGCACTTGGATACCTCTGAAAGTGCTTCCAGCCCTTCCATTTCAGTCATAACAACTGACTGACAGTTTCCCATGCCTTTGAGAATCTAGGAGAGAATGTTGTTATAGCAAAGTTAGAAACTCAATGGCAAAGCTCAATATGGAAGTTCCACTATTAATAATCCTCTCTATTCATTTCCTTTGAAATAATCTGAGACCATCCCAGCTCTGGGGTCAGTGCTCAAGTCTTCATTCAGTCTTTTCTCTCTTAATTTGCATAATTCCATCAGGAAAATAGATATTCCAATGTTAAGAACAATTCTAGAGCCAACGGTGTCATAGAGGTAATGTTCATTGATTGCAAACAATTGTGCTTCAGGAGGTAACTCAAACATCCTTTCTACTGGAACCTTCCTCTAATCCTCTACAGAATCAAATCATCTCTACTACCACAATCTCCTTGGTCTTCCATTCAAGAGTTTGATTTCCCTATGAGCAGTTCTTTTTCTTCCTTTTAGTAGCTTGATGTCAGAGATTATCTTATATTTGTATTTGGATGCCCCATACATAGCAAGTCCTGACACGTAAGGCAGCAATCAGTCAATGATCAAAAAATGGCTGAATGTGATAGGTGGTCCTTCCAGCAATTTACCAATGGGATCCTACTTAAAAAAAAGCTTAGCTTAATCATAACTAAAGTAAGGGAAGCCTGACTTGTAGTCAAGTATGAAAAGGTAAGATTTTGTATGCCAATAACTCTAATTCTTAGCAGGATGGAATACAGTACAGAGAAAACATACTGACTTTCTAGGATTCGGTTTTGAAGCCCAGGTCAAGGTCTAAAAAGAAGAAAGATTTTTTTGTTTGTTTGTCCATTCAAGTGTACAAGTCTAATGTACACAAGAGTCAAATTAATAAAAGTGTGTCATATTAGTGATTTTCGTGAAGTCAATTTTTAGCTACTCTTCTCACTAAAAAGCAATCTTGTGAGAAGATAGATATTTTAATCTATATTACTGTATGACTACTTCAGTATCTTTACGTATTTCATAACATTATGTAATAAACCTCAAATATACACAGTGACACTTGTTCAAAAACTTATTTACAAGCCGTTGAGAGGGCGTATATCTATAATCCTAGCAACTCCCAAGGCGGATGTAGCAGAACTGTGAGTCTAGCCTACTTGGACAAATGTAAAAGAATTTATCTCCAAACAAACTAAAGCAAAAAGGGCTGGTAGCATGGTAGACCATGTACCTAGCAAGCACAAGGCTCTAAGTTTAAAACCCAAGTGCTGCCAAAATAAAAAAAAAATTAAAACATTTTCTAACAACTAACTTTCTACAATGTACGGATTATACACCTACCTTATTCTGTGTGTGTGTGTGTGTGTGTGTGTGTGTGTGTGTGTGTGTGTGTGTGTGTAGTGTGTATAGTGTGCGTATGTATGTATACACACAGTATCTCTCAAGATATGGCAGTCGAGTTGTCAGCTGAGGGTCTGAAGGGTCAACATAGAGAACTGGGGGATTTATTGCCAAGATATTACCCTCCCATGGGTGTCGAGTTGATGCAGTGTTGGCAGGAGTCCTCAGTTCTGGTTTAGGACTGGCTTAACATTCTCACGACACAGCAGCTGGTTTTCCCCAGAATGAGTGAGCCATGAAACCAAAGCTAAAGTCACTTGGTCTCAGGAGTTTATGCTCTGTCATTCCTGAGACATCCTAATAGCCACACGACTCATCCCTCTTCAGTTTGGGAACAAAGCCTACAAGGGAAGTAATGCCGGGAAAGGCTTCTTGTGGGCTATTTTGCAGACTGGACACCAAAATGGTATCATTTTTTTCAAGCACTATAATAGTGAAAATTTCCAGCAGATGAGGAATGTTTCCTGCTTTCTAGAGCTTGTAGAGCTTATTTTCAAGGTGAAGACAGACAATAAGTAAAGAAGTAAATAAACAATCAAGCAGATGGGGTCCAAATTCATTTGGAATCTCATCCAGTGCTAAATGTTAATTAAGTGAGGTAAGGCCAGGTGAACAAGGGCAGTATTTGTTCCAGTAATCGGACAAGGAGGGCTTTCTATGAGAAAGTGACATGTGAATTGAGATCTGTACATGGGTAGCTTGTTTTCTTCCTCCATTCTTATCTCCAATTAACCACCAAAAAGCTGAAAGTAAAGATATAGCACAAGAGGAGCCTTGAAAGGGAAAAAAAAGGAAGAAGCTCAAAGACAACACACCTAGGCCCTGAGTTCAAGCCCTAGGACCAACACAAAAAAATATATATTAAATAAGTTAAATTTTAAAAATAAATGTAGAAGATCTGAGAATGTAGTTCAAGTGATAGAGTGCTTTTCTAGCAAGTATGAAGCCTAAATTCAACCCCTAGCTATATATACACACACACACACATATATATTATTATTTTTAACAGTAAATGACACATGTATAGATTGCAGAAAGGCAAGATCAATTAGAACTGTTGCCATAGTGCCTCTGAAGGGTCTGACAAAATGACAATGTGGGTGACAGTTGAGATGAGATGGGAAGGAAAGAAGATCTTTTATTACAGGTCATTGAATGTAGCATGGTAATTGATTGGACTGGAGAGAAGAGGAAGGAGTAAAAGGAGACTAAAGCTTTGATCATGCAAGTAACCAACAGTCCTGTGCTCAGGAGCTGATTGGGCCTTTTGTCTGTTTGTGGTGGGACAGGAAGGGGAGAAGTAGTTAGGGTAGACTGTGGGTCAAGCAAATGCCAGCAAAACACCCAAACAGAGCTATTCACTTTTGCTGCTCTAGGAAGAGGACTGGGAACATAGATCAGTGTTTCATGATATCTAAATATGTTCTGAGGTGGAGTGTGGGCAGAGGGTGGGGGTCAGGGGGAGTGGCGTGGCTTGGAGAAGGGAGCAAGTAATAGAACAACTTCCTCAGGTGGGGTTCAGATGGCTGAAGAAAGTCACTGAAGCACATAGATCATACAACATCTAAAGGCTGCTGCCTTGAATGCACCACTCCCTGACTAGCTTACTCTCTCTTGGCATGTAGTAGATGCTCAGTGAATGAATTCATTCATCACAAGGTGACCATTTTTCTGCAGCTGCTATTGTCAGAGTCCCTTTGCTGAGCTGTGACTTCTTTATTGTTGTCACCCTCAAAGCTATATGTCCCTCTTGGAGGCTCCAGCCACCCTCTGTGTTCCTGGAAGCCTCGTTCTGTCTCTGCTGCCTCTCAAAGCAGGTGTTAGCTTCCTTCTGAGCTGCTTTCTTCAGCTTGCCTGGAGGCAGAGATGCTTGGGTCGAACCTGGCCCCAACTCACTCTTTTCCTCTATGGTTCCTACTTTTCTACGTTTTCACTTCACAAGTTAAGTCCAAAAAGAAAAGAAAAGAAAAAGAAAGGCCCACCATCATTTTGAAGTACAGCGGGCAACTCGATCTCACCTTGATGGCATTAATTAATTAATTAATTATTAATTAATAATTAATTAATTAATCATTAATTAAGAAAATTGAGGAGTGGGGTAGAGTTGGGAGGGATGAAGAATGCTGAAAGGGGTGAGAGGTGGCCCAAGGTGTATTGAATTTATAAACTGTTTTGTCGAATGGTAAGTCGTTTGTACAACCACTTAAATATATTTAAAAATAAATGTAAACTTAAAAACACAAAAATAAAAAAGGCATATATTATGTAAGTGTAACCCCTCTATATGCCATCTTTTGAAAAGACGACAAATAGTGTGTATGTTTGGGTAAGGAGACTTATCCTCAGCAATCTCATAGATTTCTGTAGGAGAAAAGATGAGGGCTGGTGAAAATGAAAAACAAAATAGGCTTGAACAGGAAACTGCCCCTCAGTATGTCAGAAAACACCATTGGGAATAAGACAATTTCATGACATGTTTTACTTTGGGGAGATGCCCTGGGCATTAAGATATTGCACCCTTGCCTGGGCCATTGGTTACCTCCCTTCCCTGACAGCCATGATCTGCTATAATGTAGTATCTGTCACAGCATGACTTGATTTGCCCTCACGAAAGTGACTGGATCGTCACATCACACCCTGCAAGTTAAAATTGCTCATGTTTCTTGATTCTGACCCAGGGCCAATGAAGCCTTCTTTTTCAGTGATGTCAACATATGAGTTTGAGATATTACTCAGCCCTTTCTCACCAGTTCCGATTTGAGGATTCTCTCGGGGCAAAAGGAAGGCTTTGAGTTGCTGCTTAGGTTCCAGTCCCTCAGCATATCGCTCTTCTCACCTCGTATTTCTTCCTTTTGGACAGCTGGAATAGTGTGTCCACCTTGATCCTTATCGGATATCTCTTCCCTTTTTTGTTGTCCTGCAGAACAGATTGTCCTCACCAGTAGCATCTGTGCTTTCTGACTCAGGGAGAGAGTCTAGCCTCATTCCTATCTGTCTCCATTCCAGGAGACTTCTGAAACATATGTGCCCTTTGGTCAGTTCATCGGCTTGATTCCCCACTTCGACTCAGGCCTGGTATCCTCTCCAGAGATCACAGGTTAGCTCTAGTTCTTACCTGTCCCAGCTCACTTACTCTATATTACAACTGGGAGCAGAGTGCAGCCAGAACGCCCATCCAAAACGAAGGAAGAATCCTGTATGGCTTTCCCAAAGCCACCATAACAAAGTAGAACAAACCAGGTCATTTTAACTATGGACATTTCTTTGACACATGTCCAAGTTCAGAGTGCCAGGTAGAGTTGCATCTTCCTGAAAGCTTGGGGCCTTTCTGTTTCAGCCTCTCCCCTTAATTTGAAGATGGCTGTCTTCTTCCTGTACCTCTTCTTTATGTGTTTCCCCTATCTATGTGCCTCTCTATCGAGATGGCATCCTCTTGTTTTGTAGGATAACCTAGTGTCCTCATTTTAATTAATTTACCTCTTTAAAGACTCTCACTCTAAATACAGCCACATTCTGAGGCACTGGGAGGTCAGAACTTCAGCAGAGGATGTTTTGATGCGGTCATGAGAAAGAACTGTGACTCAGCCATACAACATCCCATTCAACAATACAAGCTGTTTCGGGGGCCAGGCTAAGCCCCACTGAGCGGCCCTGTGACCCTCACAATGTGTGACTCGTATTTTGAAGACTCCCCTCTCCATTCACCTGTCTAGGAACCGTCACCCAACTCATGGTGCTTGTGTTCTTTTTAACACAAAGTAGATGGTCTGAAATCTGTGAGATCACTACACCATGGGGAGATAAGAGGAGCAGCGCATCGAGGGATGTGAAGTTGCATGGAGCATGTGCTCTGTTCTTCCCATTGACTCACACCAAGGGCCACATCAAAGGCCAGGGTGAGCTGTGTGTCTGTTGCCTGAGTTTAACTATCTTTCCTTAATGAACTCTTCCTTGCTCATCTCCCATTTCATCCCTACTCTGGCAGAGGAACCCACTTCTGGACTCTTACGTTCTTTACGTGTCCTTATTTGGATAGAAGCCATAGTTCTATGATTTGTCCATTATCTACCAATACTCACTAGCTGAGCTGCCTGTCAATGAGAAGAATCATTCCTGGGTATCAGGAACCCAAGAAGGAACAACTGGGCACCTTCCAGAAAAGTCACCACTAATGAGTGAGAGCCTAATGTGCATGATGCATCTTCAGGTGCTCCAAGAAGCAGGCACCAAGACATGGATTTAGAAATGTAAGAACCTTACTGAGAAAGTGTAGTAACTGAAAGAGAAAAAAAAGGTTGGGGCTGGGTGAGCACAAAAGGTAGAGTCTTCAACTCAAAGCAGATCTGACAAGAGGTGGGAATGGGAAAGTAAGGAAGCAAAGTCTCCTACTACAAGAAAATTCCCAACTAGTTGCCTGTGGCTCACACCTGTAATCTCAGGTACTCAGGAGACTGAGATAGATCTGAGGATTGTGGTTTGAAGCCAGCCAGGACAGGAAAGTCCATGAAACTCTTATCTCCAACTAACCATCAGAAAACCAAAAGTGGGGCTGTAGCTCAAAGTGGTAGATCACTGGCCTTGAGCAAAAACAGGCTCAGGGACAGGACCCTGGCCCTGTATTCAAGCTCCAGAACCAGAGAAAGAAAGGAAGAAAGGAAGAGAGAGAGAGAGAGAGAGGAAGAAAGAAAGAAAGAGAGAGAGAGAGAGAGGGAGGGAAGAACAGAGGGAGGAAGAGAGGGAGGAAGAGAGAGAGAGGGAGGGAGGGAGGGAGGGAGAGAGAGAGGAAGGAAGGAAGGAAGGAAGGAAGGAAGGAAGGAAGGAAGGAAGGAAGGAAGGAAGGAAGGAAGGAAGGAAGGAAAAAAGAAGGAAGAAAATTCCCAGAGTCTTGCCAGGCTGGAGGTAGGGAGGAGGTCCTGGAACTGAAGCTTCTGTTGGAGGAATCCTTGGGGAATGCGCCTAAATCAAGTCTCCACTTCCACCAATGGACAGGAACACTCCTCAGGGCTCGTGGCCTTGGGGCATGCTTGGTGGGAACTTGGAAATGGGTGGAGAGTCTAGTGAGAGAACAGATAAAGAGCCTGGCAAGGAAAAGGCCCCTCCCATGGAGGTTCTGTATCACCCACCATGGCTTGCACAGTCAGACCCCACATGTGGGCCCCTGCACATCAAGTCAGGTCCCCCAATTGTCCCTGAAAGATTTGCATATGAAAAACTGGCTGTTGAAACCCAAAGGAAGGTGTCAGAATGGGCATCCAATCAGAGTCCCACATGTAGGCCACTGAACATCATGCCATGGCTGGTAGACTCTGGAAGATTTACATATGAACAAGCTGATTGGACCCCAAAAGGATATGCCAGAATGGGCATCCAGTCAGAGGAGCTAAACCACACATGGAGAGCTTGTGCAAGCTGCAGGGAGCCTCTTATTAGGTCTGGGGATTAAACTGGCTCACAGGCTGTCCAGTGGTCTTGAGAGTCATGTAGCTATCTCCCGGTGACACCTTGTTAACCCCCTGCACAATGCACCCCACAAGGTGCCCTGTCTCAGGGCACCTTCCTGTCTAGTGGGAGCTCTGCTTATCTCTGTCTTCAATAAATCTTTGTTGTTTTATTTCTCCTTTCATATCCATGAACTCATTCTTCGAGACCATAGAGACAAAGGACCCGATCTTTCTAGGTGTTGAAGGTTTTCAATAGCACCAACCCATTTTCCCTCCTGCAGCAGAAGGAGGTTTCTTCTGCTGGCAGTTTCAAGGCCAGCACACTGGATGATTGTAGTTAGTGCATGCAAGCATTGGACCATATTTCATGGGTCTTAGGAAAATGGAGGAGAATGGAAACAATAGACCTGACTTGATCATCAACAGGCTAGGACTGTTGATTGCCAGCGAGGGGCACAGACCTTCCCTCAGGTTCGGAGGTTGTATAAGGGACTGGATTTGGGACTGGCTTTATATGGGTCTTAACAAGGAAGCAGAAAATTTAAATATGGGCTACCGTCTCTTGGGGGCCAAGGGCTGCCATGTCCTTGGCCAAGCCCAGATTAGAATGCTCCTCTTGGGGTGAACGGACAATGGGCTGAGCCCAGGTCAGAATGGTCTGCCTGTGGGCAAGCAGGTCAGCCTGCCCCTGGCACTTTGCTTAAGCTGGGAGAATAAGGTGGGAGTCCATCCTTCATATTCCATCTTTAGATACGTAAAAATATTGGGCCAAGAGAGGAGAGGCAAGTTCTTCATATAAGGCCTTTGGATACATAAAAAGAATGAGGCTGGCCAGGTGCCAGTGGCTCATGCCTGTAATCCTAGCTACTCAGGAGGCTGAGATCTGAGGATTGCAGTTCAAAGCCAGCCCGGGTAGGAAGATTCATGAGATTGGTTAATCTCCAATTAACTACCAGAAAACCAGAAGTGGTGCTATAGTTCAAGGGGTAGAGTGCTAGCCTTGAGCTGAACAGCTTGGGGACAGTGCCCAGGTCCAGAGTTCAAGACCTACAACTGGGGGGGGGGGGCGGAGATTGGGCTGAGAAGAAAGCAACATGGAGTTATGAGGACAAAACAGATTCCCAACAATGGGCATGATCTCACTATTGCTCACAAAACTGCTACAATATCCCCACCCCTCATCATTTAAGAAAAGGGAGGCATTAAGGTTTATATCTTCCAAGCTTTCCCCCACTGAACTCGCCAGACCCCAATTGCTACCCATCAGTCACTCAACCATCTGAAGCCAGAACAAATAGAGGATCCTGAGTTAATACACTGTTGCCTGTGTCATGCCAGCAGCTCTGCGGGAACCCTTCTGTGGCTGAGCGGCTGAGGATCCCGTTTTGTGCTGAACCACTCCATACTTTCCTTGAGCTTCTTGAATTCCAGTGACGGGGAGGAGTATGTACCATTGCCTGTGCTAACAGGATTTAGCTTTATGTGACAGGAAGACTAATCTCAGCCCTGAGCCATGTGCTGTTGGAGACAGAGTGTGGATGCTCTTTGTTAAGCTCCCGGGGTCTGGAAGGAAGCAGCTATGCTCTTGTTTAATTCCATATGAGCAGCTTTTTTATTTTTACAAATAGTCCTCTCGCTGTTCGGGAGTGAGTGAGAGATATAAATCACCATCATGTCTTTGGCAGCCAGGATTTCGTGGGCATGGTCCTCATTAAAGTCTTTAGTTGCAGGGTTCCTGGAGACCTTCCTTTGATACCTAAAAAACATCAAACTGAGAAAGCCATGGTGAGCAGGAGGAGGTGGGTGGGGGGAAGCAGGGGGGCAGGCAGAGAGGAAGGGGCAAAAAAGAAAAAAGAAAAAAAATAACTTACGATACACCAGAATTGCTGTTGGGAAAGAACAGTACAAAACTGGAATGATTCTTATTCACAGCTACAAAAGAAGAAGAAGAAGAAAAAATAGGAGCAGCAGAGGCAATAAAACTTCCCTGCTGAACAGAATCCAGGCCCAGACAAAGCAGAGAGAAGACTACCCAGGCACGAAGGTTGTCAGCTCTAGTTGATTCAGAAAAAAAAAAGGAAAACTCTCAGAGCAATTCCCTCCCCAGACCTCAGCCCAGCAGGCTGGGGGCCTCCCCGAACTAACCTTTTTCTAAGGCCTTGTCTCCCTGCTGGGCAGGAATCCAATCCCCCAGCAAAGGTCACCCAGAATACGGTCTTGCTGCTGGCAGAGCCGTTCATTCACAAAATGAGCTCCTTTGTGATAGAGGAGGGAGAGCAGAGCTGGCTGGCGTGCATTCCAGGCTGGTGGAGGAGAGCTGCCAGCAAGCTGCTGGGTCAGTGGGAACCCGGCAGCACATGCATCTCACTTTACAGGATTGATGTGGTCCTGTACCTCCACTTCCTATAAATCAAAGCACATTTTAAATGCACGGGGGGAGCTGGCCATTTCAAGGAAACCCTGCAGTGATTTTTTTTTTTTTTGCAAAGTGAAAAATCACTGCTGAATTGATCGATTTTGCCATGAAGTAACACCTATTTATTGAGTACTTACCACAGAACAGGCAAAGGGCTAGCTAGGGCACCAGGAGAATTGTTCCTAGGGAGGTATCCCAGGCCTAGGCAGGCAGAGGGGGGAAGCTTTTGCAAGAATTATTCTACATTTAGAACAGGAGAGACTTCAACTAGAGCTGCAGCATCACGGCAGTGCTAAAGACACCCACCAGTTGGCCTTTTTCAGCAAGATAATTATCACCTTCATATTTTATTTTGCTTTGCTTTTTAATCTACAGAAATGTGAATGAATAATAGAACTTACCTAATAGGATATCTATAAAGATTAAATTATAAATGATTGTTACATGCTTAAAGACCCAGAAGGTAAGTAGGACATGCTGGATAAATGTTAGTTGCTATGATGTTGCATTTTGTGGTTCATTTTTAAAAATAAGATTTTAGACACATATTTCATGGTCTTACACATAGTGCGTGGTAGTAGCCAATGATCAATTGGAGAACAATGATAAAAACAGACAGTACATGGGCTAAAGTATTGCCAGTGTTGGAAACACATTATATGCCCCTAGAGGAAAAAGCAAGCTACGTAATACCATTGCAGACACTAGAGAAGCATCTTTGAATGGAAAACGGATCTTGGAAAGGATCCACTGGGTCCAAACTTTCAATTTTCTAATGAGTAAAACCAAAAATTTCAGATCTAGTGAAGACTTAGCCAGAATAGTAATAGCAGTAGTATTTATTGGTATCATTTTTTTCTCCTTGTTCTTCGTCATCATCATCATCATCATCATCATCATCATAGAGCCTTTGAGCCTCCACCCAAGACTTATCGTGTGTTTGAGTTTTTCGGAGGGGGAAGGGTTGTTGTTGTTTTCTTTCTCTCTCTTCAAGCTAGAATGAGGTACTGTGAGCTCTGAATGCTTACCACTTTTCTTTTGGCAAGAGACTAGATTGTGACTAGAAACTATCCACAATCCCTCTAGACAGAAATGGGGGCAGAGAATAATAATAAACTCCCCCTGGATAGTAAGAAAAGCCAGACAAGTAACAGGTTTCACGAGAGCTCCCATTTTTTAGGGCTAAAAGTTGTCTCAAAGTTCTAAGGAGAATTCTAACAGTATGATGATGCCTTTATCTTACAGCCTCAGTAGAAATACACTCGTATAGTGCTGGCATTTCCCATGCCTGGTGGAAGCTTGTCATTGGACAAACATTGTAGATACAGACAAACATGGAGATAGCACCATCGCACTGGGCAGTGGACAGTGTGGGATATGACAGTTATAGCATACCAATTCGACCTGTGTGAAACTTGACAGAGGTAGGGTAGTTAGTACTCAACCTAAACCTCTCACCAAAAGCAGCAGAGATATAATGGCAATAAATTCACATTGACCAAGCAAATGGGATTTACCATGAGCAGAAGGAATTCTTTTTACCTATAGCAACTATGTAGAGTGCACATGTTGCCCAGATGCCCTGTCCTTAAATGTTCTTTATTAAAATGGTATGTATTAAGGTAATGTCTCCTGGCAACTTCTCCAGCAGAGCACAGGTCCTGGGGAATTTCCAGAGACCTTTCTTTGCATCTGGGTAGAATCCACCCTGCCTTGAAGAATCTCCTTTTCTTTGCATATCTGCTAAAACGTGTTCGCCTGAGCTCTGAAGCAGATACTTGAAATCATTTATAATCAATGACAAGGTCATTTGTGGTCTAGGATCCTCAGTACTCTTTCTCACATCCCTCTATCTCACCATCTTCCCCATCCATACAAGGGCATATGAGATCACTGGAAGACTGCCCAGTTTCCTTAAGCCATGTTTGAACATTAAAGGATACCATTCAAGGTGCACACTGACTTAGTAAGCAAATAGCTACCTCAGGTCAAGGAAAGAAAGTTTAAAAAAAAAAAGAATAACAAAAGAAAAAAGAAGAACAAGGCTTAGATCATCTGGTGCCAGAGTGTGGAAACAATATAGACTCCAATAGACAGACAAAATGATTGTAATTCATATGTGAGTGATAAAAGTTTTAATAAGTAGTTGGAAATGCCTTAGAAGGAAAGCAAGAAAGTGGCCAGAGAAATGATATAATGATGCTTGTATCTCCCTAAAAAGCAATCCAAAGGAATGAACAAGTACACATGAGAAGGATGTTCTGTGTCAGGAAGATAACTGTTTTTTACCAAGAAACTGTACTTGTGAAATTCTTGGGGTTGATTTTCAAAGAAGGAAAATCAAGCTCTACGGGAAAGTGTGCCTGCTCTCAGCACCGGCGGGAAGAAGTACAGAGAGACATTTTTGAAGTGCTCAGAGGAACCCTAACTTCCTGCAGAAGCACAGACAAAAATCATGTATTAAAAGTGAAGCTCTAAATCCACAGGAAATCAGACAAAGCCCCTCTCTGGGAGGCCACATGGTAGTAGTTCTTTGGGTTCATGCCTTTATCTTCATACTCACCTGCCCTTGGCAGTTGACAGCTGACTCCAAATCCTGCTACTTAGCTGAGACAAAGACCCAACTGAGAAGAATAGATGAGGCTTTCAAGTCCTCAGAGGGGCTTTGATGTCAAAGAAAGTAATAGAGATGAAGAATAGAAAGGAATAGAAACGAAGGGGAACAGAAAGCAAGAAGCCGCTGGAAATGCCACTCAATTGTAAGTTTTGTAAAACAAAGGGTCTCATCTCTTCATTACACACACCCTGTACTCCTATAAGGAAACATCTGGAAGACAATGGTGTCCCAGTTCTCCCATCCATCCTTGAAGGCCATTTCAGTCCTTCATATCTCCATAGTCCAATGATCATCTCCAAGATACTGTTTATCCTTCCTTAGGGAGCCCACCAATAAAGGAGAAGGAAATGGGGAGAGGAGGAAAGTATATCTTATTCTCCACCTGTTTCCTGGTTTTATTATAGGGAAAACCCTTGCAAAACCTCAAGCAAGATGTCTGTTCACTCAAGGAAGAAAGAGTAGATAGACAGAGGCCAGCTTCTGCTTCCCGCAGCTCTGAGAGGTATGAGGCAACCTCAGGAGAGCTTGGAATTTCCAACAGACTATGGCAGGGTGAAAAAGAGCCTGGATTTCATTCCTGGAGATGCTGAGGAGAAAGGAGAGCAGAGGACAAGGGCTGAGCAGGGTTCATATAGGCAGAATTGTCTCCATTTCATGCCCATCACGATCTCTGCTCCATTGGAATCCCCGCGGAAGCTCTGAGACCCGGTACTCACATGTGAAGAAGCATAGTGAAAGAAGGGAGAGGACACTGCCCATCTCATCCTGAGCCATGATTGAGAGGTGGTGGGAAGACAGGATGCATCCATCACCTAGGTTGAAGGCAGGCATACTCACCAAGCAGGTACTAGGGAGTGCTCCAAAACACTAGCCTGGAAACCACCCCAGGCTTGCTTAAAACAGCAGATGACAAGGCTGTATTCCAAATTATTGATCAATGTTCTAAAAGTCAAATTCAATTGGTGTCTTATATTTTATTTAATAAACGTGAGACAGCATCTTTTCTTTTCGTTCATCATAGCAATTTAAAGAGGGTAAAAAGGGAGCCCTCTGCTAGTCAGGAATTTGTACAACTTCAGATTTTTAACCTTCAGAGTTCAACAACAAGGAGAAACAAGTTCTAATAGGGTCCTTTCTAATAGCTGAAAACAGTATTAATTCATTCTTTAAAATATAACTAAGGGGCTGGGAAGGTGGCTCAATGGTAGAGTGCTTGCCTTGCATGCATGAGGCCCTGGGTTCGATTGCTCAGCACCACATAAGCCAAATGAAAAAAGCCGGAAGTGGCACTGTGGCTCAAGTGGTAGAGCGCTTGCCTTGCATGCTCAAGGCCCTGGGTTCAATTCCTCAGCACCACATAAGCAAAAAGAAAAAAGCCGGAAGTGGCGCTGTGGCTCAAGTGGTAGAGTGCTAGCCTTGAGCTGAAGATCTGAGGGACAGTGCTCAGGCCCAGAGTTCAGGCCCCACAACCAGAACCAAAAAAAAAACAAAAAAAAAACAAATAAAATATAACTAAATGTTATTACCTTTAAAAAGCTGTACAAAGGGGTTACTATTTAACAAATCAATTTATGAGCATTAATTCATTTTTATTTACTTATTTTAAATGACACAGTATATTGGTATATATTTATGTAGTATATAGTACAGCATAATAATTATATATATACAGTGCGCTATGATCAAATGTTAATTGTAATCATCATTTCCATATCCTCAAACATTTATCATCTCAATGTTGCTGGGAACCTTCAGATTCTTCTAGTTAAAGTGAAATATATAATAACTTGTTACAAATTGTGGTTACAAGACTTTGCCATATAACACCCACCTGTCCAACTGTGCTTTGTACTCCTGTCATCTGATTTTTCCCTTCCTTGTACCCATTCTCCTAGCCACTAGTGACTACTATTTTAATGTATGGGAAAAGAGCCAGAACCATTGTTTACCATAACTTTAGAGTTATGGTGCAATATTTTGGGCTACTTTGAATTAATTTCTCTTTTATTTTATTTATTTTTTGGTCAGTCATGGGGACTTGAACTCTGGGCCTGGGCACTGTCCCTGTGCTCTTCAGCTCAAGGTGAGCACTCTACCTCTTGAGCCACAGTGCCACTTCCGGTTTTCCAGCAGTTTATTGGAGATCAGAGTTTCACAGACTTTCCTGCCAGGGCTGGCTTTGAACCGTGATCCTCAGATCTCAGCCTCCTGAGTAGCTAGGATTACAGGTGTGAGCCTCTGGTGCCTAGAAGACAAGACATCCTTATGACTACTTTCTTTTATTTTTAATTTTTTTATAATTTATTATTTTTTTTGTCGGTTGGGGGGCTTGAACTCTGGGCCTGGGTGCTGTCCCTCAGCTCTTCAGCTCATGGCTAGTGCTCTACTACTTGAGCCATAGCATCACTTCCAGCTTTTTCTGCTTATATGATGCTAAGGAATTGAACCCAGGGCTTCATGCATGCAAGACAAGCACTCTACCACTGAGCCACCTATATGACTGCTTTCTAAGACAGAGTTTAGAAATAATTAATTCTTGCCCACCTGTGCTTACAACTGAACATATGTATTTCTCTTAAGGGACTAAAAGCTGCTCCAGACCACTGATTAGTTTTCATGGAAAATACAAAGGCCTGTTTCAGAGAAATGCTGCTGCTATTTTCAACAATGGCACTTCTACCCCCATCACATATGTAAGGTTGTTGAGCACCTTCCAGTTACTCCACACAAAATGCTTGAGCTCTTTGTTCCATAAATGGAACAGACCAAAGATGCCTACAATACGAAGATCCTGTTTACAAATCCAAGAGAAGTAACAAGGAAAGCATGGTCCAGAGAAATACTAATGGATTTTCCCAATCCCACCGATTGCTCTAATCAAATGGCAATGGTTACCTGGCATAATGTGCTCAAAGTGACTCTGACATTCTGTCCTTCTTCATGGAGAAATATGCTGTGATCAATTAGGAATGTCTGCCATGGACTCAGGAATAGGTATTGGATGAATGCACAATGTGCATTTGGCATCCTTAAAACTCATGATTATTCGTTTTTCAACATAACGTCTTGTACATCTCATTGTTACAATGGGTCCACCTGTATCCCTATTTAAACAATTTATTATTTCCCTTCCCCTCCACAAATTATACCAACATTAAATACAGTGAAAACAGGGGTTATACCGTGGGGAGGGACATACAAAGCAACAAAGAAATCATCTTATAAATATGTTAGAAACAATAGAAAGAAAGTGAAAACATTTGAGTCCTTATCTTGGGGTTCATTTCCCCTAACATCAACTTATCTGACCGTTTCTGCTTGTCTCAGACATAGATTTCATGTCAAAAAACTTTGGTGGGGGGGGGGTGAGGGGGGCTGGTGGGGGTGTGTGTGGGGAGCTGGGAAGGGATGGGAAGGGAAAACAAAGGAGGAGGCAACAATGCTTGATAAGAAATGTACTCATTACCTTGCCCATGTAATTGTAACCCCTCTGTACAGTATTTTCACAATAAAAGAAAAAAGAAAAAAAAAACCCTCATGATTAGGGGCTGGGAAGGTGGCTCAGTGGTAGAGTGCTTGCCTTGCATGCATGAGGCCTTGGGTTCGATAACTCAGCAGAAAAAGCCAGAAATGGCCCTGTGGATCAAGTGGTAGAGAGCTAGCCTTGAGCTGAGGAGCTGAGGGACAGTGCCCAGGCCAACAGTTCAGTCCTCTCGACTGACAAAACAAAAACCAAAACAAAAAAAACTCATGATTAGGGTTGCTAAGGAATCACCAAATTAGGTGAATTTATCCAAGGAAAAAAAATCCAGAAAATTTTCTAGAGCCTTCATAAAATTGGCCTAGAATCTTCAGATTGTACATATGTAATGTGTCACACAAATGAGCAGTAGCCAGCAAAGGAGTGATTAGATAAAGGAGGAAAGACTAGAAAACCAAGCAAGTTAGACTGGAGATAGAAAACAGATGCATAAATCACAATTCACTCCATCATGACAAAGCTGAAGCCTCTGTCAGGACCAAGGAAGGTATGGAAGTCAAGACAAGAACCATAAAAGTTTATCTCATTTAATTCCTCCACTTAGGTCATATAGTAGGAACTGTGGTCCCTCATTTTACCAGGAAGGAAACTGAGACTTGAAGACTTAGGGTCACACAGCTAGACAACTCCAGAGCTCCCTTTAACTACAATTCTGTGTAACGCCAACAACTGGAGTTGTTTCTAGATCCCCATTTACCTCCCTTTAACAGTGAAGCAAAATCCACCATTCTCTGCATTGTATGAGAGGATTTTGCTGTCAGGTGACCATTAAGAACAAAGCAGAAATCTAAGTATTTCCAGCTTGACTCTTAATCTAACTTGCTCTCATGCCATGCTTCCTTGCCAATGCTATCTGAAGTGGCTGGATCAGTTAATTATCAATCAATAACTTTCAAACAGGCCAACTCTGAACTAAACAGTGATTACATGAACTCATGTCTTTTGGGTGAATTACCTGGAACATGAAACAAACACCTGTGAGGGTTTTATCCCCCAGTGATGGAGTTGAGGAGTCTATTGAGAATGCCAGACTGGATATATAGCTCAATTGGTAGCACACCAGCAGGGAATGAAATAACCTAGCAAGAGACAGGCATAGGTGGCTCATGCCTGTAATCCTAGCTTCTCAGAAGACTGAAATCTGAGGCTCACAGTTCAAAGCCAGACTGGTCAGGAAAGTTCATGAGATTCTTATCTCCAATTTACCACAAAATGTCAGAAGTAAAACTGTGGCACAAGTGGTAAGGCACTAGATTTGAGCATAAAAGCACAGGGACACCATCTAGGTTCTGAGTTCAAGCCTCAAGACTGGCACATAGGCACACAGAAAAGCCTAGCATAGCTGGCTACCAGTGGCTCACACCTGTGATCCTAGCTACTCAGGAGGTTGAGATCTTAAGGATCGAAGTTCGAAGCCAGCCCAGGCAGAGAAGCTCATGAGATTCTTCCCTCCAATAAACTACTCCGAAAAAGCTGGAAGTGGTGCTGTGGCTCCAGTACAGAGTCCAGGCTCTGAGTTCAAGCTCCAGGACTGGGGAAAAAAAACCCTATCACAAAAAAATGGAAAACAAGAGAAAGAAAGGAGAGGGGAGGGGAAGAGGGGAAGGAAAGGAGGGGGAGGGAGGGAAGGGAAGGAAGGGAAGGGATAGAGAAAAAGAGAGGGAAGGAAGGGAGGGAAGGAAGGAAGGAAGGAAGGAAGGAAGGAAGGAAGGAAGGAAGGAAGGAAGGAAGGAAGGAAGGAAGGAAGGAAGGAAGAAAGGAAGGAAGGAAGGAAGGAAGGAAGGAAGGAAGGAAGGAAGGAAGGAAGGAAGGAAGGAAGGAAGGAATGAAAGAGATTGCCACAAACTGGCCAAGCTTCCTCTTTTCTCAGTGTGGCCTCAGCAGCAAGGTAACCAAAGGTCAGGTTCAATTTAGTAGACACAGACTTCTGCTAAGCAAGTGTTCCTGCTTTGCTCAGTGTCAGCAGGGAGTTGCATAGGTTTTTAGTACTAGTTCTATGGAGAGGCCAAATGCAGAAAACCATGCTGAAGATTTTCTACTTTTACAAGAATGACCATGTGAGGCACCTAGCCAAGGTCAACCTGGATTGGAAGTCTGTGGCCAGGCCTGGAGGAGCCAGAGGCAAGGTGGAAAGCTGCAGGCGCTGAGAGGGCAGGGATTGGGTGGTGGGAGTAAAAGGCCAAGTGTGGGAATGTTTATTGAAAAGAATGTGCTGGGGAGAACCTAGCCCTCACACCTCAGGGATTTGGGAGCTAGCTGTCTGAGCTCAAGAAAGCCCTGCCAGATGAGTTCAGCCATTTCCACTTCATAAAGTTCTTGGTGCAAAAAATGAATCGCAAACATAGCCATGAATGTGATTTCTGAACGAAATTATTGAAACAAATGGTTTTGTTTTTTCAAATCTGTTCTGGTGGTCAGGAGGAAGAAAGTTGGTAGAGAAGTCCCTGAGCATTTGTAAATATTTCTGTTCAACTTAAGAAGGCAGGCGTTCCTAAAACAGGACAAGAGAGTGCCATATCCTGTCCTACGTCCCTCTTGGTGGTAAAGGGGCTTGAACTTGGGACCTCACACATTCTGGCTTAGTTTTTTCACGCAAGGCTGGAGGTCTACCACTTGAGCCAGAGTTCCATTTCCATCTTTTTGCTGGTTAGTTTGATGGAAGAGGCTTAGATTTGTTGTCTAGGATTGGCTTCAAACTGGGATCTTCAGATCTCAGCCTCTGAGTAGCTAAGTCTACAAGTGTGAGCCACCAGCCCCTGACTTCATACAGGCCCAAATCTAAGAGTTCCTCACCAAAGTAGAGGGCAGAAGTGTGTCTTAGTGAACCCGATAACTGGCATCTGGTCTCCAGGAGAGCCTGGAAGACTGGCAGTGATAGTAAAAAGAAGAGTCAAACACAAATGACTCGGAAATAACATGACTGTAGACTACCCTTGGGTGACAGAACTTGAAGGCATACATTAGACAGGCAGTTAGAGGTGGAGACACCCTAATTACAAATCTAACTGGCTGTCACTATCTTCCCGATGTCACATCTGTCACTGTGGTTTTCAGATTACTCGCAACCCTAGACACCCAAATCTGTTTTCCTGGATGACTCCAGTTGACTGTTTTTCTTCACACTGGTTTTATTTCCTTATTCCCTGTCAGCACCACTTCTCAGATCTTTACTAGGGAGTTCTGATGCTCTCCTTCAACTTCTAACTCTACAGGACATTTTTTTGTAGATGGTAAGATCCTCTGGCCTCTTTCTCTAGATCATTCACAATGATACCAAAATTTCACCCAACTGTCCATCCATGATACTTTTGGATGGTTAAGGACAGCCTTAACCCCGTAGTTACACACACACACACACACACACACACACACACACACACACACACACACACACACACACACACTGCTTTCAGGGCTAGAGTACGTGAAGTCACCACAATTTCTCTCTCAAACCAACAACATTTGATGGATGAAATTTTGTGGGGTCCTGGCAGGCAATACATTTGAGCAAAATAAAGTGGCCATCTGTGGACCAGTCTTTTTTTGTTCCTTTTTTATAGCTTCATCTTCAAATTGCTTTGTTAAGATGTGTGTGTGTGTGTGTGTGTGTGTGTGTGTGTGTGTGTCTTTATATATTTCAGCTTTATACAATTATCCCCAAATCTTCCCAACTGACAGTGAGGAAGAGTAATTTGAAAGGACTGCTTAACTTAAGTCTTTTGAAGATTTGCACCATAGCTGCATTTTTCTAATTTCCTGGCTTCTACTCTGTTCTCCTGGACTTTTCAAAAACAATCATGAGTGAGTGAATAAATATAATAACTGGTTCCATCAATGCTCTTGGACTACCCTTGTAGACTTAGTGCTTTTGGATGTGTGTGGTGGGGGGGTTCATATGAGTGTGCGTGTTGATCCTGGAGCTTGAACTCAGGGCCTGGGTGCTCCCCTTGAGCATTTTATCATCTTGGTTAATTAGAAATAAGCGTCTCAGGGACTTTCCTGCCCCAGTTGACTTTGATCCTCAGGCTCTTAATCCTCAGATCTCAGGATTACAGGCATGAACCACAGAGCCCAACTAGATTTTTTGTTGTTGTTTTTAAATGTTATTTAGTATTCTATCAATGTCCCAAAAGAACACATGCAAATATCTCGTGGATCTAGTGAAGGACATTGAATGGGTACAGATTCCATATATTGTTTCTAAATGCAGAGGAATTCTCTGGAGGAAAGAAGAAAGGATATAAATTAATTATCTTTACCATTTAAAGAGTATTGTCCACCTCATCATTAGCCTTGGAAATAAATGAGTCATACAGTTTTAAATCTTCCACATTAAATGTATTCACTGTCTTTCTATCAAGAGAGTGACTCGTTTTCATTAATTCCCTGAGATCTTTGTTCTATTTCAACAAATGCAATATGTAAGGATCAGAAATGATCCTTGTTTTTCCTGCCCATGTAATTGTAACCCCTCTGTACAGTATGTTCTCAAATAAAATAAAATTAAATTAAAATAAAAAAAAATAAAAAAAAATAATAATAAAAAAAAAAAAAAAAAAAGAAATGATCCTTGCTTCGATGACATGTGGTTCAATCAACAGAGGATACTGTGACTCTGGCACTGTTAAATGTGTCTCCTCGCTTAGTAGCAAATAACCCTGGCAGGCCAGCTGTTGGTGGCAGTGATTACCTGAGATTCCCACTGTCACAGAGAGGACATGTTATCATCTTTGATGGACCCTGAGCTGCTGCTTCGAAGGAGTATCTTTGTACCCCCCCTACCCAAAATAGCTCAAGGCGGGGAGGGGGGCACAGGTTCTGCTTTTTTTTTCTTCCTTTTTTTTTTTAGTTGTGAAAATACTGAACAGAGGGGTTAAAATTACATGGACAAGATAATGAGTACATTTCTTATCAAGCATTGTAGCCTCCTCCTTTGTTTCCCCTTCCCATCCCTTCCCATCCTCCCTTACCCCCCCAATCCTATCCCTCCCACACCAAACTTGTAAAGTTCATTTTCAACATAACGACTTGTACATCTCATTATTGCAATGGGTCCGCCTGTATCTCTACTTAAACAATTTGTTTTTCCCCCTCCCCTCCACAAATTATACCAACATCAAATACAGTGAAAGCAGGGGTTATACCGTGGGGGAGGGACATACAAAGCAACAAAGAAATAATCTTATAAATGTGTTAGAAACAATCACATGAAAGAAAAAAAAACATTTGAATATGTACCTTAGGGTTCATTTCCCTAACATCAACTTATCTGACCTTTTCTGTTTGACTCAGACATATACTATTGCAAATAAGGGAAACCATGGGATCTATGTTTCTTTGGGCCTGGCTTACTTCACTTAACATAATTTTTCCAAGGCTTTCCATTTCCTAACAAATGGGGCAATGTCATTCTTTCTGATGGAGGCATAGAATTCCATTGTGTATATATACCACATTTTCTTGATCCATTCATCTACTGAGGGGCATCTGGGTTGGTTCCAGATCTTAGCTATGGTAAATAATGCTGCAATAAACATAGTTGTGCTGGTAGCTTTAGTGTGGTCTTGTTTGTAAACATTTGGGTAAATGCCCAAAAGTGGGACTGCTGGGTCATAGGGGAGCTCTATGTGGGGTCTTTGAGGAACCTCCATACTACTTTCCAAAGTGGTTGAACAAGTTTACACTTCCACCAACAATGAAGTAAGGTTCCCTTCTGTCCACATCCCCTCCAGCATCTGTTGTTATTAGAGTTCTTGATTATAGCCATTCTAACTGGGGTGAGGTGGTATCTCATGTTGTTTTGATTTTCAGTTCTTTTATGGCTAGGGAGGTTGAGCATTTCTTCATGTGTCTATTGGCCATCCTCTTTCCTCTTCAGAGAAGTTTCTCTTTAAGTCTTTAGCCCAACTTATTTATTGGGCAGTTGTTTCTTTGAAGATTTGTTGTTGGGGGATTTAATTTTTTGAGTTCCAGGTATATTTTAGATATGAGACCCTTGTCCATTGTATGGCTAGTAAAGATCTTCTCCCTATCTGTGGGCTTTCTATTGATCTTGCTAGCTATGTCCTTTGCCATGCAGAAGCTCTGGAAGCTGAACAACACACTGCTGAATCATGAGTGGGTCATGGAAGAGATTAGAAAGGAAATTCAAATGTTCATGATATTCAACAAAAATGAACACACAAATTACCAGCTCCTGGGACACAGCAAAGGCAGTATTCAGGGACAAGTTTATAGCTCTGAGTTCCTACACCAACAAATTGGAGAGATCTGAAACCAACAATTTAAGGTTCTGCTTTTATAAGCAAAACTCCCTTCTCTTTACCCGCTAGTAAATAAGAACTGCTTCTTGTTTTGACAGAAGTTTCACTGAATTAATAGGTCAATTAAAGAAGAATCGACATATTTTCAATGTTGAGGCTTTCCATCAAAGACCATTGAGATACAACTCTTCATTTATTTAAGATTATATCCTAATTGTTTTGTTTTTTAGTAAAGGTGAAGCACTCTCAATCCAAAAGCCTGGAATCTAAAATGAGTAAAACTATGAAACACCAACATGATAACACAAGTTGAAAATTCCACTCCTGATTTCTTGTAATGGGTGACAATCAAAGTGCAGGTGCACAAAAACTATTACATAAAATTCCCTTCAGGCTAAGTATAAGGTACATACAAAATACAAGTGAATTTTGTGTTTAGAGTTGGCCTCTTTTCCTAAGATGTTTCACTATGAATTTTGTAACTATCTCACAATGTTACCCCCAAAGATATGAAATCTGAAACACTTCTGCTTCTCAGCATTTCAGATTAGGGACATTGAACCTATATTATAATCATTATGTTGATCTTAGCTGTTTACTGAAAGACTTGTTTTTGTATACTTCACAGTTTTTGTAAAGACTTGTCCTTCCAACTGAGTATCACTATTTACTCCAGAAACCATATATCTTATTACTTTATTGAACTATTTTGATAGTCCTAGTGCTGTTTTGTTTTTGTTTTGCTACTTGAGCAGCTTAGAGCTTCTAGATAGATAAGGTCCTCTCCTTTTTAATCATGATATGTTTCTTTTCTTCTGGTAATAGGTAGGACTTTTATTTTTTAAGGTCCTAGTCCAGGACTTGAACTTTCTACCTGATGCTTTTGCTCATTGGCTAGCACTCTACCAACTGAACCATGCCTTCAACCCTAACAGGTAGTACTTTGATTCCTTGTTGCATGATAGCAGTGATGGCTGACATCATCATATTGATTCCATTTTTTTTTGGGGGGGGGGGGGGTTCCGGTAGGGCCTGAACTCTGGGCCTGGGCGCTGTCCCTCAGCTCTTCAGTTCAAGGCTAGCACTCTACCACTTGAGCCACAGCACCACTTCCAGCTTTTTTCTTTTTGCTTATGTGATGCTGAGGAATCAAACCCAGGGCCTCAGGCATGCAAGGCAAGCTCTCTACCACTGAGCCACCTTCCCAGCTCACTGATTCCATTTTTAAGGTATCTTCCTTAAGATTTTACCAGTACTTACTGGTGAAGTGGAAACTACTCTTTATGGAGCTAGAAAGAGAAAGGGAGAAAGATATCAATATTTTCTATTCCAAGATTAGTAAGATTACATGTCAGGAAAGATGTTGAATTTTATGGAAAGTAAAAATCTTCAAAAACAAAACTAACTTCACAACTACTATTGATAATTCAAAATAAAGTTCATTTTTACCACAGTGTTTTTGCTATTGCAACCTTTCCAAAATATAATATCATAGTAAACAATTGCTAAATTTTCTTCTGAGAGGAAGCCAGCCTTTAACTTCTGGGGTATTCCCCAGAAGTTTTAGAGCTATGATCTATAAAATGTGAATTATTGTTCCAGATAAAGTGTAATATAACCATAGTTATATTGTTGATACTAATTATCAACAAAACTGAGAGCACTAAGTCCTAAAGTGTGGGTGTAAGTTAGTGATCTGATAAGGAGAAGAACATTTCAAATTCTACCTAAAGGCAGGGCTGTGAGTGTAGTTAAGTAGTAGAATAGCATACACAAGGTCCTTAGTTTGATTCCCCAGCACCACCAAAAAATGTGGTTTATATATGTGATAGAATTTTACTCTTCCATTAGAAAGAATGCTATTGTATTATTTGCAAAGAAATGGAAAGATCTGGTAGAAAATATGGTAAGTATGCCAGACCCAGAGGAACATAAAATACTCCATATATAACCTAAAAGTAAGACAAGGAAAGGGAAGGGTGAATTGAGAGGGGTGGGAGAAAATGTTAAAAGGGTGGCATCAATTCAGGTGCATTATATTGATAATCTGCTTCAATGAACAAAACTCCTTCGAATACTACTTAAAGATAGCAAAAATACTATAAAAATCAATAAACTTTCCTCTTTCTGTTTTTCTTTTCCTCTTTGACTCTTTCTTCTGTTCATTTTTTCCCATAGTACTCAGGCTTAAATTCAGGGCTAGACTTCTACATCTTCTCTGCTTTAGTTATTTTTCTGATAAGATCTTATATCTTTGCTTGTTGCTGGCCTCAGACTGTGAGTCTTCTGGATTCAACTTCTCTAGTAACAGGTTACAGATGAGAGCTATACCAGCCTCATTCTGACTCTTGAAATACTTCTTTCCTTCACCATCTGCCTTGTCCCTATCAAATTCCTAACTCTCCATTCCCAGGCTCAGCAAATGGACAGCTAAAAATAATAAATAAATAAAAATTGTGATTCTTCCATACTCAGGAATCCTACATCTGGCAAAAGCCCAGAATCAATGGAGATGGACCATTCAACAGTTTTGTTTTTGTGTGAATCGGGAAACAGGCTGTTGCAGAATGGGGGCCAATATTAGTTCATGTCTGTAAATGTCAAAGCGATTAACATGAAATACTAACCTCGTGTGAATGGGCTGGTCTCCTGGTGTAAGTCCTGATCACTCTCTGTACCATACTACACACCAGGATTAAGAAAACAGCCCTCCAATGTTTCACAATAGTGCCCTCCTCATACCAGACCTCATGTGCTTTCCATACTCTTAATTCTGCCACTTTCGTTACCCCCGTCTCTATGGATTTGTGATGTGCCACAAATGCTATTATTTTTCCTACTTCTCCCTCTACCACCCCAAAATACTTAGGCATTGTAAGTAACACATTTCCACATACAGGTACTGAAAAGACAAGAAACAATTTCTCGGCAAGAGCAGCAGATAAGAGTTTGACTTCCATGTTACCATGGAAGGCACCCAGGAGCCTGGCACATCATTGAAAAAGATAAAATAGGGAGAACAAGGTAGACAACAAAAACCTTAAGAAAGAACACTGGCTCCTATTTCCCAGCATGGCCAGGGCCAGCCAGCTCTAGGGACAAGATCCTCTAATTTTGTACGAGTACCAAATCCTATATTCTTGGGCCTTTGCAAGATCTAGAAGCCTGGGAAAGGTTTTATTCCTGGGCACTATATTGCCATGACAACTTGGAGAACCAGTACATCCTTTGAGTCCAGTCTCACCTTTGTAAGAAGTAAACCTTGCCTGATTATGAAACAAACTATTACTGTCACATGTATGGCTCTGCGATCGAATAAATACTTCTTGACTGACTAGTCATTGCCCCCTTGTAGGTAAGGAAAGGCAAAAGAAGGCAAAAGTGAATGCTAAGGTAAATGACACCCTGCTGTGGCTTTATGAAATAATCTCTGCCAGAAACCATCCCCCTCCCAGCATCAGGTGAGGGTATTATGGCAGCCCAGACAGATCATTACCCTTCTTCCAGAGCCAAGAGACGCAGTCCTCCAGAAGTGGTAGCTGCTAACTCACAGCTGTATTCCTCTGTAGGAATTGCTGTTGTCTGGAAGGGAGATGCTCACCCCATATCTAGTACCTAAAGTCTCTCTTGCAACCCTGGGGAACCACTTCCAGGGTTCCCCATGGGAAATGGCGAGGTCCCTCCAGTACAAAATCATGGAAATCTCATTTCTCCAGCAGCCCCATTCTGCTTCTCTCCTCCATTCACAGTCATTTGTTCTTAAACTGTTCACAAATCTCCATTTCAGAATCCAAGTCCTGGGGAACTAAATAAATAAGCCTGTTCTTCCTCCTACTTTTCTGTCTGTTCTTCAGCTTCACAGATACTCTGTGTGTACTTACAAGTATTGCATATGTTTCTATTCAGGAGTTATGGGGACTTATGGATACTTTTCTCATCTAGTCTCACTCCACTCTGATCAGAGCCTGTTACCAGTGATGAAATTTGATTTGAGATGGAGTAAACAAAAGGAAGTTCTGTTAACTCACAAAATGATAAAGTTCAAGAAAGTAGACAGCTTTAGCAGGGTTTCAAACAGTGTCACCAGGACTGCTGTAGCTTGGATATGGCTTGACAGAGGTCTATGCAGCAACTGTATATTTGATGTGTCCTCTCATAGCCACAATAGAAGCATACAGAGCAAGCCCAACTGAACAAGCACACTGTAAACCTCTGTTTGTGTCAATCTGCTAACATCTCACTGATCAAAGGAAGCATAACCTGTATTGGCGGGCTGCTCATTATAAGAAAATCAGCTGGAGCCGACCACTGGTGTCATATGTCTATAATCCTAGCTACTCAGGAGGGTGAGATCTGAGGATCATGGTTCAAAGCCAACCCAGGCAGGAATGTCCATATGACTCTTATCTCCAATGAACCAAAAGAAAACCAGAAGTGGTGCTGTGGCTCAGGAGGCAGAGCACTAGTCTTGAGCTGAAGAGCTCAGGGACAGCACTCAGGCCCAGAATTCAAGCCCCACAACTGAAGAGAGAGAGAGAGAAGAGAGAGGGGGGGGAAATAGCTGGTCCAGCCTGACAGCAGTGCAGTTAGGAGGTAGACTCCTCTTATAGATGAGCTAGGAGAAGGAGGATGAATGTCCAATCAATCACCAAATCCAGCAGGGTCTTCATCCATCAGACTCAGTCCCAATACAGGATGCAATGGCTTCAGTGAAGAGCTGTCAACTTCAGGTTCAAGGAGAATTCCTTCCCCCAAGTTCCAGCAAGTCACATTGTTTTCTATCCCCAGAGCATCCAGAGTGCTCCCTGCACAGCCACTGGGATACACAGGGTTACTACATACACTGACAAGATTTGTGGGAGAAGCTCATCTTGTTCAAATTGCAGACAGAATGGAGGACACAGGGTAAGGAACCTCTCTCTTCCTGCCAGCCCCTATTCCAGCTCTGTGCTCTCCTTCGGCTCTTCGTGGTGGTAGTTTTGTGTTCATTCCATCCCGATTCCTCTCTCAAGGTCTGCATGTAAGAGTCTTGATTGGACCCTGTTTGCATTCAAGGTTGCCCTGTGCAGATGTTCTGCATGTTGCTCTTTCTCTTCCTAGGCCTGAAAGGTGACCTCAGGATGCCTCTTTGCCTATGGATGCCACCCTGGCTGCCAGGGCCTGGGCTCAGAGGCCTCTCTCACATCATCTTCCTTCCCACCCACCCTCACCCCACTTCTAGGTCTTGTTGACACATACCCCTTTGGATCCAGCCAAAGGCTGCAACCTCCCAGGCCACACACTGACCACCCTGGCAGCCAAGTGTCTAGACCTGACTGATCTCACGTGTCTGCCCTGAGGCCTCTCTCAGGTCTGTTCTACAGGAGAGAGATTTATTTCCCTGACGTTTCAGGACAGGAAAAGACCCGTTTCCTGGAGGCCTGCCAAGAAGGAGGCAAGATCCACCCAGGAAACAAACAAGACCCTTTTCTCTCTAGTCTTTCCTGCTTCCCCATGTCAAGCCCTCCCTGCTCCCCCCGAGTGAAAGGGAAGCTGTCAGGATGAAAGGGCCGCCAGGGTGATGAACGGCTGCTGGTTGGACACCCCCCACACACACACACACATACACACAGGAAGCACTGTCAGCAAGTTAACTCTTCATTATCCGTGAGGGGGCTGGCGGCAGCAGTCAGAAGGCTTCTGAAGTCACGTTTTAGTAAATGAAACATCTTTTCATGAGCAGAGAGCCATGCCAACTGGGAAGTTTGAAAGAATGATGAAGGATTCAAAAGGCAACAAAATCTGCCTAAGAGTAGTTCTTGATCTCCTCAACTGCTTCATAATAGATGACCTAATATATTCCCTGCAGGAGCGGGAAAAGGCTAGAGGCGAGTTCTAAAGGCAGCCTGATTGGACTGTTCTCTATGGCCCACTCCTTGGCTATACTGGCCTCTCTGCACCTCTTGTTTCCTCATCTGTAAAATGGAGACACACATTACAAGGATCTGTTTCATGGAGGCATCAATCAGCTAGGAGGCTCCAATGGCAGTGTTTGACACACACCGCGAAAACGCTGCATTGAATTTCATTGTGGTTATCATTGTTGCTGGGTTTTTGTTTTGTTTTGCTTTGTTCACTATTCCTAAGGAGAAAGTAGCAATATCAGGCTTGTTCCTTGCCCCTCTAAGGCAAAAGTTAGAAGATGTGCTCCATATAATAAGAAATCACGCAGACTCTAAGTTTCCAGGGCTTCAGGCTCTAAGTGAGCTCCTGAACGAATCCTGTGAAGGTGAGCTTGTGAATGAATCCTGTGAAGGAATGAATGAATGCCCTGTCTCCTGGCACTACAAAATGTGATCATTTTCCAAAGGAATGAAAACAGTAAGATAAGAGCTTTAGATCACAGCACACTTGCATGGGCAGAACTGAGAGCCAGAATACACCCTGGACTGACTTGCAGACCTGTCATTCCCCTAAATACATTCTAAGGCTTGGTGATACAATAGTGAATGAGAGGGTTTAGCAAATAGATATGCATACGTACACTGCTAGGTACATGTAAGGCAAGTGCTACAAAAAATACAAATACTCTAGCTTAGGTTTCCATCCCTGTGACAAAAATATCTCAGGGTGTGTGGGGCGGGGGTGTGGGGGGGGGGAATAATTGAAAAGGATAAAAAGCTTAGGACTCAGTTTCACAGATAGGCCTGTAGTGAGGCAGAGCATCGTGGTAGATCCATCAAGGATGTGGTAGAGAAAACCTACTCACTTCATTAGAGCCAGGAAAGGGTGAGGTGGGGACAAATCATACTTCTCAAAGACAAGCCCTCAATGACCTAACATCCCCAACTCTGTCCTAACTTCCAACAGCCCATTCGGCTGTGAACTCATCAGTGGACTGACCCATCTCTTCATTACTCAGTCTATCACCTTTCAACCACCCCACCAGTTGGGGACAAGCCCTCAAGACATGAATCTCTGGGAAACACTCCAGATCCCAACAATAAACCGTCAGTTGATCTTGCGTGTAGCATTTGCTTAACTCCATACTTACACATGGAAGTTTAAATTCTTCATTGTGCAAGCCACTTTAAATTACTTCTGACCATGAAGAGTTCCATAGTCTAGAAAGTACTCAGTGTTTTGAAATTTTGAGTTGTACTACTGAATTATAAATAGGAATGGGCTGGAACTTCTCCTACAGCTCACAGAACATTTCTCTTCTTGTCAAATAAGTTTTATTTATTGACTTAAGTAGAGTTACAGCCGTGAAATCTCTCTGTTGCACACTCCCTCCCAATCTGGTTCTGTAACCGTTGTAAAACCCATAAGAGGCCAAATGGGGATGACCACAACATCTGAGGAAACCACAGTGAAAACCGTGTCACTTGTGGTTTGTTTTTCTAGAGCTAAATTAAAGAGGAGCAACATGGTTTCGCAAAATAAACGATTAAATTTACAGAGTAGAAAAAAGAAAGAATAGTAGTTTTCACTGTCGTTTAGATTGCCTATCTTGGCAGCCATCTCAGCCAACCCAAAGTAATTTGCGGAATGTGGGGTCAATAAGGCAGCCGCCATGAGGGGCAGCTCACCTTAGCAGTACCGAGGACATGCCCTTCCTTTCCACTTGCTGAACAAGGCAAGGAAAAAGGAAACTAATGAAGGGCAAAGATAAGACTCTTCTCTAAAAATAACAATAACAATAAATAATAATAATAGTGCAAGTGGTAACATCAGTACTTTCAGATGCCGCATTTAACAATAAGTGACACACTTGGATGGGATCATTACCCAGCTGTTTCTCATTTCTGTCACTTGCACATCAGCAGATAATTGATGTGAGGGAGGATGTGTCGCTTCTGGAAAGCCATCTTTCTCCTATTCCACCCACACTGGTCTGTTATAACCCTGCAGTCAGTGGCACAACTGTAAATTACAGGAACATAAATCTGTGTCAAATTACAAGTAGTATGACATTCCTGCTGCTGCCTTTTGGGGTGTGTGGGGGGAGGGTGGAGCTATAGTATTTTTCCAGCAATGTTTATTTTAAATTTCAAGTTATTATTGTTATTTCTTCTTAGTGGTTAAAAAATCTAGTTGGATGGATTTCCAGCAGGCAGAGAAACCATGATAATATTCAGCATTCATGGTTATCTAGACGGACATATTTTATGAAAATCTCATTGCCTTTGAATGCCTTCCTATGAATGAGCTCAGATGTTGGGATTCTGTTGGATTGAATTTCAGAACATATTTAGCATATCTCCATTCAGTAACCTTGGGATGTCCACAGTATTATGAATGGATTGTTATTTGATATGAAAACATTTGCAAAGGATGGATAGATAGGCTTCCTGAAAAATGTTGTTTATCTTTATGGCTGACATTTTTTGTTGTTTTGAATTAGGTGAGTTTTTTTCCCTCCCAACATTTGTTTAAAATATTTTACTTAGAAAATTCTTCCTATTCTACATCAAACGTACCTGGCAAATTTCCCTCTGAAATTTAAGAACTTCAACAGAGTCATATCCATGAAAATACTTTTATTAGCTGGGAAGTCTAAACTTACATAAATATCAAATGATGCTTACTTAGTTTCTCATCTTTCAGGCTGGTAAACCAAGGAGCTGGAAGCAGGTACACATTTTTGAAAATTTAATTTTTCATGATGGAAATCATATTTGAAGGAAATTAAGATTATTTCTTTTCTTTCAGCCAGGCAAAATATTCCTTAAATAATTTGAGAAAGTTTATATCCTTAGGGATTCAATAAAATAATACTAAGGATCCAATCATCTACACCTAGTGGGAAAACTCTGACTTGAGGAGACAAAGCCAAATTCAAGAACAAGATAAGAATCAAATGACATAAAATCCTAGAGAATGTGATAGGAACTTATCAAAATATATTCAGAGTATATGTGAATGTCTTTACTCACAGGTCTCTTTGGAAATTAAAAAAAAATCCCAATAGAAGTAAAGGTCAAGAAGACAGAAATCCTAGAATAATTTCCATGAAAAGAAGATGTTTATTCTGGCTTCCCTTCTGAAGGGTCTGTCTCCATGGGTTAGTTAGAGGCGTCCAGTGTTGATCACCAATCCAAATGTCTAAAATCTTATCTAAGCCAAATATCCCCTCTTTTTTTTTTTGAGCAGTTTTCCACCTCTCACTGGAAAGGATCCCAAAGCTGAAGAGGCTACTGTTTGAGAAAATGAACTACTTAGAGGCTGCAATAAGTCAAGTCCTGTGAGCAATTGGTTTTGACAGGATTCTAAATTAAAGAATGAGTTTGAAGATGGCAGAAAGTGTTATTACAAGTGTTATTAAAGAAATTGCATCAAATGAACTATGCAACCTGTGGGCTAGGATGAGAGGGGGAAATAACACTTCTGTATAACACCTTAATAATAACAATGAAATTATATTTTTAAAAAAGAAATTAAATCAGTAGTTAAAAATAACTCCACAAAGAAAACATTATGTCCACGTATTATTACAGTTGAAATCTACCAAACTATATGAAATAAATTATTTCTGTAAAAGAAAAGGACATTTCATTAGCCCACTTCCTACAGGAAAGTAGGACGTTGTAATGCCTAAATCATATAAGGAAAGAATAAAGAAAAATTATAGGGCAATCTCATTCATGCATCCAGATACCAGAATCCCAGTCAAGCTACTGAGAGATCAATCACATCGATTCAAGTTTACCTTGAAACTAAGAGTGGTTCAACATTAGAAAACTTATTAATGTAAATGACTAAAATATATTAAAAACTAGAAATAATGTAATTTCAATAGAGGTAGAAAAAGCATTGAATAAAATGTAACAATTCATGATCACAAACAAAAATTATTTATAAACAAATGATAACAAGGAACATGTTTAGTAAATCTATCCCCTGTCTACAGCAACAATATTCTTAGTGATGAAAAGTCAGAATAACGAATAACTTTCTTTAAAATCAGCACCAAGGCAATGTTTTCCATTAACACTATATGTTTGACTGGGTGCTGGACATCCTTCCAAATATAGTAAGAAACAAAGTGACAACCATGGAAGAACACATTGATAAACTTGAGCTCAAAAACTAAGAATTACAAAGAGAGAGAAAAAGAGAAGCAACAAACAGACAAAAAGAGAAGCAACAGAGTGAAATGCGGCGTTACTACAAATATAAGAAAGAGATTGTTCCCCCAAGTGCATCAATTGACAGATCCTTTAAAAGGATTATCAACATAAAAAAAATGTTCATATAACACAGAGAAGAACTTTTCATAATACAGGACACATGTATGTCAATCATACAGGTAAGACTACCTCTACCTCAGCAGTAAGAAAAGAACTTCAAATTAAAGCCACAATAATTTCTTACCTATTCAACTTTAAAAAATAAACAAGTCTAACCACACAATCTATCAGCAGTGATACTCTCTAGACACTATGTTGGAAATGAACTATACAACTTGTGGGGAGGGGAATTGGGAAGGAAAAAACTGGAAGAAAATGAAGGAGGGGTAACTCTGATCAAAAAGAAATGCACTCAATTATTGACTTATGTGACTGTAACCCCTCTGTACATCACCTTCATAATAAGTTCTTTAAAAAAGATTAGCCTGAAAAATAAAACATTTAATTATTCATCGATGCATAGGAATTACCCCCGCCCTGAAAAAAAAAAAAAAAGGAAGAAGACCAAATTCCTAAATACTGCTGGTGGAATTGTTCGATGACTTGAGGAAATTATTTGGCATTTTCCTGTATAATTGAAAATACAGCCTATAATCCTACTTACTGAAAAGGCTGAGATCTGAGGATAGATATCCAAAGGCAGCCTGGGTAGAAAAGTCTGAGAGATTCTTATCTCCGCTTAACCAGTAAAAATGCTAGAAGTGAAGCTGTGAGCTATGGCTCAAAGGGTAGAGTGTCAACTTTGAGTGAAAAAGTCAAGTGAGAATGCAAGACCTTGAGTTCAATCTCCAGTACCATCAATACACAAACACACACACACACACACACGCACGCACGCACGCACACACGCACGCACGCACACAAAAGAAAGGGAAGGGAAGGCAAGGGAGAAGAAAGAAAAGAAGGCACAGACTATGAACCCACTATTTTATCCTAGCGATATGACATATAGCATCCTTTGCTCACCACGCTAGTCTCTTTCAAAAGTATCCACATTCCTGTTGCCTTATAAAGGAAAAGCATCTTTACAGATATGATTAAAGTTAGGCACCCTGAGGTGGAATGATTTTTCTGGTTTTCTGAATGGGCCGTGTTTTAACTCTGTGGCTCCTTGTAAACTGAGAACTTTTTCTAGTAGCTGTAATAAAACAATTCTCTTAGCATCTCCCAAGGAATATAATCCTACTGAATTCTCCATCATAGTCCAGTTAATTCCATGTTGGACTTCAGTCCTACAAAACTTAAAAAGTACAAGAAAAAGTGAATTTTTATTATATGAAGCCATTAAATGTGTGGTGATTTGTTATAATGCCAATAGAAAACTAATAAACACATGTATACCATGAGTTACATAAAAGAAAATTTTATATGACATTGATGTCATAATGCCAAACACACAAATAACCCAAATTTCCATTCACAGCAAAATCTATTTTTAAAAAGGACAATAGGACACTGTATTAAAATTAATGAAATATGACAAACAAGAAGATAAACAAAAGTGGGTGCTAGTGGCTCATCCCTGTAATCCTGGCTACTCCAGAGGTTGAGAACTGAGGATGGCAGTTCAAAGCCAGCCCAAGCAAAAAAAGTCTGTGAAGAGTCCAATTAACCACCAGAAAACATGAAGTTCAGTTATGGATCAGAATGCCTGAGTTCAAGGCCCATGACAAACAAAGAAAAAAAAGAAGGGGAAGGAGGAGGAGGGGAGAGGAAAAAGAGGAGCAGGAGGAGGAGGAGGAATCAGAAAATTTTGCATGAAAACAAGCCACAGATAACACAGTATGATACTATTTTTATAACAAAAAATTAAACAAAGCGAGTTACTACAAAACTATCTTTCAAATAAAGTAAAATGAGGACAAATACTTGGTACTGAGGAAAACAATGGAGAGGTCTAAATTTGATCCCCAAAGTCTCCTTGTCTTTGCCATTGGTACATAAATAGAAGCCTTGGGTAAAGAAAGTCAGGAACCCTACTGGCCACATGTGTGGGAAAAAGGCCCCTCCTAGGTAATTGGACATTTAAAATTTAAAAAAAAGGAAATCTTAGTCAGGCACAGAATTTTGGCTGAAGTTCAGCCACATATCTATTGTAAGTTGAATTTGGGTATAACCCTAATAATTACTTGGGCTCTTTTGAGAAAGAGCCCAAGAGGTTTACCTGGAGATTTTTTCCAGATGGAAGCAGGTATGTGAGAAGCACAGTAATGAAGATGTAAACCGGATGAGGCCATTTTGTGCCCCCATAGTCTTCTCTCCAATCTCTTGGATACTAGATGTTCCCCAGCAATCATAAGGATGATGCAATGCAGCCATCTAACAAACACCAGATGCCTCACCAGCTTCACGAGCTATAGTGTTAAAGAGAAGAAGGAAAGCCTCAATGATAAATGCCTGTGCAGTTATCAATCTGTCATGAATTGTAATCAAACAGAAACAAACCTCTCTCTCTATTGCATCAGTTCCTGGGATAGACTCATCATATGCCCTGCAGACATGCTCTGGGTGTGCTTAGAGCCATCAGGAATTTGTCCCCTTCCTTGTTTCATCCATGACATCAGTTAGGGTAGGAACATCCTAATCCTAACCTCCGCCTCCACTGCTCAGGCTCTATGTCTTTCTTGATTATTTATTTCTAGGAATAACTAATTGGATCAGCTGTGCCCCAAACGGGATGTTTTGGTCAAATGCATTTTCAGTATTACATCTATTCTTTCTGTTTTTTTTTTTTCCAACATGCATCCAGAATAGGTTTAATTTTCTTTTGGGCAGTTAGAATTAAAGTAGTATTACAGCATAAAGTTAGTGTTAGGATTTAAAAAAAAAAAGAGGAAGAAGAAATTCTTCATAACCAAAGTGAAAAGAATTCAAAGCATATAGTGCCTAATTAGCTTTCTTTGAAATAAAGTGATACCATATGAATTAAATGAAAAATTACATTAAAAAATTGTGCCTAGGTTAAAGCTTACTAGCAAATGAATAAAAAACAACCAGTTTCAATCTTTGGAGGAAGTTTGTTTATTTATTTGGTCTCACATTATTGCCTGGGACATGGCCACAATCTTCCTAGGAAGGTCTCTTGTATAGCTGAGATTATAACCATGCACCACCCAACTGGCCTTGGAGAAAGCTCATTGTGAACTGAATGCATTTCCATTTGAGCTTGACCATGTGTTACTAGAGATGTAACTTTTCTTAACTTCTTTGAACTTTAACGCCACCACCTTTACCATATATTTCATTGTCAAGATGATAAATCAAGTCACAACAAGGAGTTACTTAGTACACAACTTCCTTAAGGTGAAAAGAAATCCTATGATGAAATCATAAGCTTTGGTAATGAAGCTTCAAGAAGGCTACATCTTAACTCTTACAGCTCTCTCCTAGGCTAACACACATACCTTTTCTTATTTTGCTTTTTAGTTATGTAAACTTCTACACCTTTGCCCCATCAAAACAAGGGATGCTAACCTAAGTGGTTAAAAATTATGAACTGACTTTCCTACTTAGTCCAGAATAATCTGCTGGGATATTGTAAACATGTAGAAATGTAGCAATGAAATCTCATTCTTTTTCCCCCTATTTTAATGACATTTTAACTTCAGAAATTGGTATTGCAGGAAATGGGACTAAACTTGTAATTTATATAATGCTGAAAGCTAAAAGATTATTTTTGAGCAGTGCCTTTAAACCTAAATGAGTCTTAATTATGATTAGGACAAAGGAAATGCTCAATTTCTCAACTCCTGTGCTCAGGCCTGCAAAGAGAAGGTTCCAAGCTGTAGATACAGCCTAGAATGAAAGGGATGCAACTAATTATCAAAACAGTGTGCTGGTTGTAATGAAACCCCATTCTCTATAACTACTGCAATATAACAAAAAGAAAAATAATAACAACTCATTGCAGAAACAAAGACAAAAAGATGCAAAAATTCTGCTGGGTTCCTGCCAAGCCTGAGTGATAATAAAGGTGATGGGGTAATGTAGGTCCAAGAGGTGAAAATCTTGAGATTAAAATGAGGCTCCCTTGGTCCCCCAAAATCTGACAAGTTAGCATGGTGTATAATAAAAATCGGGGGAAATCTCATGTGGGATGCGGTCTGGCTTCCAAAATTGGGGGAAATCTCATGTGGGATGCAGTCTGGCTTCCAGGCCTCAGGCTGCCATATTGTTTTATGATGGATTCATAAACACTCCTTGATCCCAAAGCAGCCTTTCTGTTATTTGGGGCCAAGGAGACTCAGTGCTGCCTGGTTTTGAGGCTATAGTCAGTCATTTTCAGGCTAATGTCTCTCAAGGTTTGTCCGTAATAAGATTAACCTCTGGGAAGAAGTGGATGGAAAAGTCCTTGCCAAGAATATTCTTTCATGGTCCCATATCAAATGGTGAGCCTTCCACCAGTTGTGTGTGTGCAGTGAGCACTGGCTACAACTCATTTAGTCATCTCAATCTGTCCTAGCAGCAGTTTTTAAAATTCAGCCTTTTTTTTATTTGCCAATATCTTCTAGAAGACATTATTATTAAGGTAATATTAGCAATTTTCTGATAAAAAGAACAGGAATTCCTGTACATGGATCTTACTAGAAGATTCTGCAAAAGTTCAAAACATCATGTTAGCCAGATGCTGGTGGTTCAAGCCTGTAATTCTAGCTACTCAGAAGACTGAGATCTGAGGTTGGCAATCTGAAGCTAGCCTGGGTAGGAAGTCTGTGAGAATCTATCTCTGATTAACTAGCAAAAAAAAAAGCAAGAAATGGAGCTGGGTTCAAGTGGTAGAATGCTAGCCTTGAGCAAAAAAAGCTCAGTGCTCAGGACCTGAGTTCAAGCACTAGGAGCAGTATAAGAAAAGAAAAAAAAGACATCCATGCTGCTGCTGCTCTGCTGGTAGTTATGATGAACAGCAAATATAGGCACAGGAAATCAAAAACATCGGAAAGATTATATATATGCATATATATATAATCATATATATGTAATTTTTACACCCAAGTTCAAAGTAGCATTATTCATAATAGCCAAAACAAACAACTCAAATGTACAGCAATAGCTAAATTGATAGACAAAATTTAAAACTAATAACATTCAGACTTAAAATGGAAGAAAATTCTGACACATAATACAACCCAGCTAAACCTTTAAAAACATTAGACTACATGAAATGAACCAGATACAAAAGGACAAGAATAGTATGATTCTACTTGCATGAGTTACGTAACTGAATTCAAATTCACAGAGTAGGACGGTGGTTTCCCCTGCCAGGGGGCCAGAACAACAGAATACGGGACATTGTTAATTGGTATCATTTCAGTATGAGATGATGAAAAACTCCTGAAGATAGATAATAGCATTAGTTGAACTTAATGCAAGTTGAACTGTATGTAACTTAAAAATGGTTAAAATGAGCCGGGTGCTGGTGGCTCACTCCTGTATTCCTTGCTACTCAGGAGGCTGAGATCTGAGGATAGCAGCTCAAAGCCAGCCCAGGCAGGAAAGTCCATGAGGCTCCTATCTCCAATAAACCACCAGAAAACCAGAAGTGGTACTATGGCTCAAGTAGAATGCTAACCTTGAGCTGAAGAACTCAGGGACAGCACCAGGCCCAGAGTTCAAGCCCCAGAACTGACCAAAAAGGAAAAAAAAAGAGGTTAAAATGGTAAGTTTGTCATCTCATATTTTAAAAAATGATGAAATGCTGTTTTTCTCTGCTGAGTCTTTGAAACTAGAGGGCAGTACATTTGAGGTTATCAGTTCTCTAAGAATCTTTTTTTTTTTTTTTCCTGACAGTACTAGGGTTTTAACTCAGGACCTTGAACTAGCTAAGTAAGTGCTCTCCCATAAGGTAAAGCCCTGCTATTGACATCCTGTGATTCTAGAAGACCCTGATAAAACTCCACAGGACACTCAGGTTTTGCTCAGAAATGCATACAGGGATTAAGTGCTTAGGCACTTCTAGTTGAGAGGACAAGGGAGTCATCTAGAATGTGAGGGACAGTCAAGGTAAGGACAGCTAGTAAAGCATGAAGCTTTGGGAACACTGTCTAACCAGTCCTTATAAGCAGATAAGCAGAACGACAGCAAGCCATTTGTGAATCCAAGACCAATTAAAATGCATACTACTTGAAGCCTTCCCGATAAAAGTTTCATAATTATGTTTTCCAGCTGAAAAAGCACCCGAACCACACAGGTTTGCTAAAAGCTCATATTGCTAAGGTGTCAACTCAGAATTTTAGATTCAGTGAAGACAAAGATGAGGCTTGGACATTTGTATTTCCAGAGCTTTCCCAGGTAAGCTAATACTGCCAGCTGAGGCCCACAGGATGGGAAGCTGTATGCTGAGGTCCACTGCATGCGACTGCTGGTTTGCATTTCAGGATCCCAGGAAAATGACTTAAGGAACTGATTGAAAAACAAAACACATATTATGCAGAAACCCATCACCCATCTTGTAGAGATTACTTCTAAAGGTAAAAACTAATCTATGAGAAGAGGAAACTCTGCACATATTTTCTTTCTTTCTTTCTTTCTTTCTTTCTTTCTTTCTTTCTTTCTTTCTTTCTTTCTTTCTTTCTTTCTTTCTTTCTTTCTTTCTTTCTTTCTTTCTTTCTTTCTTTCTTTCTTTCTTTCTTTCCTTCCTCTTTTTGCCAGTGCTGGGGCTTGAAATCCGGGCCTGGGCACTATCCCTGAGCTTCTTTTACTCAAGGATAGCACTCTCCACTTAAGCCACAGCATCACTTCTGGCTTTTTCTGTTTATGTGATACTGACGAATTGAACCCAGGGCTTCATGCATCTTAGGCAATCTGCACATATTTTCCCAGCAACCAACCCTTGACAATAGTGCAAGTTTCACATGAGTTGTTTTAACAAAAGCTTAGGTATCAGCATGATGTCATTCCCCCATGTTTACTCATGCAGTTATCATAATAGAACTCTCTGAAGTTCATGTCTTTTTTTTTTTTTTTTGGTGTGGGTCCTAGGGCTTGAACTTTGGCCTGGGCACTATCCAAGTTGCTTTTTTTTCCCCCTCAAGGCAAGCACTCTACCACTTGACTTACAGTTCCACTTACAGTTTTTATGCTGGTTAATTAGAGAAGAGAGTCTCACAGACTTTCTACTTAGGCTGGCTACCATGTTAAGATTTCAGCTTTCTGTATAGTGTTTAGGATCACAGGTTTAACCCACTAGTTAACCCACTAGTACCTAGCCAAACTCATATGTTAAGCACAAAAAACACACTCAAGATATGAAAGATTTTGCTGTGGAAAGGTAAGAGCCAAGTGATTCTATAAATGTTTCCCTTTCCTGAAACAACTGCCCAATAAATAAGTGGGCTAAAGACTTAAAGAGAAACTTCTCTGAAGAGGAAAGAAGGATGGCCAATAGACACATGAAGAAATACTCAACCTCCTTAGCCATAAAAGAAATGCAAATCAAAACAACATGAGATACCACCTCACCCCAGTTAGAATGGCTAGTCAAGAACTCTAATAACAACAGATGCTGGAGGGGATGTGGACAGAAGGGAACCTTACTGCATTGTTGGTGGGAGTGTAAACTTGTTCAACCACTTTGGAAAACAGTATGGAGTTTCCTCAAAAGACTCCACATAGAGCTCCCCTATGACCCAGCAATCCCACTTTTGGGCATTTACCCAAATGATTACAAACAAGACCACACTAAAGCTACCAGCACGACTATGTTTATTGCAGCCTTATTTACCATAGCTAAGATCTGGAACCAACCCAGATGCCCCTCAGTAGATGAATGGATCAAGAAAATGTGGTATATATACACAATGGAATTCTATGCCTCCATAGGAAAGAATGGCATTGCCCCATTTGTTAGGAAATGGAAAGACTTAGAAAAAATTATATTAAGTGAAGTAAGCCAGGCCCAAAGAAACATAGGTCCCATGGTTTCCCTTATTTGCAATAACTAGTATATGTCTGAGTCAAGCAGAAAAGGTCAGTTAAGTTGAAGTTAGGGAAATGAACCCTAAGGTATGTATTCAAATGTTTTTTCTTTCTTGCGATTGTTTCTAACACATTTATAAGATTATTTCTTTGTTGCTTTGTATGTCCCACCCCACGGTATAACCCTTGCTTTCACTGTGTTTGATGTTGGTATAATTTGTGGAGTGGAAGGGGAAAAACAAATCGTTTAAATAGGGATACAGGTGGACCCATTGCAACAATGAGACATGCAAGTGGTTATGTCGAAAACGAACTTTACAACTATGGTAGGGCGGGGAGGAGGGTTGGGTGGGGGGGTTGGGGGAGGATGGGATGGGAAGGGGAAACAAAGGAGGAGGCTACAATGCTTGATAAGAAATGTACTCATTATCTTGCCCATGTAATTGTAACCCCTCTGTATTTTCACAATAAAAAAAAACAGTTCAGAAAAAAAATGTTTCCCTTTCCTATAGGCACTTCTCATAGTCTAGACTATGCAGAGCCCAACTTCCCAAAGCTACATCAGAGACTGGTCTCTCACTAAACCAAGGACAGACCTGCCAATTGAGCAAGGAAGTCAACAGAGCAGCCTACTGCAAACTCCCATGGACAATCCATACAATAATAAATAGAAACAAGAGGAATTGTTGGGAATCCAAGACGAGAAAAATATTTTATAAAGAAGTTTTTATTATATAACTTCCATGTACAACAAACATAGGAAAGGGGGTTCTTAATTTTCCAAAAGTTTTGATCTGGAGAATATTACAAAGGAAAAGTCAAGAATAACATTAGACCTTCAAAATAAATGATACTCCCTCTTTCATTATTTTTTTTTCATATTTAAAGCAAGACATTTTAAACACAAGGAACATGGAAAGGTCTTCAAATAGGTATGTTGTAAGAATTTAAATGCATTTAAGAAGTGAAAAGTTTAATACACAGAAACGTTCTCTATCACCTTCGATTACTTCTGCTTTCTTCAGATCCATTCTGTATGGCTGGTTTCTGCTTACTAGAAAAAGTCTGCATCATCCCATGACAAAGAAAGAGCCGGAATGCAGGAAGAGAAAGTCCCATGCATTTTTTATGCTAAATGGCATAATTCCCACAGATCACATACACCTCGCCATATTGACTCAGTTCATTGCACTCCATATCCTACAAAAATAAATCTAGTTCTCGACAGCTGACATTATTGCTCACTGACATTTAGTAATATATTTCTTTAACATAAGACAGAAATATACTGAAATCTGATACCACTTAAGCCCAAAAGCAATGTGGAATTAAACTCTATGCATACACCCTACTTTTTCCGCCCTTCAATGGATGTTGCATTTTTCTTATAGTTCTTTTTCTTATAGAAAAAACAAATGACTTTCCTTAAGAAAAAGACAATAAACAGACAGGGAGCTGTTTTTATTTTTACATTTGTTTTCTATTTTTTAAGGGCAATGCTAACTCCAACTGTAAAAGGGGCAGGAACAAGGACAGCCCAGAGTCTTTGGGGAGAGGGAAGAGCCCTTCCTTTATCTTCCTCATCTACCCCAACTCAGCCACATAGCTGGAAGTGGAGAAGTGCTGTGTGGACCTCTGTGAAGGATTAAGAATAGGCTGAAACAAGGCCATGAAAAATCCATTCCCTTCTTTAGCCATGCCACATGGTATCTTTGCATTATTGTGAAGTTGGGAAGACTTTTAGGATTGTCTAGACACTGATGGTCTGTCTGGTCTTAAATTTTATACCTTAATTCTAGAGGGGAGCAAAGCTTATGAGTTTCAGAATGACCTTAGGGCCTGAGGTGAATCATGTGGGCTAAGGTAGCATCTGAATGCTTGGATTCGGTACACTTATCTGAGCCTAAGTCCTCTGGGATTGCTTGACAAAGCAGAGTGGGCAAGACATCAAGGGCCTCCCTGAGATGCTTACAAAAGTGTGGGAGGCCTCTAGACATGGCCTCTCTTGCTTTTAGATATTTAGATACATCATGCTTTTCATTTCTCATTGTGTCTTTACAATTGTTAAGGATCCTTTTTTTGGTGCTTTACAAAAAACAAACAAAAAAAACCAACAACAACAAAAATCCCATGTCTGTCTTCACAAACTATGAAAGATTTTAAAAGTTATTTTTTAACATTTGCATTTCAAGATTAGCACTCAATGTTACAAACACACTGTACTTTCATACCTGGGATACCACAGTATCAATTTCTATCACCATTGTTCAAACCTATGGAAACTTTACACACCATGATACCATTCCACCAGATTAAATGTTATAAAGCAACTGAGCAGAATTTCTCAACATGAAGCCAACTGTGTTGCTATCAACAAAAATTTCTGGTTCTTGGCCCAACTGTTTTCATATCCATAAGTTAAGTCAATCTGTGTTCTTTCTCTAGTTCAAATCTAAGCTTCCACCTCTGAGGCAGTAAGAATCAGAATCATGTGATTTTATAACACTTGTCTTAACTGTATAGTAATATAGTAATTTTGCCCTGAGAATATCAAGACATTTTATGTATATTGTAAGTCTTTGCTGATAAATGAAGAAATAGGCACAAAGAGGCTTACATGGCTTGTCACACAGCAGATTAGGGTCAAGCAGAGAACTCAGGCCTTGTTCTACTGATTTCAATGAAGCACAGAACTCAGGCCTTGTTCTACTGATTTCAATGCCCAGTGTTTTTCCACAGGTCGCCTGAAGGTCGGTGTACTATGTCCCCACTGGGTTATATCTGTTATGTGGAGTATCCCTTCAATTTTTCATAGTGCTCAAGACTTTATGCTTACTATTCTCTGTTCTCTCACTTTCTGCTGCTTTGATGAAGTGTGTTGTCCCTGGTATTTTATTTTACATAGGGGAATTTACCAAATACCCTTCCAGCTGCAGCTGGTATTAGGTGTGGAAAGAAAGTCTTATAAAAGGCAAACAGGCAGGTGTTCTCCTTTGTGAACTTTGGACAAAATGGGGTTCAACATTTTATAGTTGTCTTACATTCCAATGTTTTCAAATGGAAAATAAAATAAAACAAAATAAATAAAATAATAAAACGAAGGCCTGTGAGCCGATGCTTAGTTCTTTGCCACAATACTCAGTGCACTCCCTCAGATCTGGCAACAATTTAACATAAGGAAAGACTTTAGACCTTCACACCCTTGTAGAGAGGGGAAAAAAAGACCTTAGCTCAAACTTTCCACAAAGCTAAGTCTCCCAAGCTATCACTCATCCTTATCTCAGGAAGATCTGCACAAAAGCCTTCAGCCACGTGTGCAGAGGCCCTGTACCTCCCAGCCCTGATCACCACCCTGACCAGCAGGGTTGAAGAATAAGCATCTTCTGCCTCTCTTCTTAAACAATGGGGGAAGGGAGGGGATGCATCAAAACACAAAAAGAAGGCATGTGCTCAAAGAAAATAATACCAAAGGCAATTAAAGTGGCTTGTGAAGAAATTTCACAAAGCTATCTCCATTTGCAAAAGCTATAAAGTTTCATATCTAGTCAATAGCAAAATACATAGATGGGCAGGGCCTCTGAGCAAAAGAAGGAAAAATATCAATAGCATAAAACTGCCCTTATATAGTTTTTGAAAAAATATATCTATTAAGATAAAACAAGTTTGATTTCTTTAATAAGCGGTGCATTAAGTACACTTTGTTTCTCATGGTGTTCCATGCTCTCTACAGCTCTGCTCTGTCTGCTGGGCCTGGGCTGTTGACACCATTGCTTCCTTCCGCTCCACTGCTGTCTGCAGGTGTGAAAGACAAGGATGCTGAGTTGATGCAGTATCTTTTGCCGGTCGGACGAGGTCCGTCATCAAAAATGTGCCCAAGATGAGCCCCACACTGCAAGAGAAGAACAACACGTGAAGGAGAAACAAAGCAGGCTTTGAAAGAAATGCAAAGCAAGCAGTTTAAATGTCCGTGCAGAAATGATGGAAAGCATCCCGGATGATTGCGAATCTGCCTGTCAAGAGAGGCAGAGATGCTTTCTAGTAGCCTTTGCACCACATGCTGAGAATAAAAAACACTAACGTTTGCATATCAGAAGTCTTTTAGGAGCCACTGTATTTTTTGGTCTCTCAGCAAGGTGAAAAATGACTGCAATAATTTTATGAATTGAATTGACCCTTGATCTCCCCTTGTAAGAAACATGGCAGAATAAAATCTCTCCCTCCAACCTGGCATTACTTTTGGCTTTGGATGGGTGGGTTTCAGATATGCAGAAGTCCACTGTAAAAGATACTGTTTAACTGGCCATGACGGAGGTGATGTTTGCTTTCATGGGCAGTAAAACTTAACATCAGACAAGCATCAGATAATCTTGGAACCCAGAGAAGCAATGGCAAGGCTTAGTAGATTTATGTCATGGTCACCAGGCCTGCAAGTGTAACTAAGGGAAAGGTTTCTAGCCCATGCAAGTGCTTCCTGGCTTCCAATAGGTGGAGTGTCATGCTGGCTTCTTTTCTCAAATGAACTACAATATACAGCGAAGGAAGCTGCCTAGCTAAAATTGGTGCTTCTAACAATTAAAAAAAAAAAAAGCCAGGGATGGAGAAAAGGCCCAGGGCTCAGATAAAAGGAGAGGTGATGTATAAGAGAAATCTGGTTCAGAGAAAGCTTCTCCACAAAGGCTGGCTCTATGAACAAAACCCATGGTGGATACACTCACATTTCCCAACTGCTGCTGAGCAGAGACCTTAGAAGGGAAATGGAGACATTAGCTTACTGCCTTCACTCAGATCATGAAGATATACCATTCATCATCTTGCAGAGAAACCAAAGCCTGGGGTAAATGACTTCCACTCATTCTTTCAGCAGACATTTGTAGAGTGTCAGCTACATGGACTAACTTGGACCCTCAGCGGCAGGCAACAATCCCTGGCCTCTTACAGCTTGTATGCCAGTGGGAGGAATGACAACAAGTAAAGGGTATAGTATGGTTGGTAAAACTCAGTGCTAACAAGGAGAAAAGGAATATGCTAAGTATGAAAAGGATGAGGAAGTACCAAGATTCAGTGAAGGCCTCCTCTGGTGACTCTAGAATAAGGATGCGAAGAAAGTAGATTTCTAGGGGGACACTATTTCAGGGAGAGGGAAGCATCAAGATTTAGGTACAATCATGGCAGAATAGGCCTACAGATGATTTAACTCCCTGAGCTGGTTCAGTACATCAAACACTAGTAAATTGCAGGGGAAGAGAATATGAATCGACAAGGGCCTGGGCTGAGATACTAAATGCCAGCAATGAGTGAAGGGATGAGTGAAGGGTGCTCATTGCAATGGGAAGAACCCTTGAAAAGGGGCACAAATCCAACTTCCATGTTAAAGGTGTATTCATATTTTACTGCCAGCATACTATGTCTGCTTATTAAAGAACTAGAAGTGATCCCTGAATTGATTTGATCTATTACCTGGAAAATATGAAACAGGCCTTAAAAAAACAAATCTTGTACTATTTTTTTAAACCACATTCTATGTAGATTTAGGTAATTTCAAGCTGACAGCTCAGGTTGCTTTTCCTTTCTATAAACAACTGAAACCAAAATTTCAGGCAGCAGCAGCTAAGATACACCAGTACATATACTAACCCAAAAAATGGATACAGGAAAACACCGGTTTCTGCCTGCCTCGACAACCAGGGTGCACGCCACTAGGAACCAGTGCTCTCAATGACCGGCATGTGCAGAGTTATTGATCTCCTGTGTAGCTCTGGCAATTTGGTCACTCAGCATTTGAGAGGTGAGGTTTGCACATAAAAGCCTGAGACAGGTGTACATTTGTATGCACTCACATGTTTAAGGGTAGAATATAGCTATCTCGACCAAATAAATGATATTGTCTTCTTTTATTAATGGTCTCCAGAGTATTGAAAAAGCAGAAACCATTTAGGAGCCAAGTTATTCAGTCTTCGATTCCCACATCATCAACTCCAAATTAAGTAATTTAATTTGTTCAACTGAGTTAGTTTATAATCTAAAATTTCATCTGCTAATCTGAAGCAAACTTTCTGATTAAAGAGAAGAAAATACCAGTTCTAAATGTATTCCTAATACAAGCAAAAGCAAAAAAAAAAAAAAAAAGTGAGGAAAAGAAAATTTATTTAGGAAAAGGTGGAAAACACATTTGCAGACAAATACAAAGTTAGGGATGGGGTAGGAAAATCCTCAGATAAGGTGTGAGTACCATAAAAATGAAATGCTTGTTACAATATATCCTGAAATGTTCACACCAGGCTTAGGTTACCAACTAGGTAGCCAATGTAAGTTTCCACCACAGGATTGCCTGCAAAGGGGCAAGATCATTTGAGGAAAGACAATACACAGTGCCCATTTGGGCTTCCTTCCAAGTCTGCCCCATCTTCTATAAGTGACTACTGCAGTGTTTCTTTTCAAAAGGGTGCAGGCACATGGAGCCGATTCTCTCCAGCTTCTAGCCCCGGCCAAAGGCTGAGATGATGAATGGAAGTTGTCAGTGATGCATTGTTTCCTTAGCCGCCTATGAGCTCTGCCTCCCTGGCCCCAGCCAACTGGCAATTCGTTGAGATCTCTCAGCACACCTGGTTGTAACTGAAACGACCTGGTTGCCTGATGAAGAAATCTCTGTAACCTGATGTTAATGATTTAGTTCAGGATAGAATCTTTACTGTGTATTTTGAAAGTTGTTTTTAATAGTAATACCACACTAGAATATGAGTTTTTTTCCTGAAAAGACATGAGATAAATGTTCGAAAGAAAAAAATTCAATTCCTAAAGGACTTTTTAATTACTTCAACCTCCCACTCAGAAATGTTGGCAAGAACCTTCAGAAAACCCAGGGAAAAACCTCCTAAGAAAGTGATTGAGCATCAAATTTAACACAATTCCTTAAAATCTGACTGCAATTCTCAACTATATGCATAAGAAACACAAATAGTGTATTCAACACAGTTACATATTTCTGTACTGATGTATTTCCCACTATCCTACAGGGTTTTCTCCTAGCTGCTCCTAGGATGTTTGGGCTTTATTATTGTCATTTTCTCTTAAGTGTTTGATCTACAGCATGAAGCATTTCAAAGCAGGGCTTTTACAGTTGGGCACATGGAGCAGGATAGGAAAAAGAAAACAGTTTTAAGAAGTAAAGCAATTTATTTTGCCAGTAGTATGCTGCTTTCTCCCACTGTTATTGAAGACAGTTGTATGTAAGTAGGGGCTTTTTTTCCTCTGTGCTTGTGATAGTAATCTTTTGCCAAGGAAATGATTGGGAAGTCACCAGTTTAGCATTATAACTTTACTGAAAAATCAAGAAAAAGAGAGATGTGCTATGAGTCTGAAAGTCTCTTAGAACACACAGGCATCTTTAATTATCAGCAATATGTGAGTTGTCATTTGCACAAGATTAATATGGGTTGGTGTTTTTACCAAAAACTGCTTAACAGTTGAGAAACACTTTGTACTGGTGGTTATTTACCTTTCTGTTGATTATGTTAATTTAAGATAAATAATGATATAAAATAAACTTAAGGGACTCAACCATAGACTTGAATGCTCATTAGCAACAGTAACAAATGATTTCCAAGTTGAGTAAGCCCAGGGATCTGATGGTTTCTTTAAAGATTATTACAGAAAGTTAAGTGATTTATTAGTCTCCCATTTGGTCCAGAAGGAAATATTCCCTGAATATTTCCAGGAGGGATTTCCCTACACTATTGCTTTTTGCAAATCTTACCTCTTTGTACTCCTGACAAAGTGCTTCTTAATGGACTGGGCTTGGAGGATTAGGAAAAATCACCAAATAATTATTCAATAGTCACTGAAACTAAAATGAGAAGCAATGTATTTTATCACAAGGTGAAAATATACATAAAACTAAGGGAGATACTTTATAATTGAAAATTACTAGGGAATTCTCCCTGTGCCCAGGGAGAAGATACATATGCCTACCACAGGAAGCAAATTAAGATGAAGATCCTCTTTCGCTGGCATGGTGACACATGCCTGTAATCCTAGCTATTTAAGAGGCTGAAGTAGGAAGATCACAAGTTCAAAGATAGCCTGGGAAACTTACGCAAATGCCTCAAAATATAGAAAGGGACTGACAGTCTACCTCAATGGTTACACATGGCCTACCACAGGTGAGACCCTGTCTTTAATTTCCAGTATTGGAGGCAGGGAGTGGCAGGAGGATAGGAGGATTCTCTCCGGAGGAAAAAATTAAAATACAATTCTTTGATCAGTATGTAGAATAGTAAAAGAAATAAATATGTCCACAACAAAATAGTGTAACCTACTTCCTTTATTAGTAGCAAGTCTACTGAAAACAGTGAAGAATCACTATCCTCTTGGTTTGTTTTCTACTATCAGCAGTACGCTAGGTTCCTCACACAACACTTCTTTAGAATGACCTGCTTTATAGAATTTGGAAATATGATGACAGGACTGAATAAATCTTAACAGTCTTAAAAATTACTGAAAACATGATTACCTAAAAAAATTACTGATCACATGGAAAAACTATAGTATATTCTGAAAAGGCAGTACATTATCAGCTTCTAACCTGTGTACAATCCATATCCACATATAAGGCTCAATTTACTGGAGGAATGGTGTGACCTATCTCACTTAAAAGGACAACAAAATAAGAGAGTCCTAATATGAAAGCAAGAGCTAGGGCACACACAGCAGTGTAATATTGCCATATTGCCAGGGAGGTAGGTTGAATCTACCGATTTCACCCCTGAACACTCACACAGCTTATTTGTGAAACTTGTCAGTAAAATGATGTATGTCTGTAGATATTCCAACATTACTAAAAGAAAGAGGTATTCCACACAACACATTCAAATGAGAATGCCTTTAAGATAATAAAAGTATATGATAGGCTCTTTACAACACAAGGCACATTGATGCAGTTCACTCCAGAGAAAGATAAGCCATGTAAATTCCAACTATAAGAATTTTTTTAAAAGGAAAATCAAACCCAGAGAAGTTTCCACACCACCTCATCCTCAGAACAACAAAACCTACCAAATAAAAAACAGAGAGGGAGGAGAGAAAGAAGCATGGAAGACAGTACATAACCTGGACAAAAAAGGGTAAAAAAATAACTATAAAATATATTGCTAATAATGAGAAAGTAGGGATTAGAACACAAATTGTTGCTCTACTATGGAAACTTAAATTATTAAGTCAGGGTAGAAAGGATTCACAAGAAAAAGGAAAGGAACAAAATCTTAAGAAAATTATACAAAGAAAAAGAAAATTAGAAGACAAAAGAAATGGAAAGATTCTCCAACACACTTCAAGTCAGTGTGCTATTCCTGTACTTGGGTGGCAGACACTGTTCTTCCACATGGAATGAAGAACAGCAAGTCTGTAGATATTTAGTGCTGAGACCCAATTCTCTCCTACATGGAACTGACTGTGAACCACATATTTTCCATCTACACTTTAGTGGAACACATTTAGATCCCTCTTTTCAAGTTTATAAGGTTGATTTAAGAAAGAGTGATAAACTTTCTAAGTAAAAGAAGTTGTGGGAAAGAAGCCTTAAAGGAAAAGGCCACTGTTTGCTCTTCATACAACTGTTAGGAAAGAACCAAACACTACCAACAGTCACCTTGACTTTTAACCAAAGGGCTAAGAGGTGTACTTGGTTTTATGAATGTTACCTAATTCTGACAACTTTTGTAAGTTCCACCACTCTTTGTAATTGTAGGATGCCTTCATAATGGTCTTTTCTTGACTATTACTGATGTAATCTCTGGCACAGGGAAAAGTAGAGGTTTATTGCAACTGTAAGTTGTAGAAGAAATCAGAAAGTAAGACTTTAAGGAAAATTTCTCTCTGTCTCTCTCTCTCTCCGCTTCCGCCCCACCCCCCACCCCCCAGCCCTCTTTTATGCTGGTTCTGGGGCTTGAACGCTGGGCCTGAGCACTATTCCTGAGTTACTTTACTCAAACCTAGCACTCTACCATTTGAGCCACAGTTCCACCTCCAGCGTTTTTGGTACTTAACTGGAGACAAGAGTCTCACAGATTACAGGCATGACCCACCAGTGCCTGGCTTAGAATTCAATGCTTGAAAATAGGTGAGTGAAAAGGAAATGTAACACCCTTTAAGGCAGCAACAAAAAGAAACAACAATTAGCCTTAAAAGATAAGTACTATATAACAAAATACCATCCTGACTAGAGTTACCTTTTATCAAGAACTCTCCTTTACTATATAATCTCAGATTTTTCTGTGATAGTTAAAATCCTCAGTTATAATTCAATTGAATTCAAAACTGAATTGCATTCAATCATTACTGGGGAGTTGTGTGACTTTTTAAAAATTCTTATTTAATTGTAACTTTTTCAATATCTTCTTCTTCCCAGAGGCTCCCAACCCATAGAAAGCTCTAGAGTAAGATGGCAAGTCTTAGCTCTGCCACTTAAATCTACATAAACTGATCCAAGTTTAATTGCCCTAGTTGTGCCTCAGTTTCCTCAATTGTAAAATAAGGGAGAGTAACTACCTACCATGGGCGGTTACTGTGCGCATTAACGAGGCGAACTTGGGCTGTACCTAATTTAATTAAATTACAGCCGTAGAGAATGAGACCCAGCATCAGAAAGTTCTGCTATCATGCTCAAAGACTCATTTCTGAGAAAAGAGAGTGCACTAAAAATATGATTTAGATAAAATACAAAGTCTGTTTTTCAAGGGAGAAGAGTGGTCTTCTTATTTGGAAGACAGTAAACTTGCCAGCCTTATTTTTTTAAATTGAAAACAGAAATTCATCAGATGGTCAAGTTCAAACCAATCTCCCTCCCTACTTGGTAGTAAATATGCCACTTCCTCCCTAAAAATCTGTGCCTGATGAAGGGTGTTAAAAAGAAAATAGATAAAGGCCAAGCAGAAGAATCCTGAGGGAGGCCCATATGGCAGTCGCGGTGCTATGGTAGCCCCCTTTAACCAGTTGTCTGTGAAATGGGCATCTGTCAAGAAAACAATAGCTGGCATTAATGACTATCAGTGCCACAATATTCGGACAGTACATTTCACTTTGTTAAAGCACAGTAGAAGAACTGAACTCTACTATCGAGTGTGCCATTGTCCTTATTCTGTACATATGGAAGTTTTAGCTATGTTTCTGAGTTTAAGCACAAAATACCAAGAAGTTTAGTCCCTCAGTACATTAATTTTTTTTGCCTCCTCTTCAGAACTATGATTTCTTCAGAAAATAATGGACTGAGCTAAGTAGAACATCCTTGGAAATGAGGATAAGTCTACATAGCAGGAGAAGCAGAGAATTACCTTATCTCATATTTCTATTTTGCCTTTAACAGGCTTACCGCTGTACTCTATTTCCTATCACCCTTCTCCAAACTCCCTGCTAATATTCACTGCCCTTCCCCGCTTCCCCTGTCCAAAGCCACTTTTGGGGTCTTCATTGACCATGTTTGGATCACAAAAAGTAGAGGCACTATAACTGAAGGGTGAGTACACAAAATTTCAGGGAGAAGAAGATTATTAATACATCAGGTTATGCAAGGCAATATAATGGAACCTTCATATTACCCCAATACAGCATACTCTCTGCTGTGTTGAGTCAAATGAGCAGTATTCCTCCTTAAACTCGATGATTCTACTTAATAGCGTTGAAGCCAACAATGGACATTTCATTGGACTTGCTGACACTTCAACACTGAAGTACCGTTTGTCTCCTCTCTTGCGAGCACTCACTTGGCCTTAGCTGTTAGATTCAATACAACCAAGTCTTCAACGTGTTTGCAATGCAGAGTGAGCCTCCTGTGAGTATTCCACACTACCTGTGAGGATCAACTGACCTGAGAGCAGCTTGTTTCCACCCTGTGCATCCCATAGGAAAAGTCATCTGTGAGTGTGATTGCCTCAGAACTGATCACATCATGGAAGGAGGGCCAACCTGGAGACAGCAAGCACAGGAACAGACATTTGAATGAACAAGTCAAAGGCTGAGGAGCATTTTGTACAAATACAAGTGCTTTAACCCTTTTCTCAAATCCAGATTAGAGTTGCACTGGGGCTTTGTGTTTTCTGAGACAGCCTTAGATCGTCCAATCATTTTCGGAAGTGTTTCCCAACTTAAAAGCTCTCTAACACTCTTTCTCTTGTCTTCATTTTCACTGGCATGATCTTGAAGCACTGTTAATCTGACATTTTTTTAATCTATTAATCTTAACTTTTTTTTTTCAAAACACAGTTTGGATGATAACTTTTCAACTATTTTACACATGTTTTCAAATCATTCTTTTTCAGTACTTAGTTTGGATGATTAAAATATAAAAAGGTGTTAGGTGCCGGTGGCTCAGGCCCGTAATCTTAGGTACTCAGGAATACTCATGAGGCTCAAAGCTAAACCTAGGCAGGAAAGTCCATGAGATTCTCATTTCCAATAAACTACTCAGAAAAAAGCTGGAAGTGGCTGGTGCGGCTCAAGTGGTAGAGCACTAGCTTTGAGCACAAAGAGGTTCAGAGACAGAGCTCAGACCCTTAGGTTCAAACCCCAGGCAAAAATATAATTTTAATAAATAAATAAGTCAAAAATAAAATAAAATATAAAAAGGTGGCTACCCTGTTTTCTCTATCACAATCTAGTTTATTTCCTAGGACAAGCTATATCTGGAGTATAACATATATTTTGTGGACAAGAGGCCTGTTCACTTCCTAAGAGGAATAAACAGAACAACATCCCTCATCTATCCATAAGTAAAACCTTTTATCCAGTGGAATATTTTTCAATTTTCTTTAAACAAATCACTCTAATAATTTTAAAAAATACACATTTTTATGAAACCCTGGTAAGTGGGCCATAAGATTTGCACAAATGTTTTATGTAGAGAGTCAGGTTTGAAGTACTATGTTCAGCTTTGGGAGATGTTTTTACATTTCCTCAAAATATGTGTGGAGTTTTAGAGCTGAAGTCTGAATCTCCGAATGAAGAAAGTGGTATGGTGTTGCTGAATTCCTAGTGCAACTGTTTCGTTTTTTTGTTTTGTTTTGTTTTGGAGGTCTGGTCGTGGGGCCTGAACTCTGGGCCTGGGCACTGTCCCTCAGCTCTTCAGCTCAAGACTAGCGCTCTACCACTTGAGCCACAGCGCCACTTCCGGCTTTTTTCTTTTTGCTTATGTGGGACTGAGGAATCGAACCCAGGGCCTCAGGCATGCAAGGCAAGTGCTCTACCACTGAGCCACCTTCCCAGCCCCATGTTTTTTAATTTTTTCTTTATCAGAAGCCAAACTTTTTCATGTAGAAAGAAGGAGACCCTTTAAAAACAGTTCTTTGTGCTAATACATATACGGAAAGAAAGCAGAATGTGAACTTCAACAATATGATTTCCATTTTCTAGCAAAACAAATTAACTCATGCAATTATAAGCAATTTGCCCAGACTGTCCCATCCACATCCCATACCCACCCTTCTCTATAACAGTGTAGTTTTCAGTCAGTGTAAGATTTAACACCAGGAGTTTAAATGCTTTCCAATTCCTTGACTTGAATTCAAGATTGCTACAAATCACCAGAAAAATCTTAATTTTCTATACTCTAACATTTTACAAATGAATTATGCAGAGATGCACTAGCATTCTCAAGAAAATCCATTTCTCTCTATCTTCTAAATCCTAAAAATTTCTAGAATATATTCCAGATTTGGTTTGCAATGATTACTTAACACATTCCATGACAGAAAGGTGAACCGCTGGTGAAGCTAGGCTTAATGGGAATATTTAAGGACATTAAAAAAATAAAATCGTTTACCTACGAAAAGAAAAAAAAACACTAGGCTGGGAATGTGGCCTAGTGGTAGAGTGCTTGCCTAGCTTGCATGAAGCCCAGGGTTCCATTCCTCAGTACCACATACGAAGAAAAAGCCAGCAGTGGCGATATGGCTCAAGTGGTAGAGTGCTAGCCTTGAGCTGAAGAGCACCAAGGACAGCACCAAGGCCCAGAGTTCAAGCCCCACAACCAACCAAAAAAAAAAAAAGAAAGAAAGAAAGAAAGAAAAGAAAACATTGTATATTTTCTGTTTTAACCTCCTATGGCATAACTTATTTGATAGCAGTTTATGAAATTTCAGATCAGAAGAATTTCAGATCAGGAATTGTTTTAAGTTTACCATAAGACTACCTTACCTCTAACATACATTTTCCTAATTCTAGAATTCAAAATATATATGGAGAAATACATGCATGCGTTTCCCATCCAGGTAACCTCTGCCTCTTATATAGATTTATCTTGTTCTGGTGTTATCTTGTGCTTCACTGGTTTCAATGCTTTTTTCTCTACAAGGCAGTCTAAACTCATTGACCTTAGTGTTCTCACTATATAAATGGTGTACAGAATAAAATCACAGCTTAACTGTTTATTAAACGTGGCTGCCTTAAATAAGCAAGTGGGATGAGTAATTATAGCACTTTCCGGAGGCCAATAGAAGAGAATGTAATAATACTCCTCTTTTTTACTTAGATTAAGAAATGTCCATGCTAGTTTCTTTCTGCAGTACCCAACTTGGCTCAATCATGTAATTAAGCACCTTGACATAGGTAGAAAGGCAGAACTTTATAACACACTTAGGATGGTAGAAACATGTGGGCTGTCTGGCTAACTCATTTGGCAGGGCTTTTGGGGAGCAAAGGATAAATTATTCGACAAGGTCATACAAGCTTTAAGTAGCAAAGTCAAAGCTAGAATCAGAGCATTTTTGACTTTAGGAATCTTTTCTTAGATTCTAGTTTATTCCTCAATAAAAGGAGAGAGCTTTTTTTTCATTTCTGAACAGTCTAGCAGGAAGTGGTGGCTTTTAGAACTATATTAACTGCTGGGTACAGTGGTTGTAATCCTTGCTACCTAGAAGATGGAGACTGAGGCCATCTCAGGCTTAAAAATTGAGGATACTCCTTCTTATTCAATGTCTGGGCATGGTGAATCGGTCCTGTTATCCCAGTTACACGGGAAACAAATAGCTGGACCCAGTAGTATGCACATGTTAACCTAGCAATAAGAGAAAACACAAAGATGACTGAAACCTAGGCTGGTCCAGGCATAATGAGACCTTACCTTGAAAATAACCAATGCAGAAAAGGTGCTAGAGAAATGGCTCAAGTGGTAGAGGGCCTGCCTTGCAAGTGTGAGATCCTGAGGTTAACCTCCAGCACCCCTCCCCCCATACACACTAAATGAAATATGCTTACTGCCCTGTCTGGATTAGTAGATTGTTTGTTGTACTTTTACACTTAGGAGCCAAACTATTCAAAGGAAAAAAAATCCAAGAGTCATGATGTAAATTAAGTAATCTAGTTTTTCTCTCCACCTTCCCTCTCTCCCCTTTCCTCTCCCTATCTCCCTCTCCTCCCATTCCTTTTATTTCCCCTTTTCTTTCTCTCTCTCTCTCTCTCTCTCTCTCTCCCTCCCTCCCTCCATACACACAAAAATATATTCATTTATGTAAACTACCACAAAGACTTGGGAACTCAACCTTACGCAATGACATTGAGAAAACTTTAATTGTATCTGGAATTTCTCAATTCTATCTCATTTTTCCTAATAATTGTAATTACCTACTGAAGAACTGGAAGAAGAGGGGCTGATTTCATGAGAGCTGTTAAACCATAAAGTTATGCTATGTTGTTTATCTGAGTTAAATATACACAAAAAATTCCAGAAGACTGTATTTAAAAATATAGCATTATGAAGCAGAATGAAATGGAGTGGAGGCTCTCAAAAGATCTGGATACTGCCAGGAAACAACTGATGTCTGAATAGTTTATTTGGTGTTTACCATTATATTTCAACATTGGAACAAATATTCAAAAATTTAAAATTTAAAAAGACATTTCAAAACTCCCTAACTTTAGAGATCCTTTTCTAATGAAGAAGAAAAGCAGTTTCAAAGTGTCCTGTTGGATATGTCATCAAATCTTGATTAGTGGAGACTGACAAAAAACACTGTGCAAAAGGCTGTAATTCCCTGTTATGGAAAACATTTCTAAGTAGAATTATGGCTAACTTCACCCATGAGCTTAACAAAGGGGACTGACTGTTGAACTGCTTTGCTAGGTCTCTAAAAAAAAAAAAAAAAAAAGTGAAGCTCTATGGGAAGAGAATCCCTCAGAAAGGTAAGTCCTTAATGACAAACTAAGAAGGATCTTCACCCAAGATTAAATTGTCGTATGGCAGAGAACCTACAGTGATGACAGCACTTTGAAAGCGGAATTCCCTCATCATATGAAAGTATTTAAAGGAGGAACTCTTCACTGCTGTAAAAATCCTCAAAGGAAACCCTGCCCCCACAGTTAATAATAAGGAAAGTGCTTCAAAGGGTGATAGGCAAAGACTGAAGCAATCTGTGTCTTGTTGAGAAAATTATCTTGAGCAAAAAAAAAAAGGGGGGGGGTGTTTATGTCAGTTTTGACATTAAAGAAAGATCATCCATCCTCCTTTCTCTAGACTTTTCCTTTTGGTCTTCTCATCTAACAAAACATTATTTGTTTTGGATACATTCCATGTACCTTTTAAAAGAAAAGTCATGTGAAAACCTGAATAAACAGTGGGCTCACCCTACCCCCCCAAACCAACACAGCCTTTTGTTTCTATCTGATCAGGTTAGCTTTAGGCCTATTATTATTTCATTTCAAAGAATATAAACTACTTTTTAGATATTAGCTTACTAATATCCAAAAGTAAATCAAATCTTATTTTCAATAAATATGGGTTTCCTTGAAGGAATTTCTGTCTCCAGGTAGCAAATACATAGTTACAAGGACTGAAGCAGACAAGTTGGAATATGATAACTCTGCTTCAATTTTATTCATTGTTAGTTTACAATTATAAGAATATTTTTTGTATTAACATGAAACTAATCCAGGGCATGCTCATTTACAACTCAAACATAGGAGCCAATGATACAGATTATCAGAAGTAGCTCCTTTGTGCTAGCTACCATTTAGTATTACAATGGGTTTTCCTTTGAGATTGCAGTAAAAAGAATTATTCCACCATAATGCAGATAAAGCTGCTCTGAGTCTAACCCATAACTGAGTACTGCCAGGGCTCCCTACAAGTAGTGTTGGCAAATTTTCAGTGTTTTATTCAACTGCTCCCTAAGAAAATCATTTTTAGGTCCCTAACCCTACCTCTTCCTCTTTCCCTTCAAAAAAATTTAAAACAAATTGTTAAAATTACCAACAGATTATAAACAAATTAAATCCAATTCCATCTGTAGCTTGTCTAGAAAGTGTGACCCTCATTTCCCTTTTCTTAATATGATAAAGTCTGCTACACAGTTGCTATTGTGCCTGTATCCTTCTCTTTTCCCAATATAAAAATTAGAAAACTCCATATAAGTTAGTATGTAAATAACAGAACATAGCAGAAACTATCTATGAACAAGAACTTACTGAAATAAGACATACATGTATTTTGTTATCTTCATATGAAATGAGTTTGAACACAATAAATCTGAGCTAGGCTTATGTGATAACCTAATAATGATTTACATTTGAGCACAGATTTGGTGAAATGGCTAGAGGTACAGATTCATATTTCTATGTGTGCCAATTTTCATAATGCTGTAATTCTAAATATTTTAAAATTTGTATTATTCTTTTTTTAGAGCTAGAATCTGCTCATCTCACTTACCACAGTTTACCTGATCAGCTACCTAAAAACAAAGAAGATTCTCTACGAACTGCCCCTCCACCCCATCACTGACAAGGGTAGCATAAAGATTAGATCCCTGATTCTTGCCAAATTACTCGCTTGAGTTGACATTTCCAGTACACCTTTTATCTCATTTTAAAAAGGATGATTTTCTACTTCCCTTCAAAGACCCATTTGGTTGCAATCTAGTCTTCCAAAAGTTTAAGTAGTAATCAAACAAATATATGCATGTAGTAGAAAATCAAACAATGCAAGATGGCTCAAAATGAAAGTTTTCTTTTCAGTTCCACACTACTCACAAGCAACCATGATTAATGGGTTTTCTGTTTAATTCTAAAAGAAATACATTTATGCTGCTACCTCCAGGTTCATTCATTTTAAACCTTTGCAGTCCAGTGCAGTAGTTGCTAGCCAAATGTCACAATTTAAATTTAAACTTATTTAAATTAAATAAAATTACAGTTCCTCAATCACATGAGCCACACTTCAGTCATATGTAGTTGGGAGCTCTTATATTAGACAGACAAAGAAAACATGTCTACCATGACTTCCATGAGAATATTTCTACCATTAAGCAGTATTATTAGACATTATGAATTAATTTCTTCTAGGAAAGATGGTGATGTAGTAACTCGTACTTAAACTAATATTCCCACTTCCTCTTTCCTCTTTTTTGATACTTTTAAGATCTTACATGGAAATGTCGGTCTCTTGAACTAAAATGTCAATTCAACAACCGCAGAGAATTTGTTCTGTTCACCACTCTAACGCCAACCACTTAAAACTGTCTACTACGTGAAAGGTGTTACAAGATACCATCTGATGACGGGACAAAGGAATGCATGAATATCCTGTAACGAGATAATATCATTTGCCTTTCCACTTTTCCAAAGAGCCTTAGCTCCTTATCCTCCCTCCACCTGGCTCTTTGTGCCACTCCAATAACCAAGCATAAGTAAGACTTATGTGCCTTTTTTAAAAGATGAATTCTAAGTGTTGAAAACTAACACACAGCATCTGTCCTCTATGCCTGTAGCTTACTGCAGAGCTGAAGTGTGTGTGAGGTTTATATTCTCTTCTCAGAGTTCACTTGTCATCATCTAAAGCCACTGGTAGTTTAAAAAAAAGAAGAGGGGGGAGAAGGGTGTCTTTTTCTCATTGCTTTAGTATTACATGTCTGTCACATTTCTTTTTATTTTGGAGTTTGCATCATGATTTTATTAGTCAGTGGTATGTTAGCTTTCTATAATTCTAAATTTTGAAATTAAAATTTCAAGTGTTTCATGTGTGCAAAAATATACCTGGTAATACAATAGGTATCCATGAATTATATATTAACAACTGAGATAATAGATGATAACACTGTATTCTATATTTACTTCAGATTTTTCGTTTAAAATATAATTATAGCCAGAGCAGGCTACTACTCTTATGCCTCTTGCTGCCCCAAAGATAACTGTTTTATTAAAAATTCCATTCAGTTATTTTTTATAGATGTAACATTTTAAATGTTTTCAATGTTATATAAGTAGCATTATATTGCAGGTTGTTTTCTTTTTTTTCTTTCTTCCTGGAGGTACCAGAGTTTGAACTCAGGACCATGTGCTTTCTGGGAAAATGCTCTATCATTTAACCCACTGTCTCATATCTTTTAACCTTATTGTTTTTTATGTAGGCAATGTCTTGAATTGTGCCCAGGTTGGCATGGACACTAATCCTGTATATGCTTCCTATGTAACTGATATGACAGGTGTGTTCCACCTTTATCAATGTGCCCAACTTTTTATTGGTCGAGATAGTGACCTCACAAACCTATCTGCCCCAGATTGTCTTGAATTGTGTTCATCCTGATCTCCACCTCAAAAACAGTATCATGTTATAAATACACTCTTTCAAATGCTTTTAGAGAATGGACTAGAAGGTTGTCTTATTTTACTTTTTCTGATTTCTCTAAAATATCTCTGCTTCTTCTGGGGCAATTGTTCTTACCTTGGTTTATTTCTTTCAAACTCTAGGCTACCTAGAACAACTTCTTAAATGTTTTGGGAAATCCTTACTCACAGTTTCTATTTAAGAATGGATCTGGTCAGGTGTCTTACCTGTCAGATTAATGTTTTGTTACTATCAAGTATTATATGCATGTAGGACTTATCTCTAAATAGAAAACCTGCCTGAGAACATTGTCATTGTACATAGACAGACAATGGTTTATTCTGAGCTTCTCTAAATACACAAAAGGGGGATGGTTTGCTCTGTACCTTAAAAACAACCCCAATGCACTGACAGGTTGTTTAATAATATATCAAGAGAGAAGTCTTCTGTGGCTTTCTTTGTTTTGGTGTGGTAATCAGTTAACTCTCTTTGTAAAAACAAGGGTAAGCAAGATGTACTAGTGGTCTGTTATTTTTTAGATTTTGCAGGTAAACTCCTTGTCAGCTCTCCATCTTGCCAGTTCTGAGCTTCGTTGTAACTCTGCTGGGTATCTCTGTAAAATTCTTACACATTATTTGGAGCTACAGTTTTCCATAATCAGTCACACCCATTAATGCACTTGTACTCCTGTCCTTTTTCCCAAGATTGTTTATACTTCTTTATCTGCAATACTCCGACACAGCTATACAGTACTCTGCACCAGGCTATTCCTCCTCTTTCCCCTTGTCTTCCTCACTTTCTGATTCTCATTTTAAAGGTCTCTTAGGAGAAAAGAGAAATAAGCATGCTCAGTCTATCACCTTGAGCAAGAAGCTAAAATTTTTACATAACAAACTGCATATTTTAGTCTTAATCCAATATTTTATGTTAAGAAGAAACAGATTTTAGTCATCATAATTTTTCTACTGTGTAATTATGGGTTTTTTTTACCATGCTGATAAAAATATTAAAGCTGGACAAGTGCTGGTGGCTCACACTTACAATCCTAGCTACTCAGGAGGCTGAGATCTAAGGACTGTAGTTGGAAGCCAGCCAGGGCAGGAAATTTACCATAAGAATCTTATCTACAATTAACCACTAAAAAGCTGGAAATGGAGCTGTGGCTCAATTGGTAGAACTCTAGTCTTAAGCACAAAAGCACAGGGGGCAGTATCCAGACTCCAAGTTCAAGCCCCAAGACTAGCACCCCTGCCAAAAAAAAAAAAAGAGGTGTGGAGATGTAGCTCATTGTAGAATGCCTATACTGGCATGTATGAAGTTCTAGGTTTTATCCTAAGCACAAAAAATAAAAATAAATAAATGAATGAATAAATATCCCTGGTCAATGGAAGGCAAAGTAATTTTAACTGGCTTAGTAACAATGTAGTTCAAACATGATTATGGGCCAAGTCCACTACATCTGCAATGTCATCTGAGTACCCACCAGCAGGACAGAGTAGTCTCTTCCCAAACTGGTTCAGTGTAAAGAAATTGGTTAGACTATCTTTCAAGTTTGTATTTGGTTGTTGTTTTTTAGTATTTGACAACTGCTTGTTTTCTAATACATCCCAGCACTTAGCTTATAGAGATACTTCTTGAAGTAGTTAATAAGGATTTATTTCATTTTTCATTTCATTAACTACAAAATTTAGTTAAAAGATAGTCACCTCCTACTCAGCGCAGCCAAAATCAGAGAGGAGGAAAAGTGAATGCCAGTATCTAGAGGAAAGGTGCTATTGTTGAATGGTGTGAAGTTCGAGTGATTGAGTTGGACAAAGTTGGATGGAGTTCATGAATGCACAGCAACATGAAATTTTTTCATACCACTGAACTGTACACTTAGAAATTATTAATATGGTAATTTTTGTTATGTATATTTTACTAAAATAGTTATCAAGCCAGTAAGGGATCTTCTCCAGGAACTGAATCAGTCAGCTCCCTGATCTTGTACTTCACATCTTCCAACATTATGAAAAATAAATGTTCTTTGTTTATATAGAGAGAGATGGGAAGAAGGAGGAGGGAGGAAGAAGAGAAGAGGGAAGGAGTGAGGAAAAAGGAGAGGAAGAGAGAGAATAATTTAATTTGCATATGCCTATCACTGGGTAAACTGAAGACATGTTTTAAAATAGGCAAAACATTTCTATTTTTTTGAGGAATAAAAACATTTTATCAGTGTTTTCAGAATTACACACAAGTTGCCTTTACTGTTCAATTTACTATATACAGAAATCATCTGGGTTTCATATTGTCAGTTGTTTTGAACTGAGATTATAATATTATATAAAAAAGATTTTACATTAATTCAGTATTTTTTAGCATACCAAATGGAAACACATAGGTTCAAACTTCAGATTTCCAAACTTCAGTCTCCAAATACAACAGACATTTCCTAGTTACCATATCATTCTCATGTAATATTTGCAACACTGAGCTGTTTCACATAAAACAGCTCTCCTAAGAAAATGGCAAAATTAATATTGTCAGGAAATTCAAGCCTGTATAGTCAAGCCAAGGGCTCAAAGTTGTACTATCTTTGAAAAGGTTTGGCATTTATGGACCACAACAGTGTACAATATATGAAGGTAAGGAACATTTCCTCCTCCTTAAGGTTAAAAAAAAAAAAAAACTTACATGGTAGCTTGGAATTTTGCATAAAATCTCATACTATTCCTTGGGAAAGTCCAAGGATAATTATATGGGAATGGATTGAGGTCCTGAATTCTTTTATTTTTCAATTAGAAAAACCCATGATATTCAAATGGGCTTTTTTTGGGGGGGGGGGGTCCAGTTGTGGGGCCTGAACTCTGGGCCTGGGCGCTGTCCCTCAGCTCTTCAGCTCAAGGCTAGCGCTCTACCACTGAGCCACCTTCCCAGCCCTCTATTTTTTTTCTTTAGGCCATTTTTTTTAACCAATATCAATACAACATAGGCTTATGTTTCTTGCCTCCCAAGTGTAGTGCATTTTTACCAAACTGCTTGTTAATAATTTTAGATATAAGAAATAATACAGCCTTATCACCCACAGTCACTTCAGGCATTTGAGTCTACTTAAGGACAATATGAGTAAGAATTGTCAAGAACACAGAAGTATCCTTTGGGGAAAGTGAACATCTGATATCTATTCTCTGTGGAGATTAATAATGTAGCTGTACTGCAGCAGGCTTTACTAATTCCTTTGAGCCCTGCACAGCATTTTTAAATGGTTCCAAGCACACAGGCTCTCTAATTGGTATGGATTTCATCCACAGTTTTCTTACAATCTCAAAATATCTCAGAAACTTCTAAGCAGGAATTGACAGGGGCCAGCTTCCCTACTTCCCTTTGTGGAGGCAGCTATTAATAATATTTTTTCAAGTTCAATAAAATTACTGAACTCAAACCATTTTGACAAAAAAAAAACTAAAGAGGAAGACTTTATTTTCCCTGGCCTGAACATTGTCCTCTTGCTACTTTAAATCACAGTTAATGTTTTTGAATATATATCTTACACAGAAGTCAGCTGTAGACTTTCAGCATCAAAGGATCTGAGCAACATCACATGTAGCAGTCTGACCTTTAGTCATCATTTCTAAGCACCATTAAAAAAATGTCTTTCAAAATGGTTTTAAATTTAGTGTTAACCTAGTAACCTTGATCCAGAAACATTCAACTTGAGATGATTATTTTATTTTGCACCCAAAAAGTCTTCAGTCCAGTAAGGCATCCATTAGGAAACTTCACAAGGAGTTTGGAGTTTGCTTAGAATTTATTAGCTCTATCAGACAGGAAGATGGTGATTTGCTGAGTGAAGATTATTTACTGTGCTTAACTGACCTTCAGAAAACCAGGAAAGATTCAGAATGGGTAAATTCAAAGAAATACAGATTCTATTCATAGTAACACGCAATCCGGATTAAAAATAAAATCATCTTCCAGTCCAGAGCAGTCTTGAGTTGCTACTTATATTTCTAGTTAGGTACCTATGAAATCTTTTAAAATAACCCTCATCTAAATACATATACCTCATGTACATGAAAATATAACATTGTCTCTTGTTGTTGTTGTTGTTGTTGTTGTAGGGCTTGAACTCTGGGCCTGGAGCTGTCCCTCAGCTCTTCAGCTCAAAGCTAGCACTCTACCTCTTGAGCCACAGAACCACTTCGGTTTTCTAGTGGTTTATTTGAGATAAGAGTCTCATGGACTTTCCTGCCTCAGCTGGCTTTGAACCGCGACCCTCAGATCTCAGCCTCCTGAGTAGCTAGGATTACAGGCGTGAGCCACTGATGCCCGGCTAAGATTGTCTCTTCTAAGACACAGTTACATCTCAAATTTCCTTTACTTATCTTCTCTTGATATTTTTCTTTGAAACCTCTCTAAACTTTTGAATAGGCTTTCAATCTTTATTGTTTAATATACATTTTAAGTACTTATTTCCTTATTTTCATTTTCATAAATCTATTATCTTTCACTAGACTACATTATATTTTTATAACATGTTAAAACCTAGTTTACCTAAAATTTAAATTTCTGAAAACCGTCCTCAAAAAATATTTTGAAGAAATCAAAGAAAGGTTGGACAAATGGGATTGCATAAAGTTGCAGAGCTTCTGCATGGCAAAGGACATAGCTAGCAAGATCAATAGAAAGCCCACAGATAGGGAGAAGATCTTCACTAGCCATACAACAGACAAGGGCTTCATATCTAAAATATACTTGGAACTCAAAAAATTAAATCCCCCTACAACAAATCCTCAAAGAAACAACTGCCAATAAATAAGTGGGCTAAAGACTTAAAGAGAAACTTCTCTGAAGAAGAAAGAAGGATGGCCAATAGACAAATGAAGAAATACTCAACCTCCCTAGCCATAAAAGAAATGCAAATCAAAACAATATTGAGATACCACCTCACCCCAGTTAGAATGGCAAAAATCAAGAACTCTAATAACAACAGATGCTGGAGGGGATGTGGACAGAAGGGAACCTTACTGCATTGTTGGTGGAAGTGTAAACTTGTTCAACCACTTTGGAAAGTAGTATGGAGGTTCCTCAAAAGACCTCACATAGAGCTCCCCTATGACCCAGCAGTCCCACTTTTGGGCATTTACCCAAATGTTTACAAACAAGACCACACTAAAGCTACCAACACAACTATGTTTATTGCAGCATTATTTACCATAGCTAAGATCTGGAACCAACCCAGATGCCCCTCAGTAGATGAATGGATCAAGAAAATGTGGTATATATACACAATGGAATTCTATGCCTCCATCAGAAAGAATGACATTGCCCCATTTGTTAAGAAATGGAAAGGCTTGGAAAAAATTATATTAAGTGAAGTATGCCAGGCCCAAAGAAACATAGGTCCCATGATTTCCCTTATTTGCAATATCTAGTATATGTATGAGTCAAGCAGAAAAGGTCAGATAAGGTGATGTTAGGAAAATGAACCCTAAGATATGTACTTTAAATGCTTTTTTTTCTTTCATGCATTTGTTTCTAACGCAATTATAAGATTATCTTTTTGTTGCTTTGTATGTCCCTCCCCCACAGTATAACCCCTGCTTTCACTATATTTGATGCCGGTATAATTTGTGGAAGGGAAGGGGAAAAACAAGTCGTTTACTGTTGCAACAATGAGAAGTACAAGTTGTCATGTGGAAAACGAACTTTACAACTTGGCAGAGGGGGGAGGAGGATTGGGTTGGGGGGGAGGGAGGATGGGAAGGGAGGGGAAGGGTAAACAAAGGAGGAGGCTACAATGCTTAATAAGAAATGTACTCACTATCTTGCCCATGTAATTGTAAGCCCTCTGTACAGTATTTTCACAATAAAAATAAATAAAAATTTAAAAAAAGAGAAGAAAAAAATATTTTGCAGGAGAACATTGCTTAGAAAAGCTTTTAAAAACAAATTCTTAGAACAAAATAATTGCTTAGAATTCTTTACACAATAAAACACATTTGCCTTTGCAAAACAAACAATTTATGTATTTTATGTATAAAAAATCAATAGATTACATCAAAAAGCATGAAGCAACCTACTGAATTCCCCATCTCTCAAGAACTCATTGTTCTTTATGTCACTAGACAAGAGCAAGGATGCAGTATATTATTATCTCTTGGTATTATTTTCTAGAAACCCATGAAATTCTCTAATTCTTTCTAGCTTGATAGCATAAAAATTTGGAAGCTTTAATCACTATTTATAAACATAAAGCACTATACCACTATGGCAGATACATATATCTGCATATATAAAGAGAACATATACCAAGATCTGTTTTATACATATGTATATGTATATATATATCATATACACATAGATATGTTCTATGTAAAGAGTATCTATAGAGGGAGGGGATGAAAAGGAGGCTATATACAAAGAATAAAAAAAAATCACAAAAGTCTCAAATACTTATTTTTAAATAATGGTCAAAATTATGGTCTTAAGCACTACATAAGGATGAACTTTAATTTTACTTCCCATATTGGAAAACTTCCTTAGGGGAAATGTTACCAAGGTCTGGTGCTATATAAAAGATTTTTAAAAATCATCAACTTTGACTTAAGGGGTAAATTACGAGCCAATATAATAGCTCTTTGATCTTTAACAGTTTTATTTTTATGTATTTGTATTTACAATACCCCTGTCATACAAATCAATTAAACATAACTTTTTTCCTTCAGTTCCTGTTATTGCCTTTAGTTTTTGGCTTCCAAAAATCATAATGTTATTACATTTTAAATGCCTTGTTGCTAAGCTACTCTTGTTTTTGTAAAATGCCCTAACACATTTATTAACCTATATAAATGTATAAATATAAACATACCATATATACTTCAAGTATAACTTTTTCCCCCTTTGGTTCTTGGTCCTGTCTCCATCCCATAGAAAATCTAAGTTAACAACCTACTAAAGGTTCTATTGCATTTTTTTACTATGTTCAGATAGGCACATAAAATGGTATCTATATATACATATACATAACTGCTCTATTAGCTACATAATTTTCCACTGTACATCTCACAGTGGCTACAAAGCAGGGGGGGAAAAGCCCACTAGTTGATGGTGGTTCATGTCTGTAATCCTAGCTATTCAGGAGGCTGAGATTTGAGGACTGCAGTTCAAAACCAGCCGGGGCAGGAAGGTTTGTGAGAATATTATCTCTAACTGATAAGCAAAAGGCTGGAAGTGGAGGTGTGGTTCATGTGTGGATTTCTTGCCCAACAAACACAAAACTCTGAGTTCAACTTTCTCTATCTTCTCCTAAAAATTTCTAGTAAATTATTGTACATCCTATGTTTCTGTATGTGATTTTTATGACTTTTTAGTATCAGAAATGTCTATTCCTTTGTTTTACAGTTTCTATGCTACCTAGATTATACGTATAACGTCCTGTATTTTCATGCAGATTTTTGTTAGGTTTTGCATTTTCATCTTAATTCATATGAATTTTTTAAAGTATTTTTAAAATATTTCAATTTTATTTTCCTTTAAATGGAGAGACAACTGGGTCAAACAATGTTTGAATCATCTATATTAGTCAGCTTCCCATTACTACAACAATACCTGAAATAAACAGTTTATAAGGAGTCTGTCCAGGTTTTTTTTATTTCATGATTTCAGAGGTGTCAGTCCATATTAGCCCTAATATGTTGGGCCTATGGTGACACAGTATACCACGACATGTGTGTGCATGCGTGGCAGAGGTCTGCTTTTATTTGAAAGATACTGTAGCCTGGCTATGGTGGTGTCTGAGAAGCAAAGGTAGGAAGTGTGTTGTCCATTGCCAGCCATGGGAAAAAGTTTGAGACCCACCACCTGAAAACATGAAAGCAAAAAGGGCTGGTAGCATGGCTCAAGTGTTAGAGCACTTGTTCTAGTACTGCTGAAAAGGGAAAGGAAAGAAAGGTACCTTATACTCAACTAAGTTATGTTGATGTATTACTTGGTTGGTCTATTTCCTTACTTGGATTTGACAACTCATGTCTCAATCTGTAGGCGACATTTCAAAGCTATCCATTTTATCTATTTTTCTTAAATCAAGATTTCTCATTTTTAATACTCTGATTTAGAATTTGTGATATATTTTACTTATTAGTTATGCTATATTATACTTAGATTTACATATACATGATTGTAATCGTCATTGAGTAGTGTTCTTTTATTGTCAGATAATTCCCCCTCTATCCTTCTGCACTTTTCAGCTTACATTGCAGTCTGGTAGTAATACTGTCATTTTACTTTCCTCTTCATTTTCCTTAGTCTAGTATGTTTTGTTGTTGTTTTGCCAGTCCTGAGGCTTGAACTCAGGGCCTGGGTGCTGTCTCTGAGCTGCTTTTGCTCAAGGTTAGCACTCTACCACTTGAGCACAGCACCACTTCAGGCTTTTTCTATTTATGTGGTACTGGGGAATCGAACCCAGGACTTTATGTATGTTAGGCAAGCATTCTACCACTAAGCCACATTCCCAACCTGGTCTAGTATCTTTTTTTTAATTTAATTTAATTTTAAAGATGTTGTACAGAGGCATTACAGGTTATGAGTAAGGTAATGAGTACATCTCTTGTCAAGCATCGTTATCTCTACTATTTTCAAGCTTTCTTTCTACTGTGTTTCTTCTAAGCAACAAATAAGTAGAACTTAACTCAGTTTCTGACTGTCTTTTTGTGAGAATGAATTCATATTTAATATAAAGTATACATTATTTGGATTCTGATAGTAATATCCTAACTTAACATTATACTATTTTTTTCTAGGTGCTGGGGACTAAATTCAGAGGCCTCATACTGGTTAGGCAGGCCCTCTATGAAAGGTGCATTGCTAGACCTAAGTTAATTCATGTACCTTAGAATCACGAGAGCTACAGGAAGATACAGATTTAAAATGACATTAAGGATTTTAAATGTCATCTTGTGTTTCATGTACCTCTCTAAACTATTTTAACTGTTTTACTTTATTGTGGAATCATCAAGCATTGTTTTCCTTTTTTTTTCTTTTGGACTCAATTCATCTTTCTTCTCCACCAAACTGCCCTGTTCCAGAATCTGGTTCTTTCTTTAAGAGTCTAATATTTCAACTTGTCCTAAAGTATATGAATATAGATTATTTAATGGTGTCTACCACATTTCTGAAACTGTACACATGTGAATGTAATTATTATATTTATTTTCTTCTGCTCTCAAAGTAAATAATGTACTAATTGACCAACTAAAACGTTAACTTGGTACATGTAGATTTTTGTGATCTATGTGAAACCTCTTTTGTAGATTAAAAAAATAATTTAAAAAATTAAATTAAAAAAATTAAGTCCTGTGCTGAAAAATAAATGGTAGCTACTAAAAAACATACAAGCCTTGTGAACAAAATTTTATATATTTCTTGAAGATATCTTATTGAATGTACTGAAGTGTAGTGAAAGATTTCCAAGTAATCAGCTTCTAAAAAATCCAGTTGTTATTGTTGATACTCTACTAATCTTACACATTTTGTGTATCCCAAGGAAGCTGTATCTTTCAAAATAACACATTCAGACCTGGACTTGGATTTCCTCAGTGCTCAGTGCCACTGATGATATGAGCACAGCAAGTCATGCACACACAGACAAAGCTCTCCACGTAGGAAAACGTGTACTAGAATAATCACTAAGAATTTCTGAAACTCACATGTCCCAAAATATCAGCTTCACATCTCTGAATCTTGTAAATAGCAACAAACAAGGGTCTGGCTTTCTACTATAACCTGACTTTCACCTCCTTCAAAAAGAATTGGAAAAAAAAAAAAAAGCGGGAGAAAGGAATAAAAAGGACAAAGACTATCCCCAAGTATTCCTTGTCTATTGCATTTCTTGTTTATTCCTTGTCTATAGTTCAATATATTTGTAACTCTGTCTCCTTTTCTCACTACCGGTGAGTGATGAAAACCTGAAGAGACAGGAAGCAACATATGAACGTCAAATCACTCCTGAGCTGACTCAAAAACAGGCCTAAGAAAGCACAGAAAATTAATGCTAGGAATTGCACTAGCAGCAAGTAAAAACATCTCTATCATGCAAGGAAGAGGTTTAAAAGTTTAAGAAAATTCCTTAGGACTAAGGCAGCAAAAGGGATTAATTTTTTAATTTTCTTGAAAAACAGGAGTCAATCTATGACCCTGCTCCCCAGGTATTACATGCAGGCCTGGAGAATACAGACATTAAGAAGTAAGTTGCTTCAAGGAGTCTAGCTAAAGCTACAAAGACATGAAATTCCAGTCAGACACAGGAAATTCTTTGGGGAATAAAAACATTATATGACTCATAAGATTAAAATCTCCTGAATCCTCACAAAAGTAACCTGATGAAGTATTGTCACCAGTAAAGAAGTTTTGTCAATTTATGTGCTAAGAAGGAAAATTGTAGGTAAAATAGGAAATTGAACAAATTTGGACTATATTGATTTCTAAGTTTTCATTCAGAGTAAAACGAACTCCAGAAACACCCACTTTCTTCATTGTATGACATTCTATAGAATACTACATTTTCAACTGCCAGGATCTTAAGTAAAATTGTATATTCTTTTAAAAATATGCAACAAGTGAATCCAGGTAGACCCAAGATTCAAATTTAGGTCATATTGAAAGTGCTTAGACTTCCAATTAAATATAATTTGGAAATGGCTGAAAGTGTGGAAAGGACAGTTTGAGACAGACGCAGATTTCAGTTGAAAGATATAGGTCACATGTTTTTTTAATTGGAGAAATCTACAACTCCTTTCTGGAGATAGCCTTGTTTTCTTGACTTCAGACATAGGAGATTTAAACATGGGAGAAAATCAACACCCAGCAAGCTACCCTGACCTTAAACCTTTCCTGATTTTTTTTTCCCTAACTAAATTCCAATTCAAAATTTTGTCTGTTCTATATTAAATTTCCTTCTAGCAAAAGGTTGTAAAAATAGAGCAAGCAATGAAAGCCCCGTGTTTAATCTTTCCCAGGAACAAACACAGTATAATGTACAATATGCAACTATGAGTTAGATGGCAAATTATTTAATTTAGTCTAGTGCTTAGTTTCACCTCTGAAATATTAGTCTGCATCCTTCTATTTTGGTTTGGTTTTCTAGTACACTTTATCAGTAAATGTTTACATTGAAAGGACAAGAGAATGTGTGATATATTTTAACTGTCAAAGGTGTTGTGAACAACAGCAGCTGGCAGCAGAATGTTTTGTGCATTTTGCCGTTAGTCTACATAGATTCACTGTTACCCTTTTACATGTCTCAGATCAGAAGTTATATGCTTTGATGACCATATTAAAAGAAAGAAAGGAAGAAAGACCAAGAGAGAGGAAAAACTTCCCATTACTGCTATTTCTGGGGGGGAAGGGGAAGCATAGTATAATTTCTCCCTTTCATGTGTGGTCTTTGTGCTAGTGCAAGGAATGAACTGGTCACTGGGCATGGAGCTTTTCTCTCAATATTTAGTTTCTTGGATCACACAAAGACAAAAGCCAGGATGGAAGTCTTCATGAACTATGTTTAGCTTGGTTCCTCTCTGGTCACTGTCCACGTCATCCTGAATTCTTTATGATATGGCTGCATGGGAGGACTACTCAAAAAACTGAACTCTGCCGATAAGTGAAATTCTACTAATAAAACTGCACAGAGAAGTGTGTAATATTCACTGTATAGTGAAACATAGTTGGGGAGAAATGTTAACAGGGTAAAGAAGAACATATGCAGAATTAAGGCTTTTAAGTTTGACATACTTGATTCATGAAATATTTGAAGGGGGACAAAAACCCTATAGTACCCAACTCCTACTTACCTCTCCAGAAACATCTCAAACCACTTCCTCTTATGCCTCAACTATACTTGTTTTCTTGCAGTTTCTTCAACATACAAAATCCTCTCTTTCTCCCTGCTTGGGGTACTCCCCTAATCTCTTTCAATAGTTGAATTCTCTCAGTTTAGAACTTGGCTCAAATATCCTCTCCTTAGAGAGGCTTTCCTTGAAGGCCTACCTAAATTAGAGCTTCCTTCCATTCAATACTACCATTCCTGATCACGTGTTTCTTCCTATTTCTTCCTTTGTGGCTTCTACCAGATGTCCCCAGGCCTGTTTACTATGTCTGTTGCTAGACTGATGCAAACTTTGTAAAACAGAGGCCCTGTCTATTTGTTTACCACTGTAAACAAAACTATTCCAGCTCAAGTTGCTGGGAAGCTCTAGGAAAAAACTGTACCAAAGGTTACATGCTAATTCTAAAGCCTTTGTAAAAGAGGAAGTATGTTAAAGACTCACCCAACTAGGGAAGTCCTGAGTCTGTATTGTGCCCTCTACTCAATGTTCACCCATTAGAACAGGTACGGAATTGGTATTTACAAGAATGAGTAAATAATGAATAACAGGGACATTACCAAAGTACCAGAATAGGAGATAAGAGTCTTCCTCCCATCTAACAACAACAACAAAATCCCCAAACTCAGCAAGCTGGTGGCTCACACCTATAATCCTAGCTACTCAGGACACTGCAATTTGAGGATTGAGGTTTGAAGCCAGCCCAGGCAAGAGATTCTGATCTCCAATTAATCACAGAAAAAGCTGGACGTAGATCTGTGGTTCTGTGGTTCAAGTGATAGAGTGCTAGCCTTGAGAAAAAAAGAAAGAAGCTCAGGGACAATGCCCAGGCCCTGAGTTCAGGCCCCAGGAAAGGTGTCCACATGCATGTCTGTGCTCACATGCACACGCATGTGCATGTACACACACACACACAGATCTCCAAACAAGATATAAATAGCCATCCACAAACAAAAGATCCCAGAGATAGCCCAAGGGCCCATTAATATAGGGACACAGAAAATGAAAGAGAAAGAGAGAGAATGACAGAGACAGAGACAGAGAGACAAAGAGAGAGACAGAGACAGGCAGACAGACAGACAGACATGGAAGAGAGAGGGCAGGCAGGCAGGCAGGAAATCAAGACTTGCCACTGAAATAGCCATCAGCTGTTCCCACTCAGGAACCCCAGAGAGGAAGATTCAGATTACAACACTCTCCACTGCCCAAGAAGTGGCCACTGTTGAGCTGCCAGAGGTTCCACCTATCTCAACTCCACATGTGCTGTAACCCTGATCCTAAAGCAGTAAACATTTACTAAAAAGATGAACTTAAAACTCTTACTAGAAACTGAAGCTAGTATAACATGAGAATATACTGTCACATTTTTCAAAAACTTACGAGAGAGCAGAAACTGGGAAGTGGTCCTAATATAATGCCTACCCTCCAGAGTTGGCCTTTGGCCTTCTCATATCTCAGACATTGGAGCCATCACCATAGCAAAGTAGTCTATATCTCAGATCCTAGAGCTAAACTCTTGTCATGCATGCATGAACACCAGGTAACACCTGAGCCTCTATTCAGTTATGTTCCATATTGACCCCACAGCCATTGTAACTCTACATATTGATTATCCAGTTTCAGCAACCTCATACCATTTGGCAAAAAGGATAATTGCACAACAAATGTCATTGCAATTATTGTCCTAGGTCTCAGATCCACAGCCTTCTCACATATGCCAAAGATTTGAGCCTCAGCTCCTTATTAGGGTATCATCAGACACCAGTGCCAGCCACCTCTACTGTTAGTAGACCTGCAAGCCAAACTCAAAACTAAGAGGGATCCCTTAGTTACATCTTCCTCAGTGGTAGGAAAAGATGACCATAATAGTCCTAAAGACCCTAACAACTATGGTGGCCACTGTGGCTATACATAGCATGCAGGTATAAAGGAGGCAGTAAAAGCAACCATCATAGTAGACTCAGTGATAAACTGATAAACTTCTTGGCTAATATAATGGTTGATGTTTAAAGAAAATCTGCCTATTTTTTTAATTGGAAAACCTTGAACAGGCCTACTCATGCAAAAAACTAATAACTGAGACATTTTTTAAAGTTACATAAAATAAAAAGGCTTTTACATACTAAAAACATAGGTAGCATGGGCTCATTCACACAATTCTGAATTCTTGACTAGGTTCTGTCATATGGCATCTTGGGCTAGTTATTACTTTAAAGCAAGTATGTTAGACCACATGAGCTTTAATGTTTCCTTTTCAAGCACTAATATTCTGTTCCTATAAAATCCAATTATGAGAAATCAAATCTATTTTATGTATTTACAATGTAAAAAAAGAAAATAAATCCAAATATGAAATAGAAAACATTAAAATAAATGGGTGATCTTATATGTTTAATATACATTAAACTTAAGTATGTAATATGTATAAAACATACAGTAAATAATCAAGCTAACTTCTACATTAATAAATCATAGAGGAGCACTACACATAATGACTTTCTTTTATTTCATTAATAGCACTATTTTATGCTTTTCTATATGCATGTAGGACATGAAATCTAAAAATAGCTTGTAACAGGAATTTCATGAGAAATTAAGCACTGGCAAATCTAGTGATGATTACAAATTTTTCAGAGGTACAGGAGTACCAATTTTACATTCATTTGTACTTACAAGTTTTGCAAAAGAGATTCGAACATAATGGGTAGCATGTGTGCAAAGGATGCACTGATGGCCATACTGCGGACATATTTTGTTCAACCACAGAATAGACGTATATGTAAAACTTATATAAAAAGAAAACACAAGACTTTCCCATGGAAAACTCATGTTCTCTTTTTCTAAGCTTTTGGGGGAGAAAAATGCCACTAATCAAAAAAAGAAGCCAAGTCTCCATGACAGATTCAAAGCTGGAACACCCAGCTTTTGTTAACTTGATATGCCTTCCTATACAATTGCAACTATTTTGTAAGTAGGAAAAACATCTAATAAATTATTCACAGTCTTCTATTTACCAAGCTTCACTTATTTGGGGAAAAAGACTTATTTGAAAACTTACACAAAAAGGAGATTTTCAAATTCCCAAATGGTTGAAACAAAATGAGAATAAGATTATGTCTCAAATATACTAACCATAAAGGGAAGTCACTAGCAATAAGTCTGATGCTAGAGCCAACAAAGATTAGAAAAAGACTGGCCACAAATATGACCTAATGCTATACTATAACATTTAGGATGAAAGCTAATTAAATCCACTCATTCCTCCTCATTCTTTGATTCATTCAAGAAAATTCGTTCAAGAAAATAGTCATTGAATTGTTATTGACAGCCAAACACTATGCTGGATGCAGAGGTAAAATGTGAATAAAACAGATGTCCCTGTTTCCACTCTGTGATTTACTTCTGACTAACCAGCAATTGTTCCTCCAGGTATATATGGACTCATATATGGAGCTTCTAAAGCAACCCAAGGACTAGGCTCCAACTGGTCATAGGCATCTATACATTTTTGTTCATTATTTGCGGTTAGGATTAAGAAAAACGTTTCCGAATATAGTTGGACCTAGTAACCAGGGTTAGGATGAGATAAAGTGAGTGTAAATAACTCCAGGGGTAAACCACAAGAGTATTATGGCTAGAAAATCAGGTAGGCTCTTTAAAGCTTCATCACTCAAAATCTGCTTTCGAAGTCTTCTATCATCCTCTCCCCTGCAGCTGTGGATTACTAGGATACTGTCCCATTTTCTTTTAGCACTTGGCTCAAATGTTCTCTTTCTAACCCAACTTTTCATGACTTTCTCATACTTCAACACTCCTGATGATAACTCTTCAAACACTGGCTTCATGTTCCCTCAATTGGTAGAACTCTATGAGCACTCATTTTCATCTTTCTGCTGTTACAAGCCAGCTTTGACAAATCTTATACCAGATCATCTTCAAAAATTGCTCCAAACAGTAGAAAGGGCTTAGAACTAAGGAAGCCACAACCTTAAATCCTGAACAAATTCTCCACTAAAACTGTTATGTACCATCAAGGATATTATAGGATAATAAGTGATGTACTGGCCTTTGAGATATAACTTTTCTATGATGTTATTTCCATGGTAAAATACATTCCAAGCTCAGCATAAACAACTTCCAAACAAAAGTTGGGGAAAAGAAACTGACTATTCCTTTCTTTGAGAGTATTCTGTATGTCATACAGCCAGTATTTAATATGAAAGTACCACTCATATAAGTACAAATTATGAGCAAAAGACAGAGCCTGAAGACCCACACAATAAGTCTACATTTGTAAAGTCACAAATTAAGTCTGCAGCTAAAAGCACATATCCTGGAAATCTTTATTTAACCAAGAACAATTTCTGAAGGGGAATGTGCTACTACTGTTATTAATCACTTTTTCTCATTTTCTGGGGAAGGATTCAAGCCATCCTTAACTTTCAACTAAACAATGTTTTAGCTGTTAGTCTTAATATCCAGTGTAATTATTAAAAGAAAGTCCATCCAATACTGATGTGAACCACTCTCTTACAGGCAAGATGTTTATGCTCTTTTGTTTCTCTTCTCTTTTAATCCATCCATCATTCACTGGTGAGTTCCTCTTCTCCTTCCTATAACAGTTTGTATAGTTCCATATATCTATTGTTCAAAACCTTGGCAAGAAAATGAGGCAAATCATTTCTCTTAACTCCAATGTATCATGGAAGTACATTAAGGAATAACTAGGACATATTGAAAGATATGGGCATTCTTAAAAACTGTTTATGTTTTTGTTTTACAAACTTTCCTGGTCTATTTTTCCAGAGACAAGATAGTGAGGACAGAGGTGATTCAAAAACCTATCTATCCATAAAATGTTTTCATTTCTCTGGTTATTAGAGCAATATTAAGACTGTAGAAAACACAATAAAATCACCTGTAATCTTACTACATTTAAGTGGTCACTAACACCAGTATTTTGGTATTATTTCCTTTCTACTTCATTTGCCATGTAGACAAAATGTGATAATCTGACTTTTTTATTGGATTCATTACATTTTCTTCTCTCTCTCTCTCTCTCTCTCTCTCTCTCTCTCTCTCTCTCTCTTTCTGTGTTTTATTGGGATTGAAGTAAGGAATTCATGCTTACTAGGTAAGCATTCTACCACTGTGCCTTATTTATTTCAGTTTTTATTTTTCAAAAAAGATCTCAGGATCTTTGCCTAGGGACCAATCTTGGACTATGATTCTCCTACAACTGCCTCAAATGTAGCTGAGATTATAGGCATGCAATTTCACATCTGGTTTTTATTTATGTATGTATGTATTGATTTTTGTGTTTTTGTGCTGTTCCCGAGGTTTGAATTCAGGGCCTAGGTAATGTCCCTGACAGCTTTTTGCTGCAAGCTGGTGCTTTATCACTTGAGCCACAGCTCCACTTCCAACTTTTTGGTGGTTAATTGGAGAAATGAGTTTCATCAACTTTTCTTCTCAGGCTGGCTCTAAACCCGGATCCTCAGATCTGCCTCCTGAGGATTCTATGCATGAACCACCAGCACCAAGTGTATATCTTCCTTTCCTATTTTTTTTTTTTTTTTGGCTATCATATTGTTTCATGAACATAACATTCTTTCACATTTATCTCCAAATAAGTTTTTATAAAGTTTCCTGAAGTGGAAATTGCTTTACAGAAATACCATATCCATTTATATTCCTATTACTAATATTAAGGGTTTGCCTACCAATTGTTAAAGCCATCATTTTTAGCAAATATTTTTATACAATTTGCATTTTTATGAGTCATTTTTTAAGCTTTTGCAAAAGCTTATTGGGTTTTTACTAATTCTTACATTCTTTTTTGTTACTTTTAATTGTTATTCCTATGAATAAGAGAATATAGAAACATAGTATAGTGTACTAAAAATCAGGAGCCCAATACAAAAAGATTTATTAGAAAATCATTTTGTCACCGAGGATTTTGTGCAGGGGATAAATATAATAGATGAATATATAGGCCTCAGTTCTTAAAGAACTCATACTATAGGATGCTAAGAAAAGTGATTTTATTTTTGTGGGGGGTTAAAATTAGAAATAAGTAAAAGAAGGCAATCTATGCCTTTTTCTGAATTGAAACTATAAATATATATATATATATATATATGGTTTACCAGAAAATTATGCAATATCTGATTAAATCCAGGCTTTATGTATCAGTTAGAAACCAATACAAGTGTTTATTAAACTGTATGTCAGTAGTAGTGGAATTAAGAAGTGCTAAAGCAACATAGAATGGGACTGAATTGATTCCTCTAAGCAGACACCATCAGAAAACTGTAACTTTCTTAAAGGGATTTAAAACCAGTTACCATAATTTGCAACATATTTTTGCTTTGGCCTTATTCATTACCCTCCTCCCACAAAGAAAAACACTATCATTGTTCTTTCAAAGCTGGGCTGATATCTTTGTTTAAGATGAACGGTTATCTTTAGACAAAACAGCTTTCCCTCCATTTGTTATTTTATGGAGTATTTACACATAATCTCAGTGAAAGAGAAAAATGAGGGATTAAAAAGACTTCCTTTAGGTAAATATGACAGAAAATGAATACACATTATTATCTCTGGATAAAAAAAGACAGAGCAAGTAGAATCTATGCACAAGTTCCAACATTAATGATTACACTCGAAGCTATATTTACTACCTGTTTATACACATAAAACATTTCTTGTTAAACTTTCTACAATAGCCCATTTTCATGTGATGAAGATCTTCCCACTTGTAAAGATTTTAAAAATATAAATTATATACTGACTGAAGTGCAAACAACAAACCCAGGACTTTTTATGGTAGATATAATAAATCTTAACACTTTAATGAATACTTTTTAAGTAGTACAAAAGCTCCAGTTTAGTTAAAATTTGCTTTTAATTTATGCTGTTTTGGCTAAAAGGCAGGAACGATTTGATAAGGTAAAACAACTTCAAGTGGATTATGAATGATGTCCGTTGATATTTTATTAGTTATAAATTTTAGGGTAGCAACTTAAGATAGTATTCATTAAAAAGAGAATGTGAAAATACTTTAATTTTCTTCAGTAATTAATCTTGCCATTTTTATACTAGATTGCCCCGCTAAACTATCTGAAATAGACTAATACACACTGTAAACTAGTTTCCCTGCTTCTGACCATCCTATGGGAAACAATCTCATTGATTCAGAAACAAATACAGATAGCAGATAAGTGTAAGATGCCTTCAGCTTTATGTAACCAGCCTATGACTTACATTTGTGATTTATTATATACATCTATATTCATGTGAATTGGAAAAACAGAATTAGGAAAGTCATGCTAAGAGAAAAAACATTAAAAAGCTGCAGTAACAAAAATAAAATAGAAAAGTAAGTCCCTATCATTTTATACATGAAAAATAATTCCACTAGAGTTCAACAAAACAATTATTTTGAAAAAATATAAGTATTTTCTTTAAAAATTCATCAGAAGATAAAGATATAATTTAACTAGATTCAAGACTATAGTGGAGTGCCAGTAGCTCATGCTTGTAATCCTAGCTACTCAGGAGGCTAAGATCTGAGGATCACAGTTCAAAGCCAGCCGGAGCAGGAAAGTCTTGGGGACTCTTATCTCCAGTAAACCATTCAGAAAAACAGACGTGTTGCTGTGGCTCAAGTGGTAAAGCACTAGCCTTGAGCTGAAGAACTGAGGGACAGTGCTCAAGCTCCATGACCGACCAAAAAAAAAAAAAAAGGGGGCACTGTCCCTCAGCAATTCAGCTCAAGGCGAGCACTCTACCACTTGAGCCACTGTGCCATTTCCTGCCTGGGCTGGCTTTGAACCATGATCCTCCTCAGATCTCATTCTCCTGAGTAACTAGGATTACAGGTGTGAGCTACTGGCACTCCACTACATTCTTAAATAGAGTTAAATTATATCTTTATCTTCTGATGAATTTTAAGAAAATACTTACATTTTTTCAAAATTTTATATATATATATATATATATATATATATATATATATATATATATATAATTTTTTTGTCCATCATGGGCCCTGAACTTTGGGCCGGGGCACTGGCCCTCAGTTTTTCAGCTCAAGGCTAACACTCTATCACTTGAGCCACAGCTTATGTGGTACTGAGGAATCGAACCCAGGGTCTCATGCATGCAAGGCAAGCCTTACTCTACACTGAGCCACCTTCCCATAACTAATCATTTCTTTTTTTTTGGGGGGGGGGGGGTCCGGTCGTGGGGCCTGAACTCTGGGCCTGGGCGCTGTCCCTCAGCTCTTCAGCTCAAGGCTAGCGCTCTACCACTTGAGCCACAGCGCCACTTCCGGCTTTTTTCTTTTTGCTTATGTGGTGCTGAGGAATCGAACCCAGGGCCTCAGGCATGCAAGGCAAGCGTTCTACCACTGAGCCAACTTCCCAGCCCCCCATAACTAATCATTTCTAAACTAAACATTTCTACCAACATTTATCAGCAATGTATAGTGTTATTCAACAGAGATGTTGTTATTGAGCTGTAGATATTTACATTTAAGATAAATACTAACAGTGCATCTTTATTTATATAACTTCCTAGTTCAAATAAAAGTAACCATTCCTCATTACTTTATTGTTACTCATTCCACCAAGAAGTTTACAAATACTAAAATAGTATTTCTAACAACTATCAGTAGCTAGCTGTTGAGTCAACTGTGTAATTAAACTGACACTGGGGTGATTATTTTTTGTTACATATAAAGCACACAAACAAAATAATAAAATATTTCTGTTGACCTTGTTAACTATAAAATAAACCATCAGCAGAGAGAGGAAAATCTTCTTTCATGTTTATCACAATCATGTAAGAGTATCCTACACTAAGAGTATATATTTTTTTAATTTTTTTTTTTTTTTTGCCAGTCATGGGGCCCGAACTTGGCTTGGGCGGTGTCCCTCAGCTCTTCAGCTCAAGGCTAGCACTGCACCGCTTGAGCCACAGCACCACTTCTGGCTTTTTTCTTTTTGCTTATGTGGTGCTGAGGAATCGAACCCAGGGCCTCATGCATGCAAGGCAAGCACTCTACCACTGAGCCACCTTCCCAACCTGTAAGAGTATATTTCTGTGTCCCAGAGTTATTTCTCCTAAATGGTAAGTCATTAAAAAATAACTTACAACTAGCTTCCATAAAACTTACAAGATAATACTCAAAACTTGGTCAGAATATGTAAACTAAAACATTATGAAATTGAACATGGCTGAACTGAACTTCCAAATTGACAAAATGGCACTCACTTTCAATAAAAATTTCCTTCTGAATTTATATACTCCATAAAAATTTATCTTTTAACAAAAGGTTTTTTAAGTTAAATTAAATTTTTTCCTTATCAGTCATGATTATATTTCTCTGTTCACAACATTCTTACCATATAAAATGCATAATAGTTTCACAAAGAAACCTTTTGGGAAAATAGTTGTATTTCATCATGATTAAATTTAGTAGGACTTTTGGAGTAATTTTTAAATTATTTTGTATATACTGTAAACAATAGGCAATTCTACATTCTAATTTCAGTCTTCTACAATTCTGCAAAAAATACAGCTAGAAAAATGGATAAATAAGCTCATTGCTTAGAATAACAAAATAATCCACAAAACTTGATGAATTTCCTAATAAAGAAATAAAAACAAACAAAAAGCCCATATCCCACAAAATTTCAAGGAAAACTAGTAGCTAAAAAGTAGGTTGTGATGAAAAACACATTTTAAAAATTCTTACATAACATGGTAGGGGCTGGTGGCTCACGCCTGTAATCCTAGCTATACAGTAGACTGAGATCTGAGGATTGCAGCTCAAAGCCAATCCAGGCAGGGAAGTTTGTAAGACTCTTATTTCCGATTAACCACCAAAAAAGCTGGAAGTGGGGCGGTGATTCAAGTGGTAGAGTGTCAGCCTGAAGCAAAAAAAAAAAAGCTCAGGGATAGCACCCAGCCTGAGTTCAAACTGGCGCGCGCGCGCACACACACACACACACACACACACACACACACACACAAATTATTAGAAAAGCAAATACATAAATAAATGGATATAAAATAAGCCATAAAGTACATCTAAATAGTCCAATAAAAGTAACTGTAATGTATTATATTTGAACAAAGTTTCGATGCTACTTTAAGAAAGAGTAATTTTTTAGGAAGGCACTAGTGTCTTATGCTTGTAATTCTAGACACTCGGGAGGTTGAGCTCTCAGGATCTTGGTGTGAAGTCAACCCAGGCAGAAAAGTCCATGAGGCTTTTATCTCCAATTAACCAGCAAAAGGCTGAGAGTAGAACTATGATTCAAGTGGGAGAGTGCATAAAAAAAAGAGAGAGAGCATGAGGTGTAAGGTCAAGCCATAGTATTGGTACAAAATAAGAAAATATTTTTTCCTAGCTACAATGATCATACAACACAGGGGAATGAATAATTAAGTATAATAAATTTAATTATACCAGAAATAAATTTAAATCTAAAATGTAAGAAAAATATCCAAACACTGTTTTTTAGTCTGGGAAATGAAGCTTATTTTTTTTGAGAAACAACTACTGCAACTATATGAAACTTGAATCTTTGCATTGTTGTTTTGTGGTGCTATGTTCTACCACAAAATATTTTCAGCTATTGAGTTTTCTGGTCCTTTATATTGGTCACTTTTAGAAATGCGCTTCCTTCTATCCACAGTGTGATGATGTCTATGCAAAGTAATCCACAGTATGATTTTGATTCAAATTTAAAAGCTTACTGTTTTTGAAGAAAAATATTTGTTTTGTTATTGGTAGATACTCCATATTGTTTTAAGAAGAGGGAAATATACTTTGAAAAGTGAATATTATTTGTCATTCATTCATCAAACATCTTTTTAACATATATTGATTAAATATGTTTTTATATCAACAAAAACAAAAGTACACTGGAATATAAGGTTACCAATTGTAACATCTGGGTAGGATATTGGCTTAGCTATTTAGTTTCTTAAGAAGTAATATTTGAATGTCTAATACCTGTAACTTGAAAACTCAGTAAGACTGGTAATCATCAATAAAAAATGTATTCTAAATTTATTCATATTTAGTTCCGATTCTGACAAAGCAATGAAAAATAAAAGATTCTCTTGTACAATATTCTTTTTATAATATAGTTCTACTAATACAGAAGAAAAAAATGAAAATATTACTGAGACATAAAAACAACTACCAAGTTGGACTGGGATGTGGCACAGTTGGTAGAGTGCTTACATAGTATGTGCAAGGCACTGAATTCAATTCTGATCACAACAGAAAACAAGAAAACAGGAATGGTGGCAAACACCTGTAATTCAAACACTCACAAAGTGGTGACAAGGAAATTTTGAGATCATCCATGGCTATATATCAAGTTCTAGCCCACTGTGGACTTTTAATAGAATATTTTAATACTACAAGCAAGTAACAACTTGCTTGCTATATTTGTACTTATTCCTTAATAAATAAAATACATTAATATTAAATATTAAAACTCTTAATCCTAAAATCAAGTGATGTGTTACAACTCCAGAATCAGGCTACTTAAGATCAAATCCCTGTCACTTGACCTATGACCTTGAGCTAAATATCCAAACTTCCCAATGCTTTATTATACTCATTTATAAAATGAGAATAATGTATGGTCCAAACAGATTCAATGAGCCAGTAAACATTTAACGGTAAATATAAAACCAATCTTGGCAGTTGTTGTTATTATCTATGGAGTCAAGTCTAGATTCTTTAGTCTTTATTCTTTAATAGACTCCCACCAATACCAGGACCTTGCAACCTACCTTCTGGTTGATTAACTCACCTCTACCTCAAATACATTTGACACCAATGCCTTCATACTTGACCCTAAATAAGTATTTACAGTGTTTTCTCTCCTTCTTTCTTTCTTTATGTCCACCCCAATTCTACCGTTGAAATCCTTAGTTCTACCTCTACCATGAGACTGCCATAATCAATCACTGAACTCTAAAGTACTTGCCTCAAAAAAAAAAAAGTAGTTCAAGCCGGGTGCTGATGGCTCACGCTTGTAATCCTAGCTACTCAGGAGGCTGCTATCTGAGCATTGCAGTTAAAAACTAGCCCGGGCAGGAAAGTCCATGAGACTCTTAATTCCAATAAACCACCAGAAAAACCAGAAGTGGCGCTGTGGCTCAAGTGATAGAGCACTGGCCTTGAGCTGAAGAGCTGAGGAGCAGCACCCAGGCCCAGAGTTCAGGCCCCATGACTGCCAAAAAAAAAAAAAAAAGTTCAGAATTCTATATCTGGAGCCACTCATAATGCCCTACAACTATAGACATGTTTCACTATCAATTGGATTATGAGCTACATGAAAATAAGAACTGTGCTATAATAATATATTCTCTGCCTTGTTGTAAATAATGCATGTTCAACTAGTCTGATCACTAAGTCAAAGTAAAAAGGTCTATGTATTGGGTACGTGCATTTAAAACAGTAGCTACAAATGCCTTGAAGGCCTTAGTAAGTCGCTTAACATGTCTTATTTTATTTTATCTTATCTTACTTTATTTTATTGTAAAGATGTAGTACAGAGGGGTTATAGTTAAATGAGCATTGTTTTTCTCCTACTATCCCTTCCCTCTCCCATCTGCCCTACCCCACCCCCAGAAGTTGTAAAGTTCATTTCCAACATAGCATCTTGTGAGTCTCACTGTCACTTAACATTTCTGTTTCTACAATTGCTTCATTGGTAAGATGGTCCTGTATATTCTTCCCCCCACCCCAATTTACTTTATTGTTGTTTTAGAGGTGATATACAGAAGGGTTACCTTTACATATACCCGGAAATAAGTACATGTCCTTTTGCACACTGTCATCTGTTCCCCCATTTTCTCCCATTTCTCGCCCCCCCCCCCCCCCCGCCCCATCTCCACCCATGAGCTGCAGAATTAACTTGCATCAGCGTCCAGTTCTGTATATCTTAAAACACTTCGGTGGAGCTCAAACTTAGTTACAATTTATGAAAAGAGTTTCGTGGAGTTTTTTGGTTTGGGTTTTGGTTTATATCTCACTTTTTGTCTAGGCCAGATTTATCTGTATTCTCGTATAGCTGGCAATGATAGACACACTTGCTCTCATTGGTAGAGTGGGATCTTACAAACTTTTTCTTCTCTATAACTTCCCAAATAGCTAGGACTTCAGGTTTGAACCACTGCAGCCAATTTGTGAAAAGGTTTTAAACATAATAAAGTATTACACAAATACTTTTTTATTTATATCATTAATATCACAAATGAAGTTTGGTTCTAAATAAGGAGGTTATAAAGACAGAATTGGTCTACTTCAAAAATATAACCACTCTAATTCCTTAAGTGTTTTTTTCTAAGTAACTAGCTTAAGTGTGTGATGTTCTAATACTGTAGATTGTAATAACTCTTACCCTTCCCTTTCCTGTGTCCATACCTCTTACATAGATATCTTCCCAATAAACACAATATTATTTATTTCTCCATGATCAGTGAGAAGAACTTCTTAAATAATTATTGGGTCTAAAAGAAAATCAGGTTGGATTGATGGTGTGTGTTTCAGCTAATCAAAAAGCAGAGGTAGAAAAATCTTTCTGAGGTCACCCCAGGCAAAGAGTGCAAGATTCTATCTAAAAACAAATTAAAACAGGTCAGGCACTGGTGGCTCAAGCCACCGCTCAGGAGGCTGAGATCTGAAGATCACAGTTCAAAGCTAGCCCAGACAGGAAAGTTCATGAGACTCTTATCTCCAATTAACCACCTGAAAACCAGTAGTGGAGCTGTGGATCAAAGTGGCGGGACTCTAGTCCTGAACAAATAAACTCGGGAACAGCACCTGGGCCCTGAGTTCAAGCCCTATGACCACCAAAAAATAAAAATAAAAAAATAACTAAAGCAACAAGAGCTGTGGGCATGGCTCAAGTGATACAGTGCTTGACTTGTAAGTGTTAGGCCTTGAGTTCAGACCACAATATGACCAAAATAAAGAGTGGGGAAGAAAGAAAGGAAGGAAGAGGGAATGGGGGCAGGGGAAAGGAAGGACAAAGGGAGGGAGGAAGGGAAAGAAGGAGAAATAAATTCATAGTTTTAAGTGTTTTAATTCTACCTAAGAAAAACTGCAGAATTTAAATATGTGACAGTGTTTGCCCATGAAGTCCAAGGAAACCAACTGAAAATTACTAAGTAGAGATTTCCCTTAGCTACACCTCCTCTCAGCACCAGCACTCAGCTACTATAGTTACTGCTTCCTGGTTTCAAAGTTGGTTTATAAAAGTAGATGGATCATTATTGTCCTCTACTTGCTTCTGACAAGTAAAGCTGTTAAAGAGGAAACGTGACTTTGAAGGCCAACTTTGAATAGAATCTAAAGAATAAATAAATGCAAACAAAAAAAAAAAAAGAAAGCAGTATTCACATGCATTTGCCACTGTTCTCTTCTAAGCTAATCTCTTTTAATGATAATCAAATGTGAATTGTCATTCCTTTTGGAAAGCTCTAGTAAAAGTATATACTAACCACTAGCACTATTGAGCAGTTCTCTTAAAAACTCAAAAGTGAAAAACAGCGATATGGTTTGAATAAAGAAAAGAAAGATGAATTTGTCTAAACATAAAATGTATCAGCTCATGTTTAAATACCAAGAGCTCTTTAACTCGCCATCTGGATCTGAGTTTAGGCTTGTTAGGCCTCCTCTCAGTTAAATATGCAGCGAAATCCATGTGAAGTCATACAACAGTCCAAGCAGTGTAAGATTCCCTGAGAGAAGGAATTGTATCCATTCTTTCCACTGCTATAGAACATCTGGCATACTGTGTGTCCAATAAATAGATGTTGAATGAACAGATAGTGTTTTTCTCTACTGTTCAATGTTACATGAATACAGATTTCAACATTCTTATGTAAAGATTTCTACATTATTTCCTTTTGTTTGATTGTTAGACTTTTGAAAACATAAAACTTAAAATGACAAAAGTGAATTGTATAGCAAAAGAAGTATTTTCAACATATTCTCACACAGAAATGGTTTCCATTTAGATAGATAGATAGATAGATAGATAGATAGATAGATAGATAGATAGATAGATAGATAGGGAGCGAGAAAGAGAAAGAGAGAGATTTTTTAGAAAGACTATGGTAGGCAAATTGCCTAGTGAATAAGCTTTCAAAACTCTAGTTCTACTTACTATATTAGAATTCCCCCCTTCCCTTCAACTCACTGTCTACTACTACCCTAACGACCCAACTCTATGTTTCACTGCTTTTATGCCTTAATGGTTTTTAGCCTTTGATTTTTTTTTTTCCCCTGGTGGGGAGATTCCTTTCTAACCACAAATGCTAAAAGTGACACTAGCTGCTTTTTTGTTCCTTGGAGGGTTTTTCTTTTTCCTATCCTTCAGGATAATTATATTCTGTTGTGCCTTTTATTATCGTGTCTTTTAGGTTCTCCTTAACCTTCTACACTCTTGGGCTTTATTTAATAGTGAGCTCCCGCCTCAACCCTCCACACTAAACCATGCTCATTAGGTTTCTTAATCCCCCATAATTTGCTTTCATGAAATTTTATACCTTTGAGTTGCTGTGTTCTATGAGCCCATTTCCTTAATATAGTTATTCCAGGCAACCCAGAACCAACAAGCCCAAACCATAAGCTTATTCACTATCTCAGCCAACTTGACTCTATACAAAAAAAATTTTTTTGCATGTTTATAGATCTTGAAACTATACCATTTAACTTTGTATTTCATTTTTTCATCCAAACATTTCCTGAGATTGTTAAGAAGGAAGAAAGAGCCTGCTGACTGCCCTTAACATCTAGTTAGTAACTTGTAAAGATCAGAAGAAATAATATTCTAAATGTTGTATTAGTGATAAATAAATTTGGCCTATACTATTGGCCTTATAATCAGAATTCAAAATTAGAGATAAACATCTTTTTTTTTCAAAAAGCTCTGCTTTTCCAAATGGGTTGCTTTTTTTTTTTTTACTTAAATTTATTTTTATTTTTATTTTTTTTGGGGGGGTGGTCCAATCGTGGGGCCTGAACTCTGGGTCTGGGCGCTGTCCCTCAGCTCTTCAGCTCAAGGCTAATGCTCTACCACTTGAACTACCGCACCACTTCCAGCTTTTTTCTTTTTGCTTATGTGGTGCTGAGGAATCGAACCCAGGGCCTCATGCATGCAAGGCAAGTGCTCTACCACTGAGCCACCTTCCCAGCCCCCCAAATGGATTGCTTTTTGAAAGACATGTACAATCTTGAACTCTGACTATGGAACCAATTCTGGGTCTTTTCAGCAGCTCATCCTGTTACTTTTTCTATTCTACTCATGACTAACACTTTTGCTGAGGAATATATGTTGCAGAATAGCCGAGATGACACATATACACACATATACTCTATCTTCTATTTTTATTTTTAACTTTCTAGGAACATTGGGTGGGGGGGTGGGAGGGGGAAGGGAATCCCTTGGCAGTGGATTTCTAGTTAATGAAGTTTCCAAAGGTGACTAGCTTACTCTAGCAAAGTTTACACTTCAGCTCTGGGTGCATGTTAAACTGTGGTCCTCCCAATCCTGATGATAGAAAGCACATCCAGCAAGTTCTTTATTTAATTGGTTTGCATCCACACACTGACCTCCAGGGCACTGTTTACATAGTATATTTATGCAATATGCTCCACAGTTCTCTGCCTCTTTCAAAAGCATGTTTCTCCGGAGATTTGATATATGGCTTTCATGTTTAATCAGTACATTAAACTCAATGCTTTGCTTCCTCCAGCATCAACTAACTTCCCTTCTTGGTAGGTGGGGAGAAGAGCACAGCTTCTTGCTACTTCTGAACATAAAAGGAAGTCTGTTTTACTCTATTAACAAAGTCACCAACTCCACAAGATCCTAGACAAGCAACATCACTACTACATCAACTAGAAACTGGTGTTAACATAAAACCTTAAACCTCCTTTAGAAAAATGGTAGGCTTACTGTTTCCAATTGGCAAAACCAAAACCTTAGTTGCTTGTTAAAAATCCACAGAAAAGTTCTTAAATCAGTATATAAAATACTCAGTACACAGAAGTTACAGTTAAACCACAGCCTAAGTTTTTAAGCAAACTAATAGTAAGAATAGAACATTCTTGTGATTCCCAGATCAGCATTAATTTAGAGTCTCTTCTGGTTGAAAGTTCACTAGACAAGTCACCATCAATAGAATTTCCAAAGTTTCTAAGGTGGATTTAAATGACTATTAATGTCCATTCCATAGCAATTTCTTTATGAACCAAACTTCTGAAATAGATGAAAGCCTCTAAAATTAATTTACCTCTTTAAATAAGGTAAGGACTTAAAAGTCTCATGAGGGTTTGGGGCTGAAAGTCAGTGGCAAGGTACTTGCCTTTCATGCACACAGCCTTGAGTTTAATTCCCAGCTCCAGAAGAAAAGATAAACTATGTATTTTTCTTTAAAATATTGTGAACAAAAAAATGGAAACAAGTATGACAAATTATTAATAATGTAAAATTTAGGTAGATATTCATTGTGTTGGTGTTCATCATACTATCAGTTGAAAATTTCATTATTAAAATTTAACCTTAAAAATAGAGGTTGTGGATTGGCTCTCATAGAATAAAAGGATTCAATTTGATAAGAAATATTTAATTATGTTCTTGGTTAATAATCTGGTATATACTCAACAACTTAATTTTCTTTACCATGTACTGGCAATGAAAACTTCCTTTCCTTCTTTTCCATTTTCATCCCATAGCATAAATGCACTTGCACAAACAAATGCTGTGTTGTAAGCTTTGCTTAAGTGGAATACTTACCTTGAAAAACACGTGTGTGTGTGTGTGTGTGTGTGTGTGTGTGTGTGTGTGTGTATACCTTAAGTCACCTTCAGTAATTTATTAATAACCAAATAGTTGATATAATGCCTTCTAATTTTAGCCTCTGTATCAACATTACCTACCAAAAGGATTTTGTATTAACTATCACTAGCAGAACACAGACACACACACACACATACATACACACACACACACATATATAGTTTGATTTTGAAATCCTCTCCTTTATGGCTAGTCATTGATCATAGCTTTTATTTTTAAGGTTCTCCATCCCCTTAGGAAGACTGGCATCTTCCTTCACTTAAGAAACTTACTTTGTCACAGCTGTATACAACACTAAACAGAACTGGTTTATTTTCTGTATTTAACAAACAATAAGAAATCTGAACCTGCCAGGTGTCAGTGGTTCACACCTGTAATCCTAGCTACTCAGGAGGCTGAGATCTGAGGATCATGGTTCAAAGCCAACCCAGGCAGGAAAGTCCATGAGACTCTTATCTCTAATAAACCACTAGAAACCTGGAAGTGACACTGTGGCTCAAGCAGTAGAGTGCTAGCCTTGAGCTGAAGAGTGCAGGGACAGCGCCCAAGCCCAGGGTTCAAGCCCCATGACTGACAAAAAAAAAAAAAAAAAGAAATCAGAACCTATTAAAGTCAAACATTTAATTGTTCCAATACGCTACCTTATTTCTAACCAAAATTTGCATGATATAAAATGCCAAAATAACTTCTTGCTTTCTTTGTCATGACCCCTCCACTCAAAGGAAAGCTAAGAGTTTATAAAAAAAAAAAAATTATTTAATTTGAAACCTTCTGAATTTTCCCCATTTTTAAACTCAAAATTTAAAGAATAAACTTTTAATCAGAATTCCTCAGAAGATTTTAATAGTATATTACTTTGTAATTTTCAAAGACATACAGATGTTGTCCCTGATAATTTCTTTAATTGGAACTTGAAAAAATATAATCCATGTATGAAACCTTGAGTTACAAGAGTGAAAGATGTGTGCCTGTACAGATGTTATAACTATTTCCATGATAAATGCTAACCTTCAGTACATAAATTTAGTGGCATATTTTAATTTGGATTTGAAATTTTAACATAAACTATTTGCCTTTGACAACAACAGCCTAATATTTCAACTTTGTACACTATTTCCAAGTTTTATTTTCAAAATAAGCCTAGTAGACTTTGTCATTTTAAAATTTATATTCCAGATCTTGTACCCCAAAGGTAGACACGTAAGGAATTAAATTGTCATAATGAAGTGAATTCTTAATAATACTTAGTGCCTGATTGGCAGGGATTTTAAAGGGCATATGATTCTTATATAAAACCATCATTCCTCAGTGATTTCATTCATTATTATGTTTAAAGATTTTAACTATCAAAAATGAAAAAGACTTTTAACCCTACCTTAAGTTGCCTTCAGTGAGTTCTTAAGAATCAAATAGTTAATATAATGCCCTCTAACGTTAGCCTCCTCACCATTACCTACCAAAGGAATTTTATCTTAACTATTAGTAGCAGAGCACACACAATAAAAGGATTTCTGAAATCATGGTCTTCAATTAGGTGTATTTGCTAATTCAAGTGGACAGATTTCATAGTTTAAGAGTCTCACCAAATTGGAAGAATTCATAAAGCTACACCATAAAAAGGAAGATAAAGCTAGGTAACTACTAGCAAAAGAATTTATAGTACATGGTTCCTTGTTAACATAATAAGCCAAAATATTTTTAAATAAGGTATAGTGGAACTCACACAAGAATAAGAGGCTACTTTATTTTTTTACATTTTCTTTGGATTCCTGTTATTATTTTTTGTTTTGTCTTGTTTATGTAGTACCAAAGAATCAAACCCAAGGCTTCATGCAAGCTAGGCAAGTACTCTTAACACTAAGTCAAATTCCTAGCCCAGAAGGCTACATTTACCATACTTTTTAAATCAACACGTAATTTTTTTATCCTGGAATTACAAACTGGTGTCTACCTATTAACAGTCCATCAAAGGACATAATTTTTTGATATTCTAAATAAGGCAATTTTTGTGAGCATTATGAGAAACCAAAGTACATAAATCTCACCCAGTGATGTAAAGACTATATGGCTATATTCATGCTTAATGAGAAGAAAACATCTAATGAGGCTAACATGCCACTTTTGGTGAGGACATAAATTCTCTCTTATTAGATACAAAACAATGCTTTAAGGTGACTTGAACTTTCTAGTACTCCACCTGTGGCCCAGTTTTTAAAGACTAAGTAATAGATAAATTTCTATTTCTAATGGCTAAAATTCACCTTGGTGGATTAAATGCATCCATCAACCCCATTTGATTACAAATCACTTGCAAAAACATTTCAAACTATTTAAGATGTTTTGCCCCTGGAGAAAATAATATTCTGGTTTGAGAAGTAAATTTGTACAACCTCCACTTCTGCTTTCAAACTGAAAGTGTGCATATAAAGAGTATTTAATGCTTGTTGTAGAAGTATGAAGAATCCCTAAGTGAACATGTAAAATTATGGTTCAAAGTAGCCAACAGCCTTACTTAGAGGTGAGATTCATATTTTGAACAAAAGACTGCCGCTAGTCTGTTTAAAATCAAAATTATTCTAGATTTGATGAGCTACTCTTCAGAGAACAATGTAAATAAAATATTCTCAGAATACTAGTATTAATGTAAACATACCTGAACCGGAGTCAAATTTGGTTTCTGACCTACAAAACAAAAAAAAATTTTTTTACAATTATAAAAATTGGTTACAAAAACAACAGTTATAGAGTAATAAAGTATAATAATTATGTATTTCTGTATGTAAACCAAGAAGTAAAATGACTTTCTAAAATGTAAGAATATATTTATTTGAATGCTTTTAAATGTATGTATTACCATAACCCCCTAAAAATGCACATACAATTATAGATAGCACAGTAATAAAAGTTCAGTAACTTTTTTAGCTTGTTTTATTTCTGAGAAAAAGACTGTAAAGTACGTTTTTTGAAACATCCAACCTTGGCAGGTTAACTTATTTCAACAGTATATAAAAAAACCTATAATTATACTATTTTTAATTATTAAAGACTTTCAATTATTTAACATCAAGTATCTTTTCACTAAGTTCTTAGCACACAGCAAATGAACCTAGTAACCCCATACATTTAATAAGAAGGAGGAAAAAAATCTGAGCCCTTGTGGGAACATTATGTTTCAGATATAGGTTAATACTGGCTGTAAATTCAGAAGCCTTTGAAGCTCTCAGTTCAGCTGTGGGAAAACTTCTGTTAGGTAATTATTCTCAAGATGCTGCTGATGTGCTGTCAAGCAGAATTAACCCTATGACTAGGCCCATCTACACAGGCCACTATAAGACAGCATTGTCTATATCTAACTCTCAAACCAATTAGTGGGCATGCTCCAGTCGGATTTATATCACACATTAACAATCAATAGTATATATGTTCACAGCTGCCACAGCAAGATACAAGAACCAACCAGCAGGAGTCCAGTTAAAGGATGTTACATTGACAGAGAAAGTTTTTGTTGATTTTTTTTTTTCCTGGGGAAATGTAGTTAACTAACTGGGACAGAAGATTTCTTTGAAATTATGCCAGGGTACCAAAGGTTTAGATGCAGTGGCTTGCTTCATCTAAATTAGCTTCAAAGAAAGTCATCCAAGAGGAGAAAGAAAGATAAGCAAGAAGCTTCTTTTGTTATAAAAATTTATTTTTTCAAGCACTCTTAATGTGTGTACACATTTTATATATATATATATATATATATATATATATATACATATATATATAGTTGTGATATATAGTAATATATAGTATTATATATGCGCAACTATACTTTTTAATAACTACTACTATAATTCACAGCCACCTTTCCCCAAGCCCTGTCCTTGTCTCAGATCTTTCACTTTCATATTCCTGCTTCTTATATCAGGTGCAGACTCATTTCCACTCTTGGTCCTGTCCTTCATGATTGTGCCATCCCTGATGAAAACTGCAACGACACTTTATGGTATCCTGCTGGCTTCTTTATCTCCCCTTTTTGACCTCTGTAGCCACAGCACCTAAATAGGCCTGGTACTTATGTTCAGATGTCTTTTAAGTGAAACATTTGCTTCTAAACACATCCTTTCTTTTTCTTACTTACATAAAAGTTCCCAGCATTCTGACTCCCTGGTTTCCTCCATCTGTGTGCCACAGTGCATTCTCTAATCAACTCCAAAGGCAGGCCACATCAATCATTCCCTCTCCCTGACACATACACTCACCTCCCACCAGCAGTTCTAGTGTTTGAATTCAGGGCTTGGTGCTTGTTACGTTACCACTTGAGCCATGCCTCCAGCCCCTACTGCTCAGGTTATTTTTAAGATTAAAGAGGTGATTTTTGTCTGGGCTGCCACGGGTAGAGTGATAGGCACCATGCCCAGTTTTTCTATTGACAAGGGATCTCAAAAACATTTTGCTAGCTCTAGGAACTACAATGCACTGTTTAAGCCTTCTGTATAACTATGATGGCAGGCACATGGCACTACAGCTATTGGCTCAGTCCCTCCATAGTGTAGCATTGACACTACACTCACGTGAGGTATAAATTGGGTGTCACAGATTTTTATGTTCCCACCGCACCTGGCAACTAAGAGTTAATAAAAAAATGTGCTAAGAGTTAATATACAAAACAAATCTGTACATTAAGAGAAAGCCCCCAAAAAAACAAAACATAATGCTAAAAAATTCTCTAAAATACCTATTCCGAGACATAAAAATGCCAGAAAATCTTTATTCTGCAGATCCCTTTAAAGTGGTCAATATATAAGAAATATATTATATAAAATATGTCCATAAAATGTGCAGAAAACATCTTCATATGAAAACCATAGGTTTTCACTTTTTAAAAGGAGAGCATTTCAGAATTTTCTCAGACACCATACTGAACATTCAAAAGACGACATCTAAGTCTATGAATAATTAAAACATGATAAAGTAAGTTAAAGCTGCCAGTTTGGTGATAGGGAAAATTGGTTCTAATGTGTAAGTTAATTCAGAGCTCTATGAGATTTTACACACACAACATATACTGAAATACAAAGGCTTCCTCTATTATACTAGGCCATATTATCATCTGTATTCATAAACCCTCTCTAAGAAATTGAAATGTAGGTAAGAAAAATAATATGCAAATAATGTGGATTATTCAAACAAGGGCGGTGAAGCTGTTCACTCATTATAAAGTTTTTCCTGTGTGCTTATTTTCAGTAGTAAACTATGCAAGATGATGGGAATACAAAAATGTACAGAAGGGGTATATCCTGCATATATATAATCATGACTCCAAGTATGTCTACTTATTTCTCATCTATATACTAATACCTAAGCATAAAAATAACTTTTGGTAAGCACTGAGCAGTAAGATGTACGGTATAAATAGAAGTCTGCTGATGGTATTTCTTTTACAGGTCATTCTTCATGAAAAGTTGAGAGGTTCATTTGAAAAAAAGTATCTTTATTCTCTCTCTCTCTCCTGCCTTCAAAATTACCATTAAATGGTTCCAAAAATTGTGGTATCTATACACAATGGAATATTATGCAGCCATTAGAAAGGACAAAATAATGGCATTTGCAGGGAAATGGATGGAGCTAGAAGAAATCATGTTGAGTGAGGTAAGCCAAGAGCAAAGAGACAAATGGCACATGGTCTCCTTAATAAGTGTGATATCTCCTTGTAATGTGATATCGAATCACTACTAAATAACCTCATGCTGCTGATCACATATATGGTATATATATGGTATATATGTGCACACCGGAGGGAAACTAGGAGGACGACACAGAACTAGAGGGAATCAGGGAAAAGCATACAATAGCAGGACCCATCAGCTGCACTGGACATTGACCAAAATGAACTAAGCAACTCAATGGCAGCGATGGGAGGGAGGGAACAAGTGGGAAAGAGGGAACAGCTGATGCTATGCAAAACAAAAAAAATGTACATATCACCCAACGTGGAAGAAATAACTGTATTGCAAAGCTCATAGAACTCATAAATGTTATAGACCATGATAGACAATTTGTCCTATGAAAGTTAGAATATGTTTGTGACTTTAACTAAGCTTCACTATCCCACAATACTGTGAAATTTGGGAAATAGATAATCAATCACAATAAAGAATTTCAAAAAAATTTAAAAAATATTTTTAAAAAAGAATCTCATGAATATTTCTTGCCTGCCTTGGTTTTAAATTGTGATCCTCAGAAATCTGCCTCCTGAGTAGTTAGGATTACAGGTATGAGCCACCAGCACCTGGCCTTCTATCTGTTTTAATGCTAGTGCTAAGGCTTAAACTCAAGGCCTCACACTCTCATTCAACTTTGATTCTCAGCTGGTGCTATACCATTTAAGATACCAGCTTTTTACTGGTTACTTTGAGATAAGTTCCAGGGATTTTCTGCCTAGGCTAGCCCTAAACCAAGATCCTCAGATGTCAGTCTGCTGAGTAGCTAGGAATATAGGCATAAGCCAATGGCACCAGCCCTATGTTATATTTTGAACATATCAATGTTACAAATATACAAGTATAGACACAAATAAAATCATAATTAATTTAAAAATAGAAATACATGCTAGCTACCATAATAAAAAAAAACTGAGAAAAATACATGAATGAAAGGCACTCATTTAATGCATAATTTTTTAGAAACCAAAGACATCAGAAAAATCCAGAAATTTATAAATCAATATAGTCACAAGAAAAAGAACAGCAAGAATTCAGCCAAGCCACTTTGAAAACATGATACAATTACAAGTAGTATGATAAATCATGTGGTTTAACAAAATACTGTTTTATGCATATTTTCACTTTCATGTGAAAATTCAGATTTATGGTTGCTTGGTTAAGAAATATTACTAAACTAAAGCATGCCAAAGCCTTAAATGCTGCCAATATTAAAAAGAAAGAAATCATGGTCAAAAGAAAAGTCTAAATTCATTACAAAACATTAATATCTTGAAGAATAAACTGAGACCGAAATGACTTTTTAAAAAGAGCAAAAGTTATATAAAATATATTTAGAATCTGGATGCCTTATTCATTTTTCAACAAATATTTATTGAGCCCTTAAGAATCAACTCTGTGTTAGACACTAGAGATACTTGTAGTAAACAAATAGGGCATTCCTTGTCCCAGCTGTCTACATGGAAAAGGCAGCCAGTGAAAGACAGACCAGCACTACATCCTAGCTCTTCTACTTTCTACCCCTAAGTTACTTCAGAAAAGTTAATTCACTCTAAAGACTACCTTACTACTGTAAGATGAGGTGATACATTTACTTTCTAAAACTTATATAGGTTAAGTAAGATATTATAAGTATATACATCAGGTCCTGGTACATACTAGAAGTTAAAAGGTAGATTTTGTCCAATCAATGTTATTAAATAAAAATTAATCTATAGTTGTAATTACATTTAACATTATTTTAGCTCAATAATCAACACTGTATTATGGAAAGAATTATTACTTTGGTTGAAATCTTACATGGGGTGAAGTTCTAAATAATACAGAAAAAAGGGAATAGTAATTAAAAAAAAACAGCTGAAGAAAATGAAAATGTTTAAGAGGGAAGATTAACAGAAAATAAAAATGGTCTCTTTACACAATATGGAAAAGAATGTAGGTAAATCAATGGTACATTACACAAATAAAGAAGTAAACTACTTATTTTTGGTTTTCTTTTATCTTTCCAAACAATGAAGAAAAAGGAAATGAAGAGATGAGATCAGAAGAAAAAGTCAATTGTGAGGTGATACATATTTGAGCCTGTAAAATTCAACTCTACATATTAGATTATGCTATTAAACTACATATTAGACTATGCTAAAAATAAACTAATGGTCACTTTGGCTCCCCATTTCTACATTCTTCATAGACCACGTGGCATCTTCCTTCTCTGAGTTCCAGTATCGCTTCCTGCTAGCATAATTGTTTCCTTTAAAGTAACTGAATGTTATTTTGGATTTTTTGTGCATCTCTAGAGAGAATAAGGCTTCCAAAGTGAAGTCTCTTCCTCTGTAGAGGAGTTCAAGCTTCTAAGAAACAGAATTTAAGAGAACAGTATATTTTCATATATAAATTAAATTGTCAGGGCTGGGAAGTTGGCTCAGTGGTAGAGTGCTTGCCTCGCACGCATGAGGCCCTGGGTTTGATTCCTCAGCACCACATAAGCAGAAAAAAGCTGCAAGTGGCATTGTGGCTCAAGTGGTAGGGCACTAGCCTTGTGTTAAAGAGCTGAGGGACAGCACCCAGGCCCAAAATTCAGCTCCCGTGACTGACAAAAAAAAAAAATGAATTGTCTTCCTCCAAGTTCATTATGATGAGTGATCTCAAATATGTATCTCAAAATATGACATTTGGAAAGAGGGTTTTTAAAAAATAATTTAGTTAAGCTGAGGTCACATAGGTATGCCTTACCCCAACATGAATGGTGTTCCATCCATCATGCTAGCCCTTTCAGTTCTCATCTCTTCAAAGACACATCTCTTCAAAGTGACATCATTCTGAGTCTCCTAACCATCATAGCTCTTTATGTCTATTAACGTGTGTGGGGGCGGGGGGGGGGGGGCAGGGAGAAGGGTTGTCCTGGAATTTGATTCAGGTCTATGCACTGTCCCTGAGCTTTTATGTTCAAGGCATGTACTCTACAACTTGAGCCAGAGCTATACTTCAGCTTTTTGGTGGTTAAATGGAGATAAGAGTCTCACAGACTTTCCAACCTGAGCTGTCTTCAAACCAGTTCTCAGATCCCAGCCTCCTGAGTAGCTAGGATTAGAAGCGTAAGCCACTGGTACCTTGTTAACTATTAATCTTTTGAAGTTAGGTCTCATGGAACCATAGAGTACTCTGGAATATATGCCAATCAGTTTCTGAGAGATTAGGACTGTCAACTATCTACCATTTCCTGGAAGTCTGGTACAGATTTTTCTTTAACTCCAGCAAAATCAACAGTCTTTCCCTTCCTATTCCCTGCAGCAAATTACTACCAATTATCAATACTAATCTGTAATAACCACGAACAACTCAACAAGCAGAAAGCTTCCCAGAATTATGAAGCAGCACTTAACCCAATTAACTATTATAAACAAGCAACATTTCCTCCCTTTTACTGATGAACTAACTTTTGCCAGCTGCTATTTAAAACAAATACAGTTTTACTATCAATGTTTCACACTGGTAGTTTTTTTTTTTTTTTGTTTAATCACAAAACATTTCCAGTTTATTTACTTAATCCTCTCAAAAGTTCTTGTGATATAAGTATTATCCTTGTCTTACAAATTAGGATATTAAGGCTCCAAGAGGTTAAGAAGCTTGTTCAAAGGAATACAGAGTAAAGTGGGTAAGTTGTGACTTTAACCTCATTTTTTTACACCTTAATCATAGCTTTCTCCACTTTAAAATCCAAGTAGAGTCACTTGTCTATCATCAGAAAATTAACACCAATTAACACTACAGTGTGATCACTACCAGATGGTGAGTTAGTAAAACAACTGATCAGCCACAGGGCTAGGAAACATTACAACACAGGAGCTAAGGAGGTCTTGAACTCCTACTTCCTCAACTTTGCTTCTACTTCCACCTTTAACTGTTGGTATTACCTGGAGTCAATTATATGCCATTTATGAGTTTTGATTTTAACTTATATTATGAAGAATAAAAGAGAAAATTTTATTTATTTAGCATTATATCTGTACAAGGTAAGCCCCAATCAATGTTGCTTTAACGTTCCCCAATTCAAGCATGATAAACAGTTCATATATGTCTGTTTGGAAATAAATACAAGTCTTCTGATCTTTGTGTTTCATTCTTCATCAATTATTTCCAGGCTTCTTGGATTAGGGCCATATGAAAATAGTAGGAAGACAATAGGAAAACTATAGGGACATGGTAATGAAGAGGGAGATAAATTTGAAAGTAACTGGACACTAAAAGAAGGTAAGTAAACAGAATGTTTGGCAGTTTAGTTCACATTGGCCACTTTCCTAGGATATTGGATTAGTCAGTTTTCTATTACTATAATAAAATAACCAAGGCTGGGTAATTTGTCAAGAAAGGCGGTTTAGTTGCCTCATAGTTCTGCAGATCTCAGACATGGTATCAGATTTGGTTCTACTTAAGGGCTTCTTTGATGGTTTCACAACATGGTAGATGGCATTTTGGCAAAGTAAGTGTGAGACAGATGACATGGCAAGATACGAAGCCAGAGCCCAGGGAAGGACCAATCTTGTGCTTTCTATAACAGTCCACTCTCAGGAAAACTATCTAGGGTCCCATAAGTAGTTATTAATCCCTTCTAAGGAAAAGACCTCAATAACCCAATCACTAAGTATCACCTCTTAAAGGTTCCACCACCTCCCAACATTGTCACACTGAGTATAAGCTTACCCAAGAATCCTTGGGGGAAATACTGAAACCATATCTAAACCTAGCAGATATCATCACTATAACCAATTAGAGAGAAAAATAAAATAAAGAAACAGCAACAAGCTAGAAGGCAGTAGAGAATGAATTTGGGTACCTAAAATAAACTTGGAATTACATTTCATTTCATTCTTTTAAAATATTGTTGTGAAAAAAGAGATAAAATTGAGTGTAGAAAAATGTTTTAAGGTAAGTTCTTATGATTACTTAAAATTTGTAATATATCATAGTAATATTTGGTACAGTGGCATATGTCTATAATACTAGCTATTCAGGAGTTGAAGACAAGAGAATTAGAAGTTCAAGGCTAACTTATGGAAAATTAGCAAGACCCTATCTCCAAAACAAAATAAAAACAAAAGAGCAAGGGGCATAACTCAAGTGGTACAGTGCTTGCTTAGCAAATATGAGGCCCTAGGTTCAATTTCCAGTATCATCAAAAAATGTGTCTCCTATTTATCCCTCCAGAAATAAGGGTGATGTATAAGGCAGGCTTATTTTAGAAAAAGTAAAAAGTATAGTTTAAAAAAATCATGACTTATGATTCTACTATCCACCAATAACTACTACCATTTGACACATAACTTTCTGAACTTCCTTCCATGTATATATTTGTAAATATGTATATTTTATTAATATAGGATGATGTTAATAATATTTTTGAAACTAACAAATTTATTTTGAATTATTTAAGCTATTTGAGCTACTTAAGTATTCTTTTTCATAGTATTAAAAGTATCAGGTATATATATTTTCATCATACTTCATTTGTCTAGATCCTTATGTGGAACGTTTAATTATATTTTGCTGTCATAAAGAATTACTTTATACATTCATAGCTATATCTTTTATATAAAAAGCATTTTAGCATAAATTTCAAGAACTATGATTGCAAGATCAATGGCATGAAGAATTCTAAGGCTTTGACATAACAATAAATGATTGTCTTGTAAGGCATTACCAATTTATGTTCATCCTAGCAGTATTTGAAAGTACTCATTTCCCATACCCATGTCGAAAACAGATTTGACACTATTGGAAATCTTTACTAGTTTGATAGTTTCTTGTTAGTAACAGGTGAAAGGTAACTTCTTATGCTTGCTGATCATATGTATTGCTCCTTTTAGAGTATCTGTTAATACATTTCTGTGAGTTCTATTAATTGAACCTTAGTTGGGGGGAAGGGGTGACCCCAAGTCAAGAACACAGGTAAAAACCCAAAGCTTGCTACTGATATCTCAGGGCAAGGAGCAGTCTTGTAGGATTGAGCCATCAACCTGTGGATTCTGATGCTGTTTCCAAGTATATAGTGTCAGAAGTGAATTGGAGTACAATCAGCTAGTCTGCTGGTTTCTTGGTATGTGGGAAAAAACCTCACACACATTTAGTTACAAAACATTGTGTCATGTGTTGCACTGAATGTATGACTAAAGAAAAAAAGTATTTTTTGTTTGGATTTTCCTACTATATCCATACATTGCTTCCTACTATATCCATACAGTGTTCTGTTGACATGTTAACTAGTAAGAGAACAGGGGAAAATACTATAAAGCTTTTATTAAAGAACAAATTGCGCATTTTTATGAAATCTCTTCTAACACATATGATCCTAGTTTTCCTAAGATGTCACAATATTGAATCATTTGTATGTTCTTGAAATAAATCATACCTTGTCATGACAGGTTATTCATTCAACATATTCCTCTATTCCTTTCACTGATATTATTTAAGAACTTTACATCAATTTTCATAAATCAGATTGTTCCGTGTTTTTTCTTTGGTTAAAATCTTTTTCCCAGAACTTTGTTTCAGGAGTATTTACATTTATCAAAGAAGCAGATAAGCTTTCATCTATATCCTGTTGTTCCACAGTTTTTAATAGCACAAACATTTTTGATCTGTTTCTTTCAGGGTTACTACTCTGGGTCCTATCATTCTTCTTGAGTCATATCTTGTACTTCATTTTTACCAAATTACCATTTCACTGAGATCTTTAGTTTGTTGGAGCAAAAACAGTGTTTTGTGTGTGGATCTTCAGTTTTACCCTGCCCTCATTCTTAGTATTTTGAAAATAATATTCTTTTCTTCCTACACTCTTTCCAACCTTTATCCCTTCCTTCCTTCCTTCCTCTCTTGATTAGACTTGACAATAAAAATGGTCAAGTTTACCAGTCTTTTGGAAGATTAACCCTTTAAATGTATTAGGTAATTTTAATTTTTTTCAAGGAAATATTTATGGCTGCTTTTAGGATTTTATCCATGCCTCTGGTTTTCAGCAGCTTTGCTATGATATGCCTAGATGTAGTTTTCATTGTATTATCCTGTTTCAGAGTTGTAGCACATTTCAAATCTGTGGCTTGACAGTTGGTGGGTTTTTTCCCTTTGGTTTGAGAAAATCTTGGAAAATATTTTACATCTTCGATTACTGCTTCTTCCATGCCATCTTTTCCTTCCCTTCTATAGCTCTCATTTTAACATGAGTTATACTTGAGATGGTGTAGCCTATTTCTAGCATTATCTTTTCTGAGCTTTCTTATCTTCAGTCTGGTTATTTTATACTGACCTGTTTTCTAGTAAGAATCTTACCTCCTTTTCCAGCAAGCTGTTACATTCATCTTGTGTGTTTATACTTTTAGTTATTGCATTTCAGCTCTAAAACTGAATTTTTTTACAACAAATTATAGCTATCTGGTGAAACTCTCTTTTCTATTTTCATAGATACGTATTAATCACAGTTAACGTCTGTTTTTTAACTTAAATATCTCTCTGGACATCTGGGCCCTCTCACTGGACATTTTGCTTTTGTCAATTTATTTCCTTTTATCTTTTCCTTTTCTATGACTGCTAATTTTGTATAAATACCAGGCACTGTTATAAAAAATTGTAATCTTGATGATGTAATCATCTTCCAGAGAGAATTCATACTATGCTTTGATAAGCAGCTGAGAGGGAGAAAGGAGGCAAATTACCTAATCTAATCTGGGATTCTGTAGACTTGAGGCTAGGATGCAGACCACAACAGTGGAGACAAGTGTGGGTGCTTAAACTTGAAAAAACTTAACATTTAATATTAATTAAAATATTTCCTTCAGATATAGCTGCTAAAATAACAATTACTAAAAATAAATTCTAGAAATTAATGTTTAGTAAATGATATCAAAAGGCAATAACCCCAAACTTACTTCTTCTTACTTAAATAAATATAACTTATAGCATACATATACTATTTTAGAAACACTATTTGTGTTTGTGTGTTTTTTTTTGCTCAAGACTAATGCTCTAAAAGTAATTAAAAAAAAAAAAAAACAACCAATGCGCTACCACAGTTCCACTTCTGGCTTTTAGGGATTAGTTTATTGAAGGTAAGAATCTCACATATTTTTCTGCCTGGGCTGGCTTCAAACCAAGATCCTCAGATCTCAGCCTCCTGAGTAGCTAGAATTACAGATGTGAGCCACCAGCACCTGACGTAGAAATACTATTTTGTGATGTTTACTCCACGCCTCTTCCCAACTCCACATTCAAGGATATGACTACAAAACCCAGCAGATATTATAAATCAAGGACTGATTTTTCTGTTGACTGTCTAGATCAGTTGTTCTCAACTGGATATGACTTTGCATACCCAGGATGTACTTGAAAATGTCTAGAGAAAAAATTGGTCATGATTGAAGAGTAGAAGACAGGATGCTCTGGGCATCTAATTTGAAGGTAGTCTGGAGATCTATTCCTCACCAAATGTCAGATGTGTTGAGCCTGAGATACCCTGGTCTACTAGTATCTCTTCTTCCCAGAAGTAGGTCTCTGTCTACAATGTTTGTAATCTTTACTACTCTTCTCATGACTAGAATTGGTAAATGACTGGAGGGAGAAGGTGAGATTCATCCAAGTTTGTTTTATTATTCTTTTGTGGGTATTTTTCCCTACCACTTTGACCATACTCTTATTTTAATAGATCAAGTACTAGAGGAGGGCTTTTTTCCTTCATATCTTGGCCAATTGCTCAAGAAAGTCCTTTACTTGCAAGCCATCTATGTTCTTATCCTGAGCTTTCAGGTAAGACAAAGATGGAAGGCAACTCCTTCAAAACAAGTGTCTCTCATAAATTATATTATCTCGGAACAAAACAAAATCAAAACAAAAACAAAGTCAATGGGATGGGAGAAGTCAATTTTACATTCTCTTCAAAATAATATGTGAATTATTTCAATATAGCCAATGTTTTAGTAAGCCATGACTCAGAATCTAATTCATTTTGGAGCAGTTTCATTACACTAGAAAGCTTTAAAGGATTTAGAATGTGATGACAGGCAATTCAAATGTTTTAAAATTTGAAGTACACTTTGTTAAAGGTTAGCACTTCACTAGAATTATGGGCAATTTCCAGCTAGAATTCTATTAAAAGAACTCTTGAAGCTCATGCTGTTGTCCCTAGAATTCCACAGTGACTGACATGGAGTATTAGTAAATAATGGTCAGTGTTAAAAGAATTGAGGAGGTAGGATCTGAGTGGAGGGGAAGAATGGATATCTTCATTTTCTCACTGTATTCTTCTATCCTCTCCTGCCACACAGACAGAAAATTGCATCCAAGAGCGAAAAGTTCAATGTTAAAAGTCTCCTTTAGTGGTGAATGAAATAGCATACACGGAGTGGCACAGTTAAGTAAATTGTGTGTGGCATTGGAATGGAATTTCCTCAGTGAAAGAGCTTATGTTCTTAAAGAGCTAAAAAAAATGGCTTAAATTTTCTGGTAGCCTAGAATAAAATTGCACAGGAGGTTCATGTGAAATATAGCATGTGTGAATAGTTTTGCTGCAAAGTTCCATTGAAATGTAACAACACAGCTGGAGTAGTGACTCATCACACTAATATCTACTGCTAACAGACTCTAATAAAGCCTATACTTTCTCACATTATAAGATTTTTCAGGGTGTTGTTATAGTACATATTCCCAAAACATGGTCAAGCCTCTTACACTGAACATTTGCTGAGTACCTGGTATATATTAGGAATTCTTCTGTCATTGGTTTTTACACGTTTGTTTTTATTTTCGCCACTTTACAGATAATGAATCTGAGGCTGCATGTAAGGGCTGGTATCCAATAATTCTAATTGCTTTTAGCCTCTCTCTATTTTGACTGTTTGAGATAGGGGAGACACAGAGAAATTTCCAGACATTTAGGATTGCACATGTCAACTGGCCTTGAGCCTTCTTGGGAATGTACAAAGAACACTTTTAAGTGGAAAATATTTGGAATATAGTGACCTGAGGAAAAATATGACAGGAACTCAGTATGTAAAAATAAATTATATTGAGGAGAAAATAAAATAAAAATAAATTACATCAATTACTAGAATCCTGTCCATAAATCCAACCCCACCTCACAGAAATTGAATGGCTCAATGGCCTCCTACACACTGTCTATCAGGATTCCAGATACCTCCCTGAGGATAACAACCAGCCTGAAACTGAGTCTTTCTTGATGACCTGCCATGATGGATCTAGTTACTTTTAATTCAAGCCTTCATAGATTGAGATGACCTTCAATTTTCTACTTAAGTGCTGTGACAGATTTTTTTTCAAAGAATTGCAATATCTGCATGTTCAACTTGTTCCAATGATGTTGAGCAAAATAACCAGAATAAACAATATAAAATACTAAAATATTCTTTTATAATTTTTTAACTTTCTTTATAAAAAAATTTGAGCATTACTCTTCTAAATACATTTATATATTCACTGTGTGATTGTCATGGGCTATTATCATTTCTCAGTTGTCTCATAAGTGTTGTTATAAAGATTAAATGAGTTTATATAAAGCACTTAGTACCTGGTATACATTAAGTACCATATAAGCATTAGATATTATTTTAGTAAGATTGCATTTATCATTAATAAAATTGTATAAAATGAGTTAGTGCAAGGCCTATTAAGTAAATGTATGTAGAATATTACATGTTCTACGTTATTCCTTAAGTTCCAAACAAAATTGTCAGGAACTGTTTTCATGTTGGTAACACTGAGGTTTATCAGCTAACAAGAGAAAAACTTTCCTATTAAGGCTACTACAACTCCATAACCTTTTCTTTTCACACCCAGAAATGCATCTTGTGCACTGATGACTTATTTCCCATTTTCACCATGCTATTCCTATATTTAAAATTTTTCCAGATACCAACCAACAAAGTTTAGACATGCATATAAGCAATAAATAAATATCAAATTGTGATAAAGTTAGGAAGAGCAGTGTAAGTATTATTAGGGCATCACTTACCATAGGGCAGACAAGCACAAAGTAGAAATTGTAATGATTGGTAATACATATGACACGCCATAGAGAGACGAGGAACAACAAAGTTCACCCTGGGAGGACCAGATAGAAAGAGGACCAGAAAGAAAGGAAGAAAAGATGCTGGGGCTTAAAGGATTTCAAGTAGGAACTTAAATATCTTCTCTGATATTCAAGGACTTCACTAATTGATCCCCTATGAGGCTCCAGCCATATCTTCCACCACTCCCAACATAAACCATCTCCCCACCTTCCTTATTTCCTTGGAAAATCCACTTTTGATCTTATCTGTAATTCCTCTTGTCATATGCAACTTTCTCTACCAGGTTCTTCTACTTGGAAAAAAACTAAACTGCTTTCTCTACATAGTAAAATGTAGTTTCATCTTTTCTGTGAATCCTTGGCCAACTTAATGCAGTTATATATTTTCAAACTGAAAATATATTTGAGAATATATTTTCAAACTGAAACAATTGATAATACTAATAATATTTTGCCATCTTTAAACCTGTTTGTTATGCATTTCATACTATGCAAATAAAACCTTAAGTGCCTTTCGAAAAAAATGTTTAGCAAACATATTCTATTTGTTGTTCAATAACACCTGGCAAAGTATCAGCCAAAGCACAATATGAGTGGCCAAAATATTTTCTGAATTAAATTATTTTACCAATGTCTTCTCTGGTTTATCTGATGTGTAATAAATTCACTTTATGAAATTGTGAAAGTTCAAATAACCAGAGGTGAGAACACTCTTGCTTCTGTCAGTTAATTTACTAACTGAAAGTCAGAAGTACTATATAAGAAATAAACTAGCTTGGTAAAATTTGTGAATGTGGAGAAAATATGAACCATGGAATAAATTACACATTTGGTTTATAAGAAGCCTATGAATGAGGTTTTTGTACTTGGTAAGCAGTAAGAAAGTAGTATATCGTTCAAATAGGGAATGTATTTAGAATGTATGTTTGAAAATGAAATGAGAATAATTGAATAGCCTTTATTGTAAAGAAGTCACTCACGTAAAAGAAGAGGATTATGTACACATGTGCACATATACTGTAATTAGATAACAGAAATGAAAGCTGAGGGAACAAGTGCTCCATACTGATATGATTAAATGTTTTCAAATTCAGTACTTCATTTCTTCTTTCTTTTTCCTCTTATTATTTCTCATAATGATCTTCTAGTCTATTGTGCTTAATTCTCTTGTTGCTCCCTTCCATACAAAAAACAAAAAAACACTACACACATTCCAACTGGTTCCATACTTCATATCTCAAGCTTAAAACCAGTTTTGTAGAGGTTTTCTGATATCACTAATTCACTAAACTAATGATTGATTTTCAGATTTGGGTTATGAATCTCTAAAAAGCATCTTAACGGAAGTGGCGCTGTAGCTCAAGTGGTAGAGCGCTCGCCTTGAGCTGAAGAGCTGAGGGACAGCGCCCAGGCCCAGAGTTCAAGCCCCACGACCGACAAAAATAAATAAATAAATAAAAAGCATCTTAAAATATATATGTGCATATATATATACATATATATATGACATACTTTGTACCAGATATCAATTTGTTTCCTCCTGTCTCTAAATCCATGTAATTTGCTTGCTCTGAGAAAATGGAGTTGGGACCTTCAATTTTTTTTCTTTGTCAGCGAGCATGCCATTAAGCTTTGCAGTCAAGGGCCCAGGTAAGAGACGTCAGGAGGTAAAGACCTCTTCTTTTTTGGTTTGAGCATATCTGCTCTACAAGCTTCCTTAGCCCAGACAGCTTTTCTAGAACTGGAATTCTGTAGTACAACAGCTTCTCCATTCCCAGATGTATGCAGCTCTGGGTGTCTTCTCCAGTGCCAAGCTCTGGCTGTGTACATAGCTTCTCCTCTACCCAACTTGTTCCACATGCACAGCTTCTCTAGAACCCAGGTCCTGTGCAAAACCTTTTCCTGGGAAGCTTTCTTGGGAAGCTGCACACACAGCTTCCCAAGAGCCCAGTGGCTATAGCAGGAGCATTTTCTCCAGTGCCTGGTGCTCTTTTCAGCACACAGAGAATCCGTAGGATCCTATAGGCTGGTATCTGCTCTGGTAGCCCCTCCTTGGGTGGTTTTGTAGTGGACTGCCTCCTCTGAGACAATTCCTGCCCTAGGTTTTTCCTAACTCCCTAAGGGGTAGATTTCGGGCAAATTTCAAAAGGCAGATTTCCAGCAAGCTGCCACATCATGGCATTGTTATGAGTTGTCTGCCCTTTAGTAACTATGAACATGCCCTCTCTATCTCAGAGAAAGGAAAGGGAGGAAGCTCTCTCTAGGACACTCTGTGTCAGCCCTAATGGTCATGTTTGCTATTCCTGTATTCTCTAGAATTTCTCTTCACTTCTCACTAGCCAATCCCTCACCACTAAAATCCTCTGCTACAGTTCATAATTCTTTATATTAAACTTTCCTACATGAATAACTATGTGGGCTCTATATTCTGATTGGGTGCAGACTGATATATTCTTCCTCATATATTTTAAATCAACAACTAAAACATCATACCAGGCATTTAAATAACTGCAAAAGATAAATTTCTCTAGTTTTATATATTCCACATACATACTAATAGATAGATAGATAAATAGATAGATAGATGATAGATCAAAGCCTTAAAGCTACATATTTAAGTCACTAATGAGTGAAGAAATACATCACTATGAAGTAATTAGTAAATCCAGTCCTCACTGACAAACCAATCAAGTTAGAATTCTGCCTAAAGTTTTTCACCTTTCTCGGTTTTTTTCCTATTTAAAGAAGCATATTGAAACATGTTCTTATGGCAGCCCATTCAAGAAGGCAGATAAAAAGACAACAGATATAGAAACAGACAAACCGATAGACAAAGAAGTGGACTGAGCTGTGCCAGGAACCTTGCAAAATGAAATACTACTTTAATAGTTTTGCCAACACTGTTTGCTATGCTTTTGTTGGTCTCTTCTTCTGAAGTAATGTTCTTCTGAGCAATCACTCCAATGGGCTGGAAATGGTACCCATGGAAAATAAATCAATATTTGGGATAGGGGGAAAATGTGACACCTTTCATGAAGTGGTAATCCTTGTCTAGTCCTCAGTTCCACCTCTACCGTTGTAGGGTGTGGGGGGAAAACAACCTCCTATCAAAGCTGTTCATGCCTTATTGCACCTGACTTGTGATCACTCAGGGGACACATTCTCCAGACGGAAATGGCTGCACCAGTCCAATGAACAAACCCATCTTCAGTGGGAAGGAGAAGAAGCAAAGGGTTCCCACTGCCCCTCAAACATTAGATAAGAAACCATGAAGAGAAAAGCACTCAGTTAAAACGAGAACAGGTAGGATAAGAACATTAAACCACATTCCTTAAAAATTTTAGAAAAAAAAAGCTATCTTTATGAGAATGCTAAAAGAAACAGAGGTAATGTCACATCAAATATGAAATCTGATTACCACCCATATCTGTTTGGATAAGAGTCCTTTTTAAGGATTTGTAATTCAAAATCTCAAGTAGGTTAAATCCTTCATTTACAATGGCTCTGTTTCTTATTTAAAACAGTAAGTTTTCCTTAGATCCAGTACTTTAGTGAATTACATAATAGGGAAAGAGATGGAGAATCTTAAACAAAAAAGCAAAAGGGATGTGACCAATTTTTACCATTTGGGATGTTAACAAATTTAACATGGCTCAGCAACTATCTTTAGTGTTCCATCAAGCATTACAATACCAGCTAAAAGTGTTGAGATAAAAAGGACATGTGTTTTCTGAGAGGAAATGGGCGACAATTTGAAGGGTCTTTTTAGCATGAACAATAAATACCTAAGAATTTAGAGAAGATTCTCAACAAATATTAATGTGCAATAAGGTCTGTTCAATTTAAGGACAGTTTGAAACTCTTAAAAAAATTAAGGGACTATTTCCCATTGTTTTTGAAAAATCTATACTTGCTAGTGTATTAAAAGACAACATTTATGGACAGATATAAAGTGAGTTTTACAAACTACAAGTATATATTCTTTTTTTGGGGGGAGGGAGGGGTCCGGTCATGGGGCCTGAACTCTGGGCCTGGGTGCTGTCCCTCAGCTCTTCAGCTCAAGGCTAGCGCTCTACCACTTGAGCCACAGCACCACTTCCGCCTTTTTATTCTTTTTGCTTATGTGGTGCTGGGGAATCAAACGCAGGGCCTCATGTATGCAAGGCAAGCACTCTACCACTGAGCCACCTTCCCAGCCTCACAAGTATATATTCTTAATTGATTTTCCCCTAAGAAACTCTGTAGTTTTGTTTTAAATAAATGACATTTACTCTCAGATAAGGTTTCTGTCTTTTTATACCTCCAATCTAACAAGCCAATGGGAAATATAAGACTTCTAGGATCTTTTCCTCCTAGATAAATACATTTTTATATAAAGACTGTCTTTTCTGAATATGATCTATGCTCTCCTGAATATACAGTCTGAATTAACTACTGTGTTCAAAAAGCCTATTTACTATCTATTTTATGGTAAAATCTTGAGATATTTAAACTAAAGGTTTGAGATCAATGTAAAAACTGTTAACCTCACAGATTTCATTCTTACCTATCTTTAATTATCCATTAGTCTTCTCACATTACTTTCAATAAAGATATTTTTTCAATAAAGATTTTTTTTCCTTCTTGAAGAAGTATGGATAGCCTATTTGCTAAGTATAATTAAATCTGCGTGATGTATATGAAGAAGCTTCCATAGGGACCAATAAATTCATTTTGGGTCATCACTTGAAAGTAGAAAAATCAATAAATACATAAATATTTTTGTGCTCACCAAAATCCTATAACTGCCAAACACAGTAATTATTGAAATAAACAAGTTAATTCTGGGTATTTAAGAGATCTAAACACTGCAAAATCAACCAGTGTATAACAGTAATTCACCACGAAAGTCTATAATTACTTTTTGTTTTGGAAGTAGACATAGAAAAAGAAGTAAGGATTCTAAAGTGCACAGCAATAGCAAATTTGTTTCACTTGTGATATTTACATGCCTATAGGTGTTTAATATACTTACTTGAATAATGGAGTCCCACAAACAACACATTTATATATTCCAGGATCTTTGTGATGTGTGTATTCTCCTTCAAAGGCACTAATAAACAATAAACAGATCATCAAAAACAATTAAGCAAAGCTAGCCTCACTTCCAAGGATAAAACATATTAGCTCCTAAAATGCATTTCTCTAATAACTCTTTTCAAGGGCTTTTTGTCTTAGAACAAATCAAACATATGGAACTCTAAATAATACTAATACATTTTAAACCTACATAATAAAATGTGAAAATAGCTACATCAAACTAGTTGGGTTAAATTTTTTTTAAAAAATCAAGACACCTAGGTATGGAACACTTTTTTCCTATACAAAGTCTGTAGTGTGATTCACAATGTGTGTGTGTGTGTGTGTGTGTGTGTGTGTGTGTGTGTGTATTACATAAGATTTCTGCTATGCTACAATGTCTAAGAGTATACACGAAAATGCAGTAAGGGGCCAAGACTTTGAGTGGAAGTTTTATTTTTTGGTTTGAAAAGGAATATTGCAGCTTTAAGGGAATATTTTTCTAAGTTAACAATCTTAAAGGCTAGGAGGTCATTGAGCTAATACAAATCAGCTGTGCTGGCCCAACAAAAAGTCTATGTGCTCCGCAGCTTGTTTTTATTATCCTTTCACCCGCTTTATGAGGCCCAATTTTTTTATAAACAGAATTTTTAAGAATGACCTAATCTCTGGTTGTTTGTGTGCATTAAATCATTTTGCTAGTCGTGTACACAACAGGATGGGTAGAAGTCCCCCGAGCTGAGATTGAGGCCACCACTGGCTCACTGTCCAGTAAGGGTGGACGTTGTCAGAGACCCAACATTTTAGTAAGTTCAGTAAACAGTAGATACTGTGACAGGAAGAGAGGGTTGCCTATTAACAAGGATACCGTGTGTGGTAAAGAGCTCTTTCAGTAACTTTTCATGAATGAAAAGTTACATCATTAATAAATTTGGATCAGAGGTAAGTTTACGGCCCTAGGCCAAACCCCATGGTATAAATTGGACAACAAAATCGCTGGACCTTGGCAAGTTGCTTTTGAGCTGGAATCAGCTGAGAGAGACTTTATTCGCTAAAAACAGTCTTGGAAGCGAACAAACTCTTTTTTCAGGACTTTAGGGCGAACTTCCAAGGACCAAAGCCATGTGAGGGCAGTTATTGAAAATTTTTGACATTCCAACCACAAATGAGCCAATAAATACTTTCTCCACATGTGCTTCAAAAAGAAATTGGAGTGGGGCAGAAAGGAACGAAATTATGCTACCTTCTTTTTTGCAGCCAAAACGTCTACGCTTACAATGGCCACCTTCAAAATTTCAGCATCCTGGCATAGCTCCATGTCCCTCATGGTTTTGCTTCCTGTGATGTCTTCCCAAAAAATGTACCTAAATCGCGATCACTTCCACACATTTTGCTGTGAACTAAAACAGGCCCTAACAAAAGCCCTGTGACTTTACATAAGATAGGGTGTTCATTAAACAGAGGAAAGGACAAATAAAACTTAGTTCTAACCTAAACAATCGCAGTTCCAAACATTTTAGAAGTACTAATTTGTTGAATCCAGTAAGTAAGCACAGTATCCTTTAAATTAATTGACAAGGAAGAGGATTCAAAGGAGGATGAAGTAAACTAGCTCTTCCTTAATGGCTTTTCATTATAGCTCACCTTACCTTTCGGTCCCTTTCTCCTGAGTGACATGGTACTGCAGGGGTGTAAGCCGCTTCCTCAGTTCCTGCTGGGAAAAGACCACCTTACAGTTCTTTTTATCCCTACATGACCCTGGAAAGAGAGAGGATATGGGAGAACGAGGCTTTTTAGCTTGAATACTAAATAATTGCTTTGGCTAGCTGCCACAGCACAGCTTCTACAGTCACTTGTCAATGACCAGACCACTCCCTAATGCACCAGAAAATCTTACCTGAGCTGCAGCTGATTATTTCTCTTAAGTTTAAAAAGGTATTTCTTAAGATGCAAGTGATTCTACTGTAGCAGTGACAATGTGCTAGCATGTGATACTAAAAACTTCCTGAATATTTGCAAAATGGTGGTATCACCCTATCTCTTAACCTGAAAATCCTATTAAAAATTATTTCCAGAGGCTAAGTCTATTTGTAAGTAGTGACACTGTACACATAAGATTATGGGCATATTAAGTCAAATATAACTGCATTTAATAAGTTTGCATCTTGAATAGCTTAAAACTGTGTCATCTTTTAATTTCCATTCTAGAAGACTTAATTATCATCCTATTTATTTTTCTGTGAGCTCCTAGGTATATTTTTCTACAACTAGGAACTGCTCTTCTCTGTTATCCTTTCAGAAATTTCACCAGGTTCTAAACAGTCTTTAGAAATAAAAGTTTCTCTAAAGATTGTTATGTTACCATGTTAAAAGGGGAGCAATTTCAAAAGAAAATTTTCAGTAGGAGAAGGCATTTCTATTAAGACAGAATCAAGAAGTTCTCAACAAAGAGGAAAACAGGAAGGAAGAAAAGTCAATGCACAGAAGAAAAGTGAGTGCAGTTAATTTAAAGACCTTTAGCAACATACAGCTAGGAAGACTTCACTGATTAAGTGTATTTGAATGGTGAACTAATTTTACTGTGACTGTAATAACAATGGCAGCTTTTATTTCAATCTGTACAGACTGCAGTAAAATGTTCAGACAACACCTGTTTATATGTAGTATTTTATTTTACCTGCACAAATGATTGAAAAGAAATATAACTGTGGGACAGGGCAGCCATTACTCAACTGCAGTAAAATTGCTTTTCTTTGCCATCCATCACAGTAGGAAAGAAGCTTGCAGATGGTCCTAAATGTAAAGATTTCTTACCATGTTTTGAAGTTTCTAAAGAAAGTCTTCTCAGTTTCCTGAATATTAAATTCAACTTCTTTTGAAATACAAAGAAGTATCATTTAGGAGTGGAAATGCTTTCTACTCCTTTTACTTTCAAGGTATCTAACATCACATAATGTGAGAGCAGGGAAATTAAACACAGAAAAAAATTAACTAACCAGTTACTCTGATTGTGGGATCGAAGAAGGGTATCAACTTCCAGAATCAGGGCCACCAAGATAGAGTGGTTGATTTTCTATCAGAAAATATGAGGACAGAAAAGAGCAAATAGAAAAGGTAGGTCCCTGGGTAGGCCTGAGGAAATCACACTGCTTCTGCTGACCTTCAACAATGGACAGCACCCATTCCCTGGCCTGCAAAGAACCACAGGAACAGCTGGCACATCACAGATGATATGTGGACTTCACACCTCACTGGACCCAATGATAGATCAGGCTTTATCCAGATACCTATTAGTTACATTTTTAATATTGTCTAAGGAACAAATAAAAATGTCTCCCCGAGGACTGTCTGTTCTGCAGAGAAAGCTTCTCAACAGCATGAATGAAGGACAGTTTTTTCTTTAAGTAGACTGTGATAAGTGAGTTTCTCCTCAATTCATTAGACTCCCTACAAAACTTGTTCAACCACTTTGGAAAGCAGTATGGAGGTTCCTCAAAAGACTCCACATAGAGCTCCCCTATGACCCAGTAATTTTGTTTTTGTTTGTTGGGACCACTGTATTTTTTTAATTGTCAGAATTTCACTAAATAAAAACTTGACTAAATATCATGGTTAAAATGTTTCTTTTCAATGGCAATGGTAATTAAAATCTGTACAACTACAACTGAACAATTTTGTCTGAAATGTTTTTGTTGGTATATGTTCATTCATACAAAAAGACCAATTGTGTTCCCAAAGTTGAGAGAACTAAGCTACCCATCTGTATGTCATTTAGTACAAGAGAAGCAACTGCAGGTTTAAATTACATGGTATTGGATTGCAATTTCCTAACATTGGATGCTTTTCTGCTTTTTTACCTTGAGTCATTTACTAAGGAGTGTTCATAAAAAGTAGCTTAAAGCACAGATGCTTGCAAATCGTTTAGGCAAAGATGTTTCTCTCTTTTTCATTCTCCCCACTCAAAAATCTCTCTTTTCTGAAGTAAAAGAATAAAACTGTTGGTCAGTATTGATGAACCATGTCAACTATTTGTACTGGGGAAAAAAGGTAAAATTGAAAACATCTGATTCAAGTAAATAATACAAACATAAAAGCTTTACTGGTGAATGAAGGGTATTGAAGAGACTTTATTTCATAGATTAGAAATTACTTTTGATCTAAACATTCTTAAAAACAGATTGTTTTCCACTATGAGCCATCTCATTAACTGTGCTACAGAGACCTCATTTTAATGGTGAGCTTTGAAAGAGTGCTGCTGTATTCCTTTGTTAGTCGCCGTCTTATTTGTGAAGGGAATAAAGATTTCATTCCAGCTTTGTTTGTCTTTCAAGAACCACTAAAAGCAGTATTCACACAAATTTTGTAGGAATGTGCCCTATGTCATAGCCTACAAATTATTTGGTTTTGGTGCACTTAAAGGTCATCTTCCAAATTAGCAAAATTTTCCTACATCCTGGCTTTTCAACCTTAAATATAAATATTGTTTCCTAACTGTAAGTGAGGTTTGTTCCCTAAGAAATGCTAGTGATTATTTAAAGCTGTCAAATTTTATACGTTTTTATTATTTGGTCATATTATAGTCTCCAAACAGTAAGCCTTTTTTAAGTAAACCAAATAGCAAAAGGATATATATACATATATATGTATATATATATATATATATATATGCAACAAAAACTATTATTGTAATTTTACACTAAACAACTCTATGAGAATTTAGTCAGATTTTAGTAAATATCTTGCTACACAGTTTAATAATAATGTACTTCTTGAACAACTGAAAGCTATACTATTACATTAGCTCTTCTAGCTTACCCTCAAATTGGCATATATAAACACAGAAAAGTTTCACTTTTGTCTCTTGATTTCTTGTTCTCTATCAGACTCACTTTTCTAAAGTCATATGGTGCCACTGTTCATTTTGAAGGTATCATTTCATTTTGAAATTCTAGAGTAATTCATTGAATGGTTTCCCTTTACTATCTTCACTTACTGTACTGTAATTTTCTTATTACACAAGGTAATTCAACATTAGTATTGTGACATCTGTTGAATGACCTCTCAATTGGCTTAGAAATATGTTGAGGAAAGACATTTCCCTTTAGTTAAATGTTCTAATATTGTACTTTGAAGGCACCAAGGGTGTGTGTATACAAATATAACACAAGTATGCTTAAAGGAGTAATATAACCCCTTTAGTATCTAATCGTATTCCATTCCTTACAGTGTAATTTTGGTATAGATCAGTTCTATCTTGATTCCAATCCAGGACTATTAATAACTAAGGTCTCTTTTTAGATTGACGCTATTCCATGTTGTGGCTCAAGGCAGATTATTTGGAAACTCCAGTGGAACGCTCTTGTTGTATGGAGAAATAAGCTTACAGAGTTTGCTTTCTGGTTCTCCTGCTTCCTGATCAAGTGACTTTAAACAAATCACTGCTCCAACTATGTGCTGCCAACCTTCACAGATTTGCTGCTTTAAGGATAGCAGCAATTATCACACCTAAATCTTGTTTGAATAAATGCAGTGTTACCTTATTATTCCAATCTCAGTGAATTCTAAAACTGGAATTGAATTTTTTTAATTTTTTTTTGCCAGTCTGGGGGCTTGAACTCAGGGACTGATCACTGTCCCTGAGCTTCTTTGCTCAAGACTATTGCTCTACCACTTGAGCCACAGCACCACTTCCAGCTTTTTATGTGGTACTAAGGAATCAAACCCAGGGCTTCATGCATGCTCGGCAAGCATTCTACCACTAAGCCACATTCTCAGCCCTCGAACTGAATTTTAAAAGGCAGTCCACTTGATACTTCCAAGCGTATCAATATTTATTGATATTTTTCTATAATAATTCCCTCACACTGGTATTTTTAAGTTATCTTCAAAAAATCAGCAAAATTGGAAAGTGAAGGAAGAAAATAAAATCAGACTTTGCATCCTACTGTGTGCCCTGCACATTTCTAGGAACATAATCCTAGAAGGAACTGAAATTCACAGAAGTTATAACTTACAAAGTAGGCATAGCAACTCAAACCCACATTGTCTGATTGCAATCCCATACATATTTCTGTCAAGGAAAAGAAACACTACATTTTTCTCCTCAAATAATGCAATAAATTTCAGCTTTAAAAAACCATCCTTAACTATCGTTTTAAAAACTATAATCACTGAAGTATATACAGAAAAGTAAATACATCTGTCCATTAGTCAATGTTTGTTTTCCCTAAATTCATTCCTTCAACACAGGGTCAGTGACAAGGTTCATACAGGAGTCTCACCATATCTATAAAATGTTGAAAGGCTTTTTAACTTTCTGTTAAGAAGTAAGTCAGATCTGTTACCTAAATGTTTAAAGCACTTTTAAGTCATAAATTTTATATTTCAATGTAGAAAAAAACTAAACTAAACAAAACCTAAAGATCCCAGAACTTTAATTTTGGTTACAAAAATCTGGATTTTTTTCAGTAAAGAAGACTCTATTACATAATTTTTCATGATGATAAATAAGAGATAAGAATATCTTGTTTTGCTTTAAGTTTAAAGTTAAAACAGTAAAGTTCATGTTTAAGCATCTTACAAACTATATTTAAAGGTGGTATAAATTTAAAGAATACTTCAATTTTTAACCATAAAATTTAATTAATTTATATTAGTTATTAGCCTGTCATACTGGAAACATAAAAACAATTATTTATTCCAGGCTTATCAGTGTTAGAATGTGTGAGAATTTATAAAATTTAAAACCAATCCATTTTTAGGATAAAATATAAAATATATGCCATGAACAAATTATTTTGCATTTGTTTGCATTCTACCAATTTAATAAAAGCTTTAAGGGCAAAATGCAACATTTAGGGGGAAGAAACATTTCTCTACTTGTAGAATCATCTCTAATTTTTTTAATTTTTCTACCATTTAGGAAAAACACTCCTGAAATTAGCATAGAATTTAAACTGTTAGGACATTTTGCTTCAGGCCTCCAGTTTCCACAAAACTAAGGCTGCGCAGACCTTGTTTGATTGAAGCCCTTTACATATTTCTGTCAGGTTAAAAACTATGCTACGGGGCTGGGAAGGTGGCTCAGTGGTAAAGTGCTTGCCTTGCATGCATGAGGCCCTGGGTTTCCTCAGCACCACATAAGCAAAAAGAAAAAAGCCGGAAGTGGCACTGTGGCTCAAGTGGTAGAGCGCTAGCCTTGAGCTGAAGAGCTGAGAGACAGTGCCCAGGCCCAGAGCTCAGGCCCCACGACTGGACCACCCCCCCCAAAAAAAAACTATGCTACAACTTTCTTCTCAAATTATGCAATGAATTTCACCTTAAAAATTATTACTGACAATTTAAGATACCTTGAGGACCACTGATCCAAAACCTCTCCTTAAAAAAAAAAAAGAATCGGAAGTGGCGCTGTAGCTCAAGTGGTAGAGCGCTTGCCTTGAGTTGAAGAGCTGAGGGACAATGCCCAGGCCCAGAGTTCAAGCCCCACGACCGACAAAAAAAAAAAAAAAAGAATCAAGAATATTGCATAGGTGAATATGTTCAAAGTACTTCATACATATATATGAAAAGAAAATAATGGAACCTGTTAAAACTTATTTTAAAAGTTGAATTCTAGCTATTCAGGAGACTGAGAACTGGAGATCAATCCTGAAAGATCAAGGTTCAAAGTCACCCTGGGCAGAAAAGTCTGCAAGACTCCAACATCAATTGCCAGCAAAATGCTTGAATTAGAGGTATAGCTCAAGTAGAAGAGCACTAGCCTTGAGCAAAAGTCAAGTGAATCTGAGGTCCTCAGTTCAAGCCCCTGGTATGAGCAAAAAATAAAAAAAAATTAATTTATCCAAGCACATTACATGCATGTATAGAAATACCACAATGAGCCCTCTTTTTACAATTAATAAAAATGTTGAGTATTTACAGAATGCCAGGTACTATATTCAGCAAAATATATTCATTCAATAATTATTTATTGACCACCAACTATGTGCTGATATTGTTTTAAACACTTGGCAGAGAACAAAATATAGACCATACTTTTATGGCATTTCTTCTACAGGAGAGGTATAGGAAGACAGATAAAATATACTGATAGTAAGCAGGTAAATTATAAAATCTCTTAGAAGGTGGCAAGTATGCAATAGAAAAAAAGCAAACGTAGAGCCATGCTATGAAGATCAAGAGTGCTAGAAGTTAGGACTGCAGTCTTATTAGAGTGGTCAAGGTAAGTTCTCAGTAAGGTGACAGTCTTTCTTCAAAGCACTGAAGGAAGAGAGGAAGCTTGCTGTGCTGATGTCTGAAGGAAGAACTTTACAAGAGGAACAGGTAACATGAATGCAAGTATAAAAACCTTAATATGAATGGAGTAAACAATTCAAGCATGCAAAGAATGTGCTTTTAAGCCAGGAAAGTTACTACTACATATCTTAATTCAAAAGTTGTTTAACATGCCCTGTTTTTACTTGCAAGGGAAATCTTAAGTGAATGTCCTTTAATCCCAGTGCTATACTCAAAAAAGCTCTCAGAAAATATTTGTCTGGCTGAACTTTTAATATACAATCAACATGAAAACTATGCTAACTTACTTTGTCTACTATATATCAACCCACTTAAGACTACAGACCATCATTCTCAACCTGGAGTCGTGTGAAAGAGGATACTTCAATAGATGTTTTTGATGAAGAATTTGGGATGAGCATAGGAAAAAAAATGGTTCTTATAACAAATGCCCTATCCTTCTGAAACACTTTAAATCTATTCTTCAGAGTAATCACAGGTATAGGGAACATCCATAAAGAAATAATCAAAGGAAGGCCTATCTTTTTATTTTAAAAAAATCTTAATTTTTACATTTAGTTTCCATTTAATTTCTTCTGTATTGCAAGCTCTAGCTATGATATATACAAAATTAAACTATAATTCTTAGCAATTACAAAGCAAACAATTAGTTTTTTAAAGAAAATATTTTTCTTCTCCATATGTGATTTAAAATCATACCTTTATTCATCATAATAGTAATCATATTTTATGCTTTCTCACTGTTTTTTCTGTTACCTTACATGAATTAATTATATAATTAGCTTTAGTTGTAATCATGCATGCACAGAGTCCTAATTAACCTCACTGGACATTATAAGCAATGCCAAGACAACATTCTGTTTTAAACTTCTGAAATTAAGAATACCATGCTTTAATGGTACATAGGTGATAAAATAAGTCCTCTACTTTCTTTAATGACAGTATAAAAAGTTAAATCCAGAAGAAATTTTCTTCCAATTTTTCTTCCAATTCAATTGCCCTGTTAATTTTACCCCTTTCCATCACTCTTACTACTAGTGTATTTCCTTTGCAAGATAAATAGTTACATGGACAAATACAGTAAGATGCAATTATCACCAAACATCTTGAGTTGGTTCTACTTTGTTTTTCCAGGCACTCTGTACATTCTTTGAAGATATATATTGTTAATCCTAATACTGAGCCATACTTTACAAAGCGACATATTAATCATATAGATTGTATTAAGAATTGTGACGAGCAACATAAAGTTCCAAATAAATAAGTTCAATTTCTCACTGAGGAGAGCACAGCTTTGTGGAGAGTTAGGAAAGAGGATGTTGATACTCTCACACTTTGCCCACTAGATTGACCATGCTGACTAAAACAGGAATATAGAAAACTCAAATATTCATAGAACACTATCTGCCAGGTCAAAAATGCCAAAGACCCAAGTAGGGAACAGAACTCCACCTACATAAGAAGACAGGTATAATATGTTAACTGTGTACATGTCAAGATGGTAAAATTCTCCTGCCCTGTTGAGAGGTATATAAAGCTATGCCAGTTATTTTTACATGGGCAAGAAATGGGACAAACTATAGATTCAGATTTGAAAGAGGAAAAAAATGGAGATCTAAGAAATATGTGTTCAGCCGGGCGCTGGTGGCTCACGCCTGTAATCCTAGCTACTCAGGAGGCTGAGATCTGAGGATCACGGTTCAAAGCCAGCCCAGGCAGGAGAGACCGTGAGACTCCTATCTCCAATAAACCACCAGAAAACCGGAAGTGGCACTGTAGCTCAAGTGGTACTGAAGAGCTGAGGGACAGCACCCAGGCCCAGAGTTCAAGCCCACGACCGACCAAAAAAAAGAAATATGTGTTCCACATGGTATCTTAAGCTTATTAATATAATTTAAATTAACCTCAATGTAGTAAAAACTGATCTGTGCTACTGCTTGATTTTCTTGAGAGAAGACAATGGAGAGGTCCATCACCATGTTCATCTTAATGAAACACTGATTAATGATTCACCTTAATATCTGTAACATAGGGGCCATATTTTACCTTTCTCTATTCTACCTGCATATTACAAATATCTTATTGTTTAATTCATGTGTGAGCATTCATTTTATCAGCATTGAGTGCCAAAAAGTAGTTTATCAAATCTTCAAAATTTAAGTCATTGTTTACTAAAATGTGGACCAAAAAGCTAAGCGTTTACAGAAATATTTAAAACATCTCTTGATCCAAAACACAGTTTTTCATTCTTGCAAAGAATATGAGTAAAAGAATTTTTTTTAAAGCACTGCCATCATCAAGTGACAACAGTAGAAGGGAAAGTCACTTAGCTTCAATTGTATCTGATTGCTTGTGAAATGTCTAACAAAGTTGAAGTTCCCTGTTTTTAATTTTTTTTCTTTTAGTATGGGTCTTCACTAGAACATCATAGCCCATACAGAAAAAAAAAATTAAAAACAGACAGGCTCATTTCCATTCTACTTTTCACATGCAATCAAAAAGATTTGCAAAAAAAAAAAAAATTCTTTCTTTCCTCTCCCCCTTGGGAAGCACGGACTGGTGAGTAGATGAGAAGTAATCTCCCACAAAAAAAAAAAAAAAGAAGAAGAAAGAAAAAAGGAGGAGGAGGAGGAGGAGGAGGAGGAGGAGGAGGAGGAGGGGAGGGGGAAGGGAAGGGGGAGGACAAGGAAGAGGAGCTCTCCCTTAGATTACCCATGGTTTAACATGGCATATATTTCATTAGAAAGAAAATAAAATTGATATTGTCTAAAAACTCAAGTTTGCAAATTTCCCAAATTACATTATACCTCATATCAATTCTTGAATCTAAATTAAACACAATGGACCAAAAAAAAAAAGTCTTAGCAATTGCCACTCAATGAACAGGCAACCCTGACTCCAGAAAAATGTGAGAGATTCTAGAAGAAAGGTCAAAATTTACATCTTTCTTTTCATCCAGAAAATTAAAACAAAACAAAACATCCCCTGAACTATTCAGCCTCTCCTAAAGGACAATCCTCATATATATTGATATATTGGCTATCTTTACATTCCCAACAATGTGCCTGAACAAAAGACTAAACATATATTTCTCAAATTTACTTATTCAACTCTCCATTGTAATTATCTAAAATATTCCTAGATGTTTTCTAAATGCCTCTAGCTCAGTTTCTTTGAACTTGTTTTAAAACTCAATCATAACATTTGCTAAGTAAATCAGTAGTTTTTTAATGAGTGTAAATGATAAAGTGAAAAAACTTTTTCCGTTAAAATTACTCAATCTTGGGGCTGGGAAGGTGGCTCAGGGGTAGAGTGCTTGCCTTGCATGCATGAGGTCCTGGGTTTGATTCCTCAGCACCACATAAGCAGAAAAAGCTGGGAGTGGCGCTGTGACTCAAGTAGTAGGGGACTAGTTGAGCTCAAGAGCTGAGGGACAGCACCCAGGCCGAGTTCAGGCCCCATGACCAACACACAAAAAAAAGTGACTGCCAAAAATGTGAATAGGTCCTTCTTCCTGCAGAGTGAGAAGTTGCTATGGTGAAATCAAAGTAGAAAAACCTAGCTTACATGTGTTTGATGTAGATCTTCTCAGATCCTTTTTAAGCTCATATATATATATACAAATATATATGGCATTTCTATACACAATTATGTTATTGGAGAAGAAAAAAGTTGCCCAGCTTATAATAAGATGGAAAAAGATGTATATTAAAATTTATGAAATAGGAAAGAATGAACTTTCTCAATTTGGTGATCTGTTTTATAGGAAGATTAGTAGAACTACTATTCCTCATATTATCACTTGGGAAAAGACAAATATTTGTCTAAAATTCTCAAAAAGAAATTAAGGCCTAAAGAAATTTCCTGATGTGGTCATATACCTAGTTAATGCAAGCCAAAATCCTTAGCTTATAGCTTTCTTCCATTTATTCCTTCATTCATTACATTCCTTCTGGATCCCATGTTTTACAGTACTTCAAAATGCCATCTATTGCTAACCCATGTGTCCATAGCCCATTCTCATCCCTACCTTATATCTCCTACCCCTACCATTTCCTTTTAATTACATCTGCACATTCCTTCAATATTCTTCAGAAAGAAAACTGTCATGTGTGAAATCCTATTCCAAGAAAGCTAGTCAGCCATTTGAAATAGAGAGAAGCACAATGCTTCTCACTCCTATTAAAGAAATATTCATATAGACTCATAAAACCATCAAGAATGTAATTCCTTTCAGTGTATAGATAATAAATTGCAAACCCAAAGTGGCTATCTGTCCCACAAGAATGTACATTTATTAAGAAAAAATATCATATTACTTATCAGCACTATGCTGATAAATCAGATCATATTACTTATTCACAATCATTTATTAATTCATATTTATTCATATTTATTCATTCATATTTATTAAAAACCTATTATATGCAACAGACAATTCAAGTTGCTGAAATAGAACAGTGAGTTAAACAAAAATCTCTGATTTCCTGGATCTTATTTTTCAGAAATCAATTCTTTTTCTTTAAAAAAATTAGATTTGCCTGATCAATCCATCACTTTTCCCAGACTTATTTGATATCTTCTTCCCACACTACTTTCTCCCACAATTTCTTGTTCCACGGAACAAGTTTTTGAGAAATGTGGGCTAATACAAAACCTAAGAGCCATGTCTAATTATGTAAGATTTGGCAGTAATGTTATATAATTTTCAGTTTAGACAAAGAATAAGAATAAAATATACAACATAAATCATGATGCACTGTGTTTATAAACTGCTTTGTTGAATGGAAACTCTTTTGTACAACTACTTAAAGGTAATAAAACTATGTTAAAAAGTATGAAAAATACAAAAGAAAAATTCCTGGGACTGTAAGTTTTCACAATGTACCTATGTGCTTAGTGATAGTATGCATCCACACTAAAGCAAGTTGGTGATAGAAACAAACTAGTAAACGTAAGGAATAAACTCCAATCTGCTGCTTCCTCAGTTCCAATTACATGAAAGCAGGCTCTAAAATTCACTGTGATGTTACCTAAAATAATATATAAATGGTAAGATATTAATCACATATATCAGTTGCACTGGTCTGAGTCAACACACATTTTTGCAACAAAATAAAACCTTACAAAATTACAAATTATAGAACTCTACATTTTGTTTGCTTAATATTCAAATAATATAATATTTTAAGTTAATCTCATTACAATTTTGTGTCTGAATGTAATAAACAGAGTTGAAGAAAACATTTACCATAAAAGTTATTAAGTAAATATGAATGTATAATAGTATGGCAATTATTAATCAAATAACTGATATCTTTTACCATTTCATAGCATATTCTTACAATATGCTTAGTTTTAAAGGACCAACCCAAGTACAAATATATTAAAGATTATTAAAGAAAAAAGAGAATTTAAATAAATAAAATTGAGGGTTTAAAATTAGAAATAAATACCCAGTTTCAAGTACAAAGGCACAAAAATAATTGAATATAATTTGTCACTCTATCATAATAAAGCCTATTTTAAAGAATTTTAAAATAACATGCATCTAGTAAAAGCAATCATAAGAAATTCTTTCTCTAAAAAATTGTCTAGGTTGAAACTCTAAAGTAGGAAGACTCATAATAAAAATTCATCTGGTATATATGTTCTATATTAGTAAGCATCTGAACTTTGTGAATGTCATTCATGACACATTCCTTCATTAAACTTGTATTTATTGAAAGCAAGAAGCAGCTCGTTTTAATAAATTTCTCCTATTCATTTGGTAACCTCACTGTGAACATGCTTGATAGAAAAAACATCTAATTATCTATGTGATTCACCCAAGGTCCATATTACCTAGATATTCTCTTCCTGTAGAATTATTATTTTCAGAATTAGTACTATATTTTATATTCTCTAAAACCATTGTTAATTAATCATTAAACTTCTGAGACAAAACTAAGATTTAAGTTTTTGTTCATATTCATCTTAACTCTGTTGCTACCAGATGTTTCTGTGTATTTTATCATTATTAATGAATAATATGAAAGTTTATTTGATATTTAACAAAAAATTAAATCGACATTTGATAAACCATATGCCCAATACCTTGTTTATACAGATATAGTGTTTTGTAACAATTTAGACATGACTAATAAGCATTGTACACAAAAAAACTTTAAAACTCATCAACATTTTAAATACAATTTTTCTTACTTTCCTAATGCAATTTCATTCATGCAAAAGTAAGAGACTCATTCTTAACAGTCAACATGTTTAACTAATAACATTTTCAAGATTCTATAAAAATCTGAAACATGGCAAAACAATATATAAAATTTTCTTTAATTCTTGGGTGGTCTGCTGAAGGAAACTTAGCTGCATATAAAACTATAAATTACTGTTAAATCAGCTATTTGGATACAAGATAAGTTAATTTATGAAAACTTGTTTTAAGTTTATAGAAAGTCAACACATGAAAGACCATTTTGATGCAATGTCCAAGCAAAGGGAGTTGGAATCCTATTGAAAATGGAAAAAGGTTTTCACTCTACAAATATTGTTTGAACATAATATAAGCAGAAAAATCGTGGTTTGTAAATCCGTATATTCGTAAGTGGATATTCTCTATATACTTAAATTTTTACAATGCACCTATGTGCTTAGTGGTAGTATGCATTCATACCATGCAAGGATGAAAACCTAGTGCCATCTACTGGAGAAACTGGATAGCATTCAAACTAATTGTAACTTAATTTGTGAATTATAAATTGAAATTTGTATGCCTAGTTTTGAAGCTATTTGTTTCTCTTCATATTAAAAAAAAACTTTCTCAGGTAGGGAGTATGCCTAGAATAGATGAAGCTCTGAGTACAAGCCTCACAATTGACCCACCAACCACCAAAAAAGTCTTCCCAAAGCCTTTTTAATAAAATCAATGAAGTTAGCTACGAAGAACACATAATAATGGTGAAATTGGAGAATTGAGAACATTAATCATTAATTAGGTGTTGCAACACCAACACAGAAATTATAAATACAATATTATAGCCAGAGATTTATATTTATTTCTTCTGTAACTGTTAGAAACAAAGGTTCTAATCCTGAAGAATCACAGATGATCTAACAACAAAACCTTTAAAATTTGCCTTCAGGTGCATTTTTTTCTAGAAAGTGAGTTTTTATCAGAGTTCCATAGAGCCAAAGTTTTTTTTAACTAATGTGGAAAGTCAATCCATTCAGGAAGTGAATGACATACTAACAATCTCAATTATTTTTAAAGTAAATATAACATCAGTTACTATTAATGAAATAGTGCTAGCTTAAAGTTAAGCATTTTTCACTTGTGTATGGTACTTTGATGCAATATCTATGGTATTTTCTATTTAAAAATGGAAACTGTAAAGCACAAAAATACTAATTTCTTTCAAAAAAGTGATTAAATGAGCCAGTGTTTTATGGTAATTATAATATGCATTTACTTAAGCAGTTAATATAGCACCAAATTCAAACTACTTGGAAAAAAAGTAAAAGCAATTCTTGAGAATATACACTGTATCTGTTACCCTTTTTTTTTTGCTAACTATAATTTCATGCCTACCCAAGATATCCAGTGCATTATATTCATGCAATTATGTGAGAAATTGTTTTTATAATAAATTTGAACTATCACATTTACTTTTAATTTTACCATACAGTGGAGCTTCAAAGTTGTACTTTTTGTTACAGTTATGACTTCACCTACATATAAACTTTCCAAATGTTTATTTATTTAGCAAATATTTATTAAGTGCCAGGCACTATGCAAAGCTCTGGAACCATAAGCCCCTAGTTCATAGTTCTATTTACACAGAGGATACTGTATGACTTTCAAATACCATGTGCAGATTATCTCCTTAAGGTTCCTACTTTATCCACTAGAACATTGTGATCTAAATACCTTTATAAACCACCTCATAGTTGTATGTCTCACCAATAACATGGAGACTGTTAAGAGTGCCCCTGAAGTTAAAACGTAAGTCACAACCATACATTATATGCCTGGCATTTGAGAAAAGTATAATTTATCACTATAATTGGGACTATTTAGACAAACAACCACTCTTGGCTGAAAAGTACAATGATATCTAGTCTGAGCTATAATTACAAGTAATTTTTTTCTGCATTAAAACTATGTGAAAAAAACATGCTTTCTAATCCCTTAGATAATGTTTTAGTCCTGATTTAGTGGCCAGGAATTCTAAGGCTCCAATAAGAAACATCTCTGTCCCCCCAGCACAACTTTGCAGACTTTTCTGTAAGTCTGCAGCATTAATTGGAACTAAGTTTTAAGATTTAATTAACCTAATGTTAAATGTCAAGTAGTCATTAACTTTAAAAAAGCCATGAATTTCAGAACCAAATAGATTATCTAATTTTATTTTTTCATTTTAAAGATGAAGAGACCGAGATCTGAAGAGGTCTACTCATTTGTTCAAGGTCACACAAGTTAATGACAGAGCTATGGTAAGAGTTTTCTGGCTTCTATTCCAGGGCTTTTTAATACTTAAGAGAAACGGTTATAGGAAATTATGAAGAAATTCTGAGAATGAAAAATTACCTTTAATGACAAACATGAGAGAACCATAACTCAGATGCACTTAATAAGCTTTAAATTAAAATTATGCTTTATTTAAAAATAAGAAATAAAGGATGTCAAAACTGAAAAATTATAGAACACTCTCTTGGGATATGGCCTTCATGCAGGTCAACTCACTTATAATCAACTTTGTAAAGAGCTTGTTGCAATTATTGTTTTTAGTTCTGGAATTACTTCATATTGAATAACACTCAAAATTAATAGAGTACTCAAGAGGAAACAGAAATCTTCTTTACTTAGACATTTTTGTTGTAATGACTTTTGACTGGAAAATGGCAAACTAAAGCAAGACTTCAAACTTTCACCTTAATTTTTCATAACCCCAATTTGGGCTTCTTTTCTCCTTACCTGCACAAAGTATAAGGACTCAAACTGTCCTTTCAATTTCATTTGAAATAGTTAAAATGCTTGTATATCGTTAACAATTTCTCCAATATGTCTATATGTCTAAGAGTAAAATATTGTTAAACGATAAAAATTTTGCTTATGTTCAAATTATAAAATATGAAGACACTACTTTACTAAGACTTTCCAAATTAACTAGCACTTGAATGGTTAAGTAATACTATTCTAACCAACTCATCTATCAGATTAAGATGGTACTCTATTAGCTCGAGATAAGAAAGATAAAGAGTTTCTCTTGGCTTTCATCAGTACTGGGTAGGAAAAATAAACGTGTTGTATGCTTATAGGACCTGGATTCTGGATTAGCAGAATGTAAAAGAAAAAGAGATCAATCAACAGATTGAGATAGTAATTTGACAAGTATCAAGTATATTTGTGTTTCCCATTAAACTAGAAGTAATTAAATAAAAGATGCTATATATTTAAGTGATTTAAAATTCTATTATAATGGAAAAATATAGAGCTATATGGACATGGATTTCTACACTGAATCCAGTGTGACTGCATCTATGGAGCTTACTCCATGCCAATCAACATTTAAGTACTTTTTACATCCCCATCTATTTAATTCTCACAGTAATTTTTTTCAGCTGAAGCCTATTTTTATCTTCATTTTATAAACAAGGAAACCAAGGCATACAGCTAATAATAGGCAAAGCCAGATTTCAAACCCAGTCTTACTGTAGAATTTGTATGTTTTAAGCACTGTAATGTAATGGTTATCTCTTTCAAATTACCAGCTTTGTTGAATTTATCTTTGAACTGCTTTGTTATTAAATTTTAAATATATTTTATATTTCTATTAAACAATTTCATTACAAAGTTAATTCTACGTCATATATCAACAAATGCAGATAATTAAACATTATTTCTATAAAATTTTAGCCTCTACTATGTATAGCAAACACATATTACAAGAGTTATGCTGTGTGATTTCAACCACTGGGCTTTTCCAGTGGAAAAACATGGTCACACAGGAATTAAATAATATGCCCCGACCAATTACTGCAAATAATGTATAGCAATGAAGTTAAACTTGGCATAGGGGTTGCACAATCTCTGAGGTTCTCCCTTAAGTTACAATTCATCTGATAAACCCTGTTGTTCTACAGCCTAATTTTTTCTTTTCAAACCACCTGTACCAAACATTGTTAATGCATGATACCACCCAGCCTCAACCTCTTGCAGGTGTGGTATGGTGGCAGTATAGAGCATACAGGGCTTGGGAGGATATTGGGAAGATTAGTTAGGGCCTCCATCCATTAAGCTTCATTAACTCTAATTTAGTTTCCACCAATAACACCTACTTTTAATAATAGAATGTACTTATTATCCAAATATGGCTTCAAGACAAATGTATCTCCCTCTAATCAAGCTGCCATCCCAGCCACCACAGAAATTCGAGAAACCAGCACTGACTTTGCCCCATACTGCATCACTTGTCTTTATAACATGCAAATTAATTCATCTTAATCGCCTTATCTTTTCTCCCAGATTTAAATTCCTTAGAACATCATATAATTTCTCAATTTAGTTACCTTTTCTTTTCACCTTTCCTACTTGCTATCCCATGTCACAATAAATGGCATGTATTTTCTGAACATACTTTGCTCTTTCATGCTTTGCCTATGCTACTCCATGGGTTAGAAAGGCCCTTGACTCTCCCTGGCCATGGGATTAACCATCTTCTCCATGGAGCCCTCCTTAGACTTCAGAGAGAGCCCTCCCTTTCAATTTCATTCTAAATTCATTCAAATTTCATTCTAAAGAAAAGGCCTTGGGGCTGGGAAGGTGGCTCAGCGGTAGAGCTCTTGCCTTGCATGCTCAAGGCCCTGAGTTCTATTCCTCAGCACCACATAAGCAAAAAGAAAAAAGCCAGAAGTGGCGCTGTGGCTCAAGTGGTAGAGCGCTAGCCTTGAGCTGAATTGCTGAGGGACAGCACCCAGGCCCAGAGTTCAGGCCCCACAACCAGACCCAAAAAAAGAAAAAAAGAAAAAGAAAAGGCCTAAGATCATTCCTTTCTGGACTCCCATAAAATTTCAGACACAGATCATTTCTAATCTAATCAGATATTCATTAGGTCCAAAGATTTGCATTCAGTTCCATCTCTACCTTGTATTTACTGAAAAAAAATTAGCTTGACCTTCTTTATTGTTGTATACTGACTGCTTATCATAAGGTCTTGCACTCATAGTTAATAGTCAGTACATGTTTTAAAAGCTAGAATTAAGTTCTGTATCCTATGTAATAATAACTATGTACATTAATGGAAATAAAATATCTCACCATTGTGGTTTTCATGTTCAACTTATAATACAGACATGTAATGAAATTTTAGACTTTTACATTTCATTTGTTTAAATGCTTGAATTTATAGTTTTTAAAGTATAATGGTTCTAATTTAAGAACTAGTTTGACACATGCATATATTAGTTTTGTTTTTCTGGCTATTGTTAAGTAGATCCTCTTTTCTTTTTACATACTATATTAGTTTTGTTTATCTGGTCTTTGTTAAAATAAATCATCTTTTCTTTGTAACTACAATAAATAACAATCATACTACAGTTGTTCATCTTAATTTCTTTTTCTAAAGAAACAGCCACATGTGGAATGAAAGGCATTTTCATTATTCTTAACAAGATGAATGTCCTATTTCGTGTGAGTTGGCCAGTTTCTTACTAAAACTGCCAGCCTCTTTATGAATATTATGATTTGCAGATGTGCAAATCTTAGTGTGCACTAAGGAACAAGACGATATCGTAAAATATTACTGACAATTATATACGGGGCCAGGAAACTCAACAGGGTTTCCAAAGATGGTAAAGAATGTGAAAATGAATTTACTCAAAGTAGAGTGTTGATGTGTAACCAATTTCCATCTTCAAATTAGAAGCCAAATAAAAGAAAATGAACTTTAGCAAGGTGTGGTGGTGTACCATTTCCTCCAGCAGAAACACCCATTCAGACCAGTGCCCTCACTACAAACAGTATAACAAACAGCAACCTGAGGGAAGCCCACAGGCTCGAAGGGCTACTGGCTGGCTCTTTGTCACCAAATGCAGCAGGTTGAATGCAGACATCACTGTAATATCTTCACCAACAAAACCAGAGGCAAAGATCAGGGGCAAGAGCTGAGTAGGAGAAAAAGGAAAGACAAAATTATAAAAAAAAACACACACACATACACACACATACAACACACAAAGATTAAACACGTTCATTTAACAGTTGATGGTTATGATTTTTATCTGAAATTGCACCCATAGTGCTAATAAATTTCTAATGCCTATTTTCCTGACAACAAGCTTACTTTCAAGCCAGGCTTATTTAGATCTACGAATAAAAGCACGATGTAATGGCTGTGTAACCTATGAATGCATTTTGCAAGAGACTGAAGTTTAAAATAGTTGAAATGAACAGCTCTTACTGAGTTTATACCATGTGACAGAAACTGTCTAGGGCCCAATATATGCATTGTATTATTTAATTTTTACAATAAACCTGGGAACTAGGGTTAACCCCCAATACTTATGTGAGCAAACCTAGGCTTACATAAGGGCACAAAGCCAATGACCAATAGAAAAAGGACTAGAAAACCCTCCTAGAGCTGATTGCAAGTACATCATCTTTCTTTTTTTATTTATTTTTTTTATTTTTTTGGTCGGTCATGGGGCTTGAACTCTGAGCTTGGGCACTGTCCCTGTGCTCTTCAGCTCAAGGTGAGCGCTCTACCACTTGAGCCACAGCGCCACTTCAAGTTTTCTGGTGGTTTATTGGAGATAAGAGTCTCATGGACTTTCCTGCCCCGGCTGGCTTTGAACTGTGATCCTCAGATCTCAGCCTCCTGAGTAGCTAGGATTACAGGCGTGATCCACTGGGGCCCAGCTTTCATCTTTCCTTATACTGCTATGTCTTCTTCTAGCAACTATTTGCAAATGTCCTTTCTGGAGAAGGCTTTTTAAATATTGTATTATTAAGAATTATTCCTTTGTTAGAGAAACTCATTTTTAAAATAGAGTAAAAAAAAAACCTTAAGCACAACTGAGCAACTTCACTTTAGAAAGTGTTAAGCTTAAATAGAGAATAGAAAACATAAGCTTCTGTTCAATTTTATGATTTATAATTTCTAGATGAAATTCTCTGAACAACACTTATAATCTAGCATTAAAAGAAGTAAAAATATTTTTCTAAAATCTCTGAAAATGAATCATGGAAGAATATCAGAATTGTTTTGAATATTAGGCTTTAAGAAAAGCTCAGTTCTTAAGATTTTTTTTCAAAAATGTTTTATAGTATTGCAGTTGGTAAGGATTAGCTTTAAATGAAAATAGAAAACACTCCACTAATATCAATGTCTTATGTTGCATTTAAAATTAGCATTTTAAGTAGTTTTAACCACCACATATCCAAAAATGGATATAAAATTTATGTCTTGTTCATTTTCTGACCACCACTTTCATTCCCCAACCCCAAAATAAAAGTCTTTTCCTGGACTTTTCTGACCTCCTCAAAGAACAAACACATAATAAACAGTAATATATTTTACCAAATCACTCTGGAGTCTATCTGACAGAAATCTGCTTGTATTAACATGCCTGAACTCTGACTTCTCCAAACTACACTCTCTACAAAACTAAAACATTTTTGTGTTACTAACTGGAGACAAAGAGGAGGAAGAGGGGAGGTAAGTATCACAATGCACACCCTGAAAGAACCATTAAACATAAATAAACATGTCATTTTCACGAGTGACTGCAGAGCAGGGAAAGAGAGCATGCCTTTGGAGCAGACTACTGACTAATAAAAGATCAAAGGTCTATACCTCACAACACTATAAAGAAAAATGTACTTTAAAAAAAAAAAAAAGGTCTATACCTCACAACACTGAATAAAAATGTACTTTTTTTTCCCCAAAAAAGTCTATACCTCGCAATGCTATCAATAAAAATGTACTTTTTTCTTCCTTGAGATCCTTCTCAGTGAGGAATGAAGTATGCAGGGCAAATGTAATCATTTAACAAAGTTGCAGCCTCTTTGTGCTCCTGCAGCTAACCATAAAACGTCTTCCTATTCTGTTTCATCAAGTGCTGTACCAGGCAGCCTGGGCGCCTACCGATCACTGTGGCCATCTGGCTTGTGTCAAAACCAGCGCACAGGAAGAAAGGCAGTGATGTCACTCTGCAGGTCAGGCAAAGAACAAAGATGCTTTCTACAATTAAAAGCTGAGGGCAGCAAATACCAGGGCTCCTCCAGCATGATATGACTGTGTGATTTAATGGCCTCCCGGCATTGCTTTTTTCTACCCAAATAGTCAGAGCTCCATCTAGTGGCAATTTAGTTTTGCCCAGCTTTTGTTTTTTAATAGCTGACCCAGTAAGTATTATAGTAGCATCAACTAAGGGATTACTTTGAGAGCAATCTCATCTTTTTGTATTAAAGAACGCAAAAAGTACAGTCTAGCACAATATTCTTCACTTGCAAATCCTACAAAAGAATTCATTTTATAGGTTTAGATTCGATATAATCTAATTATTTTAATGCTCACAGGATGGTAGAAAAAGCAGGTAAATTTCAGAAAGCCTATAAAGTGCTATTCCTCAGTCACAACCCTTAACATATGTAATTGAAGTATAAAGTGACGTTTCTGAAGAAAGTGTGCATGTGTCTGCATGCCCTGATGAGATTAAAATTAGAAATCTTCTACTTTCACTGAACAAATATGCATAGTTATTGTGGCTCTAGCATGTGACATCAGGAGCAACTCTTCTCCAGAACAGAAAATGCAACATTTTAAAGTTGAAATTAACTAATGTTTCCCACTTAATTTATGTTCACCATAAATGAAACAAAACATGGTGATAACAAGAACTAAATTACATAATTTGTGTGAAAGACAGTGGATCACAATGGATATGCATGAGCTATGGAGCCAGACTGCCTGAGTTTGAATCTTGGCCATGCCCATAATTGTGTCACCTTGGACAAGTTATTTACTCAATCAGCCTCATTTTCCTCAACTCTAAAACAACCATTATATTAATTAATTGGTAAGAAGCACTCAGGAAACTCTGGACTTTCACAACATGTTCAGGAAATGTTAGTTACTATTGTAGTCTAAATGTATCAAATATTTTTTATATTTAAAATTGTTCTTAAAATTTGCTATATTTAAATTTTGCTATATTTAAAATTGTAAGAATTAGAAATTCTAACAATCCATTTATACTCAACTCTATAGATAGTAGGCCATTCTCCAAAGATTCTTATTTAGGCCAGAAAATCTGCTACTCTTTTTCCCACAGTGTTTTAGTCTAAAAAACAAAACAAAAACAGGGAGATAAAGAAATCTTGAAGACAACAGTTGGTTTAGCACTTGATGTTCCAGGCACAATTCTAAACATTTCACTTTCTATCAGATTTTTTTTTTAAATCTTCATCAATTTATGCCACAATTTTTCCATTTAAGATGTACAGCCTGAGACTTGGAGAGGTTAAGTAATTTGCCTTTGGTGTTACATTTGGTAAGCACATGGACACTAAGTAACTGGATAGACTTAATAGTACATATGAACACAGACCATAGTTAGCACATGTGAACCCAAAACTATTAACCTATATGTAATGAAAAGCCTTAGGTTGTACCTCACTCCTCCCACTCTTGTTTCCCTATTAAGTAGTATGCCTGATGATAAACAAATAATAAAGAAACTTCATTCAAGAATATCACTTGAAAATCTCCGTTGACTGAGAGAAACACAAAAGTTCAAGGAAATGAAAAGTCTGAGAGGATCTCAGATTTCTGCATTTGATCTTTTTATTATTCTAGATATAACTTTAACTTCTCTTTCACTTTCAAACTTTTTCTCTAAAACTCTTGGATATACCTATATACCTAAATCCTATATCCTATATCCTTTAGCTCCTATTTCCTACAGAACCATATAATTGAATCGATCCCATTCTAACCTAACCAAACTTAATATATTTATGACATGGCAACAAATAAATTTAACAGCTGCTCCCTTCACACACACACACACACACACACACACACACACACACACACACACACACACACACACACACACACACACACACACACACACACACACACACACACACACACACACACACACACACACACAATGTTTCAACATGGCAACTTTCTTCTTATTACACTCCCTGAATTTCCTGGGTGAAAATCTTAGCCAGGATGATTCTTAGTCAACAAGAGGCAGAGGATGAACACATTCCTGGGTGATGACAGACAACTTATTAAACAAACAAACAAACAAAGAACTAACACTAGCACTAAACACTGTACAAGAGCCACTGGAATATCTATCATTCTCTAAACTTATCTTCAACTTTCTGTTTCCCTACCCTGTCCTAGTGTTTGAATTCAGAACCTCACTCTTGCTAGAGCCATGTCTCAAGTGGTTTTCTGGTTCTTTTCGATATAGGCACTTGTTTTGTGCCTCAGGGATTCCCCTTAGCTGGGATCCACTGCTTTAGACTTCCCTTCTTTGCTGGGTTCACAGGCAGCACTACCATATCCAGATTCCCTTTCCATAGAGAGGGAATCTCTTAAATCTTTTCTGCACTCACTGGCTGTCCTGGAACTTCAATCTTTCTGAACTCAGCTTCCCACATACCTTGGGGTGCAGATGTGACACTCTACTCAGCTATGGATTGAGAAGGGGATCTCATAGACTTATCTTCATGGGCTAGCCTTGAACAGTGAACCTCTGATCTAAGCCTACCAAGCAGATAGGAACACAGGCCTGAGGCAAGGGGATCCAGCCCTACATCCTCTTTTTGTTTTGCTTCTGATTCAAATAGTTATATAGGTGAATAATGTTTATAGAAAATGAATGTAACATTTTCTGAAAGCCGGACAAGATGCTTCATTCATCATTCTATCTCCTAGAATACCTGGTCCAAAATTTTGGAAATAGTTTGTGCTTAACTTCTATGAACACAACCTAATGGAGGAATATGACATTATGTGTTTGAGTAAAATTGAACTACATAATGGTCTACAACTTCCTGCTTAAAACTTTTTGATGACTTACTAATTATCAAAATGGTTTAGGATTTCCTAAATGATGTCCTGAGAAACACAAGTTAGCCCTTCAAACAAGCTTAGTAATCAAATAGGCATGGAAAGGCTGCCCACATAGATCTGAGAGAACTTTAGGAAATGTGTGGATCTCAAGCTTTTGAAGTAATTTTTGACCATACAAAAGCCCAAGAGACAAGTGGAACAGTGGCTCAAGTGCTAGAGTGCTAGTCTTGAGCATGAAAAGGTTCAGAGACAGTGCCCAGGCCCTGAGTTCAAGCCCTAGGACTGGCAAAAAGAAAAAAAAGAAAGAAATTCAGTAGCATCAAGAACTAAGAGAATAATCTAAAATAGTGAAAAAGTTTTAGGTAGAATATAGTTTGTGAAGGAGTTACATTATTATTTTTTTCTCATTTCATTACAATTACAAAAGGAAGAAACTTTATCCCAGATCAGCATGAAGTATCTTCTATAAAGTTCTATACCAACATTGTGCTCATCAGCACAGTGCCTGACATAGTTCTTAGTCAACCACTGTTCCATGAGTGAAAAGGTGGATTATTTAGTTACTGCTTGAATATCAATAGCCAATTTTGGTCAGTGATTGACATACTTTTGGTTAAACAGATATCCTTTTATGACTGTACTTGTTTTAAGAAACAAGAAAACTCTGGCTTTTAAGACTCCTCAGTCTTTCAAACTACTTCTGAGTTGAATGATTCTAAGGCATAGAATTTTATTTTTAAGTTACTTAGTTCTCCCTTCTAAGTTTCTATTACACAGAAATTGTGTATATGTGTATGGTACACACATTACACACACTAAAACTTAAGATATAGTCTGTGCTGTCAAAAAATATATTAGTCTAAATGAGAACATAAGACATGTGTTAAATTCCTTAACAGTAGAAAAAAATAAAGTGCTATGAAATTTCAGAAGAATTGCTTCCAGCTTTTGGAGAAGGAATGGCAGGGGTACATTTGGGGGTTGAAAACAAAGAAAATATACACTAAGAAGGGCTCTATTTTTTTTCTTTCATTCTTATGAATGAAAGAAAAGTTTTTTAATCATAGAATCCTTTACATGCCAAAGAATTAGCACAGACTCTAAATACCTTTTGTTCATATAGTTGTAACTATTAGTATTTATTCCATTAGAAATTGCAACTGAGAAATATTTGCTATTTTATTTAAAAATATATAAAATAACTACAAATGATTCTTTTATCTTTTTCTTTTCTTTTTGGTGTTGTTTTTGTTAGTCATAGGGCTTGAAATCAGGGCCTGAGTGCTGTTTCTGAGCTCTTTTTGCTCAAGACTAGAGCTCTACCACTTTGAGCCACAGCTCCACTTCTAGTTTTCTGGTGGTTAATTGAAGATAAGAGTCTCATGGAGACTTTTCTGCCCCAGCTGGTTTCAAACCGTGATCCTCAGATGGCAGCCTCCTGAGTAGTTAAGATTAAAGGTGTGAGCCACTAGCTCCCGGCTACAAATGATTTTTAAATAGCAAAAAGGTTTTTTTGGTTTTGGGGGGGTTTTTTTTGTCAGTCATGGGGCTTGATCTCTGGGCTTGGGCACTGTCCCTCAGCTCTTCAGCTCAAGGTGAGTGCTCTACCACTTGAGCCACAGCACCACTTCCGGTTTTCTGGTGGTTTATTGGAGATAAGAGTCTCATGGACTCATGGGTGTACAAGAACTTGGGCTTTGCAGGTCAGGAAAGCTGGAGTTCTAGATTCTTCCCTTATTGCTTAGTGAATTTGGGAGAAAATTATTTTGACCTCAGTTTTCTAATCCATAAAGTGGGATAGGAGTATGAACTCAGCAAGATTATAGAAAAATTGAATAAAATAATGTGAATAATGAAAGCTCTTGGGGGCATTGTCCAAGCCTTAATAGGTACTCAACAAATATTCTTCTAATTCAAATGTAAAAAGAATCTTCTCTACTCTGAAGAGGTATTTGTGGCCAATAACATTTCCACCAGCAACGAGCTTTCCAGAATGTACAGCTCTCCAACTGCTCAAATTTAAGGTTATCTTAATATTAACTCACATTAAAAATTCAATCTGGAGCTATCTGTTTTACTTTAGAAAGACTTATATTCATCATTTACCAAGAAAAATTATACAAAAATGTGTTTAAAAGATTACTTGTTGTTTTAAATGCTTTGAATTTTAATCTTTAAATCTTAACAGATATCTCTAATATCAATATTTATCATCTGACAATTTATATTAGATTAGACTTTTGTCTATACTTATCAGAAAGCAACTTCAAACCCACAGGGAAAATCGTCAAGATATAAAACAAATTATAATTTGATATATCTTAAAACTGGTTATATATTTAAATATGAAATAAATGTAATGTTTATTTGGCAAAATGAAAAAAAATAGAGAACACAAATACATTCTCATATCAATTTGATATATACTTTTAATAGAAAATACATTTGCTATATGATAACTATATAATTAATTTCCTACCTCTTAAAATACACATATCTTTAACTTATAATGTATATAGTAATTCAAATGACTGTATGTAAACAAATTGGACAATATATAACAAGCTTTCAATTTGTTATTGTAATAAAGGGGATAGCTAACACTATGCTTCATGTAAAAAATTGATCATGAAAACACTTAAAAGTACATTTCAAGAAAAGGTTGCATAGGATTATATCTTCAAATGGATTAAATGTAGTTACCATTTAATAAAATGTGCTATTAATTATTTACATAAAATGTACTATGTACTATTAAATTAAGAAAATAAGAAGTCCAAGATTCATTCCATGCTCAACAGCACGAAAGTTAAGGAACCTGTCTAAGGAAAGAAACAGGCAACAATGAGTAATGTGATGCCCTAACAACAGTTAGTAAGTTTATCAACTGATTTTCAGTTTCTGATTGTGATGCATGAGAAGTATTCACTGTGAAAGAACACAAGCTCCCAAGATGAAAATTAGATGTATTAATATGTGGAATCAAGATGCAAATCACATAAATATAACAAAGAATTGACAACTTATTATTGCCTTTTACAACATACTTAAAGAACATGGTTGGAGATATTTAGATATAGATATATAGTATCTTGTTTTGCTCATAAAACACAAAAATATGAAAATAAATTAGCATAAAATGACTCAATTTTATTAGTTGCGTGCTCAATATATTAACGTTACATGCTTGCTCTTTTTACACAAAAATCAAGATTTGCTTTTATAGACAGAAACTAAAAACTTTATTCTTTTCTGATCAAACGAGAAACCCAATCCTTTTCCTAAGAAATTACCTGTCAAATTAGCAAAAAATTGACAAAATGAAAAATAAAAAGTAGAGAACACAAATACATTCTCAAATTTTTACATTCTTCAGACTAGCCTGAAGAATGTTAGCAAAGCATTTGAGTTTCAGTAAGAAAAGAAATTAAAAAGCACTCTTGTGCTTTTGGTCATTAAGCTAATTTATATTTATAAAAATTCATATCCAGGTATAGGTGGTATGCCTTTTTGTTTTTTTTGTTTTTTTTTTTGGTCAGTCTTGGGGCTTGAACTCCGGGCCTGGGCACTGTCCCTCAGCCCTTCAGCTCAAAGGCTAGTGCTCTACCACTGAACCACAGCGCCACTTCCAGTTTTCTAGTGGTTTATTAGAGATAAGAGTCTCATGGTCTTTCCTGCCTGGGCTGGCTTTGAACCATGATCCTCAGATCTCAGTCTCCTGAGTAGCTAGGTTAACAGGTATGAGCCACCAGTGCCCAGCACAAAAAGTTTTTGTTCTAAAAGCATGAGTACATTTATAAAGCATTTTAGTGAAACAAATTATTCAAATATATATACTAGAGAGAGTTTTACATTTTTGCAAATCTCTTTAATGTTTAGTTTAACAGAAAATAACTGGATTCATTTCTCATTTCTACTTTTGCCATCTATCTGTTGGAATATGTTGTCCCACTGACATAAATACATAAAGAAAATTTAGCCTCATTGATAAGTAGTGATATAGAAGGTTTATTCTAATAACCTTTACAGATAATTGTAGATACTCTTCCAAGTCAACAAGTGATCATCTGAAACCATATCAATTAATTTCTCATACTGTTACATTAAGATCTTTCATTCTATCTTGCATTTGAAATGGACATTGCCCATTAGACATGATTTTGTCACATTAGAAACATTTCAATTGGAAAATAGTGATTCACTAGGTTATACAGGTCTTTCAAATACATGATATCAAACTATATTTCAAGAAAAGTTTTTAAATAATGAGAAGCTATCAGACTCACAGGAGACATCATTTTCCAAAATTTTATTTTTAACCTGAAAGTTCAAAATTTATCATTGACAATAAATACCATCAATGTTTTCCTTTAAGTAACAGAATCACTGTTCATTTTTTAGAAAATGTTCATGAACTACCCAAGCCTAAATAACTATAGTTGGGTCCGTTTTATCACTGTTTCAAGCAAATAGTGTCTCAAATAATTGCACAAATACTGTCCCTAGAGACAAAACTGTGCTTTGGTGTACAGAAGTGTTTTATAAAAGCATATTTTTCAAGCCGGGCACTGGTGGCTCACGCCTGTAATCCTAGCTACTCAAGAGGCTGAGACTGAGGATCACGGTTCAAAGCAGCCTGGGCAGGGAAGTCCTTGAAACTCTTATCTCCAGTAAACCACCAGAAAACCGGAAGTGGCTCTGTGGCTCAAGTGGTAGAGTGCTCACCTTGAGCTGAAGAGCAGAAGGACAGTGCCCAGGCCCAGAGTTCAAGGCCTACAACCAACAAAAAAAAAGCATATTTTTCATTTTTTCATACATAATATTAAAAAGATATGCATGTAGTCATTAGAATTTAATGAAAGACAAATTTTGCTACTTTCTCAAGAATATTTTTCTAGGGTCTTGAGCTGAGGGTGTAAGGCTGGCACTCTACCTTTTGAGCTACATCTCCAACGTTTCTTTTGATGGTTGTTTTGATGATAAAGTTTAGGGAACTTTTTGCCTTGGCTCTTCTCTGTCCATGATCTTCCAGATCCTTGCCTCCTGAGTGCCCAGTAAGAGTATTCTTAAGTGAAATCAACTATTTTCCATATGTTTATGGTGGTGAAAGACAGAATAACAGTAGTTTGTTGCCTTGACACAAGCAGTTTTGTCTACTTTTGTTTTTATAACATACATACAAATATTAACACACTGCAAAAAGCAATTTAGTGTTAATATGAAAATAGCTTTGACTGTGAATCGCTTGAGAGGGCCTGGGAATCCAATATACCCCTTGGAAACTGCTGGTCTGGTATACTGCTTGGCATATGGTGAGCATAGTAAAATGTTTAATATATCTGTTGAATAAAAAAATGAACTGAGGAATATGCTTATAACTTACCCATATATTTAGGGTAAAAAAAATGCTTAGAAAATACAGCTTTTCAATGTCTTACCACGTCTAGACACAAATGGTACAATGCATGATTTCATCTAGTCTGTGTACACAGGCATAATATTGCTCTATCTCACCAAATTGAGCAAGAATAGTTACAACAGATTTCTGAAAGTAACAATCAGAACACTGCAACCAAGTCTTCCCAGTATCACCCTTATAAATTTACTAAGACATATGGCCTGCTAAGGGATTATAAAACTACTGAATTCATGCCATTTTCAGAAAAATGATTATAATTTTATTTATAAATTCAGTCAATATTTACTGACTGCTTCTTATGCCTTTTAGGATTAAAGTCTCTATTTCTGTGAAGGAGGGCATTAGGATTTATTTATATCTTCTGGTATATTCTTCAGTTTCTTCAAGGTTTTAATAGTTTTCACTGTAGAGGTCTTTTATCTATTTCACCTCCTTGGTTAAGTTTATTCCTTGATATAATTGGTTTGTTGTTGTTTTTTTTGGGGGGGGTCCGGTCGTGGGCCTGAACTCTGGGCCTGGGTGCTGTCCCTCAGCTCTTCAGCTCAAGGCTAGCGCTCTACCACTTGAGGCACAGCACCACTTCCAGGTTTTTTCTTTTTGCTTATGTGGTGCTGAGGAATGGAACCCAGGGCCTCATGCATGCAAGGCAAGCGCTCTACCACTGAGCCACCTTCCCAGCCCATCCTTGATATAATTGGCAAACGTGTTTATCCACTAGTAGTTTTGGAGTGAAAACTTCAGAGTTCTTTAAATGTAAGATCAATTATACAATTTCTTCCTATCCGATTTGGATTACTATTGCTTCTTTACCTTGCCTTGTTGCTACGGCTAGGAATTCCATTTGAAAGAGGGGATACCCTTGTCTCATTCTTGACTTTAGAAGAAATTTTTTTCTCCACATTTGGTATGATATAAACTATAGGTTTATTATGGCCTTTAAGGCTTCTCTTCCTAGTTTCTCCAGAGCTTATTTATCATAAATGGTATTTAATTTTGTCACAGGCTTTTCTGAATCAATAAAAATGATATGATTCTAATCCTTGAGTCTGTTTGGATGCCATATTATGGTTATTGATTTATGTATGTTGAGTCAACTCTTGCATTCCTGAAATTTAACCAACTTTATTTTCAGCCATCTTTTCATTAAGTTCCTGAATACTTTTTGTCTTACAATGTGAAGTTGTTAGTATTTGCTGTATGTTCAGAAACACTCTAACATGTGTTTGTACTTTGACTTTAGAAGCTATTTTGTTATCACTAGGTTTATATTGTTTGCTTATAGGTAAAAAAAAGTGAGCTGAAAAAAAAAAGTGAGCTGTTCCTAAAATTCCTTCTCTTTAGGTCTAGAGTCACAATCTCTTATTTATATCTACCATTATGGTAAATAGATTTTTTTTCTTTCTTCCTTCCTTCCTTCCATTTTTCTTTATTTTTGTGCTGATACTGAAGTTTGAACTCAGGCCCTGGGAGTTGTCCCCAAGCTTTAGTGCTCAAAGCTAGCACTCTGCCACTTGAACCACACCTCCATTTCCAGCTTTTTGGTGTTTAATTGGATGTAAGAATCTCTTGTGAGTATTGCTGTTGCATTGGTTTACCCTTTGCCCTTGGTCTTACCATTTTGTTATTTCCCCTTCCCTTTCCCAAATCAGATAAAGGTATATATAAGACATGTTAGAAATGAACTTTACAATTTAGGAGGGAAGTGAATTGGGCGGGGGGGGGGGGGGGGGGGGGAGTAGGAGGGGGAGGGAGAGAAGTAGGAGAAAACAAGGGAGAGGGTAACAATGTTTGACATGAAATGTCATTACCTTACTTATGTAATTGTAACCCCTCTGACATTACCCTTACAATAAAATAAAATTGTTTTAAAAATGGGGCTAGAAATGTGGCTTAGTGGTAGAGTGCTTGCCTAGCATGCATGAAGCACTGGATTCAATTCCTCAGCATCACATAAACAGAAAAAAAGTGGCACTGAGGCTCAGGTGGTAGAGTGCTAGCATTGAGCAAAAAAAGCTCAGGGACAATGTCCAGGTTCTGAGTTCAAGCCCCAGCACTGGCAAAAAAAAAAGAACCTCTTAGACTTTTCCTGCCCCAACTGGCTTCAAACCGTGATCCCCAGACCTCAGCCTCCTAAGTAGCTACTAGCTACTTAGGTGTGAGCCACCAGCACCCAGACATTTATTATTATTTTTAATAACATTGTATGTATATGGTCTAGGCCTAAAAACTGACTTGTTAGATCAGTAAGAAAGCTTCAGTGAATGCAATTAATTCTCAAGATGTTCCCAGTGTCTTCAGGAAATAAGATCTTCAGACTGTAACTGAGTTCTTTAGTTTTTTTAAATATTAATTTACTTTATTGTTATTATATACAGAGGATTAGAATTATGTAAGTCAGGTAATGAGTACTTATCTTTTAGTATAATATCTTCTCTCTCATTCTCTCCCAGTCCCTCCCTCTGGTCTCCACCTAAGAGTTGTATAGTTCACTTTCACCGTGTTTAGTGAACTCCACTGCTGCACTTTCTCACTGAGTTCTTCAAATGTTCAACTGAATGAACTCTCTCCTACTGAAGAAATTTAATGAAGTTACTGAAATAACTCTCTTCTTCCTTTAGTGTCTGTCTATAAGAGAGGATTCATGTCTTCTGACCAAAGTAAGAATCTCTTTGGGGGACTGGGAAGGTGGCTCAGTGGTAGAGTGATTGCCTTGCATGCCTGAGGCCCTGGGTTCAATTCCTCAGCACCACATAAGCAAAAAGAAAAAAGCCAGAAGTGGCGCTGTGGCTCAAGTGGTAGAGCGCTAGCCTTGAGCTGAAGAGCTGAGGGACAGCGCCCAGGCCCAGAGTTCAGGCCCCACGACCAGACCCAAAAAAAAAGAATCTCTTTGGGATATTTAATAATGAATGTGATGAGTAATGAGAGAGAGGCTATGGACTTTTCAAAGTGAGTTCAACTTGAACATGGCATTGGACTTCTCTTTTAATACTATTTTGCCTTTTCCAAAACAAGGACAGAAATCTAGAGCACAGGAAGTCCTGTCCTTGTGTTTCCTCAAGAACTACCATTGGATCCATAGAACTACCACAGGATCCAGCACTCTAGAGTATATATCTGAAGGAATATAAGTCAGGATACAGTAAAAGTAGGTGCATACCAATGGTTCATTGCAATAGGCAAGCTATAGAAACAGCTCAGATGTGCTATAACTGGTGAATAGATCAAGAAATGTGATGCATATATACAACAGAGTATTACTCGGCCATAAAGAAAAGTGGAATTGCATCATTTGCAGGAAAATGGATAGAACTGGAAGAAAAAGAACTGATAACCAGATGTACAAATTAAAAGACTAATATATTGGGGGCTGGGAAAGTAGCTCGGTGGTACAGCGCTTGTCTTGCATGCATGAGGCCCTGGGTTCTATTCCTTAGCACCACATAAGCAGAAAAAAAATAAGCCAGAAATGGCACTGTGGCTCAAGTGGTAGAGTGCTAGCCTTGAGCTAAAGAGCTAAGTAACAGTGCCCAGGCCCGGAGTTCAGGCCCACGACTGGACCCCAAAAAAAATAAAAAATAAAATAAAAAAGACTAATATAACAGAAATAAAATGGATAGATGTTACATAAGACCCAAAGTAATGAAAATAATTTGCACTGCAGAAATCTTTGCAGAAGAATTGGTGTAGGACATGATTTAAATTATTTTTAACTTTCTTTAAGTAAAAGAAAGGGGTCTCAATTCAACATGTCAGTTTGTGAGTACAATGCATCTTGATCAGTATTACCTCTTTTGTCATTCTATTTACTTTTATCTGGTTCCATTTTTCACATACATACACTGAATATTATGATGGCATTCACTCACCCTTCCTGTCTCCCCCTTCCCTTCTCCCCTTGACCTCAACCCCCTAACACTTAAGACTATAGTTCAAGCAATTGGATGAATGGCAACACTATTTACTTAGAAACAAGGTGAAGTTAAGTTGGAAAACCAAAATCTGTTGTTGACATGTATATGGTAGAAATGATAAAGAGGTTGTAGCTTAGGATAGAAAACTGGGCTAATGTACAGAAGTTAATTAAACACAGATAGAACTGAAGCCATAGTGTAAATAAGGACTATGAGTGAGGATATATTAAATGAGAAATGAAAATGTCAGAACTCAAAAAAGCTTCAACATTTAAATGTGAGATGTTCAGGAAAGACCTAGTAAAAACCAGGAGCACTAGTCACAAAAAGATCAGAGAATCCAAGGAAAGTGTCCCAGCATGACAAAGATGATGCTGACTATAATGATGACAACGTTACTTATTAATGCTACTGTGAATTAATTTTTGAAGATGCTGTGTTAATTCATATATATTTATTTCACTGAATGATCATAGCCCATATAATAACCTACATTCAACAGAGATACAATTATACCTCTATTCAATAAATAAAAATGCTGAGACAAAGGCAATTTAACTAGCCTAGGATTGCATGTGTAATAATTACAGAGTTAGAAAGAACCATTTCTAGAAGGTGAATGTCCAGTATATCTAATACCTTAAGGTCAGAAAGACAAAGACCAAACATTGAAAGAAGTTTCAGGGCATTAATATGGATGGTTGTTTGCTTTTCCTTAGACCCTATTTCTCAATCCATCAGCAAGGTTTCCATTCTGGCACCACCATCCTGCAAATCATCATCAGTTGTCTATCAGTTCCACTGACCAAGCCCTAAATGGTTTACTTGCTCCTATTCTGGTCCCTATAATCCATCCTCTGCACAGCAGAGTGATTTGAAAATACCCGTCAAATCTCTTAAATGCCTACCTAAAGTCTCCTGAAGACTTTTTATCACAGCATATCTATACTTTCATAACAACTGAAGACTTTTATCACAGCATAACAACCCCCAAACCCCTTATTGTCTCTTCTTGACCCTCAATTCTAACAATGCTTTCTTTTGCTCCTACCACAAAATGGTGTTCTTCTTCTTTATAATGGCACATGTCAGGTCCAAACTGAAGAGAAAAGTCTTTGAGAACAAGGCTTGTGCCTCTATGGTTTATTCTGCACCTCCATGGATGAGACAAGTTAGTGCTTGACAATATGTAGAAAGGTTCAACACATATTGTGGATGAATGACAACTAAAGAGAGACAGCAAAGAGGTAAACAACTTGTGAAAGCTTGATTCCAAGGGCATTGAGTGAATGACTTTTTGTTTTATAAGAGAAATTTAAGCAATTTTTTTTTTTGGGTCCGGTCGTGGGGCTTGAACTCTGGGCCTGGGTGCTGTCCCTCAGCTCTTCAGCTCAAGGCTAGCGCTCTACCACTTGAGCCACAGCGCCACTTCTGGCTTTTTTCTTTTTGTTTATGTGGTACTGAGGAATCAAACCCAGGGCCTCATGCATGCAAGGCAAGCACTCTACCACTGAGCCACCATCCCAGCCCTTAAGCACATTTAAATAGGAGATATTAGGAAATTATCCAAGAGATTAGGAAAGGCTAAAAAAAAAAATCAAAAAAATTACAGCATGAAAGATAAAAAGGTAATAAGCTAACTACTTTAGGAAAAACTAAGGATATAAAAGAAAATTATGGCATCCAGAGATTTTTACTCTGTATGATAAAGTTCTGTCATTTGAGGGACTTGGGTAAAATGGGAAGTTTCCAATTACCATCAAGAACTTTCTTTTAGTTGATTATTTCCCCCTTGAAGTTTCCCTTGGTTATTTCACATTAAAGGAAGTTCTGATTAGCAAGTACAACATGCCCAATTAATAAACAGGTAGTATTTGGCAGATACAACTTACCTGGGAAATCTAATGTTCAAGGTATTTAAACAATTCATCTAAGGTTATAAAAATACTTTTAAAAGAAGTTGTTGTTATCCAAACATGAAATAACTGGTTCAAATTAACACAGAAAATCAATGGACTAAAGTCCAAACCTTAGACTGGAAGTAAAATCTTTGAACCAAAAACTTAGAAGCATAATGAAGAAGGTATATTTTTCTAAATAGGAAAAAAACAGTAAGTCCGAGAAAATTAAAAACATTTTGAATGTGAAAATCATGATCTGGTTGAATGTAGGAAGGTGAGAAATGGAGATGTTGGTCAAAAATTAAGTTTCCGAGGCTGGGAAGGTGGCTCAGTGGTAGAGCGTTTGCCTTGCATGCTCGAGCCCCTGGGTTCGATTCCTCAGCACCACATAAGCAAAAAGAAAAAAGCCGGAAGTGGTGCTGTAGCTCAAGTGGTAGAGAGCTAGCCCTGAGCTGAAGAGCTGAGGGAAAGCACCCAGGTCCAGAGTTCAGGCCCCATGACCGGACCCAAAAAAAAAAAAAATTAAAGTTTCCATGAGGTTAAAGTAGTAAGTTTTAGTAATCTATGACACTGCCCAGTGATCACAGTTAATGATGGTATGTTCTATAGATGAAAACTACTAATGGATTTTAAAGTCTTTACAACAAAAAGTTCATTGGTGAGGAGACAGATATTTGTTGTTCTCAAGGATAGCATTCTACTGCTCTGAGCCACAACACCACTTTCTATTGTTACTTTTTGTTTGAGGCCATATCAGGGTTTGAACTCAGGGCCTCTCATTTGCTAAGCAAGTAATGTACTAGAAAATGTATTGACTAACTCTATGTCTCAGTCTCTTTTCTTAGTATATATTATGATAAAAATGTTACAATGACATTGCCAAACTGAACAATAGAATATGCAGAAATACATCTGCCACAGCAGTATAAAGAAAGCAAGGGTTTCTTAGCTATCATTTTGTGTTCAATACAAATCATAAAATTCAAGACTGTGATTATGTCTGAGTCAAGGAAAAAAATGACAGACCAAGGCCACACAGGCAGCTTTGACATTACATTCTGATGTTAGGTGAGAACATGCAAGTTTTGCAACAATTATTCTTTGTGCCTCATTTAGGAACTTTATATTCTTTATTGTGTTCAATGTTCTGCAACAAAAAGATCAAAACTTAGTACTTAATTTTGAAAAAAAGAAAAGAAAGGATACTTTTTCACCTGCCAAATTAGCGAAGTTTCTTTAAAACTTAGAGTGAGTATTTCTGCACTAATAAGATTAACCAGTTTTACAAGTTAAGTATATTTCTATGATGGTCAGAGGCAAATTCCATTGGTAGTAGACCCTGTTGAAAAAAGGTTTTCCCCTCTGAAATACATTCTCAAGTATAAACAAGCAATTCCAAGCTATAAACTTGGAAAGACAGACATAAATTCTATTGTGTGATGCTATTTCTTTAGAAAGAATATTCATGAAATACTTTGAATACGTGTAATCTATCTTTTTAAAAAATCCTAAATATTTTAAAGGGTTATGTAACTTTACCTATGGATTAAATTACTGGCATAAGATTAAATAACTGACATAAGATCTTACGGAAGCTGTTTAACAAAAGCTTGTCCAATTTGAACAGGACATAACAAGAAAATTATTTTATAAAATTTATTATTAAAAATCATAACCAGACACAATGGCTCAAGCTTATAATCTTAGCTACACAAGAAGTTGATATCAGGAGGATTGTGGTTCAAGGCCAATCCAGCCAAAAAGTTCACAATGAAAATCTGGGCACAGTGGTATATAACACTCCAGCTACATGAGAGACTGAGATCAGAAGGATGACAGTTCCAGGTTAACCTGGGCAGGAGGCAGGGGAATAACTTCCAGGAGGGGCTGGGAAGGTGGCTTAGTGGTAGAGTGCTTGTCTTGCATGCATGAGGCCCTGGGTTTGATTCTTCAGCATCACATTAAGCAGAAAAATCCAGAAATGGCACTGTGGCTCAAGTGATAGAGCACTAGCCTTAAGCTGAAGAGCTGAGAGACAGCGCCCAGGCCCTGAGTTCAAGCCCCAGGACTAACAAACAAAAAACAGCATCAAGTATTATCATTATAATCCATTAATTTTGTAGAGATAAAAGCTGGAGCACAGGAAACTTAAAGACTCAGGTAAGAACAGGTCTGAAGAACCCACCTGGTTTCCCCATTTACCATCCAATGTTCTCAGGGCACTGACACCATCGCAACAGGAATCATAAACAAAGCTAGGTGCTGGTGGCTCATGCCTGTAATTCTAGCTACTCAGGAGGCTGAGATTTGAGGATCATGGTTCAAAGCCAGCCTGGGCAGGAAAGTCCACGAGACTCTTATCTCCAGAAAATCAGAAGTGGTGCTGTGGCTCAAGTGGTAGAGCACTTGCCTTGAGCTGAAGAGCTGAGGGACAGGGCCCAGGTCTAGAGTTCAAGCTCCACAATGATCAAAAAAAAAAAAGAGGAGGAGGAGGAGGAGGGGGGAGGAGGAGGAGGGGGAGGGGGAGGAGGGGGAGGAGGAGGAGGGGGAGGGGGAGGAGGGGGAGGAGGAGGGGGGGGGGGAGGGGGAGGGGGAGGAGGAGGAGGAGGAGGGGGAGGGGGAGGAGGAGGAGGAGGAGGAGGAGGAGGAGGAAGAAGAAGAAACAGCAGCAGCAGCACAAGATATAAATCTGCAATTGTTCAAAAGGCTCTGTCTATAGGTGTACATCCTCTGCCTCAATTCATTCCCTTCTTAGTACACAAAGGCACTGTCTCTACAAGGTATATTCAAGTCAGAAACAAGAACTACAATGTGCCATTTTCTTTTCTTTTTGGGGGGTAGGATTTTTTGTTTTTGTTGTTTGTTTTGTTTTCAATTAATGTGAGACTAGAGTTAAAAGACCACTCATGGCCTCTTACTCACTGGACTATCTAATCTCCTAATATAACAACCTATAATGGGCACTACAGTTCTCCTCAACTCTAACCAATCTCAGATCCCCTGACAATGAAACACAATAAAAACAAAAGAGAAAGAATGAACATAACACACAGGGCTCTGATTTATACAAGGGCTGTCCTGATTTTTTTTAAAGATTCTACCATGTAGCATAGGCCTATTTTTCAATCAATGTCTTAAATATAACATATAGATCGAAGGAATTTTTATCTGTAGTAAAAAAAAATCTCTATAGGATTTATATAATTTAGAATCAGTTAATTATGACCCTAACAGTGACTGCTGTAGATGTATATATAATGCATATGTATAAATGTGCATGTATAGAATGTAGATATCACCTACCAAATGTTACCTTAAAATTATACTAGAACTCTAATCTCTTCACACCTAAAAATGCATTTATAAAGTATTTATGTCCTATATCTGAACTGTAATCTCAAAGACTACTGGAAAGCACAGTTTTAGTATAAAGTATGTTACCTGGCATAAAATGGGCAAGTAGTGTTGTAAGCATATTTTTGGGAAATTTCCTATTAGTCCAAAATCCAGCTATAGTAAGATACTAAATGCTGTCTCTAAATTTTATAACTCACAATTTCCACGTATATTTTATGAAAATAAAAGAATGTCTCTCTTTTAAAAGTCTTATTTAAATGTTTTATAGTGCCAGATGCCAGTGGCTTATGGCTGTAATCCTAGATACTCAGAAGGCTGAGATCTGAGGATTGTGGTTTGAAGCCAGTTGGGGTAGGAAAAGTCCATGAGACTCTTATCTCCAATTAATCACAGAAAAAGCCAGGAGTGGTATTATGGCTCAAGTGGTAGATCACTAGCCTTGAGCAAAAAGCTCAGGGATAGCACCCAAGCCCAGAGTTTGAGTTTATTTGAAAAAATAAATGTTTTATAGCTGCTTTTTTAATACATTTTACCTGCATATTTAGTAACACAAAGGGAGTTGTAATAATTTCATAGGTGTTTACAATTTCTTTTGAGCTTCGGTAATTATGCATTTTCTCAGTCGATGGCTACTAAAAGCACATTATTACCATATGGAAGGATTCTCATTTTTTAGACAGAAATTACTCTTGGTATTGTATGCTGTACATAAATGTACATGCTAGACAAATGTTATCAACAATGTACTGCTTTCAGAAGCTCAGAATCAGAATATCCATTGCTCTGGAAGTTAGACCCTGAATACATACTTCCATCCTTCTTCTTTCTGTATTTCACCTGTAGTCATTTCTATGTTTTAAACCTCTGAAATCCACGTAAATAAAGATCTCTAATAAAAATAAATTCCCAAATTGTTGAGAACATAGTCCAGTGATAGAATACTTGCCCATCATCTATAAGAAGACTCTGTGTTCTCCCCAATACCACCAATTCTTTTAAACAAATACATTAGCTTTCTTTCAGGAAGTTAGGTATCAAAGTCCAAATCAATGTAACCAACTGAACAAATCCAGATAACAATGCTGCCCTACCCCCAGACTATCAGAGCCATGTGCTAGAAGTCAGAATATTGTGATTCAGAGGTCAACTCAGGTTGAAGGGACCTTCAATGTGACACTGGAAAAGATCTTACAAGCAAAACATTCTGGAAAAGGAAGAGGGAAAGATATAAATCAGCAGTAGTGATTTTTTAAAATTAGATTTAGGAGGATATCTGCAATCATTTTATGGATAAGAACCTGATTAAGGCAAAGAAGGGTATCCACAAAGTATATTTTATCTGAGGAAAGAGGAGAAATCACAAAGAAGTCACAAAAGGTGGGATAAGGAAGCAACAGAAACAATTTTACATTTTATTTAGGTCATTTTGGAGACAATGTTCTTTGTTTAATGTTTATCAAGTATTATCTGTGGAGTTAGGAACTATACCGACACTTCGACAAAGAAAGCTCACAGACAGAATGCCACCTGCTAAGTAGGCCTATCAAATTCTATCTTCTTTATGATGATTTTCCTATTCCCCACCTCTTGGTCTAGCCAACAAAGCTCTCTTCTTACCTTTCTCTCTAGCCCTCCTTACTCATACGTGTTTTATTTCCAGCCCTGATCTCTCCCCGCCCCTTGTACCAATTTCTAGTCTCATATATCTACTTACATTACACATTTTCACAGGACTGTCCTATAAGCATCTCAAACACAGTAGATCTAAAATGACTTTGTGTGTGTATTTGAGAGAGACAGACAGGCAGACAGGCAGGCAGGCAGGCAGGCAGACAGACAGACAGACAGACAGACAGGCAGGCAGGCAGGCAGGCAGGCAGACAGACAGAGACAGGAGATTGAACTTAAGGTCTGAGTGCTCTCCTGAGCTCTTTCACTCAAGGTTGGCATTTTGCCACATAGCCCACAGTTCCCCTTCCAGCTTTTTGGTTGTTAATTGATTAATTGCAGATAAGAATCTCATGGAGTTTTCTGTTTGGACTGATTTTTGAACTGTGATCCTCAGATCTCAGCCTCCTGAGTAGCTAGGATTTCAGGCATGAGCCACCAGAGCCTGGCTTAAAATGACTTATTTTTATCCCACTAACAGACAGTTGCGAAATCACATTCTCTCAGTCACTTAGATTTAATATCTTATCATTGCCTTGTATTCAACTCTTTCTTCAATAGCCACTTGGAAATTTTTGTCCACTGTACTTCAGCAACACTTCTCCCATCCCATTGCTACCTTTATGATTTGGGTCTTCATTTTCTGACAGAAACACTTACAGTGATTCTTTTATTTGTGGTAAGATTCCTTTCCCAATTCAATTCAAGCTTGGAACTTTTAGGTAATATAATGTACAAATCAACTGTCAATATGACATTTCAAGGATCAAGAAATACCAATTTAATAGCTCGTCTTGCATAGTTACAAGCCAAAGCAAACCTTCCATCTTTTATTTTATCTCCTATCTATCTGTACTCAAAACATTTTTCAACTCCTGCCCTTTATATGACCTAACAAATATTGGGTGCTTGGAAGTGGTGCTGTGGCTCAAGTGGTAGAGCGTTCGCCTTGAGCTGAAGAACTGAAGGACAGCGCCCAGGCCCAGAGTTCAAGCCTCATGACTGACACCCCGCCCCCCCGCAAAAAAAAAAAGTTCTCAAATATTGGGGGCTTAACAAAAGTTGACTTCCATGTGAGTTTGCTATGCCCTCTCTCCCCATTCCCATTTCGGCTAATAGGAAAAAGAACTAGTGGCTTTATATATTTGATCCTCCTACAGGAAATTAAGAGTTTCTGTAAACCTTCAAAACAGATAAGCACTAAAAAGAAGAACGAGGTAACTGAGATACAATGCTAAGGGAAGATGGTGGTTGCAAGGCAAGATACAAAAAAGGTTTAAGAATTCCAATACTCTGACTTTACCAATAAAGTCAAAATCAATACATCTGGATAAGGCATGTTAAAAGCACAGCCAGAAATCTTCTTGGATTAAGAGAATTTACAGTCTAGTGAAAAAAGATGAATATATATATACATGGACCTAACTCTAAGATGAAGTTGTGAAAGTTGTGCCAACCAAGGTACAAAACATTATAGAAGCAAAAAGAAATTATGAATTCCACAAAATGAGGAAGGCTCCATAAAATGCATACTGAGAGAGGCCTTAAAGACTTCAACCTTTATGAGAGAAGTCTAGGCAGAAGAAATAGCCTAAGCTCATATTTTTTGTACCTAAAGTATTTCTATTAGAATATCTATCACTTTATGTTGTTAAGTGAATACATCTCAATGAGCTATTCCAGCTCAGCTCAGCAATTATTCAGTGAATTCAAAAACATGTATGTCTGAGAACCAAGTAGTTGTTACGAGACAGGAACTACACAACCCAGTTGCACACTAAGCTTATAATTCCTGTATGTGGTCTTACTTGTCTTAGTCCCCACTGGTGATTTTTCAGCATCCTTCCAGCAGTATGAACTGTACTAAGGTCCTAAAGTGCTGCTGAGAGAGTCATATACTGCTTCACACAGTACAGAGGACAGCAACTATACATTTTAGAGAAGAACAAACCCACAGTGTAAAGTGTAAGAATTTCAAATTCAAACCATGTAGATGGCTGCCTTGTATACTGGACATATACTTCACATGTACTGTATATGCATTACAGATAACTCAAAAGCTGGAAGAGACCCTAGGAAAAACCTTCATCAATAATGTGACTCAAACTATAGATATCAGGTTCTCGGGAACTTAGGATCAAGACTCAGTAATTTAGTCTTTCCTTATATTTGGAGTTAAGGGATACATGAATATTCAGGAGTTACTGAGCATCCATTAAATCCTGAAAAACTATACAAAGGAAAAGAAAAGAAAAGAAAAGTCACCAAAGAGAGAACAGTGGAGTAAAGAAAGTCAAAGGCTGGAGACGGAATATTCCAGATTTTCCAGTCCATACTCACAGCCCCTAATATGATCTGTCTTTACTTGGCTTCCAATCACCTTCCAACAAATCCTTTTTTCCTTCTTTATTTTCTTTTTTGCTAAAACTAGCTCAAGTTCATTTCTGTAATTTTCTAGAGAAACTTAAATGAAACAATAACCAAACTATTGCATAAAGTCAATTGACTAATACACTGCTAATCTACCTTTTCTGTAACTTATTTTTACTTCTATTTCCTTAAAAGCCATAAATATAATTTCAGAATACTGTGCAAACCAATACACAAAAGGAATCAAGGACTGTGCTGAGCATCTTAAAAGGAGAATGTCTGGGAAGGAGAAAATATAGAACATTTGACATAGACCCTTGAGATACCTGAACAGTAATGAGAAACGCTCAGAAATGGCAAATTAAGTAAGTTACTGATTATTCTATCCAAAGCAATTCACTTCCAAATAAATCACATAGGCAGATGAAATTCAGTCTTCAGTGAGATAGAATGAAAGGGGGACATTTCAATAGAGAGTATTTTACTTGAAATGATTCCAGATAGATAGCCACAGGCTTCTCAATCACAAGAAAATTGTGGGTGTTCCTTGGTTAGTATCTTTAACATGGAACCAAACACCAAAACGAAACATCAAATGGTATTAGAGCTTGAGTTCCCAGAAAGAGCCATCAGGTATTTACTCTATGACATAAGCAGCACTTTCTGCTATTGAAGGGAAGAAAGTACACAAACTTGCTATCAAGGAAATCTATTCAAGTAAGTGCCAAGTGTCAAGACAATCCTAAGGCAGATCTGGGTTCCCAGATCCCCACCTACCTGTTCTGACTATAGAGAGACCAGTTTAACATGTGTAGCAAGTCACAGACCAACACTCACAAGTTTGAAGGAGTTGTAGTGGGTGGCTCTACAGGGCTGTATAAACAAAAACAATGTTATAGGATCCTAAAGTTAGAATACACATGGAAACTATATCCAACTTCATCGTTTTACAGAGAAGGAAGCCAAACATTGGAATCAAATTCATCAGCCAAATATCTCACAGATACGTATACACTCAAAAGGGACTGTGACTAGATTAGGACAGAACTAGAAGGCATTATTTTAGTTGTTCTTAGGTGGTTTAAAATCTATTTTTTAGTTAATAAATACTAATTATGTTATTTTTTAAAATGGCAAATTCTACTTTTGTGATAGTCTCTGGGATATTCTTATTCCTTGACCAAAACAGTAAGGATTTCTGACTTACTATGGGGATTAATATTTTAGTGAAAGTATTGAAACAGCACCTTTAAAAGTTAAAAACAGTGTGTTGATTCAAAATCTAAATGACGTATACTCAATCTTGGCAGACAGCAGTTTAGGCACTGTGACAAAAATCTAAATGTCAAAGAGCTACTTACTTTAATAAAAAAAAATGCCAGACACTGTGCTCTAATAAAAGTCACCAGAAAGTAGATTGATGTATCAGCTGGGACCAAAATTAAAAGAATATATATTTAAACTGTAGAAACACAAACTAAGTGTTCAAAATTACTGGCAGGGGGCCACAACACAGTGGGTTTTGGTCTTGAAGGGCCTGCTTCACCACAAGTATTAGCTAAGTCAACACATCACTGAGACCAAAAAAAAAAAAAAAAACAAGGCCATACATCTATTCCTTTCAGTACAAACCACTCTTCAGTACAATCCGCAGTATTTTTTTAGAAGAAATTGATAAAATGCAGAGTTAGAACCTGTTGCGTTTCCCCCCAAACGTGGTATTGAAGCCATTACTAGAATATGAATTTATAAAAAAAAAAAGTAGATCCTTTCTGAAAAAAAAACACTATTCAGAAACAAGTATGAAGTTGAAATTGCTTATTACGTATCAACTGTTCATTTAATAAAGTGTCATGAATATCTGCTAATTCTAATTGACAACTGTGTAAGCTGGATATTTTTAGTTTAAAATTATCTTTTAAAACCTATTTTTGTCACCTTTGCTGCGGCAAAGGAGGCTGACTATAATCTATGCTTACAAGAGTCAGCTGTCAACTGACTTACATGTCTTAGTTAGCCAGCTCTTATTCTTGACAGTTTAGACTACTGGTGACAAAACAATAGGCAAGTAAAATTTCCTAAGTAATCTCAGCTCTCAAGAATTATTATTTATGGGGCTGGAGGCAAGGCTTAAGTGGCAGAGCACCAGCCAATGAGTAAAAGCGTCAGATTATCGAGTTCGAGAACCAGTCTCAGACAATAAATATATATTCATATATATATATATATATATATACACATATTCCATTTTTCCCATGCTAAACAAAATAAAGAACCAAGGAGAATTGTATGACTCCTCATCACAAATAGGAGTTCGGGCAATTTCGCATTTAGCTTAAACTCCACACTTGTACTTTCAAATAATTACTGCTTATGATACTTTTTTTTAAGCAAGAAAAGGAGAGGAAAACATTCCTCGGTGTTCGCTTCGGGAGGAACTATACTTAAAAAAACAACACCTCCCTAATACTGTCCCTATTATTTGGAGAAAAGTCTCATCGCAAACTATTCCGGCTATGGAACTGCCATCCCCGATGGCTTCTGACAGAAGCCCAGCAGGGCAGGGAGGATAATGACTCGCAGGCTGTCCAGTGTCAAAGTTGAAAAGTAGACACACTTGGATGCGCTTTGTGTGCGTGTTCCTGCGTTAATAAACATCAAAACGGGTACCTGGCAAACTCGGGTTCTGATCGGTTTGGGGCCCTAGGAAGTCCGGCCAGGAGGCGCGGGGCGGAGGGCGCGGGGCGGCCGCGGCGCCCCGGGAAGCGCCCCCCTCCTCGCGCCGCGCCCTTCCCGACGCCCGGCGCCCCCACTCCCCTGCGCGACGCGCGGCGGCGACGCGGGCCTGGCGACGCGTTCCCACGCCCAGGACCCGTTATCTGGGCGGCAGGGAGGAGGGGAGGCCGCGCGGGGCAGTGGGAGGGAGAGGGGGTTCCCGAGTGCCCCCCACCTTGGCACGGGCACTCCGGCGGGTCCCGCGCCCGCTGGAAGCTGGGACAGCCGCCCGCTGCCGGGCCTGTCGCGGGCTACCCTGCGGGACCCCTCTCCCCGCGGCGCCCGCGGGCTCAGGTTCGCTCTGGGGACAGGATAAGGTGTCCGCGCGGCGGCCAGGCGCCTCCCGCCGGCCGGGGTTGGGGTGGGGGTACGCCAGGCAGCCTTGGCCTCCTTCCACCGAGCCCTCTCGCCGCCGCTCCCCCAGCCCCCGTCCTCGGCGAGGGAAGGGGTGTCCCGGCCGTGTGGGGATGCGTTTGGGACGTGCGGGGAACCTCCCCCCCCCCAACTTGGCGAGGGAGGGGCGGGGGGAGGCCGGGAAAGGAGCCCGAACTTACCGGAGTGTGCGGTGGCGGCCGCCAGGCAGAGGCTGAGGAGGCCGAGGCCGAGCGAGAGGGGGCGCGGGAGGGTCCGCCGAGCGCGACTGGAAGGCCCGCGAGCCGCCGCCGCCGCCGCCGCCGCCGCCGCCACGGTCCGAGCCTCCCTCCTCCCGCCCCAGCTCCGGGCGGCGGACGGGGCGGCGGGAGGCATGACGGGAAATTCCTGGGCACGGGCGGCCGAGTCCAAATATGAGCATGGGAGACGCGCGAGGGAGGATCGCGGAGCGCGGCGGCCGTGGACGGGGCTCGCTGCCCGGGCCTCGGCGGTCGCCAACTCCCGCCTCCTCCTCCTCCTCCCTCTCTGCTTCCCCGCCGCAGCCGCACGCCAAGGCTGCCAGCGACCGAGCGCCAGCGGGAGGTGCGATCCGCCGCCGCCGCCCGCCGCCGTGGGACCGCCCGGCCCGACGCTGGGCCCGGCAGGGAGCCGAGCACCCACCTTCGGAGGGCGGCAAAGAGACAGCACCGCGCCCCGAGCGGGGCAGCGGACCCCCGCCCCGCGGGAGCGAGTGTTGGCAACTTTGGTAGTCAGGGGTGAGAAGTTCTGGCACGAAATCCAAGTGTGGGAAAGTCAGACGAGAGCGGCCCGTCCGTTCCCTCGCGGCGTGAGCCCGTCGGTCCGAATGGTGCGGGTGCTCGGTAGAGCAGAGCACGGCCGCCTGAATCCCGGGAGCGCGGGGCGCGGGGCGGGCGGGGGGCGGGGGGGGGCGCAGCTGACCCAACGTGAAAATGCACGCGAGTGTGGGGAGCCACCACCTGAACGGCGGGGCTTTGTGTTTTCTTGACACTGCCAGGGGGCTCTTCCCGAACTTGTGGTTGGGCACCATATATGGAAGTGAGGGAAGGCTGGGTGTCTGAACAAGTTTTTCCAATAGCTGCTGACTGAACTTGACCACCGACCTTCCTCTCCACCTCCAGTCGGTTTGTTTGGGTTTTTGTGTGTCTCCCCAGCACATACGGTTCGTTATGTGTTTACGATAGACTGTCTAAAGCACAGCGCTGAAATTTATTCAGAAGGTGCTACTGCTGATGATCAGAGATGTGTCAACCCCCAGATGTTTAATGGCAATCCCAAGCCTGTATTTTTGCCTGACATTTCTTTGGCCCCAACTCCTTGAGTAACCAAGTCCAAATGACCCTTAGTTTTTCAAGACAACATAATTATGTCTTAATCACTATATTTTTTACTCAAACAATTGGGATAAGACCTGAAGATGACAGATGTTATGTGTTTACTTACGAATATATTAAGAAGCTAGAGAAATGATTTATCGATGCAAAACACTTAAGGGTAAATGTCAAACAGATTTAGAGTGTGGATTATTCTAACATGCACTGAAGTGATGATAATTTGCACACCACAGTTTGAAAATGCTTTATTTGAACATCAGAAACTTTTATTTCAAAACAAATTCATTTCTGGCAAAGTATTAAGGCCCATAAGCCAAAAACTAGTCCATTTGCAAATGGCTTTCCTTAAAACATCTGGTGCAGGGGAAAAAAATCACATCCCATAAATAATTTATGGCAATTTCACTTTTAACATACACAGTGATAATGGAACTAAGTATACTAATTGCAAAGAAATTAGACCACAATAAATAAGAGATGTTAAATCACCCATAACCTAATCAGTTAGGAACCTAGAACCTGGACAGCTGGAGGAAATACTTAGGAAACTTGAGTATTCTCTCACTTTCCTCTTTTTTTCAAATGTTGCATAAGCATCTGTTTTTCTTACTTCAAGAACACCTAGCACAGTTCTTTGCCCATAGTCTAAATGTTAAAAAAAAAAAAAAAAACATAAAACGAACACAGCGATTTTTAGACAGGAATATGGAAATTCTCTACATAGAGAAAAATTTTTCAAAGGATAATTCTGGCTATACTTTAATGTTTTTTTTTTTTTTTTTGGGGGGGGGTCCGGTCATGGGACCTGAACTCTAGGCCTGGGCGCTGTCCCTCAGCTCTTCAGCTCAAGGCTAGCGCTCTACCACTTGAGCCACAGCGCCACTTCCGGCTTTTTTCTCTTTGCTTATGTGGTGCTGAGGAATCGAACCCAGGGCCTCTGGCATGCAAGGCATGCACTCTTACCACTGAGCCACCTTCCCAGCCCCTCTGGCTATACTTTAAATATTAAATATTAAATGGAAAGTTATAAAGATGCTAAGTCATTACAACCTAATTCTTTTTTCATTTAAGTGGAGAGTTGATGAGCCATACAAGACTTCACCATCAACAGCTATTCTAAGGGTTTAAATTAAGCATCTTAAGGAATGAAGAAAAGAAAAAAGAGTGCATAGAAAGTGCTAGACACTGAGCAAGATGTCTACTTATGGTATCTCATTTGAATCCTTACAAATACCTTTGAGATTATTTTTATCCCTCTTATACAGATTATACAGGAGGAAGTGGCGCTGTAGCTCAAGCCTTGAGCTGAAGACCTCAGGGACAGTGCTGAGGCCCAGAGTTCAGGCCCCACGACCAACAAAAACAAAACAAAACAGATTATACAGGAGATTGAGGCATGGGTAAATTACATGAGATACTATTAGAATTCAAGCCTTATTGGAGAGACAGAGATAGAGACAGAATTTTCTGCAATATTAATCTGTTCTGAGAGACAGAATTTTCTGCAATATTAATCTGTTCTATTTTCTCAAGGTTAAAAAAACAATGGCATTCAAACATTGTATTCCCTGATTTTGGGTGGTTTTAAGTCACTGGCATGCACACAGGTTACTTCGAGTATTAAAGCATACCTGTGGAAATCTAAACTAGAAGTGTATCTGGCTTGTCCAGTCATGCTTTTTTGGGGTCTGGCAAGTGAAGCCTTGTGCTTTTCATAGCTGGGGGGTACAGAAAAGGTGTTGCTTTCAGACCACCATCCTGTGAATTTTGTAATTTAACCACTTACTAATTTAAGTGTATATCTCACAAACCTTTCTTTTTCATTATGACCTCAATAATACTCATTTTAGCTATTGTGGGTATTTTTTGTTTTGTCTAACAAAAGATGATGTAGAAGTTATTGTTTCTTATACCATCCCTCCATTCTCTCAGTGATGTGTTGGTAAACATTTAACAACCAGATCTGAACCCAGGAGTGACAGGATGACCTAATTTATGTGGTGTAAATATGCCTATCAACCTAATGTCTCTCAAGTCAGAATTGGGAAGAAAAAGATGAAGCAAACCACTCTCAGGGCAGGAGAGCCAGATTACTGCTACAACATGAAATGTGTTTAGAATTCTTTAGGACAAATTCAAGTTACACAAACAATTCAAGTTGCTCTGTCTCTCTGCTTGACTTTCCACTTTGGTTCCCACAACTGTCTTCATATGTCTTAAGATCAAATACTCCATGTGGGAAGAATCAAATAAATCTATCACCATTCTTGTTTGAGTCTATCTCAAACCACCACCTAATTGGCCAACCAGATGCTTGCTCTCCACTACTACTTCCATCTGCAACTAAGATGAGAGGGTCACATGCAACAGAACATAGCCAGCTCCGCTAAATAAAGCAGCAGGCTGTGATAGTTTTTGTGGGGTGAGCTTGGAGCAGTCCTTTTCAAAAGGAGGTATGTCAGGCATCCACGCCATAACCTCTCTTGCATGCTACTCTTGACTCCTTAATAAAATCACCCTGGCCACTGCACAAAGCTTCAAGATGCCCTCTCCACAAAACCCAAGGAATTGAATGGATGCCAACAACTCCAAGTGGAGAATGGACACATTAGGCCTAGATACTGTTCAGAAGCTCCAGCCAGAGGAAGAAAAGCTGTTAATGCTCATATTCAATGAGCTTTTTATCAAACCACTGTTTTCACTCCAAGTAGAGAACTGCACATTTGGCCTAGATACTGTTCAGAAACTGCAGCCAGAAAAAGAAACACTGTTAGTATTTATTCAGTGAACTTTTATCAAATATATTAGCTCCAAGTGGAGAATTGACACATTAGGCTAAGATACTATTTATTCAGAAGCCACACTAGAGCAAGAGACACTTTTAGAACTTACATTCAATGAATTTTTTAAATCAAATATCACTTTGTTTAAGCCAGTTGATGAGTTTAAAATCCATTGGGGAAAGCTGTGCACTGGTGGCTCAAGTCTATAATCCTAGCTATTCAGGAGGCTGAAATCTGAAGATCATGGTTCAAAGCCAGCCTAGGCAGAAAAGTCTGTGAGACTTTTATCTCCAATAAACTACTCAGAAAAAGCCAGAAGTAGCACTGTGACTCAAGTGGTAGAGTGAGCTTTTTCAAAAAAGCTCATGGACAGTACCCAGGACCTAAGTTCAAGCCTCAGCACACACACACACACACACACACACACAGAGCCCATTGGGAAGTGAGTGCTTTATTCGCTTACAAGTAATAATTTTTTATCTAATCATAATAAACTTAGGTATCAGAAGTATTTATCACTTTTAATCTTTATTAATCATTCTGGGTTATAGGAATTTGATCTATGAAACAAATACCAGAGTATCTATTATATCCAAATTTAATACAACATTCAATAAACATAAAAGTAAATATATTTCCCTAAAATTTGATTATACATGCAATATTTTCCCACCGAAATCTATATTTGATAAACCAGGTGATAATATATTTTTCAGTCCAGGTACTGTGGCTCATAGCTGTATTCTAACTATTCAGTGGCTGAGACCTAAGAATCGTGATTCAAAGCCAACCCATGCAAACAAATCTGATAGATGCCTATCTTCAAGTAGTTAGCAAAAAAGAAAAACTGCAAGTGCAGGTGTGGCTCAAATATTAGAGTGCCAACCATGAGCAAAAAGCCAAGCTTGCAACCTTAAGTTCAAGCCCTAGGACTGTCAAGTGCACACAGAAATTCTGCCTCATAACTAAGTAATACCATAAATGTATTGAGCTGTCCTTGAGAATATCAAAGAAAAGCAATTTGAGCAATTTTGGTTTTTCCATTTTATTAAAGCTTAGTGGAATACGAAAGTAGCTTCTTACATACCTAGAGTATCTTACTTTTATATAGATATGAGACAATATAATTTTTAAACATTTTTCATGTGATATTAAAACCATGTAGAATCCATAATGATGAATAAATACAGGAATAAATAGCTAATCTGAGAGTAAGATTCAACAAGTCCGAAGAATGTTTAGAGGTGTGTAGCTCTTAGCACATTGTCTGCTACCCACTCATTTCCACTGTTGCCCTGTTGTCTTCTAGGTAGGACCATCAATCACCTAAACCACAGTTAGAAGAAATACATCATGTGAAATTAAATGCTAAGATGTCTGTGACTAAAATATACCAGCATTATCTATTACAAAGACATTCAGTAACATTTTAATAACACAAGTCTGTCTGTACACAAATCATTTTCAAGATTTACTGTTTTCCACTGGAATGCATAATTGGTCCACTCCAGTCAGGCTAAGACTGTTACTAACACTACTCTAGTTCCAAGGAAGGTAATTTTGAAAATTGTCATGCTTGAGATCTGATCTCAGTGTTACACTGAAAAAAAAACTGGTATTTTAAGCTTTTTCCCGTATTCAGTTGCCCTCCTATTTTTAGTAAACCAGACCAGCCTTGAACTCTGTGTGTGTGTGTGTGTGTGTGTGTGTGTGTGTGTGTGTGTGTGTGTGTGTGTGTGTGTGTGTGTGTGTGTGTGTGTGTGTGTGTGTGTGTGTGTGTGTGTGTGTGTGTGTGACTTCCTAGGTGGGTGCTCTCAGACACTTTTGCTCTTTAATTCAGGGACTCTTGCTTTCGTCTGGGCCAGCCTTGAACTGGGATTCTCCTATCTCTGACTACCTGAGATTGCAGAATGTTCCACTATGACTAGTTTGTTCTTTGAGATGGGCTCCAGCTTTTTCCCATGGCTGGAATTGAACTGTGAACCTCCTGTCTGCCCTCTGAGTAGTTGGACCTTGAACTCTTGATGTGCTTGCCTTCACTCCCCAAATGCTGGGATTCTAAGTATGTGCTTCCAGACCTGGCAATATTTACTTTTTTAAAACAAAAGCACTGAAAAGGAAGAAGTTTTAGACAAAGCAGTTGGAGAAAACAATAAAATTATTTAGAAGAGATGGGAAATAAAGTATACTATTTCAAGTCAAATACAAAAAAGAGAATATATTAGTTCCAAAAGAACAAAACGAACAGAATAGTTTCATAAACAGTTAATAGTGAAGAACAACTTAGAGAAATAAAAGAATAGAACTTCTGGGCACCAACAATGTACCTATCCAATATAACTAAACCACCCATTATTAGGATGTTTATTGTAGGCTTTTGGTAAATACCTTTTATCAGAGTCAGCAACTACAAGTCCTAGTTTGCTAAGAATTGTGAAAAATGTATTTTTTATTTTAGCAGATGCTTTTACTGCTTCTGAAATTATAATATTATTTATTTCTTCAATTTTATATGACAAATTATATTGACTTTCTGATATCAAAGAATCCAGTATTCCTAGAATCCATAGAATCTGGTCCCTTTCTATTTGATTCTTGCATTAAAGTCATGTTAGAAAGGAGGGTAGACCTTTTTCTACTTACTGAAGTAGGGAAGATTTAAAAAGGAAAAGCTCAGAAGCTGATATATTTTCAGTTCTCTCCATGTGAGCCCTGTGAAGAACCACAAAGGGGAACAGCAAAAGAAGCAAAAATAGACCCTACTGCCAAGTGGCCTCATAGACCAGATTAGAAATAGTAACCATGATATTATAGAGCAGGCATTTTACAGTACTTCATTTAATCTTGTCATCAACACACATTATGGTTTTTAAAATGAAGAAACTCATTCTTAGTCTTTAAATAAGTCAATTAAAGTTATATAACTTTAAATCACATAAGATCATAGGATCGCTATATATCAAAACTGAAACACAAGCACTGCTCTGACTCCCTAGGCTGAGCTCTTAACTTCATCTCTCTCCTTTGTCTCTATCCTCTCAAAGCAAGAATCTAAGGATGTTTTGGAATACTGTCATATACCTGCTAACACTAACAACTCATGAATCTCTGGCCAAAACAAACATGGCCATTTTCCAAAGTCCCCAAATGATAAAACTCTAAAGTCTAAGCTTCGTTACCAAAGGTTGGCAGTGATTCAAAATAAACTTAGAGAGACAGACTTTAAAACAGAGTGAAGACAATTCTAATTAAGCTAAATATTTAGATGTCTGTCATAAAGTAAATATTCAATCCAATAAGTAGGTGTCTACTGCTAAATTTTGGAATAGTTCCTTCAATTTTATGTTTAAAATACGCTTCATTCCTACTAAACACTATCCTTTTAACCACTCAGATATACATCTTAAAATCAATAGTGTCTTAAACATGTAGTCTAAGTTACAAAAATAAACTGTGCCTGTACTAAGGCCAATTTCTGCCAGTTTCCAGTGGGGAACAACCAACTGTGAACACTTGAAATCATTTTTTGTTTTTGCTTTTAGCATTTTGGACAATGCTGGAATTGGGAATTGAAATCATAGCCTAAAATGAAGACCAGCTTCTTTCTCTTGATCTCTTTTTAGAAACACCCTGGCTCTGAGACTATCCAAGCTTCATTCCAGAGCCCTCTGTTAAATCCACGTCTTGAGAATCATTTTTCATTTTCTCAGGTGCCAGAGGAAATAACATTGCCTCTTCCAAGTTACAGTATCCTACATGAAATAAATTTGAAATACTGTATACACAATTGTAAGTATCACACAGACACTATTTTTCATGTCTTAAATATTCTTCAGACATATTTTAATGATCTCCCAGGATTCCATGATAATCCATTGTTACTCTCATATTTATAGATGTAGGTTGCTCCTAATTTATCACAATATATAGCCACAGTAAACATCATTTTCATTACCTTCATGTCATCTCTGATCATTTCTTCAGAACAAATTCCTAAAAATTAAAAAATAATTTTAAGTGGTATGAATAGTAAAACATTTTTATTCAGTTGGTAAATTGATCTGTGTATGTTTATTCCATCACACAATGGTTAGTAATACTTAAGTCAAAGGAACCAGTTTAATATGCAAACACACTTTCTGAATTGATTCATTAGCTGAAATGTTTCACAAATTTACTGGCCATTTGCAGCTCTTCGTTTGTTAACCAAGTCCTGATATCATTTGTCTTTTTATGTTAGAATATTTTTAGACTATTATTGCATGCTAATATTTCCCATTCCTTGTATTTTAACTTATTCTCAGGGTTTGTGCATATAAGGATAATTTTTAGTGTAATACCACTAAACATGTAATATTTTTCCTACAGTTTGCTTTTGTGGTTAGCTTCATCTAAAACACTTTCCTCTTTCTTTTAGTTATTTTACCATTATTTCTGAACTCTTCATTACTCCTAGAACTTATCTAGTTAAGTGCAGGAGAAAATTAATAAGAAACTGACATAAAGTCTAATATGAAAATAGAATGTGAAGTGAATTCAAAGAATCAGGAAAAAAAAGTCAGCTCTGCCTCTTCATCCCTGCTAGAATCTATTCTTGTCCGTAAACCAAATGACTGCATAATGATAATCACCTTTTCATTGTTCCCAGTTAATTGCTTAGAAACAGTATTTCCCAACCTTTAAAAAACATTATTGGTCCTCAGGGAAAGGATAATTGTAGTGTGTGGTTAAATGGAGGAAGTGATTTATAGATGGCAGGTGACTAAACCTTGAGTTCCACTATCCCAAGTCATGCTGCCTCTCTAAAAGCTAGTATATATTACCATGTCTGTAACCCACTCATGACATCAGTTGGGAGGTTTCATTCTCTGCTGTTGTGCTGCTAGGGTTCTAAAAATCATGTAGAGGAACCTGTGTCTGTCTAATAAAATGAGCCCTGAAGAAAATAATAAGCATCCAAGTTGGGTGCTGGTAGTTCATACTTGTAATCCTTCCGGCTTTTTTCTATTTTTTTTTGCTTATGTGGTGCTGAGGAATCGAACCCAGGGCCTCATGCATGCAAGGCAAGCGCTCTACCACTGAACCACCTTCCCAGCCCCCATACTTATAATCCTAACTACTCAGAAGACTGACATCTGTCAGGATTCAAAGCCAGGCTGAGTAGGAATATCTGTGAAATTCTCATCTCCAATTAACCACCAAAATGCTGGAAGTGAACCTGTGGCTTACTTAAATAGTAGAATACCAGCCTTGTGTGAAAAAGCTAAAAGACAGTCCCAAGCTCCAGTACTGGCACCCTCCCTGCCCCCCAAACACAATCTATCCACACACCTCCAATACACCCCCACACACAAATAATAAGAAACCATCCACCTGTTCCTTTGTTTTATGGTGTGCCCTTATAAGAATATAGAAGTTGATGAATCCAGCTGAATGTGTTGTTATTGGAACATATAAAACTTTTGCATCAGATAACTTCTCTCAGTCAAATTTTTATGAGGAAAATGAGTGATTCCCATACTGCAGAAATACCATGTCATTAAAATCCACTATGTTACTGTAAGTGGAAGGATCTGGGCCTCTTCTAGGGAGACAGGAATCACAGGTCCTAGAACAAATAACATCATAGCTCTAATATTACATAGTCTTTAAGATGTTTTTACTTTCATTGATTCATTTTTCCCACTAATTTTATAAGGCACTTTTATTTAACTCTTGTATACCAGTATCTTTATAATTCAAGTATTTATTAACTATGTTATTTCACTTATGATGTTGATTCACAGGAAATATTCCTTTAAATAAAAGGGAAGGGGGAGTTGCCAAGAGCTAGTGGTTGATGCCTGTAATACTACTCAGGAGGCTGAGATCTGAGGATTGCAGTTCAAAGCTAGCTCACGCAAGAAGGTTCATGAGTCTCGCATCTCAATAAACTACTCAGGAAAGGCCAGAAGTAGCACTGTGGCTCAAGTGGTAAAGTGCTTAGCTTTGAACTCATGGAAGAAGCTCAGAGATGAGCACTCAGGCCCTGAGTTCAAGCCCCAGGACCCATAAAATACAAAGGAGGTGGGGAGGAATGTACTCAAGAATCCAATGTGTATGCTACAAAATTAAGAAGAGTGATGGAAAAGGGTGGATAGGGGAAGGATAGGTAAGAATGTTGAAAGGGATGACACTGATCAAGATATATTGTATTCATAAACTGCCTTGGTTAAATGGAAATTCCTTTGTACAACTTCTTAAATAAAAAAATTAAGCACTCTTCAAAAAGTCAGTGTCTCATTGAATAGTATCTGCTGCACAGATAATACACTGTCCATTGTCAAAATGTATGTCAATGAGTTGCTAATTGTCAGTCAAAAATACCAGGTAAGTACAATGAAAATCCACTACAAAGTAAACTTGCAAGCCTCTCAAAATGCAGAGGATTTCATGAAGTCAAGAAAAGTAACAGGAGGGGCTGGGAAGGTGGCTCAGTGGTAGAGCGCTTTCCTTGCATGCATGAGGCCCTGGGTTCAATTCCTCAGCACCACATAAGCAGAAAAAAAAAAGCCAGAAGTGGTGCTGTGGCTCAAGTGGTAGAGCGCTAGCCTTGAGCTGAAGAGCTGAGGGACAGTGCCCAGGCCCAGAGTTCAGGCCCCAGGAACCGGACCCCCCCCAAAAAATTAAATAAAGTAACAGGAAACTGCTGAAATCTTGAGCAGTGCCAGAGAGTTCCTGGCCCAGTCCAGTTTCTGAAGGAAAGTTGACAAGAACAAAAAGATGTTGTGCATAAACGAAAGATATGAGTAGAAAGACCCTTACAAAAACAGATGAAATCTGGGGTCATTTTGTAAAACTGAGGCAGAGTGAAAAATGACTTGGGAATTATCATTTCATACTTTCAATAAATTGTCAAAAAACTCTGAAATTTAATGTATTTATCATGTAACTTTTGTTATATCTGAAATTTTGTAATTTTGCAATTGCTAGTCAAACATGTTAAAAGTGAAAAGTGAAACTATGTATGAGGAAAATGTGATTCCTGTTTCAAGGCATTTATTCTCCCATTGGCTACAGTTTTTAACTTTATTGTTAACACATTTTTGTTAATTTTTGCAGAGATTTAATTTGCTTTAGTATCTGATAGGGTCAGCCTTTCCTTACTTATCACTTTAAATTTTAAAATACCTTTCTTGTTTTCTTAGTTGATATCCTAAAATTCATTTATGATTCTTAGAAATGATATCTATTGGGACTTTCATTAGAATTTCATTAAGCCTTTTGATAAAGGAAAGAGCACATTCTATAAACAATATGTTCATTCTAACAGGGAAAACTAATATATCCTTCTATTTTTTTCCCTTGAACTATCCTGAGTTTGCCTCACATAGGTGCTGCCATTTTTCTTGCTGAATTGATTTATCTTTGCACCTGTCTATCAAATCACTATCCAAAACACAGTGTCCCTGTTGAACCCTTAGACACCAATAACCAGAAATATTATTGCTTTGTTGTTTATTTTAACAGTAAGAATGATTTTTGAAGAGAGGGGTAATCAAGAATTATATCATAAAACTTATTTCCAGAATAGAGGCACAAAACATCTTAAATTTCTAATTATAAAACACCCTTCACAATAGATTAAGTATGAAAAATATCTTTTTTATATGAATTACTGATCTGGTAATAATAGAAAGCAATCCTGAGGTCAGAAAAAACACAAAAGAACAAAGCAATGGCATCCATGTGGGGAAGGTTGGCCCAAACACCTCTCTTGATCCCTAAGCTCACAACTGCATGGAAATGTTCCTAAGAACAGGCCATATTCTATAAGACAACTCAACCCTTAACAGATTTTAAAGGTTGGAATCAAACAGAGGATGTACTCAAACCATACAGGATGAAATTTAAAATTAGTAACAGAGAAATTGAGGAAATTCACAAATAGTATGAAAATGAAACGATACATTCCTAAGTACTAAAAAAATGTGATTATAAGGGAAACTAGAATGCACTGAGATGACAAAATGGGAGAAACAATATAGCACAACTTACAAAATGTAGCTCTAGCAATGAATAGAGGGAAATGCATGGCACTAAAAGTCTGTATTTAAACAAGTCTGAGTATGGTAGCTTGTAACTGTAGTCCCAGTTACTCAAGAAATGGAGGTCAGGTAGTTTGCTTGAAGCCAGCTCAAGCAAAAACAAAAGTTATGAGATCTTGTCTCAACAAAAGAGCCAGGCATGCAGGCATGGTTGTATACACTTTCAATCCCAGCTATCTGGGGGGCCATAGACAATTATGGTCCAAGACCAGCCCAGACAAACTTAAGACCTCCTGTCCCCTGGGGAGGGGGGAAACCTGAATAAAAAAAAAACAACAACTAGGGGCTGGGAAGTTGGCTCAGTGGTAGAGCACTTGCCTTGCATGCCTGACGCCCTGGGTTGATTCCTCAGCACCACATAAGAAAAAAGCTGGAAGTGGTGCTAGGCTCAAGTGGTAGAGCGCTAGCTAGCCTTGAGCTGAAGAGCTGAGGGACAATGCCCAGGCCCAGAGTTCAGGCCTCACGACCGGACCCAAAAAACAAACAAGCAAAAAAAACTAAAACACCCAACTAACAAAAACAAAAGGCAAAGAAGTCTAGGGCTTTGCTCAAATAACAGACTGCCTACCTAGCACACCTAAGTTCCAAGTTCAACCCCCAGTACAAAAACAAAAAATAAAAAAATCAACAATAGAAACTTATACTTTAAGACATTAAAAACTGAAACAAGGGCTGGGAAGGTGGCTCAGTGGTAGAGCGCTTGCCTTGCATGCCTGAGGCCCTGAGTTCGATTCCTCAGCACCACATAAGTAAAAAGAAAAAAGCCGGAAGTGGCACTGTGGCTCAAGTGGTAGAGTGCTAGCCTTAAGCTGAAGAGCTGAGGGACAGCGCCCAGGCCCAGAGTTCAAGCCCCATGACCAGACCCAAAAAACAACAACAACAACAACAACAAAAAAACTGAAATAAACACTAAACCCAAAGTAGAAGGGAACTAATAGCTAAAGTGGAAATTAATGACATGGAGAAAAATTTAAAAATCAACAAAACCAAAATTGGTCCTCAACAAGCTTAACAGACCAGGAAAAGCCTATTAAAACTAGAAATTGGGGGGGGGGGGGGGGAAAGAGGGGACATTACTGACGACATTATTATACACCAAAAGAATTACAGTTGGGTAACCATAAATCCATTAAACAGAGGAAATGTGGAAATTTCTAATAAGTGGGCTAAAGACTTAAAGAGAGACTTCTCTGAAGAGGAAATAAGAATGGCCAATAGACACAAGAAGAAATGCTCAACTTCTCTAGCCATAAAAGAAATGCAAATCAAGACAACACTGAGATTCCACCTCACCCCAGCTAGAATACCTATAATCAAGAAATCTAGTAACAACATATGCTGGAGGGGATGTGGCCAAAAGGGAAACCCTACTGCATTGTTGGTGGGAGTGTAAACTTGTTCAACCACTTTGGAAAGGAGAATGGAGGCTCCTCAAAAGACTCCACATAGAGCTCCACCTATGACCCAGCAATCCCTCTTTTGGGCTTTTACCCAAAGGATCACAAAGGTCAGTCATACCAAAGCTACCAGCACAACCATGTTTATTGCAGTATTATTCACCATAGCTTAGATATGGAACCAACCCAGATGCTGCTCAGTTGATGAATGGATCAAGAAAATGTGGTGTATGGGGCTGGGGGTTTAGCCCAGCGGAAGGGCGCCCAGCGGAAGGGCGCCCTCCGGTGCGCGCAAAGCCCTGGGTTCGGTCCTCAGCCCCGGGGAAAAAAAAGAAAATGTGGTGTGTGTATATATATTCCATTGTATATGTATATATATACATGTATATGTGTATATACATGTATATACACGTATATATATACATGCATACATGTATATACATATACATGTATGTGTGTATATATACATACATATGTATGTATATATACATATATACATACATACATACACAATGGAATTCTATGCCTCCATCAGAAAGAATGACACCGCTCCATTTGTTAGGAAATGGAAAGACTTTGAAAAAATTACATTAAGTGTAGTAAACCAGGCCCAAAGAAACATAGGTCCTATGGTTTCCCTTATTTGAAAAAAATCAGTGTATGTCTAGGACAAGCAGAAAAGCTCAAAAGCTAGATACATAGACCATATAAGATGATGTTAAGTGAAATGAACCCCAAGATAGGGACACAAGAGGTTTATCTTTCTTGCTGTGTTTTTAATGTACTTATAATGTACTATGTGGTTTTTTTTGTTTGTTTCTTTTGTATGGTCTTCCCCCATGGTATAACCCATTTTCACAATTCCAGTGCCCTGCGTCTTGCATATACATTTTTCTTATTTGAGGAAGGGAAGGGAAATAACAAAATGTTGAAATAAGGATACAGGTTGACCCACTGTAACAATGAGATGTACAAGACACTATGTTGAAAATAAACTTTATAATTTCGGGGGTGGGGATGGGGGTGGTTAGGAGGAGTTGGGGAGGGAAGGGATGTTAGGGAAAGAACAAAGGAGGGGGTAACAATGCTCAATAGGAAGTGGACTCATTACCTTGTTACCCTGTAATTCCTCTGTACAGTATCTAATAAAAAATATTAAAAAAAATAAGGTAGCCACTGGGCATGGCTATTAAATAAACCAGTCAGTACATCTGAAGAACTGCAGTTTCAATCTGGTTTAGTTTGAATTACAAAATAAATTCCATTATATTGTGACTTCTTTCAATAATTTATAAAACCTAAATATAGATCGAGTAGCTTTAGTTTGGATATTACAGGACATTGTTGGATAAAGGGTTAAGAGGGATTCTGAGAAGAATTTCTACTCTAAAATATGAGATTATATAATTTTTTTTAGCGTGTGAATTTTCTATACTGGTCAGAAATTTTCTTGGTTTGTAGAAAAAAAGAGATGCTGATATAGAAGATATATAGATATAGAAGCCTATGATTCTATAGGCATCTCAAACTCAATATTACCAAAACCCATCCTTTTTTTTTTTTTTTTGTCGGACATAGGGCTTGAACTCTGGGCCTGGGCACTGTCCCTCAGCTCTTCAGCTCAAGGCGAGTGCTCTACCCCTTGAGCTACAGCGCCACTTCCGGTTTTCTGGTGGTTTATTGGAGATAGGAGTCTCACAGACTTTCCTGCCCGGGCTGGCTTTGAACTGCGATCCTCAGATCTCAGCCTTCTGAGTAGCTAGGATTACAGGTGTGAGCCACCAGCGCCCGGCTCCAAAACCCATCCTTATCATCTTTCTTCTTCTCTAACTGGTCAGAAGTTATTTCCCACATTAGAACACTAGATATTAATTCCTCCTTTAATATCTGATTATCAAATTTTTCCAATTTTAACTCATTTAAATCTATTCTTTGAGGAACTTTTTTGTGGGTGTGAAGTTAGGAGTTTCATACTTGTCAGGTTTAATTGCTCTACCACTGAGCCACACCTCCAGCCTCTCCAATACTTTTGGCAGTATTGAGGTTTGAACTCTGCATTTCCTGCTTCCTAGTCAGGTACTCTGACACCTCTAGCCATTTTTGCTGTGTTTATTTCTGAGATAAGGGCTTTTTGCCCAAGGTCAGTCTGGACCATGATCTGCCTCACCTATTTTACACTTCCAGCCATAACAAGGATGATAGGAATGTCTCATCACACAGCTTTTTCTGTTGAGATGGGGTCTTGCAAATATTGTGCATGTGTGTGTGTGTGTGTATTTTTTTTTTGAGGGGGAAGGGACCCAGCTTGGCTTGGAACTTTGATCCTCTTGAAATCAGGCTCCTGAGTAACTCAGGAAACAAATGTGCACCTCCATACTGTTATTGGTTGAGATAGGGTCTTGTGAATTTTTTAATTAAGCTGATCTCAAACCCTGATCCTTCTGATCTCAACCTCTTAAGTACATAGTATTATAGACACCTGTTCTAATTTTTCCCAATAAATCATAATTTATCACTTGAACACTTTAAAAGCCAACATACAAACTTTGTAATTAAAGTGAACATACAGATACCTATGAGACAAACTAATATTGTTTCTTTCCTACTTCTACTTATTGCCTTGAACTTAATTATTCAGCCCCAATTGCTAAGAGTTTACACATGCAGGATGAGCATTGCTTCTTCTCAACAGTGTTTCTCCCATCCTCGCTAGGCCTAGATTACCCTCTTTCAAATTTCATAAATGTGTTACGGTCACTAATGTCTATGTATGGGGGAAAAAAAGTCAATCTAAGTTAATCTAAGTAAATAGGTCCTACTGGTTTTAAAATCTAAGATCAGCACAATAAATCTACCCTGGGAGGTCCCTAATGGATGTTCTCAGATACAGAAACCTTTTCCAGACATGAGGCTTCCTCAATGGGACTTAAGGGTAAACAGAATGAGCATCCTGGATGAACACTGAGTGTCTTCAAATCACAATTTCTAGTTCCTAATCATTCTTAATTAAGTACCTGTTCTTGAGCATCCTTCCCAAAAGAATGGCTTTCAAATTCTGCTTGATTTAGCGTCCTCTGAAGAATCATCTGGAAGAAGTGACTTGCCGAGATAGTTCTAGGAGAAAAGGGTGAAGAAGCCATGTGGATGACCTATAATAATCTGATGGTACTAAGAGCAAACAGTGAGAACTGTAAGGCTTATCTTAATTTTAAAAAAGGTACTTACTACCGGGCATGTGAAACTTTTAAATTTTGCTCAGACTGTGAAAGCCTTGAAGACTGGAATATGTGTTTATCTTTTATCCCTAACATACAACAATGCCCCTATGTAGCCTAGTGGTACCCAAAATAGCTAGCCTAACAACTGTTTTTATTGGTCTATGATCAAATAAAGTTTATGCAAAAATCGCTTCCTTTGAGAATGCCTTTGAGAAAGTCTGTATTTAACCTAAACAGTATTTAGTGATATAGCTGACTTATATTCTTGTCCCACTTTGATCCAAATACTTGAAAGTTGGATGAAGGTATTTTCATAAAGAAAAAGTAAGATGTTGAAAAACGATGGTTAAAATTAACATTAGGGTCTCCCATCTTTATAAGCACATTAGGTATTCATAGATTCCCAAATAAAAGAGAGTTAAAGGCATGTAGTTTGGTAAGAAAAAAATAGACACAAGGTATTTAAAAAGTGTTTTAAAAGACGCATTAAAAAAAACCTTAATAATTTTTAATTAGAATATTTTTCTTTTTTTTTTTTAAAACAGGACATGTAACAGATTACATCAAACTTCAAAGCTTCTCAAATGTCTAATTATTATACACATTCCCAACTGTCTTGCAGGGAGGAATCTTGGTCGGTTTAACAGTTCCAGGTAAAATAAGCTGCATAATAGTACATATTACAATAATAAATGTACAATGTTTACATAAAATATTGTTTAGAAGCAAGAAAAAGATGCATTTGCATCAAAAGGCGACCTGTTAAAATGCCACTATTTTTACATTCATTCTTGCAACAGGTTACAAGATGGGGTCACTAAGCGCAGATAAATCATTAGGATGCACATAAGATACAGAAAAATTGGTTACTTTATATATTATATATATATTTATATTTTCACACGTTAGAATCTGAGACATAAACTGAGAATTTAAAATTTATTCTCTTCAGATAACAACTCATTTTTTATTCTTCATAAACATGGTGCCCACAAAAGCACATAGGTAAGGCACAATAGGGTTTTCTGTTACAGAATAGTGTGCATCATGTTTACTTAACCAGAAAACGTGCATTATCTGTGCAAGTTCATGCTGCAAATCCAACACACATACAATGAAACAAAAGAAAATTCAACTTTAAACAAAACTTAATATAATTCCAGCTGCTTCACATATTCATTTGGACTGACATTGATATATCAACAGTTTATTTAAAAAGCCAATTAATGATTAGATTACAAGTAAACCTTGCTCAGAAACTACTTTAATATGAAATCATAAACAGTCATAAAGTAACTTTATGGAAACAAATTAAATACTGAGGCACAAACCAACTGTCATTCCTGCATTTACAATACTGCAAACTTTCAAGACTCAAAATTTCAGGTATAAGTTGCCTAATTCATTTTGCTGTAACAATGTGCCCTGATTTCAACTTGTTGTATAATAGGGACATTAACATTTCATTAAATTATAGATTGGGAAAATGATTTAACTCCGAGTATCATGTCACAGCCCTAGTATTTATAATAAATACAGCTTTCACAAACTATTTTTCAGTATCTGCCAATTATTCTTTATTGCTCACATAAGTTTGAATCCACACAACTGGTATCAGAACTTTTCACCCCAAATCATACTCAAACATTTTGATACAAAATCTATAAAAGATATTTTAAACTTGTATCTAATACTTCCATGTGTTTGGCTGTTTGATCTGTGATAGTACAGCCAAATGTACACATTTATGTGTGCATATACATATATCTGTTTATATGTATATACACGCACATCTATATACATACACAAATATACACATACATATATATGTACACAAATTAGATTATGAATAAAATAGGGAGCTTATTTTACTGCTTATGCAGACAATCTCATAAAACAAGACTTGCACCTCCATCAGCATTTATACATATATACAAAAGGCAGTTAAGTACATGTACATCCCCTTAAATGTATACGGAGCCTAAAACCAAATAAATTTTCCCATATTCCAGCTGGAGCAAATCAATCTTACAAGCAATAGAAACCTAAGGTTGAATTGGGAAATTAACAGGTCTACCACATTAGCCTTCAAGGAACTATGTAGGTGACTGCATACAAATTCAAATGAGTTTATAGGAAATTATGGAAATATAAAAAAGCCTCTTCACCATGCTTCTGTGTGGTTATCTAAACACTTTTTTGGTGCAAATATAACCACCGTATCTGAAAATGCTTAATAAAGTCAGTGTTCCTCATGCAAAACTTTAAATGCTCTGGCTTAACTGAGTTCCTAAAACTGAATGAAACAGTTATTCTACCTACTTAGCATTACTGACTCACTGCTAAATCCCTTTGGAACCTTGAGATTCTGGAGCTTTCAAACAGAGCTGTATTCTGCAATAGAAATATTACATACAAAAAGCACTTAAAAAGGAAGACAAGAAGCCAAACAGGAATTTTCCTATTGTAAATAATAGTCCTAGGAGTGAAGAAAGTCTTTTCAGGAACCTCCTTGAGAATTGGCTAGGCCAGTCCGAAGGCGAAGATGAGACATAGAGTTCATATGTTTATTTGATGGCTTCAAGGGAGTGTTGCAAGTAAGAGCTTGGGGAAAGCGATGGTGATATCTATCTAGTCGTAAGTATTTTACTGTAACCAATTTCCCTGTTGTAAGATAAAAATAATACTTTAGACCTGTAAAAATGTGTAGTAGCTGAAGAATATTAACATGATAAAAACACATGAACATAAAATATGAAGTCATCTAAAATTTACTCAATAAGTGACAACCCAAATTCCAACTTAAAATCTGGTATCATTTAATATGAAACTATAATTATTTTTTCAAAATCTTTGTAATACTCAAATTTCTTACCATCAAACCAAGAGCCATGCAATGCCTTAAAAGCCTTTCCAGCATATTCTGGAGATAGACATTTAACATATACACAGCCCTGTGGTATTAAAAAGAAAGAAAAGTAATTTAGTTTAATAGCAACAAATATAAAATGTGGAGTTCAATACTAGAAGTTACTTACCTCTCGTGAATTTTTGTCTACTGCAATGTGAACAATGCCATCATTATCACTGCATTTTTCTAAAATTGCTTCTTGAATTGCCAAGTGCCACTGATCCCCTATTTCCCTAAAATTAAGAAACAATAATCAACAATATTCTCACAGTCTTCACTAACTTAAGTCAAAGAACAACAAAAAGTCCAAGTCATTTTAATGTTTACAATCCTGTGTAAGTAATTACAATTTTTTTAATTTTTTTATTTTTTTCTATACAGATTAATGTTATCTCATTAACACCAGAAAAGTTGAAGTTTTCTTAATTTTGAATATTTCCAAATTTTTAAACTTAACATAATTCTTAGTATGCATTATATGTACTTTGAACTTTTTTTTAAAAAATGAAAGAGTAATACAAGACAGCTTGTCCCTATTATAAGAACTTTTAGGATTTTCTGTTATAATGCATGACTGTGTGACTTGTGAAACCATAGGTGGTAGGAAAGAAGGAAACATAACCGCGCCTTAAATTGTAAATCTTCCTCTAATAAAAAACTGTACACTATTATTATTTCTTAATTACTAAGGGTGGGGGTAAAACTCCTTACAAAAATGTATCACCGGGCTGGGAATGTGGCTTAGTGATAGAGTACTTGCCTAGAATAAATGAAGCCCTGGGTTCGATTCCTCAGTACCACATAAACAGAAAAAGCCAGAAGTAGCACTGTGGCTCAAATGGTATGTGTGTGGTAATTATATAATCAGGAAAGTTCAACTATTACATGGCCATAAACAGTTATAACTTGAGAGGAAAATCTGTACCTTTTTATAAGGAATTTTTTCTTTGTACAATTCAAGACTGGAAACTTTATATAAGCACATATTACCATATATATTATCTACACAGGTAAAAGTATTGGCAGTTTACACTTAGTAAAAGGTATCCATTGTCATGAATTTGCCTCAAGCATTTATCTATATTGTGAGGATTCACAGTAATTTAGGAAAGTGTTACAAATTATCATATATCTGTGCTTTTGAGTCAAATACTTGCTTAGAAGTTAATAAAAGATAAAAGAAGAGCATAATATTCCTATAGTTAAATAAATAAGAAAGCCAAATTTTGAATTACAGACATCATTACAAGAATACTATGTACTTTTCACTCAACTCTTGCAACGAAAAATTGTATGTATGCTTGATCATAATACTTACATAACTGGATCAAACATATTTCGAATCTTTAAACATGGTGTCAAACTATTTGGTGGTGAATTTCTTCTATCTAAATGAAATGCTACAAAAAACAAATTCATTTTATTACTTCACAAGGCTCTACTTTGTGAAAAGATAATCAGACATTTAGCTCATTCAAAAAATATTCATTATATACTTTCACTATAAGTCCAGAACTCTATCAGAAATGTTAATGAATTATGACAATCATTAACATCGTAATTTATAGTTCTGTTGGAGATCAATGATAAACAGTATCAAGCCAAGGCATTATAATTGTGATTAGCTTTAAGAAATAAAAGTATTGATAATTGTAAAATACCATTTTGTCTAAGACTATCAGATAAGCTTTCTCCTAACAAGGTGAATTTTATGTTTGGAACTCAACTTAAATTAAAATTAGTAGGGAGAAGAGAAGGGTAAAGGAAATTTCAAGTAATGATGCTAAGTATGTACACAACCCTTGTGATAAGAAGGAGGTTGGTTCAATCAACTGACTAAAAGCTAGTCAATGTGGCTTAAGTTGGAAAATAAAGATAAATCTGGAGAGAGATGTTAGATAATATAGAATCATGTAGGCCAACACTGTCATGTAAGTAACAGAAAACCATTTAAGTGTTGTAAAAAGAAGACATGATGAGCCGGGCGCTGGTGGCTTATTTCTATAATCCTAGCTACTACAGAGGCTGCGCAGTTCAAAGCCAGCCTGGGCAGGAAAGTCTGTGACTCTTATCTCCAATAAACCACCAGAAAAAGCAAAAGTGGCACTGTAGCTAGAGTGGTACAGTGCTAGCCTTGAGCTGAAGAGCTGAACGACAGTGCCCAGGCCCAGAGTTCAAGCCCCACGACTGACCAAAGAAAAAAAAAAAGAGGAGACATGATGAGACCTTTTAAAATTATACTTACAATTAAAAAAATAAATTGTTAAGAGGAGAGCCAATTTGGTAGATGCAAAGACGAACTGAAGACCAGTTAGGTTATTAAAGCTGTCTAGAAGCAAAGCACAGAGATGGAGAACACAAATCCACAGTGCAGATTAAAAGTGGATGGAAAACTGGGTGCTGGTAACCCATTCCTATAATCTTAACTACTCAAGAGCCTGAGATCTGAAGATCACGGTTCAAAGTTGCCCCAGGCAGGAAAGTCCATGAGACTGTTATCTCCAATTAACTACCAGAAAACTAGAAGTGGCACTGTGGTTCAAATAGAGCACAAGCCTTGAGCAAAAAGCTCAGGGACAGCTTTCCAGGCCCTGAGTTCAAGCCCCACAACTGATTTTTTTTAAAAAAGGTAGATGGAATCAAGACATATTAAGAGCTTGACACTTGAATGAAGATAAGGAAGAGATTAAGGATGACTCCTGAGTTTATATTAGAGAGCTATTAGCTAGAGGAAGAATATGGGAGATATTTTGGGAAGAGATAAGGAATTTATACTCTTGTTAAATTTATGGTGGTCATCTCTTACGAAAGATGCATTCTCAGCTCATTTGAAAACCAGTCCACTGAATAAAATTTTAGATATAAATTTGAATTAATGTACATATTATAAATGAAGTCACAGCATGATATTATTTAAGAAGAAAAGGCAGAATGACAAGATGGCCTGGAGAAACTTCAACACCTAGAGGTTCAGAAAAAGAGGAAAATCTAAAAGGGGGAAAAAAAATTGAAGAAAGGAGCACAGGGAGGAGACCCCACTACCACCAAAGAAAAAGAAAAAGAAAAAGGCATTTTAAATGCCCCAAAATGAAAGTTTCAAAAAGAGTTTAATTATCTTGCAAAGGAAATAATTTGTTGATAGTCTTTAGCAACACCAAAGCATAATTTTTATGCCATGGTTGTGCCTTATTATTCAAGCTTACAATCCCAAAGCAATTCATTTTAAACAAATCCTATACTTTTAAAATGTTGACAAACATGTTTTATAGAATAAAAAACATTTTATCATCTACTATTCTCTTACATATGAGGTTTGAATATACAAAGCACCTAATCTCCAAAACTCCCTATATAGTTCTATATGTATCTGTTTTGAAACTACACAGACGTTAAAAAATCTATGGAAAAATAACTACAAAAGATACTTAAAAGAGTAGATATGCTGGTAAGGAATCTTAGTAAGAAGAGGAAGGCAAGCAAAACCTGGAAAAAGAGTTATTAAAGTTTTGACTGCACTGACATTATCTATGTTACATAAATTGGTTGTTAAACAAGTTATATGTGTCATTTGCAGAGAAACTAGACAAAATGAATGCAGTTTGATAAATAATACTAATTGCTTTAAGTAAAAAAAGGCAAGCTCAATGGAACGTTAATATTTTTACAGTAATATGTAATAACACTTCTTATGAAGAAGTTAACATCAAGAAGCTTAGATCCAGAAGAATTCAGTTCAAATCTAACACAGGCAGAAAATTATGTAAAATTCCATCTCCAATTCAGCAAAAAGCAGGAAGGTATGGCTCATATAGTAGAGCATGAGCAAAACATGCAAGCTGAACAAGTGCAGGACCGACCCTGAGTTCCAAACAAAGGGGGAAAAATCACTTATACTTGCCTGTCTTTGTTTATATACTGTTTGCCGTTTTGTTTAAAAATACATATACTGCCAGGCACCCAGGCTTTAATGTCCCATATTTATAATCCTAACTACTCAGGAACTGAGATCTGAGAACTGAGGTTCAAAACCAGAATAGGAAGACAAATCCCATAATTTATCTCCAGTTAATCAGCAAAAAGCTGGAAGCAGAGATACAGTTCAACTGGTAGAGTGCCAGCCATTAACAAGCACTCAAAGGCCCAGAGTTCATGCCACAGTACTGGTAAACACACATATACAAAGTAATAAAAATAATACATACATACCTTGACCTTGCCATACTTTAGAAGGTATTACTAATATCTTATCACAGGATGCAGAAGGTTGGATCCACCGCCAAACTAGAAAATCTGCACCACCTATTCTTCGTGTTTCTGTGCGTACTCTAGACTCATTAGCAGCAAGGAAATCAACAGCTTTATCCCAGACTTTCTTCATTTTTTTCCTATTACATAAATAAAACAATAACTTTATTATCATGTTTGTCATCTTTTGCAGTATTAATAACTAAAGAGATGATTTTTGTCAACTCTGCCTGTTCCTATCATTAGAATTTGTTTAAGAGGTAATTTAAATGACTTTTCTTTCCCTGAAATTTACTGAATTTCAATCTCTTTTTCTAAGCCAGAAATGGTGATGATATGCTACTGGAATTAAGAATACTGTTTAGGATACAGCATCATCGTACATTTTCAAAAAGGCAGTTTTTACTTTATTGTCCATTTCTGTTTCTTTATCAAGATAAAACTAAAGAAAAAAAGATAAAAATGATGACAAAAATATGTAATATCAAAAATAACTTAGAAGTCCAATTATCTATGATGCCATTAAAATCAGGTGGGTAAAAGAGAATTTAGAAAAAAAATGATTCCAATATTAAAAATATGTACAGTAAGATCTGAGAAGAGATACAACTGTCAATGTATGTTTCAAGACACCAACATCCAAACTTATTTTAACTCACAGTGCTTTGAACACACCTGTCATGAGGCTGTATTAAGGAATCTCGCACATGTGGAATAGGCATGTAAGGCTGTAAGTCTTTATTTTCTTGGCAAGCTTCATTATGACTTCGCAAAACATCTGAAAATGGTGGACAACTTTACAAATGAATTAATCACAAAACATTATTTTGTAGCTTATTGTATAACTGTTCTAGAAAGAGTTTAAATTTTTTAGAAATATCATACCTATAATCTTTACCACCATGTCATACATCTGCCTTGTTTCCTCCTCTTCTTTTGTCCAGCGATACTTCATATAACGCAGAACAATACAAACCATCACTATACCTGCAATAGTTACATATTTATAGAGTTTTAAAAATCATGGTCAATGGCCTTCAGTAAAATTAAATACAATTTATATAATTAATGCTAATCTGTCCTAAATAATAAGTCTTCAATATACTGGATTAAATTAAATAATTATGTGTGTATATGTGTATGTATGTATATCCCATTAAAAATTAACATTAAAGATTTTCTAGTTTTGCCAAGCACTGGTGGCTCACACCTGTAATCCTAGCTACTCAGGAGGCTGAGATCTGAGGGTCACGGTTCAAAGCCAGCCCAAGCAGGAAAGTCCGTGAGACTCTTATCTCCAATAAACCACTGGTGCTATGGCTCAAGTAGTAGAGCACTAGCCTTGAGCTGAAGAGCTGAGGGACAGAATTCAAGGCCCACGACTGTCCAAAAAAAAAGACTTTCTAGTTTTCTATAAAAAAAAACTCACATTTCACTGATAAACACATATTCTAACTATTTAAAAACCAAAATATAGTTTCATTTCTGTTTTGTAGCATTAAACTGATAAATACATCTTAAAGTTAATTATTTTTAAAGCATAAAGAAAAAGCAAGAAATGAGTGTCCCCTAAATTCCTATCACCAATCAAAATTATAAACTCAATAATAATTTAATTATCAAAAATTATGCTGTTAAAAAAATGCTGTTAAAATATTTTACAACAGCTTAACCTATATTTGATTTTGATTCTATTTTCTTTTCTTTTTTTCTTTCTGTCATGGGGCTTGAACTCTGGGCCTGGGTGCTATCCCTCAGCTCTTCAGCTCAAGGTGAGTGCTCTACCACTTGAGTCACAGCACCACTTCCAGATAAGAGTCTCACAGACTTTCCTGCCCAGGCTGGCTTTGAACTGTGATCCTCAGATCTCAGCCTCCTCAGTAGCGAGGATTAAGGCATGAGCCACCGGCGCCTGGCTTCAGATTCTATTTTCTATACTTGCTCTTACTCTGGCATTTTTATGATGAGGTTTTATTCCTGTTTTTCCTTATATTACTATTTGAAACCCTTAGAAACAAATCTTCCAACTTTACTGCTATGGTTGAAATATGAAATGTCTTCCTCAAGTTCATGTGGCACTATAGCAGTGGCACTATTTGGAGAAGCTGTGGAAACTTAAGTTACAGAAAATAGTTCACTGGGATAGGTCCACTCTTCTCCCCTTTCCCCTTTTTCCCCTCCCCTCTCTCCATTCTTCCCCTTCCCCTCTCCCCCCTTTCCTTTTCTCACACAACTTCCTCCCCTCTCTCTACCCCTCTCCTCTCCTCTCTCTCCTAGCTCCTCTCTCAACTCTGGTATTTAGTGAATTCTCAATTCTGGTATTTAATGAAATTCTAGATAGTAACAAAACATCTTTCTTATCCTAACAACTTACCTAAGCATAACAATAATAACCTATGGGTTACAGTAATGAACGCACGTCGAAAACGACACCAGAAAGACATCTGTGGTCTTGTAGACTGTAAAAACCGCACATCAGTTATGTTTGTTAATTCATCCTCGGGACCATAACCAACACACCTATTTAAAATAATAAGGTAATAAAAATAAAACTTAAAATCAAAAATTACTTTTATAGTAGAAAATAGCCAATGTGAAAATCAAATTTACCTTATTCCAACATCTTTCCCATTTTCTAAAATCCACTGCAATGAAGTGTTAAATATACCCTCATACTCAGGACCTAAATCCTAATAAGAGAAATGTAGAAAATAAGCATTCTTGATAAAGCACATTCAACTGACTCTGTGTAAGTTGACTACAATGTATTTTGCTATATAATAAAAATGCATGATTCAGTTCTGAAATATTAATGCAAAAAGAAAGTCACCATTCTCACTATTCTAATATAATAATTGTTAAATTTTGCTATATTTTTGCTTTCATTGTATTTATAGATTTGAAAGGCATTTGGCTTTTGCAACAGTGGGGATGAATTCAGGGCCTCATACTTACACCTCGCACTTGTGTTATCAAACCATCCCAAGTCCTTTTGCTTTTAGGGTTTTGTTTTGATTTGTTTGTTTTTTCCAGATAGGGTCTCATGTTAAATTTGCCTTAGTTGGCACACAATCCTTGAACCACAATCCTGTTACCTTTGACTCTCCCGTATCTGGAGCTACAGGCATATGCCATCATGCCAGGCCACTAAAAGTTATTTTAAATAGTGTCAGTGTGACAAGTGAATTTGTGAATTTATTCATCTCCGCTCCCCATTCACTCAGTTTGTTAGCTTGGCTGGTACTCTACGCTTGAGCTATACTCTCAGCCCTGCTTTTGCTGGTTACTTTGGGGCTGCAGTCATGGGGATTTTTCCTTCCTGCGTTGGCTTCAAACCACAATCCTCCATATCTCAGCTTCCTGAATAACTAGGCTTTACAGGTGTGAGGCACCAGCATTTGACTGAATTAATCATTTTTAATAGAATATTATTTTCAAATGAACAAATGAAAACTAGATGCTTCATGATCTCAACAAGGGAATATATCAAATGTATCTGCTCAAAAATCCTAACTACAACCAAAAATTCAATTTTTACCTAAATACTACTTTTTTCACACTTTAAAAAAACTTGCATCCAATCAGATGCAGTGGCTAACATCTATTATCATAACTACTCAGGAGGCTGAGATCTGAGGATCACAGTTCAAAGCCAGCCTGGGCAGGAAGTCTGTAAAACTTATCTCCAATTAATCACCAGAAAACTAAAAGTGGAGCTGTGGTTCAAAGTGGTTAAGAGTGCTAACCTTGAGCACAAAAGCTCAGGGACAGCATCCAGGCCCTGAGTTCAAGCCCCACAACTGACAAGTTCAATATGTCAAAAATTTCTTCAGGTTTTGAAAAATAATTTAGGAGCAGACCCATCATTCATTACATCATTCCTCGGAAAAATTAGCATGCAATGCTTCCATTATTTAACATAACCAGTACGTATTTTCATGAAAAATTAAGCTTTGTACTTCCTAAATACTCCACCAGAGGGACCTCTTAACTTTCCACAAATAAGAGCAGGTTTACAAAATTAAACATCATAATAAATACTTGGATAATACTATATATCAACAGAATACTTATACAGAACATCCTACTCAAAAAGTATACATACACATTTTTCTTTTCTGTCTGTGCCAGTAACAGGGCTTGAACTACAGACCTGGGACTTTCATAACAGCTTTTTTCTAGTTAATTGGGAGTTGAGTCTCATATACATCTACTCAGTTGAATCTGAATCAGGATCTTATATCTCAGCTTCTTAAGTAGCTAGAATTATAGGCATAAGCCACTGGCACCCAGCCACAATACATATTTTTATCAAATAAAATTGAAACATTTTCTATATTTATATTATGCACACTGGAGAAGACAATAATCATATCAAAGACCTTTTAAGACCACCATAAAAGGAAACTAAAGGAGAAGGAAATGAAACAGAAAATTGAAAACATAACAACAATAAAACAAAGTTAATTCTACCAAAAAAAAAAAAAAAAATCAACCAGCTGGGGACCCGTAGTGGTTCACGCCTATAATCCTAGCTACTCAGAAGGCTGAGATCTAAGGATCACGGTTCAAAGCCAGCCAGGGCAGGAAAGACTGTGAGACTTTTATCTCCAATAAACCACCAGAAAACCGGAAGCGGTGCTGTGGCTCAAGTGGTAGAGTAGTAGCCTTGAGCTGAAGAGCTGAGGGACAGCACCCAAGACCAAAGTTCAAGCCGCAAGACCGACCAGAAAAAAAAAAATCAACTAAATTAAGAAAAAATAAAAGCAATTAGAATTTATTTCTAATTTTAGTATTTACTTTACTAAAAAGAATTGATACTCATCTCAAATTCTTCCCCAAAAAGCTGGAGGAAGACTTCCAAATCATTTTGATACTGTCATTACTCTTGTATCAAATAGACAAAGATACCACAAGTTAACTATGCACTAATATCTTTGATGAATACAAACACAATACTCTCAACAAAATCTTAGAACACTGAATTCAACTGTATATTAAGTGCACAGCACACATCATGACCCTGGGACTAGATTCATCATACAAAATAATATCATCACACATTAACAGAACAAAAGATAAAAATTACACCATTATTTGCTTTTAACCTTACTTATTACACATTATATTCAGGTATTAAGTCATCATTATGTATCCCATAAAGAGGTACAGATATTAAATCTTAATAAAAAATATAAACACACAATTTACCAAAATAGATGCAGAAAAAGTATTTGACAACAGTTAACACAATAGCAGGAACAATAACATCAAAAATCCTCAGAAGCTGGGTGCCAGTGGCTCATGCCACTGTCAGGAGGCTAAGATCTGAGCATAGTGGTTCAAAGCCAGTCCAGGCAAAAAAGTCCCCACGAGACTCATCTCCAATTAACCACCCAAAAACCAGAAGTGGCGCTGTGGCTCAAGTGGTAGAGCACTAGCCTTGAGCACAAACAGGCTCAGGGACAGCACCCAGGCCCTCAGTTCAAGCCCCACAATAATACAAAAGGGAAAAAAAACCACCAAAAAACAAAACTCAACAAATTAGGAATAAAAAGAAATTACCTCAATATAGTAAAGGCTGTATAGGAAAAGCCCCTACTTAACAACTATTCTCAACAGTAAAGAACTGAGAGTTCTTCCTGTAAGAGAAGGAAGGATGCCGACCATCACCAGTTCTATTCTGCACAGTATTACAAATTCTATGCAGAGTAAATACAGAAGAAAAAACAATTTAAGGCAATTAAATGAGAGAAAGTAAATTATCTCTTTACATAGCTGACAATATTATACATTTTAAAACCCTTAAGAATTCCACTGAAAAAGTTATTGGAGTGAATTAACTTAGAAGCAAAAACCAAATACAAAAAACTCAGTTGTGTTTCTACAACTGCAATAAACAATCTCAAAATGAAACTACAGCATTAAAAAGAATAAGACATAAGAATAAAGACTAATAATAAAGTTTAGAAATCAATTTTTAAAAGGAGGTGAAAGACTTCTATACAAGAAATAGAAAACATTGCTGAAAGAAATCACGACACAAAGAAAGAGAAATCCATACAAAAATCCATCAAAATCTCAGTGTCATTTACTGTAGAAGTAGGAAGGGAAAAAAGTCTTCAAAAACACAAATAGTCTTAAGTAGCCAAAACAATTAAGAGGGAGAAAAAAAAAAGTTGAGAGTCTAAAAAACTTCCAACTTAATAACTTATGACAAAATATAATAATCTAAACAGTACCTTATTGGTATAAAGATAGATATATTGGCCAAAGAACAGAACAGAACAGAAATAAAACCACTTATATTTAATCAATGAACTAAGACTACAGGATAGGAAAAGACATTCTCTGTAACAAATGATTTTAGGAAAACTGAACCCTCATCCTATAATCAACTCAAAATGGATTAAGATTTAACAAACATCTGAACCTATAAAAACTACTAGAAGAAAACAAAAGGAAAGGCTGGGTGCCAGTGGCACATGTCTGTAATCCTATCTATTCAAGAGGCTGAGATCTGAGGGCCATGATTCAAAGCTAGCACAGGCAGGAAAGTCCGTGAGACTCTAACCTCCAATTAATGCCCAGAAAACCGGAAGTGGTGCTGTGATTCAAAGTGGTAAAGTGCTATACTTAAGTAAAAAAGCCTAGGATAGCACCCAGGCTCTGAATTCAAGCACCACGACCAAGAAGAGAAAACAAAACAAAGGGGAAAACTTCATGGCACTAATAAGAGCAATGATTTCTTAAATTAATAGCAAAATTATAGGAAACAAAAGCAAAAGGAGAGGAACTTCATCAACCCAAATGGCCTATGGTCAGCAAAGGAAACAATAAGCAAAATGAAACAGAATATATGGAATGAAAATATTGGGAATCCATATAAAAAGGATATTAAATTGGCAAGCCATCTAAGAAAGGATTCAAAACGTAAGTAAGGAACTCCTGCAACCTAATAGCCAAATAAATAATCAGTTCTAAAAAAGACATTAAATGGCATTTCTCTGAAGACATTTAAACACCAACAGAGGAATAGATCAACAAAATGTGTATATAGCACATACCTACAATGGAATATTACTCAATCTTTAAGAAGTACTGTCATACATTATGAATAGTCTTCAATGACATTCTGTGAATTGAAATAAGCCAATCATACAAAGAAAAATATCACATGATTTTTAGCTACATGAGTATCTAATGTCAAACTGATAAAAAACATAAAGTAGAATGGATGATGTTAAGAGTTTGAGGAGAAAAATAGGTAATGTTGTACAATGAGTACATGGTTTCATTCATACAAAATAAGAATGTTCTGAGATTTGACATACAACAATGTGCACACAGATAACTAGTATATGACTAGGACAAGCAGAAAAGGTCAAAAGCTGTGTACATATGACCATATTAGACAATGTTAAGCGAAATGAACCCCAAGACAGGGACACGAGTGGTTTTTTTCTTGCTGTTGTTTTAATGTACTTATAATGCACCATGAGATTTTTTTGTTTGTTTCTTTGGTATGTTCCTCCCCCATGGTTTTCACTGTATTTGATGCTGGTGCCCTGCATCTTGTATATACACTTTTCTAATTTGGGGAGGGGGAGGGAAAAAACAAAGTGCTTAAATAGGGATACAGGTTGACCCATTGTAACAATGAGAGGTACAAGACATTATGTTGGAAATGAACTTTACAACTCGTGGGGGATAGGGAGGGAAGAGTTGGGAGGTGGGGAGGGAAGAGATGGTAGGGGAAAAACAAAGGAGTAGGTAACAATGCTCGATAGGAAATGTACTCATTACCTTACTCATGTAACTGTAACCCCTCTGTACACTATTTTTACAATAAAAAATGTATTTAAAACAATGTGCACATAGCAATACTATACTTCACACTATCTGATAGGGTAGGTTTACATGGGGTATTGTGTGTGTGTGTGTGTGTATGTGTGTGTGTGCGCGTGCACGGGTGAGTTTTTGTGCTCAAGGATAGGGTAGGTTTACATGGGGTATTGTGTGTGTGTGTGTGTGTGTGTGTGTGTGTGTGTGTGTGTGTGTGTGTGTGTGTGCGTGCGCGCGCGCGCGCGCGTGCGCGGGTGAGTTTTTGTGCTCAAGGATAGCAATCTACCATTTGAGCCTCAGTTCTACTTCCAGATTTGTTTTTTAGCAGGAGATAAAAGTCTCACAAGACTCTGATGGCCTGGCTGGCTTTGAAAGCAATCCTTAGATCTCAGCCTTGTAGCTAGGATTATAGGCATGAGCCACCAGTGCCCGGCCATGTAAGGTATTTTTTTACCACAATATTTTAGAAGAGAAATAAAAGGGAGAAATTATATTTGATTGACATGACTCATTCACACTGAATCCACACCAACCAGCACCTGAGGATGAACACTTCTACTTGCAAGTATTCACATCATTATTATTCTTATAGGATTGTACTGGCATAAAGTTTTCAAGTATGTTTTTCAAATTCCAGTTTCCCCTTTTAGAAAACAGAATGATACCCATCCATCTTTAACCTTCTAGTGCCTTTCTTTTTCATCTAGAATTTCCCAAAGATTACTAATTATAGTTTAATTCACCTGAAAATCATGATAATACCCTGAGATGAAAGGGATCTAGAACAGATCTTAAATAAATGATTGGACTCTCACTTGCTACTTAATGTGCTACTCACCCACCTCAAATTCCCTGTTATGACTATTCCACTTCCTTCCTTCTCGCTTTTCCTCCTCTCCTCTCCCTTCTCTTCTTTTCAAACAGGGTCTTCCTCAGTTGCTCAAGGTGGCCTCAAACTCCTAGGTTCCAAATTATCTACCTGCCTCAGCCTTCTAAGTAGCTGAAACTAAATGCATGTACCACTATGCCTGCTTTTATCAGTGTTTTACCCTTTTCAAATTAATGCACATTCCCTTAAACAGAATGCTTAAAAAAAAAAAGAGTAATTCTATTTTATCTTATCCATTTACATTACATCAAACAGTAATCCCAAGCTAGCTTTTTAACATCATAATTAAAATAAAAACAAAATACTTTTGATATAAGTAGCAATGTTTTATATAAAGTATAAAAATTAAGCCATTAACATTCTAATTTTATTGCTTACTTTTAAGTATGCAGCTGCCTCTTGGACAGAAAGTGTTCTGTGACTAGAACTGCCACATTCATGATCTCCTGGAAAGATTAACATATTATTAATTTTCAATCACTAAAATGCTGTACAACAGAAAAGAAATAAAATTTACATTTTAAGAAGTATATAATTATAGGTTATATTATTATACACAGTAAAGAAAGATATAGGAATTCTAATAATTAACCTAAATAAACAACAATCCTTACACAAACACTACCGTTAAATGAAAATCTACCTTATAAGCTTCTAACTTCATTGTAAGCCAATGTAAACACCATATCACGGTGATCAGCTACTTTCACAGACTTTGGCACACAGGAGGCCCTCTACAGATATTAATCCTAAAGAAAATGTCAACAAATTCTGTGCTAACTTCTACATCTATTCTGTTTCTGTTTTTCTATCTCTTGTTTCTCTTGACTTTGGCAGTATCAGGGTTTGGACTCGGGGCCTAGTGCTTGTTCAACTGGCCCTTTATACCACTGAAGCCATGCCACCAACATTTCTTTTCTTTCTTTTTTTTTTTTTTTTTGGGGGGGGGGGGGCTGGTCCTGGGGCTTGAACTCAGTGCCTGGGTGCTGTCTCTGTGCTTCCTTTGCTCAAGGCTAGCGCTCTACCACTTGAGCCACAACATCACTTCCGGCTTTTTGTGAGCAGTTTATTGAGATATGAGTCTCATAGACTTTGCTGCCAGAACTGTGATTCTCAGATCTTAGCCTTCTGAGGAGCTAGGATTACTGGTCTGAGCCACCTGCACCTCACTCAGCACAGCACATCTATTCTTAGAGCCAATAATTCAAGGACTCAAGTAATTTTGAACTTATTATTGTACTGAAACATTTTCATTTACAGAGTATAACTAAGCCTATCTTTAACAAGGCATCCTTAAAACATTGTTTTAACACAGAGCAACAGGAAAATTAGATAGAAGTTCCTAAGTATGACTTTGCTTCTACAATGCAATATGCTATAAAAATTTGGAAAACTACATTTGTCTTTTCTTGTAATCATTTTTAAGAAGAAAATTTAAAGCTTTTACTTTGGGCTAAATTTCTTCACATTGATCTTAAATTATAATTTTCCCTGTTCTGTTTCTTTCAAATATTTTAAGGATTTTCAACATAAAAGTACAATAATTAGGGGAAATTATTTATAAAATCTTCTATAATAAAGTAACCATGTTCTTCTTTATCATTTTTGCCCAAGAATTCAGATTTTAAGGTTGACTGTTATAAGAAGGGAAGAGTATCTTTTACTTAAACAAATCCTCAAGCTTTACAATGAATCCTCAGATAATCAGTTTCAGAAAATCTAGAAGTTAAACTATAGCACACGGCCAAATCCAGCCTGCCACTGGTTTTTATAAATGAGGTTTCATTGAAATACAGTCAAGCTCATTCATTTCCATAGTATATATGGTTATTTTCATGCTGTAATGGCAAAACTGATTAGTTGTGTCAGAGAGGCAATATAGCCCACAAAACATAAAGTATTTACTAACTGGTACTAAAGAAAAACCCTACCAAATCCTACTGTACAAAAAGAACTCTAATTTGCAATCCAGATTATGTTGACCTAGTGTGTTACAGACTATACATCATAAAACAATACTATAGGGACTGGGAAGGTGGCTCAGTGGTAGAGCGCTTGCCTTGCATACATGAGGCCCTGGGTTCGATTCCGCAGCACCACATAAGCAAAAAGAAAAACAAAAATCCGGAAGTGGCGCTGTGGCTCAAGTGGTAGAGTGCTAGCGTTGAGCTGAAGAGCTAAGGGACAGCGCCCAGGCCCAGAGTTCAGGCCCCACGACCAGACTCCCGCCCCCCCCCCCAAAAAAAAACCCATAAAACAATACTATAGAAATGGCTCTAAATGTCTGTATTAGCAAGGTCAGGATTTCCTAACATATTTCTAGGTGCTAAAGCATTAACAACTAAATGTCATGAGTTTGTAATACATAAATATAAAAGCCATTAAATCAATGTAAAACCAAGGCTTTTAAGGATCTAAATCAAGAAAATGAAAATAGGTAAGAGGATGGAGATTCTAAATACTTCTATTCAACCAGAGAAGAAGCGTCTCATTTATCTATTAGGTTTCTATAATCAGCTTTCCACAAAAGGATGCTATACAAAAAATACTGAAAAACTTCTCCCCCCCCCCCCCCCCCACTGGGGTTTGAAACAAGGGCCTTATGCTTTTTGTTCTTTTTGTTACTTTTTTTCAGATAGGGTTTCATATTTTTGCTTGGGGCTGGCTTCAGACTACAATCTTCCTACTTACATCTCCCACATAGCTGGGAGTATAGCTGGTTTTTGTTTAAATGGGGGAAGTCCTTAAATTTTAGGCCTATGCTAGCCTAAAACCACAATCTTCTGTTAATCTGTACCTCCCCCAAGTGGTTGAGATTCCAAGTGGGCACCACTAAAACCAGACTCCATTTTAATTTTCTTAGAACTGCTTATAAAAAGGTAATCCAAAGTCTCTTCTTCCAGATGTAAAATAACTTCAAAAGGTTAAGAAGGTAATGAACAGATATGCTGCCATGACAACTTACAGATGATAAACTTGATACTATTTTATGTACTCAAATTGTGCCGATACCTGAAAACTCTCAATACCTGAAAGCTCTCAATACTTAGTAAGAGCAAAATTTGAGGAAAATTCACAAATTCAATTAATCAGTCTGGGATAATATGTTTGCCCAAGAAAATGATGTCTACACAACCACCAAAGAAAATATGCACTGCTATATTTAATCCGAGATTTTAATTAGTTCATTGTTTATCCAAGTCAATTGAAATTTAAGCATTCAGAATTTTGTTACTATTTATTTTATTACTATTAATAAAGAAGTTGGCCTGGAGGAAGGGGAGATGTAGAGTGACTCTGATCAAGATACATTCTATACATATGTGGATATATCAAAATAAAACCTGCTTGATTCAACTAATTGATGATAACAAAAATACAGAGAAAATGGGAACTGGTAGTTCACACCTGCAATCCTAGCTACTAAGGAGGCTGAAACATGGAGTATCATGGCTCAAAGCTAGCCTAGGCAGAAAAAAAAAAAAATCAATGTGACTACGCCTCCAAAATAACCAATAAAAAGCAAGGCTGGAGGCATGGCTCAAGTAGTAGAGCAAGAAAGCTGAGTGAAAACAAGAAGCCCCAAGTTCAAGCCACAATACTGGAAAAAGAATGTTTGCAGGTGGGAAGGGAGGGAAGGATTTGGCTGATTTCAAAATGATACAATATATATGTATAATAATCTAATACACATATAATTTGTACATGATGAATATATATAATATCCAATACATATGTCAGATGGGAAAATATTTCACAAACACCACACTGTACTTAGGAAAGACTATTTCTACTGACATCACTTTTAACATGGCAATTAATTAAATTAATTAATTAATTAATTTAATTAATTAAATTAATTAAAATTAATTTTAAGAAACATCTTTAGAATATCAGTGCTAAGACAATTACCTGCAAGCTGTGCCAATCGATCATGAAGCTTGTATAACGTGTTCATCATAAGATTTTTTTCACTTTCCTAAAATTAAAAGAAGTTATTATGAAATATCTAATTACAAGAAAAATATCATTCTTATTTTTTTATGGGAAATGAAGATGATGTTAAGCGAAATGAAACCCAAGACAGGGACACAAGTGGTTTTTTTCTTTCTTGCTATTGTGTCTAACGTATTTATAAGGTACCATGTGATTTTTATTGCTTTGTATATCCCTCCCCCGCAGTATAACCCATTTTTACTGTATTTGATGTTGGTATAATTTCTGGAAGGGAAGGGAAAAAACAAATTGTTTAAATAGGGATACAGACTGACCCATTGCAACAATAAAACGTACAAGATGTTATGCCGAAAAACAAACTTTACAATTTAGGCACCGGGCGAGGGAAAAGGGGGTGGAACTGAGGAGGCAGGAGGGAAAGGATGGTAGGGGAAAAACAAAGGAGGAGGCAATAATGCTGGATAAGAAATGCACTTATTACCTTGCTCATGTAACTGTAACCCCTCTGTACATTATTTTCACAATAAAAAACTTAAAAAAAATAAAAAATGGGAAATGAACTTAAAATCATTGAAGCTACATGATCTGAAAGACAAATTTATTTTTAAATAGCCACTATATTTTAAGGAACTTTAATCTATAAATCTAAATGTTATCACTTTAAATGCTTTACTTTTTTTTTTGGTCGGTCGTGGGACTTAAACTCTGGACCTGGGAGCTGTCCCTCAGCTCTTCAGCTCAAGGCGAGCGCTCTACCACTTGAGCCACAGAGCCACTTCTGGCTTCTTCTGCTTATGTGGTGCTGAGGAATCGAACCCAGGGCCTCATGCACGCAAGGCAAACACTCTACCACTGAGCCACCTTCCCAGCCCGATGCTTTACTTTCTTGAAGACAAGAAATCTGCACTAAGATCAGGGCTAACAAAACAATAAACTCCCCTTACTACCAATATAATGTCAATCTCTCTACATACAAAGCATGCTTGTATAGATTGTTCTGGTAGACTCTTATGCATCAATGTTCCCTTCATGTTTGGTTTTAATTTAACTCAATGACATAAAACTAAAGGCATGAATATTATCAGGTTGACGTGAATCCTTTCCTGTGCTTTAAAAATAACCCTACATAAAAATGATCACTTATCAAAGTAAGGCAAAAATTCAAGGTAGTTAAAAAGCTAGAAAAACTGTTCTCAAGGATAAAAACAATTTATCAGATATATGAAGTGTTCTATTACAATTGCAAAGTATAGTTCAAATACAGAATAGGGAGAGAAGGAAAGACCCATTTGTGAAACAGAGACTATTACCGTTAGCTTTGAAGAAAGGATAGAAATTGACCAGCACTCCAGCCAGAAGGAATAGCATAAGCAAAAGCATGAAGACATGACAGCACTGGTTATATATACATAGCTGGCAGACTAGTTTGACTGTCAGTAAATTACTGAAAAAGTTGTTTGAATTAAATGCCAGAGAGCTCTAAATACTAGGAAAAAGAATTTGACCTCATTCTGAAAATTTGGGAGAAAGAAATTAAATACAACTTGTGCAAATAAGGAACAGTACTAGTATCAGAATATATGGGATGGCCTGAAAACAGAAAGGAGTCCAGAGAAGGGACTATGGGAATGGTATATATAGGCTATATGCCCTGCTAAGTAGTCTAAATCAATAATACCCTTAAAAGAGCAATTGCAATTAAGATAGACCAATATACATGATGAGCAAGGGTAAGAGACAGGGTTACAACTTATCATACTATCGGAAACTCATTTATTACCAGGGGTTGTGCTTTATTATTTCCTTCCTTCCTGATGTGCCTAATAAAACAGGATTTCTGGATGAATATGACCATGGACCAAATTTAGGAAAGTAACATTTTTATGTTTTATGATATATAATCATCCACTTATTTTTATTTATTCTGTATGTCCAAGGAAAGAGAACAAGTTTGTATTTGACAACTAACATGCTTTTATTAAATGAAGTTTTAATCAGTGACAATAGGAAAGAAAAATTCATCCAAGGCTCTAAGAACCTACAAAGTCTCTGCTTTAATGTTATATGACTGACAGAAATAAAAAAAACACTTATTCCTTCAGTTGACTACTACTTGCCCCTTTTTTTTTTTTTGGTCAGTCGTGGGGCTTGAACTCTGGGCCTGAGCGCTGTCCCTCAGGCTCTTCAGCTCAAGGCAAGTGCTCTACCACTTGATCCACAGGGCCACTTCCAGTTTTCTGGTGGTTTATTGGAGGTAACAGTTCACAGACTTTCCTGTCTGGGCTGGCTTTGAACAGTGATCCTCAGATCTGAGGATCTAGGATTACAGTTGTGAGTTAAAAGCGCCCGGTCTACTTGCCTTTTAATATTTTTCTAACCACTCCATTTTTCTTCCCCCACCCCAAGGCCTCCACTTCTATGTCAACAGGATTCTGAGTCAATTCAATTCTTATCTTCCCTATGACTAAAAAATCCAAACCATCAAAATCAAGACTTTAAAAGTAAATAAGCAGATTGGGAATGTGGCTTAGTGGTAGAGTGCTTGCCTAGCACACACAAAGCTCTGGGTTCAATTCCTCAGTACCATATAAACAGAAAAAGCTGGAAGTGGCACTGTGGCTCAAGTGGTAGAGTGTTAGCCTTGAGCAAAAAGAAGCTCAGGGATAGTGCCCAGTCTCTGAGTTCAAGCCCCAGTAAAAGGTACTGAAATCCAAGATTCTAAAAGCTATGTATTTGTGATACAGTACAGTACAAAAATGATTTTCAATCCAAGATACAATATGGGAGTTCCAATGATAGTGTAGTTTATGAAAAGCACGGTGAATCTGGTAAATCTAAGGAATTAAAGTATCTGAAAGTTTTGAAATATGTTTCTGATCCAGAAAAGAGGCTGATTTCATTTTTGTCTTATATTTTTTATATATTCTAGCCTCACTTTCCTTCTAAAAACAAAAAAAAATTTGAACATTTGGTATATCGTTAATGAACACAAGAGACCTAGAAATAAATCTTTTGGTACACAGATCTGGATTGGGTAATTACCAAAAAAAAAAAAAAAAAGGCCTCAAAACCTAACCAGACAAAGCTGGTTCTCATACAGCAAAATATATAGTGTTACAGTCTCATGCAAAAAATTTCAGCATTCATAGCCGGGCACCAGTGGCTGGTGTCTGTAATCCTAGCTACTCAGGAGGCTGAGATCTGAGGATCTCGGTAGGCAAGTCCGTTAGACTCTTATCTCCAATAAACCATTATAAAACCGGAAGTAGTGCTGTGGCTCAAGCGGTAGAGCTTGCCTTGAGCTGAAGAGCTGAGGGACAGCGCCCAGGCACAGAGTTCAAGCCCCATGACCAACCAAAAAAAAAAAAAATTCAGCATTCAAAAAACTCAACTATAATTTTTCCAAGAATTATTTTTCTGATGAAAATTTAATCATATTGATCTATACTATCATATAAGAGACAGATTCATTTATTTAATATTATATGAGACAAACTCATTTGGCCATCCAAATGGCCAAAGAATTATGGTCTAAGTAAAATTTTTATAAAACATTATTAAGTGTACAAATCAATGCTGAGAAAGAAATAGAAAGGTCTTGGCCCTACTCACATTAAGTATCAAGTATACAAAATTAACTATGAACCTGCAATTATACAAATCACTATTTAAAGTTACTTTCTTACTGTTGATGTGATGCTTCTTTCTCAGTTTGTCTCCTAACATTTCAACTTAAGTCTAACTATTCTATCACTCCGTTAAAGACCTATAAATAAATACACATTACAAGTTTTCAAGTAACCCTGCATTAAACAAAAATAATTTTATAATTTAAATTAACTACATTGTAAAGGTCTGTTCTAGTAAGACCCACATATTATGCTAAAGCAATCATTTCATTTTAGGAGTGAAAAAAGGGTGAGTGACTAACAAATTTTCCCATATGTTGTTTCCTTTAAATATTTCCCTCTTCTTTCCTCAACTAGCTTTCTCTTCAAGGACATTTTCCACTGTATTATATCTTTGGTTAAATAATGGATTGTAAACACTTAGGATGGTGCCTGGGACTGAATAAGCACTTATAGTAAATATGCCATTATCCTCATTATAATTACTACTATTAATCAGAGGTTCAGTACTTCAGTTTTGCCACCATAAAAATTAAACCAAAGAAAACCGTCTTGTTCAGTGGGTATACTGTATTAAATTTATAATACTGTGGCACTGTAGACTCAAAATTGCAACTAATAAAGTCAGCCTTTTAAAAACAAAGGTCACTATAGAGTATTGCTGAACACTGTTGCTTCATAATTCCACCTTGTGGATCTGATTACGTCATTATACATTACCTAGTACAATAATTTCCTAAGTTAATTGTTACTATAATAAAAAATACTAACAATGAATTGCGTACATACATATACACACACATATACTATATCTGAGCCATCAAAATGCTTCAACATCTTTATCTTCCAAGTTCCTACAATGTAGTAAATAAAAAATACTTTAAACAAATGTAGGTCTAAAATGGATTTTATAGTATCCTTTGAAAAGGAAAAGAATCTTAAATAAACATCAATATATTTCATTTCAATCCTTTGATGATTGAATAGCCCAACCAAAAAAAAAAAGACCCAAAAGGAAACAAAATGAAGACAGATGACAACAAATGCTAAGACAATCAACAATTTAAGACAACAGGTAGACTTTAAGTGTATGACTTAGATCTTACACAGAAGGCATGTCATTTGGTAAGACTTAGATCTTACACAGAAGGCATGCCATTTGGTAAGATAACGTCCATTTTACCTGGCAGTTAGCTTCACATTAATAAATAGTTCATCTTGTAGGAGAAAATCAATACCAGATTTAATTTTATATGTTAAAGAATACTCAAAATAAGAACATGTATTAAAACCAAAAGAATCTTTTGTAATTTTAGTTGTTAATCATCTTAAAGAGTTTTATTATATAAAATATCACATAAAATATCAGTATTGTGATCTTTTACTTACTTGTATATTTCCAAATGTTTCATCAAAGGGATTTTTTACTATCAAGGAAAAGAGAAAAAAAAGAACTATTAGCATAACTTAAATATAAAAATTTAACTCCTTCTAAATAAGTACTTAAAGTGGCAGCATGTACATTGCTAAAGCTGAATGAAAAAATGCAAAAACAAAATAAAAATAAAAAACTAAAGATAATAAAATTGGGGTAGTATTTTTATTTTCAGACCTCTATTTTTAGTTTACTTCATAACCATTGAAAGTAAGTTGTTCTGATGAGAGGCTCTAAACTCAAATCCAGCTTAGCAGCATCACTTTAAGCTAACATCTTCAAATGTAGTTTTTCTCTTTTATAAAGTAGGGATAACAATAATGCCCACCTTATATAGTTGTCAGGATTAAGTGAGATACATCTGTATGAAATTCTTAATATGTCTATCATTGATCATGGTCTAAGTATATACTACCAATTATTATTATTTTCCTTTAAATTGAAAAATTCATTTAAAATGCCAACTTAAAATGATTAAAAAATCTTCTTACTCAGGTACAGGTGGCTCACACCTGTAATCTTAGCTACTAAGGAGGATGAGATCTGAGGATCTCTGTTCAAAGCCAGGCCAGGCAGGAAATTCTGTGAGGCTCTTACCTACAAGTAACCACCAGAAAACCAGAATTGGAGCTATATATATAGTACCAGTAGTGGGTCTTGAACTCTGGGCCTTAGCACTGTCCCTCAGCTCTTCTGCTCAAGGCTAGTGCTCTACCCCTTGAGCTACAGCGCCATTTCCAGTTTTCTGGTGGTTTATTGGAGATAAGTGTTTCGCAGACTTTCCTGCCCAGGCTGGCTGTGAACCGCAATCCTCAGATCTCAGCCTCCAGAGTAGCTAGGATTACAGGTGTGAGCCACCTAAGTGTCTTTTTGTTCAAGGCTAGCCTCTGCCACTGGCTTTTTCTGTGTATGTAGTACTGAGGGATCAAACCCAGGGCTTCATGCATTATAGGCAAGCATGCTACCACTAAGCCACCTTCACAGCCGGATCAACATTTTTTAATACTTTATTTCTAACAAAGTATTAAATTATAAAGGAAAGATTTAATACTTTTTATACAATCTCCTTAACCCCATCTTCAAAATATAAACAAGTTTTAAACTAAATATGTATCATCTCTCATAGTTATTCAGACAGAATCTTCTCTCATCCCAAATATTTAAATTTTTTATGTATTTTATACAGACCATATACTTATAATCCAGGTTATTACTTAGACTAACTGATCTCACAAAGCAGTTCATACTGACCAGCTTTCCTTTCTGAGATGCTTTTCTATTTTTATTTGAGAAAACAGGAAGTCCCATAGGAACCAGGAATTGCCTGATTCTAAGAAAGCTCATGTGAGAGACCAGTTTAACAAGGTACAATTAAAAAAAAAAAAGGTTGGGGAAAAAATATATCCTGTTATCAAAAGAGATTTTGAGAATGGATTTCTAGCCATTTCTCTACACAACAAAAGGGTTTAAGTTTAAGGGGGAAAAAAATCCAACCAAAAAATATCAAAAGTCCTCAAAAGGGAATTAGGGAGAATAGATATCTTAAAGATGAAATAAGAATAGGAAAAATATGTTCAATAACATGTTTAATTTTAATATGAATTTTGGACTGCTTGACGTGAAGCTATATTGTGGTCAATATGCTACCCCAAATTCCTTACTAATGGGCTTTCAACAAATTGACCAAATAATATTTTATAAAACAGGAATTTTACTTATTCTTTATATGAAGTAGTAAGTATATAAAAGGCAGTTCTAAAAAAAAGTTTTAAAGTCTACAAAGAAAAGTCAGAGAAACACAATTTTATCAGATTTATACAAAATTTTTTTGTCAGCACTATCAACAGAAAACCGGCTCTTCAAGTATCTCTATGAAAGCATAACCAAATTTCTGTGACTAAACCGCTCTACTGGGTCTCACAACAGGGACCATGTGTTAGTCACATTCATACTAATGGAGCCAAGCACAGTATTAGACATATATTTAATGCTTGAAAATGTTAATTGTGCCATCTAGGCTAAATCTACTCTTCATATTTTACTGTGCATTATAACACTGTAAAGTAAATGGGTTATATTCTGCAAGAAGCTGGAGAAGAGTAGCAACTGGGAAGGTATGAGACTACAGAGAAAAAATCAAGAACAATAGTTCTGTTATAAAATATTGCTCTGCCCTTTTTTACCCTCTAGATTTCTGCCTCTAATATATTAGGCTGAGAGACTAAAATCTAAAAAGGCAAGAGGATACTTTCTGTCCTATGCATCTCTTTGAAAAAAATGTCCTAATGACACTGTCACCTTCTAAATTAACCGACATACCTGCTAAATTAATAACATAAGTAAAACATCCTTGAGGTTAGCGTTTTAGAAGGAAACTCCATCCAAAACCAACAAATCTAGTAAACTACAAGTCCTGACATTTCTGAAAATATTTTCATTTACCTAATTTTTCCTAGATCATTTTACTGTTTCTAAAAACAGTAAGAATAAACCTCATCCAATTTAAGTCTTAAATGGAAGTAAAAAATATTTCACCTGTAGTGAAAATATATAATATCACCTCCCAATTTGGCAACTGTACAAGGGAGAAAATGACAGTATTTCAAATGAAGCTACCAGCAAAACTTTGCAACTTCATTTTTATTGTTCAGCTTCTCCTCAAGAGACCAAAAATGGATTCTAGTTCTTATCAAATCCTAAAATTGTAATGCCAGGTGGCACTTCAAAATCTATTCTCCTATCTCCAATATTTTAGGTTAGGTTTCTAAACTTCTTCTCCAATATTTTAGTTTAGGTTACTGCAAACTTCAAATATATCGAACTTTTTCTTAATATTCTGACTTATCTTTACTTTAATCGAGTCAAATTACTAAAGTTCCTAAAATGTTTAAGTAGATCCCTCAAAATTCCAATTGTTTCCCACCACATTTAACAATACACATATTGATCCAAACCTCACCAATTTCAAAACCATTATTAGTTTTACTGAATCTTTTACCAAGTGTACTTTTTTACCATACTCTTAAGCTGAAATCAAATCTATAAGCCATTATGAATTCCAGATAAACAGAAACAATGAACACTTCTGTAGGCTGGTATACTTCAAAGCATATGTGTATATGAACCAAATAAATTGATGATCTGTCAGAAAGGCTTCATTTTGGGTTACTAATGACCAAAATGGGAAGTCTACACTGATCTAATTTATTCTCCCACAGCCCAGAAGAAACATAGTTTAACAAATATTTACTGTGCTTGTCTGTGGAAAGTTGATGATGAATAGTTACAAAAACAACAAAACATCCTTGCCCCTCATGAAATTTATGTTCTACAGTGGTTCAAAGAGACAATGAACAAACAAATATTAAAAACACACAGTATGCCATTTGATTTTATGTGCTTTGGACGGAGAACAAAAGGAATAATGCTTGATAGCTGAAGGAAGTAAGAAATTTTAAGTGAGATAGAAAGATAAAGTTCATATTCAGATTGCATTTGAATAGAGATCTAAGTTACCACAGGAAATATTCCATGTACATGTCTGAAATTTCAGATTTATCTAAAGACTGTAAATGTATATGAAGGTTGTAAGGTGGTACCAAGTCTAGACTGTTACTCCCAGAATGAAAGGAAGTCAATATAGCTAGAAAGAGTAGATGAAGAACAAGAAGTGAGAAATTAAATGAAATTGGTAAGATTTAAAGAGTCAGCAGGTACAGATTCTGTAGGGTTTTAAACATTTTTGTTTATTTCTCTAAGGGAGAAAACTGGAACCATCTGTTATCTGGCTCATGCTTTACAAGAAAGGCCCAAGTACTAAGGTATGGCCTACCCTCTGACTTAAACGTAAATTAATGAATGATCTGCTATTTACTGATCCAAGAAAACAGCAATTAGCACATTTATGATTTTTTCCTCCAGTTTTCTCAGCATCAACACAGAAAGTTTTAGTCTGTGCTTACATGTTTCTATTTTATGCATTTGGAAGACACAAAGCACAAAAATACTTCCTTCAGTACTGTCTGATCTTCATACCTGAAAGTCTTCATTCTCCTTTATTTTATCCCAAGGTCTCAGTTTACTGCTATGATAAAACCATGAAGAATGTGTACTACTTGTAACTTGATGTAAACTCACTCTTCACATTCTCATTCTCTTTATGACCACCATATATTATGATTTAATTATTTGGTGTTTGTTTCTTCCCCCAACAAAACTACAAAAATCCCTATCTATCTTAATACCTTGAAGATACTGGGTGATAAGGATATACAGAAACTTGAAGGCATACTAGTGTAACAATCTCATCAATGCCACAAAGCTACTGTAGTTCTGATCAGTGTACAATCCTCTCCACTGAAGAAAAATAAAGCTACATTACATTTACTGAGTTTTTGCTATGTGCCAGAGAAAATACTGTTGCCATATACTCCAAAAGTACCTAATTTATCCTCACAACACCTTTATGTTAAAGAAGTTATTCCACTTTTGTGAGCAGAGATATTGGCATATGAAAAGGTAAAGTAAATATAGTTTAATAAACTGGGATTCAAAAAGATAAGATTCAAGCTGAGCACCAGTGGTTCACACCTGTAATCCTAGCCACTTAGAGGCTGAGATCTAAGGATCGTGGTTCAAAGCAAGCCCAGGCGGGAACGTTAATGAGTCTCTCATCTCCAATTAGCCACCAGAAAATTGGAAGTGGTGCTGTAACTCAAGTGGTAGAGCGCTAGCCTTGAGCTGAAGAACTCAGGCAAGACCCATGACCAACCAAAAAATATCCCCAAAAAACAAAAAACATGTAAGATTCAAACTTCAGTATATCTGAGTCCTTCTCATTATAGAACAACCACAGAAAATGTTTTTCCTCCTGGTTTAAGGAAACTTTCCGATTTTTAATATCCTATGATATAAAATAACAATGAGTGGATGGGTCAGGGAAAACACAGTTGATAAAAAAAAAAAAATACTGGGCTGATTTTTAGATAAGGAAAAATGTCTCTTTAATATAAGTTCTCTAATTCAGTTTGGGAGGTATTATCAGTAGTACACCATGCTTCCACGGTAGAATGAACCAGAACTCTTTCTCTCACAATAGTGCTCCAACTGCTTTGGAACTTTATCGTGAGCTTTTTTTTAAAGCCGTAATTTCTAATACCTTATCACATCTAAATGTTTTCATTTGACTTACTTGCAATTTAAGAGATTCACAAACATGTATCAAGTATCTATTAGGCACCAGTGATTTTGATGGCTGCAGGAGACTAATAAATAAACATAAGCCCTTTCCAAATGAATTTCAGTTTAAAGGGCAGTAACTCTATACATGGGTTTCCAAAGAAGCTCCTCACAATTCTAACTCTATGCCCTTACAGTTAGGTATTAGTCTTAAGAAAACTAAAGTCATCCAGGCAGTTAAATTCATTTCCCTGAATGACTTTGGGTTGTACTTTTTCAAGAACATTCAAATTTTCAAATCCCATCTTTACCATTAATGGCTTAGCCAGGCCATAATTACACATGAAGGTGAGAGGAATAGGAGTGTGAGGGAATATTTCCAACAGCTGCCAGACACTGCACCTGTGTATCAAACATCTCTGCACTTAGCCATCAGACAGACTGATCTAAAAATGGACAAAGTGGAAAAGACAGGACATTCTTTTTGCAACAAAAATTTTGCCCATTTGTTTTTTAAAAGTTCTCCAAGTATTTCCTGGCTTTTAGAAATATAAGTTAAAGTTACAAAACAGGCCCAGTTTACTTAATGTATACTGAATAAATTAGAATAAAATTATCTAGGGGTTCATTATATAACTTGCCTAAGGTACACTTTGGTATCATTCTTTTTCTAATCATAATCTTTCTACTGTAATCCCACCTAACTATCTGGAGTAGAGACATACAAATCTAATGAAGGATAATGAATGCAAGTGAGAAGAGGGGAAGGGAAAAAAACAAATTGTTTAAATAGGGATACAGGTGGACCCATTGCAACAATGAGACGTACAAGTCGTTATGTCGAAAACAAACTTTACAACTTTGGTGGTGGGGGCGGAGGAGGGTTAGGTGGGGGGGAGTGGGGGGGTGGATGGGATGGGAAGTGAAAACAAAGGAGGAGGCTACAAAAAAATGCTTGATAAGAAATGTACACATTATCTTGCCCATGTAATTGTAACCCCTCTGTACAGCATTTTCACAATAAAAAAGAAAAAAAAAGAAGAAAAAAAGTAAGCGAGAAGAGCCAGAATTCAAAATTTTTCCATTTCTCATAAACTTTCCAGTTTTCACCTGCCTATTTTAAGGAGGCAACAATCTCCTGTCTAAGTAAACTATTTTTTTAGTATTTTTTAGTATTTATATTTTTAGATTTTTTTTAGATTTATATTTTTAGGTAAAAAAGCTTTAAGTGTTGGTATCTGTTACTAAGAATACAAAGAAAACTAAAAACAATATATTCAATAAAATCAAAACTAGTTATCAAATTTGTTGATGTAGGCTAGTTCTTATTCTTTAAAAGGATAAAGAATATCATATTCCTTTTCAATCTCACAATAAAAACAAAGATGGCAGAGGGAGGATCTGGGGAGGTGGGGAAGGAAGGGGATAATAGGGGAAAAACAAAGGAGGAGGTAACAATGCTCCATAGGAAATGTACTCATTACCTTACTCATTTAACTGTAACCCCTCTGTACAGTATCTTAACAATAAAAAAATACTAAATAACAACAGCAAAAAAAAAAAAAAACCCACAAAGATTCCATGTTAGGTGTTGTGGTACATGCCTAAAAACCTAGCACAAAGGAAGCAGAAGCAAGAGTTTAATGCCAGTGTGTCCTACCTAGCAAGTTTCAGACAAACCTAGGCTACACAGTGAGGTCCTGACTCTAAAACAAAGTCAAAAACAACAAAAAATTCCTAAGGGAAAAATAGGGACAAAAAGCAAAAGTAATAAAAATAAATAATATATAAAAAGTAATAAAAAGAATGTGATAGCTTTTAATGGAACTCTGATAATAACTTTGAACACAAAGCCAAAATGCATTAATTAAAATATCTAGGTAAATCATAAAATAAGACCCAAGTCCATGCTGTCTAAAAAAAATCTATTTAAAGACACAAGTAGATAAAAAGAGATGAGAGGAAAAAAGGTATGCGATGCTACGACTAATTAGCAAAAAAAAAAAAAAAAAGGGAGAGTATTAATTTTGGATATAACACACTTCAGAGCAATAAAAAATACCAGTGATAGAGGAATTATATATAATAAAGAGGATAATTCTCCAGATGGCATAAGCCTTGATGTGTATGCACCTAACAACTTAGAATGAGGAGAAGATAAATCCATTATTAAACTAAAGACTTCAACACTCCTCTATCAAAAATAAATCTACCCAGCAGAAAATGGGTAAGGACATAGTTGAACTGAACAACAACACAACTGGATGTAAGGGATATCTACACATTATTTCCTCTAACAACAGCAGAATAAATTAACTCTTTCCAAGTTCACATGGAACATTCAACACAGATCACTTTTTGTGTCATAAAACACACTTTAACAAACCCAATGTCTGCTCTCCTATCACAACTGAACTAGAAATCAACAACAGAAAGAAAACTGGAAAAATCCCACAGCACTTGCAGATTAAATAACATACTTCTAAATAACACAAGTCAAAAAAGCAATCTCAAGAAAAATTTAAAAACATTCTGAACTAAGTGAAAATAAAAACACAACCTATCAAAATGCGTGGGATGCTCCATAAGTAGTGCTTAGAGGGAAATTGATTTTTCCCTAATATATGTTAGGAAAGAAAAAAGATAAGAAATCAATTATAAGCTTCCATCTTAGAAAAAAATACAAAAAAAATTAAGTCCAAGCAAACAGAAGAGAAACACAGTAAGAACTAGGGCACAAATCTATGGTGTTAAAATGAATTTTATAGAGAAAAATAGTGAAAACTTTTGAAAAGATCACTGAACTCAATAAACCTTTAGACAGGTTAAAGAAAGAGAAGACACATTATCAAACTAATATTATAAATGAGAATAGACATTATTATATATCCTATGGACATTCAAAGAAAAACTTAAGAATTGTATGTCCCCAAATTTGATATCCAAGATGGAATTAATTTCTTGAAAGATATAATCTGTCAAAACTCACAGGAAAAACAAATATGCGACTATGTCTAAATCAACTAAGACATTATTTCAATAATAAATAACCCTCAAAAACACAAAACATCAGAGCTGGAAAAGTGGCTCAGTGGTAGAGCGCATGCCTTGCATGCCTGAGGCCCTGGGTTCGATTCCTCAGCACCACATAAGCAAAAAGAAAAAAGCTGGAAGTGGCGCTGTGGCTCAAGTGGTAGAGCGCTAGCCTTGAGCTGAAGAGCTGAGGGACAGCACCCAGGCCCTGAGTTCAGGCCCCACGACCAGACCAAAAAAAAAAAAAAAAGCATCATGCCTATATGGGTTCAACGATAAATTCTACCAAAAATTTAAGAAAGAATTTATACCAATTCCTGGTAATTATAATATGTCAGAAGACAGGAAAGGGAATAATTAACTCATCTTAGTATGTGGCTGGCCCATTTGACTAGACTGTATACCCTTAGTAAAAATTAACTGAAAATGGATCAGTCTTAAATGTAAAACATATAACTATACAGCTCCTAGGAAATAAGATGAATATCAACATGGCCTAGGATCTGCCAATGACTTTAGGTAATGTCAAAAGCGTGACCTATGAAGTAACAGATAAGCTGAATTTCATTAGACTAAAATTTCATGCTCTGCAAAAGACACTGTCAAAAGAATAAAAGCAGAAAACAGAGTCAAAACATACATGCAGCTGGGCACTGGTGGCTCACGCCTATAATCCTAACTACTCAGGAGGCTGAGATCTAAGGATCACAGTTCAAAGCTAGCCCAAGCAGGAAAGTCCATGAGACTCATCTCCAATTAATCACCAGAAAACTGGAAGTGGCTCTGTGGCTCAAGTGGTAGAGCACTCGGCCTTGAGCTGAAGAACTGAGGGACAGCAACCAGACCTGGAGTTTAAGCCCCATGACCAAAAAAAAAAAAAAAAGACATGCAAAATATATGGTAAAGCATTATTATACAAAGTATACAATAATTCTTAAAATTCAGCAATAAGAAAAAGAAAATCTACTTTAGAAATAAGACAAAGAACTTAATAGATATTTTACTAAAGAAAGAATACAGAAAAGATGTCCACTTTGTATGTTACTGAGGAAATGCAAATTAAAATGAGAAAACACTGCATCACATACTTTTCAGAATGGACAAAAATCCAGAACACTGATAACCACCAAATGTTGACAAGGCATTAAATAGCTAGAAAGTTTCACTTATTACTGGTAGGAATGCAAAATGGCACATTCATTTTGGAAGAAAAGTTTGGTGGCTTCTTAAAAACTTAAATATATTCTCCCATATAATCCAACAATCATGCTTCTTGATATGACGTAAAAATATTTTCATACAAATACCTACACATAGATTTTACAGTAGCTTTATTCATAATTGTCAAGAAACCAAAATGTCCTTCAATAAGTAAATGGATAAAACTGTGATACATCTGGAGAGTGGAATATTTATCTAGGACTATAAAGACATGAGCTTAGGCTGGGAAGGTGGCTCAGTGGTAGAGGGCTTGCCTTGCATGCCTGAGGCCCTGGGTTCGATTCCCCAGTACCACATAAGCAAAAAGAAAAAAAGCCGGCAGTGGCATTGTGGCTCAAGTGGTAGAGCGCTAGCCTTGAGCTGAAGAGCTGCGGGACAACGCCCAGGCCCAGAGTTCAGGCCCCACAACTGGACCCAAAAAGAAAAAAAAAAAAAGAAAGAAAAGAAATGAGCGTGAAGCCACAAGAAAAATACAGGAGAAGCTTAAATGCATATTACTAAGTTTAAAAAAAAAAAAAAAAAACTGGGCTGGGAATGGAGCTTGGTGGTAGAGTGCAATAGCATTCATAAAGCCCTGGGTCCAATTCCTCAGAACCACATAAACATAAAAGGTCCAAGTGTGCTGGGTGCGCTCAAGCCTGTAATCCTAGCTACTCAGGAAGCTGAGATCTGAGGATCATGGTACAAAGCCAGCCGGGGCAAGAAAGTCTGTGACTCTTATCTCCAATAAACCACTAGAAAACCGGAAGTGGTGCTATGGCTCAAGTGGTAGAGTGCTTGCCTTGAGCTGAAGAACACAGGGACAGCTCCCAAGCCCAGAGTTCAAGCCCCACGACCAACCAAAAAAAAAAAAAAAGAAGTCAAAGTGTGCTGTGGCTCAAGTGGTAGTGTGCTAACCTTGAGCACAGATAGGTGCAGGCCTTGAGTTCAAGTCCCAGGACTAGCAAAAAATCAAACAAACAAAAAAACCTGACTGTATGTTATCTGATAACACATGATATTCTAGGAAATGCTAAATGATGGAGGCAGTAAAAAGAGCAGTGGCTGCCAAGAAGCTAAGGGTGGGGAAGGAAGGGCTAGAAGAAAGGGTAGAACACAGAGGAACCTTAGGACAGTATAACTACTATGAATGAGGAATGAGGCTACAATGGCGGAAAATGTGTTAAAATTTGTCAAGTGCTTAGACTGTCTATATCTGCAAAAGTGAACCTTAAGATGAACTAAGGATTCTGGGTGAAAATGACATACCAATCCAGGTGTATCAATTCTAACAACTGTGGGGCATGGTGATAAGGGATAAAGGAGAAGTTATACATACATAGGTGTAGGAGGGATAAGGGAAACCATTGTGCCTTCTGTTCAACTTAGCTGTAAACCTAAGTGCTACAAAAAATAAAAAGTCTTAAAAAAAAAAACCATTATATCAGAGATCTGGGGATGATCACTTCAAAATCTAGAAACATTAGTTTAAAAACACAATTTTATTTACTTATTTGCCAGTCCTGGGGCTTGAATTTTTTTTTTTTTTTTTTTTGCCAGTCCTGGGCTCAGTCTCAGGGCCTGGGCACTGTCCCTGAGCTTCTTTTGCTCAAGGCTAGAACTCTTACCACTTGAACCACAGCGCCACTTCAGGCTTTTTCTGTTTACATGTAGTAGTAAGGAATCGAACCCAGGGCTTCATGCATGTTAGGCAAGTACTCTACCACTAACTCACATTCCCAGCCCTAAAAATACAATTTTTAAAGCCGCAGTTTACTTTCAGAAAAAAAAAATTCTGTTTTACAGTTAAATCTAAATTCTTCAAAATTAGAACAGAGATGAAAAAAGCTCCTCCTTCTTTACAAAAATAATTCAAAATTATTGTACTATAAGGGCTTTTGTTCTAAAAATGCTCTTATTTTTAAAAATTCATATAATTTATACTGCAAGATTTAAAGTTGATTATCAAAATAAGAAACAACATTGAAAATAGCCAAAATATGTCCTAGTTTTCAAATGTTAACACAAGTTGATTTCTAGACTAACACACTGAGTTGTTTAGAATTTATCTGCCAATGATTTCATAATGCTACTTTGATTTATATGAAAAAAATTCTTTAATATAAACAAAATTGAAGTTATTTTAAAAAAAGATTTAATCTAAGATTTTTACACTACAAGAAAATACCAACTCACATAAAATGGGACATAAAAGTTAATAATAAGTCCCTATCCTCTACCACAAAGACGGATCTCAGTGACTCAAAAATCCAAGATTAAACAATTAGGTTGTTGCCTCTATCTAATTTTGCCAACTAAAGACATCCCCATGTTTATCCAGTGCTGAAATTAAAAAGGTAGTATATAATGAACATAATTTAAAGCAAAAGAGTATGCCTATCCAATAATCTTGGCAATCTGCCTTTCAGTACTTTCAACAGATCTCTTCCTGAAAACTATTTTTGTACATGTCATTTAAAGAATTACTCTACTGCATGGTGACAAGTGAAGAGGAATTTAAAGACAAGACAACCTGCAAAGGTTAGACACAAACCTATAAATAATACCAAGCATCTGTGCAACTGCTAATGTGGCACCCAGAGGAATTTATGCTAATAAAATACTGCAATTTATTAAACATGATGACAGCTCACTGCTCTAAGAGATTTTAAACAACTGTTACACACTAGAGACTATAACACTTCCTCAAGGTTTACTTTATAAGACTGCAAGACATTATGACAAGGTCTCATCTTAATGAATATTGCTAAATAAGAATTAGGAATTGCAAAAGGGATCTGGGTCCATTGTAAAGCCTACCTCTAGTTCAATGCAATAAAGAACACAAATTCCCCATACAATTCAATAGGTCTTTCACTTAATAATGGTTATGGTTTAAGTTTACATGTCGGCAACTTAATCTATACCATCATGACCTTCAAGTCATGTGAGCTGTCTTCATGAAGTGGAGTGGATTCTTCATCAGAGTAGGCTTAAGAACAAATCAACCAGCTGGGCGCCGGTGGCTCACGCCTGTAATCCTAGCTACTCAGGAGGCTGACATCTGAGAATCGCGGTTCAAAGCCAGCCCGGACAGGAAAGTCCATGAGACTCTTATCTCCAATAAACCACTAGAAAACCGGAAGTGGCACTGTGGTTCAAGCAGTAGAGCGCAGGGGCAGTGCCCAAGCCCAGAGTTCAAGCCCCATGATGGACACCCCCCCCCAAAAAAAAAGAACAAATCAACCTTCTCTTGCTCTCATGTTCCTACTCACTAGCTCTTCCGTCTTCTGCTATGGAATATGCAACAAGAAGGTTGTTCAGATACAAACTCATTAATCTTGTACCATGAAATGAATCTCTTTTCTTCATGAAACCACTAAAGTTCCAAGTATTCTACTCTGACACCAAAAACAGTCTAAGGCAGTAATGTTCTAAACTATAATGTATATATTTAACATTTTAAATGATTATTACCAGTTTAGTTTTATCTTGCAGAAAGACATTATGTAAAAAATGAAACAGAAGAAAAGATGCAGAAGAATAAAGAAATGAGTAAGACTGAAAAAAAAAAACTAAATGGTAGTTTTTATCCCATTCATCAAATTTAGTAAGGAGCGAAGTTCTGATTTTTAAAAAAAAGGGTATATGAACAGAGAAAGCAAATAAACTAAAGTATAACCAAAACAAATATAAAAACTAAATCTGAAGTTAAAGAATTTCTATTATTGAACTTATAAGAAATGTTACATAACTATAAAAATGCTTGTAAGTTACACTGATCTAGACTTTAGCTCTGGAAAGAAACATATAGATGAAAAGTCATTTAGGAAACAGACTTTACAGTATGTCATCATTAAGCCAAAAACAGCATTATTAAATGAAACAAGTTAAGCCACAATAACATATGATAAATTAGATAAATATGATTTTTCATTGCTGTGTTGGTTATATACAGAGTTTTAACAGTAGAAAACATGCTTCACAAGAACACAATGGGTAGAACATATAGTACACAACAGACCATGTTAAGATTTTCATCTGTCTACTTTCAGCTTCTACAAGCTCAACTTGAAATTTACTAGAATTTAAAATCAGAAATCACTGTATTTAAAACTTCAGGTATGCCGGGCACTGGTGGCTCACGCCTGTAATCCTAGCTACTCAGGAGGCTGAGATCTGAGGATCGCGGTTCAAAGCCAGCCCGGGCAGGAGAGACCGTGAGACTCCTATCTCCAATAAACCACCAGAAAACCAGAAGTGGCGCTGTAGCTCAAGTGGTAGAGCACTTGCCTTGAGCTGAAGAGCTGAGGGACAGCGCCCAGGCCAGAGTTCAAGCCCCATGACCGACCAAAAAAAAAAACTTCAGGTATGCCCACAGAGCCTAGTATGAGAAAACATTGGACTATAAAAACCTAGGTTTGAATGCTGGCCCTTCCACTTGCTAGCTTTAAAAAAAAAAAACTACAGATAACTTGCTAGCCATTGTAAACCTCAGTACCCTCATCTGTAGTTAAATGAGAATTAAATAATGCATATAAAGTGGCATATAGTAATACATAATAATAGCTAACCCATATATAATACTATGTAGCAGGCAATGAGCTAAACTATTATTTAATCCTCAAGTGGTAGTACTTACCACATTTTAGAGATAAACAGTGAGAAGGAACTTGCCCAGGATAAAGTAGATAGTACTTAAGTAAAGAAAGTATTGGAATTAAGGTAGTAGCTTTTAGCCACAATGCTAGATTGCCTTTTACTGTGTGTAAATGCACCAAGATTAAGTATATCATTCATTTGGTTCTTTTTTCTTTTCCTTTAAAAAAAAACTTTATTATATTTTCCCTTTACACTACATTTGTTTTAATGGAATTGAAGCATTCTACAATTCCAGGGAATGACATTTAAAAAACAGATCTCGGGAGTTGTGAAGTTTGAACTCAAGGCCTAGGAACTGTGTTCCTATAACAGACCACAAAATATTCTCATTTTAACAACTCAATAAACACATCCTCAATAAAGTCATAGCTATACTATCTTTTCCCAAACCAGATCCTTCTTCAACAACTCTAATTCCTCTAAATGGCATCACAATTCTGTCATCCAATTCTGAATACAGAAAATAAAGACAGAATAGTTTACCAACTATAGTTTTATTCAAATAGATTATCTCATTCATAGATACTATTCTCTTTTCAATTATCAACATCCTACAGGTTCTATACTACCAGTGTTTATCACCTCATTCCTTCCCTCCATCTTCGCCATTCACATTAGATGGAAGACCTGTTCATTAAAAGACCAATTTGATCATTTGGGTACTCTGCTTCAAATATTCCATGGATTATAACTTCTCAACCTACCGAATAAAGGCCAAATTTGGAATTTAGGGCTTTTGATCCTCTGAGACTGATTCAGCTCATATTTCATTCTCCCTTTTTATAAAATGTAACACTCATCACATAATATCCTATACATTTCTTAACTATTTTCTATGACTGTTCTTAATGAAGACAGTTCTAGTGAATCTCTCTCTGTAGGAATGAGTTTCTTTTTTAATATCCTTACCAGGTACAGAGTCAAAAACTACTTGCTGAGTTAAATAATGAGTTAGTCACTATATATGTACCACAGTTCCTTAACATAAGAAGAACTGATACCAAATCACCAGAAGACAACAAAATCTGCAGATGCTGAAGTCTCATGGTAAAAATGGTACTGTATTTGCATATATAACCTACACACATCCTCCTGTTTTTCTTTAATCATCCCTACATTACTTACAATACCTAACATAAATGCTATGTAAGTTGCAGTTTTAAGCACAGATCAAGGCATACTATAATCATAAGTTGACACATTAAAAACCTTAGCACAACTATTTACGTAAAAAATACATTTCTAAAAGAGAGTAATACCAAAATAACGCTCCAGAGAATAAAGATGGTTAAAACATAGGCAAATGGGAATATCAAAATTAAAACTATTGATGTAGAAGTTTGGAGTTACATGAAGAAGGGAGTTAGCAATACACTGAATGTATCCAAGGAATGTGGAAAGGAAAATGAGCAGTAACTTTGAAGGAGACAGGTTGTGGAAATGGTTGGTAAAGAAAGCTAAACTACACAGGATTAAGTGAAGAGCTAGAAGAAAATACAATGGGGGCTGGGAAGGTGGCTCAGTGGTAGAGCGCTTGCCTTGCATGCCTGAGGCCCTGGGTTCAATTCCTCAGCACCACATAAGCAAAAAGAAAAAAAAAGCCGGCAGTGGCATTGTGGCTCAAGTGGTAGAGCTCTAGCCTTGAGCTGAAGAGCTGAGGGACAGCGCCCAGACCCAGAGTTCAGGCCCCACGACCGGACCCCCAAAAGAAAAAGAGAAAATACAATGAATGCCTTGGTTGATGAGGAGCTAAAAGAGAATGAGTCCAACAATTTTATGGTAGCAGAAATTTTAGCATTTATATACAATGAGAAAGGGACCAGTGGAGACGGCAATTTTTAAACTCTATCTTTGTACTTAATATTAGGATACAGAGAAATTGCTCATGATAAAAACAAGTTGCACTCAGCTCTGGTGTCTCAAACCTGTTAACTTCAGTTACTCAGGAGGATTATACTTTGCTGCATTCTAAAGTAACCAACAAAAAGCAGAGCTGGAGGTTTATCTCCAATGGAAAGTGCCAGCCTACCAAGTGTTAACATCCAGAACTCAAATTTCAGTACAACCAAAAAGAAAAAGGGAGGGGAAAGAAACAAGTTGTCTAATATGTTTAGTATGATTCATATACAATTTAGACTCCTTTAAAGCCTTTAAATCCATTATGGCTTAGCCGATGCCAAACCTATGACTTTATTGTACACCATTCTCCTCCTCACTATGTCCCTGGGACACTGGCCATTTTGTTTCTGGTTTTTCAACGTGACAGTCTGTTCCTTTATTTGCTGTTATATCTACCAGAATGCTATTCTTTTCAAGGGCTCTCTCATTCAAGTCATTCAGAACTCAGTTCAAATGTTACCTCCACAGAGGTCTGCCAACCTATGAAGACAGTGCATATCCCTCTGCTTCTATCTTTCAGAACTACTAATGTCATTTCCTTGCATTAACTGAAATTCTTACGTTTGTCTATAATCTTCCCTGTAAGCTCTAACAGAGACATTTCATCTTTGACATAGCTACATATTGTTGTCTATTCTCTCTACTGCTTAAAATAGTCCTTGTTATATAGTAGGCACTCTGAAGTGAAGGAAAATACATATACACATATTTATAAGAGAAACATTAAGAAAGTTTTGAAAAAAATCTAACTTTTTTTTTTTTTGGGGGTCCGGTCGTGAGGCCTGAACTCTGGGCCTGGGCGCTGTCCCTCAGCTCTTCAGCTCAAGGCTAGCGCTCTACCACTTGAGCCACAGCACCACTTCCGGCTTTTTTCTTTTTGCTTATGTGGTGCTGAGGAATCGAACCCAGGACCTCGATCATGCAAGGCAAGCGCTCTACCACTGAGCTACCTTCCCAGGATTAAGTACAAGAAATCTGGCAGAAGGGCATTAGGTCCATTCATTTTTTGCTTCATCTCCACACATATTTTCTACAAAAACTATGTATTTTGTAACAGATTAGTTTTAAAATATGATCATAGGAGCCTAAGAAAGAAATCTATTATGTCTTTTTTCATCTTTTTGTGAGTTGTGAGATGTCATGATATGATCACCTGTGGGACAAAGAACTTGATTACAAGTTCATCTCTGAGTTGTTTTGATAAGCCAAAGATAGAATATTAAACCTTGGAGGAAAGACATCAAATATCATCTAATCTAATCCCCTAATTTTACAGATATAGAAGGATTTAGTAAAAGTAATTTAATAAAATATTGGCCAAAATTTTTCAAAGAAAATGATTAAGGTTTAAAAAAACTAATCTTATATTTCATACACAATTTAAACAATGAAAGCTCACTAAAGATTACTCTCAAATATAACCTACAATCTCATGAAATTATTACTCAAAGCAAAACTATTTTCTTAAACATACTACTTGACAGATGAGCCCTATAGTTAAGCATAATATGACAAAAGATTCAGAACACATAAATATAGGGAATGAAAATCATTGGCTCTTGAAATACTAACACCGTTAGCGACTAGACTAACTGATCTAGCAGGCACTTCCTTCCATCTAGCAGGCACTTCCTTCCATCTAGCAGGCACTTCCTTCCATCAGGTACATAAGCATCAAGTATAAAATAAGATGGGCTGGGAAGGTGGCTCAGTGGTAGAGCGCTTGCCTAGCATGAATGAGGCCCTGGGTTCGATTCCTCAGCACCACATAAGCAAAAAGAAAAAAGCCGAAAGTGGTGCTGTGGCTCAAGTGGTAGAGCACTAGCCTTGAGCTGAAGAGCTGAAGGGCAGCGTCCAGGCCAAGAGTTCAGGCCCAGGATCGGACCCCCCCCTCGCAAAAAAAAAAAAGTATAAAATAAGTACTTTTTTTGGTGCAGGGCCTGAAAGCAACTGGGGTGCTATCCCTGAGCGATTTTGCTCAGGGATAGCACTCTACCACTTGAGCCAACTCTACTTCCAGCTTTTGGTAGTTAACTGGATATAAAAGTCTCATGGACATTCCTGCCGGGTCTGGCTTCAAACAGCAACCCTCAGATCTCAGCCTCCTGAGTAAGTGGGATTACAGGCAAGAGCCACCAGTAGCTGGCAGGATATCACTATACTGATTCCAACTTCTGCATCTATTTCTACAATGTGTACTTGATGGAGTAAATGCAGATTAAGCATTAAATAGTAATAGAAGTACACTACTAAAACTCATTTACAGACAAGTAGTTTCGTAGAAATACATCAAACTTCATCTCAGCCTTTCAATATCCACCTTGTTTTAACAAACAACCTCAGCAACAGCAGATATTATTGTTCCTGTTTATCAATATAAAAATGAGGCTTAGAGGGTAAGGATCATAATTCATTCACAAGTCCAAGAATATCTATCTTCTTAACCTGAGAGCCAGTTTTTTCCAAATATCCCTACCTAACATTTACCATGACACTTTATGATATTTCCATACGGATGAATGTCAAGGAGTACAAAATCAAGGTATTCCTATCATATTCTACTTGAAATTTTACTTCATAACAAAATATTAGCATGTATCTTAATAGCGCTTAGAAGTATGTGAAAGTCACATTGAGAATTTATTCATCATTAAGTCTAGATAAAATCCTACCAAATGCTCAATTCTGTTCTTAATAATGGTATCCTCTTTTCTAGAAAACACTCTACAAATGATTCACAAGAGTGCTAATTAGCTTTATCACTGGAAAAAATTCTGAGACTAAATCTTGGTCTTACCACTCACTAACTGTTCAATTGGAGATATATTTCCTAACTTGAGTCTCATCATCCTTGTTCAAAAATTAAGACTAATACCATCTGTGTCTGTGAGATAAGACTAAATGAGACAATGTGTGCACTTAACTCACAGAAAATGACCAGATCATGTAGTTTTAGAGAAACAAACAGCTGCAGCTAGGTACTGCTGATGGGTAATGTCATTTAATGACTGTGAACTTTACTTGTTGTATTGCCCTTATTTTTTCCCCTCACAAATATCTGGAACAGGACACATCACTCTTGCTCTCAGGGAACCAATTAAAGTTAAGAGCTAGATTTCACTGTGCTTTCAACTCTTGTAACTGAGCAATATTGTAAAAATCTATCATTTGACTATCTTACAATTGGTTATATCTAATCAAAACTTACATGATTTTGAATCTTTCACTCCATTCTGAAATAAAATATATAGTAAGCCAATTTTATAAATACAAATCATGAACAGTGAATTCACATTAGAAGAAAGCAGCAAGAAATCTTCAGAGGAGAGGAAGAAAAGGAATTAAAACCAAGAGACATGTAGAAATTTATTATACACTAACTCACTTTCTTTCAATTTTCATGAGCATCATCTTAGTTATTAGCATTGTGAGATAGATTAGAAAAGTTCCAACTACACTAATCTACAGAAGGGCTCTTGCTTAATTCAAAGCCTTTCCCCTTGTAATCGCTGCCCAGAATGTTCTGTTCTGTTTCTCTTCAAGGCTATTTACATTTCTTCTCTCTCTCTCCTCAAATAGTACCTTCTTCTGATCATCCAATCTAAATCTAAAGTCGTGCACACGAATTACCCCACTGTGATTTCCTTCACAGAACACAAGATGGTCTATATTTGTGGTTAAAGACATAATTTAACTATGACAGCTATGTATTGGTAGCTCAAAATAGAGGAAGATGCTAGCTTAATGAGTGAATGAGTATCCCTGCCTATAGTCACTTAGCAGGCAAACTGCAGGGCCTAAAAACTGTCCAACAAATCTGTCTAGAAGTTCCTGCATTGCTCTTCTACAACTTTTTATTTAATAAGGAAGGAAGGTACTCTGGATGGGAAACCAATTGAGAGCTACATCTTGCTATGTTTTTAATTCTTCTAATCACAGAACTACCATACATATACTGCATTCCACAAACTATTTAACCCAAACTTCAGGAGACATTACATTGCCTTTTAGAAATCAAAAAACAAATGGGGGGGAGGGGGAATCTGCATTTATAATGCTGCTTGACAACGTGTAATGTTTCAAGTCATGAGTAACTGGCACCAGCAGTTATTTAAGGCTAAAAGAAAATTAAGTCATACACATACAGGCAAATGCCTTCTGTAACAGGCTTGTAACATTTTGTTCTGAGTTGTTTTGAATTTCACAATACATTATGCAGAAAAACTTAAGAGGCATTATCATGCTGATAATGGTAATACTGTTGCTTCTTAAAGGAAGATGACACATGCATTGCGTTTTAGTGGCGTTAACCGCGTTCTTGCAGGTAAAGGTGACCTCATGTAAAATGGGCTAAGTGCACTAAAGCAAAGTTCCTCGGTTACCTGACCCACTGGGTTCAATACTTACTGAGTCCTCCATCCTCGGATACTCCTGTCCCTCTCATTCCTAGGTAAGTCAGTCCCAGTATTAGAAAAAACAAGCAGGCAGCAGTTAGGAGAAACATGGACAAGTAGTGAGCACTGAAACTCCCAGTGGGTGACACCTCCTCGCGTTTAAACTGCTGCAGAAGTTCCTCTTCGGGTTCGGAAAGCTTGGGTTTGCTGTACGCGTTTTTCAAGTAGGTATGATTGGAGCCCGTGTGGTTGGCGTGATTGATCCTGAGTGAGGCGGGGGCGGCCACCGTGGAACTGGGAGGGAGGCTGTTGGGGTACATCCTGGGGGAGTCCATACTGAAGGCCCCGCTGCTGATATGGTTATTGGTTTTCAGAAGAGAGCCTGTGGCTGCTGCATCCAAGGTGGAGTCCAGGTCAGGAAGCGGCGGCGAGGCCAGGGTCGGAGCCAGCTTCTTAGCGCCAACGCGATACCGAGGAAGGGGGCTGGAGTCCACTTGATCGCAGCCACCACCACCTCCTCCTCCTCCTTCTCCCCCTCCCGCCTCCACAGCCGCCTCGTCGAGGTTGCGGCTCCTGTCTAGACTCCCGACAGCCGCCGCCCTGTCATTCATCGCCAGTCCTCCCCCTCCCGGAGCCGAGGTCTCCAGCCGGCTGCCGGCTGATTTAGCAGTCAGCGGGGAGAGGGGCTTACTATGGCTCCTTCGGGGCCGATGCCGGGAAAGGGAGTCGTCCTTGAGTAATACCTGCCGGGCAGCGGCCACGTCGTCGTCTTCCTCTTCCTCCGTGTCCGAATAGTTTTCCCGACAGCAGTACGGGAGAAGCCGGCTGCCGTTCACGGCTCGGCCCGCCCAGAGCGGCTCCTCGGCCTCGGGATCCCCCTTCTCGCGGTCCTCCCCGTCCTCCTCCACGTCCTCCCCGGCGCCGTCTTTCCCCGACGGGATCTGCGGATCTGGCCCCGCGGGCCTCCGGGTCCCCCACCACGAATGGGGCTTCCTGCGCTCGGCAGGGTTGGGGTTCGTCAGCTCGCCGGCGGCCAGGGAGACCGGCGGCGCTTTGAGCCCGCGGTACTGGAGCGCAGCCCGGTCCCTCCGGCCAGCCCCGCTCCCGCCGCCGCCGCCGCCGCCAGCCTGGTCCGGGGCACTGGCCTCGGCGTCCGACTCGTCCGAGCTGAAGCCCAGCAGCACTTTGCTGCCAGCCGCGGGGGCGGCCGCCGCACCGCCGGGCCCCGCCACGGGGCTCTCCGGGCCTGAGGCCGACAACCGGCCCAGACCCCCCGAGGTCCGCAGGTAGGAGAGATCGCCCGCCACCGGCCGGATCCCCATGCCCACGGCCGCCGCCGGACCCGCCGCCGCGACCGTGGCGGCCGCCGTGTTATTGTTATTACTGTTCCGCGTCTTGTGGCCGCGGCCCCCGGACCGGTGTTGTTGCTGCTGTTCCTCCTCTCGAAGCTTCTTCAGCTTCTTGAGGTAGACCGGCCGGGTGCTCTCCGTCACGGGACCGGGAGACAAGCCGTAACGGCGGAGTTGAGAGAAAAGCTCCTCGTCGGAGAGCTGCTGAGGCGCCGAAGCCGCTGCTGCCGCCGCCATTTTCTCTCCAGGGTGTTTTACAAGCTCCGCGCTACCGGAAGTGACGCGCCGCCCTAGACCCTGAACTAGACCGGGCTGCGTCGCCCGCCCAGCGCCGCGGGCGTCTCGGCCAATGGGAGGCGCGGGGTGCGTTCACCTGAGCGGGAAGCGGCCACCTGAGCGGCGCGCGCCGCCCGCAGTTCTCTCCCGCGGCCCGGTCTGGCCGGACGCTCACCTCCGAGCCCCCGCGCGCCTTCGAGCCTGCCGGCCTTAGGGTTCGGGCGTCGCTCTTCGCCCCTGCTCTTCCAAATGCCGGCCATTCATCCATCCCCGGGAGCCGTCCACACCTTGACCTCTTCTTCCCAGGCTTCTGACATGGGGCAGTGACTCCTGAAAAGGAAATCTACCGTGGGAGTCGACGGCATTGGCTTCCCGGTTCCTGGTGAGCGAGCCCGGAGAGAAGAGAGGTCTTGGGAGCCACGCTACAGATGGGTGCTGCTGTTGGGCTCTCGGTTCCCTTTGAGTAGCAGGCTCCATGCACAGAGGAACCTTTGGTTTTACTCACGACACTTCTACAAGCGTTTGTTGAATGAGTAGATGAATTGTAAGTTTATGAGACTATGAGGTGGATTTTTGACATAGGAACTGTGCCAGATTAGTTGGATTAACTTCCACACACAGTAGAAGAACCAAAAGCATTAGGACCTGGACCTGGTAAGGAATAGGAGAGGAGGAGTTCTCCCAGTTTGGTAAAGATGGCTTCCCTTTTCTCCAAGACTGGGAGAAAGTCCTTCACACTTCTTGAGTCTTAGCTACAAGGTAGCACCTATCAAAATATCTGAAAGAGTGGGGCCCTGGTGGCTTGTGCCTATAATCCTAGCTACTCAATCTGGGGATCATAGTTCAAAACCAACCTGGGCAGGAAAGTCCATGAGATTCTATCTCTAGCTAGCCACCAAAAAACCAAAAGTGAGGCTGTGGCTCCAAGTGGTAGAGCACTAGCCTTGAGTGAAAGTATGCAGGGGCAAACGCCCAAGCCCCAACACAGACAAAAAAATTTTTTGAATGTTAGAAACATTTTTGCCAGAATTATTTTATCTTATTCTACTATACACATGGTTCAGGAAAGTGTTAGTCAAAAGCATCCTAAATACAACAAAAGAAAAATACTTAGTAACCTCAAATTTTAAGTTCTACCAAAACATGCTGTGTCCTCAAAAAACTTCCATATGGAGGGTGGCAATGTCCTTTGTCATTCAGACTAAAAATTACAAACATCTTGAAACTGACATAAACAGTTACAAAAATGATTAGCAAGTCTGGGAATGTGGCTTGGTGATAGGGTGTTTGCCTAGCAGGCATGAAAGCCCTGGGTTCTATTCCTCAGTACCACATATACGGAAAAAGCTGGAAATGGTGCTATGACTCAAGTGGAAGAGTGGTAGCCTTGAGCAAAAAGAAGCTCAAGGACAGTGCTCAGGACCCAGGCTCTGAGTTCAAGCCCCAGGACTGGGGGGGAGGGGGAGTAGGAACAAAACAGAAGTGGAACTATAGCTTGATGTGATAGAGCAGTAGCCTTGAGCAAAGCTCCAGCACCCAGGCCCCAAGTTCAAACCCCACAATTGAAAAAAATGATTAGCATAAATCTACTCAGGAGGCTGAGATCTGAGGATCCCAGTTCAAAGCCAGCCCCGGCAGGACAGTCCATGAAACTCTTAACTCCAATAAACCACCAGAAAAACCGGAAGTGGCACTGTGGCTCAAATGGTAGAGCACTCACCATGAGCTGAAGATCTGAGGGACAGTGCTCAGGCCCAGAGTTCAAGCCCCATGACTGACCAAAAAAAAAAAAAAGATATTGCCGTAACTGTTTGGGTAGGGAATCAAATTATTACAAATCAGTTGGACCTATGCAGAATTGTTGAGAGCTTTGAAGATAGGGGCACTGTCCTGTCTCTCGTTCTTAGTTCAACATTTATTTCACATACTTTTGTTGTTTGGGTAGGAATCATAGAAATCTATCTATTCAGCCTTGATTTTCATGAACCTTTAAATGTCCTCCACCTAGACTGGGATGTAGCTCAGTGACAAAGCACTTGCCTAGTAAGTGCAACATCCTGGGTTCGATCCCCAGTACAAAAAAAAGAAAAGACAAAAAATAAAAGTCTTCCACCAATGATTGTTGGACTATTTATATTTCTGTATAACTGACAAATTAATCTTTTACAGCCCTCTGTACACAGAAAAACCTTCTTCAGAAGACTTTTTAAGAACTGAATGTTGGTCAATAATGTAAAGCCAAGCACTGCCTGTTTTATAGTCCTCCAAGTTATGTGCCTTAGGGTAAATCTTGGGCTGTCAATGTAAGAACCACAAATCATTTCCTTAAAGAATGTAGACAATATTGACTACCCTATTTGGAAAACAATTAGTGTCTATGATAAATTAGGTGTGTGAAAATGGCATTCAAGTATGTTGTTTACATGTTAAATGTTATTCCCACATGTTAAGAACAATATTAACATTATATATAACTATACAAAAACATTTGTATACATGATTTCCTTTGGTCTGCAAAAATAAACCTTCCTTTCTGAAGATATTGAGAGCATAATTAATGGGGTAAACTATCTGGGTATGAAATTCCCTTTGGTTTGACTGTTTAAACAGACAAGATACAGAAGAACCTTCATAGTATCAGTTGTGCACATTTCAGACAGTCTTCTCATTTGCTAATGACTCTTATTCCTTCTTCCAGATTGAGTAACTTAAGGCATCCTTAACAGGGAATGTAATCTCAAACTTACTCCTGCGCATAGCTTCCAAATATTTGAGGAAACATGATACATTGCTCTTCAGAGCCATAATATCAGCTTACAATTAAGTAACTTGCATGGAATAATATGAAACCCAAGACCATATTCTAATAAAGATATACTAAAAGTTTCCTTAAAGAATGTTCCTTCCTTGCCTCCATATTATAAACAGTTCTGTTTCTTCCTAAGCAATTCATTTGTTTTTTGTTTTGCTTTGTTTGTTTATTTATTTATTATTTTGTTGGTTGTGGGGCCTAGGAACTGTCCCTGAGCTTTTTCCCTAAGGCTAGCACTCTACAATTTTGAGCCACAGTGCCACTCCTGTTTTTCGAGTGGTTAATTGGGGATAAGAGTCTCGTGGACTTTCCTGCTCTGGCTGAAAATAGGGATGCTCAGATCTCAGCCTCCTGAGTAGTTAAGATTGCTTTATTTTTACTGAGACAAAATCCCCATAACACAAAATTAACTATATTGAAATAAACAGGTAGCATTTAGTACATTTACAATGCTGTGTAACCATCACGTCTATCATTCCAAAATGTTTTTTTCACTCTCAGAGGAGGCTCTATAACCATTAAACAGTCACTCTTTACTTACTCCTCCCTCTAATCTCTAGCAACCACCTATCTACCTCTTGTCTATGAGAATTTGTGAAGTTAACTGTTGTTGGTATTTCATATGAACAGAATTAAATATGTGACCAGTGCTTTCCGCTTCTTACACTTAACATGTTTTCAGCTTATTCCATGGTATAATGTACATTAATGCCATATTCTCATGACTGTATAATATTTCATTGTATGTGTATACTATATTCATTTATCCATTTTGGTTGCTATGAATAATGCTATCCAACAGTAATATACAATTATCTGTTTCAATTCTTTTGGGTATGTACTTCAGAGTGAAGTAACATTATATGATAAGTTAAATTTTATGCGTAATTACAAAACATTATGTTTTTTAATAAAAACTAGGTAAGTAGATACTGAATTGTCCCAGCATCCAGAGCTTTTATATAAGGCATTTCTTAGAACTGCAAGGGTTTGAATATGGTATGTTCCACCCAAACTTATGTTAAGGCTCAATTCCGTAATATCAATATTCTGCAAGGTCTAGTGAGAGGTATTTGGGTCTACCCTGAGCCCTTATGACACATTAATGTCCTCTCCTTGGAATAAATTCTTACCCTGACAGGACTGGATTAACTACCTATAGAGGACATTTTTTAAAGTATGGTTACTACTTTTGTTCTTCTACATGTGCTTTTTTGTTCTTGCATTTTTTTCTACCATTTATGGAGCATGTGATTTAAATAAGTCTCCTTCATTATAAATTTCCCAGGCTCCAGTCTTCTGTAATAAGAACAGGAAATGGACTTTTAACACTTGCAGCATTTCTCCTTTTAGAGATTATAGCTAAGAAGTTCAGACTTGAATTTGTGACCCAGACACACACACACACACACACACACACACACACACACACACACACACACACACACACACACACACACACACTTTTGGTTGCTGTCCTGGGGCTTAACCTCATAGCCTAAGCACTGTCCCTGAGCTTTTTGTACTCAAGACTAGTGTTGTACTATTTGAGCCACAGTTCCATGTCTGGTTTTTTGGTGCTTAATTGGAAGTTAGAGTCTCTTGGACTTTCCTGCACAAGCTGGCTTCAAACCATGATCCTCAGATCTCAGCCTCTGGAGTAGCTAGAATGACAGGTGTGTGCCACCTGCGCCGAGCTACACATACATTTTTAATACAGTATTGAGGATTGGACCCAGAGCAATATGTTAGGTAAGTGTTCTAGTACTTGATCCAAACCCCTAGTACTTTTGTTGTGTTTTGTTTTTGAGATAGTCTTACTATTTTTTCCATACTGGTGTTAAAGTCTTCTTTCTCCTGCTTCTGCCTCCCACATAGTTAAGGTAACGATTGTGTACCCCCACTCGTGCGTGGGTCATATATTTTGTAATCTAAACCGTTGCTCGATCTATCTAAATTTCCTAACTTTATTTTCATGCACCTCAATTTTAAAAATTACTATGATATCTTCTTAGGATATTTTTAGCTGTCTTAAATTGTTGCAGCCCACCACATGGCATCTTAATCCTCTCCTACCCGGAGCAAGGCAGTAATGGAAACTGGATGGTGGAATTGAGGTTTGGGGTACCAGGGCACCTGTAGCCTTACACCAACTTCAGATCCCAAGGTTCCATTCACCAAGGTTTTTTATTGGTTTCCTATAGGGGAATATATGCAGAAAGTAAGCTATAAACATCCACGTGTGGCTGGGAATGTGGCTTAGTGGTAGAGTGCTTGCCTAGCATGCATGAAGCCCTGAGTTCAATTCCTCAGTACCACATACACAGAAAAAGCCAGAAGTGATGCAGTGGCTCAAATGGTAAAGGGCTAGCCTTGAGCACAGAGAGTCTCAGGGACAGAGCCCAGGCCTTGAGTTTAAGCCCCAGGACTGGCAAAAAAACAAAAAACAAAACAAAACACACACACACACACACACACACACAAAACCATTGTGGTTATGATAAAATCCCCTCTTATGATCCAATGAGTATGTTTTATGGGTCTTCAGCATTGAAGAAGTTGAAGGTTAGCTGACTTAAATCACACAACAGTCAGATGATTCTTTTTTTATGGTTTTTTTTTTAATTGTGAAAATACTGTACAGAGGGGTTACAGTTACATGAGCAATGTAATGAGTACATTTCTTATCAAGCATTTCTTGCTTTCTCCTTTGTTTTTCCCCAACCATCCCTTCCCTCCCACCTCCACAACTACACTCCACCAACAACAACCTCCCCACCTAAACTGTAAAGTTTGTTTTTCAACATAGTGTAGTCAGATGATTCTTAAGTCACATAGTAATAATGTGTAAAAAATAAACTCAGTTACCTCTTTTCTACACCTTATGGAGTAATAGGGTATGAAAAAGAGCAAAAGCATTTGCAGTTTACTTATTTCTTCATCTTGTTCCTATACACATCAATTAGAAAGAAAGGTCCAAAATATAAAACTGATTATATCACTTAACTTTGTAGCAGATCAAAGAAGTGACACAATATTATGTTGATGTTATCACTTTAGTTCTCTTAGAGTGCCTCAAGGATGCATTCACTAGTTTGTTTTTCTTAAATCAACACTTTTAACGAAGAAGCCAGAATAAACAGACTGAAAATACAACATGGTATTGAGAAATGTTGGGCTAAATTCTCATCGCACGTTACTGTGAGAGTTAGCCAAGAAAGTTTTATAGTGAGAGCATCTGTTTTATTTTTCTATATATAACTCAAACAGGTGAGGGCCAATCATAGTAGTCAAGTAAACAACATAAATATGCCATGATTGGTAATTATATTCTCCTCTAACTATGCTGTGAGTGGAATGGCTTAAATCATATGCTCAAAGTTATGGAGAACATTATACATTAACATATGATGGGCAAGACTCTCAAAGTTGGCAGGAGTAAGTTCATTCCCAATTGTGCAGCTAGTTATGTATAGTAATATATATATATATATATATATATATATATAACTTTTATAGTATCTCCTAGTCTACAAAATCATTCCATAAGCTCATTTGTATTTCACATCCACCTAACAAGAAAGTGTTATTATCCTAACTCTATGGATGCCCAAACTAAAGATCTCTTGGGGATGGGAATGTAGCTTAGTGGTAGAGTGCTTGCCTAGCATGCATGAAGTCCTGGGTTCGATTCCTCAGTAACCCATAAACAGAAAAAGCTGGAAGTGGCACTGTAGCTCAAGTGGTAGAGCTCTAGCCTTGAGCTAAAAGAAGTTCAGAGACAGCGGCCAGGCCCCGAGTTAAAGCCCCAGGACTAGCCAAAAAATAATAATAATAATAATCTTGTTACTTGTCCTTAGTGAAAAATAATAAGAACCGAAATCCCAAACTGCTCCTCTCACCCTAAGTTTATGGTTCATTCTAGCTCACCCTCTCAAGTGAGTAGATTGCACAGCACAGGATGAATCAGCCAACCTCTAAAGTGCTTTTGCACTCTTCATCTCTTTTTTTTTTTTTTTTTTTTTTGTCCGTTGTGGGGCTTGAACTCTGGGCCTGGGCGCTGTCCCTGTGCTCTTCAGCTCAAGGCGAGCGCTCTACTACTTGAGCTCAGTGCCACTTCCCTCTTCATCTCTTAAATGTGGGAGTAAAGCTATGAAACTTCATGAAAGAACTTTGTTGTAGTTGCTATTATTGTACATATTTGGATATTTGGGTACTTGCTTTATTTGTGCCTCTAAATTCTTCCTTTCTTCCTTTCTTTCTTTCTTCCTTTCCTGTCAGTCATGGTGCCTGAACTCTGGGCCTGGGCACTGTCCCTCAGCTGTTCAGCTCAAGGCTAGTGCTCTACAACTTGAGCCACAGTGCCACTTCCAGCTTTTTTTGCTTATGTGGTGCTGAGGAATCAAACCCAGGGCCTTATGCATGCAAGGCAAGCACTCTACCACTGAGCCACCTTCCCAGCCCTATTTGTGCCTCTAAAGTCTATATTCCTGAAGGGCCTGTGTCTTTATGTGATTTTCATCCTTTACAACTACTTATTTATTATCCTAGTCACAGATAATCAATACAAATGTATTGAAAGTATGACGTTAAATAAGACTTTTGAGTGATACTTTAAGATAGTCTAGAAATTGAGTGTGAAGTACAAGTATATACAGAGGATTTTAGATCAATCTGCTCTGGATATAATGCAAAGGGAAAGGTATTTTGCTTTCTCTTTTAGTTGTTGATTAACATAATTGTACAAAAATGAATTGCGTTATTCTTAGTAGCATTACTTGTTTAAAGTAATGGATTTCATTATGACACTTCATGTGGGCATATTATGTACTTTGGTCATATTTATCTCTCTGTTTCCCTCTTTTTGTTTTTTTTTTGTCAGTCATGGGTCCTGAACCCTGGGCCCGGGCACTGTCCTTCAGCTCTTCAGCTCAAGGCTAGTGCTCTACCACTTGAGCCACAGTGCCACTTCTGGCTTTTTCTGCTTAATGTGATGCTGAGGAATCGAAATCAGTGCCTCATGCAAGGCAAGTATTCTACCACGGAGCCACCTTCCCAGCCCTCTATTTCCCTCTTTTGTTCTTCCCTCTCCATTCCCTGAACTCCTTCCTATTCCCAAGGAGTACTCCTTCTACTTTCTACTTTCATGTATTTTTTTCTTTTATCTAGGTTCCAAGAGTGAGAAAACATAATGGCATTTGTCTAAGTGTGCCTTATTTTGCTTAAAATTATGATTTAAAAAATGACATGATTTCATTCTTTATGTCTGAAAAATGTACATTACATTTCTTTGTCCATTTGCTTGTTGTGGGCATGTAGGAAGGGTGACATTGATCAAGATGCATTGTACTCCAAAGTTGAAATGTTGAGTTGAAAGCCTCTTGTACAGCGATTTAAAGATTATAAAATGCACACATAAAAACTAAAGATGATCAAGGAACTCAAAGAAAAAGTTTTAAAAATAAAGTACTGGGCTGGGAATGTGGCCTAGTGGTAGAGTGCTTGCCTAACCTGCATGAAACCCTGGGTTCAATTCCTCAGTACCACATAAACAGAAAAAGCTGGAAGTTGCACTGTGGCTCAAGTGGTAGAGTGCTAGCCTTGAGCAAAAGCAGCTCAGGGTCAGTGCCCAGGCCCTGAGTACAAGCCTCAGGACTGACAAAAAAAAAAAGTATAAATAATATTGAATTATATAATAAATTTTAAAGTAAAAAAATAATTGGAAAAGCTTCTTTCTGGTTCTCTAAGATTGGAATCAGCTAGGTGGGAGTGGAGTAGTGAGTCATAGCTGGAGTCTATTGTATTTCTTATTTGTTCAGGCTGATACTCTCTCTCTGTGTTCTGGCAGCTGAGACTGTCAAGATTTAATTGTCAGCTTCAGGGCTACATTTTCCTCAGAAGCTTCCTTTCTTTGCATCCAGTAACCAATGTTCTAGTGAGCTAACACTGTGGTCTATGGGCCAGGCAGGTTCCCACTCACTGTAGATCTCCCAATCTGTACACTTAAGAAACACAAATATATATACATGTAGGGATTCCTCTGAGTGTATCAAAGTGAGGGAAGCAAACAGAGCAGTGAAAGCTGCAGTAGAAAGGGAGAAATAAAGGGATCCAACATTCTAACTGCTGGTCTCAGTACTTTCAAATCTTGTCCATCAGTAAATTATCTTGCAAGAGAGAGAAGACTGGGGTAATTAAGAGATCCTTGCCAGGGACTGGGACTATACTTGCCTAGCATGCATGAAGCCCTGGGTTCAATTCCTCAGTACCACATAAACAGAAAAAGCTGAAGTGGTGCTGTGGCTCAAGTGGTAGAGTGCTAGCTTTGAGTATAGAGAGGCTCAGGGACAGAACCTAGGCTCTGAGTCAAGGCCCACCCCAGGACATGAGAGAGAGAGACAGAGACAGAGACAGAGAGAGACAGAGACAGAGAGAGACAGAGAGACAGAGAGAGAGACACAGAGAGACAGAGACAGAGAGACAGAGATAGAGAGAAAGACAGAGAGACAGAGAGAGGACTACCCTACTACTTAAGGATTTCATCCCTGGTGTGATTTGCTCCTCTTCACAGCTGCCTTTTCATGGCTCTTTCTCACCGAGACACAGGAGGGTATTCCCATGCTGACTTGTGATTGTTCTTTGATTTCATAGCCCTACAGGAGCTCACTCTCAAATAATAGGCCCCTTTCAAGATGGCACCCAGCTGTAACACGCTGAAGTATGGTAAATGATGCAGTCTTTTTTTTGAATCCTAACCTGCCACCCACCAAGAATCACTGTCATACCAAATCTCTCTGCTGAATTGAAGGCTTTAGACACCTGTGGGTTGGTCCTGAAGTAGGACTGCCTGTAGGCTATCACCGGGGTTGCCTGGTGATACTCCCCCTACCCAGAAGCCAGGATTGAAGCTGTGGGCGGCTTTCTTTTTATTGTGCACAGTTTTCTCTTTCTCTCTCTGTGCCTTTCAGCCTTCCTGTCATCTCTTTTGTGATTCCTGATGTTCTCTCTCCTCTGAATATAGTCTGTCGTTTGTTACATTGGCTCTTTTCCTTCAAGGAGTGACAGGGAAGAAGCTTATCTGTCATTTACTGCAGAAGACCAAAAGGTATTTTAACACTAAAGCTTTCCTGTCCCTCATCATATGGGTCATGGTATAAACAAAGAGAACAAACACTTCAGTTCATGATGGTGTGTTCTCTTCAACAAAATCCTTTGAATGTTGTGTCATCGGTGGTTTGAGCACTTCACTCAAAACAGCTGTAAACAATCACCAAGTTTGGGTTTTATAACACTCTCATTTCTTTGGCTTATATAGCCTTTATATGTTTCTTTTCTTTTATTCTCTGTTCTTCTCTTACTTTTTCCTTTCAGGCCCTGAGTTCAAGCCCCAGAACTGGCAACAAAAAAGAAAAAAAAAGCTTGAGACAGATTTGAGAATTTGAATTGATATAAAAATGTTTCATTTTCTATTGTTATAACTGGTTATTTTTACAACATTTTTTATTTTTGGCATAAATGCTCAAATCTTCCACCTTCTTCCTAAAGGAAAAAATTAACTGCTGCTACTACTACTTGTAACTTTTAAGTTTCGTATAAGAAGAGTAGCTATTTTATTTAATTAAGATGTATTATTGTTATTTTCTTTTTCACCAGTCCTGGGGTTTGAACTCAGGACGGGTACTGTCCTGAGCTTCTTTTGCTCAAGGCTAATACTCTACCACTTGAGCCACAGCACTACTTCTGGCTTTTTCTGTTTATATGTTTCTGAGGAATTGAACCCAGGGCTTCATGCATGCTAGGCAAGCACTCTAACACTAAGCCACATTTGTAGCTTGTAATAGTGTTATTAAGACTCATGAGCCCCATGCTGCTGATGCTGCTGGCTCACTCCTATTATCCTAGCTACCCAGGAGGCTGAGGGATTACAGTTCAAAGGCAGCTGCAGCAGCAAAGTCTGTGAAACTCTTCTCTCTAGTTAACCACCAAAAAACCAGAAATGGAACTGTGGCACAAAGTGCTAGAGTGCTAGCTTTGAGCAAAAGAGCTCAGGGCAATGCCCAGGCCAAATTCAAGCCCCAGGACAAAAAAGAAAAAAAAAGATCAATTTTGGGTGGAAATCTGAGCTACAAAACTTATGTTCAGTAAATAGAAAATTCTAGCTGAGGGCTGGGAAGATGGCTCAGTGGTAGAGCGCTTGCCTTGCATGCCTGAGGCCCTGAGTTTGATTCCTCAGCACCACATAAGCAAAAAGAAAAAAGCCGGAAGTGGCGCTGTGGCTCAAGTGGTAGAGCGCTAGCCTTGAGCTGAAGAGCTGAGGGACAGCACCCAGGCCCAGAGTTCAGGCCCCACGACCGGACCCAAAAAAAAAAAAAAGAAAATTCTAGCTGAGCTCAGAGTTGTTTGAATTACTTGAACTAAATTTTGTTTCTTTTCTTTTCTTTATTGTAGGTCATGGGGCTTGAACTCGGCCTGGGCACTGTACTTCATCTCTTTAGCTCAAGGTTAGCACTCTACCATTAGAGCCACAGCGCCACTTCCGGTTTTCTGAGTGGTTTATTGGAGATAAGAGTCTCACAGACTTTTGTGCCCAGGCTGGCTTTGAACCACAATCCTCAGATCTCAGACTCCTGAGTAGCTAGGATTATAGGTGTGAGCCACCGGTGCCCCGCAGTTTGTTTATTTTCAATGTGGTGTTTTAAGACTCTTTTTAAAGTCTTTATCTTTTAGAGGAACTGCACCTCTGTTCCTATTTGAAATGTAACTATTGTAAAAAGTCACCAGGAATATACACCTTGATAAAAGCATTTTTATAAGTAAGATCTGTGTAATTCTTGAGTGAACCACTATAGCAAACATTTAAAGATTCTAATAACCAAGAAGCATCTTATAAAATGTATATATAACTTCATTTGCTTCTTAAGGAAAGAAAGCCCTCCGGGTTCTATTAATTGTTCAAAGTCACTCAGTTAGTGAGAAAATTAGGATTGGTATGCTAGCTTCCATACCAATTCTCTCCTCTCCATAAAAGAGAAAAGAACTAACAGAATAAGAGAAGTTAGTCTGGTTGTAATTCAAGTTATAGTCTCTGGTGGGCTTTTTGTGTTTTATATCAACACTCCTTTGGAATGCTTATGATCTCACTGAAATTTTAAATCATGCTATTGAATAACAAATGCGAGTCATCACCTTTCTCATTTTAAATAGCTGACCAAATAGAGAAGTAGAGTTTATTTCTCTAACATCACAAAGCTATTACTCTACCACTTGAACCACAGTGCCACTGTCAGCTTTTTCTGTTTATGTAGTACTGAGGAATCGAATCCAAGGCTTCATGCATGCTAGGCAAACACTCTACCACTAAGCCACATTCCCAGCTTGTAGTGCCAGATTTTAAGGGTGCGCATACACACACACACACACACACACACACACACACACACACACACACACACACCAAAAAAAAAAACAACCCACTAAATTTATATAGGGGAAACTTCTTACAAGACTATAAGTCTGGAAGCCATATCCTCAAAGAACCATTTGCAAATTAGGACATTGATTTAAACGTAAGGAGAATTAATGATTCTTTTAAACTTATTTGTTTGCTTAATTAAAATGATTGAGTATTTAGCATATATCACAGTGGGTAGGGTCTTTTGGGGGTGCTTGTAAAGATATTATCCAGTACCTAAGTAGGTTTAAGAGCCACAAAGAGGGCTTTAAGTAGAAATATGACTACATCTCACACATATCCAAAGCAATATTCTGGCACATTGAGAATAGGCAATGATGAAAACAAAGTCAGAAAAAAACAAGTCGGAAAAGTTAATGCAGTAATCCAGGTAAGTGCTGAGTTTTTCAGACCAGAATGATAGTTGTGGAGGAAAAGAGAACTACTTGGATTTCTGATATATTTTAACTGGGACATGTTTCATAGGGGTGTGTTAAACAGGAAAATTACTATCTAGTGGGTAGGAGGAGAGCAGAGCTGGAACATGATTTTCTCTCTCCAATGTCATAACATTTTGACTTAATAACTCAGGGGAAATGCTTATGACTGTCAAAAATATAGAATTTCTTACCAATACAAATTTAAAAAGCATAATCCTGCTATTGTATTTGTTCTATAATAGTATAAAGAATACATTTTTTACAAGAAAACAAAGACTATTTCCTGACTCCATCTTGAGGAGTCTGTAGGAATTGACTTCCAAATCATTTACACAGCCTCTGTGTTTTCATGTCCCTACTCATAGTCATGTGTTTTTTTTCATTGTACATTTATGAATTATAGAAGTAAGTAACTAAGAAAAAAATGAATAGCAGTCAGGGTCTTATGACTCATGCTTGTAATTCTAGGTACTCAGGGGGCTGAGACATGGAGGGTTGTAATTCAAAGCCATCTTAGATAGAAAAGCCTCCTATGCTTCATCTTCAAAATAACCAGCAAAAGGCCAGGCTGAACATGTGGCTCAAGCAGTAGAGCACCAGTCAAGCAAACAAGCCAAGCAAATGTGAGGTCCTAGTTTCAAATATTAGTTCCATCCAAAAAAGAAGAAAGGAAGAAAGAGAGATAGAGAAAGAGAGAGAGAGAGGGAAGGAGAAAGGAAGCAAAGAAGAAAGGAAGGAAGGAAGGAAGGAAGGAAGGAAGGAAGGAAGGAAGGAAGAAAAAAACGGATAGGGAGCTTGAATATCAACAAATGTTTCCATCTCAATTAACTGGACAGTCACTAACTGGATTCCTATAGGACAGAAAGATGCCACTTGGAGAAGAATGGGAAAGTGAGAAAACAAGACTAACATGTCAGCAAAGGAGCTAGGCTTGGTAGCACACACCTGCAATTCCAGAATCAGAAGGCTGAGGTAAAATGATTATAATTTTAAGACCAATTTGGATTACTCAGTGAAACACACACCCCCACCAAAAAAGGCAAAGGAAAACTCACACTATTAAAAGATTATAATAGTGAGCCAGGCAATGGTGGCTCACACAAGTAATACTTATGACTCCCGGGGAGCACCATTCCAAGACCCATATCAACTGTAAAACACTGAGCATTGTTGTGGACCTGTCATCCCAGATACTGTATGAGAATAAATACCAAGATTTATGCTAGTCCAGCTCTGGTTAAAAAAAAAAAAAAAGGAGACTGTATCTCAAAAATAACCAGAGCTGGGTGCCGGTGGCTCATGCCTATAATCCTAGCTACTCAGGAGGCTGAGATCTGAGGATCCCGGTTCAAAGCCATCGCAGAAAGGAAAGTCCATGAGACTCTTATCTCCAATGAACCATCAGAAAACCAGAAGTGGTGCTGTGGCTCAAGTGGTAGATCATTCGCCTTGAGCTGAAGAGCTCAGGGACAGCACTCAGGCCCAGAGTTCAAGCCCCACAACCAACAAAACAAAAGAAACAAAAAAACCCAGAGCCAAAAGGGTTAGTGGTGAAGAGCATCTGCCTAGCAAGCACAAAGCCTTGAGTTCAAACCCCAGTACCCAATGAAGAGTACTAAAATAATAGGCTAGGGGCTGGGAAGGTGGCTCAGTGGTAGAGCGCTTGCCTTGCATGCCAGAGGCCCTGGGTTCGATTCCTCAGCACCACATAAGCAAAAAAGAAAAAAACCCGGAAGTGGCGCTGTGGCTCAAGTGGTAGAGCGCTAGCCTTGAGCTGAAGAGCTGAGGGACAGCGCCCAGGCCCAGAGTTCAGGCCCCACGACCGGACCCCCAAAAAAATAAATAAATAAAAAATAAAATAATAGGCTAATTTTTGGTACTTTATGAGTACTCTTAATGACTAACAGAAACAACTTGTATTGTAGTCATAAGACGTAATTTAATCAATAATTTTAAACTAGGCCAATTCACATTTGGATATGATCAAATATATGCATTGATATAAGAAATGATAATGTATTGACTCCAACACGTTTTTTTCAGTGTGTCAATGATATAATCCTAAAATAAAACAAATGTAATCTGCCCTCAGCAGCTCACATGTACTTGAGAATTATCTAGAGAAGATGTTAGAATGCAGGTACCCACTCCTCTTACCCTTTTAGGTTCTGCAGACAATTCTGATTCAGTAAATCAAGAGTGAATTCCCAGCATCTTTCTCCATTCTAAGTACCTTCCCAAGAGAGCCTAGTACATGTCGTCTTTGGACATTAAGAGACCCAAGAATATGACACAGAGAGAGAGAGAGCTACTAAGCAAAGACTACATTGGGTTTTCTCTCATTCTCGGCCAACAACTGCAAGTAGAATTAGGATTACTATTTCAAAACAAGGTTTTCTTTGTTGAGAAAATGTACTCTTAGTAAGTAGGAAATCTTAGATGTAGAAGAGAATAACTACTAATTTCCAGGCTACAAATTTTCTCAATGATACGCTTTTATGGGGATTACTTTTACTTATCAAAAGCATACTGCACACAGTGAGACCAAAGGAGGATAGTCATGGGGGAGGAACACGAAGGTACACGGTCTATATGCATCTGATCATAGAAAATAATATCTATTGAAATGAACTCCAGGAAATGGAATAAAACATAGTGCACTAATTAATCTATGGGCATTCCCAAAATTACCTTCTTTCTTAATCTATGTCACTGACTGCCTTCCAAGGGATAGGCAATTAACCTGCACCGCCTTTTCCCCTAGCTGATTTGACCAAGGGTGATTACCTAACCCAAAGCCAGCCAGTCTACTACTCAGTCAGACAGAAAATTTGTTTCTTTTAGTAATCTGAACTGAGAGGCATGGAGTTGTAGTCACTTGATGGTAGCCTAAGGTAAACGGTCTCAAGTAGTTAATAGGAGATGGATAAATAGGAATTGTAGCAAGAACAGGGACCAGTACATAAGTATGCAAAGAAAGCAGCAGTGAAGCCGCAAAAGAGAAAAATAGGAAGAACACATGACTCCTTAGAAATCAAAAGAACTAAATAGTTAAATGTAGAATCAATCCCCTGTGTAAAACTCACACGAGGATATATATCATTATGATTTTTAATTGTCTTTAGATCATTGTTAGGAAATTGGATTTTGGACAAGAGGACAAAGATAATTTTAACAAAATTCAAACAATAGAATCCATGAAGCTCATAAAGTTATGCCTTCTAATCATATTGTAATAAAAACAGGGAAACAACAAAAATAAGCAACATTTTAATAATTCCTTATTGAAGAGGAAATTTAAACTGAAATATCAGAGAAGACTTAATTGATCTACAAACTCAGCGTAATCTCCATCAAAATCTCATTAACTTTTTTTTTTTTGCAAAAATGACAAGCTTATCCTAACATTTATATGGAAATTCCAAGGACCCAGCATTAGCCAAAATGACATTGGAAAAAGTAAAACCAAGTAGAAGTCTCATACTTCTCAATTTTAAAACTCACTACAAAACTATAGTAATCAAGGCATGTGCTGGGGTACTTGCCAGTACTGGATGGAGAGTATGTATGAATGGTGACGTTCTCTGATTGACCCAACTTGTAATCATTCCAGATTAATATCATCTAAAAACAATGTTCTTCTATTTGGAGTCTATGGCAAGCATAAGATGAGGGCAAGGTTGCTCTACCCAAAAAAATACAAGGAAAGCAGCAAATGACAAAAGAAAATATTTTTACAGAAATAAAATACATTGTTATACTTCCTGAGTTTAATACACCTCTTTTGGGGGTGTGGACTATTAATTTTCTTTTTTTTCCCTCTGCAATAATTAGGTAAGGAAAAATTCTGTTTCCTTTAAACCATTGTTAGACCTTCGTCATCTCCTTACTTCCCTATATGAAGGAAATAACACCAGGGCTTTGGGTTTCTTTGTTAAAACTCCTCCCTTCTAGGCTGGGTTGACTTTTTTTTTCCTAAAGGAATTTCCTTTAGAGCATCATTGTCTTTGTATTAAGTAATCTAAACTGCCTCTTTCAAGTAACTATTCCAAATTTAGAAACCATCTGTATAAATTCAATTTATCTACATAATTATCTTACTTTATTGATCACCTCAATTAGCCCCCAACTTTCTTTTCTTGAGTTTAAATTATGCTGAATATCTTAGATTTCTGAAGCAGGTTTTAGAACCCTTATTTGGGAAGATAATCTGGTATCTAGCTGCTTGGATACCTGATAATGCCATTCTCTTGCTCCTCTGCCTGAAAATAAATGACTTAGGTAACTAAGGATGAATAGAGCCTCCGTGACTTTGGTTCCTGAGTCACAGTAACTGTGTCTATGAGCAATTGTCAAATTTTGTGGTTGTTATATTTAAGATCCTATTTACAGGTGGGTATTATTTTGTTTCTCAACAGACTGATTATATCTTCTCTTTTGCCATATATTCACAGAAAATTTTCTTCATTTAACTTAGTTTCCTGATTAATGTGATGGGAAATTGGAAGAAAAAGTTTGTTATATTTTTTAATCATTTTTGGTAGAAGTTGAGATTTTTGAATTAGCTGAGTGAGTCCATTTCAAAGTATCAGCAGAGAAACTAGATGTTAGGGCTTCCTATGGTTCAAGTCTGGCATGCAGGCTGTGATGCAGGTTACATGCTGATAGGAGAGTCCAACATAGTGCTCAAACATGCAGTGCCATCCATAGAGGTACACTGCCTGGTAAGGTAGATATTCTGAAAGAACAGGGAAAAGTAAAGAACTGAAAATTATTTTATTTGGGGGCTAGGGATGGGATGTGAGTTAGTGGTGGGATGCTTATCTAGCATACACAAGATCCTATATTTGATCTTCAGCACCTCAAAAAAAGAGGGGAAATTTTATTTTGACAAATACTTGGTTCAGTGAAAATTTTTAAAAAATGTAATCATTAGAATATCAAGATGCTGTGATAAAAGCAAAGTGTCTCATTCCATCATACTTTCTCAGAGCCTGCCATTTGGTATTACAAATTTATCCTTCAATCAAGTTTTATTGATATCCTACAACCAATATCAGTTTGATGGCAATAGTTCATTATTGTGTCATCTTTCTATTGTATAATTTTTCTTTAGCATCTTATTTCTGGCTCATATCTATATTGCACTTTCTACGAATAACATTCCAAAGCAGCCTTTTCAGCCTTCATCATGGAAACCCACCCTCACTAACAGGCAGGCAAGGGGATATCCATATTCCCCCCTAAGGATAATGCCACCCCTGTTTCAGCCACCAGCTCTGGTATTGGAATATTCATTCTCTGTGTAACTAATTTGATAAACTCTTACCATTATGCAGATGCAGAGAACAATGCATAAGTCTGTTCTGGAAAGGAGAATTTAAAGGATAGACATGTTAATTCCAACTTGGTAAACACATACTTGCTATTATGTAAGCCACAGAACATTCAGACTTCGATGAAAAAAGCTTTTCATGATTTCCTGATTGCATAATTGAGCTTTATAATTTATGTCCTGCCACATCCCCTGCAAAAGATTTCACGGACTGCTTAGTTGTGGTTATGACATGGCCCACACTGAAATTCTGGTGGGGTAACTCCAAATGGTGTTTTCTTTAGTGCTCTGCACTTCTTCCTATGTGCCCCACTAGGCTGTGAATTCCTTGAGGGCAGACATTCAATAAACATTTGGGAGATCTAGATAGTTAAAAGGAGTTGTATAAAATGGGTTATGATATGAAGAATTAATTCCATGGTTAGATTATAATACTGAGTACTAATTTAAGTATGTTTATATTTATTATTAAATGAAACAAGATGGGAACAAAGGGGAAAAAAATCTAAATTTCAGTTATATCTGTGGTTCAAAATTGCCACTCAAAATACAAACATACCTGCAAATTGAATGCTTTTCCAGTTAAATTGTTGTTTGTAGTTGGTTGTCACTTAAGCCACTCTCTCTAATTTCATTTCAATTAGATTACACTCATCCAAATATAATTATGAAAAATAAGGATGTTCGCTAAGCAGAGTTATCTTATTTTCATTCCATTATCCCAGGATAATCAACAAAACCTTGTAGCTAATAGTACATACTTACATAAGATTCATCTGTACCCCTTTGTTCAAGGCTTGTTTCTAATGATTTTGTTTTTGTATTGTGCTGCAAAAAATACATTTGGCTGTAAACTTTTGCCTGCATATTTGATTATTACCCTAGGATAAATCCTGGTATCAGCCAGAGGTTTATCAGAAATCTAACATTTTTTTTAAAAGTCTGCCTTAGCTGCTTAGCTGGGTTCAGGCCTATCACACTAGCTTACTCAGGAGGCTGAGATGTAAGGATTGTGATTCAAAGCAAGTCCATGCAGAAAACTATGTGAGACTCTTTTCACAAATAAACTACTTAGAAAAATCCAGAAGTATTGCTGTGGCTCAAGTGGAAGAGTGCTAGCCTTGAGCAAAAGAGGCTCAGCTCAGGGACAGCACCCAGGCTCTGAGTTCAAGCCCTGGGACTGGCAAAGAAAAAAAAAGTCTGTATTGAGTTCCTAAATTAAAAGTGGTATCTTGATCTTTCCTTAAAGCATGCATTTTTTATTAAAATAAGATTTTTATTTTTTAGTATTACTGGGATCTAAATTTATGGCTTTGAGCTTGATAGACAGGTACTCTTTTTCAAGCCATGCCTCCAAGCCCTTCTTGCTTTGGATATTTTTGAGATAAGTTCTTTTTTTTTGGGGGGGGGGTGTCCAGTCGTGAGCCCTGAACTCTGAGCCTGGGCGCTGGCCCTCAGCTCTTCAGCTCAAGGCTAGTGCTCTACCACTTGAGCCACAGTGCCACTTCTGGCTTTTTTCTTTTTGCTTATGTGGTGCTGAGGAATCGAACCCAGGGCCTCGAGCATGTAAGGCAAGCGCTCTACCACTGAGCCACCTTCCCAGCCCCTTAAGATAAGTTCTTATGTTTTGCCTCACCTGTTCTACTCTGTGGTTCAACTATTTACATTTCCCTCACAACATAGATGACAGTTGTGCACCACCGCTCCCAAATTTTTCATTTGAGATGATGTTTCATGAACTTTTTTTTCCCCAGGCTGGCCTCAAATTGTGATCATTCTGATTTCTGTCCTATGAGTATCTGGGGTCACATTGTAAGCCACAGGTTCACAGTGCAATTTCTATTTAAATGTGTGCTTATTGCCATCACATACTTACTGGAGAATATCTTTTGGTGTTGTTTGCCCACTTTGTCTTTGGTCGCCTGAAGAGTTCAAAGAAGTCTCTTGACTTTGATCATTTAGAACTCAAATGTCTTCTAGCTCTCAAGCTCTGAGGAGATCTTGGAACTTAATCAGCTATGGCTCCTCAGTAGTTAAACAAGCCTTGTGATGTTTTCCCTTAAGAATTCTTAGCCTAGTATTTCACAAGCATGTCTGGTTATGTGAACTTTTGGATATTCTCTCTTCTCCACCCTTTTTTTTCTCCCACCCTTTGTCTCTTGCCCTCCTTCTTCTTCCATTCTCCTCTCCTTCTTTTCTTACATATTTTTTCTTCTTTCACATACTTTTAAGTTTTTTATTCCACAAATTCCTGATGCCTGAACCTCCCCAGTCTCATTCTTCTCAAAGACTACTTTGCTCTTGGATTCTTTCTCCCAACTCTATAGTCAGAAAAATGCTTTTCAAAGCATTTTTTGTTTCCTTGTCTTTTAGGGATTACAACAGCCTATCTATCATCCAGTGGCTTAAGACAACTGTTCCTTATAGTTTGTCCAGTTTCCTAGATATTTTCAATGGGAAGATACAGTCAGTATCAGTTATCATCATCGTCAGCAGGGAACAGTTTCAGCTCCATAATTAACAGCCAGTCTTATTCTCCAGTACTTCAGACCTCAGTTTCATTCCTCCTAGATAGAACATAGAAAGTACTGATTGTAAGTTGACGGTGGATGGAGACTGACAACTCAGTTGTGTGTAGCTGGAACAGGAGTGTAGTTGGATTGCTTGTGTGGCACAAAGCTAGAATGAAGAGCGTGGTCCTCACCTGCCTTCATCTTGCCCTGAAGTCTGTGCATCAGTTTATAATCAATGAAGGTAGATTTTTGTTTTTAAATGATTTAACTTTCCACCCAATTCCAATGTCAATCAGTACAAGCAAATTTATTAAACTGACATTCCTCAGTTCTTCTTTTAGAAAGCCAAGTATACTGAATTTAAATAACAGGTTGCTAGAACAGGCATCAACTAATGATTATTTGAATGTTAGAGTCTGGAGACTTATTCTTGTCGTTTAATTGATTGAATACCTGTTTGGCAAGAAAATTTAGAGAGCTATTAATTCATCACTTTGACACCTATTATTTGAATATATCCAAATTAAGTCATTTTATTAGTTCATGTTCCTCCCCTAACTATTTTAATTGCCTATAATAAGTGAACTAAACATTTCTACCTCTTAAAATTTCCCAAAGCAGAAGGCTACAGAACGTATTACAAATGGGAAAAAGCCTTTAACACCTTAGCTGAAATACTGACCTGTTATAAACACCTTATAAAACACAAGAGATTTGTATCCTGCAATAGAAATGACATTGCAGTACACTTTTATTCTAGAGACATAAATAGTGATGTTATTAAGAAAACTGTTTCTTTTTCTTTTTGCTTTCTTAGTAAACTCAGGTGATACTATAATGTGAGTCCTGGCATTTAATTTTATTTTGTTTTAGAGGCCTAAGGCCAGCAATAACTGGAAAAACTGAAGAACTCATAGTGTTCTTCTACATTAGCACAAAATTTGTGGGGCAAGGTGGGGTACTAAAAAGAACAGGAGACTAAAGTAACCTTGGTTTTAACCCTAGCTGACAATAATTTTCAGGCTTTGGTTGAAATATATAATTCATTCATTGTCCTAACGTGAATAAAAAGGAATTTCTTCTCACCACAACTGACTCTCTTCACAGAGAACGAAATTGTCCTAATGGGAATTGAGTAGTTCACTCACTGGAGATGAGAGCTGTGTTCTGTGGGCATGGAAGTGGTTGTGGGTTTTGTGGCTTAGTTCAGTGATTCTTACTTAATACTTAGACCCAACACTGCTATTTTGGCTATCTTATTTCCTGAGTTTTACTTACGTTTATTCTCTGGGATTTTTTTTTTATTGTGAAAATACCATACAGAGGGGTTGCAATTACATGGGCAAGATAATGAGTACATTTCTTATCAAGCATTGTTGCCTCCTCCTTTGTTTCCTCCTTCCCATCCCTTCCCATCTCCACCCCCCTTCTCTGTGATCTTATTGCTTAAATTTACCTGCCATAACATTCACTTTTTTTTTAATGGTATACAAGACTTTAAGGTAATCACCAGCATGACTAAGTCTCAGGACAATGAACATCTCCTCTCCCCACCCCCATTTCTCTCATTCTCCCCCTTTGTTATCAGGACTCTCCAAGCTCCTAGTCCCTGGTGACTATTAAGGTGTTCCTTCTTCTGCAGTGTCTTTCCCATATGTCTCCTAATAAAATAAAAGGAATTTATTAACATGATAAATTTCAAAGGTGAACTAACGATGACCTTTCAGTATCAGATATTCTGATCTTCTCTCTTCACAATTCTCAAATAGAAAGCATTGATACTGTAATCTACTCCAACATGTACAATTTAAATAATCAACACAATCTTGTGATGTGCATCATATAAGCCAAAAATTAAATACCAGCAAAAATTATACAATGGAATTCTATGCTTCCATCAGAAAGAATGACACTGACTCATTTGTTTGGAAATGTAAAGACTTGGAAAAAATATATTAAATGAAGTAAGCCAGACCCAAAGAAACATAGGTCCCATAGTTTCCCTCATTTGTAATAATTAGTATACATCTAGGATAATTATATCAGATGATCAGAAAAGCTCAAAAGCTCTGTACATATGACCATATAAGATGATATTAAGTGAAATGAACCCCAAGATATGGACACAAGAGGTCTTTCTTTGTTGTTGTTTTTTTAGTGTACTATGTGATTTTTTGTTTCCTTTGTATGTTCTTCCCCCTAGGGTATATCCCTTGTTGTCACGTACTTGATTTTGGTACCCTGCATCTTGTATATACACAAAAAATAAAATACCTAGGAGTTAAATAAAGAAGTGAAGGACTTCTACAATGAAAACTTTAAAAACCTGAAAAAGGAAATCAAAGCGAGAACTTAGAAAGTAGAAAAACCTCCCATGCTCCTGGATTGGAAGGATCAACATGGCGAAAATGGCAATACTGCCAAAGGCTATCTACAAATTCAGTGCGATACCTATCAATATTCCAACTTCATTCTTCAATGAAATAGAAGAAGCAATCCAAAAATTCATATGGAACAATAAAAGACCCCAAATAGCAAAAATGATCATGAACAGAAAGAACAGTGCTGGAGGAATATCAGTACCAAATTTCAAACTCTACTACAAAGCCATAGTAATCAAAACAGCTTGGTACTGCCACAAGAACAGACCTGAGGACCAATGGAATAGAACTGAAAACCCAGAAATGAACACACCTATAGCTACCTAATCTTCGATAAGGGAGCTGAAAAAGTAGAATGGAAGAAAGACAGCTTCTTTAGTAAATGGTGCTAGCAAAACTGGTTAGTTTCCTGTAGAAAACTAAAGCTAGATCCTTATATATCACCCTGCCCCAGAATCAACTCCAAATGGATCAAAGACCTCAGAGTCAAAGCAGACAGCCTGAAAACATTACAAGAAAGAATAGGAGAAACCCTAGGTCTCTTCTAGCCATAAAAGAAATGCAAATCAAAATAACATTGAGATTCCACCTCACCCCAGTTAGAATGGCTGTAATCAAGAACTCTAATAACAACAGATGCTGGAGGAGATGTGGCCAGAAGGAAACCCTACTGCATTGTGGGTGGGAGTGTAAACTTGTTCAACCACTTTGGAAAGCAGTATGGAGGTTCCTCAAAAGACTCCACATAGAGCTCCCCTATGACCCAGCAATCCCACTTCTGGGCATTTACCCAAAAGATCACAAACAAGGCCATACTAAGGCTTCCAGCACAACTATGTTTATTGCAGCATTATTTACCATAGCTAAGATTATGGAACCAACCCAGATGCCCCTCAGTAGATTAATGGATCAAGAAAATGTGATACACACACACACACACACACACACACACACACACAAATGGAATTCTATGCCTCCATCAGAAAGAATGACATTGTCCCATTTTGTTAGGAAATGGAAAGACTTAGAAAAAATTACATCAAGTGAAGTAAGCCAGGCCCAAAGAAACATAGGTTCCATGGTTTCCCTTATTTGCAACAACTAGTACATGTGTAGGACAAGCAGAAAAGGCCAAAAGCTATGTACATATGACCATATAAGATGATGTTAAGCGAAATGAACCCCAAGATAGGGACACAAATACCTTTTTTCTTTCTTGTTACTGTTTCTAACATATTTATAATATACTATGTGATTTTTTTTGTTTCATTGTATGTTTCTCCCCCATGATATAACGCCTGTTTTCACTGTATTTGATGTCAGTGCCCAGCATCTTGTATATATACTTCTCTAAATTGGGGAGGGGAAGGGAAAAAATAAAATGCTTAAATAAAGATACTGGTTGACCCATTGTAACAATGAGATGTACAAAACACTATGTTGAAAACGAACTTTACAACTTCAGCCAGGGTAGGGGGTAGTTGTGAAGGTGAGAGGGAAGGGATGGTAGGGGGGAAACAAAGGAGGAGGCAGTAATGCTCAATAGGAAATGTACTCATTACCTTGCTCATGTAACTATAACCCCTCTGTACAGCATTTTTACAATAAAAGACATTAAAAATTATCTTTGCTATTTATCTGAATGAATACAGTAACATTATATGGCACTGTTTAATATAAATTCCAGGGCAAGATGTCTAGAAAACTTGAATATTCTCAAGAATGAGTGCAATATTCAATTCCTCTTCCTCCCCCTCCCCCTCCCCCTCCTCCTCCTCCTCCCCTTCCCCCCTCCCCCTCCTCCTCCTCCTCCTCCTCTTCTTCTTCTTCTTCTTCTTCTCCTTCTTCTTCTTCTTCCTCTCCTCCTTCTCTTCCTCCTCCTCCTCCTCCTCCTTGTTCTTCTCCTTCTTCATCATTTGCAGGGCTGGAACTCAGGGCCTGTCCCTGCGTCACTTTGTACTCAAGGCTAGTGCTCTAACACTTGAGCCACAGGGCCACTTCCTTAATTCAATTCTTAATAAAAATAAATAAATTATAGACCAACATCCTTCAAACATATAGTTGCAAACATCCATAACAAAATACCAGGAATCGAATTCAGCAGCACATAAGAAGGATCTTATAGCATGACAAAATAAGCAATAAGGGTTATCAGTAGGCAATAAAGGCAAATTCTACAACATATGAGCTCATTGGCATAAGTTTTTAATTATTGAGACAATGCTTTTTTATTATATGGGAAGAATTGTTAGAATCACATCACTTGCTTTGAAATCCTCCTTGGTACTGCATGGGTTGTATGACTGATGAAGACACTCTCATTGTGTATAAATGAGAAGCTTTCTATTACACTATCCAAAGGCAGGGCATAAACTCTTGAGGATAAGTTACATGACTCTATATAAATCAGTGATAAATGAGGGCAGTCTGAGAACAATCAAACTTTGGAACTCAAATACTCATGAAAATCCTATGACCTTTCAGGCATGTGAATGCATCCCTTATACTAATCTGAGTTAAATCATCAGATCAAACAAATAGTCTTCAAAGTTAAAAAGATTATTCCATCCTATGAAGGCATTCTAAACTGTTTTCCTATTTCACTAATATTGGGAAAGAAAATTCTTTTCCTATCATAAAAATAGAGAATATCTGATGAAATATCATGGAGATAAGTCTTCCATGCAAGCATTAATGATAGGACTGTGATTGAGGCTAGCCTGGGCAAAAGTGAGATGCTATCTTACATAGAGATCATACACATCCATGGCAGGAAACAACAAGGAAAAACAAAAAATAATGGATCTGACTTGGGAATGACAAGATATGTTAGGTTGCCTGGCAATGCCATCATTTGAGGAGACAAGAGGAAGAATGTTGCATGGGATGAAAAGGACTTGAGCTGTGCTGTGCTTCAGTAATGTGATGTGATGAAGAGATGCCAGCTCAGGGAGGTGACAACTGCTGCTGTGGGAGAAACTAAAGCACAAGAGAAAATTTAGCTACGATCCCATTATATCCAGCCCAGGACATGGTGAATTCCTTATTTCGTCATACCTTATATGCTTCACACTCATATGCACTTACCCACTAATCACTAAGCTATATCACTTGTCAGATTAGCCGTGAATAGTGTCATAGTTAACGCTTGTGTTCATGGAACACTTACTCAGTAGCTAATACTAAGTCACAAAGCTAACTTCCTCACCTCCCTTTATCTCATCATCCAGGCATCATTGTATCACTTCACACCATTCACTGAAAAGGGATGAATGCAGTGCAGTGTGTGTGTGTGTGTGTGTGTGTGTGTATGTGTGTGTGTGTGTGTGATTAATAGGAGTTAAGAATCTCATGGAGGGGCGGGGGGAGGCTGGGAAGGGAGGTGAAGGGTAAACAAAGGAGGAGGCTGCAATGCTTGGTAAGAAATGTATGCATTATCCTGCCCATGTAATTGTAACCCCTCTGTACAGAATGTTCTCAAATAAAATAAAATTAAAATTAAAAAAAAAAAAGAATCTCATGGAGTTTCCTTCTTGGGCTTGCTTTGAACCACAATCCTCAGATCTCAGCTTCCTGAGTAGCTAGGATTGTAGGCCTGAGCTATCAGCACTTGGACCAATACAGTATTTTTTAGATCATCGTCACATTATTTTTTATTATAGCATATTATTATAATTATTCTGTTTTATTAGTAGTTACTATTACTCTCTTACTAGAATTAATAAATTAAACTTTACCATACGTACATACGTATAGGAAAAATCACAAACAATATAGGGCTCAGTACTAGCTACAGTTTCAGGCATCCACGGGAGTTCTGAGAATGTTTCCATATGAACAAGAAAGGGCTACTGCATTTGCAGTTCTTAGCACACTCTTCCATAGCCAGCTCCTAACCTATCCTTTTAAGGAAGCATTATGTACTGGAAAATAAGCGATAGAATTTTCAAATTAAATGAAGCCAGTTTGTAAATAACTCCTAGTACACTGTGTTCCATTTTTTTCTCATGCAGAAAATAACTGTTGCACCTGTTCCTTCCCTCCCCATGATCGAACACCAACAAATCCTGCAAAGAAAACCATTCTTTACTTGTTTCTTTGTTTTCACTGCTATTGCCCTATGTATGGACAACCCTTGTCACCCTCAATTTCTCTTTAAGCTGCAAGGCTGTGCAAAGCAACCTTTACTCTACGGGGGGCTTCCCAAAAGTCAGTCTGTGCTTATGTCTCCATGATGACATTCATTCTTCTCTGTTGTGCATCTTCAGCATTACTAGGTTACTCTGGGAACTCTTTATGAGCAGGGACTATCTTTTACTTACTTTTCTGACCTCTGTACAATGTGCATATCAAACATTTAGCAAATGTTTTGAGTGAATGAGTCGATGAATGAAAATGTTCAGCAGTCCGGACATCAGATTTCTTCTCTGCCATTTCTAGGTTTTCTACCATATCAGGCTCACTCTTCTGGGCTTCTCATTTTGTTATTCCAATGTTCTGAGGGCTGGGTCACATTTTGTTTTTCCTGTGGTTTCTAGGTCAGTGTCCTGCATATAATGGGCATTCAACAAATCTTTGCTGAATGAATGAATGACTTAATGAAGCTCCAAACATAATTGATGGGAATGAATCACAAAAGGCACGGAAACATAATGTACTGGAAAATAAATGATAGAATTTTCAAACTAAATGAAGTCAGCTTGTAAATAGTTTCTGGTACATTGTGTTCAAATTTTTATCATGTGAAAATAGCCATTGCCACATTTTTATCCAAATAAAGTTAACATCATAACTCCAGTTAACATCATAACTCTCTTCTACCTAGAAAAGCTACTTTGATTTCTTCTCAATAACATAACAAACCCAATTTTGCTATTAGATGTGTCTCCGACAGGGCAGAAAAGATAAACCTGGGAAATGAACAGAAAACAGCCATTCTAAAAAGGAAAAAAAATCTGTCCTTACAGTAAGATGGATTACCATTTTCAACACCAGATTCAACCACTGCAGAAAAACCTCAAATTAAATTAGGAGTTGGTCCTTTTCTCTCACCAGAAAGAATGTTGTTAGGGTAGCATTTGATCAATTAGCATTTGATTAGAACATCCTGTAGAGGGCGTCCTTGCACCAAGAGCCATAGAAATTTGAGCAATGCTAAAGGGAGAAAAATCTTCAATTAAAACCACAGGCCCCAAATCAAAGAGAATGTCTATTGGGTTGTGAAATTATTGTCTTTAACCGAGTGGCTGTGGCCTCACAATGGTTAAAGGTTTCCTAATGCAGCAATGTATCATGTAAATGAGTATTTGCTGAGATGAAAAATAATAAAATGTTGGGAAAGAGGTAAACATTTTGTTTTCAAGGAAGAATGGAACTTTGCATGCAAACAGTCTTAAGTATGACTTACTTAGCAGAGTGAGGCATGGTGTCTAAGGGAATGGATGATGAGATCAGACTGCCTGGGATTTGAACTATGATCAACACTGACCAGTTGGATATCTGCAGTCAACTTACTGGAAAAAATGAGTCTTAATTTCCCATTAGTAAAATGGAGCCTAATAATAGCAACTTATTAAAGAACAGTGAAGAGGAACTAAGCACTTCGAAGTATCTTAAAAACTAAGACACTGCAAGTTCAAAAAGTCATAACTGAAACTATTTGTCTAATTTTTTCTTTTCTTTTTTGCTTTGCAGGTGATCAGCTGGACAAATTTTATAGTGCAGATGTATAATCTGTTCTTTTTCATAATTTTTTGTGGCCTAACCTTTATTCAACTTGAGCCATGTGCACGTCCTGCTTCTCTTCTGTGTTTTCTATTTTCCTTTCCCTTTTGGGGTGTCCACCACTCTACAAAGGACTGTGTAAAATACCATGCCCAACTCCAAATGTCCCTGGGACATTTGTCTGTGGCATCTGGGTGCTTAAAGAACAAAAAGAAGTAAACAAAGTTTCTGGAGTCCAAAAACTTCCTGAGGTCTTTGAAAAACCTTTTGCCTGCATTTTCTTTGTAGCAGGAATTAGGCAAGAGGCCTGAATCCTTTGTGTGAGGGTCGGGTGAGAAAGAGAAGAGGTGCTGGGTAGTCTAGGCCACGGTGAGCCAACCACACTCCTGCAGAGCCGCCCTGATCTTCCACTCTGGTGCCTGTATTTCAGTAGCCACACACACACACACACACACACACACACACACACACACACACACACACACACACACACACACACACACACACACACACCATCAGAGCCGCCCTGATCTTCCACTCTGGTGCCCATATTTCAGTACCACCCTCCCCCCTCCCCCACACACACCATCTCCAATTTTCTTTTCTTTTGCTCAAGGCTAGCACTCTATCACTTGAGCCACAGCACTACTTCTGGCTTTTTCTGTTTATGTGGTACTGAGGAATCGAACCCAGGGCTTTGTGCATGTTAGGCAAGCACTCTACCACTGAGCCACCTTCTCAGCCTCTCCAGATTTTCTTAAAAGACCACCAAATGTGAAGAGATTCACGACTTTTAGAGGAGCCCTGTCCTCAGGGGGGCGAGGCACAGATACCACCTCGTCCCAAGGAAAACTCTTCTCGGCATTGCTGGGCTCCTACGAAGACAGAGTTGGTTGAGTGTCAAGGGCCGAATAAACGCGTCCGACGTTGGCCCCACACTGGCCCCCCCCAGCGTCTCCCGAGCGGAGCGGGCGGAGTGTCCGGCGCGTGGCGGGACCGCGAAGCTGAACCGTGCAGAACGGGAGCTGATGCTGACAGCACGGGAGGAGAGGCCAGGGCCCGTCTTTCGTTGGCACCGGGGTGCGCAGACTTGGGGGAGTGGACATCACGACCACCTTGATTGCCCGGTCAAGCCCAGCCTTCTCTGTTCACCGGTTCCCGCCCACCCGTGCCTCGCCTTCTGGCCGGGGAGTGGGGGGAGAGGGAAGCGAGCGACATCTCGGGGGGGGGGGGGAGTGTGTGTGTGTGTGTGTGTGTGTCCTCTGCGTCCTTGGGTCACACAGCCCCACCTGGCGCGGGGCGGGCGCTCGGGGGTCCCGGGCCCCGCCCCGCGCGGCCACCGGCCCCGCCCCGCCCGCACCCCTCTGGCTCCGGCCGGCCCTTCCCACTCGCTCCTCTTGACGCGGTGTCCGACCCTGACCGCGGGCGCGCCGGGGACGCGCCTGGCACCGCCCCCCCCCCCCAGCCTCGCCAACCCCGCCAGCCTCGCGCCTCCCGCCCGCGCCCGCAGCACGTCCCCTCCCTCCGCCCTCCCTCTCTGCTTCCCTCCCTCCCGCGCACTCCCAGGCTCGCTCGCAAGCACCCACCTCGAGGGCTTACACGTCCGGCCGTCCGAGTGGGATCCGCTCCCAGCCCCGCGAGCCCGAGTCCCCCGCGGACCACGGGACTCCAGGTTCCACCACCGGCGAGGAGGTCGCGGTCAGAGATGGCCCTGAGAAGCGCCTTCCCCGCGGCGGCGGTCCTGCTCGGGAGCATCCTCCCCAGCCTCCTCCCGCTGCCCACGGAGGCCGGGCAGCCTCCGCAGGAGAGCCTGTACCTGTGGATCGACGCGCACCAGGCCAGAGCGCTCATAGGTGAGGCCCCGCGCCCGCGCCCGCGCCGCTCTGCGTCCCCGCTCTCCTCCGGGGAAGCGGGGCGCGCGTGCCCTCGGTGCGCCTCCAAACTTAAACTTCCGAGGGTCGCTGCGAACCCTCCTTTGAATACCTTAATTAAGATCTGAAAGCTTATCAAATTTTCTCTATTAAAAAAAAACAGCCCCAAACCATGCTGTGGCCGGTTGTTACTGCCCAAGGTCTTTAGGGGAGGTCAGTGTTGATTTGCATCGTTAACTCCAGACTTGTTTTTTCCTGAACACAAGTGTCTGTTAACATCATCCTTAACTGTATGGAGAGGAAAGGAACTCCGGCAGGTGCTCAGACGGGACCCCCTACTATTCTTTGGCCTTCTCCTCCTTCTCTCTTCCTCTTCCTTTTCTTCTTCCTCCTCCTCCTCTTCCTCCTCCTCCTCCTCTTCCTCCTCCTCCTCCTCTTCTTCCTCCTCCTCCTCTTCCACCTCTTCTTCCTCCTCTACCTCTCCTCTTCCTCCTCTTCCTCCTCCTCGTCCTCCTCCTCCCCCTTCCTCCTCCTCCCCCTTCCTCCTCCTCCTCCTTCCTCTTCCTCGTCCTCCTCCCTCTTCCTCCTCTTCTTCCTCTTCTCCTCCTCCTCTTCCTCCTCCTCCTCTTCCTCCTCCTCCTCCTCTTCCTCCTCCTCCTCCTCCTCTTCTTCCTCCTCCTCCTCTTCCACCTCTTCTTCCTCCTCTACCTCTCCTCTTCCTCCTCTTCCTCCTCCTCGTCCTCCTCCTCCCCCTTCCTCCTCCTCCTTCTTCCTCTTCCTCGTCCTTCTCCCTCTTCCTCCTCTTCTTCCTCTTCTCCTCCTCCTCTTCCTCCTCCTTCTCTTCCTCCTCTTGCTCTCTTCCTCCCCCTGCTCTCTTCCTCCCCCCTCCTCCTCCTCTTCTTTTTCCTTCTAATTTGAAATCTTTCAAGTCCAGCTGGTTTGATGGTTTTGTCTATTATTTAAAAACAGGATTTGAAGAAGATATCCTGATTGTTTCCGAGGGGAAAATGGCACCCTTTACACATGACTTCAGAAAAGCACAGCAGAGAATGCCTGCAATTCCTGTCAATATCCATTCCATGAATTTTACCTGGCAAGCTACAGGGCAGGTAAGTTGTGATCATCAGCGAGTGGGGGAATGTATCCCTTCAGCTTTTTTTTTTTTTAACTTCTTAATGACAAATAGAAATAATAGTGCATAGTGTGTAGTATGATAAATTTACCGTTTTCAAGAGTAATTTCTCCTTTGGTTACCAAAACAATAAAGAATCAATTTTGAAGTATTTAAGGTTGTCACATAAGCCAAGCAGCAGTGGCTCATGCCTGTAATCCTAGATACTCAGGAGGCTGATATCTGAAGATCATGGTTTGAAAGTAGGCAGGAAAGTGGGTAATACTCTTATTTCCAGTTTACCACCAAAAAGCTAGTGGTGGAGGTGGCTCAAGTGTAGAGGACTAGGACTTGGGTGAAGAAGCTAAGGGATAGCACACAGGCCCCAAGTTCAAGCCCCAAGGCTGTTACAAGATTAAAAGTTGTCACATAAATGATTCTCAACAGAAAAAAGTGAGCAATGGCCGATTGCTTGCTATTTTGATAAGACTAAGTGTCTTGAGGTTGCTGAAGATATAAGGATCTCAATTACCAATAACACTGTCTTTTTATATTCAAATTTAACATAGCATTTAAAAGACTCTTTTCCCATAGTATCTACTAATCAATTGACGTCATTCATGCTTTACAGCAAACTTTCAAAGTCTATAAGTATATTTGACATCATATCATCATATGTTGAATGTTACTCAATGAAATGTGGATGCTATCTATTTCTGATAGGCTATAGACTATCATATTCAAATGCTACATAAAAATAATGCAGCCTAATGATGTTTTAAGTTACCATTTAAAATGCTTCCTATGGAACATTGACAACCACCATTTTTTTTTTTTTATTGTGAGAATACCGTATAGAGGAGTTACAATTACATGGGCAAGATAACGAGTACATTTCTTATCAAGCATTGTTGCCTCCTCGTTGTTTCCCCTTCCCATCCCTTCCCATACCACCATCTATTTTTATAAAGCATTCCTTCTATTCCTTACCACATAAGCATCTTTTATGTGTTACCTTAAAAAAAATACCTTCAAGGGTAACAACCTCTGACAAGAAATGTACTTATTACCTTACTGATGTAACTGTAATCTCTCTGTACAGCATCTTTAAAAGAAAATAAAATTTAAGTTAAAAAAGAACTAAAAATACCTTCAAGAAGTTGTACGAAGGGGTTTCTATTCAACATATGGTTTATTAGTACAATGCCTCTTGGTCAGTATCACTTCTTCCATCCATCATTCTCCATGATCTCTCCCAATTTCTCCTATGCATCGTATACATTTTCAGTATAATATAAATGGCCTCTTATTTTGGAAAGAAAGGGAGAGCAAAATATTTATGTGAGTTTAGCTTCTATGGTGCAATTGAAGAATAGACCCAAGAGGACAAATGGTAAGTAATAAAATCTTTTGCTCATTAGTTGTTAAAATGTGTCCACTGTGAAAATCATTATAATTATAATTAATGTCACATTTTCAGGGTTTTTTCCTTTATTTTCTAACTTCTGAGATGGCTATTTTCAATAAGAATGTGATCAAGAAAACACTTTATAAAAAGTAACTATTTGAAATTGAGAAACCCCTTTGTTTCCTACTAATTGCCTGTTATGGCACAGGCATGACCATTTTAGCTCTTTCTTTTTCCCCCCACTTTATTTGTTCTCCTTCTCTCTGTTTTTAAAATTCTCCTTCTGAAATAGATCAAATCCAGACCCTTCCATGCTTCCATTGCTCTGTGGTTTAAAAAAATGATGTTTTGAATAAAGCATGGTGTTTTGGATCCACTGAAATTCTTGACAGAAAGGACATAAATTCAAATACACCATTGTGCAGATGAGCCACCGAGGCTTCTGTGTGAGGCCCTTTCCATAGGTACTTTATAAACAATTAAGTCTGGAATATTGTGAAACTGGTAATAAGTCAATGGGTGGCTATTTCATGATCTCTTTTTCTTTCCATCTGAGTCTTTACTTGTGGTGGACCATTTATTAGATGAGTGAACAATAATACTATAATTTTAATAAAGTGTTTTGACCAAATTCTTATGAACCCATCTAAAGCATCAGAAGGAAGCTTAGATTGGGCCCTACTAGCTAAAAGAATTTGGTAGCTATAAGAGACTGAAACTACCAGTAACTCAATAACTCTTTTCTTTATTTTTCTATTCTTTGTGTTTTGCATATGAGTTTGTCTTCTAAAGAATGGACTTTGGAGCAAAGGCTTCCATTATTGCTTTCTAACATAAGCATGTTTGCAAATATCAATACATTGTTGAGTAAAAACCGGTGTGGCATATCAAACAATCTCAGAAATGTGCCTTGTAGGGGATTAGAGAAAATAGTGGAACTTGGATGAAAATGAAGTGTTTTCCCCTCCTGCTTAGGTGTTGATCATGGCACATGAATTATCTCATTAGACAGGACAAGGTTAGCACTTCTATTAAGTCCTTGTTTTTTTTTAATGTTCAGTCCGCAAGGAGAGGTAATCCCAGGTAACAATATGAAATTTGATGTCTAATTTTTCTTCCAGGAGAAAGTAGAAGTGGGGTGGGAGAGAGCAGGGAGATAATGTGGGTAGGTGAATCTACACAATGACAAACAGCAGCATGTTTTTAAGTCTTATTTAAATATGACTCACTTTACTCACTAAAATTATGTGATTCCAGCACCATAAGGTTTGAAATGCCAGGAAATTTTGAAGATGGGAAAAATAATGACTTCAATACCAATTAAGTATTTTGAAAGGCACCTGTGCCTAAAGCCAAACCACATCAAAACATTGACATGGAAAATGAAAAGTTGATTCCATTACCTACTTATTTCATCTGAATGATATTAAACACTGAAGTGCTTCAACAATGCATCAACAAAACATATATCAGATTAAAGGCCTTTTAAACTTTATATTTTAGTTTAGCAACATATGAACAAAGTTAAAATAACTTTAGGGTTAAAGATATAGTAGAAGCAGTAAGGTGTTACTTACTTCCAATAAAGTATTAGTCCAGTAGCCCAAAGTGTGCTGGAGGGCATTTAAAATATGCCTTCTGGTCTATGTCAGACAAGTGCAAATAGAATTTACAATAAGATTCAGTCCCTTGCCTCAAGTTGGATAAATCTTTTGGAAATGGTTTGAATATGTGGAAAATTGTGAATTCGCAGAGATTCCTGTACCAATTTGATCTGGATGTGCAAAAGGCTTGCAATAAATCATTTGAGAGGGGATTTTTATTCCCGGCCGTAGCCTAAGGAAATAACCTTGAAAATAAATAAAGACTTAAGTCCAAGAAAGTTCTTCCTTGTGCTGTTTATAAAAGTGAACACAAGAACACAATTTGCAGCTCCAGCAATAGTAAACAGTGTCAAGACTATTCTAAGAGATCCATTTGAGGCCAAAGGAAAATGTTCACGACAAATCAAATAGTCTATCATATGGTATATTCTGATTGAGCCCATTAGAAAATCATCTGGCAGGCCTAAGAAAAATTATCTGAACAAAATGTGATCCTCCAATGTGTAAACACTGGTTCCACCTACATGTATTGCATTCTGTCAATGAGTGCATATTGATTTGTGATTTGTCACTTTAAAAAGCACTGCCATACACATTAAATGTGTATAACAAATTGTATGATGTTCTGTATTATTAAAAATATTATCAATATTTGTTATCTGGTATCTTTTTTTTTTTTTTTTCAGCTGTAGGGCTTGAACTGGGCATTGTCCCTCAGCTCTTCAGCTCAAGGCTAGCACTCTACCACTTGAGCCACAGCGCCACTTCCAGTTTTCTGAGTGGTTTATTGGAGATAAGAGTCTCACTGACTTTCTTGCCCAGGCTGGCTTTGAACTGCGATCCTCAGATCTCAGCTTCCTGCATAGCTAGGATTACAGGCATGTGCGGCGCCTGGCATCTGGTATCATTTTTACACTACATGTCATTCAACATAATGGCAGGAAAAATTGGTTTTCTTGGATATCATCTCTACGAAGACCAAAGATGGATTTCACTAAAGTTTATCTGGTTTTTCACTGTGTGTGTGTGTGTATGTGTGTGTATGTGTGTGTGTGTGTGTGTGTGTGTGTGTGTGTGTATACTAGGGCCTGGGCACTGTCCCTTAGCTTTTTTTGCTCAATATTGGTGGTCTACCTCTTAAGCTACAGTTCCACTTCTGGCTTTTTTGTTGTTGTTGTTGTTGGTTGTGGGGCTTGAACTTTGGGCCTGGGTGCTGTCCTTCAGCTCAAGGCTAGTGCTCTACCACTTGAGCCACAGTGCCTCTTCTAGTTTTCTAGTGGTTTATTGGAAATGAGAATTTCACAGACTTTTCTGTCTGGGCTGGCTTTGAATTGCAATCCTCAGATCTCAGCCCCCTGAGTTGCTAGGATTACAGGAGTGAGCCATCAGTGCCCAGCCACTTCTGGCTTTTGGTTAATTGGAGATGAGAATTTCACAAATATTCCTGCCCAGGCTGGCTTCAAGCTGTAATTCTCTGATTTTAGCCTCCTGAGTAACTAGAATTAAAGGTGTAAGCTGTAAATGTCTAACTTACTGGTTCATTTGAAGGTTCTCAAAACCTTACTTTAGAAGGCTTTCATACCTGAAACTATTCTACTTTGTTCTCTTCCTGAAATTTTCTTTTAAAAAAAAATCATGGACAATTTTGCCACTGTTGTATCTTCATGTAAATTACTCTAATTCTTCCATGGTTATTTTCAAGGCTTTTAGATGAGAGGAGTTTCTGCAATAGAGGCTTAGGCTAAAAGACTCTTTTAGTCATTAAAGGCAAATACCCTTTATTATTGTATACAACTTTTAAATCATTGATGTTTTTCAATGTGACATGCCTTATTCTTTTCCCCTAAATTTGGCATAAGCAGGAACCATGAGCAACCATTTTTGTTTCCTAAATTAGGCACTAATTAAACATTTTATTTGGAAAATAACACTTCCTAAAACCAATAGCTTTCAAGTAAAAATTTAACGAGAAGTTTTGTTAGACAAATCTGAATTCTAACTTTAGGACACTACTGCTGATTTCCAGATGAGCTAGTTTGGTGTAAGGCCAAAGTATTCTATTTATATAGGTCTTATACATAGATCTTTATTCATAAAGACCATGTAGATTTGATCTTCTGACTATAATGTGTTTTGTCACCTGCAGAAACATGCTGATACTGTGAATCTGTTACTTAGTTGTGAGGCATGTCTTTAAATGTTGCCTTTTTTTTAAGCGGTGGAGATGGATTTATGCTGAGCCAGCTATACTAATTTTCCATCTTCCTTTCCATTCTCCTTGAGACCAGAAGCCTGGGATTTCTGAGCTAGATGGCAAGGGTTGGGGTAAATTGATTAGTATGGCATAAAAATTCTCTGGCAAAGATAACCAACGAATATTCACTTCAAATCTACCACTCTAATTCCTAAGCAATGTCTAGCCATCTGAACCAACTCCAGATCTTAGCAAAAGCCTTTTCTGACATATAAAGTGTAGAATTCTTGCAACCACTAGAAGTCAGTGGTGCAGCTTTATTCTTTTCAATTTCAAGATGCCTAAACGCTAAATTTCAAAATGTTTCTGTGGATACAGGAAAGGAAAAGAAGAGCTGTGTCTGCTGTCCTTGGGAGGAATATGCTGTAGGATGGACTATCATGAAGTACAGAAATTTGCTCCTTTTTCTTTTGTATATAACCCTAAAAATATGAAATAGGCTGAGGATACAGTGTATGATGTGTGAAACATCTTCCAACATGCAAGGTTAGTTATAAATGAATTTGTGATCCTGACTAGCCCCCTATAGATTAAAAAAAGTCTCAACTATCAAAACCTACCTGAAATAATAGCAATAATAGCAAAGTGTCACATATGAAGAAAGTTTGAGAACTTTGCCTGGAGAATGGTGTCTTTGTGAATGATTCCAGTCAGTACCATCTGAATTCAGCTTAAACGTGAGGAAACTGCCTTTGGAGAGAAAGGAAATACGAAACAGGCCTTTCCTCTGACAGCTGACTCTCATGTTTGGTATTTTTTATTTTTTAAAAAGAACTGAATGGTTCTACTGACATGTTTCTGTAATATCAACTGAATAATCCAATTCCATCACAGTAATGCCCCTAGAGCAGCAGTCTGCTTATTTTCTCAATGTAGTGTTTGATGTGATGTAACCCTGGTCCTATTACATTTTGGCTGAGGTTTGCAATCTCAAGTTTCCCATTGGACCAGTTGAGTTCTGAAGACCTGTATTAAAGTCTCCGCCCCCCACCCCCCACCTTCCTCTCTCCTTTGACAAAAATCAAAGAAAAACAATAGCGGGTGAATTCTAATTTAAGTCTATCCTCTGTCTTCAAAGGAACTGCCAAATGCCCTTAAACACCTCTTTCCAGTCTGGAAGTTATGGTAATACTTATTATTATTTAAATCCCTTAATTGTACTGTCCAAATTTTTTCCTAATGGAGTTAACGATTGTTTGGGTAGTTATAGCTCAAGTGGTTTTCATATCTTTGCACTCCTGGGGTTTGCCGTCATACTAGAGCATGGTTTTATGTCACTGAATGAAGGAAATGCCTTGTTTTCTGACCCCTGCTCCATGGTTTCAAAGTAGGAATGTGAATATGTTTACATACTGTGGGCATGATATTTTTTTAAAGGAGGTACTCATATCAAAAGGAACAGCTTTAAACCTTTAATGTTTAGATTGTGTTCTACTGTGGTATTTTTGCATTGTGGTGTTGGGGACAGGCCACTGGGGATCAAAGAATAATTCTGCAGAGAGCCCATTTCATTGAGCCAAGCAGGCATGTGCCAGCCATCTGTTGTATCTGTTGATAGAAAACAGCAGTTAGTTTCTCAAACTTTTGCCAGAAAAAAAAAAAAAAGCTTTATTGCTTTGGGGAGATGAGTTACAAGGTACCTTGTAAGCACATCTGGTTCTATGGCGATTTACATGGCATAAATGTAAACTCTGCCATATCTTCCTTCCATGGTGGTGTAAAAGCACATAAACAAACCCTTCACCACTGTCCTCTCTGTTGATTCTTGACTTGAAATACAAACACAAGTATGTTAAATTGTTGTGGTGAAGGAGAAAGATATGACATTCAATAAGGCATTTAACTTTGTATTAAAGTCATTTAACTTACCTATTCCTGATAATGAGTGTTTTCAAGGAAAAGCTTTGGGGATGAAAAGAGTTGAGTAAAAATGGCCTTCATTCTGTTGCCAGAGCACTGGTAAAGGTCTCATCAGATCAGGACTTCTTTTGCTCTAATGATTTAGCCAACATGCTAACATTACTTAGGAGTCTCTTGGTTATATTTCCATGGACCCTGGCGGATGAGAGCTTTTTCTTCCATACACTGTTTCTCTCTGACTCAAGCATTCAATCAACAGTGAGGCACAGAGGTACAAAGGCAAACTTTCTACCTACTCTAAGGATGCTAATAGCTCAAACGAGTTTAGAAAGTACAGGGTTGGCTGAGAACACAAAGGAAGCCACTCTTTCTGCCAGGAGCAGTTCACCAAGCTCCCAGAGCAAGTAGTCTTTGAATTGATTCCCAAAGGATGAATTAGATCAGCCAGAGAGGAAAGTGTTTTCACATGGAGAATTCAAGACATTCAAATATCTGGAGGTCTTAAACAGTGGGTATTCTTTAAATATTCACGAGAACTTTAAATCTCATCTGGAAAGAAATACAGCTCCATAGAAGGGTATTGAGGTTAAATAATGGAGAAGAGTCTGGGACAGAAGGGTAGAAGGTCGGAACAGTTCACAGTTTCTCCCTTGTGTACAATGAAAAGAATGGACTCAATATCTTTATGTTTAACCAGGGTTGCATTGAGTACATCTTTGGATCTGGGTTGGGTAGACAGCAGCTTCTCCATAGCTCTTATTAATCCTTCTTTCTTACTAAGCTCCTGGAAGAATCTGTGATATATCTTCTTTTCTATCTCTTCTCTTCCTGCTTCTTCTCCTTTTTTTTTTTTTGTCATGGGGCTTAAACTCAGGGGACCTGGGCCCTGTCTCTGAGCTTTTTTTTGTTCAGGGCCACAGTTCTACCACTTTGAGCCACAGCTCTACTTCTGGTTTTTAATTGGAGATAAGGGTTTCAAGGACTTTTCTGCCCAGGCTGCCTTCAATCTGTAATCCTCAGGTCTCAGATCTCAGCCTCCTGAGTAGCAGGATTAGAGGTATAAGCCACTGACACTGCCTTCTCCTCTTCTTCTTCTTCCTCCTTTTGGTGATTAGGGCACAAAGCTAGAAATAATCAATTTAGTTTTCTTAATGGCATAGAGACCTTTGAATAGAACATAAAAGGCAACTTTTATAAATAAGAAACCATACTAATTCAAAACAAGAAGCTGAGCATGATGCCTCAAGCTTGTAATCTTAGCTACTGAAGAAGGGAAGGTCTCAGGAAATCATGTATCAAGGCCAGTCCAGACATTAAAATGTTGGCAGACTTCATTTCAACCAGTGGCTGAGCGTGGTAGCATGTACCTGTTATCATAACTACAGGGAGAGTACAGTAGATGAGCATAGTGGAATGCATCTGACATGCCCAGAGACACAGGGAAGCACAAAATAGGAAGCCTAAATAGGCCTAAAGCAAGATATTTCCTCAAAAGTAACCCCTACCCCCCCCTCCCCCACAAACAGCTGGAGGTATGGCTCAAGTGGTAGAGGGCCTGTCCCTGCATTCAATCCCTAGTACCACCACCACCACCAAAAAAGACACACAGCGTCTCTTTTCAGCTCAAAAAAATAGCAACAAAGTCCAATGAAAATACAGAAATTAAGATTAACAAGTGGCCCTTCAATTTAGAGGATGAGAAATTGAACACTGGATATAGATTTCGTTTAAATGTTTATTTAATATGCTTGTTTCTTTGAGTATTTGGTTTCTTTTACATTTTATTTTGTTTAAAACTCTAACATCAGAACTCTTACTCTTTTTCCTTGTTTTCCTCAAAGACATCTGGATGGTTGTTTTTCTGTGCTGTGTATTTTAGTCTTGCTAAATGTCTGTGGATTGTACATTTTCTTCTTGTTGTGTTTTATGAATGAATGAGGTGAGGAAAGCATATTGGAAATTGTCAGGCATCTTTTGAAATCCATTCATCCAAGTAAAATCTTACAGGCAAGTTGAATGCCCTGGGCTTGGATCAGAGTGACAGGTCAGGGAGCACATGCTTAACAACAAGAGAAAAGAGATCAATATAATCTTTGAATAGTTGCTTTTTGGTCAGAACGTAGCTCATCCTGTGGGTGTAAAGCACAGATCGAGAATCATTACCAGAGACATGCCTGTAATCTCAGCTACTCTAGAGACAAAGGTTGGGAGGATATTAACTTAATACGGACCCCTAGCAAAAGCAAAAGACTTTAACTGAAAAAAAATAAACTAAACTAAAAAGGGCGGGGGGCATGGCTCCATCAGTGGAGTACATCTTCTTTCAAAAAATAACAATCAATAAAAAAATAACAATCCAAGAACATTTACCAGTGCTTGCTATGTCCCAGATCATGGAAATACAAACTTGAATTGGTCTAACTTCCTTCAGGAAGCCATCAGATGGGGTGAAGACTGTGGTGTCAGTAATGTGGCTGTAATAATTGTGATAAATTCCCAGGGCCAAAATTCATATGGTTTGCCACTACATAGAAGAGTCTAGCAAAAAACGTAGGCAGTGGAGAGACAGAGGAAGAGCAGATGACAGTCCTATCAGTATAACTGACAAGATATATTAGACTTAGGTATTTATGGAAATGAGGTAATAGAAGAATACTCTGTTATGATTAGGTGGATAATTATGTCATAGCTGAGGGAAATAATTACAGGAGCAAATGCAGAACACTTTGAAATTGCTGGATGTATTTTCTACCAGATGATAAAGTCTGATAGTTTCAAAACTTGATTTCAAAGCTAAGACATGAAATAAAGAGTAGAACTACTGGTCTTGAAGAAAGAATCCTTTAAAAATCATTTATTATTATTACTATCATCATCATTATCATCTTTAAGTAGTTGTACAAAGGAGTTGCCATTTAACAAAGCAGTTTATGAATACAATGCCTCTTGATAAATGTCACCCCTGTTAACATTCTCACCCATCCCTCCTAACCCAACCCTTCCCTCACTCTTCTTAATTTTGTAGGCTATACATTAAATTCTTGACCGTATTCTCCTCCTCTTCTCCTCTTCATTCATCTATCTCCTCCCTGCTTTCAAGTACCTGCTTCCAGGTATTTATTTTGTTGAGCTCTGTCTTTGCCTTTCTAAGGAATTATACTATTTGAGTTCTACCTTGAATTTACTGAATTTCAGTTAATACATTTGTATATGCTTGCATACCGTCTGGTGTATTTATTTAAACATTTATAAGCTAAATCTGGCTTCTACATGTAAGGAAAAACATACATCCTTTCTCTCTCTTAGTTTGACTTACTTCATTTAATATTTTTTCCAGATCTTTCCATTTTTAACAAATGGTACAATATCATTCTTTCTATTGGATGAGTAAAATTTCATTTTCATACCACATTTTCTTGATCCATTCATTCATTGAGGGGCATCTGGCCTGTTTCCATAGTTGGCTGTTGTGAACAGTGATGCAATGGACATGGTTGTGCTGTGTCTTAACTGTATCTTTTTAGTTCTCTCTTCCTCCCTTGTATCTACTGACCTCAATTCAGTGTTTACTAATTTTCTACCAAATGGCAAGGCTTATGCTAACATTAAAAGGGGATATGTAAGTTGGATAGAAAGCTTGTCCTTAGAGAGATCACAGTCCAGATGGAAACAGATATGACATAAAATAGCAGTATAATTTTGAATGTTTTATAATCAAAATATGGAGAAAGTTCTGTAGAAGTACTGAAAAGAGGCATTCACTCTGTTGGGTGAGGGGGAGGAAATTATCTGCATAGCATTTTTGGTGTTCTTCATTGTGTACCCTAGTGCCCCATAAAACTTCAATAGGTACACTTAGAAATTTTGTTCCATTTAATTTCATGACTTGTATGTACTTGAGATATTGAGTGAATTTTACTTTCCAGTTGGCATAAAAATTTGGCGATGGATATGATAAATATCACTATCACTAAAGGTGAACTAAATCAGCTTAGCTAAGTAAAAGCACTCAAGCGATTAAGTTTGTAGGAGCAGATCAGGTTGGACAAACTTATACTGCAAGGCTTGCTAAGACACCTTGTTTCCAGGAACTATTTCAGTATCAATCATGAATATGCCAGAGGGAATCCACAGCCAAAGTCAAGTCCATGTGGTTTATCTCACACTTAAGACAACACCAGATAGATTCCCTATAGACCTGTAGAATAATCTGGTATTTGGCTCTTGAGTACTGAGTGAGGCTATGTGATTCCTTGCGCTTAAGAATTCCATTAATATTCCTGTTTCCAGTTAGAACTTGATTAGGATTTGAGTGTTTTATGCTGTAAGTTACAGCAGTAGCCAGCAGGTGGCAATGTAAAAATTACTTCTTTGGGAAATTTTCCACCTCAACCTTTTATGAGGTTTGCAATGCCATGTGTCTAACAGACCCAGATGGCGATTGTAATCTTTATGGTACTCATTTCAATGGTACATTAACATACTTAGTGGGCTGGAAGATAAACTTCCTCAACTGCATACCACTGATAGCATTCGAACTCATGATATACTTGAGAACTCAAGGCCACTAAAATGTGAATGATTTCATTACATACTGACTGTATATTTCTCACTTTTAAATAATTACTCCAATTCAGATAGTAATCAAGTTTAGGGTTATCTTCCCACCTTCATTTGCTAATTTATTCTTTGCTTTCACTGGCTGTAAAATTAGAGGATGCAGAATGGCAGAGTTGGGAGATTTCAGAGTTTATTCAGTTCCCTGAATTCACTCTTCCTTCCAAGTGTCTGTGAATTATGGTCTCAGCCTCTGGTTGAGCATGTCCAGTTGCAAGGGATTCATTAAGGGAAGGTCTTTTTTTTTTTTTTTTTTTCACTTGTTGGTCATGGGGCTTGAACTCTGGGCCTAGACGCTGTCCCTCAGCTCTTCAGCTCAAGGCTAGCACTCTACCAGTTGAGCCACAGTGCCACTTCTGGTTTTCTGAGTGGTTTATTGGGTATAAGAGTCTCACGGACTTTCCTGCCTGGGCTGGCTTTGAACTGCAGTCCTTAGATCTCAGCTTCCTAAGTAGCTAGGATTACAGGCATGAGCCACCGACACCTGGCAAAGTATTCTTATGGTGTTAGTCATACATAGTTCTTCATAAGGAAGCACAATCTGTCTTCCCAGTTTAAGCTGAGTAATCTTAGACTCTACCAGTCTGTAGATATATCTAGCCAGTATCTTACTTATCTTTAAACCCTCAGGCGTTTTGACAAATCTGTTGCTCATGTAAAGCCTCTGTGCCATTTCCCTTTTCCTTCCATAGCAAAGATCAGCTAATTCTGAGTTCTTAGAAGGGCTCCACATAGCCATCTTGCATGGAGATAGTTTGATCTCCATCTGCTGCCACAGTACTCTTACTCAGGGGGATGCTTCTCAGGTCTGTCATGTTAGCGCTGATGGGGCCATGTTGGGCTGTGACCCACAGGCCTTAGGACAACAAAGAAAGATTTAGGACAGAAGTGGAGTGTACCCTTTTCCTTGTATTAGCACTGAACGTTGTTGCTTCATTACCTTAAGTCCCTCTGATACTGAAGCACATGTCCCTATAGACATCAGGCCCCAATTTTAGGGCTAGGCCTTTGAATCTTTTAGGGCAATGCTGACATTTGCCTCCCCTGCTCTGCCAAGCAACTGCATAAACAAACTCACCATCCTGTGCATACCACAGACAGCTAGTGACATAGCTAAACCCCAAAGCCCGTTTGCAGCTCCACCTAATTGCATCTGAGATTCTTGGCCTTAGCCTTTTCTCTGTTCTTTCTCATTGGAAACTAGAGCATCATCATCCCCTTCAAATCATCTTTGTCTATGCCAAACGTCCTTAATTTCTCTAAAAACTATATAATCGGCTTTGCATTTCTTCAAACTTAACCCCTACATACTTATTGAAAGTATAAAATTCTCACAGATGGAATTTGCTAGTATTGTTATTTAATTAACATTGTTATTGGAGGAACTGAAATTTGAACTCAGGACCTTATACTAGGTCGGGTCTCTACTGTTGAACCATGCTTCCAATTCTTTTTTGTTGCACTGGTAATTTTGAGATAAAGTTCTGATTTTTTCCTCGGGCCATGCCTGGAAAATATGATCCTTCTATTGTACACTTTCTGCCATACCTGGAATAGCAGGTGCACACCTCCATGCCCAGCTTCTTTCATCAAGATAATTTTCACAAACACTTTTGCTCAGGCTACCTTGGAATCTTGCTACGCCCTCTGCCTCCTGCCTAGCTAGGATGGCAGGTACAAGCCACTAAAGCCAGCTACTGGTTACAAAGAGGATCTAGTAAACTTTTGCCCAAGTTGGCCTCTTACAGAGATCCTCTTGATCTCATCACTCCAAATTTTCCATGACTAGTCATGAGCCCCATTGTACCTAGCTCCAAATCAGTTTGTCTAAGAAAATTTTAATTTGTAGACATATCAAATTATCTAAATCAAGATCTAGTTCAGATGCCAAATAGAACCAATACAAAAATCTCCTCAGATCATTCCCAGAATTCAAGTATTAAACACATCTGATTTCTTGGGTATATGTAAGCTTGATTTGAGAGTTGTTATTACATGTCCTTTGATGTCTCATCATCGTGAACTGAAGGAGAGAGGGACTGGCGTAGCTCTCCTGAACTGCAGTAAAAAAGTATTCTATCATTCTACTAACAGCAGTGCACACATGCATTTATATTGAGAATATTAGTTTAAAACATACTTTTATTAATATCATCTCATTAAGTTTGTTCATGCATCCATACTGTATGTAATTTCAAATGTAGTCATGCTTTAGTGTAACTTTAAATAGCTAAATGTAAAGGAGAATTGATCATTTGCATGAGTGGCCTTTAGCCCAAAGAAAAATAATTGCAACCTGGCCTCTAACAGTTGTGCATGTTCTTTTTTTTATGTGCTTGTGGTCCTATAGAAATAATTTTGACTTTTAATAAAAATAAACATGGGCTTATTCAATAAATAGCATTCAAATTGTCAGAAAATCTTTTCAGTTGAAAATTTAAGAGAATTTCCATTCAATTCCATAGTAAGCATAGAAAAAATTACCCTTCATATATTTTTATATTTTTCCCTCCATCAATTCCTTTAGAAACTTAGTGTCCTCATGGCTTTCCTGAAAGATATTTAATTGTGGAAAGTTGTACACAGCCAGTATTAAACAATGCAAGTTAAGAGAGGTGATGGAATCTACCCTTTTGGATAAGATAGAGAATAAGATATAAGGCAGGACAATGAGGGAGTTAGCATACTAAAAGATGAGTGCCTCTATAAATTTATACCCAGAGGGCCCAGCTTCATTTCCCTCTACTTCATGGGCTGAGCACACTGGCAAGCATGTCATGTTTGGTGGTTAAGTTTGTCAATTTGACTGAGTTATGGGGTACCCAGACATTTGGTCAAATCCAACTGTGGGTATGTCTATGAAGATGTTTCTGGATTAGACTAACGTTTAGGCTAATAGACTGAACAGAGAATCCTCTAACCAGTTGATGGTTTGAATAGAACAAAAAAATTGACCTTCCTGTGAGTAAAAAGAACTTCTTATTGCCTGGCTATCTTCAGACTGAAACACCCATTACTTCCTGAATCTCCAATCCATTGACATTCTAACTGGAACTATACTGTGGGCTCCTTGGAGACTCCATTTGCCAACTATAGATCTTGGGATTTGTCATTCTCTAAAATCATGTAAGCCAATTGCTTATCAGCTCTTTGTGGGTGTGGGTGTGTCTATCTGTCTGTCTCTGTTCCTTTCTCCACCCTGTTGTTCAATTTCTCTGGGGAATACTGACCAAACACAGTGGCACAGGCTAAATCTTTATCAATGTAAACTGTTACGGCTGCAGAAAAGCATTAATTTACTTTTTACAGTGAAGGAAAATGCAGTTGTGTAATGTGTACAACGTAGCTGACACACAGTAGACACTGAAAAAGTGGGGTCTTTTCTTCTCTGTGTATTAATGAGCTGTTAGTGCTAGGTGGGAGTCACGAGGCCAAAGAAAGATGGTCTGCCAGATCCCAAGCTGGGAGTGTGCTGGCAAGATGCCCAGATTCCACCAGAAGTGAATGGCATCCCGTTCTCTGAACTCAGTGTCACACTGAGCTGGCCTAGAGAGGTCTGGCTTCCCGCCTGGCTCCCACAACTGCTATCTGGGACCTCAGACAAGTATGTTACTTTATTTCTCATGTGTAAAATGAGGAGTGTTCTTTTAGTGACTGATTATTACTCATCATTTCTGCCTTGGTTTTTGTTTTGTGTTTGAATTCAGATCAGAGTAGAAAAAGCAGTTCTGTCAAGATGATTCCTTTTCCAGAACAATAAAGCAGATTTGGAGTAGCATTAACGTTTCAAAACATTGTTTGCCTGAATAATGATAGTAAAAACCTACTAAACTCTACTAAGTTTTCTATTACTTTGGTCCCAGTCCATTCAGCTTAACTAATAAGCTGACTTTCTGAGTTGAACTCTGACACAAGAAGGCAGGAGAGCTCTACTATTAATAGTTACTTTCCCTTTAAGACTGTTCCCAAATGACAGGCCTTTTCTGGTTATTCATGTTTAGTCCTGGTTTGGCTCTTTGTAGGGAACTGAGAAATCAATATGTGATTTCTCTTTCTGGTAAAAATAAAGGTTCCTGTGTTACTACTAGCTGTCTTTGTAGTAACTGTAACTTGCGAAACCCATTAGTCACTCAGGAACACGAACTGGACTTCATTAGTGTGTCATTCTTCATTTCCTGTTCATAAATGATTCTTTTTTTTATGAATCCTGACAGAGTTTTTTAAATTTCCATTACTTTTTCCACTGTAAACTAGTATACTCTCTAAAACCTTTTGGAAAAATACAGAAAATGAGAAAAATTGGGAGAAGAAAAGTATTTATGGTCAGCTCACCTAAGTAAATATTAATATGTTGATGTTTTTCCATTTAGTATTTTTCTTGTATAGTAACAGATTTTTTTCCTTTTGTTGTTTTCTCAAGAACAGTAGAAGCTTTTCTATATTAATAATACTCTGTATACTTGATTTTTAATACACTAAATTCTCTGGTATATTTAAACATTCTCTTACTTAAGATTATGTCTGACTTTTCACAATTATAACTAACATCATGAAGAGCAACCTGATGCATAAAAATGTTTCCATATTAGGATTACTTCATTAGACTGAGTTCCAGAAATGGAATTTCTGAATCAAAATGCCAGATCATGCCAGATGCTGGTGGTTCATGTCTATAATCCTATTATAGCGAGGGGACTGAGATCTGGAAGACTGTGATTTGAAGCCAGTTTAGGTAGAAAAGTCTGAAAGATTCCATCTCCAAATATAGCCAGCAAAAAGCCATATAGAAAGTATGGTTCAAGGGGCTGGGAAGGTGGCTCAGTGGTAGAGTGCTTGCCTTGCATGCCTGAGGCCCTGGGTTCGATTCCTCAGCACCACATAAGCGAAAAGAAAAAAGCCAGAAGTGGCGCTGTGGCTCAAGTGGTAGAGCGCTGGCCTTGATCTGAAGAGCTGAGGGACAGCGCCCAGGCCCAGAGTTCAGGCTCCACGAATGGACCCCCTCCCCCCCAAAAAAGAAAGTATGGTTCAAGTGACAGAATGCTAACCAAACAATTCAAGCCAGCATAAGATCTTGAGTTCAAGTTCTGATACCCCAAAAGAAAAAAATCTAGATCATTGTGCAGGCTTTTGACATGTTGTTGCTGGATAGCATGTAATGGCTATTCCATATTTCCAGCAGAATTTTGCAAGAATGTCCAGCCCCTCCCTCTCTCTGCCCAGACCAACCTGAGCTCCCATCTACCTCACTTCCTACCCTTCTGTCCCAGACTCTTCTCCATTATTTAACCTCTTCTATGGAGCTGTATTTCTTTCCAGATGAGATATAAAGTTCTTGTGAATATTTAAGGAATACCCACTGTTTAAGACCTCCAGATAGTTGAATGTCTTGAGTTCTTCACGTGGAAAACACTTTCCTCTCTGGCTGATCTAATTCATCCTTTGGGAATCAATTCAAAGACTACTTGCTCTGGGAGCTTGGTGAACTGCTCCTGGCAGAAAGAGTGGCTTTCTTTGTGTTCTCAGCCAACTCTACTTTCTAACCTCATTTGAGCTTAATAGCATCCTTAGAGTAGGTAGAAAGTTTGCCTTTGTACCTCTGTGCCTCACTGTTTGTTGATTGAATGCTTGAGTCAGAGACTCAAGCTACTACCTAGATAGTGGAGGGTGCCATGTGCTCCCTCTCTGGGGGAAATATGGCTCCTCTAATAAACCTTCTAATAATCTTTCTCCTGTGCCTGCCTGCCTCTGCATGGTCCCCTGGGATGGATGTGATGGACCCTTTCACTGGGGGCGTAGCTCAGTGGTAGAACATGTGCTTAACATGTTCAAAGCTCTGGGGTCAACTCCCAAGCAAACCCTCCCTACCTCAAAAATAGAAGGAAATTGCCCATCAGAGCTCTAGGATCTATATACTCAAGAAAGAAAAATAAGTAAATATAGAAGAATCTTTAGAGAAAATACTTGGATAGCCAAAGAACTGATATCATTTGAACTAGGAATCTTGATTTCTGAATAAACACATTTTAGCCTTTGAGGTGTCTGTCAACTTTTGCTGAATTTACTTTGTGTGGAATCAAATGATTAAGGAAAGTAGTGTGCACCTGGGAAGAGTTCATGGTACGTAGGCACAAATTATTGTTTTGAAACTGTTGACCTCTTGGCTGTAGATAATCTTCTATAGCCACTTCAAAGTCAGGAGCATCACGTGGCTTCTCTGAGCAAAACCTCCCCCAGTGAACCCGTGGCAAGCAGAAGGAAAATGGGTCTATCTGATGAAGGGAAGTTCTTCTCATACATCCCATTGGATGGCCTTCATGAATATTGCAGAATGAATTTCTAGATTTGCTATGTGTGTCTGAGATTACCTCCTAGATCATAGGTTACTTAAAGCACTGAACTAATATGCTAGGACTTTGGGAACTATTGAGCTAAATCAATTCCTACAGAGATATGTGTGCAGAAGAAGCTATCATTTTCCAAAACGCTCAGAACTCTATGTTAAACCTTGAAAGAAATTGACAAGTGCTGCCTTAGAATTATGAATTCTCAGAAGAGAAGCAATTATAAAGATTAGTTCAACCACCATATTTTTCACATGGAGAAACCAAATATTGGACATAATGATAGAGTTCTAAAAATCTCAGCAAGTGCTAATAACAGAGCTGGCAAAAGAGCATGTTTTCTGACAGCCAGATCGGGGCTTTCTATTTCATTTCAGTCTTAAACTCTAGACTGTGAGAAGCTACCACATCACTACATTGTAATTCCCCAGTCACATGAAATATGGAAAGAAAAACATTACCTACAGTTACTCTCTCAGTATGGAGACTAGAGAAAAACAATGATGTGTTAGTGTGTTATTCCGTCTACATACACACATACACACACATAAACACACACACAAATGTACAATTTTAAATTAATAGTTGGGTAGGCACCAGTTCATCTTGTCATGATACATTTTGTTTTTGTTTTTGTTTTTTGGTCCGGTCGTGGGGACTGAACTCTGGGCCTGGGCGCTGTCCCTCAGCTCTTCAGCTCAAGGCTAGCGCTCTACCACTTGAGCCACAGTGCCACTTCTGGATTTTTTTCTTATGTGATGCTGAGGAATCAAACCCAGGGCCTCATTCAAGCAAGGCAAGCGCACTACCACTGAGCTACCTTCCCAGCCCCTCATGGTACATTTTCTCCAGCACAATGTCCAAGCCAGGAACATGGTGGATGGTAACAAGGATGATGTGTTGGGTCAGTCTTAACTGGGTGGTCTTTGGAAATATAACCTAATGTCACTAGTTCTCAGATTCCTCACATAATCTAGATTACTTCAACTTTAAAGTATCTTGATCTGCCATTTTACCTTAGAGAAGCTTTGTGAAAACTGGCATGTTTATAAAGTCCTCTGAGATCCCCTATGATGGAAAGTAGAACAGCATCCAAAGGATCTGCAGATAAGAGATTTAAAAATCGTATTTGATTTGCTTTTTAATAAGTACTATGTGTCTTAAAACTAGCATTGTTTTTAAATACCTTTAAGAAAGTTGCTCGAATCTGAATAAACCTGTTTCTCAAGCCTGTGCTTATGGATTAACTTTGTCTTTTATCCACTGCCTATGAAGGAAGAATGACATTATGTTAGCATAGCATGTATTAACTCTTAGGTTCTATTGTGCTCTCTTAATTTGTTTCCCAACTCTGGCTCTTTCTTGGAGGCAAATTCTGTCTGTCTGTCTGGTCATATTCTCTCTCTCTCTCTCTCTCTCTTTCTCTCTCTCTCTCTTTCCCTTTCTTCCTCTTTTCCTCCTTCCCTCCCTTCCTCTTTCCCTCTCTGTCTCCCTCTCTCTCCTCTCCCACCACACCTCTCAGAACCCACCACTTCTAAAAGTCCATAGCCTTTCCTTGTCTTTAGTTAGCATGTTTTCTGTTTTTGTTTTTTTACCTCCAATACGTTTCCTATCTTTGAAAATTGCCTATTCTAATCTAGGAAAATTAAGGTGATGGGTGGGGTTGGGAGGCCTATTGGAGAACAATGGAAAGTGTAACATTGATCAAGATACATTGTACTCATACAGTGACATATTGAATTGAAACTCCTTGTACAACTATGTAAAGATAATAAGAAAATAAAATTGCATTCTAGTTTTAATGTGGCCACATTTTAATTAAGAACATCAGACTATTTCCATCTTTCAAAGCATCAATTTAAGAAATATTACAACTTTTATGAATATTTTATTATGTGTATCAGTCTCCAATAAAAACATATAAATATTGGTGCTCCAAGACTTTCCTAAACAAAATACCACCCAATAATGTACCCTGACTGACATAAGTCCATGTTGAGGGTAGCTCTTAAATAGATGGTTTATCTATGCCATAGAATGGTAGATGTCCATCTGCCTATTTTGTCAGTAGGCATGCCATGTGGCAAGGAATTTAGATCAATCTTGAAATAAAAGTAGACACTTTTCTTCCTGTCCTCTGTTTTGAGAAAGGACACTTTTTGTTTCTTGTGACTGTAAATTGATGTCTAGGTTGTTCTTCTGGATATTAATAGAAAACAAAAGCCACAACAACAGCTGACCAGTGTATAATTTCTAGTCATCTTTTTTTATTCAAAACAAAAGTAAATAAGAAACATTCAGTTCTCAGAGCCTTTTCATTTTCATCCATTCATCAAGTCATGATTTAGTTCACATCATCCTTGCCGATTTGTGTATATCTATTGCTCTATTTCTTTTCTTCTTATATGGCTTGTCATTCTCTGTAACAACTGGGGGCCTTAATAAGCTTACTGCTGATACATTCTTTAAAAACAGTCAAACTGAAAATGTCTTAAGAGCCTGATCCTATTTCCCTTTGGGATTATTGGTCTTTTTTGATCATCCTGTAGAATGTGTGCATAAGACATTGCCTTTTATAAAATAAACTGGACCATTGAAAGTAGAATGATAAACAGTTGCAGTATCTGTCCTTCGGAATTATACCCAAATAGAGGAATTATGGGACCAAATATAACAAAATAACATCGTGATGAAGATGGGTACAGTGAAGGCACTGTAAAGCAGTAGCACTAATCTTAATTTGAAAGCCACTCATGTATCTACAAGTTAAGCACAAAGATCGTATTGGCCAGGCTATTTTGAACTAAGAAGTCTAGAAGAACACAGAAATTATTGTTGCAAGTTTCAAATATGTTTCAAAAGAAATATCCATGATATCAGGTCATAAAACCAAGGTGACACTGAGGGTAGCATGGAGGGAGTAGTTACAGATCTCTGTGGCAAGAGAAGGGGACAAATGCAAACAGTAACTCCTTCGATAGACTTTGATATGTCCTGGTTTATTGATTGCTGTTACCTTATACACTTTACCTCTTTTAAAGGACCTGAGGTTTATCCAAAACAGTGAGTCTAGTTTTTTTCCCTTAGGCATCTTTTATTTTCTTTACTGTTCTTTCAATTTAGGCTTCTTCTTTGTCGCCTTATGTAAATCCAAAACCTCTGTTGGTTTTCTTTTCTTTTCTTTTTTTCTGTTACAGAGAGACCCAGGTTAGATACTTTCACTCCCAAATCTTTTCTTACATGCTGACTACCCTCTCCTCCAAAATAAAGACAATTAAGCTATGCCAAACACTTGCATTTTAACTTAGCAATATGTAATTTAGTTTAATGGAGGGGGTTGAGAGAGAGTAAATCTTAGGTATTGTAAATCATGACATAATGGCTTCAGAGCCACGTCCTAGTCATTTGAGACCTTTACATGAGAGCATGCCTTTTCTAACTGAAATGATTTATTGGGGGAAAAAAGTCTTTTGTCCTCTGGTATATATTTTTTAAGCACACAAACCATGCAATTAAATAAAAAGTCACAAGCTTTGGTTGAATTGCTTTGCACAAATGAGTATCTATTAGATGTGGGGGAAATATTTATTTACCCTTTTAAGCTTTCCAAGAATCCTGCCCATTAGAGCCCTGCCCCCAAGCTTAGGGGTCTGAATACTTCTAGGCTGACAGTAGCTGTGAAAAGTTTCATAGCCTTTTATGAAAGTTGAGAGTCTGTGCTTGGGGAAGAGAGATGTGTATTATTCAGGACTGCTCACTAACACCAAGATTGTAACATATGGAATTCATAAAGGTCCAATTACAGGGCCGTCAGTGTTTGCCACGGTTTTAACTTATGTAAGTTATGGATTATACTTTCATGAGATCATAATCAAAAGGTTATTCTTTGGTAATGGTGTGTTAGAAGAGCTTTATCCTGAACTTCAAAGCTATCCTCTGAGCCCTGAGAACAAAGGCTTAAAAGTTTGAACTGAGGCCAGAATCAGTCTGTATGAGTTAACGACATACCAGACCATCCGGGAGCCGGATCAACCCATGCACGTGCGTGAACTTTCTCTCATCACACAGATCAACAGTCATCACTAACGAAATGACAGTTGATTCAGCTTTAATGTGCGCTTTTTTTTTTTTTAATGAACCAGCTTGACTAACTATGGTATCTGCTCACATTTGTCTCAGAATCACTTGTTTTGACTGTAAGGTACTGTCATTTACTGGGTTTCCATAAGAGAGAGATGATCCTAACTAGGGACCTACCCAGGGCAAAGGAGTTGCAAGTATTGAGGAATTTACAGAAAATATTTCTTAGCAAGGAGAAACCTACTATGTAACTCAATATAACAAGTTTTAGAAAAGGAATAAAGAAGGATTGGGGTTTGTCCTAATATTCTGGCAAGCTGTGCCAGAGGTTAGCAAGTACTACACAATGCCCCTTCTTTGGCTCTTAAAATCCTTCAAGTAGGACGAAAGAACTTGAAACTATCCTACCACATATGCCTAGCGCCACCATGTGTCATCACATTGAGCAAGCTTTCCTCTTCTTCACAACAGCCTTGCAATGATACTGTGTGGACTACTTTCTTCCCGAGTCTTTAGCTGGATGCTTCAGAATTTTTCTAGTTAGCCTGGGAAAATAATGTGTCCTCAGTTTACCTTACTATTATCCTTATTCTCATTTCTGTAATTAAAAAATGACTGCTCATTACAATTTAATGTTGTTCAATGTGAAGACATCCCTCCCCGAGCTACGTTCCGGAAGGCAGGCTGTTTCTCGGTAAAGCCACCTTGGGCTGAGGTGCAGAGAAGGAGGCATGGAAAAGAAAGAGAAGCAGAGTGATGATAGGGTTTCCTCTGGCTCCAAAGACTGTGTGGAATGGACACTGTTATTATGGGGTGTTTTCCTGAGTTCCTCCATTGGAATGTCTAGTTTGCTGTGAAGAGATGTGATTCTCTGGCTGATGCCTCATAACCATGCTACCCACTCACTTCTGTACAGCCTGCTTGCTGTTTCCTGAATATGCTAGGAACATCATTCCTGAGCATGCTCCCACCTGACGGACTTGGTATTAATCCTTCTGCAGTGCCACCTCCTCCCAGGCTTCCTTAGGACTCGCTTTCTCTCTCTTTCTTTCTTTGTTCCAGTGTCTGGTGAAATACCACCTCATCTGAGCATCCTTGCCTGCCCAGTCTCCTCCTTCCAAGCTCATTTTTTTCATCTCTGTCATCTGTCTCTGCAACATAATACTTATCATTACTTCATATATGTCCATTTAAAAATTTGTGTCTTTTCTTCACCACATGGAAAGTGAGGTCTGTGGAAGGCAGAACTTTACCTCTTTCATTCACTGCTGCATCCTGACACCCACAGAAGCATCTGTCACCTTTGGGATATGCTTAGTAAATATTTACTGGATGAGTGAGTGAATGAAGGGATGAACACTGATCAGCTAAATTGAATGATATTCTGTTTGTGTCTCACTTTAAAAATGTTTTTGTTGGTAATTAGAATTAATTTACTTATAAAACATTTCCATTGATCACAGCTGTTGGCTGAAATTGAATCAAGCAAATATGGTTTTTGAAATATAAGCACAGTATACTTCAACTGTAAGGATGTTTGACCTAGAAAGCAAGGTTGCTCTATACAAATTCTAATATAAAGGAATTACTTTATAGGATAAAACATGAATTTAAGCAGGACCAGTTGCTCTATTTCCTTCAATATGTTATATACTAGGGACTAACACTTCTGAAGGTCTTTCCTGGTCTAATACTAATGCTATCCTGGATAATATAGGCAATAAAAAGCACTGACCAAGGGTTGAGAAGGTGGCTCAGTGGTAGAGTGCTTGCCTTGCATGCATGAGGCCCTGGGTTTGATTCCACAGCACCACATAAGCAGAAAAAGACCGAAGTGGCGCTGTGGCTCAAGTGGTACAGTGCTAGCCTTGAGCTGAAGGGCTACGGGACAACGCCTGGGCCCAGAGTTCAGGCCCTATAACTGACAAAAACCAACCAACCAAACAAACAGAAACACTGACCCACAATTATGGTGTGTGTGTGTGTGTGTGTGTGTGTGTGTGTGTGTGTGTGTGTAAACATTCTTCATTATTGTGTTATTAGACAAGTTTCTATATCAATATAATAAGGGTTATGGGTGTTAGAAAACTTATGAATAATTGAACAAATATAAAATAACTTAGGCCATCATTTTCTGAGAATTAAAGATTAAAACTGAATACAGGGATTGGAAACGTGGCTCAGTTGGTAGAGCACTAGCCAATGAGTGAAAGCAGTCGATACGGAGTTTGAATCCCAGGCTCAGGTCTAACAATCAAGACAAGACAAAGAAAGAAAAGAAGAGAAAAGAAAAGAAAAGCTGAACACAGAAGCCAATATAAAGCTTTTTAAAAGAAAGTTTTATATTAAGGAAAATTTCAAACATAAACAATTATAGACAGACTAGAAAATGGGCCCCATATACTTTTCACCTGGGTTTAGGAAGTATTGACTTACGGCCTATCTTGTATTATCTATACTCTCTACTATCTCCCCCAGATGAATGTATAATAATTTGGAAACAATCTCAGGTATGGCATCGTTTCCTCCATAAATATTTCTTATGTATCTCTAGAACTTTAAAAAACCTTCAAAAGCTGATAAAAATAATTACTTATGTGGTCAGATATCTAGCTGTTTTAATTTACAACTAGCTCTTGTAAATGTCATATTTTCTTAAATACTCAGCTAGTACTCTTCCTCATAAGCCACCCTTCCAAGCCTGTTTTTTTATTGTTATTTTGGAGATAAAAATCTCTCAGACTTTTCTATCCAAGCTGGCTTTGAACCCTGATCCTTCAGATCTCAGCTTCCTGAGTAGCTAGGCTACAACTGTGAGCCACCGGCATATAGCTATTTGTGTGTGTGTGTGTGTGTGTGTGTTTGTAGCTATTCTTGAGTCTATATTTCAAATGAAATCAGAAATTTTATGACTTGGAGTCAACATGGTAAAATATTACTTATGTATATATATACACATGCATATATATATGAATATTAGGTTATGACTGATTTGAATCAAGTTTGCATTTGTCTTTCACAGTTTTTGAGCCACAAAGGATATGTTAGGCCCTGGAAATTCAAATAACAAACAACAAGCCTGTTCTACAGGGGACATTTTTAAAAGGATTTACTACAAGTACAATAATTAAGACAAGGGGAAAAGGACAAAAAAAGAAGCATATGAATAGGTCATTTTGTTGATGCTCAATGGAATAAGTCAAAGTTTGCTTGGTGGTCCAGGGCAGGGGTGAGTGTTTCAGACATAGAATACAGAGTAGGAGTCATGATAGAATATGGACATGTAGAGGACTCAAAGATTGCTGTGTCTGGATCAAGGACATGTGAGACAAAACAAGATGAAGAGATTGGCAAACACAGCCAGCGGCAAAGCTGTAGCCAAACCGTTTCTTGGTATTAGAAGCCAACAGGGCTTTATGTGGGGGAGTGATGTAGTCCATTTACTATTTACGAAGAAAGACTGGATGGCATAGTTGATCAAAGGGAGTTAATCTGGAAGAATGAGTTACTAAGGAGATTAAGTTAGAGGACAACTGTGAGGGCTTGGATGGAAGATGTCTGAATTTTGGGAGTTAACGGTGGGAAGAAAAAGAAGGAAATTGAGTTGAGAAATCAATGAGAGTTCCTGGGAGTTTCTTTTGGTGAAAGAAAAGACAGAGTCTGAAAAGACTGACAAGTCAGTATCACAGGTGGTCAGGTACATAGTATTTTCTTAAGAAATCCAAGTGGTCAAGATCACTAGGAAAAAGAGTTTGCTTCAAACATGGTATATACAAGAGGAGATGTCTGGGAACTCAAAAGAAGACAGAAAGTGGAGATAATAATTTGGAGGCCACTGAAATGTAAGTATAAATCAAAGTCATAGAATTGATAAGTCACCCCTTGAGAGGAGAGCAGAAGCAAGAAAAGAACCAACAGTTACTTCCTGGAAACATCATATTGAAGAAAATGGTTGCTAACTTTGAATCATGAACCTTTTCAGAATATGGTATGAGCTAGGGGTTCACTCTCCCTACAACATTCATGTTTGTGTACACACAAGACCTATAGATTTTCTAAGGGTACACAGCCCTGGAACAACTGTTTTTTTAAGGTGCAGTTGTAGAGAGAAAAGCACGTGGAAGTGGATAGAGTAAGTGTGGAAGAAAAAACAGGACATTCAAAGAGATAACTGCTATATTTAAAAGAGAAAAGAAGATTACTGCAATAAACAATTCTCAGAAAAGATAGGTGAGATGCAGAGGGAAATGTGCTCACTAGGCTTAACAACGTGGAGTCATCAGTGACCTGGTAATGGTGATGGATCAAAAACTACCTGTGGTGGCTCCCTCGTAGTTGTGCACCCATGCTTCTCACATTTGTTTCCTACACTATCTGTCAGGCTGTTCTTGGTCTCTAAAGTGCCCACTACACCACCTGTAATAATGTTCTTTCTCCTCAGATACTTAGCTTGCCCCCGTGGCAAATACCCAATGCTGTCCTCCAACTACGGTCCAATTTATAGGTTGCCATTTTGCAAGTACTTGAATTAGAGCAGACTTCCTATAAGGAGTAGGGACTTGCCGTGCAGGCTTGTGGAGTGAATGGGTATAGAAGCTTCCAGAAGCCCCATTTTGTTCCTTCCATGGGAAATGTTGGCATCAGCAACAATCCAATTTGCTGAACAGGGCTGTGTTGACTTTTTTTTAATTTGTTATTGTTGTTTTCTAAGGGTTAGGGATTAAACCCAAGGGCTTGCACATACTAGACAAGCACACTAGCACTGAGTTGTACTTCTAGCCCTTTATTTGATTTAAAGACTGCTTTCATTTATTCCTTTTCTTCAGCCTTAAGACAAACTAAAAAAAAACAAAAACAAAAAAACTTTCCCACCTTCCAATACTTTGCTTTTCAACATCCTTGTTTATCTCTCCCTAAAAACATAAATCAAAATTCAAAACCTAACTTTTGGTTTCATTTAATACCAAATTGCAATATAGCTCTCAGTTTGCATTCCTATCTTTAGAAAGTGCTTGGCTAACGATTTGTCAGATAGGCAGGTCTGTTTCTGTTTAGCAGGAGCAAGGGTGATTCCAAACCCTAGGAAAAAAAATGGAAAAGGTCTTAGAAACTTCAGATTTATGTGAAACCAAACTGTGTGATCGCCTGCCAGTTTTAGTTTACAAAATTCACATGGTCTCCGATGTGTTTACTTGAACTTTAAGTTTTAATGTCACCATTATATTCCAATAACTTCAGTTCCTCAACCCAGTCCACTGGCTATGGTCTTGTTTCGTGTGCATAAAAATAATTACTAGAACAGAAGAACTTGGCTGATTGATATTCTCTCCTTATGCAATATTCCTTTCAATGCCAATTTGAACCAAGACCAGTGAAGCAATTAAATAACTACTTTGCATAAACTGTGCCTTTTCTTTTTAAAGCTAGATGCAAAAGAAGGCAAAGAAGAATGGCCACCACCAATATCTCACAGTTTTTCAGAGGCATTAACGCATTGTAATTTATAGAAGGCAAAATGACTCGAGTCAAGTAGGAAATATAAACCGGAAGAGTATTGGGCAAATTATGTTTCAAGACTGGACTTTGCTTTTATTATCTGCTTATATTCTTTCTAGGAGCTTATTGCCAAGATTTTTGCCCCACAACAAGCATAAAACTACATACAGATTGTCTGGATATTAAATGTCAATGTTTACTTGATTCCTCTTCCCTCCCCTTTTGCCCCTCCCCACCACCACCACAAAGCATTCTCTATTTTCTAGATGCCCTGCAGAAACTAGCTGCACAACAAAGTAAAAAAGAATCTTTGACCCATAAAAAAATAAGTTAGCAATTGCCAAAACAGAAAGCAGTTGCCTGTCAGTAGAATCAGAAGCAAATACCATTTTACCACAATAATGTAATCTGGAATGCCCGAGGTTTACCCTCCTGGCTGCTTCTCGTAGGTCTTTTATTCATTCAGCAAATATTTTCAGATATTTTGCTGGTGTACAGTGTTAACTGGAAAGAATACAGAATTGCATTTCAAACCATAAAGAATCCAAATGTTAAAAGAAAACATGACACACACATACAAACAGCGGAATAGTAATACATGGTGGTATATGTTTTAGAGCCAAGCTGATTGAAATCCAGTGAAGGTCAGTAGAGATCAAACCACAGGGTTGTGGCATCACTTTAGACTAGTTGAGCTCCAGAAGATGATCCCTGCTGGGGAGCAGTAAGAGATAAAGGAATTTTGGAGCCAAACTACAGAGACCCTAACCAGGCCTAGGATAAAATTTGGGGATGTGGCTGTAAAGAGATAAGACAGAGACAAGAAACAACAATGACTGAGGCTCAGTATTTTTACTATTAGGAAAAAATGGCAGTACTGTTGACAAACTTCCAGTGAAGTTCCTTAAAGGTAAAGTCACTGGAAGGGAAGAATGGGTTTACTCACTGGTGGCTGCTTGTTAGAGATGAGCTTATGATTGCGAGCAAAAGGAATAGAGCCAATGAGGAAATGCAGGAAGACCAAGAAGGGGGCTGAGAATCAACAGTGTTGGACAATCCAAGGATAATAAGTTCTGAGTATGAAGGATGAAGCTTTGTAGGGAGATACTAGAACACTGAGGAGAAATGGGAGATCTGACAGTTTTTGGTCTAGACATTCAGACCTCAGATTATTTTACACATTGTGCATCCTTATTCACTTTGCTTATGGCGTTAACATTGCATGATTTTCCTGGTTTATTTTAGTAGATGTCATTTCATCTTTCATACACAGTATAGGAACCCTTTTATATGCCTTTAGTACTTCTACCCTGTATCCTGCCAGTCTGAATTCACTCATGTGCTATTATGATAGATTGTAATAATAATAAGAAATTGTTGTGAGAATAGTGGTTGTGGCACAGTAAGTATACAAGAAAATTATTTAATATTTCAAACCTTCTGGCTTCCAGGTGTTTTATATCCATAAATGCCTCAAGATTATTAGTGTTTTAGTTTTCTCTGCTTAAATTCCAGTCATCAAGATGGGTGAAATTAGGATTGGTCTAAGGCTATGTGTAGTGGCGCATAATGGTAAATTCCAGCTTCTCTAGAATTGGAGGCACGAGGATTTTAGTTCATACCAATATGGGAAATGTAGTGCAAGACTCTATCTGCAAAACAATCTTTAGAAGGACTGGGAACATGACTCAAATGATAAAGTGCTAGTTTAGCAAGTGTAAGGTCCTGAGCTCAATCCCTAGTACTGAAATTTAAAAGAAAAAGGGGGGAGGGAAGGTTTGAGAGCTACAGTTTTATGAAGGACTAATCCTTAACTCAGAGGTTTCTGCAATTAATATATTAAACATACACTATAAACACCAAACTTCAAAGATGGAAATGCTGGGTTCTCCCATTCTTCCCAATCATGAATGCGGTTCTGGACCTTCTTTCTCCATGTTTGCCCCCCAAAGAACATTGGAGCAAAGGCCTTATGAGCTGTCCTGTTTTGCTGCTTAAGTGATGTCTTCATGTATTCTGGAAAGAAGAACTCTAATTTCAGCCAAGTCAATTGGAAGCAAGATAAATGGCTTCTAACTTTCCTCCCTTGATAATATTTGGGTGTTTTTTAATACTTCTCCATGAAAAGAAAATTTACTGCATGGAAAAACCAGGCCAGCAAAAAAAGAATTTCAGCAACTTAATTTAGAAGTGAATGGACCCATTCTTTGTTTGAATACAAAGCCATCTTTTCATGCATTTCCCCAATAATTGCCCAACTTGCCTCTACCTGAATTTCCATTAATGTCATTTGATGAAACAAAACGTACTTTTTCCTAATAGAAGTTTCAGACTCTCCAATATAACTTCTCTATTACAGGCCATACTTTGACTTCTTTTTATCTAAGTAATAAATCAACAGTTTGTGAAACTTGTTCCCAAATTTTAAAATTAGTTCTCTGTTCTTTTGGCCAAAAATTTAAGTTTTATTTGCCTCCAAATAAATTTTTCCAATGGAAAGACTGGGGTCTAGGAATATTTCTTATATTAAAAAAGATAAATGGAAAATTCTGTCTAGAAGTTAGAATATGGCATAAGTCTACCAGTCATTCCACCAGCCATTTTATGACTTTTTAACTAAGCCCTTAAGTTAAATGAAGGATAAATTTACCCACTTTCTTATGATCATGATAATATATTTTTTTTGGGGGGGGTCTGGTGGTGGGGCCTGAACTCTGGGCCTGGACGCTATCCCTCAGCTCTTCAGCTTAAAGCTAGCGCTCTACCACTAGGGCCACAGAACCACTTCCAACTTTTTTCTTTTTGCTTATGTGGTGCTGAGGAATTGAACCCAGGGCCTCATGCATACAAGGCAAGCGCTCTACCACTGAGCCACCTTCCCAGCCCTGATTTGGAAATACTTCTTAACAGCAAGTAAAGCTTTCAAAGAAGTCAGTTTCAATATGATAAAGAAGGTTGTCCAGTTTCTAAATGATTTCTAGTTAGAAGTTTTCAGAAGCAATTAAAACAATTGGGAAACCTTTTTTTTTTCTAAAAAGTATATTAAATATGAAGGGAATTCCATATTGCAGTGATTCAAGCACCATTATTATTTTCAATAAGGAGAACGAAAAAAGGGTTTATTCCAGCCCCTACCTTTTTCTGATAAGATCCAAGGAAGAAACTATTTTGCTTGGAAGAAAGGTTTATGTGAACATACATACCTTAAAGTTGTATTTTTGGCTCTGAATGAAATACTTTCAATTCCACAGTCTCAACATTACCAAAACCTTTGAATGAGACATTCAGAAGCGACTTGAATATGGATTTTGCTTTCAAGAAAACATACAAGTTACTGACAAGAAATGGTTACATGAGCACAGTCATCCTAAGTAGAAGTCTAAGAAGAATATTTTACAGCCAGAGGATACTATACATAGCTACCATTGTCATCAGCCACACAGAACTGAAAGCAGAGTAGGAGATTAATGCTTCTTTTTAAACAAGTGCATTAATGTCATTAGAAACCACATACAGAAAAATTGATGAAGAGAGAAAGGGAAAAACAGCTACCATGGATGCTTTCCTTCATTGTTTTCATCTTGGTGTTTTGTTTCTTTTCTTCTTAATAAAATACTTTTGTCATGAGTTTATATTTTTGCTTGTTGTCATCACTATATTTGGTAATGTAAATAATTCACATATAGTTCATTATAATGGCATCCACCACTGTGTCTGTTCACAGTGCCAACTAGAAAATGTGAAATGATAATACTATTGAGCAAAGGGTAGACAGAAATGCAGTTGAAAGGAGTCGTTTTCTTCTTTCTTTCTTTCTTCCTTTCTTTCTTTCTTTCCTTCTTTCCTGCTTTCTTTCTTTTTTTTTTTTGCCAGTCCTGGGGATTGAACTCAGGGCCTGGGCACTGCCCTTGAGCTTTTTGCTCAAGGCTAGTACTCTACCACTTGAGCATCACTTGCCACTTTTTCTGTTTATGTGGTACTGAGGAATCGAACCCAGGGCTTCATGCATGGTAGGCAAGCACTCTACCAGTAAGCCACATTCCAAGCCCAACATTAGGCCACTTTTTTTTGTTGTTGTTGTGGGGCCTGAACTCAGGGCCTGAGTGCTGTCCCGGAGCCTCTTTGTGCTCAAGGCTAGCACTCTACCACTTGAGCCACAGTGCAACTTGGGAGTCATTTTCAACCCAGATTCATAAAAATGGGTCCATTTTAATACAGTTATTGGTTTTCTTGCAAGGATGTTAGTACTATTTGTTTTCTTCTTCAAAGGAATTAATGACAAATTGAATTCCTTTTCCTGGCAATATTCCTTTCATCAGACTTCTTTCAAGTGGATCCTTCTTAGGTAGGGTAGAAATGATCTGTCTTAGGGCTTTTGTTCTCAGGAGTCTCTTAATGAATGAATTTTGCAATGTAACACATAAAACTTGCTGACCTAAGGAACCACTCAAGGAGATCTTCCAGCAAGGCAGAAATCCTTGCCACAACTCAAAGAAGATGCAGGAGAAATTTGGTCACTGACTACTCTTGGCTTAGTGCTCAGCAAGTGTTTTTCAGCTCACCACAAAGATACTTTTCCTGTAATAGCTGAGATGTCCTTGTTATCTTTCTTAGGAAGTCCTTAATGATTAATTGATTTGATACTGTGATTTAAAGCAGAAAGTTGTTAGACTATCTACCATGTATCTCTATATCTTCCATGTTAGAAAATAAATTTTATACTGTATGTAAGAAAGACTTTACTCTTTTTATTTCTTTGTTTCTTTTCTTCTTCTTCTTCTGGTACTGGGGCTTGAACTCAGGGCCTCTCTCTCTGCTCTTACTTAGCTTTTTCGTCATGTCCAAAACGAACTTTACAATGTTGGTGGGGGGGGGGGGCTGGGGGGAGGGAGGAAGGAGAAGGATTGGGATTAGGGGGGGAGGGGGGAGGCTGGGAAGGGATGTGAAGGATAAACAAAGGAGGAGGCTGCAATGCTTGGTAAGAAATGTACACATTATCCTGCCCATGTAACTGTAACTCCTCTGTACAGTATGTTCACAAATAAAATTAAATTAAATTAAAAAAAAAAAAAAAAAAAATTTCTTCTCCTAAAAAAAAAAAAAAAAAAAAAAAAAAAAAAAAAAAAGAAAAGATAACCTGAAAACTGAAGCAACAAAATTTGTTTCTACAAGGCAATAAACAATGAAACCATAAAAATTTAAGCTGGGTGCTTATGGTTCACAGTTGTAACCCTAGCTACAAAAAAAAAAAAAAAAAAAAAAAAAAAAAAAAAAAAAAAAGACTGATACTCTGCTACTTCAGCCGCACCTCCATTTCTGTTTTTTTGCTGGTAAATTGAAGATAAGATTCTCTTGGATTTGTCTACCTAGAATGGCTTAGAACTGTGATCCTCAGATCTCAGCCCCTGAATTGCTAGGATTGCACACATAACCCACCAGCATCCAGCGTTCCATTCTTTTTTAACCCCACTCAGTCCAAGGTGATGTAACTAATTTTTTAAACTGACCCGTTCCAGTTTGGGATATCTCTATAGGAATAGCCATTCAAATTGCCTGAGGTTAAATGAAGGATAAATTTGCCCTCTGTGTTGTGATAAAGATAATGTATTTTTATTTGATCTTTATTGATTGTTCTTTATTCCTAATCAAGAAAAAAATCATTTCCAGAGTATGCCTTTTTAATTAAAAGGTTGAACATTAAAACTCTAGTGAGACTGTGCACTTTTGGTCTTCATAATCATTTAAGTCAGCCAGATTTTTTTTTTCTCAACTAGTGACTTAATGGGAAAATAAAAAAATGTTTACATTGTAAAGTTTTATGGCTTCTTGTCATACTGTAGTGATGGCTTAATGCATTTTAAGGCTTTTCACTCCATACTAAATTGGGACTAATATAGGTCTTTCAAACAGAATGAGACTGAAAAAAATAAATGTGAATACTGAGATCATTAACTTTAGTCCTTCACATGTTTTCTTTTGCTAATAAGTTGCTGTTTTCATTACCCCTTATTTGTTATAGCTCTACAAATTCTGATTAGAAGACTCTTTGGGTTTGAAAAGAGTTTTAAAAAATGACCCAAGTCATTGAGATGTATTTTCTAAGGGCTAGTCAATAACTTTTTTATTTCCCTAAGAGTGTTTTTCTCAGTCTTTTTCATAGATGACAGATAAATAATATTGTTTAAGAGACCACTTTCTGTGGATTGTTAGGGTGAATGTTTTCTTCATCTTAAAGGAATCGCTCCTTTCCAAACAGAGCATCTAATTCAAGAGCTATAACTCACAGAAAGTGAATTAAGTTTTATAGTCTCTTAGATGTCAGGGGTTGCAGAGCTCCTGGAGGGAAGTTACCATGCTCCCATCAGACAGAGGAACACTGGAAGTGCCTTTTCAATCTCCCTGGTTTCCATGGTACTAACTGTCAAATGTCTTTTGTTGTAGGCAGAATACTTCTATGAATTCCTGTCCTTGCGCTCTCTGGATAAAGGCATCATGGCCGACCCAACTGTCAATGTCCCTCTGCTGGGAACAGTGCCTCACAAGGCATCAGGTGGGTGGACATTGCCTTGGAGAAAGGGTCACACTTACAAATGGAATGGTAGCTGGGTGCCAGTGGCTCATGTCTGTAATCTGAGCTACTCTGAGGCTGAGATGTGAGGATTGCAATACAGACATCTAGAGCAGAAAAGACTGGGAGACTCTTATCTCTAATTGACTACCAAAAGAAAAAAAGAAAAGAAAAAACAGGAGTGGAGCTGTGTCTTAAGTGGTACATCACTAGCATTGAGTGAAAAAGCTAAGAGACACTGTCCAAGCCCTGAGGTGACGCCCCATAACACACACACACACACACACACACACAAATTGAATGATGATGAGATTAATATTTAAGATCTAAATAGTACCTACTAATATTTGAAGATTTAAAAGCCTTCCAGAGTTTAGAGCCACTTAATTATTATCCTTGGGACAAAGTATTAGGATGATAGTGAAGAAATGATGGATTTATAATTTCCTAAAAAACTCAGCAGAGCTCTAACACATACCAAGCTTATAAATTATTCCAGATTTATGAACAAAGAAAATACACAGAACTGGTGAGATATATTCAGACAATAAATGTGTGTTAATACAGTGCATATAACTGTGACAAAGACTTACAATAACATCTAGGTGCCAGTGGCTCACTCCTATAATCCTAGGTGTTCAGGAGATTGAGATCTAAGGATCATAGTTCCAAATTTTTCTCTTGACCAAAAATAATCTAAACAAGAATCTGAGGCCCTAACTACGTTCAAGTCTCAGTACCAGCACACACACATGAAAGATGATTTATACAAATTTTTTTCTTGCTCTTTTTTTCCTAAAAGAACCAGCCAAGGGCATAATAAGTATATAGTGTATTTCCTTTCCAGTTTATATTTTGAATTTTGCTTTGTCTTTTTTTGATGATCAAAATACATATAGAAGCTCATTTCAATTACTGAATTTATTAGTTAAATTAGTTATAGTTACATCTGCTCAGATTCCACTAAACCTTGAATCTAATTTCTAGTTTAATTTTCTAATTTAATTTTCTAATTTCTAATTTAATTTTCATAGTATATTTCTCCCCAACTTTATATGTTTTTTGCATCTAGAAATAAAACATTAAAATTCTATTTCTGAAGATATTGACAACTTGGATAAATGGGATTGCATCATACTGAAGCATTTCTGCATGGCAAAGGACATAGCTAGCAAGATAAATAGAAAGTCCATAGAATGGGACAAGATTTTTACTAGCTATACATTAGACAAGAGCCTCATATCTAAAATGTACTTAGAGCTCAAAAAATTAAATTCCCCCAAAACAGATCCTCAAAGAAACAATAACAATAAATGGACTAAAGACTTAAAGAAAGACTCCTCAAAAGAAGTAAAAATGGCCAATAGACATATGAAGAGATGTTCAACATCTCTGGCCATAAAAGAATGCAAATCAAAACAATATTGAGATTACCCCTCACCCCAGTTAAAATGGCCATTTTTAAGAAAACTAACAATAACAGATGCTGGCAGGGATCTGGCCAAAAGGGAACACTTCTACATGTTGGTAGTAATGTAAACTTGTTTAACCACTCTGGAAAGTAGTATGAAGGTTCTTCAAAAAAGTAAACATAGAGCTTCGCTTTTGGCCAGATCCCCACCACCACCATTGGGGGGGAAGGAGAAGTTGGGAAGGTGGGGAGGGAAGGGATGGTAGGGGAAAAACAAAGGAGGGGGTAACAATGCTTGAGAGGAAATGTATTCAGTACCTTACTCATATAACTGTAATCCCTCTGTACAGTATTTTTACACTAAAATATATATATTAAAAAAGAGGAAGCTGCCCTATGACCCAGCAATTCCACTTCTAGGCATTTGTCCCATTGACCACAAACCAGGTAACATTAAAGCTCGTAGCACAACCATGTTCATTGCAGCATTGTTTACCATAGCCAAGATATGGAATCAATCCAGATGCCCCTCAGCAGACAAATAGATCAAGAAAATGTGATACACACACACACACACACACACACACACAATGGAATTCTATGCTTCTTTCAGAAAGAATGATATTGTCTTATTCATAAGGAAATGGGAAGACTTGGAAAAACATTAACCTAAGTAAGTCAGACTGAAAGAAACATAGGTTGCATGGTGTTCGTCATTTGGAGTAAATTAAAATGTGCCTATAAATCTACAAGTCAGTACAATGGATGATAAGACAAAAATTACACTTGGACATGGAAATTAAACAGGACTCTAAGCATTCACACAGTGAGACCAAAGGAGGAAATTCTTAGGAGAGGATCACAAAGGCTCAATAGCGATGTGCATATTATTATATAAAATGATACCTATCAAAATGAACTCCAAAAATGGAAACAAGAGGTTATTTGGTATTTTATTTTTTGTTTTTGGGTTTTGTCACTGTTTCTGATTTCTGTCTTGTATGTAAGTTTAACTGTTTGGGGGGACGGTAAGGAGGAGCACAGGAATTGTGGGACAAAGGATGAAGTAATACAACAGTGATACTCACTAGACACTATGTTGAAAATGGACTATTTGGGATGGGTGGTCAGGAATGAACAAATGGGAAGAAAACCAGGGAAGAGATGACATTGTTCAAAAAGAAGTGTACTTATTACCTGACTCATGTAACTGTAACCCCTCTGTATATCACCTTTACAACACAAAATATTCTGAAGGTGGAATACTGAATGGCAAGAAGAATAAATCATCCGAAGTTGTTAAAGATATTGACACCTAAGATTTGAAACATCATTATGTGAGATGTCTTAGGTTGGACATCAATTGCTAATCATGTAAAATCTTTAAAAAGAATACAATTCAGAGGAAAAAGGCAAATGACATTTGGGGCAAGGTGAGATTAAAAAAAGAACAAGTTTTTCCTGGGAAAAGGTGATGTGCTCACAAGAACACATGTGCACATTGGCATGTATTGCCCCTTTCCTGGCAAGCACATACATGTAGTTTCTGGAAGCAGAGGCAGGGTTTGTTTGAAAAACTGCAGGTGCAGAAAGTTTATGGGAATTTTAGACCATCACATGCAGTTATGCCTTAGCTCATTAGCTCAGTCAGCACAGCAGAAATGAAAGTACCTTGAATTATTAAAAAGTAACCAAATCAGTGTGTCATTGCTCTTAAGAAGCCAGGTAGCATTCATTATTCTCCTGGCATATTTTATACCCCTGAGCTGTTAAAGCTCTTCTTTTATCCCACAGACTCCTATATTCATGCACATTACATGTAAAAAACAAAAGAAAACTCTTGATCTTTGACAATTATGAAGTGGTTGCCTTCTGGCATCTACAAGAGAACAAAAACAGGAAATGCAAACTGCAGGGTGATTCAGTGAAATTACTAAGTTGTATAACAAAGGATAGTTTCCATGAAGCCAAGGTTTGCCTCTTTGGACACTGTCCCTGTCATAGCATAAAGCCTACAGATCAGTGGGCTGTTTCTCAACTGAAGACTTTCAAGAATCCACTATCTAGAAATTTGGGAATAGATGCTAGATGTCACAGGTATTGTCTTCCCAGTCGCCCCAGTTCTTAACAAAATAGAAAGCCCTCAGTAGCTTATCAGCATTGACTGAGAAAGCAAGTGGCCTGTCAAGGTGTCGTGAAGAGCTGATGCCCCTTGATGTTGGGTGATTTCTAGTTTGGGAGCGCTCTGTAAGCCTGTGGTGTGGAGGCTACGCTTCCTCTGCCTTTCTCATCTCATTATGAGGCCATTGGCTCAAGTGACTAGAGCCTGTGCAAATGTGAGAACCATTCCCGTCTCAGTGAAGAAGAGGGAGTCATCAGAATAAGTTTGCATTTGTTTCTACATGCGAATTAAGTTATGTGCAATCAACTACACATCAATATGTGAATGCCTTGTGAATAGGTCTGTGTTTTAGTTTGCCTGAGTTGTTTTAGCTCATCTCAGTTTAGATTATACTACATAGACTACACTGGAATTCACACCAGCTGGCCTCATTTCACTGGGATTTTTTGTAAAAGTGGTTCTCTGCTCATATGTTGATTGCTGGAGAAGCACAACCTGGCTTTCCATTTCTATGATTCCTGTGGTGTACAGTGTCTATTCTCTTTCTTTGTGCTTGTGTCTTTTCAGATATATGCTAAGATTTTATTCTCTCTGAATAAAATCATGTTAGTGAATTTCAGTCTCTGTTATATGTGTGTAAGGTAGATGCCTGTGGGCACATGCAAGTGTGTGTTAGAGCATGTAAGGGAGTATGAGTGTGTGTTCCATACTGTATACATGTCTGTGAGTGTCTAGTTTGTGACAAATAGTATGGTAGATGCAGAAAAACATTATAAATTTATTATTAACAAAAATAAGGTATGGTCCTTGTCTTTGATAATCTCATCCTTAGCAAAGATAATCATTGAATTGCAGACATCATATTTAAACTGGTTTGTGAGATATGTAAGTGAAAGGGGGGGAGGGGATTGTGAAGGGGAAAACTGAGAGAAAATGTGGGAGAGGGTGACACTGTTCAAAAAGAAATGTACCCATTTGCTGACTTATATAACGGTAACCCGTCTGTACAGCACCTTCATGATAAGATTTAAAAAAAATAAGTGAAATGATTTAGGCATGAAGTCTGAAAAAGCTATAGACTGGAAGTGCTATTTCCTTTGGAACTTGAAAACTGAGTGGGAATACATTGGAGAGAAGTGTCTTTTTAATAGTCAAGTAGGCTTCAAAGTCCATGCTGAATAAGTTCCAGGAAAAAGAATTCACCAACTTTATGGACCATGATTATGAGAATTTGCCTTGTGAAGGTTAATATGTGTTTGTGACTTTAAGTATCACTATTCCACAAAACTGTGAAATCTCAAAAAAAAAGAAGAAAAGTGAGAGAAGGGGTGGGTTAGGAGTGATGGGTGACAATGTTATCAGACACTTTGTATTCATATACAGTTTTGGAGACTGAGAACTTCTTTGTACAATCACTTAAAGATAATAAAAAAAATTAAAAAGCATTAAAAATGTATGGCAATGATCAAGAAATCTAATAACAACAGATGCTGGTAGGGATGTGACCAAAAGGGAACCCTACTGCATTGTTGGTGGGAGTTTAAACTTGTCAACCACTTTGGAAAGCAGTGTGGAGGTTCCTCAAAAGACTCCACATAGAGATCCCCTATGACCCTGCAAACCCACTTTTGGGCATTTATCCAAACAATCATAAACAAGGCTATACTAAAGCTATTACCACATCTATGTTTATTGCAGCATTATTCACCATAGCTAAGATATGGAACCAACCCAGATGCCCCTCAGTAGATGAATGGATAAAGAAAATGTGATATATATACATACATACATACATAAATACATACACAATGGAATTCCATGCCTTCATCAGAAAGAAAGACATTGCCCCCTTTGTTAGGAAATGGAAAGACTTGAAAAAGTCTTTTATTAAGTGAAGTAAGTCAGGCCCAAAGAAACATAGGTCCCATGGTTTCCCTTATTTGCAATAACTAGTGTAAGTCTAGGACAAGCAGAAAAGGGCAAAAGCTATGTACATATGCCATAGAAGATGATGTTAAGTGAAATGAACCCCAAGATAGGGACAGAACTTGTTTTTTTCTTTCTTGCTATTGTTTCTAATGTATCTAAAATGTGCTATGTGATTTTTTTTTGTTTCTCTTGTATCTTCTTTCCCCACAGTATAACCCCTGTTTTCACTGTATTTGACATTGATACCCTGCATTATGTATATACATGTTTCTGATTTGGGGAGGGGAAGGGAAATAACAAAATGCTGAAACAAGGATACAGATTGATCCATTGTAACAATGAGATGTTCAAGACACTATGTAGAAAACGAACTTTACAACTGGGGGCGGGGGGGACGGAGGGAGTTTAGGAGGTGGGGAGAGAAGGATGGTAAGGGAAAAACAAAGGAGAAGCTAACAATGCTCAATAGGAAATGTATTCATTACCTTATTCATGTAACTGTAACCCCTCTGTACACTACTTTTACAATAAAAAAGGAAAGCAAAAAAAAATTCACACAAAAAAAAGAAAAGAAAAAGACAATCCTGGAAACCAGGAAAGTTTGGATGAAGGCCTGTGGCAGGAAAGTATCCTTTTGGGTTCTTCATCTGTTTATGCCTCAGAGCATTTAGTAGCCTACCAATGCATGTAAAATTGCACAAGAGGCAGGACACCCATGACTGATGCTTGTAATCCTAGTTACTCAGGAGGCTGAGATCTGAAGATTATGGTTTGAAGCCAGCCTGGATATGAAAGTTCATGAGATTCTCATCTCCAACTAATCAACTCCCCTCCCCAAATAAACAGCCAGAAGTGGAGTTGTGAGTGAAGATTGATATAGCACCAGCTTTGAGCAAACAAGCTCAGGAGCAGTGCCCAAGCTCTTAGTTAAAGTCTCAGGACTGTTAATGTGTACACATATATACACAGAGACACATAAAAATGCCTGAGGAAAAGCTTTTCAATGTAATAAAGTAGAAACAGCTTGATAGAGAAAACTTTTTTTTAGCTGCTCATTAACTCCTTTATTTACTTCTGAAATAAATCTTTATTGATGGATTTGTTTTTGTTGTGTGAATTGGCATTTTCATGTATAGGATTTTATTAAATGAAACCTTCCTTTCTTTTTTTTTCCTTTTGCCCTCTTTTCTTCCCTCCATTATAGCCCTTCCTCCTTCCTCCTTTCCTTCTTTCCTTCATTCCTTCTTTCTTTCCTATTTATTTTCTTTTTGTGGTACTGGGATTTGAGTTCATGGCTTCATACTTTCTAGGCACTTGAGCCATGCCCCTAGTCCTAAGGTTTTAAATGAAGACAGTTTTAATTTGATACAATCTTGTGTTTCTCTTTTTATTTCTGTTAAAATTATCTGTATTTTTTTTTCATCATATAATAAATTGGGAAGCTCAAATTTCAAGGTTTGGGAAAGTGGAAATGGTTGTTACTTAAGGAATGGCACAGTAATATGTCTTAACAATGCAAAGCCTTCAGAAGAATTTTTGCTTTCCAAGAACATTGAGAAGATTATGTGACCCAGGTGGGCACTGGTGGCTCATGCCTGCAATCCCAGCTACTCAGGTAGCTGAGCTATGGAGGACTATTTGTTGAGGCCAGTCCAAGCAGAAATGCTCACTAGACTCTATATCTAAAATAACCAGCAAAAAAAAAGCAGGGCTTGGGTGTGGCTTATGTGGTAGAATGCCCTCCAAGAAAAGAAGAAAAGAAGAAAAAATAAGACCAGCCTGTGTGCTTATAGCAAAAAAAAAAAAAAGCAGGACAATTTCTAGATCATTTCTTCTTGCAAATCTTGAAGGAAAGTCTGTAAACCCTTACAAGGAAATGATTTATCTTCATTTGATGTGTTTTGCCCAAGTTGAACAGTCAACTTACCAGCCATCTAGAAACAACATGATGCAAAACTGCACGTGGATACCTCCTGATAGTATTTCTTTCTACTCATAAGGACAAATTAAAGCCTCCTGGGTCAGTCCATCTGGCCCACATCTGTATAAAGGACTGAGAAATCATTTAGTACTTGACAGGACAGATGTGGTCACTTCTTGTCAGCTACTCATGAACCATCTGCCCGTATTGATAATTTTGTATGGCCAGAGAATGATACCAATATCCAAATGGCCCTTGGCAGTGAAAAAAAAAGTTTCTCCACCCTTGAAGCAGAGTCTGGAAATTCATATAACCAGCCACTCAACCTAAAGCCTGGATCTGTCACATTTGACCCAATGCTTTGTGGATATTCCACAATTGTTGCCTCTGTGTGCAGAAATATTTAGTTCCCTATTCCTGCTTTGATGTTCCATTGTCTATAGTTACACAGAGGAGAAGCGTTCCTTGTTAGGAACCTACACCATGAGGGAGGGCACTAAGACTATTTAATTGCACCAATTTCCACTTCACATTTCACAAATTTCCTGAAAAGAATAACTCCACTAACTCAGCCCAGTGATTAAAGTCTAGTCGGAGTTGTAGAAAGTTTTCAGAGATACACTATCACTGTCAAGCAGACAGAATAAAAAGAATGGACTTCTGTGGTTCATGGCCATACTTAATATATTGTGACATGTTCATTTCTAGCTCTTTTTTGATGATAAAGGTGCCCACAAAATGTTTTGCCCCGATTAATATGTTAATGCTGCATTTTATGCCTTTAATTTCGTGTGTGTGTGTGTGTGTGTGCACGCGTGCGTGTGCCAGGACTGGGGATTCAACTCCTGGGCCTTGAGCTGTCACTTAGCTTCTTTGTTCAAGGTTAGTGCTTTATCATTTGAGGCTTTTTCTGTTTAATCGGAGATAAGAGTCTCATGGACTTTTCTGTTGAGATTGGATTCGAACCTCAATCCTCAGATTTCAGCCTCCTGAGTAGCTAGGATTGACAGGCATGAGCCATTAGCACCTGACTTAGTTTTCAAAAAGATAGGGTAAGCCCAGATGATCAACAGAATATCCCAATTCAGTCTGAGTGGAGTACAAATTAGTGAGAGTTGTGCATTCTTGCTCTACCCCTCATGGTATACAAGTTTGGTGGAGAATGACCAAATGATCCAAATTATTCTCTTCTTCCAGAAAAGCCACAAGAAGGTCACCAAAATGTGAAGGTTTTTTTTTACTTATTCTTTGTCTCTCTTTTCAAGAGTTCTGTAAAACCAGAATGAACTAGCTAACGTATTTCCCTATACTTTCTCTCTCTTTTTCTTATAGTTGTTCAGGTTGGTTTCCCATGTCTTGGCAAACAGGATGGGGTGGCAGCATTTGAAGTGAACATCATTGTGATGAACTCTGAAGGCAATACCATCCTGCAGACACCACAAAATGCCATCTTCTTTAAAACATGTCAACAAGGTACACAGGGATTGTGATGCAACAGGAGGCTCAGAAGGCTTCCAAAACTTGTTGTTACGTATAATTGCTAAACAAACCAGTGGGAAGGAGGAGCGATGAGCCTGGGGTCCAGTAGCAGTACTCAGATACCCTTTCTCGGGCTTGGAGGATGACATTTAAATTCTAGGAACCCCATTACCCACATAACCCCTTTCTCACACGTGACAGTCTTTTTACCTGTCACATGTAACAGTAGCCACACCCCTGCCAAAGGCCTGGGGAAGCTCATGCCCACTGAGGATAGGATCCACGATCAGATAACCCCACTACTGCACAGGCCTGGACTCACTGGACACCACACTGCCATGCCCCTGATGTCCAATAAGCTTGAAGGCCTGGTTCCTTCTCCATTCACACACAAGCTTCCCTAGCACTGAATTCAAGCACTGGAACTAATTAGGACTCTACTGATGTATAAAAAGTCATCCCTGCTGAGCACCAGTGACTCACCTGTGTAACCCCAGCTATTCAGAAAGCTGAGATCTGAAGGTATTGGTTCAAAGGCAATCTGAGCAGAAAAATCCTGAGCCTCTTATCTGCCTTGAGCAGAAAAGCTAAGCAAGAACATGAGGCCTTGAGTTCAAGCTTTAGTATTGGCATGTGCGCGTGCACACGCACGAGCGCGCACACACACACACACACACACACACACACACACACACACACACACAGAGTCATTATACTCCTTGAAAATTAGCACCAGGGGAAATAACATTCATTCCTCCTCAGTGTGAATTTACTTTCTCTCCCTTCCATAAGCCCCCTACCTTTGGTAGTTGGATTACTAAAGAGAAAATCTTTGTGTGGATTTAGTGAAATTCAAATGGTGTGGAGAGAATGTTCTCACTTACCTTCTTTGGCGCACTGGTATAAAAATGCCCACTTATACCTCACACTGGCTGCAACTCACCCAAAATGACCTCAAGGGAGTACTCTAAGCCTCGTTTCTCTTTGTTGCAGCTGAGTGCCCAGGAGGGTGCCGAAATGGTGGCTTCTGTAATGACCGGCGAGTCTGTGAATGTCCTGATGGGTTCTATGGGCCACATTGTGAGAAAGGTAAAGAAACAGAGGGACTGGAAGCGCTATCTTGCTTCCAGATGAACATGGATGCTTCATGTCACATAGCAGTCCCCTGTAGGTGGTTGTTATTGTTGTTGTTATTGGTGGTGTGTGTGTGTGTGTGTGTGTGTGTGTGTGTGTGTGTGTGCCCCAGTACTAAGGCTTGAACTCAGGACTCGGGAGCTGTCCCTTAGCTTTTTCACTCAAGGCTAACACTACCACTTGAGCCACTTCTCTTCTGGCTTTTTGATGGTTAAGTGAAGATAAAAATGTCTTTGGAAAGTATTTCTACTAGGAGTAGTGTCTATTAAATCCAGAGAGACTGATAGGGGAAGAGAATTTTGGCACAACATTTGCAGTTTGGGGGGGGGTCCTCTTCCTTCCACTATTCTTTATACTGCAGTGGGGGATAATATGAAAGTTTGGGTGTTTTCCTCCTTCCACTTAAGTTGTCTTAGAAAATCTACCATCATCATTGATTGGAAGTTATTCCAACTAAAAATACCATGATACACAATTAAGTCCACACCCAAGTTGTGGCATTATTATAAGTACAAAAAAAGAAAAAGAAGATGAAATTTAGATAGTAAGTTCTTCCATTTTCCATGTAGGGGAAATTACTTTAAGAAAATTACATGAAAAAGATAAAGATAACAAATATTAATTATAAAGTGCTTAAATATCAAGAGTTTATTTAACCAGAGTAAGCATCTTCAGGAAACAAGAATCATTTATTTTTCTTATTTGCACATATGAGAATTGAAAGACCAAGGAAACAGGGCAGAAAGGAGATATTTACAGGTTTTAAAAGACCATATGCATCATAGTCAAGATGATTCTGGGAAAAAATTTAATCAGGCTTTCAAAGTAAAACCAAATTAAAAATTCCTAAGAAATTAAGCACTGAAAAATAACCTAAAAGTTGAAAAAAAAATCTAAAAAGCAGGGACACATGTGTCCCTGGAGAGTGAAGATTTGAGAGTGAATCACAAAGCCTGCCATTGTTGGATCCTGCCCTAAAGTCCTCTGTGGCTTTAATCCGTGTTCTTTCTTTTTCTCTCCCTGGAAGCCCTTTGCACACCACGGTGTATGAATGGCGGACTCTGTGTCACCCCTGGTTTCTGCATCTGCCCACCAGGATTCTATGGAGTCAATTGTGACAAAGGTAATAATTTCTCTTTAGGAACAGTGTTCTCCTTTCTCAACTGTTCCGTGCCATCACTCTGTAAATAAGGTGTATCACTGCAGAAATAATTGAAACCTCAAGGTATGGGCAGCTTAACCCAGCAGAAGTTTTCGCTCCCAGCATGCTCCAGTGCCAGGATATGTCTATAGGTATCTTGCCGTGTCTCCAGCAGCATATACCTGAGCCCTGCGTAGCGTTTTGGAATACCTTGGACCCATTAAAGATGGGAGTAGGTACTTGGTTGAGAAAGAGAGGAGAGAAACACACAAAACTTACACACTTGTTCTGTTGGTAGGAATTAGCCTCATGATCTTACCTAAATTCTGGACTAATGTTGCTCTAGCTGAATGATAATCTGTCGATTGAAATGATTTTCTAATGCTGTGTCACAAATACTTTGTGGTCACTGTTGAAGGAGTATGTCGGTATTCTGGCTCACACCTGTAAGCCTATCTGCTCAGGAAGTTGACTGAGATCTGAGTATTCCAGTTTGAAGCCAGCGTGGACAGGGAACTTTGTGAGAATTTTATCTCCAATAAACTACTGAAAAAAAGGACTTGGAAGTCAAGTTGCAGCTCTAGCCGTGGTCCAAAAGAAGCTCAGTGACTGCATCCTGGCCCTGAGTTCCAGCCTCAGAACTGCCCCCATCCCCACCCCGCCCCCCATTTTTTTTCAGGATCTTTTTTTTTTTTTTTGCCAATCCTGGAGCTTGAATTCTGGTTCTGGGCTCTATTGCTGAGTTTGTTTTGCTCAAGGCTATCATTTTACTGCTTGAGCCACAGCACCACTTCTGGCTAGAGAGTTAAATTATTGGCATGGAGCTAGACTTTAGCATTAGCCTTGGTGCATTAGCCACAAGCCTTTCTAAGTGGTTAGTTAAGCATTAGCCAACTTATCCTCAGCTTCGGAGAAAGTTGCTTAGTGTCTTGGGCTCATTGCACAAGAGAATTGTATTGGTCTATTTTCTAAGGTTGAATGCTTTTTAAAGAAAAGATGCTAACTTTGCTCAGAGTTCTAGAAATTCAAGAACATGCCACCAGCATCTGCTTGAGTGTATAGTAAGGGTCTCATTTTAAGTATACCTGCAAGAGGGAGCAATTGCAGAGCAAAACCAGAAACCAGAAAGATTCAAGGGCCAGGCTGCTGCTTCTTTGTTTTATTATCTTTAAGTCATGGTACAAAGGAGTGGCCATTTAGCAAAGCAGTTTATGACTGCTGTACATCTTGATCAATGTCACCCCTTTCAGCATCTTCCCCTGTCCCTCCCAACATACACCTTCTCTCCCTTTTCTTAATTTTGTAGGATATGCACTGGAGTTTTCATTGCATTCTCCCCCACTTCTCTTCTTCACTCATTTACCCCTCTCCCCTTGGCCCCACCCCACCCCTGTCAAGTATCCACTTCCCAGTTTATTTTGTTGACTTTTGATTTTGACTTTGTAAAGAATTACACCCTTTGGGGGCTGGGAAGGTGGCTCAGTGGTAGAGCGCTTGCCTTGCATGCATGAGGCCCTGGGTTCGATTCCTCAGCACCACATAAGCAAAAAGAAAAAAGCCGGAAGTGGTGCTGTGGCTCAAGTGGTAGAGCACTAGCCGTGAGCTGAAGAGCTGATGGACAGCGCCCAGGCCCAGAGTTCAGGCCCCACGACCGGACCCAAAAAAAAAAAAAAAAAAGAATTACACCCTTTGAATTCTGCCTTGAATCTACCACACGTCAGGTAATACACTTGTACACACTTGCATCCCACCCAGTGTATTTTCTTATGAGTTTATTCGGGCTTCTTCTTATAATTACACCTTGCTCCCACAGGAACTAACCAAGCTCCCATAAAAACTGTACTCTTCCTTTCTGAGGGTGGTAGCCCCAGTGACCTGTCTTTCATTAGATTCCACTTCTTAGAGGTGCCAGGGCTTCTCACACTGCCACACTTGAGGACCGTGTTTCCAGTGAATAAACCTTTCGGGTACCCACACTTGAGGACCATGTTTCCAGTGTATAAACCTTTGGGATACCCACTTAAACCACAGTAGAAATGTAGAAAACTTGGAAAATAACACAGAACACAAGTATAAAGCATGTGGCCAAGTGATCTAACCAGGTTTATTGAATTCTATGACTTTCAATTAAACAAGTAGGCTATTTCATTTTATATATCACTAAGAGGCAGTGATTATGGGCATAAGCCAAATGGGCCCTGGTCTTCACACATTCTCCTCTCCTCTTATCCTCTAGAGTACAGGGAACTGTACAGAGACAGGATGCACCTACAAAAACAATGGTCCTAGCAATGCTGGCGACAAGTAAACAGAAAGCCCAGAAAGTGGGATGTCCTAGATCCTAAATTCTATACTAAAATGATATGCTACTACTCATTTCTACACCAAGATGCTTGGCCTTGCAAAAAAAAGAAGTATATGTAGCCTTGTGATAAATTGGAGACACTTATGAGTTTGAAAACAGTTTTGTATTTAAGAAGCATATATTCCTATAATACTTCAGCTCAACTTCATTTCCAACAAGGAACTCACAAACTTCTAACTTTGGATTTCCTTTCTGATTTTCCTACTGGAAACTTACTTCAACCTTTGTTCATTTATAGCCAAGATTGGCCTCTTTTATATGGGATAAGAACAAGTAAGACATTTCACTGAAATTGCTAACAATCCAAGCTCTAATTTTAATCGTCTCTACAGAGTGAGCCAACTTGTCTACTTTTAGGTATTTCCTTCCCCACTTCTATTTCTCTTTAAGTGCCAGTAAGCAGTGAAATACTAGAAACTGACATTGGAGGGATGGTTTAGAATGAAGCACAGTGTGATTATTACTTGAATAGAATAATTAGGCTCAACTAAAATTCATCTCAGTTTTTTTTCACCCCCTGCAATTCAGCTACCACCACACCTCTACCTGTGGGATCTCCCAAGCATCCACAGTCTGTCTTTTTTTCTGAAAAGGATTACTCCTCTCTTCAAATATCATAAAAGTCAAATTAAAAAAAAAACCTGCCCATTTTATTCTGGAACTTGTTCCCCCTTATTGGATCCTGATAGTTATGGCTTCTTGTCATTTTTATCTGCTTCAAAGTAAGCTTTCTCCTTTTTGCTCTTCCCTTATCCTCCAGCCAGATTTTTCAAACCAAGTATTTTCTTGGACTTAGCCTTTTTCCTTAAAGGAACAGGCTTCATTTAAAAATTTAAATATTTCTTTACATACTGTGCCCCTTTTTCCTTTTATATAAAATCCTAGGGTGGGCAGAATATAATGTAGGTGATAGTCCATGATATTGCTTTATGTCCTGTACCCAAGTAATTGTAATTATAATTTGAACCCATTACTTTAAGTAACTGAAATAATTAGTTACAACTTTCGTATTTGTGAAGTGGCTTATTCGGTACGTAAATGAGCATGTATAGCTAGCTAAGAAATATTACTCACTTTAAATAAAATCTGATACAATGCTTCATTCTTTGTTCCGACAGCAAACTGCTCAACCACCTGCTTTAATGGAGGAACGTGTTTCTATCCTGGAAAATGTATTTGTCCTCCAGGACTAGAAGGAGAACAGTGTGAAATAAGTGAGTGTCGGCTTTCTGCATTCTCTTATTTTGTTTGGAGGGTGGAGCCTTAAGAACTGCATCTCACCCCTCTTTTTGCCCACATGGAATCTGGGCTGAGGATAAGTTGACCGATGCTTAGCTAAAAAGAATCTAAGAGCTGTATAAGATCTTAGGCCAATGGTTTCTTCTAACTATACTCCTGTGCTACTTATTTCAACAAAAGGTGGAGCAAAGAAATGACACAGCTCACCATAGAGATTCAACAAATGCTCTCAGTTGGGTTAGGTTTGGTTCTTAGTCATTCTTTACATATGCAAAGCTTTTAGCTTCAGTCTGGAAATGAAATCCAGAGCTTTGAAATAACTGAGTTGTGTCCACCTACTTGCAAAAAGAGTAAGTTCTCTCTCTGCCACTCACTGTCAGATGTCCTAGAATAAGTAAGCCTACTAACCTGCATAGAGAAAAGAAAAAAAAACTCAAAGAAAGAGTAAAGGTGGAAAGCAACAGCAACAACAATAAACTGGGTAGCACGCAGAACTATGTAAATGAATCCTACAGTTTTGTAGTGGACAGAACTGTGTACAGACAATGCCTATTGGATCATTCTATATTTCTGAGGTTCAAAAACTGGTAGAACTAATGGATGAAGATGCAAATAAGAATCACAGGGGGTACAAAGGAACTTAGTGTGATGCTGAAAGTGTTCTGTATCTTAATTGATGAGGTATCCCGTGATTGTTTATGTAAAAAAATTGAGTTGTAAACTTAAGATGAGAACACATTTTCCCCTTACTGTATATATGTCATGCTTTAATACAAAAAAATGGAATTCAAGGTAGACTGAAATAGAGAATCATTGTTTTGAGAACACCAAACTGTTTGTTCTGAATCTATAACTTCCACAAGTCATTTTATGTCTCTCTTAAACTCAGAAGTGAGCCACAGCACCTGAGTGCATGCCCAGGAAGAGCAATAGGAATGACACGTGTCCACTGAGAGTGGCATATCCCTGTCCTTGCCATGTACATTCAGGGAGACTTCGTTGACATTCTCATTTCTAGCTATTTTGTCCTTAGAGAGCATCATTGTGTTTGTTCTGGTCATTTTTCTGAAGTGGTAGTGGGTTCAAAATTGAATAATGCTAAGTTCCTATTTTAACTGCAGCTACCAATTTGTGGGTTTTTGTACTTTAATGATTAGTAGATGAAGTAACAGTCTTTTATAGAGTTCAGATGAAATACCTCTGAAGTTTTCATAGAACATGTAATTAATTGTCAGGATGTGGTTTCTATTCTTATTAATTACCCTTTCCTGATAAAGACCTCTTCAAACTTATTTCCCTCAATTTTTTTTCCCATGCTCACCCCAGACAGTGCATACTAAGTAGGTTTGGGTTTATGAGTCTTTATTCATGGGGCTCATTTTAGGTAAAGATATCTTTTCATGTCCTTGACTTTATGAGCGCTCCATTGGCAGAGGCAATTTTTTTTTTGTTGGTCATGGGGCTTGAACTCAGGCCTGGACCACTGTCCCTGAGCTTCTTTTACTCAAGACTAGCACTCTGCTACTTGAACCATAACACCACTTCCAGTTTTTTCTGTGTATGTGATACTGAGGACTCAAACCCAGAGTTTCATGCATGCTAAGCAAGCACTCTGCCATGATGACACATTCCCAGCCCTAGAGGCAATATTGTTTTATTCTGGTTTCTTTTATTATTTTTTTCCTTACTGACCAAAATAGTGGGTTTCTACCTGATTGATCTTACCACAACTTGTATTCGTATTGTTTTAGGAAATTTTCTGCTTGCATTTCAGCAGCCACCTTATCAGTAAAAATTAGAAATGGATCATCAGTTGAAACTGTACCTCTGAAAGTGTACAGACAAAATATAGTGGAATTCTCTATTCCTCCTTTTTAGTTAAGGTATAAAATTCAACATTTTACAGTTGAATATTATCCTGTATGTTAACAGAATTGTGTATCTATCATCTTTATTAAATTCAGCATCCCACCCCCCAAGAAGACCTACTTCACTTAAAACTTGCCTAATCCGAACATTTCATTTAAGTGGAGTCCTGTGCTATGTGGCATTTTGTATCTTCTTTCTTTCACTTTTAGGTTCATCTTAATGTCACCATGGCTCATGAGTGGTGTAGGATACATTAGTGAATAATTTATTTAATTGCTAAGCAATATTCAGTCTACCACATTTTGTTTATTTGTCCATCCATTGGTGAACATTCAGGTTATTTCCACATGAGGGCTGTCATGGACAGTGTTGCTAAGAATATTTGCGTACCGTTTTCTTGAGTGGAAAGTTTATTTTTGCAAACGAGTGGAATTGTTGGGTCATAGGCAAAAAATGTTTCTGAAGAATTGCCAGACTGGTTTCCAAATGGTGCCAGACTGCACCATTTCTCATTCCAACAATGTATAAGAGTTCTGATTGCTTCACATCCTCACCAACACTCAATATTCTTTTTTTTATGAGATTGCATTTTAATGTCATTCTTTATTTTTATGAACTCTATCAGGAATGGTAACTTCACTTTGACTTGTGTGTGAGATATACTGTATCTGTCAACAAATTAAACCATGTTAGAGGTATCTGGACAGATTGAGGGGGATGGATGGATGAATGGATGGAGATATATTACATTTGCCTTGTTATAACTCTTCAAGATAAGTCAAGATTCGTTAATGAACCTTCAGTTTAAAAGACCAAACAGGGCTGGCATGTAGCTCAATCATACCAAAAAAAAAAAAAAAAAGAAAAGAAAAGAAAAACCATGCAAATTTCGAATATTGTGTTATATATAAACATCTTAAATAATATTGTGCCCTCTTATGAAAGTTCTCTGTATAAAATGTTCTTGGTAAGAAATTTAGAATGTTTGAGGCTATTGAAATACCTGTCATTTAAAGACCCAGAGATGATGGGTGTTGGCATTTGTCTTAAGCCCTCTTATCTTTGTCAGTGAAATAGCGTAACAAATTTAAGTTATTTTATAATCACAGAGGTCGAGGAAACAATGTCTTTATGTTGTAGATACCTTATGACATGACATTGTCTTCCTAAGGATTGGTCCACTGATTATACTAAAATATCTGTGTGATGGTATAACCCCTGTTTTCACTGTATTTGATATAGGTCTAATTTGGGGAGGGGAAGGAAAAAAAGAAAATGTTTATATATGGATACAGGTTGACCCATTGTAACAATGAGATGTACAAGACACTGTTGAACATCGAACTTTACAATTTAGGCCCAGGGGGAGGAGGGGAACAGGGGAGTGTAGTTGTGGAAGTGGGAGGGAAGGAATGGTAGGGGAAAACAAATGCTTGATAAGAAATGTACTCATTACCTTGCTCATGTAACTATAACCCTTCTGTACAGTATTTTCACAAAAAAAACTTATTAAAAACAAATTAAATTATATCAAAAAATAAAAATAAGAATAAAATGTCTCTGTGAGCTTAATTAGATTTATTGGCCCTTAGGTAATAGTCTCTCTAGGCTGATTCAGTATTCCATCATCTAGTAGATAAAACTTGGCTGCAAAACTTTTCAGGGAAGTTGATACTAAAGACATGTGGTTTCCAGTTTTTAAAAACCATCAGATCATGAGGTTTGGCCAAACCTAATGCTAGATACATCTCTATAGATACGTATCATATATCTCTATATATGTGGACTACATCAAGAGATATGTGTTGATTTATAGATAGAAATATCTAGATATGTATCAAGATAGGTAGATAGGTAGGCAGATAGATAGATAGACAGACAGACAGACAGACAGATAGATAGATCACACAAGATAATACTTTTACTTATAATTTAGGATAGATATGTAGATATGGATAGATATATAAGAAATAGTATTACATTGTGTGTTCCCAAGAGAAAAGTCAAGCCATACAAAAGCCATAACAGGCCTAAAATAGTGGTGTATGACTGCTATGTGACCTCTCAAAGCCGTGTGACTCCTTAGAAATATGTACTTACCTCTGAAAGAAGCATTGAATTCCTTGCTTTTTTGCTTTCCTATTATAGGCAAATGCCCACAACCCTGTCGAAATGGAGGTAAATGCATAGGTAAAAGCAAATGCAAGTGCTCCAAAGGTTATCAAGGAGACCTCTGTTCTAAGCGTAAGTACCACACACATACCATCAGTCAGTCTGGAGTATGTGGTAATTTGAATTAATGTCCAATTGCTAATGATAGTCCATGCCCATCTACATAGGGTCCATTTTTACTGCATATTGCCTTAATTATCACAGTTGAGTTTTCTTTAGTAATGTATTTGTTTCCTTTAGGTAGCCCAAAGATGCTATAGGGAATCCATATACATACATAAAAATTTACATACATACACCCACACAACTAGATATTTTGTTTTGTGTTTGCCTTATCTAATTGAAGTTAGATTGTCTTAAAGAAAATAAAATTCTACTGCCTAGCAGTTTCTAAATCCTACTGGAGTCTTTTGGGAATAAGAAATCTTGGACATGTAGTTTTATATCACTCAAGACTTTTCCAAGGAGTCCCAAACTGCCATTGAGCTGGAGATTGACTTAAGAAAAAGAAAAATTGCTAGGTCATAGGGGAGCTCTATGTGGAGTCTTTTGAGGAACCCACTTTTGGGCATTTACCCGAATGATCACAAACAAGACCATACTAAAGCTACCAGCACAACTATGTTTATTGCAACATTATTTACCATAGCTAAGATATGGAACCAACCCAGATGCCCCTCAGTAGATGAATGGATCAAGAAAATGTGCTATATATACACAATGGAATTCTATGCCTCCATCAGAAAGAATGACATTTCCCCATTTGTTAGGAAATGGAAAGACCTGGAGAAAATTATTTTAAGTGAAGTAAGCCAGGCCCAAAGAAACATAGGTCCCATGGTTTCCCTAATTTGTAATAACTAGTATATGTCCGAGACAAGCAGAAACAGTCAGATAAGTTGATGTTAGGTGAAATGAACCCCTAGATAAGGACTCAAATGTTTTTTTCCTTCTTGCTATTGTTACTAACATATTTATAAGATGATTTCTTTGTTGCTTTGTATGTCCCTCCCCCATAGTATAACCCCTGCTTTCACTGTATTTGATGTTGGTATAATTTGTGGAGGGAAAGGGAAAAACCAAATTTTTTAAAATAGGGATACAGGTGGACCCATTGCAACAATGAGATGTACAAGACATTATGTCAAAAATGAACTTTACAATTTTGGCACGGGGTGGGGGGGGGTAGGGTGGGGGGAATGAGGGTGGACAGTAGGAAAGGGGGGAGATAGGAAGGGATGGTAAGGGGAAACAAAGGAGGAGGCAACAATGCCTGATAAGAAATGTACTCAGTACCTTGCCCATGTAAGTGTAACTCCTCTGTATGGTATTTTCACAATAAAAAATACAATACAGTACAAAACAACAACAACAACAAAGAAAAATTGGACTTGGGGTGCTAGGGATGGGAGAATTGGAGGGGAGGGAAAGGGGGAGAAAAATGAGGGAGCGGGTTCGACAAAAAAATATACTCACTAGCTTACTTATGTAACTGTAACCCCTCTGTACATCACCATGACAATAAAATTTTTAAAAAAAGAAAAGAAAAAAATTGGGGGAATGAAACCAAAACGAACTCAATTCTAAAGAACTACAGGTAAAGTAGCTGTGTGATTCTGTTGAAAAAGCAAAGCTCAGGAAACATTGACCTCTTCTGTTTCCAGCTGTTTGTGAGCCTGGCTGTGGTGCCCATGGAACCTGCCATGAACCCAACAAATGCCAGTGTCGAGAAGGTTGGCATGGAAGACACTGCAATAAAAGTGAGTGGGAAGCCATCCAAGGGGCCAGCCTAACTCAGACCATTTGCCATGTCACCCACAGCAGTTTCACCAGCACTGTAAAATATCACCACAGATATTTTCTAGATTAAGTTAGTAACTCAGGTTGATTTGATAACACCATATGTTAAAAAGGTTCCTCTAAAAATTCTAAATTGATTATAGATCCAGAATGTATGATCACTGATTTTAAAAATTAAGACTTACCAACTTACATATAAAACATGACTTTTACTTTTTAAAATCTTTCAATGGGATTGTAATAATAGTGTTTTAAAATAATAGTGTTTTAAAAAGAGATCTTTGGAGGGAAAGAAATAGGCTATGAAGCTTTCTATGGAAGAGATGTTACAATGAAATTGCACTTTTTTTTTCAAACATAGTGGTTACCAAGTATAAAATAGCTATAGTGATAAACCACTTGACTATTATATATGTGAAATGAAGTCAGTATTGACTGGTGTCTTCCATGCACTTAATAAGAAGCTAGGCATGGGTGACATATCAATTAACAGGAAGAAAGGCCTTTACTTATGTAGTTCCCATTCCTCTAAGGGGTAGCCAAGTAGCATGTGAGCATAACAGCACAATTTTCATGCCTGTGGCAGCTGGAAGTCAGCAGTGTATAGGGTCCACTATCTATTACGCTTTGAGGAAGGGAACATTTCATTCATGCAACAGAAGTCCACCTTGTGCTTGAGTATGTTGCTCAAAAATAGTGGATACAGATTTACCTATCCGACTATGTCAGATCTATATTAGTGGCCTCCAAAGAGTGGTGTAAGAAGCTTAGTGAGTATGAATATTATTAGTTCTGATGCCAAAGAGTCATACTATTTTTTCTTTTTTTCACCATTTATTAAGTGTTTTTAAGAGTTTAATTATATATATTTACATGTAAAGATATTTGACATAGAACTATTTGATTGAAATCTTTCAAATGTCTGTACCTATTTTACAATATTCACATATTATTGTTATAAATTTACATATATATGCATATTGGTTTTAAGATATGTGTGCAGATGGCCTAGGCTACACTAAGCCACTGATTTCTTTCTTTTTTACCCAGCGGATTGGCTGGATGGCTGATGATATGGGCTTCATTCTGTGGGAACAAGCTCCTCACTAATTCCTATGGGTGGATGGTATACCCAATAGAACATAGTTTTGAAGAAATCTGTGGACTAAAAGTCATATGTGAGCCTATCAGTTTGTTTTCCTTTTCCTTTTTCCTCTTTTGGGGGGAGGGGAGAGGGAAACAAGCTCAAGGTCTTGATTTTGCTAGGCAATCATTCTACTATTTGAGCTACTCCCCTAGGGCCTAATGCTTTTTTTTTTTTTTTTTTTTTTTTAAGATTTGTCAATATTGTGGTATATTATCATTCATATTTACAATATATATATTTATTCTTAACACAGTTAAGAATGTTCTACAAATGTAATTTGACATATTATTTCCCCCTTCACCTTCTAATACAAGTATTTTTAATTTCAAAAACATTCTTAGGAAATACATTCTTGAATAATTACAGTTTCTTTATATAATAATATTAGCACTGTCAACCAATCTCTTATTGTTGAATATTTAAATCATTTCCATTCCTTAAATATCATAAATAACATTAAAATGCATATTATATGAGAATGTTTATAGTAGCTTTCTGAGTAATAGCAAGAAAAGGAAAACAGCCTCCAAACCAATGAAAGAATAAGCAAGGTAGATTCTATACAATGGAATACTACGCAACAATGTAAACAAACAAATTTCTGATAACTAAATGAATCTTAAAAATGTTTTGAGTAAATGATACCAGACACACAAAATGACATACTGTGTGGTTTTTTTTAAAAAAGTAATTTCAATCTCTTTATTATTTTCTATTTTGAGACATAGCTTTCAAATACTTTATTTCTTTAGACATTATTTCTAGTTTCTTGATTTCTTTTAAACATATTTTTCATAGATGACTCTTTGTCCTGTAAAGTCATCCACACGATCAATAGAAACTATCCCTAAAAAGGGCCTAATGCTTTTTGCCTCTGGCTGGCCTCCAACAGTAATTCCCCTGCCTCACCTATGGGAGAGCTGTGATTATAGTTGTGAACCACTAACCTCGGCCTAGGAGACTAATCATTTCTAGAGTCATTTTTGTGAAGAATAGGCAAATCTTTTATGCCATCCTCAACTGGACACAAGCTCCAAGAATCAAAGTAATTATCACAAGTCCTTGGAGCCTAGGGTTGATTGGAAGTCATACTATATATGCCAGCAGTCCGTACATCCCAGTTGTGAGTAACACATCTGGTTTAGTTGTCACCAAGAGTGATGAGAGGTTGGCATTGTTCCCACTGATGAAGACATTCAGCCACTCTTCCACAAAAAGGCAAGTTAGAGGGCCTCCTATAATAGACCAATAAGGGAATGAAGTTCTCAGGCCTACAGCATCCAAATAACACCCCACTGGAGACCACATGTTTAATCTGCCATCAGAGTACCTCCTTAAATAAGACATTGTGTGCCACGAAGATGTCTAGTTCTGTATTCAAATGCAAGTGTGTTCCCCCCCCCCCAAAGCCACCCAGCTGCTTTATACATAATAGAATCAAGAGGAAAGAATGGGGCATATATTGACTAGAGGGAGGTGACAAGGAAGCTGTGAGGCACGGAACAGACTCCTAGTGGGGTGACATGTTGGGAGGTCCCCGGCACCAAGGCGTCATAGTGGGGAAGAGAATCCTGCAGATCGACATCCTGCTTAGGCTTTCCCTCACCAGCAGGCAGGGTGGGGCTTCATGGGTGGCACATCAAGCGGCATGGTAGGGATTTACTACAGAGCTTTGTTGGCTCATGTTTTGACCATTCCATGAGCTACTAGCTTACATACTCACAATTCAAAGGAACACATTCAAGAACAAAGTATTCTGTTCTCAGTAGTGAAACCGTATACTTGCATTTAAAAACCACAAGAAACAAACAAGATGACAAACTTGACTGGGATGCAAAGGAACATTGAAACAAACATTATTTTGTAATTAATTTTCATTTATTTTTATTAGCATATATTCATTACATAAAGGGATTTCACTGTGGTAGTTTCAAACATCCATATGATGTACTTCATAATCAAATTCATCCCATCTATTATTCTTACTTATCCTCCCACCTTTTCAATAGTTTTTTTTTTTTTTTTAATGAATGACATTATTCTGTTTCAAACATGCATATGAAGCGCTTTGTTAGATCAAGACAATCAGCTTTAGGAAATAAAAAATGAACCATACTCCAAGCACTGTTACAAGTTCACAAGTAGAAGGAAGGGAGATCTTAAATAGTATAACTCACTATTAGATTCCACTTATACTAAGCTATAAATGGATAGATACAGTCTGTGAGCACAATTCACAAATCCCATTGACAAGGAGTCAGATCAGATCACAAGGTCTTTAATTCTTCTAAAATTTATTTTTGTGTAAGTGACATAGCATACTGGATCTTATGATCTATAATATGAATAGTGGATGGGATCAACATAATTGAGGCTGATTGTATGATGTAATGAAAAAGGCCAGTGATAAAATGTAGGATTAGTGGAAACCTCAGCAGAAAATCCTTACCCACCCTTGGGTGATAAACATCCATCTTCTATTCAATCCCATTGATCCAACGTCTACACTAAGAATTTCTATGTTTTCACCATAAAAAACTTATTTAAAAAAAAGAATTTCTATATACTGTGTACCAGTAGCTCCTGACTGTAATAATAGCTACCTAGGAGGCTGAGATATGAGGCTTGAAGTTCAAAGCCAGGCAGGAAAGTCCATGAGATTCTTCTCTCCAGTAAAGCACCAGAAATCCAGATGTAGAGATGTGGCTCCAGTGTTTAGAGCATCAGCCTTGAGTGAAATAGCCTAGCAAGAAGGTGAGGCCCCAAGTTGAAGCCCAGGTAACAATGCATGCACACGTGCACGCGCGTGTGCTCACGCGCACACACACACACACACACACACACACACCAGTTTTCATATAGCCAAAACATTTAATGAGTTCAGTGGGAGGCAGATTTGCTAGGTTTTTGTTAACAGAGCTCTTGAGTTTGCCACGTTTCTTAATTCAGGTAGCCTTTTGTGGTCACTGTGGTCTTCCACCCCAGGTTAAAAAGGGAAAATGGACTTCATTTGAATGGTTAATGAAGAATCTAAAGAGCTTGTTTTTGTAGTTTCATTTCTTTTAAGCTGTGAATAATTTTGCAGGGTATGGAGTCAGCCTCATGCATGCCCTGAGGCCAGCAGGCGCCCGGCTTGGGCAGCACACGCCTTCACTTAAAAAGACCGAGGAGCGGCAGGATCCACCTGAATCCAATTATATCTGGTGAACTCCCGCATCTGAAACGTTTTAAGTTACACCAAGTTCATAGCCTTCGTTAACCTTTCATGTGCTAAAGGTTCAAATAATGTTCATTACACTTAAGAATACTGGCCTGAATTTTATTAGCTTCATTATAAATCACCGAGCTGATATTTACTCTTCCTTTTAAGTTTTCTAAGTATGTCTATAGCATGGTGGTATAGATTTTCTCCTTTTAGTCCTTTAGGACAGATTTTTGTATTATGTCAGTTGATCAGGTTAAAATTTTTGTCTTTTCAGTGTGTAGTTGGAAGATATTTGCAAAATTACAATGGGGCTGGAAAACATTAGAGGGGTTAAATTGGGCAAAAGTCACAAATGTTTGCATTAGACAGGTAGTGCTGAAATTACAGAATTTCAAGTGTTATTGTCATTTATTTAGATACTTGTCACATTTTAACAATTGCTCTTATTTTTAAACTCTCATACAATATATTTTGACCTGACGATTATAGCAGAGAGATCACTATTAAAATGAAATTACACTGTTGTGGTGGCACTTAAACAATATAATATATTGTAAACACAATGAAATAAGGAATATAATGTATGAAGTTTTTGCATTGGCTTGAAGCAATATAATATATTGTAAACAAAACACAGCTCTTACATAATAAACATTTTATACTGTTTGTATGTATAAAATAAAGGTTACTGCTTTAATTTTCTCAGTGTTGGGTGGAATAGTCTATGAATTCTTGCTATCATATGACAGTGAAGTTGGTTGCAGTTTTCAGGGTAGTTAATAGTTTTTAGTAAATAGAAAAGATAAGACATTCTGTTTCCCAACCCTGCCATTGTCCCTGTCTTTCCAGCCTTGTTCTTCCTTCCCAGCCCTTCATCTCCACTCAAGCCAGGCCATACGACATTCTCTTGTAACTGCCTTTGTTGACATATCCCACCATTTCTTTTCAAGTCTTCTCAGGCTAAAATATTAAGTATTTGTTTTCATTTTCAGCTAATATAACTGAATACCTAAGACTGGGTGATTTATAAAAGAAATAAATTTGGTTACTGTTCAGAGGCTGAAGAGTGCATGATCATGAGGATGAAGCACTTGAGTAAGGGCCATCATATTATATTCACACATGGTAGAAGACCGAAAGACAAGAGAGTATAAGAGCATGAGAGCAAGATGGAGCTTAACAGTCCACTTTTAGGACAACTAACCAACTCCTGCATTGACAACATTAATCCATTCATGTGTGCCCAGCCTATATGACCCTGTCACTGCTTATAAGGCCCCACCTCCCAACAATGTTGTATTGGGAATTACTCTTTATTATTTAACTTATTGATCCCAAATACTTTTCATTAGTTATTTTATTATCCTATGATGCAAATATTATTGTGCCTTTTTATAGGATCTGGAAATCTAGGATTAGAAATCGTAATTTACCCAAGATCACACATAAGGGAAGGGCTTGAAGCTATGTTTTCTGACTTTAAAATGTCAATATTGTTCTTTCCTGCCTTGCATTTTCTTAGTAGATTACAAAACTCTATATCCTAAAGATTAATTTTTCAACATGTACTATTCATTTTGCCAAGGTAATTAGAGACTTTCTAAATAATTGAATATCAATGGGATGTTTTGTGCTAGGATGAGGCATGACCAGCTGTGTGACCTAAGGAAATGCAGCATGGGTGAGAAGTGGGCAAGGAAGCAGAATGGATGTATCTTTTGTGATGGTAATGGAGTATAGTGACCTTTCTTCTTTAGCTGTCTGGACCACAGTGTCAATCTGTGGTCTCACAGACTTGGCAAAGCACATATGGAGCCAGAACCAAGTTGGGGAACCAACTAATTTACTCCAATTTTTTTGCTAGAAATACATCAAATGTAGAGTGCTTACTTCATTCTATATGCTCTAGTTATATTGCTTAATGAATGACATAGAATGGCATCCATTCTATGATACATATTTATCTAAGTTGCCCCTTTCCAAATCATTTCAATTACATGGTCCATTAAAAATTTGTAAAAAAGTAGTCCTCCTTATAACCACTGTTTATTTACAAGGACAACAGTATTGATTTGTGCATTATAGTTGCCAGAAATGTTAAAAGGAAGAGAGAAATACGAGTTGACACTCTAATATCCTATCATGTACTCAAAAGACAGTTTTATGTACACCCTGAAGTGCACACACAGCTCACAGGATGCCTCAGGTAAAGGTGGAGAGATAATGGGATCTGAAATGGCTTTAGGAACAGAGAGGAGAGTGTGTACTGAAAGCAGATTTCAGGGCTAAGCAGGGGACCAGATGACCAGGTGGATGTGGGGTTCAGAATAGGGAAGTACTGAAACAGTGACATAATAACTGAGACAGGAAACAAACAGGACAGACAAGCAAATGATAGGTTTGAGGATGTTGAGTTTAACATGCCTTTGGGACATCTTACCAAATGCCTGATAGACCATAAGAAGTACATTTAGTGGTTTAAGGCCAATAATTCGTTCATTATTAGTCATATGATACATGAATAACACTAATTATATATTGAATCACTTTAAATAAAAATACACATTGAGCTTTATTTAGAGAGATGTTGTATTAGCCACTTATATGTCATTGAATTTTTAGGTTCTATATATAGTTGACATTCTTTGCTTCTTTTCTGTTGTTGTTTATTTATGGAGAAGTATGGCCTTTATTATTTGGCAAATTGAGCATGGATTCTGCCCTTAGCCACCAGATGCATTATGAATCTTCATCCAAAATATTCATTAATTTATGTAAGATCATAACCGTGGAAGCCAGCTTGTAAAACAAATGCCAATAATTGCTATTTTATGAGATTTGGAATCAGTCTTGTTACTTTATGTGGTTTATAAGGAAAAAAGAGATTGGTGGAAGAAAAGGTATTTTCATAAGACATCTCTATGAAATATTGAAGTCAGTGGGTGCCTCTGGCTCACATCTGCAATCCTAGCTACTCAGGAGGCTGAGATCTAAGGATTGTGGTTTGAAGCCAACACAAGCAGGAAAGTCCAAGAAGACTCTTATCTCCAATAAACTACTCAGAAGAAGCTGGAAGTGGTGCTGTGGCTCAAGTGGTAGGGCACTAACTTTGGGCACAAAGAGGCTCAGGGATAAACCCAAGCCCTGAGTTCAAGCCCAGGACCAGCCAAAAAAATAAGTAAAAGTACTAAGAAGTCAAGATAGTTTGAAAAGATGTACACTATTTGACACAATAAGATATGCAGAAAAGTGAGGTAGAAGGAAATAAAATTAAGAGTCAAGAGAGTATGAGCCAAGGAGTAAGAAAATGAGCCAAGGAGTAAGCTTAGCAAAAGGTGTACAGACCTTGCACACCTGTGAGAGATGGACCATACATTTGGCTCTAAGCTGTGCTCCAACCACCTCAGAGAGAGAGCCATACCTGTTTATGGGCTCCAAACATCATAAGCACAACACAAATGAATTGCTCAGAAGTTCAACCACACAAGCTTCTCCCATTAGAGCTGGATGAAGGTGACTTTTGGGGTGGCATCACTTTAAGATAACCATCTTTGAAAACATCAATTTCCTGTTTATTTGTGCTGGAATAGCATGAATCGGTGAATAAGAATGGCTGGTGACCGGATTTAGCTTCTCATCCACTATTTCAGATCATTTGTTTCTGGCTCTCAAAGTCTTCTCCACTTAGCAAACCAAAACTCAGTTAAGTCCAGTCACCCTACTCCAAGGGAAGTTTATTGAACATTCTGTTACTTGAATGTATTTTTTGGAATTCTTACCATCATCCCAAGTGGCTTTTCAAGATGTACCCTTCAACGATAAACAGTATATTCTTTGTAAAAGAGTATACACATTTTCCCCATCTCCATCCAGGGCCAGTGGTCCTTAAGATACCATTTTAGTTTGATATCCTAAGCATAACTCCAAATGAGCTAGTCTTTAAGTGAGCTTCATCTCCCATGGGCTCTCATGAAGATGTCAGTGCTCATTACTTCATGTGAGACAGACAGAAATCATAGAATCAACTGTTTCTTTTCATATTCTTCCAGAAGGCACAAATCTTCACCATCAAGTCCAGTTTAATACAAGCATTTCTATTCATGGTAGAATTGGGAAAAAGAATGCAGTGGTGAAGTAAGTAATTTTTAAATTGGTAAATCAGAAATGTGGCTGTTCCAAAAGAATTTCTATTGAATATCAGTTCTCAGGCTGCTGTGGTGGCTTTTGTTTGTTCCAGAGCTGAGGACCAAGTTTAAACCTACCAAATGCTAAGAAGAGCAAAAGCTTTTTGTATTTTTATTTTTTTAATTTTTAATTTTGATTTATATATTTTTATTGTAAAAAGTTTACAGAAGGGTTGCAATTACATGAGTAAGGTAATAAATACATTTCCTATCGAGCATTGTTACCTCCTCCTTTGTTTTTCCTCTACCATCCCTTCCCTCCCCATCTCCCCAATGCCCCCCTCCCCCCGCCACATGTTGTAAAGTTTGTTTTCAACATAGTGTCTTGTACAACTCATTGTTACAATGGGTCAACCTGTATCCTTGTTTCAGCATTTCCTTATTTCCCTTCTCTTCCCCGAATTAGAAAAATGTTATATACAAGATGCAGGGCACCAATGTCAAATACAGTGAAAACAGGGGTTATACCATGGGGGAAGAACATACAAGAGAAACAAAAAAATCACATAGCACATTTTAGATATGTTAAAAGCAATAGCAAGAAAGATAAAACAAGTTGTGTCGCTATCTTGGGGTTCATTTCACTTAATATCATTTTATATGGTCATATGTACATAGCTTTTGCCCTTTTCTGCTTGTCCTAGGCTTATACTAGTTATTGCAAATAAGGGAAACCATGGGATCTATGTTTCTTTGGGCCTGGCTTACTTCACTTAATGTAATTTTTCCAAGGCTTTCCATTTCCTAACAAATGGGACAATGTCATTCTTTCTGATGGAGGCATAGAATTCCATTGTGTATATATACCACATTTTCTTGATTCATTCATCTACTGAGGGGCATCTGGGTTGGTTCCATATCTGAGCTATGGTAAATAATGCTGCAATAAACATAGCTGTGCTGGTAGCTTCAGTATAGACTTGTTTGTGATCATTTGGGTAAATGCCCAAAAGTGGGATCGCTGGGTCATAGGGGAGCTCTATGTGGAGTCTTTTGAGGAACCTCCATACTGCTTTCCAAAGTGGTTGAACAAGTTTACACTCCCACCAACAATGCAGTAGGGGTCCCTTCTGTCCAGATCCCCTCCAGCATCTGTTGTTATTAGAGTTCTTGATTATAGCCATTCTAACTGGGGTGGTGGAATCTCAATGTTGTTTTGATTTGCATTTCTTTTATGGCTAGAGAAGTTGAGCATTTCTTCATGTGTTTACTGGCCATTCTTATTTCCTCTTCAGAGAAGTTTCTCTTTAAGTCTTTAGCCCACTTATTTATCGGGCATTTGTTTCTTGGAGGATTTGTTGTTGGGGGATTTAGTTTTTTGAGTTCTAAGCATATTTTAGATATGAGACCCTTGTCCGTTGTATGGCTAGTGAAGATCTTCTTCCAATCTGTGGGCTTTCTATTGATCTTGCTAGCTATGTCCTTTGCCATGCAGAAGCTCTGCAATTTCATGCAATCCCTTTGTCCAACCTTTCTTTAATTTGTTGTGTTTCTGGGTCTTTATTAAGAAAATTTTTGCCTGTGCCAATGAGTCCTAGAGTTTCTCCTATTCCTTCTTGTAATATTTTCAGGGTGTCTGCTTTAACATTCCAACCTCTTTCTTCAACGAAATAGAAGAAGCAACCGAAAAATTAATATGGAACAATAAAAGACCCTGAATAGCAAAAACAATCCTTAATAGAATGAACAGGAATATCAATACCAAATTTCAAACTCTATTACAAAGGCATAGTAATCAAAACAGTTTGGTACTGCAACAAGAACAGACCTAAGGACCAATGGAATAGAACTGAAGACCCAGAAATGAACCTACAGACCTATAGCCACCTAATCTTCAATAAGGGAGCTAAATAAAATAGAATGGAAGAAAGACAGCGTCTTCAGTAAATGGTACTGCCAAAATTGGTTAGTTACCTGTAGAAAACTAAAGTTAGATCCTTATATATCACCCTGCACCAGAATCAACTCCAAATGGATCAAAGACCTCGAAGTCAAAGCATATGCTTTTCCACTGAGCTGAATCCCACTAAAGCCACTGGCATAACCTTGTTTATTGCAGCATTGATTATGATAGCCAAGATGTGTAATCAGCCCATATTCCCCTCAGTGGATGAATGGATCAAGAAAATGTGGTATATATAGACAATGTAATTCCACTCATCCATTGGAAAAATACTATTGTGCCATTTGTAAGGAAATGGGAGGACTTGGAAAAATTATATTAAGTAAGCCAGGCCCAGAGAAAAACAGCTTGCATGGTTTTCCTCATTTGTAGGAGCTAGAATGTGCCTATAAATTTATAAGTAAACACATTGGGTAGTGTACAAGCAGTTATAAATGAATTAACTTAAGTATAATGGACTCTATGGAGAGTGCAAATAGTATAATTCTTTAGAAAGACTAAGTTAAAGGCCACCAAATAAGTACCAGGAAATGGGTATTTACAAGATGGGGAGGGCCAAGAGGAGAGGAATAGAAGAATGAACGGGGGAAGGGAATAGAAGGCAGGCAAGAATACATTGTATATACCACAGAACTGAGGAAAATAAGGGAAAGGGTGAGTCAAAGGGGGCGAATATGTTGGAAGGATGACATAAATTAAAATGCATTGTGTACATAAATTGCTAAGTGGCAAAAAATTCAATGCATGACCTAAAAAATAAGAAAAGTAAGAGAAGGGATGGGGTGAGAATGTTGAAAGGGGTAATACTGATCAAGAAGCATTGTATTCATAAACTGCTTTGTTGAATGTCAACTCCTTTGTACATCTACTCAATGATTATAAAAATATTCAAAACAAAAAAAGAATTTCCAAAGGCCATTATGAAGAAAGGAGGGAAAAAAGAAAACATGGCTATCCAATGAAAAGAGTTTGTCACAATAATCCTTAGGCCATTTATGCAACTGGTGCAAATATAAAAATTTAATAAGTACATCAAATAAATGTCCACCATATGGCTCAACATTAAAAAATAGAACTCCTACACAGGAAACTGACACCATAAAACAAAATACTCAGGTGTTTTGTGAGATGTTTTTAAAAATGTTTTAAAAATCTTAATGCAAACTCCAAATGTAAATTGATTTTGCACCTGTACACTGGTGTATTGTTGATAAGCATTAAAGATTAGAAATAAAAAATTAATGTTTATTAAGACTTTGCACTGCATGATTTTTGTTTTCCTGCACAACATATTAACCTTTCTGATCTTGTTCAGCTGCTAAACTCAATTGACATTTCTTGGAATTCCAAGCCAGTGACAGGTTCATGGCTGGCAATAAAATGCCACTGAGTTGATAGATAATCCACAGAGGGACCATTGAAAACTGACTTTATGCAAAATGAATCCGCTTTCTGCTCTACAGGATATGACAATAGGTATTCTTTTGTTGAGCATTGTCCTGGAGCTAGATCTGGAGCTATCATTAGCAGAGAAGAGAAAAAGGAAAAAGAAAAAGCAGAGACTTTGGGACCAAATATGTAATTTGAGAGGTCAAGAGCAAAATGAAAATAGAGGGGTTCAAAGCTTATTAGGAATTTAAGCATAGTGATAACAGAGCATTGTGCCAGGCAGGTCATTCTTTTTTACATAGAACCCTGAAAAACCACACAAGTCACACACCACTGAGGTCAGCCCATAAGAAACAAGTTCTTATGCCCATGTACAGGGTGAGCATCCCCAACCCCCAAATTCTAAATATTCCCAGAATCCCAATAATTCCAGAAACTTTTGGAGCATCAGCATGAGGTCCTAATTGAAAAATCTCATACGTGACCTCATGTGACACATCTCAACCAGCACACTAAATACATTGCACAAAATTACCTCAGGGCTGGTGTGGTAGTGCATACCGGAAATCTTGCTAATTGGGAGGCAAGACCCTTTTTCAGGGTGGGTATATAAGGTGTATATAAAGAATTAGCTTGCTTACTTGCTTGCATGCTTGCTTTTTCTTTCTTTCCCTCTTTCTCTCTTTTTCTCTCTCTCTGTTTCCCTTCCTTTCCCTTCCTTCCTACCTCTCTCCCTCCCTCCCTCTATCCTCTATTCCTTCCTTCCTTCCTTCCTTCCTTCCTTCCTTCCTTCCTTCCTTCCTTCTTTCCTTCCTTCTTTTTTGGTCAGGGCTTAAATTCAGGGCCTAGGTGCTGTCCCTGAGCTCCTTTTGCTCAAGGCTAGTGCTCTACCACTTTGAACCACAGCCCAACTTCCTGTTTTCTGGTGATTAAGTGGAGATAGGAATCTCACATACTTTCCCACCCAGGTTGGCATCAAACCAAGATCCTCAGATCTCAGCTTCCTCTCTAGCTAGGATTACAGGCCTGAGCCACCAGCATCCAGCTAAAACATGAATTTCATAATTAGACTTGAGTTCCAACTCCATGATATCATATTGTATCTCTCCTAAAATCCAAAAATCAATCTGGAATCTGGAACCCTCTGGTCCCATGCATTTGGAATAAGGATTAATGAACCTTGGCAAGGGGATTTAGACAAAATGGTAAACATCTTTTTCTGCTTAGGTGCTGGCCAAGTGAACTGTTCCTCACTTTCATGACTGACTCTAGTAAGCTAATCTTCAGAATGGAAGAATCATTTGCCATCAAACATATTAAGTCAGTTTGCCACTGCTGAATTTCTTCTGAATTAACATCACAAACACAAATGAATCATCACAAACACAAAAATTAGGAAGGAACATAGGGGGAAAACTAAGGGAGGCAATCTATTTGCTTTATGTTTCATTTCAGTCAAATTCTTTGAACCTCAGTTTTTGCTTCAGAATAAAAAATTGTTATGTTTAAGTTCATAGCTCACAAGGGAAAGATATTTTCGTCATTCTGTGAACAATCCACTGTAATGAGAGAGAGAGAGAAACAGACAGAGAGAGAGAGAGTAAGAGGAAGGGAGAGGGAGAGAGGGAGGAGGGATCATTTTAGGGTTCTTCTAATTTATGGTTGCTGTTCTTTATTAAAAGACAGAAACACAGAAACCTGGCTGAGCTGAGATGTCATGCCCGTGACAAAAAATAAGTTTATCCCATAGAAATTTAATTCAATGAGGAGCTATATGACACTTTCCAGAAACCCTCAAACAAATGTTCCCAACATCCCAATTAGTTTTGCCTCACTTCAGGGAACACCCAGGACTAAAAAGCAAGTCTGTGAAGATGACTCTTTGCTAAAAGTTTACATTTGAGGCTAAAACACAGCCTAACAGATTTGGGTAAGGAGCAAACGCTGCCTTCCAGGTGCAAAGCCAGTCCATGGGCACTTGGTCCACAGGACACCTGGTTAAATACAGAGTCCTTTGGCTTGTGTCACCTGAGTTAAACCCCAAGTAGTCTACTGGAGTTCCAAAGCTGTTTCGCTTCCAGTTATTTGGATATTTTGCCCTGGCTTGTTTATTTGGATTACATACTAAACCAAAACCAGACTGAGGAGGCAGCTTCAGCGTAACAAACAGAGGTGAGCCTTAGGCTGCAGCCACCCTGGCTCCATGTGGGAGCCACCCTTGAAATGACAATGAGAACATAGGTTATTCCATGACACATCGACCTGATGTAAGCCACTAACAATGTACCAAAAGAAATTATTGTGGCAGCATGCCTTGAAAAGCATAACCTTTGAAACAGACCATCAGGTTGAAATTGAAATAAGTTGGAGCTTCCAATGCTAGGCCAAATGTCCACCAAGGCTTTTACATGAATGCCAAACCAAGGTCGATGTTCCACCAACATGCATGATTGAGACTCCTGGCAGACAAGAGCAGGAGGGTAGTTAATAAAGTGAATTTCTGCTAACAAACCTTATTCCAACCCAAAAGTAGCATTCAAAACTTTGTAGAGAAATGTTCTGTGGAAATTTTCATTCACAGCAGATCTGCGATAGGATTTAGTAAATCTTAGGGGAGGGTGAGAGTTTGCTAAAGATAACAAAACAGTCTAGAAGCAATATCAGCCCTGGTGTGGAGATTACAAAATTGTGTCATAAAGAACATGTACTCACCAAAATGGTTACAGAAATTAGGTCTTAATAGAAGTTAGATGTTGAAATAGAAATAGGATTTGGGGGTCAAATATAACTAGAAGTTGAGTCATATTAAATCAGTGGATGTCTAGGGGCCCTTTTCAGGGCCCATGTTACATGACTACGTGAGTCTCCTATGCATCTATAAGAAAGGAATGGTGTGCAACTTTCTCCAAACTTCTTTGGACAAAGACACTCTCTCCCTAAGTATTTCCAAGAATAAAATTCCCACATGGTACTCTTTGGGGAGCACACCTCTAGTTAAGTAGTTTGAAGTAGTCCCTGAAATCAAATCATTAGCATACATTTTCCTGCAGAATTTCATCTTCTGTATGTTTGAAGCTAATCCAAGAATAACTGAAACTTGCAATTTATCACACAAATAATTTCCAGTTTAAATTGTAATTTGTTTACTTTTCCTCTATGTATTCCAAAAGAAATTGATCGGCTTTGTTCATTTAGTGAAGTATTAGAAAGCACCTTATTACAAATGCTTTTACACTTTGGAGAGAAACTTACAACTACAGAGTTAGTTTCCTTCACAAAAGAATAAATAGATCAGCATAATGAATTTATTTCCAGCGTATTTGTGTGAGTCCTTTGTACAGCACATGACCAAACGTCTGAGAAAACAATTGAAAAGGTGAAAGAGTTATTGTTGGCTCATGGCTTCAGAGATCTCAGCCCACGATCAGCTGACTCCATTGTTACAAGCCTAAAGGGAAACTGCAAAATCATGAAGGAAGGGTATGGGGAGGAAAGCTGCTCACCTCATAGAAGCTAGGAACAAGAGAGAAAGGGAGAGAAAGACAGAAGAGAGAGACAAAAGAAGAAGAGGAGGAGAAGAAGAGGAGAAAGAGAGGAGAAAGAGGAAGAAAGAGGTGGGAGAAAGGGAGAAGAGGAGAAAGAGAGGAGAGAGAGAGAGAGAGTCCAAAGATGGACAAAAGTATACCCTTAGTAACCTCTTCTTACCTATTTGGCCTCATCTCCTAATAGTCCAGCCAGTTACAAACTTAAGCAATGGATTAGTCCATTCACGAGTTCAGCATCCACATGATCCAGTAACCTCTCAATAGCTCCACCAGTTGAAGATCAAGCCTTAAACACATGAGCATTTTGGGGAGTCATTCATAGCCAAACTATAGCAATATTTAAATAACATCCAGCAGTAAAGGAACTATTGAATCATAGGTAAAGCACTTTTTTTTCCCTTTTTTTTTCCAGTTCTGGGCTTGAACTCAGGGCCTGAGCATTATCAAACCAAGGGCTTTGTGCATGCTAGGCAAATACTCTACTGCTAGCCAAATTCCCAGCATTTCTTTCTTTTTTGGAGGTGGGGAGGCATAGGTCATGGGGTTTGAACTCTGGGCCTAGGCGCTGTCCCTGAGCTCTTCAGCTCAAGGTGAGCGCTCTACCACTTGAGCCACAGTGACACTTCCTGTTTTCTGGTGGTGAATTGGAGATAAGCGTCTCACAGACTTTCCTGCCGGGGCTGGCTTTGAGCTGCAATCCTCAGATCTCAGCTTCCTGAGTAGCTAGGATTACAGGCGTGAGCCACCAGTGTCCAGCTGCCTTTGAAATGTGTTTCTGGTAATTTCATAAATTCTAGTCTCCATGTTGCTTTTTGGAATATTACTCAACTTTAAATTGAGGACAAAAACGTTGGACAGAAATTGAAATTAAAGAAAAAGAGTAGGGATTATAGTTTACTAGGAGGAATAATAGCCTGGTAATAAAAAGATGCAACCTTTAGTTCTTCCACTCACTAGCATCTTGTCCAATATGCTGAAAATGATGAGATGTGCTCCTATATGTCTCTCTCTTTGAATTTCTTCCCCTAAAATTTAGTCCCCAGCTTGTAAATGAATAGACAAAATATGGTATAGCCAAACAATGGAGGAAAAGTAAAAAAAAAATTCTGGGTTGGGCTTTAGAAATAAATGTACTTCATACTAAATAAAAGAAGATAGATAGATAGGTAGGTAGATAGATAGATAGATAGATAGATAGATAGATAGATAGATAGATAGATAGATAGATAGATAGATAGATGTATCGTGTGTGTGTGTGTGTGTGTGTGTGTGTGTGTGTGAGTCTATTTATCTTGGGCACTGGTGGCTCACACCTGTAATCCTAGCTACTTGGGAGGCTGAGGTCTGAGAATTGACTGAAGCCAGCACAGGAAGAAAATTTCACTAGACTCAATCTCCAAAATACCCAGCAAAAGACAGTCTGGAGAAATGGCTCAAGTAGTAGAGCACCATCCAAACAAGTAAGCTGAGCAAGCACAAGTCCATGAGTTCAAATCCCAGTACTGGCAAAAAAAAGAAATAACACTTAAGTAAATTTTAAAAAGTAAATTTATATATGTATATATGTGTGTATACGTGTGTGTGTGTGTGTGTGTGTGTGTATCAGAAAGGACAAAGCTACAAAAACAGAAAGCAGATTACCTGGGGCTGGAGTGTAGGGGTGAAAGGAAGATTGGAATTTGGCTGAAAATTGGTGTAAAATGTTTACTGTTTCAAAACTGGATTTTAGTGGTGATTGCAACTATTTAATAAGCTTACATGTTTATCATGGTATGCAAATTATACTTCAACTGAGTTATTTCTTTTTCTTGGGGGGAGGGTCCAGTTGTGGGGCCTGAACTCTGGGCCTGGGCGCTGTCCCTCAGCTCTTCAGCTCAAGGCTAGCACTCTACCACTTGAGCCACAGCGCCACTTCTGGCTTTTTTTTCTTTTTGCTTATGTGGTGCTGAGGAATCGAACCCAGGACCTCAGGCATGCAAGGCAAGCGCTCTACCACTGAGCCACCTTCCCAGCCCATAACTGAGTTATGTCTAAGCAAACAATAATGATCACCTAAGCTAAAGTGAGTGATGCAAAATTTGCAGGAAAGATATGAATTTGGAACGTAATGTGTGGTGTATGTGTTGGTCACAGCTAAGATATTGTTATATTTGAATGCTATTGAAAAAGAAAACTATCAGATTTCATGGGCTGGCAGACAGGTACAGAAGGAAAAATCATCTTTCCAGGAGGGTAGCAGGCAAAGTTGGTTCCAGTCTGAAGCACACCCCTCTACAGACGTACTGATCACTCTCCCTTGTCCTGCAGCCTCAAGGATCAAGATTCCTGTGTCCCTTAGACACTGAGCCTAACTTGCCCCAGGGTGAGTGACATCAAAGCATATGAACCCTTTCCTTTACCTCTACACAGTTTCCAATAAGGTTGCTGAGGGGCTACCCAGTAAGGGAGGCTCTGGGAAATGTCATCTCTTAACATACTGCCTAGACTATGGTAGGTACTAATTAAATACTTTGCAGATGGTATGATCCCATATCCAACGTTCCCTAAAGACTCCACCCCAAAACTCATAAAGCTGACAAATACCTTTGGCAAAGAAGCAGGATATAAAATGAACTCACATATAGGAAAGCTATGTAATAATAATAATAATAATAAATTAGACAGGACCCTAAACATTAACATACAATGAGACCAAAGGAGGGTACTCTTAGAAGAGGAACACAAAGTGTGGGCTGGGAAGGTGGCTCAGTGGTAGAGCGCTTGCCTTGCATGCCTGAGGTCCTGGGTTCGATTCCTCAGCACCACATAAGCAAAAAGAAAAAAGAAGCCGGAAGTGGCACTGTGGCTCAAGTGGTAGAGTGCTAGCCTTGAGCTGAAGAGCTGAGGGACAGCGCCCAGGCCCAGAGTTCAGGCCCCAGGACCGGACCACCCCACCCCCCCAAAAAAGAAGAGGAACACAAAGTGCAATGCCTATGCACATCTGCTCGTATAATATTTATCAAAATGAACTCAAGGAAATGGAAACAAAAGGCTTTTTTCTTCATTGTTATTTTTATTTTTTTTTCTTCTTGTCTTGTTTATTCATTTATCTGTCTTTGGGTGGGTAAAGGGGGCACAGAAATGGAGGGACAAGGGGTGAACAAATGCAGCAGTGGTACTCACTACTCGCTAGATACTGTTAAAAATGAACTATACAACTTGTGGGTGGGATGGGAGGGAAAAACTGGGAGAGAGCAAGGGAAGGAGTGGCATTGTCCAAAAAGAAATGTACTCATGACCTGGCATGTAATTGTAACCCCTCTGTATATCACCCGCATAATAACAATTTTAAAAAGAAAAAAGTTAACCCACAAACCAGAAGCTTTTTTGTAGACCAGCAATGAGCAGATGGAGAGGGAAAGGAGGAGAACAATTCCATTCACAATAATCTAAAAAACAAACAACCTAGGAATGAAACTAACCAAGGGGGTAAAAGACCTCTATAATAAAAATTATAAAACTTTGAAGGAAGGAATGAGGTAGAAAGAGCTCCCATGTTTATGGATTGGCAGAATTAATATTGTGAAAATGGCCAAACTTCCAAGGGCAAGCTATAACACCCATTAATTTGATTAATGCAAAACCCAATATCATTCTTCACACAGAGAAAAAAAAAACAATCATATGGAACCACAAAAGGCCCTGAATAGCTAAGCCAATTCTGAACCAAAAGATGATAGATAGATAGACAGACAGACAGACAGATAGACAGACAGAGACAGCTAAAAGTGAAGTAGATAAAAACTGTAAGAAAAGACTTCAAATATAAAATGGTTTTAAGTAAGTCATTAAATGACAGATGACTTTAATTTTTTTGCATTTTTGTGTATTTCTAATTTTATCTGATATTTTATTTTTTATACTCAGAACAAAACAATAAATATAATTTTTAAACCTACCACAACGACATAATATTCTTTCTGCTTTCTATAGTGAAATGTCAGGAAATGTATCCATCTGTCAAAATTATTTGTTTCTCTCTGGGTTCAGCGTACATGGAAGGTACTTGATATTCATTGACTGAACTTAGCAGCGAGCAGCCTGCAATTCATCAGTTTGACTGTCACCAGTAGTTCAATAAATCCATTGGAATCACTACAGAAGAATTTCTAATGGGATCATGGAAACAATTTGGCTGGTAGAAAACAAATGATTAAAAAGTCATTACATTATCTACACAGGCAGGAGAAGAATTGCCTAATTTAACCACGAAAGTCACTACAAAAGACCAAAATAATTACAGTCTAAGTGGATGCTCAAAATAAGAGAATCATTTGATTTTAATGATACCTTGAGAGAAAATTAGGAGTGCAGGCTGGCTTTGCCAGAATCGCGTAAAACAGCTCATTAGCACCCTCATTGGCCTCAATTGACGACACATTCCTCTCCCCGGCGCCCAGTCCCCCTCATGGGAGCCCCTACTCGTTAATTTCATTTTGGTGTCTGGGTCTAATGTCTTCAAATGCTGGAGGCTCAGTGAAGGCAAGCCAGGGGACAGGTTTCCCATCTCCTTGTAAGTTCCTATAAGGCTCAATCTGTAGCAGCATCTCACCCTTGGGTAGCCAAGAACCTGTGGACCGCCAGAAAAATGTGGAAATTTAGTCTATGAGGCATGTGGGCTGATGAACAATTACAACAACAGCAACAACAAATAAGTCTTGTAAGGGAAACAAGAGTGAGATTCCCCGCAACATTTGAAGAGTTCTCTAAAATGTGCTTTTCTTTCCTAAAGTAGTCTACTATTTCCCAAGGATCCAAGGAGTGCCTTCAAGTCTTGTATTTCTTAGCAAGGATGGATGCAACAAAATTATTGTTCATTTATTTATTTACATAACGTTTGAGTTCTCACCACCGCCTGACTTTGAAGACAGAGTCACTGCATTAAGAAGCAATTAGTTTAATGTCGGAGTTAGAATCTTTTCTGTTAAAGCAGGTGCTTGACATAGCACAACCAAGTTAAGGATAGCCACCATCTTATAAGAAGCTATTTGAGTCTAAGCCATATCCTGTTATAAGAATAGTTATTCTAGGGCTAGAAATATGGCTCAAGTAGGAGAGTACCAGTTGAGTAAGATTTTTTTTTTCTGACATGTTTCTGCTTTGACCATATGTCCTGGTTTGGGTTGCTTGTTCTGATAAACTTGTAAATAACCCCTTTCAAATTAGCCAATTGTGAGCCTAAGTTCTGACCAATCTTAGCAAAGGGCAGTAAGGCCTAGGGATAAAACCTGGGTGGACTGCCTGCCAAGCAGGCTTGCTTACTCTGCCTCCTGTCAATGGCATGCCCTGCTGCAGAAGTAGAATCTGGCATTGCCAAGTTCCCTTTGAGTTGGTGTTCTTATTCCTATGTGACACCCCAATATCCAGACATTTCCAACAGCAAGAGGGAAGGCAGGTAATCCTGCACTTTGTGGAATAGCTGTGTGAAGAGGGTACTTGTTTCTTGCCTGAGCCATGGTGAAGAAAGATCCTGCCTTCTGCAGGGAACACCTCAAGTTCATTCTGAAAGACATCAGACAGGTGAGGGAAAAGGCAATGGGAGTGGCAACACACACACACACACACACACACACACACACACACACACACACACACAATTAAAAATAAACCTAAGATTGCTGGTGCTTATTGTTAGAGTGTTGTTGTGTTTTTGTGAAAAACAGCTTTTGCGTCTAATGTTATATTCAATTCATGTTACCCATGAAATTCTTCCAGTGCATTCTTTTGAGTAGAAAGTCTTATACTTCAAAGGGTTTAATCTAGGGTTTTAGCCAAAGTAGAATTATTTCACAATTTTTTCTAACAACTAGGATTTTATAATTGCAGTTAATTGAAGTAGACAATAATAAACTTTTATAATAAATTCATTTTTTGTGTGGAGGGGGAGCAGAGTTGGGGTTTGAACTCAGGGCTGTGTACTGACCAGGCAGGAATTCTTCTAATGGCACCACAGCCCCAGCTTTTTGCATTAAGTATGTTTTAAATAGGGTCTCACATTTATTCCCAGATCTGCCTGGATCAACATCCTCTAATATCTCTTACATAGCTGGCATGACAGGCACAAGCCAACACCTCAGCTTTTATTGGTTGAAATGTAGTGTTGAGAAGTTTTTTGCCTGGGCAGGCTTTGAACCACAATCCTCCTGATCTCTGCTTCCCCAGTACTAAGTGGCATGAAGCACCATCCACTGATTCTCCTGATTTGAAGATGCAAACCAAAGCCAGATTCTTCTGCTAATAGTACTGGAATTATTGCCACAAATGTTATTGTCCTCAAGCAATATTGATTAGCCAGGCTTGCTTAAAATAGAAATCAAACTGACATGGTAAATATTTTTTTTCTGGAAGATAAGACAAGTAATCAGACTCTTTATTGGTCTGAAAAGATTTCTTACCTATAAATTAAAAATATGAATGTGCCAACTAAATCAAATAGAATAAGCTTATAAAACAAGTATGATAAAGACATTTCTATGAGTCAAAATGAAAGAGAAATCTCTTCTTTCAATCTGTTTTCCATTCTTTTTTAGAATTTTCCATTTTAATTTTAAAGGTGATATACAGAGAGGTCATAATTACGTAAGTCAGATAAAGACTTTCTATTTTAGACAATGTCACCCCATCCCTCTCTCCCAGTTTTCTGTTTTCCATTCTTATCTCTTCCTTTTCCTCGCTGAATAATTGAGTCCCCTATGAGGGAGAGACCCAGGTAGACTTCCACACCAGCAGTGGGAAGAGAAGGAAGCTTAAGTGTAGCAGCCTAAGCATAGCAGCCTAAGCATTATGAAAAGGGGTCCATGCATAGACAGGCAGCAGTGTGAAGAGGCTGTCCAGATGAGGGTGGCCTGCAGTGATAATTGTGGCAAAAGCAGAAGGTATTTTCACAGGAGGACACACCCCAGTTCATGATGTCCAAGTCTATGTAGGGCTAAGAGGGCATCATCACATGAGATGGCCCAGAGATGGTGGCAGAACCCATGTGAACGGTGAGCAAGCAGCACAGGTAGTCACAGAAGGATAGTAGCCATCTTAGGAACAGGAATGAAGTAGATAAGAATGATCTGCTGTGAACAGGGTGATGGGTAAAATAAGCAAATGCACACACACAAAAAAAATGGAAGTCGCCTTTCACTGGCAGAGAGCAAAATTGCAAATATGAACCATTATGAGAAACTCAAATGAGATTTTCAGATCTCAGCCTCCTGAGTAGCAAGGATCACAGGTATGAGCCACTGGCACCCAGTACAATCAGTTTAATCTATAACAGAATACCTGGGAATATTAGGATTTCTGGCTACTCTCTCTACACCGTGGGTGAGAAACTACCAACTGCCAAAACAATTCTTTTGGATCTCCTGAGAGCAGCTGGGCCTTTCTATTTCCTTCTCTGCGCCGTGCCCCAACACCCAACTGTGGAGCATAGGCCCATTTGTTATTAGTGATGGTTTCTCCAGGCTTGACAACTTATCCTGTGCTTAACTTAAAACACAAAGGGCTAGACACCTGTCTGTCAAGTTTCTTTGCCAGAATAATATGCTGAGATGCTTTCACCAGCTGACATCTGTAAGTGATGCATGTTCAGTGGTATCTTGTTTAGAAGCCAACATTTCTAAAAGACAATGACAGATGGTTGGATCCAAGATGCCAGAGAAAAGCAATTCTCTTTTGTCTCCGTTGACCACATGTTTATTAATTATTTATTGGGACAAACTGAATGACGGTGTCTCCTCTAAATGTATACATTGAAATCCAAACCAGTTTGATGGTGTTAGCAGGTGACACCTTGGGCAAATGACTAGGTCATAAAGGACCCTAAGAAATGGTATTAGTGCTCTTGCATTGAGGACCTAGACTGCTCTCCTACCATTTTCCACCACTGAAGACAGCAAGAAAATGGCCTTCTCAAAGCCAGATGTCGGTTCACAGCACATCTAATAGCACCTCAATCTAAGAGATTTATTATGATACAGATATCATGCTGAAAACAAAGGATAAAAAAGAAGCTATCCCCTCAAAAATGGCATTATTTATTGAAAATTGTAAATGAAACAACTATATCATATATACAGATGAACACAAATAATTCTGCTTATTTTTCTCAGTAAATTTTCATCAACTTAATGCACCTGTGTATCCAGCACACAAATCAGCTGTGCTCAGAAATCTCCTTGTTCCTCCTAACCCCAGCCAAAGTTAACAATTCCCATTATTTATTTATTTATTATTTATATTGTTTTTAGGGGTTTTTTTTGCCAGTACTGGGGCTTAAACTTTGGGCCTGGGTACTCCCCCGTCACTTTTGTGCTCAAGGCTAACCCCCTACCACTTGAGCCACAGTTCCATATTTGTTTGGCTCATATATATATATATGTAGTAAAGATACTGTACTGTACAGTTACATGAGTAAGGTAATGAGTACATTTCCTCTCGAGTATTGTTACCCCCTCCTTTGTTTTCCCCTACCAACCTTTCCCTCCCCACCTCCCCAATTCCTCCTTCCCCCCACCACCCCCCCCGCCCCAAGTTGTAAAGTTCATTTTCAACATAGTGCCTTGTACATCTCATTGTTACAATGGGTCACCCTGTGTCCTTGTTTCAGCATTTTGTTATTTCCCTTCCCCTCCCCAAATTCGAAAAATGTATATACAAGATGCAGGGTACCGGAATCAAGGCTTTTATTTTCTGGTTAATTGGAGAGAAGAGTCTCAAGGACTTTGCTGCCAGTGCTGGCTCGGAACTGTGATCCTCAGATCTCAGCTTTCTGAGTAGCACGAGCCACAGATGCCTGGTTATACCCCCATCTTTCAATAAAGCGTACATCTTCCAAACTGGCTAGCTTTTTAAGGATATTCAACAGGGAAAACTAGAACGATGCTGTTGCTCCTAGGATACTGGATCCTACCATACCTGGGCAGTGCCCTGGGTGGCTATCTAGCTCTGCTTTCTGTAGTGCAGAGCTGCTACTTCACGGTGGCAGTTGGTCTTTGTTCAGTGTGGACTTGGATGGTAAATTAAAAAAAAACAAAATTAAACAAGGGCCCTGGGGAAATCCAACTCCTTCCCTTTTTTGGATTAGATGAGACATTGTGGGACTCTCTGTGTGTCCATCTTCTGCTGAGATCTTGTGACACCCCTGAGTATAAGTAGTGTTTGAGCTGGGAAAACCTTAGAACTTTTGAGTCATTGGAGAAAACTGTGGAATGCTTCCCCACAAGCCTGAGGGCTGCCAAGTGAGCATGCTGGTAGCTGTAATTTCTTCTCTTATTAATCCCTTCCTCACGCCATTTATCATGTCCTCCTATTGGCCTGATCTTTCATTTGTCCTCTTTCCTCTTATTCTATTATTTCTATAGAGTTTCACTCGGGTTTCCGTCAGTGATTATATAAAGAACAGAAGGACAGAAAGACGACACTTCCCTAGAAGAAAGGCAGGGGACTCATATTGGTGCAGTCATCATAGGTCACATGCTTTTAAGCCAATGAAAACAAGAGACGTATCTTGCAATACAGGAAATGTTTTGCATGACGTTTCCCCTTTAAAGAGAACATTGAGATAATGCTAGAGTGGATGAGTAAGTTATGTCCATGGGAAGAAATAAGGTAAACATAAAAGTTCTGAAATATTACTTTTCATTTTTCAGAACCTATGAGCTTCTGGTAGATCATCTCACCCAACATTCTCATGTTACACATGACAAAGCATGCCCATAGATGCTGTGGGAATAGTCGGTGGCAGGAACCCACAACTTTAGTCACCCTAAACACAATATACTTTGTCTTAGGATTGTTCACTTAAATTGAAGGAACACTGACTTTACCCTAGGTGTCCTGCTTTAGAGTGACAAGCTCTAGTAAGCTGAGAAATTAAGAATCACAGTATTGGGGCTGGGAAGGTGGCTCAGTGATAGAGTGCTTGCTTTGCATGCATGAGGCCCTGGATTCGATTCCTCAGCACCATATAAGCAGAAAAACCCAGAAGCAGTGCTGTGGCTCAAGTAGTAGAGCACTAGCCTTTAGCTGAAGAGCTGAGGGACAGTGCCCAGGCCCAGAGTTCAAGCTCCACAACCGACAAGAAACCAAAAGAATCAGTATTATTTGCAAAGTTACCCATCAGAATTTATTCCAGCCTTCTGAAAGCACAATACAAAGGAAATCATCCCTTTACTACCTCAAATTGGGGGGGGGGGGTGCACATTTAGGGAGGTTTCCCTAACTTACTTGTTTTGGAAGTGTTGAAACTTCTCTGAGGAATGCAATCTTTTTTGTCTTCTTGTGGTTTGTTTGATATTCATTACCCTCTTTCATCCCCAGTTATCCCTTTCTCTCCCTCCTCCCACTCTGCCCTCCCACCCCACCCTAGTCCCATGTCAAGTGGGAAGGATCTTAAAGGGAAATATCACAGTCACCACGGACTTATCATCATCCCTCAGATTGATCCCACATGCTGCCTCCACTGATGGAGGCTGAGGCCAGCACTGTAGGCACTCTACACCGATGACACGGAGCAGGCCTCCTTTTGCTCTTCATTTCCCATCTCTGAGATAAGTTCAGCCTGCCAGACTCAAGAATTTCCACTCTCCTAGCTTCCAGACAACTTCCAGCCACGCCCTTTCTATTTCCTCAACTACTTTCAAGAGCAACAAAATTCAGGGGTTTGAAAAATCTTAAAAATGTATTTCATCTAGTCCTGCGCTTGCAGAATTCATGCTTAGATTTACCTTGAGCTCGTGCCTAGTCTTACTCAGGCACTTATTCCTTTTGTATCTATAAATTGTATTTAAGGATTAAAAATATTTTGGGGCTAGTTTGTTTCCAGGATGGAAGAAATCCGACTCTAATAACAGCTCCAATACGAATTTGTCATTTGTTTCCAATATGTTTGAAGAGGTGTCTCAGTTCTTACCACTCCAAGCTGGCCTCTTGGAACCTCAGTGAGACTTTCCAAGTGCTTCTGCCATGAGCCATGTATTGATCTGGAGCCTGAATATGCTGTGCTACAGCAGAGGGCAGGGGACACAGAAGAGGGAAGTGCAGGATGTGTTGGTCTAGGATGGATGGATAGGTGCACCTCACCATTCTAACACAATCCTTTCAGCATTGGTTTCTGAAACATTCTCATCCTCAGCATTTGTTCAGGGAAGACTTCAAGTTTGTTTCATTTAAAGGAAGAAGTTGCTTATTGTTTGGTTTCGTTCCATGATGTTCATTGTTTAAAAGACTGTGTAGAGAAGCCAGCAAATCCTTCCTAAAAAAAAAAAAAAAGGAAGATTTGTCTGGTTCTTCTAATTGCTTTCTCAGTTACTGGAGCATCAAGGCAGGTCTTACCTAACTGCCACACTAGTGAAGAGCCAGCCAGCAGCGGATATGAAAAGAGGAGAGAGAAAGACACAAAAAAGCATTCTGCTCTGATAAACTGCTCCGTGGCATTCAAGGAGGAAAAAGGCACATAACTCAGAATGCAAACTTAATGTGTGCACAGCAAGAAACAGACTCCCCACGGAGGGGCCTTGCACCCTTGTTCTATTACAAAGATGCAAAGTTCAGTCATACACTAAGCTTACGAGCTAGTGGAGCCCAGGCAGGAAGATAAACACTCTTGCCCTATAAAATTCAGTTATGAAAAGTATTTATCATGTATCTGATGGATTTGCCACATGTCAAGACTTACTTTCATTTCATGAATTCTTTTTCAACACACATACACACACACACACACACAGTTGTTGGGATGGGAAAACGTCTGTTAACAATTTTAACATATGTAAGATTGCCCAAGAGGTGTATCATGTTTAGATGGTTTCAGAATTTCATTAATCCACCTTGCAGGAATGTGATATTTTACAGATTGTACTTGTATACAATACAAAGACAACTAATTTTTAACAGACAGAGCAGCTTCTCATTTACCAACATGCTCCTCACACTTCCTTAGTTGTTCAGACACACAGAAGTAATTTCATATATACTCAGTATATACTTAGTTTCTGGCTTCTTGTCCCCTTAGAAAATAGGCTTTCCTTGAATTAAGTTTACAAGAGATAAGATTTGGACAAAATATTTTAATTGTTGGGCAGGAGTGCCTCCTGTTTTGTTTCTCCTTATTAGATTTGGAGAAAAAAAAACTCTTCAAATTTAAAGATATAAAGTATCTCTCATGAGTTGATGTGTCTCTGTGGGGCACATCAGACAAGTTCCTGCAATGAATTTCCAGGATGACCATTTACAGCTGCCTCCCCAAAACTCAAGTATTAAAACAAGAGTACTATTCTTTTAGACAAAAACATCTGTCCCTCATGAACCTCTGTGCATTTGAGTTAAGCTCCATGATTATGCCTGAAAAGCTGTTTCTCTTTCGGAACATAATCTGCCAATGCCTTATTGAATTGGTGGTCATCACTACCTCTGACGTGACTGATTGACACTCTGCCAAGGAAGCATGCGATGATCTAGATGTAAACTAGAAGTGTTTCATCCCAACTCAGGACTAAGTGTGACCACTGTCAAGAAGCTGGAAATGCAAAAGGGAGGTTAAATCAGCACCTTGTCACTGGGTAGAATAATTCTCACAAGAAGTTTCAATAAAATTTTAAATTGGAATAATTATTGATTATCTCTAACACCAAAAGCAAAAGAAAAAAAAAAAACCTTAAACACATCTTGGGGTTTTCTTTTGTTTTTGTTTTCCTTTTTTTTTTTTTGTCAATGTGGAGCTTGAACTTGGTGTCTGAATGCTATCCCTGAGCCTTTTTGTACTCAAGGATAGTGCTCTATCACTTGAGCCACAGCATCACTTCCAGTTTTTGAGTGGTTAATTGGAGATAAGAGTCTCACAGGGACTTTCTAGCCCAGATGGCTTCAAACTGTGATCCTCAGATCTCAGCCTCCTGAGTAGCTAGGGTCACAGGTGTGAGCCACCCGTGCCCAGATACATCTTGGTTTTTAAATTTTACTTTCAAATTAAATTTAATTAATTTTAACTTCAAAAGGAAGAACTATTTTAAAAAAACAATAATTAAGCTGGCCACTGATGGTTCATGCCTATAATTCTAGTTCCTTAAGAGACTGAGATCTGAGGATTGAGATTTGAAGCCAGCTCAGGCAGGAAAATCCATGAGACTCTCCAATTAACTACCAAAAAGTAAAAAAAATGAGCCTGTGGCTCAAGTGGTAGAATGTCAATTTTGAGGGGAAAAAAAGATAAAGGTAATGCCCAGGTCCTGATTTCAATCCCTATTACCAGCATAACAACAGCAATAATAATAATAGCAGAGCTGAGCTTGTAGCTCAGCAGTAGATAGATGGCCTGGCATTTGCAAGACCTTAAGTTTGATCTCTAGCAATCCAGCAACAACAAAAACCCTACATACTATTGGGGCGGCCTTGCCACTTTCCTAAGCTCTCCCTACTGGGGCCCTATGAGTCTTCTATCTTACCCCATTCTAAGCAAACTGGTCTTAGCAATTGCTCTGACTTGTAGTTGAAACTATAAAAATAGATTCACCCATATATCCATAGGGCAAGCTCGAACACTGCCTCCAAACCTTCGCTTTCCCTTGCTTTCTAAAAAGCTCTTACCCTAATTAAAATGTCTAATGCTTTTCCAGCCCCATACTTCCCATTGCACATGCCCTAACCTTTTCCGTTAAGATTTATGGTCTTCTAACATGCTATATGATTTCTTTATTTAGTACCTGTATTGTTCCTTTTCTTTTTCTCCCACTAGAATGGAAACTTCAGAAATGCAGGAATGTTGGTTTAGTTGGGTAACTGATAGGTCCTGAGTGCATATAATAGTACTTAGAACATTGTACGGGTTCCATGTTTGTTGAATGCATAAGAAAATAGCTTAAAGAAGTAAAAGGCCATGTGAAGGACACTCATAGAAGAAGGGAGAACACCTCTTAGAAGCTATCTTCTAACATAAAACAGAAGCCTTGCTCTTGCAGTAAAAAGAAGGGAGCAAGGCAGAGGTTACCATGGAAATCCCTGGCTTTTCTTCAAGGTGGATTCCCCCCCCCCCCCAAGAGGATGTAGAAAGCCAAAAAAAAGTCTTACGGAGATCCAGGACAATTCCAAGAGTCCCTTCATCATGCACATACTTCTTAAGCTTCTGTACATCTGAAGAAGGGGGAGAAAGGGAGAGGACAAAATAATGCAAGGATCCAAAAGAAACTAAGATAGGTCAAAAGGAGATAGTACAAACTCATCTAAATGAATGAATTGCACTGATTGAAAATTGTGAAGTTGTTCCTATCAGTAAGAATAAATAAATAAGGCTTTATCATAAAAATAAGCTAATTCAGCTGTGTACTGGTGGCTCATATTGTAATCCTAGCTACTCCGGAGGTTAAGAACTGAGGATTGTGGTTCAAAATCCTTGAGACTCTTATCTCCAATTAGCCAGCAAACATGCCAGACTGAAGATGTAGCTTCAAGTGCTAGAGTGCCAGCCATGTGAAAGAAAGGCAAATGAGCTGCGGCTCTGAGTTCAGATCCCAGCACTTATATGAAAGAAAGAAAAAGGGAAAGAAAGAAAGAAAAAGAGAGAGAGAGAGAGAGAGAGAGAGAGAGGGAGGGAGGGAGGGAGAAAATAGAGAAAAGCATAAAAACAACATATACCACCTGTCAATGTCATCTCCACTGGGTGGGAAGGAAGAAAGTGGGAAAATTTTAGTTTTATATCTTTTTCATTTTTTTTACTGATTACAATAGGCAAACATTACATTGACTTTGTAGATGGTTTTTAAAATGTGTACTATATTAAAAATTAGGTTATATTAGTAATTTCTCTAGAGATTAATTGCCACATGAGTCACCCTAAAAACTCATGTGTCTATTTATAATGGTTGCGGTAATTCACACAATAGTCATTCCAAAGCTATCTGCTTGTGATGGCATCTAACCATGATAAAAGCTTCCAGTTAAAAAAATTTCCTTGGGGCTGGGAATGTGGCTTAGTGGTAGAGTGCTTGCCTAGCATGCAGAAAGCCCTGGGTCTGATTCCTCATTATGACACAAACAGAAAAAGCCAGAAGTGGTGCTATGACTCAAGTGGTAGAGCACTAGCCTTGAACAAAAGAAGCTCAGGGACAGTTGCCCATGCCCTGAATTCAAGCCCCAGGACTGGCAAAAAAAAAGTCCTTTTGGAAGGTTGTTACAACTGATGTAAGAGTTTGAGATGCAACAGGAGAAACACAACGCACCAGTCTTCATTATATTTGTGTATGTGCTTCCTGGGTGTGTTGGAACTTAGTGTTCCAAGCAGGAACTGGATTTTGCTTTGGTTTTTTTTTCTTTTAATAACAACTTTTATAGGGAACAAATAAGGTTAGATCTAGGACAGGGTGATATTGTAAGAGAAAGGAGTAAAATCTCAGCCTTTCAATTGACATTAAAGTGACAAAACATTGAGCCCTTCCAATATTATGGAGCACAGTGATAGATACTGATAATGTACAAGGATAAAGACACAATTTCTGCCAGCCAGGAACTTGCAAGGTTCAGGGTGAACAAGTCATTCATTCGTCATTGGTCAGCTCCCTTTTCCATCCTCATTAGCAGCCATACCAAATCTTTACCAATCAAACTTGCTCAACTACCTGCCTTCTCCTGTTTTAGCAAATAGGCTGGCTTGGCACTTAGTAAGGAAAATGAATGATCAGGGATGAATCCTGTCAACACTTGATCTCCACAAACTACAAGCACCTCCATCTACCCATTCTGATGTGTTTTTTCCAGTCTCACTCTTCCTGCACCTAGATCTCAATCCTTTAATCATCTCCCACCCTCTCCTAGAGGGAGAGGATGTCCTCTGTTTTCCTTTATTAGTTCAATGTCTTCAGTGTATAAGTAGGCTCAAGTTAATTCTCTCCTAAAATCATCCTCCCTAAAACTTACATCATCTGCCTTTTTCTTTTCTTCCCTTTACATTAGTTAATAGGAGCTAGGTTGGGTCACAGTAATATAACCACACACACACACACACACACACACACACACGCACACACACACACACACACACACACACACACACCAAATTCAGTGACCTACTATAAAAAGTAAGTTCTTGCCAATCCCTCCTAAGCTTCTTTTGCATGTGCACCCTCATTAAGGGCCCCGAGCTAATGCTGGCTCTGCCACTGGAACATCTATAATAGCATAGCATAGACTGGGAAAATATACAGCAGTTCTTAAATGCTTGAGTGTAATGTTTCTGAAGTCACATGGCCCCAAGTTAAAAAAAAAAAAAAAGAGAAATCCAAGTTTCCAAGAAGTCAAGTGGCTTGCCTATGAGAATCTCTTCATTATGGAGTGGGATTATTTCTGAACTCAGATGGCTTGCTTTCAAACACCAGAGTGAAAAATAAGTCTGTAGTTTAACTATTTCTTTGACAATGCAATCCCTCCTCTTGCTCTCTCCATTTTTCCCTTCCATCCCCACCCACAAGTTGTATAGTTCATAGTCAACATAGTGTCTAGTGTGTACTACTGCTGCATTTGTTCATCTTTGTCCCTCCAGATGCTACTGTTTTTATGGCCTTCTTTGATCCAGTTCATCTATTACTACACATTAGCAGTACAATGAATAACAGAGATAGTAGTAGAAGACCAGTTCTTAGCATATGATGTTTGGGAAAGGAAGAAAACCCTGAAATAAGTAAAGAAGAGAGAGAAGGAAGGAAGGAAGGAAGGAAGGAAGGAAGGAAGGAAGGAAGGAAGGAAGGAAGGAAGGAAGGAAGGAAGGAAGGAAGGAAGGAAGAAAGGAAGGAAGAAAGGAAGGAAGGAAGGAAAAGAGAAAGAAAGGGAAGGAGGGAGGGAGGGGAAAAAGAAAGGGAGAGAAGGGAAGGAGGAGAAAAAGAAGGCAAAGGGAGAAGGAAAAAGTTATTTAAGTCACCAAGACTCATTTCCAAAGTGACATGTCATGACTTATAAACTACCAACACTATTTCCCACAAGCTTAAATGAAGAGACCCATTAGTATGCTCAGTTTACTATACTACTTTAAAGGGACATAAATTAAGCAGAATAGATGAACTTACAAAAGAATAATTAGATATAAAATAAAAACACAATCACTGAAACAAGATGCCCAGTCGATATTTTTAAAATCTGAGCTGGATTATTTACCATAGCTAAGACATGGAACCAACCCAGATGCCCCTCAGTAGATGAATGGATCAAGAAGATGTGGTATATATACACAATGGAATTCTATGCCTCCATCAGAAAGAATGACATTTCCCCATTTGTTAGGAAATGGAAAGGCTTGGAAAAAATTATATTAAGTGAAGTAAGCCAGGCCCAAAGAAACATAGGTCCCATGGTTTCCCTTATTTGCAATATCTAGTATAGGTATGAGTCAAGCGGAAAAAGTCAGATAATGTGATGTTAGGAAAACGAAACCTCAAATATGTATTTTAATGTTTTTGTTTCTTTCATGCATGTGTTTCTAACGCATTTATAAGATTATTTCTTTGTAGCTTTGTATGTCCCTCCCCCACAGTGTAACCCCCGCTTTCACTATATTTGATGTCAGTATAACATGTGGAGGAGATGGGGACAAACAAGTCGTTTAAGGATTCAGGTGGACCTGTTGCAACAATGAGAAGTACAAAATGTCATGTCAAAACCAGCTTTACAATGTCGGTGGGGGGGGGGGTATGATTGGGTGGGAGGGAGGGGGGAGGCTGGGAAGGGAGGTGAAGGGTAAACAAAGGAGGAGGCTGCAATGCTTGGTAAGAAATATATGCATTATCCTGCCCATATAATTGTAACCCCTCTGTACAGTATGTTCTCAAATAAAATAAAATAAAATTTAAAAAAAAAAAATCTGAGCTGGATGTAGTTGTTGGAGCAAAGGAAATAAATTATGATGAAAAAAATACTGGAAACTTTCACAAAGACTGTAAAAGAAAAGAAATAATATTAACAAGGAGTTGGGATAGAGAGTTCAGAATGAGAGGTATCAGCTTTCATCTGATAAGAATCCTGGAATCAGCCCATCAATCAAACAACAATTTTTATTGACTATCCATTATATGCCAGACACTATCCTTACTATTCTTACAGCTATCCATGAACAAAACAGGGGGAATAAATCCTTGCCTTCTTGCAGCTTACATTCTTTTTATTTTTTTATTTTTTGGGTCCAGTCGTGGGGCCTGAACTCTGGGCCTGGGTGCTGTCCCTCAGCTCTTCAGCTCAAGGCTAGCACTCTACCACTTGAGCCACAGCACCACTTCCAGCTTTTTTCTTTTTGCTTATGTGGTGCTGAGGAATCGAACCCAGGGCCTCAGGCATGCAAGGCAAGCGCTCTACCACTGAGCCACCTTCCCAGCCCCGCAGCTACATTCTTGCAGGAAGAGAAAGACAAGAATGCACCTAGTTCAATGACTACTAGATGTGAAAAAGACCCATGTGGGAAGCCATTGCTACAGAGGCTCGAAAACACAAAGTGCACATGGCAGAATAATAAAAATGTTAAGTTCCCACAAACTTAAAGCAAAATTGATTGCTGCAGTCCTAAAAATTAGTAGATAACAGAATTTGTTCAATTTGTCAAGAAAAACACATCTCAGCAAACATGCTTTTGCCAGCCAATTATTTGCAGCCCATTCTCAAAGCCTGGCCAACAGAGACCAACTCACTCCAGTCAACACTCCTCTGAGTGTCAGCCAGTCAACAACAGCCTTGCCAAACAACAATTCTTCTTTGTGATGTCAACACACCAGGTTCCTACAAGTCTGTCAGTCTCAAGTTTCTTATTTTCCCAAATCTGAAGTCTCTATGTAAGTTCTAGAACTTTCTCTGCTCAGAGACACCATGCTTATCAGTAGTCTTCTTTGATTTACTTTGACAGAAAAGTGAGTAAAATTCATCCTCCAATCTCTCTGTGTTTCTCTCCCAACCCCCAAATACACACTCTCTCTTTTTGTTATTGTAAAGATGATGTCAGAGGGGTCATAGTTATATAAGTAAGGTAATTAGTACAGTTCTTTTTGAATAGTGTCATCTCTTCCCTTGTCTTCTCCCAGTTTTTCCCTCCCATCTCCCCTTCCCTACAAGTTGTACAGTTCATTTTCAACATAGTGTCTAGTGCATATCACTGCTGCATTTGTTCATCCTTTGTCCCACCATTTCTGCGCTTCCCCTTACTCTCCCTAAAATAGAAAACTTACATATAAGACAAAATGTACAGAAATGAAAAACAACAACAAAGGAGGAAAAAAACAAGCAAGAAGCAAAGTAACATAAAACCTCTTGTTTCCATTTCTTGGAGTTTGTTTCTATAAACAACATTTTATATGATCATATGCACATAACTATTAAACCTTTGTGATCCTCTCCTAAGAATATTCTCCTTTGGAAGATCTTCACTAACCATACAATGGACAAGGGTCTCATATCTAAAATACACTTAGAACTCAAAAAACAAGATCCTCCAACAACAAATCCTCAAAGAAACAACCTCCCTATTAATAAGTGGGCTAGAGACTTAAAGAGAAACTTCTCTGAAGAGGAAATAAGGATGGCCAATAGACACATGAAGAAATGCTCAACTTCTCTAGCCATAAAAGAAGTGCAAATCAAAACAACATTGAGATTCCACCTCACACCAGTTAGAATGGTTAGAATGGCTATAATCAAGAAATCTAATAACAACAAATGCTGGAAGGGATGTGGCCAGAAGGGAACCTTACTGTATTGTTGGTGGGAGTGTAAACTTGTTTAACCACTTTAGAAAGCAGTATGGAGGTTCCTCAAAAGACTCCACATAGGGGCTGGGAAGGTGGCTCAGTGATAGAGTGCTTGTCTTGCATGCATGCATGGTTTCTATTCCTCAGCACCACATAAGCAGAAAAAGCTGGAAGTGGCACTGTGACTCAAGTGGTAGAGTGCTAGCCTTGAGCTCAAGGGCTTGAGGGCTCAAGAGGTGGACAGCGCCCAGGCATGGAGACTGACAAAAAAAAAAAAAAAGACTCCACATAGAGCTCCCCTATGACCCAGCAATCCCACTTTTTGGCATTTACCCAAAAGATTACAAACAAGGCCATACTAAAGCTACCAGTGCAACTATGTTTATCGCAGCATTATTTACCATAGCTAAGATATGGAACCAACCCAGATGCCCCTCAGTAGATGAATGGATCAAGAAAATGTGGTATATTTATACAATGGAATTCTATGCCTCCATCAGAAAGAATGACATTGCCCCATTTGTTAGGAAATGGAAAGACTTGAAAAAAATTATATTAAGTGAAGTAAGCCAGGCCCAAAGAAACATAGATCCCCTGGCTTCCCTTATTTGCAATTACTAGTATAAGTATGTACACATGATCATATAAAATGATATTAAGTGAAATGAACCCCAAGATAGGGACACAATAGGTTTTATCTTTCTTGCTATTGTTTCCCCCACCCACCCAACCCTTGCTATTGTTTTTAATGTAATTAAAATGTACGATGTGACTTTTTTTGTTTCTCTTGTATGTTCTTCCCCCATGGTATAACCCCTGTTTTCACTGTATTTGATTCTGGTGCCCTGCATCTTATATATACATTTTTCTAATTTGGGGAGGGGAAGGGGAAATAACAAAATGCTGAAACAAGGATACAGGTTGACCCATTGTAACAATGAGATGTACAAGACACTCTGTTGAAAATGAACTTTACAACCGGTTGTGGGGGGAGTTGGGGAGTTAGGGAGGGAAGGGATGGTAGGGGAAAAACAAAGGAGGAGGTAACAATGTTTGATAGTTACTCATGTAACTGTAACCCCTCTGTACAGTATTTTTACAATAAAAAACATATTTAAAAAAAGAATATTCTCCTTTGGTCTCACTATGTGCATGTCTAGATATCTGTATAATTTGCTACATCCCAGTTTGTATTTTTTGTCTTTTATCATCTAGTGTGTTTACTTGTAGATATATAGGTACTTTCTAGTTACAACAAATGAGAGAAATCATTCAACCTATGTTTCTTTGGGTCTTGCTTACTTCACTTAATATAATTTCTTTCCAAATCTTTCCATTTCCTTATGAATGCTACAATATTATTCTTTCTGATGAATGCATAGATTTCCATTGTGTATATACATTTTCTTGATCCATTTGTCTGCTGAGGAGCATCTGGGTTGATTCCATATCTTGGCTATGGTAAATAATACTGCAATGAATATGGTTGTGCTGGTAGCTTTAATGTGGCCTTGTTTCACACACACATACACACACACACACACACACACACACACACACACACACACTTTGCAGAACAAGGGAGAATGGACACAACTCCAGGGCTCATAGCAACACAAGAGGGTAAGTATAAGAGTAGATCTTAAGAACAAAGGAGATTTACAATACAGCAATAAATAGGGCACTATTTATGTTTCAAGGTAATAGAGTAGACACATTAAAAAATTTGAAGATACTAGGGCTTATTACTTCACATAGTTAGGGCCAGGGTGTTAGAATTCAACTCAAGACAAGATGTGTTCCACCACATGGGCTAGCATGAGTTAGTTTTTATTGACCTAGCTTCAAGTCCACTAATTCTTTTCTTTGCTGCTTCAAGTTTATGAAGAAACCTATCAAAATATTTTTGTCATATGTATTTTCTTTCCTCCAGTTTCCATGGGTTTCTCCAGTGTCCTGAAAGCAACATTGTAGTGATTTAAGAATTTGCTTCACAGGGCAGATGGGAGTATATAGGCCTTTCATCTGATGGCAGCTGTTCCTGAGAAGTGTACCAGGAGTAAGTCTTTCTTAGAACTCTCATCATTACCCTCCCTGCCCCCAATCTTTTCACAGTACTTGGTGAGGTCCATGGAGAAGAGTGGCTGTGAATCCCCATGTTATCTGTGGCTCCTTGGTATTATTCATTCAGCTTTTGGTTAACAATGTTGGCAGTGGGATACATCCTTTGAAACAACTGCTAAAATTTCATATCTCTATAAGGCATCTGTTTTTCCACAGATTTCATGAGTTAATTGTGCCAGGGCCTCAGTGCTCTGATGGGGCAGGGAGAAATTGCCAATTTAAAAACTGGCATTTGTGTCACTGTGACAGAAGAACGGGTAGTCCTTCTAGTTTCTTATACCCTAAGCTGAATTCCAAAGTTCTAATTCACTATTCTTTAAGAGTTATATGATTCCAGGAAAGTCATTTAATCTTTTAGAAATAATGATAGAAACAGAATGCTAGAAAAAAATCTCTAATGTCTTTTCCAGGATACATGCACCATAGTTGCCATAAACCAAACAGAAACCACAGATAGATCCTGACATCATTGCATCAGCCAACTGTATAGAAAGTTTATGAGAACTTGAAGTTAAATTTGATACAATCATTTCCACCAACAGGATCACAATACGTTGTGCTTCCTAAGTAACCTTCTCTTTATTTGGCCGATTCAATAGAGAAAACTCATTTCTATTTGATGGATTCTGGTGCTCATTTTCTCCTTAGCTAATTGTCATCTCTAATACTTATTTTCTTTCATGATGAACTTTGTCATTGTTGGATGGCTCTACAACTCTCTTGTGTTTCCTTCTTTTCCATAATCTCTGGCAACTGAAGGAAAGTCTAGCGTTGTCTCTGCCACAAGTCTTCACAAATCTTGGTACTATTGCTCAGATTGTTGAAGGACTTATCTTGAGGGTACTTACAGGGAAGGCACAAAGTACAAAAGTTCCATGTACCAACTCTACCAACAACCTAGCCTCTCCAAGCCATCATCATAAAGAAAAGCCTAAGAGGTGATCTTCTCCTTTTATTCCAACTGGAACTAAAAGGGTGTTAGTCCACAAGCCAGGCTAGTCTGAACACAGCCTTGCACAGTTGACGATTGCATGGGAATATGCACATGGCATTGATGAATCCTTGGTCTGGCTCTTACAATTGATTGCTGGATTTAACAGGCCAGAGTTGGCTACTACATAGAAGCAGGATCCTAAGCTCTGGAGAGCTTCACCTCATGCCTGTCCAACTTCCCCTTCACTGTTTATTTTTATGTCTTACTCAAGCCCCTTCTCTTTTATAATTGATGACTTTCCAGGCTTAATGTTCAGCCAAAGGAATTAACAGATAACCCAAGGCAATGATTTCATTGCTATGGACTCAAAAGTACTGCCATTACGCCGGATAAAATGGAATTTTATGACCTCTCCTTTCTAGATTCCATCCCAACACAGTATGAAGTCCAGTGGTTGTTAGATGGCAGGAACTTGCCTGGGCTCAGGACATTGAGAGGATGACTGATTGTTGGAAGAGTTTTGCTACCTGGAGAAATATTTTCCTTCTAAAGAGAACTTTTGTGATGGTACATTTTATCAAATGTTTGACACTCAACTGGTCTGGCTTTTCTACCCAATCAGCTGGATATATGCTGAAACAGTATTTTCTTTCTTTTGATTTACATAACTCAATTAAGATTTGTAAATTTCAAAAGCTAGGCTCCGGTGGCTCACGCCTGTAATCCTAGCTACTCAGGAGGCTGAGATCTGAGGATCACGGTTTATCTCCAATAAACCACTAGAAAACTGGAAGTGGTGCTGTGGCTTAAGCAGTAGAGTGCTTGTCTTGAGCTGAAGAGCTCAGGAATAGTGCCCAGGCCCAGAGTTCAAGCCCCATGACCAACAAAAACAACAACAACAACAAAAAAAGATTTGTAAATTTCCTGAACCAAAATTTTGTGACCTATTTAAACTTTTTTTTCTACACTATTTCATACCACTCAACTTCCACTTTTCTCTCTTCCCAAATTTTGATCTGGAAAGCTAAAAAAAATGGTAGCTTTCTAAGATGAAGTCACATACACACACACACACACACACACACACACACACACACACACACACACACACACACAATACCTTAAAATTTTTACAGAGGTCCACAAGTCATTGAAAACTCAATCAGCTTCATTTCAACTTTAGATGTGGGAGGTAAATATCCTTTCACGAGACCCTCTAAACGCAGTCTCTTTATACATAGGCTTGTGGAGCAGCCAGAGTGATTGGGAGTACAATTTCTTTTCTTTGTACAATACCCAGCCTCAGGCAATGTGTCACAACAACAGAAAACAGACAAAAACACACTCCACATCCTTTCCATTTCCCTCCTCCTTTAAGTCTACAAGAATAGATTTCTATTATTATGACTAAAAATCCTTAACTGATAAACCCTTATCAATCCAAAAACATCTTACAGGAGTGCCAGCTCCATTCTTTGAATTCAAAGTTTATCATAATGAATTAAAATATAATTTTCCATTGTTTTCTACTTTAAAAATCCCGTATATAGACCCAGGCCATTCCTTCCAAGAAGCTTAAGAATCCAGCCTTCTCACCTTTCCAGTTTACCTAGTAGTACCCTATAATATGTTCTCTGCTTTCCACATGTACATTTCCCTCTTGTCTGATTATTCTGAACACATCGATATTTTTAACCAAGTTCAATGTCAGGTACTAGGAAAACACTATCAAAATAATCTGCACCAACTCCTCTCTTTCTCTCTCCTTCTCTTTCTCTCTCACTCTCTCTCTCTCTTCTTTAAACTTCTGTAGCAATCTAAAAGTATATGATTCAAATTTGACTTCTATTAATACTTGTGTTAGGTATCTTCTTATTATTGTGACAAGATACCTGACATAAACAACTTAAGGGAAGATGAGTTTATTTTGCTCATGGTTTCAGAGAGTTCATCAACCATGGTGTGGAAAGGGTAATGGAGCAGAACTTCAACTCATGGAAGCCCAGAAGCAGACAGAAGACAGAAAGGGACCAGCACAAAATATCACCTTCAAAGACACACTTCCAATCACCTCTCTCCTTTGATCACCACCTTCCACACTTTCCATCACTTCCCAATAGTCTATTCAACCATTCCTCAGGTCAGAGCCTTCATGATCTAATTGGGCTAGGAACTGCCCTCAGAAACTCACTCCGCAGTGTGCTTTACTGATCTCCCAGGTATCTCTCAAGCCAATCCAGTTGGCAATCAAGCTTAGCCATCATGAGTCTTTCCCTTGCAATAGTCCCATGGAGCTTTAAAAACTACTAACTGGAGTCTGAACACCCCTCCCTTACCCCCAGAATATCTGATTTAATTTATTTCCATGTAGACATCAGAGTTTTTAAAAACCCTGTCAAAGTTGAATAACAACAGTTGAGGTTGGAGGGAACTCGAAGGGAAAAGTATTGCAGCCAAAGAAAAGAAAACATAGAATGAGATTGAGGCAAGAAGCGATCTGTAGAGTTCTGAGGATGAAGTGTCACCAGGACAACTGGGGCTCAAAAGGTTAGGGAGAGACCTGCAATGAGACCACCCATAGGAGCATGCAACTTTCCGAGAACTGCACTGCAACTTAACACTACCTACCCAGCCTTCTTTCCTACCCTCTTTCCTTCACAAGGGCCAGAGCAGCATTGCTTCAAGCTTTTCTCCATAACTTTCCCTTCCTTCTCTTTTCCGCTCAATAAAACTCCAACATATATAACCCTGTTCTAGCACGTGCTTCTCAGAGAACTTAAGAAAGCATAATTAATAAACTTACTCTCCTTGTCATATGGAAAGATCACACTCCCTGCTGTGTGAGAATGGATTAGAGAAACATCACAGATAGGAGACAATAACCAATGAAGTTAGGGGTGACTTGAATCAGGGAGGCATACATTAAGTACAATAGACACCAGATTTGATGAGTGATTTCAAGCTTCAGATCCCATCTGTTGCTTGAGATGGAGCTTCTTATGTGCTACTAAGGTTTCCTTGCAATCCTAAAGAAACAGAGAATATGCATGCAGGACTTCCATCTCTGCAGGTAAACCAAGTTGGGAAAAGCAGGTACTGAGATTGTGGGATATGAAGTGGTTTTCTCAGTTAATTTTAAAACATTGTATAATTTGGATCATGAGTGAAGTTTTAGCAGCATGAGATTCTCCAATGGCAGAGATTAGAGCATTGCTATTGGTACCACTATAATCATGGAAGGGTCAACACTTCTACTGCTCATGACATTTTAAGAGCTATAAAACTTACAACAGCTGAAACATAGCATGCACAGTTGGCCATAAACATTTTTTAAATTTCCAGCAAAGATTCAACACTCAGTCTTAAAAAGCAAGAATGATATGTAAGTAATATTTGTTTAGCATCCATTTAACCTTAAAGGGCTAACCTTTATTGTACCATCAATTTGATGAGTGAAAATCTTCATGTAAAGAAATAAGGGTTTTCTATAGACATTCTGCAAATGAGTCCCCAAAAATAAAGTGTATATGTTGAGCTTTGCAAAAAACCACTTTCTGCTCACTCCAAGGTCTCAAAGGAAAGAATTAAAGACCCTTTTACAAGGGTCTTTATTTTATTTCTGGGGGAAAATAATTCCTCATGATCTCTGAACCTTAAAGATAATGGGATCCAGGACCAGTGGCTCACACTTGCAATCCTAGCTACTCAGGAGGCTAAGATCTGAGGATTAAGGTTCAAAGCCAGCCTGGGCAAGAAAGTTCGTGAAATTCTAATCTCTAATTACAACCAAAAAGTCACAAGTAGAGGTGTGGGTCAAGTGGTAGAGCATCGGCCTTGAGCAAAAAGAAAAAAATCTAAGAGACAGTGCCTAGGTCCTGAGTTCAACACACACACACACACACACACACACACACACACACACACACACACACACACACTAATGGAGACACTAAATAACATGCAATGTTCCATCCTAATGATTTGTTTTTATTCCCATCAGAGTGGTCTTAAAAATGAAAAATGAGCCCACTATTCCAGTCCTGTTCCTACACACCTGTAGCTGACATCTTAAGTGATATCATTGCACTTGAGCAGGTAGCAAATAAATTTCAAATCTCACTTGCCCCTGGAGCAGAAAGCTGTTTGACCAGCAGATTTCAGTGGTACCTTGATGGTGCAGGCAGTAGAACCTCCCAGACTCTGGGCACTAGAGCCAAAGACTGGAGCAAGTGGTGGGAATGTAGGGAGGTCTACAGAGGGTGATCTGCTCCTGCCAATAAAGTGTTCCTCATTTCCTTTAACACCTTGAGACCACCTACAGGCATAAAGGTTAGTGAGTACAGCCTGAGGACTGGAGATTCTTTTTCAAAAGGTGCTTCCTACGTGAGTTATGGGACAATAAGAAAATCATTTGTTGGTTTATAAGTCAGCTGACATGGCCTTTGATCATTTAGATGAGACAGTTCTGCCTGCAAGCGATCCATTTTTCTTTTCATTTTTTTTTTTGTTGTTGTTCCAAAGACTAACACCAACAGATACAAATCAAAGGAGGTGTTCTTTCAATAAAGGAAATTCCAGAAAGGATGCTGAGCCTTAATTAAAATATAACCCTTTTGTTTCAAGGGCTCTTCTTTCCCTTGAAAAAAAAAAAAAAGGAAATGTATTCTCTGAAGAAGCATGTGCCCTGGCTGGTAAGAGAGAGTTCCTCAACAAGTAAGGATCTGTCTGTATTCAGGGCACATCTTGGGGAAGCCTTGAAGGGAATCGTGCCTGGAGTCCCATCGGACTTAATCATCACACTCCTTCATCACAACATAATGAGTGTTATTACTTCCTCATGTGGCCTGTGGGCTTTGTTAATTAAAGAATGGAAAGGTAAGTAGTTCCAACCTTTTGCTTTTAATTAATCAAACGATGTGTTTTCCATCTTCGAGTTGCTGGGCAGCAAGCAAAGTATGAAGTATGCCTTCCAATATCCAGAAGAGTTCAGAGAAAACCCTCAGCTGCTGTTTGGAGGCAGCATAGACGCCATGGTACAAGACTGGCTGGCTGTCCTTTGCTTCTTCTTTCTAAATTTAAAATCAGTTATAGGGGCAAGACTGTTGCCTACAATGTAACGGTATTGGCAGAAAAAAAAATAAAAGCTGTTCTGTGCGATCTTATCAGTATAAATAAAATCTTCTTCAAGATCCACAGCTTAGCATCAGGGCTATTATTCATAAGTGACCAGGAGGTATCCAACACCAGGCCAGAAGTGGCACTGATATTTGCTGAGGGTTCATCAGGACAAAACTTGGACTCCATGTCACATGATGCCACCTTCCCATTCACTTGACTTAGGAAAACTTCTGGCATGAGGGTCATTTTCTCACCTTAGAATAGTCTCTACATTTGGGGCTGGGAAGGTGGCTCAGTGGTAGAGCGCTTGCCTTGCATGCATGAGGCCCTGGGTTTGATTCCTCAGCACCACATAAGCAAAAAGAATAAAAGCCAGAAGTGGCGCTGTGGCTCAAGTGGTAGAGCGCTAACCTTGAGCTGAAGAGCTGAGGGACAGCACCCAGGCCCAGAGTTCAGGCCCCACAACCGGAACCCCCCCCCCAAAAAAAAAGAAAAGAAAAGAATAGTCTCTGCATTTTGAATAGAAATATATTACCCAGAAATAAAACAGTACATTCAGAAGCAGCAGAGTTTAGGAAAGACAGCACAGTCAGGAGCAAGCATCCTAGAATCCTTTTTTTTCTGGAGGGATTTTAGGAAAGGTCTGAAGAGAGGGTGGCAAACGGGTTTGAACTAGTGAGCCAGCTCTGTGTAATTGGTATTGATGCTTGCTTGGAGCTCAGCTTTGAGAAGCTGTAGGGAGGCATAGAGTCTAAGCTCTGTAGGGAAGACAGGTATAACTGCCTGTTAATGCCACCATTACAGGAGGCTCAATAGGGAAGATGTCATCTAGAAAGCCAGGCCCACTAAGCTACCTAGAATGATGTGGAGCTGTAAGGTGAATACGGTTTCTTCTAATATGACAAAAGTGATCTCTGTGGCTGGGGATTGGGCTCAACGGAAGAGTGAAGGAAGGAGTGAGTACCAGAGGGATAAATAGTATAAGTCTATACTCACATATGTATATGTATATATACTTATCTATACTTACATATGTAAGTATATACATTTATATATATGTATACACATACATGTGCATATACATACACATGCACATTCATACATGTGTGTATACATATACACATATATGTATATATGCATTGCATATTGTGTATCTATACATATGTTTAATGTATGTATGAAGATATGCATGTGTATAAATATGTACATATATGTAAGCGTATATTTTACATAATTTGGGGGAAAATGTGATCTCTGAAAGAGAATACCTGTGTGGGGATAGGGCAGGAGACCAGGTGGCCTCTACCATTCCTTCTTCTGCCAGGCTCCTTTTTTTCCTTGGAAGTGTCTTACACCATATTCCTTAATTAACACTCTGGCTCATATATAGGCAATAACTCCTCCTTCAGCAGCTAGCAGTGTAGCTAAAGCAGGCTGATTTGTTTAAAGAAGCTGTGTCTAGGCCAAGTACCAGTGGCTGACCCTGTAATCCTAGCTATGCAGGAGTCCTAGATCTGAGGATCATGGTACCAAACCAGCCTGGGCAGAAAAGTCCATGAGACTCTTAGTTCCAATGAACCAGCAAAAAGCTGAAAGTAGAAATGTGGCTCAATTACTAGAATACCAGTCTTGAGTAGAAAAGCCAAGTGAGCCCTTTCGATACTTTGGTGTAGCCTATGGAACCTCTCGTCAGAATATTGATTTCAGAGGTATAAAATAAAATATTTTTATAAAGCATTGTATTGAAATATAGTGAGCAAATATGAACATCAATGAGACAGTAAAACTTATTGACATAAATGAGATCTAGTTGTATATGAACTTCTTGATTAATATCCGAAATAACAAGATAGTATATTTAAAGTCTATAAAAGTTATATTTGTCTTTTTTTTAAGCTGCAATGTGAAGGCTGCTGGTCTTAATTTGAATAACAACTTTAAACTGAGGGTGATCCTCACATGGCATGCTTCTACATATGGATAAAAACTTCTCACATACCAGTGAGGGGATGACGGAAAATATGGATGCTTGGGTCAGCCTCCAGGATTGCTAGCTGAGTGGCCACTAAGCAGAAAGCTGTGTAGTCAGGTATTGGCTAACTATGCCATGGAACATCTAGAGAGAGGAGGGGTTTGATCCTGTGTAGTAGTTTATCAGCAGGTTTAGTAACAATCATAGTCCTAAAGTCCTAAAAACTAACTACCTATCTATTTATCTATCTATCTATATGTATACATATATATAGATATAAACACTGAGATTTGAACTTAGGGTTTGATGCTTCCTTGGCAGGCTCTTTAAAAATGCCTCCAGCTTTCTTTTGCTCTGATTTGCTTGTTGTCTCTGGTAAAGCTTGAACTCAGGGCCTGGGAACTGTTCCTGAGCTTTTTTGCTCAAGACTAGTGCTTTACCACTTTGAGCACTTTCAATTTTCCAGGGGTTAATTGGAGATAAGAATCTCACAGAGTTCCTGCCTAGGCTGGCTTCAAACTATGATCCTCAGATCTCAGCCTCCTGAGTAACTAGGATACAAGCATATCCACCAGTGCCTACAGCTCTAATTTATTTTTAGATATAATCTTGCATTTTTCCCAGACAAGCCTAGATTGCAATCCTATTTATATTTCCTACTGTTGCTGATAGGCACTACCACACACACTTACTATGACACTTTTAATGTTGAGAGGGTCTCACAAACTTTTCCCTGGGTTGGCTTCAAGCTATAATTCTCCTTATTTGTCTGCTGAGTAGCTAGGATTATAGGCATGAGTCGCCATGCCTGACAAATGCAATGTCTTGAGGTATCTGAAACAATTATCACTTATATCAAAATACCTGTGATTTCTATTGGTGACTAAGTCATTGATACTTCCCCAAAAAGTTGCCCCAGATTTCTTCTGCATTCACACTTTGGGAGGTTTAAAATAAATATTTTATTTTTTAGTACAGTTTTAGATCCATAGCAAAGTTAAGTAACTATTTCCTGGCCCCTCAGTACAGGCTGCCACCTCTATTGTCAGCCCTTCCCCCGCCAGGACGGCACATTTACGAGTAATGAGCATACGCTGGCTAGCTCATCATCCTCACCCAGAGTACAAGAGCTTGTCTTGGTGCTGCCCATTGTTGGGGTTTAGACGAGTGATATGATAGCATATAATACTTACATTACAGTATCATACCAGCTAGTTTTGTGGCCCGAACATCCTCTGTGTTCTTCCTACTTATCTTTTACCCACCCACTTCTATCCCTTGGCAATCTGTCTCCACATAGATGCCTTTGTGATCCTATTTTTTTTTGCTCTGTGCCTTTGCAGTTTCTCCCACAAAATACAGAATGTACTCTCCCACTCCAGACTTTGGATTTGGCCATGTGACATGCTTTGGTCAAAGGGTAGGCAGCAGCGACTTGGTGCCCTTTCCAAGCACAGGCCTGCAGAATCTTCATGTGTATTCACTGACCTTAGTGTTACTTTCCTTTCTCAGGGAAAAAGCATACTCAGACTGGCCCATTGGTTTAAAGGAGAACTAAAGACACTTGGCACCGAACTGTATTGTTAATCTGCAAAATCACTGCAAAAGTCAGACTCAGCCAGCTGACCCCACTCTTGGCTTAAACAACCCAGCAATGCATAAGGATGCTTACTGGAAATCAGGCAAGCGATTTCAGCAGATAGAGAGATAGGTAGGCGGGTAGATAGATGTCAGACAGACAGAAGACAGACAGACAGACAGACAGACAGACAGACAGACAGACAGACAGACAGATAGATAGATAGATAGATAGATAGATAGATAGATAGATAGATAGATAGATGCAGCATTAGGAAGAAATTTTGGTTGTATGCAACAAGTATTTTTGTGAGCTGTTTAATGCAGCAGCTGAAGACTACTCCATATAATTTAAACAAATCTTAAAATTTAATTAAAGCTTATACCATCTAGTTGGAAATTAGTAAATAACAATGCTTTCCCCTCCAAGTTTATAAGCACTTCTTAAGCAGAAGCAGGATATTCACAGATTAAATTTTGTTGAAGCTCTGGGCTCCTTTGTGTAAAATGTTATCATTTCTAACCCTTTCATTTACCATGGCATCAGAAATTAAATTGACAACACAAACATAAATTCTAAAGATTCTCTAGTGTCATAGTAAAAACCTTGGTGAGTCACCAGGGCAGCTCTTCTGAGAGCAAAGTTAGGTCTAGAACCACCTTGTTTTGGTAGAGACACTGAGGGGGAGAAATCTGTTTGCAGAAGCCAGAAATTTAAGGGCTCTGACAGCTTGCACAGTGGGCCTGAGGTTTATTAATCAGTTTTGCAATGTTATCAGTGGAGTATAAAGGGAGTTGGTTTCAACTGAGGAATGCAGAAGAGGAGAAGGTTCGAAAGCTAGCTACACGTAGCTGTGTCTGTGCACTGGCTGTAAGCTAGTGCTTTCCTCAATACAGGGAAGTTCTTCCCACTCTTCTTCCTGGACAGAGTCTGGGTAGAAACTTCTCTCTCCCGTCTATTCACTTAGTTTTCCATTCCAGAAGGAATGAATAGAAACAACCATCCTGTTCAGTTAAAATCTTGCTCTCGGGGCTGGGAAGGTGGCTCAGTGGTAGAGCTCTTGTCTTGCATGCATGAGGCCCTGGGTTTGATTCCTCAGCACCACATAAGCAAAAGGAAAAAGCCGGAAGTGGCGCTGTGGCTCAAGTGGTAGAGGGCTAGCCCTGAGCTGAATAGCTGAGGGACACAGCCCAGGCCCAGAGTTCAGGCCCCACGACCGGACCCAAAAAAAAAAATCTTGCTCTCATCCTGCAAAGATATATTATCTCACTCATGCTCAGGAAAATAGTTTAACAACTCTCCACCAGACAGTTCCTAAAGCCTGGATTACTACGTGTAGAACACCATAAAAAAGAGGATGGTCTACAGAAATCAACATTTTCTTTTCATTTTGTTCCATTCAATTTGGCGTAACTCTCTGCATGAGCAGAAAGACATGTATCTTCTAAGAGTGAACTGCTTTCAGGCTCAGAGCAGCTTCAATTATGTAACTCATCAAGGTCCCTCTACAAGTTAAAAGTCGAATAATACTACCAGCAAGAATTTAAGCACCTCTCTCAGACTTCCATTTCTCCCACGGAAACAAAAAGGTTGGGTGAGGGGGAACAGAAATGTCTTAAATATACTGTGCAAGATCCTAAACCATACCTGAAATATATTTGTGTCAGAGGATAAATCATACTAAGGGCAAGAATTGCCTTTAAACAACAGTGCTAAGTAGAAGGGAAAAGAAGAAGAAGAAAATCCCTTGGGAAATTGCCTGTGGGAGCCAGTCCCATAAAAACTGAACAAAATTTATCCCAACTGAATGTTCTAAGAACCTCAAAGTAAGAATTTAGTTTACAGGAGACTAGACTCCCAGTGTATTAGAAGCAAGTACAAATTCATATTGGAAAATGCTCATAGAGCTTCATTCTACCAAAATGGACAGCTTCCAGTAAAAACAAAGACAAACAAGTTCTTTTAAAAACAAACAAACAAAAACCACAAAACAAGGAACTATAGGCAAGATTTAAAAAGAGCAGATTAAATCCTTTGTGACTTCAGCTTGCAGAACCACAAGAATCAAACATCAAAGAAGTACACTTAATATACTTCAGTAAGTAGAACTGATTCTGGAAATTATCCTTAAGCAGCAAAAAGATTTTGAAAGGAATAAAGAAGTTCTAGAAATAGAAAATTCAGTAAAAGAAATACATTTATTGAAACCTACTCAAATACACAGCTACAGAGAGAATTAATGAACTGAAAACCAGAACTGAAGAACTACACTTCAACCTAAAGATAAAAGACATAGGCAAGATGAAAGACAGGATGTTACCTAAAGGAGAGAATTAAAAAGCAATTTTCACGTTTTTGAAGGAAAAGATCTTGTGCATTCCATTATCTGTATGATCTGGATAATGAGGGCCAGGTTAAAAAAAAAGAGATTCTCAGCCATCCAAGGTATCCAAAAATGGTTACACTAAGACTCAAATTGAATGTTTAGGTTGAATATCTTTATAAAGGGAAGGGGAACACAGAAAAGTAATATTGAGATCTATGAACTAAAGATATTTAAATATCATGTTTTTTAAGAAGGGTATTTTCCTGTGGACCTCAAGGGATACACCAATGTTCAATTCATATTTCATGAACTATTAAAAGGAATTTAAATTTTACCATGTAACAACTATACACACTGCAAAGTGTCTTATCCTAAAATTTAACATGCTGGAGGTCGATATGAGGCATCTCATCAGAGCACTGACTTACAACAGAGTAAGTAGATATGAAGAATTTTTAACTATAAAAGAAATGGATAGTCTAATCTAAGGGTAGGTAGATGAAAGAGGTGACATTGTTCAAAAGAAATGTACTCTTTATGTTACTTATGTAACCGTAATCCTTCTGTCCATTACCTTATGATAACAATAGATAATTTTTAAATGATAGATGAATAAATATCATTTTAGAGTTTTTAGTCTTAAAAAGTTAAGGTTGAAAGAGAGGAAATCAAAATTAAATAGGTTTATTATATATATAGCATATATTTGAGTATATGTGGTTGTTGTTTAGAAGAGCCATATCTTCCTAGTAAAAGACATTGCCATCTCTACGCCTTACTGTGCATTCAAACATAAGACAGATTTCTTTTTTTAATATATATATTTATTGTAAAGATACTGTACAAAGGGGTTACAGTTACATGAATAAGATAATGAGTACATTTCCTATCAAACATTGTTACCCCCTCCTTTGTTTTTCTCCTACCATCCCTTCCCTCCCCACCTCTCCAACCCCCGCCCCCTCCCCCCCCCCCCCGCGAAGTTGTAAAGTTCATTTTCTTTTTTTTTTTTTTTCTTTTTTTTTTTTTTTAATTTAATTTTATTTTATTTGAGAACATACTGTACAGAGGGGTTACAATTACATGGGCAGGATAATGCATACATTTCTTACCAAGCATTGCAGCCTCCTCCTTTGTTTACCCTTCACCTCCCTTCCCAGCCTCCCCCCTCCCTCCCACCCAATCATACCCCCCCTCCCCCCCCCCCCCGACATTGTAAAGCTGGTTTTGACATGACATTTTGTACTTCTCATTGTTGCAACAGGTCCACCTGAATCCTTAAACGACTTGTTTGTCCCCATCTCCTCCACATGTTATACTGACATCAAATATAGTGAAAGCGGGGGTTACACTGTGGGGGAGGGACATACAAAGCAACAAAGAGATAATATTATAAATGCGTTAGAAACACATGCATGAAAGAAACAAAAACATTAAAATACATATTTGAGGTTTCGTTTTCCTAACATCACATTATTTGACTTTTTCCGCTTGACTCATACCTATACTAGATATTGCAAATAAGGGAAACCATGGGACCTATGTTTCTTTGGGCCTGGCTTACTTCACTTAATATAATTTTTTCCAAGCCTTTCCATTTCCTAACAAATGGGGAAATGTCATTCTTTCTGATGGAGGCATAGAATTCCATTGTGTATATATACCACATCTTCTTGATCCATTCATCTACTGAGGGGCATCTGGGTTGGTTCCATGTCTTAGCTATGGTAAATAATGCTGCAATAAACATAGTTGTGCTGGTAGCTTTAGTGTGGCCTTGTTTGTGATCATTTGGGTAAATGCCCAAAAGTGGGATTGCTGGGTCATTGGGGAGCTCTATGTGGAGTCTTTTGAGGAACCTCCATACTGCTTTCCAAAGTGGTTGAACAAGTTTACATTCCCACCAACAATGAAGTAAGGTTCCTTTCTGTCCACATCCCCTCCAGCATCTGTTGTTGTTAGAGTTCTTGATTTTTGCTGTTCTAACTGGAGTGAGGTGATATCTCAATGTTGTTTTGATTTGCATTTCTTTTATGGCTAGGGATGTTGAACATTTCTTCATGTGTCTATTGGCCATCCTTCTTTCTTCTTCAGAGAAGCTTCTCTTTAAGTCTTTCGCCCACTTACTTATTGGGCAGTTGTTTCTTTGAGGATTTGTTGTTGGGTGGTTTAATTTTTTGAGTTCCAAGTATATTTTAGATATGAGACCCTTGTCCGTTGTATGGCTAGTAAAGATCTTCTCCCAGTCCGTGGGCTTTCTATTGATCTTGCTAGCTATGTCATTTGCCCTGCAGAAGCTCTGCAACCTTATACAATCCCATTTGTCCAGCCTTTCTTTGATTTGTTGTGTTTCCGGGTCTTTATTCAGAAAATTTTGGCCTGTGCCAAGGAGACCCAGGGTTTCTCCTATTCCATCCTGTAATGTTTTCAGAGTGTCTGCTTTGAGTTCAAGGTCTTTGATCCATTTGGAGTTGATTCTGGTGCAGGGTGATATATAAGGATCTAGCTTTAGTTTTCTACATGTAGTTAACCAGTTTTGCCAGCACCATTTACTGAAGAGGCTGTCTGTCTTCCATTCTATTGTTTTAGCTCCCTTATGGAAGATTAGATGGCTATAGGTCTGTAGGTTCATTTCTGGGTTTTCAATTCTATTCCATTGGTCCTGAGGTCTGTTCTTATGCCAATACCAAGCTGTTTTGATTACTATGGCTTTATAGTAGAGTTTGAAATTTGGTACTGATATTCCTCCAGCAGTGTTCTTTCCGTTGAGGAGCGTTTTTGCTATTCGGGGTCTTTTATTGTTCCATATGAATTTTTGGATTGCCTCTTCTATTTCCTTGAAGAATGAGGGTGGAATTTTGATAGGTATTGCGTTGAATTTGTAGATAGCCTTGGGGAGTATTGCCATTTTCACGATGTTAATCTTTCCAATCCAGGAGCATGGGAGGTTTTGCCATTTTTTAAGTTCTGTGTTGATTTCCTTTTTCAAGATTTTAAAGTTTTCATCATAGAGGTCCTTCACTTCTTTAGTTAAGTTAATTCCTAGGTATTTTATTTTTTGTGGGGCTATTACAAATGGAGTTGCTTTCCTAATTTCAGCCACACTTTTCTCATTGTTGGCATACAGAAAAGCCATTGATTTTTGGGGGTTAATTTTATAACCTGCTACTTTGCCAAAGTTTTGAATCAGCTTGAGTAATTTGGGAGTGGAGTCTATGGGATTCTTTAAATACAAGATCATGTCATCTGCAAAGAGGGAGAGTTTTATTTCTTCTTTCCCTATTTGGATCCCCTTTATGTCTGCATCTTGTCTTATTGCTGTAGCTAGGCATTCTAATACTAGATTGAAGAGAAGTGGAGAGAGTGGGCATCCTTGTCTTGTTCCTGAGTTAAGAGGAAATGTCTTTAGTTTTTCACCATTGAGTATAATGCTGGCTGTAGGTTTGTCATATACAGCCTTTATTGTATTGAGGAATGTTCCATGGATTCCTAATTTTTTCAAAACCTTCATCATAAAGGGGTGTTGGATCTTGTCGAATGCTTTTTCTGCGTCTATTGAGATAACCATGTGGTTCTTATTCTTGCTCCTGTTGATGTGATGAATAATATTAATTGATTTGCGTATATTGAACCAGCTTTGCATCCCTGAAATGAATCCTGTTTGATCGTGGTGTATGATTTTTTGGATGAATTGTTGAAGTCGGTTGGCCAAAATTTTGTTGAGAAGTTTTGCATCAATGTTCATCAAAGAAATGGGTCTATAGTTCTCTTTCTTTGATGAGTCCCTGCCTGGTTTTGGGATGAGGGTTATGATGGCTTCATAGAATGTGTTCGGTAGTGAGCTTTCTCTTTCAACTTCATTGAAGAGTTGGAGGAGAATTGGTGTGAGCTCTGCTTTGAAGGCCTTGTAAAATTCCGCTGTAAAACCATCTGGTCCTGGACTTTTCTTAGCTGGGAGGTCTCTTATTGCTGTTTCTATTTCAATGCTTGATATGGGCCTGTTGAGATAGTTTACCTCATCTTGGTTTAGTTTTGGCATGTCAATATTTGCTAGGAAGAGGTCCATTTCTGTCAAGTTCTCAAACTTATTAGCATAAAGTTTTGAGAAGTATTCCCTTATAATGTTCTGAATCTTGCTTGTTTCCGTGGTGATGTTTCCATTCTCATCTCTGAGTTTATTAATTTGGGTGTGTTCTCTTCTTTTTCTGATAAGATTTGCTAAGGGTCTGTCAATTTTGTTGAGTTTTTCGAAGAACCAACTCTTTGTTTTGTTGATTCTTTCTATAGTTTTTTTGGATTCTAATTCATTTAATTCTGATTTAATTTTGATTATTTCTTTCCGTCTACTGGATTGGGGTTTATCTTGCTGCTCTTTTTCAAGGAGGTTTAGATGTGTCATTAAATTGTTAGTTTCAGATCTCTCCAATTTGTTGATGTAGGAGCTCAGAGCTATAAACTTGCCTCTGAGTACTGCCTTTGCTGTGTCCCAGAGGAGCTGGTATTTTGTGTGTTCATTTTTGTTGAATAGCATGAACATTTGAATTTCCTTTCTAATCTCTTCCATGACCCACTCATGATTCAGCAGTGTGTTGTTCAGCCTCCATGTGATACCGGACTTTCTTTGGTGGCTTTTGGTGTTGAGTTCTAACTTTATTCCCTTGTGGTCAGAGAGAATGCAAGGTATAACTTCAATGTTTCTGAATTTAGACAAGTTTGCTTTGTGGCCTAAAATGTGGTCTATTTTAGAAAACGTTCCATGTGCTGCTGAGAAAAACGTGTATTCTGATGCTGCTGGGTGAAATGTTCGGTAAATGTCTGTTAAGTCTAGTTGATCTATGCAGCTGTTTAGATCTGCGGTTTCTCTGTTGAGTTTTTGCCGAGTTGTTCTATCTAGTGGGGAGAGTGGTGTGTTAAAATCCCCAACGATTAATGTCTTTGGATCTATATGGGATTTGAGGGAAAGTAGTGTTTCTTTGATAAATTTGGGTGCTCCATTGTTTGGTGAATAGATATTTAGAATTGTAATATCCTCCTGAAGGAGAGATCCTTTAATTAGTATGTAGCGACCTTCTTTATCTCTTTTCACGAATTTTAATTTGAAGTCTATTTTATCTGATATTAGGATTGCAACTCCCGCCTGTTTATGCGGTCCGTTTGCTTGGTAGATTTTGTTCCAGCCTTTAACATTGAAAATGTGTTTGTTTTTACGGGCAAGATGTGACTCCTGCAGGCAGCAGATAGAAGGGTCTTGTTTTTTAATCCAACTAGACAGTCTATGTCGCTTAATTGGAGAGTTCAGTCCGTTAACATTAAGAGATAGGACTGAGAGGTATTTGGGAGTTCCTGCCATGTTATCTACCTTCTTGGGGGCTCCGAAAACTGGGTTCTTCCTATGGTTCTTGGATTCTCAGTTTGGGTGCAGTTTCTTGGCCTTTATTGCGGTCTTGTTGGTTTTCTATGTGTAGGACATCTTTAAGAATCTTTTGTAGGGCTGGTTTGGTGGAGATGTATTGTTTCAATTTTTCTTTGCTATGGAAGGTTTTTATTTGGCCTTCAGTTATGAAGGAGAGTTTAGCTGGGTACAGTATTCTTGGTTGATAGTTGTTTGTTTTTAGGGCATGGCATACATCATTCCAGGCTCTTCTTGCTTTGATTGTCTCTGCTGAGAGATCTGAGGTGATTCTAATTGGTTTCCCTTTATAAGTGATTACCCTTTTCTCTCTGACAGCTTTAAGGATCTTTTCCTTGTTCTGAGTTGATCCTGTGTGGATTATAATGTGACGGTGGGATGTCCTATTCTGGTCTGGTCTATTTGGGGTTCTAAAGGCTTCTTGTATCTGGACAGGCCTATCTTTTTGCATGTTTGGGAAGTTCTCTGTTAGGATCCTGTTAAACAGATTTCCTAGACCATTAACTTCTGTTTCTAGGTGCTCCTCTATACCCATTATCCTTAGATTAGGCCTTCTGATGGTGTCTTCCAGGTGTTGGATAGATCTATCATATTTCTTGGACTTGTCTTGGATGGTTGTATGTTCTTTCTCTATAATATCTAGGCTGTCTTCAATCCCTGAGATTCGATCTTCTGCATGGTCTAACCTGCTGTCAAGACTCTCTACTTTGTTTTTTATCTCTTTTCCTTCTAGTTGGTCAGCTTTGATGGCTTCAAGTTCTTTGTTGAAGCTCTGTTTTAGGTCTTGTATGAATTTCTTTACTTCCTTAATTTGGTGTTCAGTGTTTGTCCTCAAATCACTTAGTTGATTGGTTATGGTTTCTTTGGGCTCCCATTCCTTCTGTTGGGTTCCATTCAGCATTCCCTTTGTGGTCTCCCTGACTTCCTTCATCTCTTTGTTAATGGATTCCATGAATGCCTTTAGTGATCTTTGTGTGTTCTCTACCTGGTCTCTCAATTCCTGTATTACTCTTTGATTAGCTTCCTCCCGTTCGCGGGATTCCTGCAGATCTCTTTGAGTGTTCTCAGCCTGCTCACGCCATTCCTCCCTTTCTCTTTGAGTATTCTCAAGTTGTTCACGCAAATCCTGTATCAGTTTTTGAGTAGCTTCCTCTCGCTTATGATATTCCTGTATAAACTTCTGGGATGCCTCCTCTCTCTCCCTATCACGCTCATACAGAGTCCTTTGTACGTTGTCAAATTTTTCATTTATCATGTTTGCCAGCAGTGTTTGTAGAGCTGTTTGGGAACTCTCCTCTGGATTATTCATTATCTGTTCTAACCCCTGATTATCAGGATTGGGAATTGAGATACCCGAATTTGCCATTTTTCTTGTGTTTTTCCGGCTTACTCTGCCCATTTGAGATGAAGATAGCACCAGTTTTGTGCTAGAACACTATCTTAAGGCAACCATCAACCAAAGTTTGCATTTGTACAGTCAATAGTCTATAGATACAATCTAGTTCAATAGATACATCTATTCGACATCAAACAACTATATGTTAAAGGACTTTGAACCGCAGAGAAGAATTTGGAAAACCAGAAATTATTAGGGTTAGGGAGAGATGTGGGTAAAAAATAGGAATAGATTGGTGTGGGAAGGCACAGGGAGAGTTAACTATGTCCTAATCACAATGCAGGAAATAGGTTGGGTAGGATGTAAGTAGAGAGAGAGAGAAAAGGGAAGAAAGGGAAAGGGGAATGAAAAGAGACCAGAAAAAAAATAGAGACGTAAAAATTAATGTTATTTTAGAGATTAAAAGACCATCTATTTATAGAGGTATATGAATATGTTGAGAGAAGGGGAGGGACATAGAGGAGATGAGAAAAACTTTTAAAAAATGCTTAAAATATTATATAGGTATAAAGAGGTAGTACTGTTATTAATGAATTTAAGTCTCAGAGGTTTTGAATTGAGTAATAAGTTTGTGGATTAAGTGTGTACACAATGGGGGATAGGGTCTACTGGTTAACTACGGGTTTATCTGAGGATGTGCAGGACAAGAGTTAAGTCACATAAAGGTGAACAAAGAGGAAAAGTTGGAAAGGATAGGAAAGTGAGAAGAAAAGATCAGAAGTTCAGTAGAGCTAGAAAAAAAACAAAAACAAAAAGATAATTAAGAATGAATGAAAAAGAGAAAGAAGACAAGAAAAGAAAAGAGAACACACATTCACGTATTCCTAAAATAAAAATTATAAGAGGAGAAAAAAAAATTAATGGAAAACAATTATTTTTTCAGAAGAGGCAAAAATTAAAGATTAATAAAAGTTTTAGAAAAGCAAAAAAAAAATTTTTTTATATATATATAAGGTAACAAAAAACGAAAAAAAAAACAAAACAAGAAAAAGAAAAAAAGAAAAGAAGAAGAAGAAAAAAAAAAAAAAGTTCTTTGATTTTTTTTTTTTTTTTTTTTTTGGGAGGGGTGGGAAGAGTCCTGTATCTCCCTTTTGTCTGTAACCAGAGTCTGGTTGGAGTCTCTGGTCAGCTTGAGGTCCTGTGGCTTGATTGGTTTCTTAAGTCAGTTTGTTGGAACAGGCAGAAAAATGCTCTGCTTTACCCAAGATTTTGAGATCCCCCTCCCAGGTTAGTTTACTGGGAGGGTGATCTGCTTTGAGAATCACAAAAGAGGGGGATGCAGTGATGAGGCTAGGTTCTGGGTAGAGTTGAGGTCTTTCAAGGAACAGTAGCTTTTCCCTGGGGCTATTTTGTGAAAAAAAAAAACTCACAGCACCCAGCCTGGAGCCATTCTCAGGGTTTCTGTTTTTCAATTGATTGTGGTGGCTGCTAGAGGGAGGGGCAGCCTCTGGCTCTGGCCACCCAGCGAGGAGAGCCACTCCAATGGCTGGTGCCTGAGCTGGGCGACCCCTCCCTGGATGGAACTGAGTCTGTGAGGTCACCTCGCCGCCAAGTTCCCGTGAACTGCCAGATGACTAGCTCTATTCCAAGGCCTGAGCTGGAGCTAGCCGCTCCTCCGAGCTTTGTCGGTATCCAAGATGGAGATCACCGGTGCTGGGGGGGGGGAGGGGTGGCCTTCCCTCCTCTGCTCCCAGAGAAGGAGTGAGGAAGCCGGGCTTCTACTCACGGGGAGTCTTGGATCCCGGGTCGTCTCTGGTCTGCAAAGTGCAGGATGAAGTTGTCCGCTCCTTGTCGGTTCTTGCTGGTGTTGAGTAGAATCCGCTCGTCTGCTGCGTCTGGCTCCTTCGTCCCGGACTGCGTCTCAGGTATGCCTCCGCGGCGGTGGTCGCCGCTGCGACCCTGCCGCCGCAGCGGCAGCTGCTCAGATGTGTCTGCTTGGCTTCCCCTCTCTTGACTAACTCTCTGTCCTGTGATGGCACACTTGGTGTGATTCTCTGGCTTGGGACTGTTCACTGGAACTCTGAAACTGTTTTCTATGCAAGAGCTTGTTCAGATTCCAGCTTCTCCTCCGCCATCTTCCCGGAACTCGTAAAGTTCATTTTCAACATAGTGTCTTGTACATCTCATTGTTACAATGGGTCAACCTGTATCCTTACTTCAGCATTTTGTTCTTTCCTTTCCCTTCCCCAAATTAGAAAAATGTATAAACAAGATGCAGGGTACCAGAATCAAATACAGTGAAAACAAGAGTTATACCATGGGGAAAGAACATACAAAAGAAACAAAAAAAAATCAGATAGTACAATATAAATTCATTAAAAACAACAGCAAGAAAGATAAAACCTCTTGTATCCCTATCTTGGGGTTCATTTCGCGTAGCATCATCTTATGTGGTCATATGTACATAGCTTTTGACATTTTCTGCTTGCCCCAGACAAATACTAGTTATTGCAGATAAGGGAAACCATGGGACCTATGTTTCTTTGGGCCTGGCTTACTTCACTTAATATAATTTTTTCCAAGTCTTTCCATTTCCTAACAAATGGGGCAATGTCATTCTGATGGAGGCATAGAATTCCATTGTGTGTATGTATATGTATATATATATATATATGTATATATATATATATATATATATATATGTCACATTTTCTTGACCCATTCATCTACTGAGGGGCATCAGTGTTGGTTCCATATCTTAGCTATGGTGAATAATGCTGTGATAAGCATAGCTGTGCTGGTAGCTTTAGTATGGCCTTGTTTGTGATCATTTGGGTAAATGCCCAAAAGTGGGATCGCTGGGTTATAGGGGAGCTCTATGTGAAGTCTTTTGAGGAACCTCCATACTGCTTTCCGAAGTGATTGAGTAAGTTTACACTTCCACCAACAATGCAGTAGGGTTCCCTTCTGTCCAGATCCCCTCCAGCATCTGTTGTTATTAGAGTTCTTGATTATAACCATTCTAACTGGAATGAGGTGGAATCTCAATGTTGTTCTGATTTGCATTTCTTTTATGGCTAGAGAAGTTGAGCATTTCTTCATGTGTCTATTGGCCATTCTTATTTTCTCTTCAGAGAAGTCTCTCTTTAAGTCTTTAGCCCACTTATTAATTGGGAGATTGTTCCTTTGAGGATTTGTTATTGTTGTTTTTTTGTGTTTTTGAGTTCTAAGTATATTTTAGATATGAAACCCTTGTCAATTGTATGACTAGTGAAGATCTTCTTCCAATCCGTGGACTTTCTATTGATCTTGCTAGCTTTGTCCTTTGCCATGCAGAAGCTCTGCAATTTAATGTAATCCCATTTGTCCAACCTTTCTTTGATTTGTTGTGTTTCTGGGTCTTTATTAAGAAAACTTTGGCCTGTGCCACTGAGCCCTAGAGATTCTCTTCCTTCCTGTAATGTTTTCAGGGTGTCTGCTTTAATTTCGAGACCTTTAATCCATTTGGAGTTGATTCTGGTGCAGGGTGATATATACGGATCTAGCTTTAGTTTTTTACAGGTAACTAATCAATTTTGCCAGCCCCATTTACTGAAGAGGCTGTTTTTCTTCCATTCTACTTTTTTAGCTCCCTTATCGAATATTAGGTGGCTATAGGTCTGTGGGTTCATTTCTGGGATTTCAATTCTAATTCCATTGGTCCTGAGGTCTGTTCTTTTGCCAGTACCAAGCTGTTTTGATTACTATGGCTTTATAGTAGATTTTGAAATTTGGTATTGATATTCCTCCAGCACTGTTCTTTCTGTTGAGGATCGTTTTTGCTATTCGGGGTCTTTTATTGTTCCATATGAATTTTTGGATTGCTTCTTCTATTTCATTGAAGAATGAGGTTGGGATATTGATAGGTATCACATTCAATTTGTAGATAGCCTTTGGCAGTATTGCCATTTTCACGATGTTAATCCTCCCAATCCAGGAGCATGGGAGGTTTTTCCACTTCTTTAGTTCTGCTTTGATTTCCTTTTTTCAGGTTTTTAAAGTTTTCATCATAGAGTTCCTTCACTTCTTTACTTAACTTGTAGGCATTTTATTTTTTGTGGGGCTATCACAAAACAAGTTGCTTTCCTGATTTCAGTAAGAGAAATTCCTTAATCTTCCTGCATGTTTTTTCATCATCTATAAAGCAGAATATCAGTTAAGATGACTTGAGGGACTAAACAAGAATGTTCATCATCTAAAGTCCAAAGACAAAGGCACTCTAGTGTGTCCGCCTTCCCGCAAGCTGGCTCTTCTTCAGACCACAAGATGGCTGTGGCCCTGTCACGCATCCTGTGTACAATTATGTACAGTAGCCAAAGGCTGCTTTTTCTTAGTTCTCTGAATGTTCCCAACAGGCTTCTCAACACTTTTCTTCGACTGGAATTGTCTCTTGCTTAGGTGCAGGCAGTCCCTGTGGAACATAATTTGGAGGCAATGACTTTTCAGGATCAACCTGACCTGACCTGAAAGGGGTCATGTAAGGGATTGAAGTCACATTGGGAGGGAAACTCTGTCACCAAGAAAGAGAAAAGAAATGGCTGTGATTTAGACAACCAGTAATGAGGTAGTGATATGTTTCCCATGGACTTGATGTAAAGACAGTATTTAGCAATTCCAGTAAAAATGTGGCCTATAGGAAGCCTTTTAGTGAATATTATTCTCCCATCTGCTGATTCTTTCTCTCTTTTCCTCTGGTTTCGGTCTGGGCTTTCTCTTTACCCCATTATTTTTTTCTTTTTTTAAAAAAGTTTTATTGTAAAAATGCCATACAGAGGGGTTACAATTACATGGGCAAGGTAATGAGTACATTTCTTTCTTTTTTTTTATTGTGAAAATACTGTACAGAGGGGTTACAATTACATGGGCAAGATAATGAGTACATTTCTTATCAAGCATTGTAGCCTCCTCCTTTGTTTCCCCTTCCCATCCCTTCCCATCATCCCCCCACCCCCCTACTCAATCTTCCTCCCCACCTCCCCCCCCCCACCAAAGTTGTAAAGTTCGTTTTTCGAGATAACGTCTTGTACATCTCATTGTTGCAATGGGTCCACCTGTATCTCTATTTAAATGATTTGTTTTTTTCCCTTTCCCTTCACAAATTATACCAACATCAAATACAGTGAAAGCAGGGGTTATACCGCGGGGGAGGGACATACAAAGCAACAAAGAAATAATCTTATAAATGTGTTAGAAACCATCACATGAAAGAAAAAAACATTTGAATACATATCTTAGGGTTCATTTCTCTAACATCAACTTATCCAACCTAGATGCCCCTCAGTAGATGAATGGATCAAGAAAATGTGGTATATATACACAATGGAATTCTATGCCTCCATCAGAAAGAATGACATTGCCCCATTTGTTAGGAAATGGAAAGACTTGGAAAAAATTATATTAAGTCAAGTAAGCCCGGCCCAAAGAAACATAGGTCCCATGGTTTCCCTTATTTGCAATAACTAGTGTATGTCTGAATCAACCCCATTATTTTTTATTTAAAGAAATAAAACCACACTGTATTAACCAGCAGCCTCAGAAAAGTTTCACAGGGACTACTTCCACTCAGAACTGACTAATTGTAGTTGCCTGCTCCCTGGCAGCTAACAAGGTTCATGTCTAAGTGGGTTTGGAGAATATTTAAACCATGTAGAAAGTCGAATTCCCAGCCATTTGGTCCTCATGAGCATTCTCCACCTCACTGTCCCATAATTTATCCTGTGCAGTCAGTCTGGTGCAGCTTACGGTAACTGCAGCTTTTCTGTGTTTAGTCACCATCATAATTTACACCTCAAGCTTCTTGGAAGCATATTGTATGATTAAAGTGACTACATACATAGTTCAGAGTTTCAGACTAGAGCCCTGTAATTCACATGCATACACATCATTTTCTGGAGCAAATGGCATAGTTAACACTAGGCCTGCAGTGATTTTAAATGCCACATATACCAAGCTATAGAAAAGTAAAGAGTCTTCTATATTACATTGTCTGGTGAGCTTCTAAAAACTGACTTCATAGATTTGAGAGGATGGTTTTCTTAAAAATAGTTAAAACTTATTGAAAGCTTAGCAGATACGTTAAAAATAGCTTTCAAAACTTATTGAAAGCTTAGCAGAAGCCAAGCACTTTTCTTTGTCCTTTACATTGATTAATTAAATTAGTTTTAATTTAATTTAAATGAATTTACTTAATTGGAGGGAAGAAATTGAGACACCATGATTAAATAACTTACGACCACAAGAATTCAAATGCAAGCTGTCTTGATGCAAGGCCTAGTCTCTTAACAATATAGGCAATATAAAACCTACTTTTAGGAAGTTTGCTAATACAACGTAAAATAGATGTAACTGATAGAGCTAAAAGGGTGGTTCTTGGTCTCTCCCTCCTCTGCTCCCCATGTCTGAAAAATTTACTATCCACCATATCCATTTTTCCTTCTCTGCTGACTTAGCTCAGCATTTGGGCTGCATTTGTCATTTGGGCCTGGAATTGTCTAGATGGGAGAGCTTTAGGTTTCTGAATATAATTCCTGTGACAGAAATACAGTTATTCGCATTTTCTATTTATTTTTTGTCAAATTTGTTTATTTGTGTTTTGCCTTGGGTTTGCTGCTCTCATGTAAGTCACATTGCAACAGTCCCTTGTTACTGCTTTAAATCATAGGATCTCTAAGAAAATCTTGCATTCTTTTTTAATAGTACATATATTCTAATTTATTTTTTATTTTAAAGGTGATATATGGAGGAGTTACAGTTACGTAAGTCAGATAAGAAGTACTTTTTTTTTTTTTTTTGCCAGTCCTAGGGCTTGAACTCAAGGCCTGGGCACTGTCTCTGAACTTCTCTTGCTAAACACTAGCACTCTACCACTTGAGCCATAGCACCACTTCCCACTTTTTCTGTTTGTGTTGTACTGAGGAATTGAACCCAGGGCTTGATGCAAGCACTCTACCACTAATCCACATTCCCAGCCTGAGTACATTTCTTTTTGAACAGTGTTACCCCCTCCCTCATTTTTTTCCTCCCAACTGACCCCTGACACCCCCCCCCAAGTTATAGAGTACATTTCCAACTTTGTGTCTAATGAGTAACACTGCTGAATTAGTTCACCCTCTGTCCCATATCATTTCTGTGCTTCCCCTTCTCTTGCCCAAATCAGATAAACTTATAAACAAGAGAAAGGTTCATTCTTGATATTGACAACTTGTATTTTCTCTTTTCTCTTAGTCATAGTTTAATAAACTTATATTTCTTATTTTTTCAATAAGTTGACTTATAATCTGTTGTCTTTTCATTTTTCATTTTCTTTTCATCTTTCTTTCTTTTCTTTTTTCATTTTCTTTTCATCTTTCTTTCTTTTTTCCTTTCTTTCTTTTTTCCTTTCTTTTCTTTCTTTCTTCTTTCACAGTACTGGCATTTGAACTCATGCCTGCTAGGCTAGCACTCCTCCTGCGTTTCTCTGGTTATTTTGAAGATGGAGTCCAGTGAATTTTTCTGCCTCAGCCGGTCTCAAATAACAGTCCTCTAGATCTCAGCCTCCTGAGTAGCTGGTATGATAAGCAGGAGCCTCCAGCACCAGCCAACTCTTCAATTTTCTATTTCATTAATTTCTAGTGTTTATTGTTTTCCTTCTATTTATTTTATTTGATATTTAATTTGCCTTTCCTTTGAATAGTTCCTTTGAGTGGGAGATGAGAGCACTGATTTTTATTTTTTAACATTCAAATTTAAAACTAAATTTCCCTTAAAGCACTGCTTTACTACATCCACCAAATTCTGATATGTTATGTGTTCATTCAATTAAAAATATGTTCTCCTTGTAATTCCTTCTTTGAAGTGTATTGTTTAATTTCCAAGTATTTGGCAATTTTTCTAGATGTCTCTTTGTTATTGTTTTCTATTATGTTCCAAGAACATACTTTGTGCAAATTCTGTCTTTTGAACTCTCTTCTCTTCATCATCCAGCATGTGTGCTATCTTGGTAAATATCCTAAGTGCACTTGAAAATAATAAGCATTCTGAACAGAAAAAGAATAGTATTATGTAGTAGTTTGGTGTAATCTCCTATAAATGTCAAATTAAGTTCATTGACAAGTGGTTCAGATTTTATCTATCCTTCCTAATTTGCTGGCTACTTAACTATTACTGAGGAGAGGGTATATTGTGAATTCCAACCATAATTGTGGATTTGTCTGTTTTTCCTATTTTTGATCCATATATCCATTTAGAATAATTGTCTTTTTTGATGTTTTCTTCTTTCACAATGAAATGCTCTCGTTTCCCCTAGTAATAACTTCTTTCTCAATAAGTACTTGGCCCAAGTCTAATTCATCTGTTATTAATTATAGATATATCAGTTCTTCAAGGTCCCTGATCCTTACTTCTATAGCATTTCTTGCTAAGCCCATCTAATGACCATTTTATTCAAACATTGTATTTTCAGCTCTAAAGGAAATAAATCTATTTTATTCTTTTTCTTCAGGTTTCTGTTTCTCTTCTGAATACTCCATCTTTTCACTCATTATATCCTTTTTCCTAACTAAAGTTAAAAATGTACATATGTAAAACCGTTGCTTTAAACCCATCTACTAATCCCAATAACTATGTAATCTCTAGCTTTCTACTATCTACATTCTTTTGATTGTAAAGCCTATCATCCATTACCATGCTTCATAATGCTCCCTATATACTAGTTATTGTACATAAAAGAACAGTAGTGACTGGAGCATAATATTTGGCTTCATTTGGGTTGGTTGTCTGGTTGTCTGGTTTGTTTGTTTTCCCAGAGAGCACACATCTTTTCTCAGTCCTTCTCTCTTGGCAACTCCAGTGATGACCTGATCGTTCATATTTCTTTTTTTTGTATTTTTTTATTGTGAAAATGCTGTACAGAGGGGTTACAATTACATGGGCAAGGTAATGCCCATCCCTTCCCATCTCCCCCCCCCAACCCCGTACCCTCCTCCCCCCCCAACCGCCAAAGTTTTAAAGTTTGTTTTTCAACATAACGTCTTGTACATCTCATTGTTTCAATGGGTCCACCTGTATCCCTATTTAAACTATTTGTTTTTTCCCTTCCCCTCCACAAAGTATACCAACATCAAATACAGTGAAAACAGGGGTTATACCGTGGGGGGAGGGACATACAAAGCAACAAAGAAATCATCTTATAAATATATTAGAAACAATCAGATCGTTCATATTTCTTTAATGTAAAGCTGGATCTGGGTTGCAGGCTTCCTAAGATTGAAATCACGTGTGCTCAAGCCTAAATTGCAACTCTCAAGTCACAGCCTTTTTTGTGTTTCCAGTAGCTAAAGAGACTACAGTTTCATAAATTTTTGGTTCATCTTCAGATGTGTCTGGAATCCAGACACACAGGAATGCCTAATACTAAGCAATTTCTCCCTGATGCCAGTCTTTCCTTCGCTATTACTCTCCTGGAAAAAGACAGGAGGAAGGCTGCTGAGCCTTGCATTTGGTCCCACCTCCTAGGGCTTTTTCAACTCTAATTTATCCTGAAGTCCTACTTGGCCCAAGGCCCTGCTCATTTCCTTGATCCTGTCAAGTTTCTCTATCAGACCTACCTTTACTAGACCAGGAAGCTGGCCTTGGTACGGGAGCTGCATTGGACCTGCTTATTTATGAAGGGCTCTTTCTCTCTGAAATTCAGTTAGTCAAGGCTTCCTTGTGTGAACACCAGTTTTCCCTAGTCCCATAGAAAACACTTTTTTTAAAAAAAAAGAAAAGAAAAGGGGGGGGGGAGGTTTCTTGCTTTTTCCTTGGGGGAAAAAAAGGTCTTTCATGTTCTTTTCCCTTAAAGCAGAAACCCCAACAAACCCTGAGTTCTCAGCATTTATTTTAAACTGATTCCCAGCCACAGAAAAAGAAAAGATTGGAAACTCAGATTTAGACAAGACAGCAAAAGGAATAAATTATACTCACAAAAGAAGACTGAAGGACTAAAAAATTAATAAAGTTACAGCAAATTACAAAGTTTTGACATCTGCATGAGCATACGCAAAAATGCTATATTAATTATTTTAAATTAATTATTCAAAACTCTCAAGCTACTAAATACACATGTTTATAAGGGAGTAATTCCACCCACAGTGTCCCATTAGCCTTTTGAGCCCCCCATATTTTCTTTTATTATCTTTAAGTGGTTGTACAAAGAGGTTTCAATTCAACTTGTCAGTTTGTGAGTACAATGCATCTTGATCAATGTCACCGCTTCCCTGAGCTCTCTTTCTGCAATATTCTAACCCCAATCAAATTGGTTAACTTCTAGGTTGCACTCATCTGCTTTTTTAAACTTAATCTAGGGGAAAAATACTTCTACAAATTCCACACAAGTTAAGGTAATTTTTCTCCAGTTAAGTTTCTAGTAATAAACTGCAATAAAAGTCTCTGGCATAGTATTTCAGACTGGCAATTTGAACACAAATACTGCGTCTTCATTCCATATAGCCACCTGTCTACCTTAGTTGTACTGCCTAGCTTATAAACTGAGGGAAGGGGGAGGGGATGCAAAACAACAATTTATTTCGTTACAGTTCTATAGGCTAGAAATCCAAAATCAAGGTGATACTGATTGGTGTCTGGTGAGGCTTTCTTATTGGCTGGAAGACAGTCACCTTCTATACTATACCCTCATGTGGGCTTTTCCCAGTGCATGGATAACAAGAAAGCAGAATATTATCTCTTATATGGAAACTAATCTTTTGGGTTAAGGCCTTTGTGACCTCAGTTCACTTTAATCATGTCCTTAATTTTGGTATCTGCAAAGTCAGCCACACTGATCTGGATTTAGGGCTCCAGTATAGAAATTTGAGAGGAATTAAAATATTCAGTCTGTAACAAAAGGTATTTAAGGATTCTCTTGTTTGGCTCAGGGTATCATTCTTTTTCTACTTTTATTCTGTAACTTTTTCTTTCACAGAGACATCCACACTCATGTACTCATACACACAACATTACAGAAAATATCTATCATTAAGATAAAAGTTGCATAGCATAAGCTAGCCACATTAAAATATATGAAACGTCAACTTGTGGTTTGTGGCACACTCTTTCATCTCAGGAAACATAGGTCTCTGTTGTTTGTGAAATAACTTGTGGTTCAATTACTACAAAATGGAATGCTGGTAGAGTGTTTTTGTTTTTTGCCCTAAAATACGGTATGGGTCAGTTCAGTTCGGAGAGAAACAAAATTACTAGCTCTGTCCTTCAACTTAATTTATTCTACTCCTGAAAGATATGGTCTCAGCAAATATTCCTGGAACATCTTCAATTCTAACTCATCTAAACAAAGACATGTTGTTTTTGTTGAAGCTCCAGCAGCTGTGAAATAAGAAAAATCTGTCTTCAGAGTCACCTACCTTATTATCATATACTGACCCCTTCTTTCCTACTCAGGGTACAGACTAAGCAAGACACTGGAAGGGCTATGTGTGTTAGCTTGTAGAAACAAATGTAGGCTGGATATTGTTGTTTACAGCTATGTGGATCTTTTTATGTGTGTATGCTGATACTGAAACTTGAACTCAAGGCCTCAAGCTCTTGCTTGGTTTTATCGTCAAGACTGGTTCTCTACCACTTGAGTTATCTCCACTTCCAGCTTTTAGGTGGTTAATTGGACATAAGAGTTTCAAGTAGTTTTCAAGCTAACTTCACACTGTGATCCTCAGATCTCAGACTCCTGAGTGGCTAGGATTACAGGTGTGAGCCACGGGCACCCAGCTATGTGGATCTTTAATGTTTCAGTCACCTCATTCCTAGGTTGAGTATTTGATGAGCAACAATCTTACCTGAAGCACTCTGTTGTAACAATAAAAGGACTATGTGAAGTCTCTGCCACCCCAGAGCTTGACATGGGGATATGAATAGATATTTCAGGAGGTAATTTTACAAGGATTCAATAAGTGTTCTCAGTTCCAATTGTATACTAGAATCCCCTGGGGAGCTTTCTTCCAAATGATGGTGTTCTCAAGTTACATGCATTTAATATCTACAACTTTTTATATGTCAATCATACCTCAATAAAACAGATTAAAACTTGTTAAGAGGGTAGAGCTCATGTTGTGTTCCTATAAAGAAAAGGCATGAGGAAAGTTCTAAAGATGTCCATTACCTTTATTGTGGTGATAATTCCATGAGTGTTTACATATGCCCAAACTCATTATATACATTAAAATGTGCAAAGTTTTCATACCATTATACTTCTATAGAGCATTAGAGGGGCATTTTGTTTTGTGGTTCTGGGGATTCAACTCAGGACCTTGCACATGGTTAGATAAGGACTCCCTTGCCCTTGAGATAGTGCCTTAGTATGTATCTCCATTTCACCTGGACCTCACTATGTAACCCAAGTTGGCCTTAATCCTCCTGGTGTAAGATCCTGAGTGCTGAGGTTACAGGTGTGCACTACCACATCCAGCTAATAAGTCAGTTAAAACAAATAAATACTGGTGCCCAACACTGCCACTGCCCAGGACCAATTGGTTTAGGAATTTATAGATGAAACTCACACATAGGTATCTCTTTAATTCACAAGGAACTCTTCCATGCAGTCAGAGTTGAGATAGAAAGTCAATGAAGCTATAAAATACAATAAGAATAATCTTTATAAGCTAAAGAATCTACTGGAACTAGACAAATTCCAAATTGCAGTGTCCAAAGGAAAAGAGAACTTAAGCTACCACAAATCTCTTTAGTCAAAAATATGTAAGAAGGTATAGAGAAGAAGGCACAGACTGGGAGTGGGAAGTTTAGTGCAGGTCAAATAGTTCTCATGTGATGTGATTTGAGTTTTATAGGATTTATTCTGGCTGGTGTTTGGGGAACACACTACATTGGGGACAAAGGCAGAGCCCCAAGGACAGTTAGCAAGCCGTTGCTAGGATCCAGATAAGAGCTGGTTGTGAATTGTACCAGGGTGCTCGCAGGGAAACTGATGAGAAGTAGACAGATTACACAGCGTTTTCAGGCAGTGATGGGCACCTGTGGCTCAGGCCTGGAATCCTAGCTACAGGAGGCTGAGATCTGAACGTTGTGGTTCAAAGACAGCCTAGATAGGAAAAAAAAAGAACTGGAAGTGGTGCTGCTGTTGCTCATGTGATACAGCATTAGTCTTGAGCACAAAAAGTCCAGGCCCTGACTTTAAGCCCCAGGTTTGGTATTCTCTCTCTCTCTCTCTCTCTCTCTCTCTCTCTCTCACACACACACACACACACACACACACACATACACACACAAGCATGAACAGCATTTGATGGCATATTGAGTATAAAGCAAAGATGACTCCAACGAGTTTTCACTAAGCAAATTTAGAAATGTACTATTAACACAAATGGGAACATCAGCGTAATTGTTAAAATAAGTGTGTATTCTATACCCATGCAAAGGAAAAATAATCAATAGATCAACTGTAATTCACATGAGATATTAATGACTAAGGGTTTTTTGTTGCTTTATTAGAAAATATTTATTGCATCTGTGATGTATTCAGCTTCGTGGTAGGTCTTCAGAATCCAAAGTTGAAGTGATTTTTGTCCATGAGACTTCCAGGAATTGAATGAAACTGAAGCAGGAACTTGCAGGGTCTCAATAGAACTGCCTTTTGGGGAGATTTGCTTGGAGGCAAGGAATCCTGATTTAATTTACTAAAATGAATTATGTAACCACTCTTTTACTAGCTGTGTGGTCTTGGGCATATTACAACTTTCTGGATGCTAATATTCTAATTGATGTATCAAGGATAATGGATCTGTAGTCATTATTAATTTCTTCCCTCACTAATGCTTAGAAAATTGTAAAATTCCCAAGTATAAAATGCAGGCCTCATTTGTCTGTAACAGAAATGATGGAAAATTCAATTTCACTCTCCATGGTGTATCACCATGAACATAATTTGCTACTTGGACATTTCTTTTCTTTTTTTTTTTTTTGCCGGTCATGGGGCCTGAACTCTGGGCCTGGGCGCTGTCCCTCAGCTCTTCAGCTCAAGGCTAACACTCTACCACTGGAGCCACAGCGCCACTTTCGGGTTTTTCTGCTTATGTGGTGCTGAGGAATCGAACTCAGGGCCTCATGCATGTGAGGCAAGGACTCTACCACAGAGCCACCTTCCCAGCCCCTACTTGGAATTTCTTAACATCACATCTTCTTCTGAGATAGGAAATAATTCTCTGTGTATGGAAGTTTGGTTTTGATCAAGTTCCTGTCAAGGGTCATATATCAAGTTTACTCAGAAACCAAGGTTGCTCACCGGAGTGACACAAATTTACACAGACAATAGGATATCTTCTGCCACACCTTTGGCCTATCAAGACATGGTTATGGGCTGAAGAACTGAACATAATGATGTAGACAGTAGCTATGTGTTTCCCTCAATGCCAAGTTCTCACAAAAGTGTAAGTGCAATCTACCCAGACTTATCTGATTCCTCCTCATTGCTGGGACAAAAATACTGGAGATAGATCAAATTAAAGAGTTATTTTAGGTTCGTGGGGTTAGTGGTTTCAGCCTGTGGGTGGTTGGCTCTATTCGTTTGGGGCCAGTGGTGAGGTAGAACATGGTGGCTGAGAGCATTTGAAGGAATGAAGCTCTTCACCTCATGACAGCTGGAAAGCAGAAGAGAGACGGAAAAGCAGAGCACTAACATCCATCAAGGGCACACTCACAATAACTTAACTTCCTTCCAAGAAGCCCAACTTAAGAACAGTGTCACAGGCTGGAGACAAAGCCTTCAATACATGGGACTTTGAGGAATGCTTCCAAACTATAACTCATGACCAAGAAAGGCACCAGGGTTTTTATGACCCTCTAAAAACCAGCGTCAATCACAGCCAACATGGTAAACACAATGCCTTGCAGGCATCCTGAAAAGCTCCATCTCCAAGGTATGAGACACTCAGAGACTCACCTGCAGCCCCGAAACCAATGTTCTGTGTAGAGTGAGGTGTTCTGAGTGGATGTCACAGTCCTTCAAGGACCTACCAAAGCAGGTTACCTGGGTTAAACCAAGAGAGTTAAACTGAAAACAGAGGAACAAGACTGAGCCTCTTTCCTTTATTCATGCAGCATTGAGCAGCTCCTGTATGGTGGGAATTATGTTAGGTCTTGTAATGAGCAAAACATGGGGAAAAAAAACCTCTGCCCTCACAGAATTTTTTTTTGTCAAAGGGTATAGACTATACACTGACTTTTCTACATGTTAGTTATAAATGTCACATTGAACAATGACAAAGCTGAGAGCAATACATCTGTCATACCCTGAGGTACTCCAGGATGGAATCTCCATGATGGAATGGTTAGCCTAAGGGACCTAGAGATTATCGCAGTCCTCAAAGTGTGCTGGTTAGTAATGTAATGACTCATGCACCATTTATACGATGTTTGTGCTGTGAGCACTTTGTTGCTATTGTTTTGTATTTAAAGCTTGTATCTGTTTCAGCCTACAGTTGTCTATATGCAACCTGTGAGCTAAGGGTAGTTTTATACTTTTGTGTATGTGCCAGTACTGGGGCTTGAACTCAGGACATGGAGCCCTTACCTGACTTTGTCAAGGCTGGTGCTCTATCACTTGAGCCACGTTTCTGGCCTTTTTACTGGTTAATTGGAGATAAGAGATAAGACTTTTCTGTTCTGACTTTCTGACTTTAAAAGGTGATCCTCTGATCTCAGCCTCCTGAGTTTCTAGAACTACAAAGAGGAGCCACCAACACCTGGCATTTTTGTACTTTTAAAGTGTTGTGTTTTAAAAAAAATAAATAAAAGGAGTGGGAGGAAAATGTATGCAGCCTAAAATATTTCCTACCTGGTGTTCTTTACAAAAAATGTTTCCTACCTCCTAGCTAGGAGAATAAATAAACTCCACAGTTCAGTGGGTCTGTACAAAGAAAGATTGTTTCTTACTACATAATAGTTTAATGTAGGTGTTCTTGGTTGACAGGAGGCTTTTCTCCTTTTGGTGATTGATGGATTCAGGCTTCTTCGATCTTGAGTCTCCAGCATCTCTCAAAGTTTCTATGTACTTTGCATCCAGTAGAATCCCAGAGAGAAGAAGAAAACATGGGAGAATTGACATCTGCTTCTCAACACTCCAGCCCAGGAGTGGTGCACATTGACTCCCTTCTACTGGCAAGTTATAATCGCATGGTCACAGGTGGGACAAAAGCATCGTCCCTGCTGGACAATGGCTTCTAGAGGTATTCTCACTTCCATGCTTCATGTCAGAGCACACAATTCCCTATAGAAGGGAAAGAACATATTTTTGAATGTGTAATAAAGTCAATTACATATGTACATAAACATTATTTTTTAACGATGTGCTCTTAACTTCAATTGAATTTCTGGATTTCTTGTCCAGAAATAAGTTGTTCCCATCAAGCTTGAAAGAGGGTTTTAACCCTGTACTTAAGGAGAAGTCAAACAAGGGTTAACTTGTGACAATAACAAAAATTGTCAGATGCTGGTGGCTCACACTTGTAGTCCTGGCTACTTGGAAGGTTGAGAATGGGAGGATCAGAGTCCAAGGCTAGCTCAGACAGAAAAGTTAATGAGACCCTTTCTCAACCTGTAGCTAAAAGGAAAAATGGCAGTTTGTCATCCCAAGCTATAGGAAAGATTGAGATTTTGGAGGGTTATGGTACCAGATAAGTCCAGACAGAAAAGTCTACAAGAGTTTAATCACCACAGAAGGCAAGTTGGACACACTGGCATATACCTGTGATCCCAGCAATAAAGGGGTCACATCATCATCAAACTATGATAGGATTGGCTGATCACCTATGGTCCTATTCTACAAATGACCAATAGGACTGGAGCCATGGCTCAGGAATATCACACCCTGAGTTTAAAACACTCCGTATCACATACACTTCACAATGACAAAAAAAAAAAAAACTACAGAGCCAGAAGATACCTGGATAGCCTCCATGATCTCCCCTCTAGTACAAATAAGGTCACATGTGAAGTTCTCCCAGACAACAGACTCTGCCCATTCAAAATGATGAGAGAGATAAAAGCAAAACACCCCTCCAGAATTGTTGGATGAAATTCTCATATCACTGCAGCTCTGCAAAGTTCTTCTCATGTACAAACTGCAATTATGAAGTGTTTGACTTGTGCTTTAGTAAAAACATGGTGTCTCATTTGCTCAGTGTCTTCTAGACTAAACAACAGATGCTGTTAAAGAAGCTGATTGAGAATTAGGAGAAAAAAAAACCTGCACTCTCAAGAACTGTAGACCATAATACCTTCCTATTTGTGGCACACACCCCACTTTCTCTATGTGCAATTAAACAGTTCCTTTATTATAGGAGTCAATCACAGTAAGAAGTCCCTCTAATGTTAAGAAGGGGAAAAAAGAGGGAAGGAAGAAAGAAAGGAAGGAAGGAAGCAAGCAAGCAAGCAAACCAAATTTTACAGAAAAGACTGATAAAACTACTCATGAATACAGGTGTCTTACAAGAACAAGATTTTCCTTGTTATTCCAGCCTATGAGGATGCTTTCCACTCTGCTTGAGTGGTTGCTGCATAGCAAAAGCGTAGTGTGGAAAAGGGCAAAACCATCTCTTTTTTTTTTTTTTTTTTTTGGCCGTCGTGGGGCTTGAACTCTGGACCTGGGCGCTGTCCCTCAGCTCTTCAGCTCAAGGCGAGCGCGCTACCACTTGAGCTACAGCGCCACTTCTGGTTTTCTGGTGGTTTATTGGAGATAGGAGTCTCACGGTCTCTCCTGCTCGGGCTGGCTTTGAACCGCGATCCTCAGATCTCAGCTTCCTGAGTAGCTAGGATTACAGGCATGAGCCACCAGCGCCCGGCTAAAACCGTCTCTTGATAATAACCATCATGCTACTCTTTTACTAGTTGCATTATTCAGCTAGAATTTAAATATGGTAAAATGTCAAAGAGATGATGATTTCTATTGCCATTTGCATTTATTTTGTCATGGTAAACACAATGCATTCTTATCATAAGTAAGACTGTAGAAACATTTGTTTTTTGTCGGTCATGGGGCTTGAACCCTAGACGATGTCCTTGAGCTCTATCAGATCAAGGTGAGCACTCTACCACTTCCAGTTTTCTGAAGGTTAATTGGAGATAAGAGTTTCACAAACATTCCTATGCAGGCTGGCTTTGAACAGTGATCCTCAGATCTCAGCCTCCTGAGTAACTAGGATTATAAGTGTGAGCCTCCTGCACCTGGCCTCTAGAAACATTTTTAAAGAGAAACGCCAAACTCTGTAGATCCAACCATTACCTAGCACCCTCATTTCCATTCCCTGGAAACAATCATGGCTCTCATTTTCTTAGGAAGCCTGTCAGCAGTATCATCCGTGTGTTGAGTTCATGTTGCCTTGATGTCCCCAAGATATCTCCAAGTTCTGGATATGCCCTCTCCCTTCACTAGGTGTATTGGTTCTCTAAGGCCAGCACCCTCCACCAGGCTGACCTTAGGCAAAATTACAAAGTGAGTCAGCTGTTTTAGAAAACATTCCCTCATTTTTCTGGGCCCTCTTAAAATCCTCTCCCTTCTCAGGACCTCCTGTACCCATCAGCAGACCTATCCTCATGCCACTCAGACTTACCTTGCACTACTGTGTCCCAGAGATTAGCCTGTACCATTGACTTCCTCAAATACATCGATAAGTCAGTTCAGGCTACACTGAGAATGAAGTCTCTAAATGGTACTTTAAATATCTAAGGGATATTTCCCTTTTTACTTTATTTTATTTATTTATTTTTTATTTATTTTTGCCAGTCCTGGGGCTTAAGGGCTGTCCCAGAACTTCTTTTGTTCAAGGCTAGCATGCTACTACTTGAGCCACAGTACAACTTCCGGCTTTTTCTGAGTAGTTTATTGAAGACATGAGTATCATAAACTTTTCTGCCCAGGCTAGCTTCAAATTCAATCCTCATATCTCAGCATCCTGAGTAGCTAGGATTATAAGCGTGAGCCACCAGCATCTGGCTCCTATTTTATTAAAAACGTAACATTAAGCCAGGCACCAGGGCTCAATTCTGTAATCCTAGCTACTTGCAAGGTTGAAATCAGAGGAATGAAGTGTGAGGCCAACTGGGCATAAAATTTCATGAGACTCCATCTTAACCAAAGGTTGGGCACAATGGCTACCCCTGTCATTGCAAGCCTTGGGGAAAGCACAGTGGCTGGGTGCAGTGGTGCATAGCTGTCATCCCAGTGACAAAGGGAAGCACTAATAGAAAGATTAGACTGCGTCAGCCCAGGCAAGAAGTGAAACTTTATCTTGATAAAAACCTAGCGGGGCGCGGTGGCTTATACCTATAAACCTAGCTACTCAGGAGGCTGAGATCTGAGGATCACAGTTCAAAGCCAGCCTAGGCAGGAAAGTCCGTGAGCCTCTCATCTCCAATAAACCACTTAGAAAACTGGAAGTGGCGCAGTGGCTCAAGAGGGAGAGCACTAGCCTTGAGTGAAGAGCTGAAGGACAGCGCCCAGGCCCAGAGTTCAAGCCCCATGACTGACAAAATAAATAAATAAATAACCATCACCAATAAAAGGGTTGACTAGGTGGCTCCAGTGGTAAAGCTCCCGCTTACTGATCACAAAGTCCTGAATTCAAACTGCAGCAATGCCAAAAGAAGTAATAGTAACACATTTTGCTTCTAAAGAATAACTCTGCAATAAAATGTTCGATTGGTAGCCAATGAATACCTGTTGAGTGGTTTCTTTGTGCCCACCATGGAGAACTGGGCAAAAACTTTTCAGACGGGAGGAAAACTGTTGCAGAGAGGCATAGCATGATTCAAATTGTTGCTAGAGAGGAGAGAGAGGGGACATGATCCAAAATCATAGTAAGTGACCTGTCAGGAGTTGTGTCTTCTTCTTGTTAGTTGCTACCTTGTGGAAAGTTTTGCTGTTTCTATTCTGCACAGAACAGATGGAACCCTGATTTATGAATCCCGATGTATAAAGTTAATTTAATATTCTGTCGTACTTCATGCACTATCACATTTCCCACATTTCACATGTTTCCTTCTAGATCATTTGTCACAAAAACAACATTACAATGCTGGGATGGGAGAAACAGGCACTATAAAGTTGGGGAACTAATGATATTACAAGGAACCTTCATGTACCCAATAAAGATGTATAGAGTCCCTTCTGTGGCAGGCACTTGTCTAAGAACTAAGGATCTAGTCAATAAGTCAGAAAGTTTTTTGCTCAGTGAAGGAGAAAAATAATAAAAACAAATAAATAAGTGAACAAATAAATAGCAGACTCATGTATGTATGTATATGTGTGTCAGAGAGAGGGTCTTATAGCAGGCCCAAGACTAAAGAATAGGTCACATATGCAGAGCATTAAACTTAAAATTTGATTTTAAGATGGGGTGGGGAGAGTAGGAGGGCCGACCCAGTTTATGTAGGAAATGAAGAGACGTGTTTAGATTTCTTTCCATTCTCTTCCGTTTTTATACTGCTAAGATCAAGTATAGGATCTGTCTTCATCTCTCGTTGTAAAGCAAGATTTATAGCTCTGCCAGCAGAGTTGGAGCCCACCCAACTTTCAAGGCTACAAACTGGAAGAGAAGCTTCTAGAACAGGGATCGAAACTGGGAATCTGCAGGGTGGGAGGCAGCAAGATGGTGGAAGCCCATGGTGTGTACAGGATGGAATGAACCTAAGAAAGGTTCATGACCCTTGAGAAGGAATTCAAATACCTTTGTATCCCAGATCAATCATAAAATCCAGACCTATCTATGGGCCTGCTATATCAGGACAAAATAAATCTTCACACAATGAGTCTATGATTCTGGAACCAAAGTTTCCATGGCTTACATTGTATTGGTTAACACAACACAAGATCACTAGCAAAGATACACAAACACACACACACACACACACACACACAACACAGCACAAGACCACATCATTTCCAGCATTTTACTATCACCCAAATAATGCACTTAAGCAATCTTAGAATGCTTTTATTTTTAGCAATAGTTCAAAATCATGAGTTAGTTTAACACAACTATCTGAACTTAACTGTGATGTGCTAATGATATTAAGACAATTATGACCTTAACCCTAGGCAAGGTAACCATCCATTTCAAAATATAGCACCTATATTTCTTCCCAAAAAGAAGATCTGAATACATAGAGATGGGGATCCTCCTATTCTACAAATTCAGGCTTTAGATAAAGACCATGCTCTGTCTTGGAACTAGGCATGTCGCATGTACTAATCTTTACTGCAAAGCAAGTATATCCCTTCCTTATGTTCAAGCCTCAGTCTGTTGTACTTGGAAGTTAGAGGGACCACCTTCTGAAACTGCAGAGATCTTCGTGGTTCCACTCAAACCCACCTATATCCAGGAAGATTGGAGAGCAAATCCACTCTTCATGGATTGTGTGCCAGAGACTCAAGCTAGCCACATCAACTTCTGCTTGCATAGTTTCTGTTGTTTCAGGAGTAGATTTCAGCTAGATTGGATGGCCTCTGGAGATGTTTTCCTTCCCTAGAATTACAGAAAAGCCTTGGTGATGGACCTCCTTGGTGAGACACTTGTCCAATTTGTCCACTGCCTTGATGCTTCAGCCTGTACTCAAGACCCAACTGCAGCCAGCACTGACCAATTGTACCCTGAGTCACTGGTTCAATGTAGGCTCACTCCTGTGAAAAGAATGAGCTGTGCAGGAAGTCAATGGAAAACAGAATATTGGTAGATGTTTTCAATTCACTGATATTACTGAAGGTTGGGAGTGTAGCTCAGTGGTTCACAGACCTTGGGGTCAATCTCCCTGGGACTACAAACACAAAAAAGTCATCCATTCAACAAACATCTTTTCATATATGCTCTGAGTCCTAGAGATAAAGTATGGAACTTAGCAGATGGTCCCTGCAGACACTTAACTTACTATTTATCCTGAGTTTGAGGATCTGGTTGACATGACTTTCAAATCCAGTACTGTATCTTTGCAAAGCTTCCTAGGCTGAGTAATAAGGGTGATAGAATCATGCAAAGAGTTGCTATGAAGGTTTAGTGAGATAATACATGTGAAGAATCTAGCCTGAGGCCTTGCTCTGTGGAAGCTATCAATGAGATCTCACTGGAGTGAGTCACGGGAGGCATGCTGGAAATTGCACAGTGAATATAGGAATGACTTTATCTGTGCATAAAGCACCTTTGGCAGATAGCCAGACTCCAAATCTCAAAGGGCTGCATCCCAGCTCCAGCCAACACAGCCCCAGAATGCTCAGCTGACGCCCCAGCATTCACAACAAAATGCTACCACTTCTGGCAGACCATGACCCTAAGCAGCAATAAAGGCTCCCAGAGGTCTTTTGTCAATTGTCCCCTGAACAGAATATAAACATCTCCACACTGCCATTCAGTGGACATCCTGTTTACATGGCAAGTGGAGATCTTGGTTGCTTTCCCTCTTCTCTTTTTAAAGACTGTAATTATGTTTACCCAAGACCAGCAGTAGGTGCCAGGAGGGCTGTGTGTTGAATTCCCTGGCTAACACTGCAGACGACTGGCGGCAGCCCCGCTGACCCCTGCGTCCCGGCAGAAGGCCAGCCCTGCTCACACCAACGCTCTCCTTACAAAGATGCCCATTCCAGCTGAGCTGTTTTCTCTGAATGCATGCTGGAATGTTTTGGATCATTGTCTAGCAGATGCCAGAGTATGTCCATGTTGTGTACTTCCTAGACAATTGGATGATAAAGGGAAGCACAGAGAAGGGTATAGAGCCCTGTGGAAGGTTCCTTGAGTAACTTGCAGCATTCACTGGGTGTGTATTTCATATGCATTGTTTCAGGTGACCTGAAGGTTGTGTATCTTGACTCGATTTTTTACATAGATCACTCTGCTCATAAGTAGTAGAACTGGAATTTAAAGCAGATTTGTCAAGCTCTATCATCTATGTTCTTTTGACTTTTGGGAGAATAGAATGAGGAGCCCTATTTATAGTCTTTCATAGAAGCCCAAATAAGTCAGTTTGACTTAGTGAGTCATAGATATTTTACTCCTTTTCTAACCTTCTCTTAGCAGTCACAAACATGAACCCAATGAATTTAGCATAATGTAGAGTTCTTCTCATTTGGTAGCAACTGACAATGCTTGCAAACTCTAGATGAAATATATAAAGCAACTTCTGAGAATTTGAAGAAACAAACAACAGATAAGCTTGTGGAAATAGACAAAATTTGAAATCTGATAAAGTATTCAGCATGGAGCTAAGTTTCCTGGTTGTGTTAGTTTATTTTGGTTTTGAGTTTTCCCTTAAAAGTTGGCCATAGTCATAAAGTGGTACAGCAAGCACATCAGGAAATGACTCCAACCTTGGGTCATACCTTGACTGTACATTTGTAAGAGATAGTAAATAGGAGATGTCCAACAAAACTCCTTCCTCAGAAACTATAAGATAATAAGTATTGTTTATTTACTTACATTCTATTATCTCCTATTATTATATTCTCTGCTAAACTTGGGCTAGTTTGTTACACGGCAACAGGTAACTGATTCACAAAGCAAGATCAGACCCTAAGAAGACCACAGCACACAGAAATCCAAGCAGTCTATACTGCTATCTCACCTGGCTAGACCCCAGGTAGATTGACTATGACTTCATGTTACAGCTTTAGGAATTCAGAACATGTCAAAAAGCTAACCTGCTTCAGATATCTTTCCCAGGAGCACATTCCCAGTTTGGCTATAAGCTGTCTTAACTCAAAAGAACCTGGCCTCAGAAAAGTAAGGGATTTTAAGAGAAATACTGGATGGAGGGAGAATGGATAGAGGCTGAGACAAATCAGGACAGGATCAGCTAATCCTAAAGAAAGGGTCACCAGCATTTAACACTGTAACTATAATGTGACCCAGGTCAAGTGGGAAGGGCATGGGCTGGACAAGAACAGGTGCCCACATCCAGGGTTGTTTATTTCATGATCTCAGAGGTATCACTGTCACTCAGTCCATGGCACGCACACTATCCTCTGGCTGACCATGAGAGGGACCCATGCAGCCTCCAGGGCTGGTGGCTGCCAATGTTAGTAGACCTGGGTTCATGAACAGGATAAGAGTCCAAAGAAAACCATTCATTCTCTAGTGTGGGCTACTATGTGTTTTGTGGGCTTATGGAAGCCTTACTTCCCTCAGGCAAACCAAGTAAATACTGATTGTGAAAGAGCAAATCTAGGCTGTGGGATAAAGACTCAGGATGTACTACTTACTATGGTCAGGAAATGTGGCAAGATGAATAATGGCTCCTACATATGTCTGTATCCTAATGCAAGAAACTTGCTAATGTTACCTTCCAGAGCAAAAAGAACTTTGTGGAAAGAACCACATGAGGAAAGCTGAGTTGGGGAAGTTATTCTGGATTGTCTGGGTGGGTTTGATGTCATCACAAAGTCATAAGAAGCAGACAGGAGGGCTCAGCTCACAGAAGAAGGCCATAAGATGATGAAATCAGAGGTTGGAGTGATTCACTTTGAGAATGGGGAAAGAAGCCACAATTCAAGCCACACAGGCAGCTACTAGGAGCGTTGAGAAAGACAAGAAAAGGATTTCCCTTCATAGTCTCCAGAAGGAAACAGACCTGAAGACACCTTAATGTTAGCCTTCAGAACTTACCCTAGTAGTTCTGGCCTCCACAACAATATTAGTATTAATTTGTGTAGCTTGCAGAACTCGTGATAATTTGTTGCAGCAGCCACAGGAAACCAACACAGAAACCATGGGAACTAGTCAGAGAAGAGCAGGGGAGGTAATTTGGAGCCTCAATTCTTGGAGCCCAAGGACAAGTTATTAAAGGAAGTAACAATTTCAAACCAGCAAACAGAGAACCCACATTTCAATTATGCCCATTGTTAAGGCTGGAGACCATGCACCATCACTGTCCATTTCCTACTCATTATCTTGTCAACATCAAGAGTATTTTTCCAAAGAAGCTCTCAGATTCACCTTTTATTAAAGCATATGAACAAATGAAGGGAGGACCCAAATGTACCACAGGGAATTGCGCCAAATGCTAGCTGCTCTTAAGGCCAATGTTTATGGCAGAAATCAAGATTAACTGCTTCCTTCTCTTCTCTACTGTGATTTATAGTGTATACAGACAAATACGTAAATGCACACAGAAAGCAGATTTTTTTTTTTGCCTGAGGTTTGCTCTATAGCACAGGTAAACGTAGGAGAGTGCTCCGTTACACATTTGATTATATAAACATCCCAGACTTGAGTAGGTTAAAAAAAAAAAACTCTAACAAAGTAAAAGATTTAAAATGTTAGTCTTAAGTAAAGGACTTAAAATCACATATTTCTAACTAATATAACATATATAATACATAATTACAGTGTTATGCATTTGCTAGTATATTTAGCTGATATAACTTACAGAACATGAGACACTGTTCAAAAAATGTACTTATTACCTGACTTATGTAACTGTAACCCCTCTGTACATCACCATTACAATAAAAAATAATTTTAAAAGCTAAGAGATTCCAAGCTCCAGTACTGGCGTGCACCTGTGTACATGCACATGTGCATACATACACACACACACACACACACACACACACACACACACACACACAGAGCAAATGAGAAGCTCAACCAATTATAAAATCATGATTTTAAAAAATGGCAGACAAATATACATCCCATAATCAGGTAATTACCATGAGCTGGAAAAAGCAGAGAAAAGATAATCCTAGAACTCAAAGGAAGTATAAGTTGAAACAAGAAAAGTTTATTCTTGTAGACCTCCCTCAAGTGCTAAGAGTTGGTCATGAGCCTCAGTTGTAGCATATTGTTTATCCATTTGTGCAAGACTCATCTCTTATTTATTTTATTTTGTTGATTTGGGTTTATTGATGTTAGACATGTTCACCTGCACCATCCCCTAACCTTTCTTCACCAGGTATCTACCCCCATATATTCAAATTTGTATTCTTGGATTGGCATAGCCCTGGAGGACAGAAGTCCAAAATTAAGGTGCACTCCGTACAGAGGCTAGAGGGGAGACTCCACCCCTTATCTCTGAAAGCTTCTTGTAGCTTTGGAAACTTGTTGCTGCTTCCCTCCAATCTCTGTCTCCATCTTCACATAACTGCCTTGTCTTCTCTGCCTCTACTGTGTGTCTCTTATGAAGACATGTTACTGAATAATGTCCTTTAGAAATCCAGAATGATCTTATCATGGATCCTTACCTGCAAGGACCTTTATGCAAATAACTGGTCATATTTACTAATTTTGAAACATGGATAGAATTTTTAAGAAGGGGAACATCTTTGAACCTACTATGGTGTGATAGATAGATAGATAGATAGATAATTCTTGTGTAAATGTGTTGTTTTTGGTAAGTAATATTGTGTCAAATTTTTATTCTGTATCTTACTTTTTTCATATAGTGTCATTTGTCATCCCATAATGTTCTTATGAGCCTAGTTTATATGCCATGATATGTACCTGCCATATTTAATTTATTAAATCTTACTTGGCCACCACTTATCTGCAGGAAAGGGCATCACATTTCATACCTGCTTTGGGGTATGATTCAATATTCCTCTCGTGTATATTCCCAGATGGCAGTCTGCAAGATCATAATGGATATAAACATAGCCTCAGTTTCTCTAAGCATTGCCAGATTGTTAACTTTCTCATGCATAAGAATTCCTTTTCCCTAAATTCCTGTCAATACTTGGAGTCATAAAATTTTATGTTTCCTATTCTGATGTCTGTAAAGTACCATCTCATGATTGCTCTAGTTATAGTTTCTCCAATGATTAAATGAGGTAGCACACCATTTCTCATATTTCTCAGTGTCTATGACTTACGCAGGAAAAACAGACTTCTTAGCAGACTTTCACCTTTCTGTTATACTGGTATATCAATTTTGTTCTAGATTATAATGCATGTATTCTTCTTGTCTTTTCTCTTTGTTCCACATGTGTAAGTAAGAATTCACTTTTTGGCTGTATTTTCAGACCCTTAATTCTGAGATCAGATCTTCATTTGAGACATAATGAGAAGGGGACACAAGCAAGGATACCCTTTGCTTCATTCTGTATAGTAACAGACAGTGGCTAACAGAATGGTCCACTCTCCTTTCTGTTGATAACCAGTTTTAGGTGCTTCCTCTTGGAAGAACATAATTAGACTTTAGATGTCAGCCTCTCAGCTGCAACAGTGGTGGTGGGTTCTGCTTAGTGGAACTCTACGGTTCTGGTGGCACTAATGACAGTGGCCTTGTGATTTCAGTAGCACTAATTGTGCAGTTCCAGCCATGTTTGCAACATATAGGCTCCAACCAGATATACCTGAGCTCAGGGAAGAGCACTTTTTTCCCCTTTATCCCTTTAAATATCATGATAATCAACTTTAGGCCAACTTTAGCAGCCTAAAATTATCTCTGTTTTTCTGACCAGGCACTGACTATTTTCCATATGCTTATCATCTTCTTAGAATGACCCATTGTCTTCCAATAACATTTCAGAATGTATTTTTCTAAGGTAAACAATCTCAGACCTTTTTTTTTGGGGGGGGGGTCCAGTCGTGGGGCCTGAACTCTGGGCCTGGGCGCTGTCTCTCAGCTCTTCAGCTCAAGGCTAGCACTCTACCACTTGAGCCACAGCGCTACCTCTGGCTTTTTTCTTTCTGCTTATGTGGTGCTGAGGAATTGAACCCAGGGCCTCAGGCATGCAAGGCAAGCGCTCTACCACTGAGCCACCTTCCCAGCCCCTCAGACCTTTTATACCTAAAAAGCACCTGTGTCCCAGTGATAACAGAGCTGGGTATAAAACCCCAAGAGTCTTATTCTTGTGCTTTGAAAGCATGATTGCACTGAATCCAGTGTAGCATCCAGTGTTGCTGCTAAGAAAAGTGATGGCAGGTCATTCCACTGTTTTCCTCCAGGAATCTTTCAAAGAACTTTCTCTTTTCTTCTAAGTTCTTAAATTTGTCTAATATATGTCTATTTGTTTATTTATCTCTACTGCCTGACACACTAAAAGCCCTTTCAGTCTAATGTCTTTACCTATATTTATAGATTGTTACTGATTCTTAACATAACTCTTCATTACTATTTATTCTTCTCTCTCAATTTGAGACTCACGTCAATTTTAGACTTCTATTTCTATACCTCGAATTTATTAACTTTTTTTAAAACCAGTTCTTCTCTTATTGTCCCTTGCCTATGGAGTTTTGTCTTTCAACTCATCAATGAGTTCATCCAAATTCTACAATCTATTGGTTTAGCCTTTCATTTCATCTATTGACTTTTTTTTAGTATGTATTTTTTATTTGCAAAGATACTGTATAGAGGGTTTACAGTTATATGACTAAGGTAATGAGTACATTTCCTATCAAGCATTGTTACCTCCTCCTTTGTTTTTCCTCTACCATCCCTTCCCTCCCCATCTCCCCAACTCCTCCCTCCCCTCCAAGTTGTAAAGTTCATTTTCAAATTAGTGTCTTGTACATCTCATTGTTGCAATGGGTCAACCCATATCCTTATTTCAACATTTTGTTATTTTTCTTCCCCTCCCCAAATTAGAAAAACGTATAAAAAAGATGCAAGGAAACGGAATCAAATACAATGAAAACACGAATTATACTATGGGGGAAGAGCATATAAAAGAAACAAAAAAAAACCCACATAGTACATTATAAATACACTAAAAACACAGCAACAAAGATAAAACCTCTTGTGTCCCTATCTTAGGGTTCATTTCGCTTAGCATCATCTTATATGGTCATATGTACATAGTTTTTGATCTTTTCTGCTTGTCCTAGAAATATACTAGTTTTTGCCAATAAGGGAAACCATGGGACCTATGTTTCTTTGGGCTTATTTCACTTAATATAATTTTTTCCAAGTCTTTCCATTTCCTAACAAATGGGGCAGTGTCATCTTATTACATAGTACCTCCAGCTGGATATTTTTTTAATGACTTTTCATTTTCTTTTTTCTTTCTTTCTTCTTTCCTTTCTTTCTTTCTTTTTTGTTGCTGTTTTTGATATTTTTCTCTCCTTTCTCTCTTTGAGGATATTTATTTTGTTTATTTTATGCTCTTGTGTTGGCTCCCACAGAGCCAAAAGGATGAGCAACAACTACCTTTTTACTAAGTCTCCTTTTAATGTATCCTGAGTTAGTCTTTCATGATGTCCTTTCCCTGCCCAAACATTTTTTTGTTTCTGTTCTCTATTATCCATGGTGTTAAACTAGCAAAGTTACAAGTGTATGGCACCTTCTCCCACCTGCCTTTTTTTTCACTTCTCAATATTGTCATCTAGCTAACTGAAAATACAGGACATTACTTTCCTGTCCAATCTTAAATCCTCAGTAATCATAACACTGTGACTTCTTTTACTACTGCAAAGAAATGGCAAGATAACTTTTCTTGGATCTGAAAGCGCTAAAACACGTTAAGCAGTCTCACATGAGAAAGGTTTTAAGGAGAATAGGGATTGAGCCAGACTTGCTTGTTCTCTCCTCTGATCAAGATGTCATGATTTCAAAATGTCTTCATAGGGCTGGGAAGTTGGCTCAGTGGTAGAGCGCTTGCCTTGCATGCTCGAGGCCCTGGGTTCGATTCCTCAGCACCACATAAGCAAAAAGAAAAAAGCCGGAAGTGGTGCTGTGGCTCAAGTGGTAGAGCGCTAGCCTTGAGCTGAAGAGCTGAGGGATAGCACCCAGGCCCAGAGTTCAGGCCCACAACCGGACCCAAAAAAAAACAAAACAAAACAAAATGTCTTCATAGTATGCACCTATGGAGCTAATTTAGGAAGTGGACCTGATGATGTCGATATCATTAGTGGCATCATTAATGATATGAGAAAAACAGTTCCTGAAAGATGATATAATCTAGCTGAGCATTCAAATCTGTCAGCTTAGCTTGTTGGCCCCAGGACCAATGGAGCAATTTTCAGTTATGATCATATTCTCAATCACGAAAAGAAGTCAATTCAGTGAGAAGCAAAATGGGTGTATAAACAAAGGCTGCAAGATAAACTCATGCATCACAAACAAAACACATGCGTGCTTCCAAAAGAAATAATCAAATACGTCCAGACAGTTGGATTAGATTTCTTTTGATGTTTCTGCCATTTGTCTCTGGAACCCAAGTCATTTCTATGTCAACTTGCCCAAGTGCTTGGAGAACATAAGAGTTGCCAAGCAGGGTTCTGACTCTTTAAAGGTCTGTTTATGCCTGCATGACTAATAGTGTTTTTGTGTACTGAGGAGGAAATACCAAGCTAACAAGGAAGACCACAAATCCACAAAATTTTAATTTCTAGTTTTGAGAGTTTTCCTCCAATTCATGTTTCTGTAGTATGAATTTTCATGACGACTTTAAAGTTCGCCATGGTATTTATGGTAATTTCATTACAAACCACATCTTCATCTTTTAATTTCTTTCCTATTTATAATTATATGACTGTAATTAAAAGGTATTACGATGACACGCTATCCTAGCTAAAAGTCTGGCCTGGCAGGCTTATAATATTCAAGGGTTTTCCCCCCTCTGGCTTTATTTTTTTCTCCATTTTGGAAGGAGGGTGGGGGAAGGAAAGGAGACCGTGGAGACTTTGGTCATTATAACCTTCAGTCCTTTCATCTACTTCTCTTTGTTCCTTTAAAAAATTAGAATTTTTCCAAACAGTCCCCCCACCAAATGAAATGTTTTGATGTAATAGTTTCCATTTCAGCTTCTCACCACATCTGAAGTGACGCTCATTCAGACTCACTACGAACATGCAAAGGACTCCAAGGGTTGTTGAAACTTGGATCTCATTCCATCTTCCAGCACCGAAGCCAGCAGCCTCTGCCTCCATTACTCAAAGGATTTGAAGGCTGGGAACTAAGGCCAAGGCGCCTGTTAGCTTTCTCTTTCAGCACATAGAAAGTACTTGTGTGTAAAGACTTTCCCACATTTCAGCAAGTTATCATTAACAAGTCCAAGAAAGTGATTTGGAGGCTAGGAAAGTGGCAGCTCAGGCTAAGCCTCAGCTGAAAAGGTTGCAGAGAACCAACTATTTAACTATTTAACATTTTTAACATCTTCAAAGAAACCAAACCGTGGAGTCAAGCAGAGTCCTTGCCCTGAAGGAGTTCGCACACTAGCTGAAAGAAGAATGTCCATGTTGCCGCTCAAGAACAATTGATCTCCAAGCCAACATTGCCTTGATGAGACTCTAAGACACCACAGGCCACCTATATACAACCAAACACATTGAGCCAACCCAACTCTCTCACTTTGCATAAAAGAATCCTGGAGCAGTCCATTTTTATAATTACTGCTATAAATATGACCTCCTATTGAGACTAAATTACCAGACTCTCCCCTCTGTCATTAAAGATTCTTCTTGGCAACTTTTGAAATCTTTTCCTACTAGTAGACTTTTACCAGGACACACTTAATCCACTTGAAGGATGAACCTCAGAAGAGTAGGAGTTAAGATCTTGATCCCATTCTTTCTAAATGGCCCCAGTCCCTCTCCATACTTGTCCTCTTTGTCCCTCTCCCTGCAGTACTGCCTCTGGAGTAAGAGACAACACCTGGCCTTAGATTCAGACTGAGTTCACAACCAGGTAACTTGAGGGGATGGGTGAGGTTGGAAGACATGAAGTGGGGAGAGGGTGGAAAGTGTGAAATTAATCAAAATGCACTATCCTCATAAACTGGCATATTGAACTGAAACTTCCTTATACAACTACTTAAAATAATAATCTTAAAAAAAAATGATTCCATAAAGTAGTGAAATCTGATCATAATGGTTGGTTTTACTCCTGCGACATTGCTTTGCACTCTTAGTTCCATACTGGAATCACCTCGTGTGACAGAATGACATGTGTTCTCCAAAAGTCATATGTGGAAGCCCTAACCTCCAACTTGAATGTGTTTGGAGGTGGGTCCTTTGAAGAGGTAATTATGATTATAGTGATCATAAGGGTAAGTTTCTAATCCTATTGGACTACTTTCCATGTGAGAAAAGACACCAAGGGTCTCTCTACACAAGTGTGTGTGTGTGCGCACGCACACACACACACACACACACACACACACACACACACACCACTAACCCCATGTAAGGACAGAGCAAGGATCAGACTTCTGTGAGACAAAGAAGAAAAATCTCACCAGAAACCAACCCTGTTAGAGCTTTGATCTTGGACTTCCAGCTGGGAGAACAGTGAGAAAAGGATCCCTATTGTTTTTTATTTTATTTTATTTAAAAAATGCTGTACGGAGGGGTTACAGTTACATGAGTAAGGTAATGAGTGCATTTCTTGTTGAGCATTGTTACCCCTTCCTTTGTTGTTCTTCCACTATCTCTTTCCACCCCCACATCCTTCACTCCCCCCACCCAAGTTGTAAAGTTCGTTTCCAACATAGTGTCTTGTGAGTATCACTGTTGCTATGGGTCAACCTGTGTCCTTGTTTCAGCAAATTAGATAAATGTATATACAAGATGCAGGGTACCAAAATAAAGTACAGTGACAACAGGGGATATACCATTGGAGGAAGAACATACAAAGGAAACAAAAAAAAATCACATAGTACATTAAAAATAACAACAGCCGGGCGCTGGTGGCTCACACCTGTAATCCTAGCTACTCAGGAGGCTGAGATCTGAGGATCGCGGTTCAAAGCCAGCCCGGGCAGGAGAGACCGTGAGACTCCTATCTCCAATAAACCACCAGAAAACCGGAAGTGGCGCTGTAGCTCAAGTGGTAGAGCGCTCGCTTTGAGCTGAAGAGCTGAGGGACAGCGCCCAGGCCCAGAGTTCAAGCCCCACGACCGACAAAAAAAATAAATAAATAAATAACAACAAAGAAAAACCTCTTGTGCCCATATCTTGGGGTTCGTTTCACTTAGTATCATCCTATATGGTCATATGTACATAGACTTTGAGCTTTTCTGCTCATCTGATATAATTATCCTAGATATATACTAATTATTGCAAATGAGGGAAACCATGGGACCTATATTTCTTTGGGTCTGGCTTACTTCACTTAGTATGATTTTTTTCCAAGTCTTTCCATTTCCTAACAAATTGGGCCATGCCATTCTTTCTGATAGAATTCTACTCTGTGTGTGTGTGTGTGTGTGTGTGTGTATACACATGTCACAGTTTCTTGATCCATTCCTCTACTCAGGGGCATCTGGATTGGTTCCATATCTAAGCTATGGTGAATAATGCTGTGCTAAACATAGTTGTGCTGGTAGCTTTAGTATGTTTATGATCATTTGGGTAAATTCCCAGAAGTGGGATCGCTGGGTCATAGAGGAACTCTATGTGTAGTCTTTTGAGGAACCTCCATACTTCTTTTCCAGAGTGGTTGAACAAGTTTACACTTCAACCAACAATGCAGTAACATTCCCTTTTGGCAACATCTCTTGTTATTAGATTTCTTGATTATAGCCATTCTAACTGGGATGGGGTAGAATCTCAATGTTGTTTTGATTTGCATTTCTTTTATGGCCAGAGAAGTTGAGCATTTCCTCATGTGCTTACTGGCCATAGAACTGAAGACCCAGAAATGAACTCACAGACCTATAGGCACCTAATCTTTGATAAGGGAGCTAAAAAAGTAGAATGGAAGAAGGACAGCCTCTTCAGTAAATGGGGCTGGCAAAATTGGTTAAACACCTGTTAAAAACTAAAGCTAGATCCATATATATATCACCCTGCACCAGAACCAACTCCAAATGGATTAAAGGCCTCGAAATCAAAGCAGACACCCTGAAAACATTACAGGAAGGAATAGGAGAAACTCTAGGGCTCCTTGGCATAGGCCAAAATTTTCTTAATAAAGACCTGGAAACACAACAAATCAAAGAAAGGTTGGACAAATGGGATTACATTAAATTGCAGAGCTCCTGCATAGCAAAGGACATAGCTAGCAAGATCAATAGAAAGCCCATGGATTGGAAGAAGATCTTCACTAGCCATACAATGGACAAGGGTTTCATGTCTAAAATATACTTAGAACTCAAAAAATTAAATCCTCCAACAACAAATCCTCAAAGAAACAACTGCCCCATTAATAAGGAATCCCTATTGTTTAAACCACACACTTGTAAATCATTGTGGTGGCCTGAATGAATACATCTAGGGGAGTTCTTGAAAACTCAATTCTCCATACAAGTTATATCTCTAGGCATCTAGGATTTTTAAAACTCACAAGATAATCCCAATATGCAGTAATATCATGACAAAAAGGGTATAGTCAACTTTGAAATAGTAAATACATTTTCTTTAGTTTTTGTTTTTTGGTTTTTTTTTTTTTTTACTAATGTGGGAAAGTGAGCAGAATTGCAAGTTGACAGCTAACTACAAGCTGACAAAGTTATATTGTAGCTTTTAAGCCTGGAATAATAAATAGTACAAGCTCATTCACAGATGTTCTGGATTGCTTGTTTAATGTTGACTTTGTTCCAGATGCTATGCTAGGTGCTGGTGTTTGCATGATGGTTGGAGATTGCATGCTTGCATGCAATGATCTGTTCTCTACAGAAAAAGAAACTCCACAGTTCTTCCAGGTAGCTGACAGCTTTGGTGGTCAAGAGAGACACCTGTAAAAGTTGTTCTAAGGGCATCTTTACTCATGTGACTAAAAGTCTTTATTAAGAATGTTCAGGGCAAAGCAGTCTACAGTCAGTCTAAATCTTTTGTTCTGGACTGAATCTAGACTCAAAGATCAGCTGCCGTATTACTGTGTTCAGGCAAGGTATTTACTCCTGGGAGAACAGGGCTGTTGTTCATATGTGAATTCCAAGTTGGTCCAGAAAGAACTTTTCTGTGGTTTGTCTAACAAATAGCCATTCACTTTATAAATTGCCTATGAAGAGGGATAGAGCAGAATCACTGGCAATCTTCTGTTTGTTTCCCAAACAAATTTGTGGGATTTTAGGAATTCTACAACCTGATTTAAAAAAAAAAAAAAAAGCATTTTTGAGAGAAAGTTGCCAAATCTTCAGAACCAGATTCTCATTCCACTTATTGTTAAGCCATCACCCACTGTGAAGTAAACATGACTGTATGTGCTCAGAGCATATGTAGACTTAAACTATTGAGATTTCTGTTATTCCCTCTGTGGGAAAGCAAAGAGCATATTTTCTTCCCATCTTAATTCCTATCACCATCCACCCCTGGAGCTCACTCAGGGAGCATCTCATACCCATGAAGCCTATTGAATAGACAGGTCATTACACTTCCTAGGTAGATTCATAGGGGTCAGATGTCCACGGATAGGGTTAAGTGAGAATGAGGATCTACAGTGTCCAGGGTCTTGGCATTCTTTGGTGCTGGGGAGAAGGAAGGGGAGAGGGGAAGGGGAGGAATATTAGTGGGTAATAATAACCACTTTTTTTCACTCCAAAGGAGTTTTTAAGTTTCCAGGCTAACAAATTGTTTACTAGTGTACAATGAAACTTCCTTGTCTAGTCATAGGGTGAGGCTTTAGAAAATTAGAAACAGAACTCAGAGCTCCTCAAATTTCCTAGTAACTCCCAGTAAATTTTGTACTCCTGTCTTCAAACTTTTCTTTGAGGGGTTAGGATTTCACAAACTGACCACTGAAGGCTGTGAACAAAATCATATCATGATGCCCATTGTCCAACTAGGAGTGATGAGACCAGAGTTATCAGTAAATATGGGATTATCACCAAAGAATCTCAGAGGAATTGTTAGAATTTTGTATTCAATAACAGGGACAAAAAGGAAAGATCTTACACATATATACACACACCAAAACTAGTTGGTTTGTCTCCCAAACCTTGTGGAAACAAAGAAACCTGGGGAAAAGTGAATTTTAAAGGTCTAGGATTCTAGTGCTGCCCCCAAATGGTTAACAGGAACTAGGCTACAAAGCAACCAGCAGACTGAAAGATGCCTTCCTATTGGTCAGTTATGCCAGATTACTATTTCCTGTTAATGGTGGTATCAAATTGACAATGAGAAAACAACTTTATTTGGAGCTGTCTGTCAAGTCTCATCTTGACCGTCATAGCTGCTCCTCACCCCCCAGGGAGACATCATTTTCCCATGTAGTTAATATTTAGTTTGTGTTTGTGAAGTGTGCGTGGTTATGATTTTTAATGTTTTCTTCTCTTTCCCTGCCCTCTTTAAAGCCTCTCTCTCCTAAAACTTGATAAATTTCATTCTCTTTTCTCTTAAAACTGCGTCAGGACTCATTCTGGGCTGTAGGTAAGAGGAAGGAAGAGAGAGAAAATACTAACTGATAATATGCAACCCAGACTCCCTTGAGAATAGTGAAGGTGGGAAAAGCCTGTTAAACACCTGAGATTGGCTCTTGACTGAGATTCTAGATCAGGGAGCAGGTGAGTTAACCCAAAAGGTGGCCTATCTTCCCAGGGAGTCTTCTGAGAAGGGACAGCATAGAGTAAGATCTGGGGTTGGTTTTCTCCTTGGTGACATCTAGTTTTATCCTTTAAAAAAACCCACCAGTTAAAAAAGAAAGGAAGGAAGGAAGGAAGGAAGGAAGGAAGGAAGGAAGGAAGGAAGGAAGGAAGGAGAGAGAGAGAAAGAAAGAAAGAAAGAAAAGAAAGAAAGAAAGAAAAAGAAAAGCGAAAGAAGGAAAGGAAGAAAGACTCAAACTTTTTTTCTTCTTAAACTTTTTTTTTTTGGGAGGTCCAGTCGTGGGGCCTGAACTCTGGGCCTGGGCACTGTCCCTCAGCTCTTCAGCTCAAGGCTAGCGCTCTACCACTTGAGCCACAGCGCCACTTCTGGCTTTTTTCTTTTTGTTTATGTGGTGCTGAGGAATCGAACCCAGAGCCTCATGCATCCAAGGCAAGCACTCTACCACTGAGCCACCTTCCCAGCCCCTCTTCTTAAACTTTTTAAGAATAAGGAAACTTCAATTCTACTTTCTTCTTTTAAAAAACGTTTTCTCTCCACCTCTGTTCTCAACATGTTTAAAGCTAATGTAAGAACTAATGTGTGTACCTAATAGAAAGACAACTAATACATGTGATTTCACCACCTATTGTTAAAAGTGGAAATAATGTGATAGATCTGAAAAATACATTTACATATACTCTTTATTGGTTATTTTGGGAATAAAAATTCTTTGCAACTAAAAAATGTAGATCTCTAATACATTTATATTATACATTACTTTCATTTATATGTTAAGGTAATATATAATGTATAATATTAGTATATATCACATATTCTATCATATATAGTTATAAATGACATTAAAATGGTATATGTTAGTATATTCTATGACATATATTATATATACTAATATAATATACACACCTTCTTATTAAAAGTAAGAACTTACTAAGAGCTTAATAAGAAATCTCAGTAATGAAGGTTTTGATATGTAGGTTTTATCAATCATCTTTACACCTCAGCACTTAACATATTACCAGATATATGGCTGTCCAATAAACATGTGTTGAATTAAACTGGAAAAATACATTAATCTTCTCACTTCTCCTAATTAAAAAAAATTGTCACATAATGATTTTGTATTTTTCTTCCAAATAGCTCAAGAATTCCTGCCTGGGTACAGTTTCACAGAATTCCCTGATCCATCATTCTTGAGCAGTTAGTTGCCTTACAGTGGAATCTAAATCTAAGATACACAAGTATACTTTGGGATATACAATTTTTTTCTTTTTCTTAGGAAAATGTGCCCTGGTTTTGTAGAATGAGTTGACTTACTTCATTACATGTGGTTCTGACTCCCATCTTTCATTCTCACTGAAAAGGCAAGGTGTCTTACTCTGTTTCCTTCATATGAACACCATGTCTCATGCTTTGTCTTTGCTGTAATCTCTACCACATGGGCAGAGTGCATGGAGCATGAAATTAGTATTGTTGCCTCTTCCTAAGATACAGTGACTGCTCAGGATAGATGTCACCCAGACCCTTCTTCTTCCCAGATATTTGATGATACCATGTACTTATGCCAGTCTATGCTGAGTATGACCTTGAATTAAAGGGCTTTCAATTATTTTCTCACCTTCTTACCTTCTTCAGATGAAATGGAATTGATCAAAATTCAACTTAAGAATCATCCTTAGCAACTGATTTTTATATAAAGTGACTTTTCTCTATACACCTGCCATCTATTTGCATCAGACCATGAAACTAAGTCAAGTTGACCAAGATCTCACATGTAGGACAGGAGTCCAGCTTCAGTTGGACTGCTCTTTCCTTGTGCTACTGGCTTCTCAAATGTGAATTTCAAGGAGTAGCATGGGCATCACCTGTGAGCTGTTAGAGCTGTGAATTCTCAGCCCCATCCCAAACCCTTAGGGAGCCAGGCACTTCTGGCGGATTGGGGGGGGGGGGGGGGCGGGGCAGGGAGGACAATCTGTGTCTCATCAAGCCCTCCAGGAGATACCAATGAGGCATGTTCACATCTGAGAATCACTACTCTCTGCCATCCTTTCCTCTTCAATCTGGATCTAGCTTCTGACTTTATGTCTCCCAAAGCACAGAAGAAAGCCCTTGGGCTTGAGTTTGTACCAACCCCTCAGCAAGGCTACCCTTGGCCCCACTCCAGCCCACAGTGTATGTGGAAAAGAAAAGTCGAAATTAATCACAGGATCTATTTTTAATACTCTTAAGCCCCTTGAGCTCCTCTCCTTGGACTGTACTGAAGCTCCAAGGAGAGAAGCTTTGCTTCTTGCTGTGAAAACTGGTGGGGGTCACTTTTCACTAGTCCACTTGATCTTGAGCCACAAGGGATGTTTGTTAAGTTCCATGGAAGAGCCTAGGACAACAGACAACCATGCCAGTGAAGTTTTCCTTCAAGGAAACTTATTAATTTGGTGCTGTGAAATAGTTCCCATGGTAGATATATGATGAGTAAATTTGACAAATTTTGAGTGCTATAGGTAAAGAGGAAAAACATGGACCAAAATGTTAGCTAATATTTTGCATGGAAATAGACAGGCAGAGTTCTCGGAGTTTTTTGCTAACTTTGTACACTCTTACACTGTTGTAATCTTATTATAGATAATCATTTTGTGTCTGTTTAAGTCTTTCTTTCCTTCTATTTTTTTTTTATGGGGAGCAATTCTTGCTGTGCTGCTCAGGCTGGCCTCAAACTCCTGGGCTTGATAATCATGTTGCTTCAGCATTCTGGGTATCTGGGACTACAAGTATACTCACCACATCACCTAGCTCTAAAGTCTCTATGTTTTAAAGCAACTACGACTACATAGATGCCTCCTCATTGTAGCATAAATCCTAATACAGAATTATGTAAATTAGGAAGGAATCCCCTCTCATTCAATTCCCATTCCACAGATGTTCCCCCAAAAGAAAAAAGCCACTGCTATGAACTTTGTGACTAGCTTTTTGTTCATTTTAAACTTGACTGTCTGGTTGGCTTTGTTCATTTATATAAATGGAACTTTCCTGTATTAGTTGGGGAGGAAGGTACCTGAGGGAAACTCCTCTTTCCTTCTACATGTGTCCACCTAGAAACACCACATTCTGTAGGACTCAGAAGGCAGGTCCTCACCAAACACTGGGTCTGCCAGCACCTTGATCATAGATTGTCCTACTTCTGGAACAGGGAGATATAAACTTCCATTGTTTATAAACCCAGTTTATAATGTCCTATTATAGCACATTGATGGATTTAGATACTGATCAAATGAGCAAGAATCAAAGCAAAGTCAGACAAATTTGGAGAATTTCTCCAAGCAACCACTGTATTAGGTGTCTGAAACATTCCAGACTGTTGTGGCCATTAAACTGTGGGCCTGAGGACTTGTGCAAGGGCTGAAGAATCCATTATGCCAAGCCAGAACCTAGACTCTCCTTTTCTAGCATTTTAGTTTCCTGAGTTCTGGGTGAGAATGTGAGGTTGGCATCATCACAATGAATTGGTTACACTCACTAAAGGACAAACACCTTGCATTTGCTCTTTATTGACTACATGAGAGCTGTATTGCTCCCCACAAATGTAGGAACTATTTGAAGAATAAAAGGATCCCTAATGTATATTCCACCTGCTGTTGGCTGGGTCTTTGAAAGCCATTCATTACCTTCCCTGAATAATTCCAGCTGTTGCTTTCCTTTGTGTTGGCTTTTATGGGCTGTAAGGACGGATACATAAGGTGTAGGTCAGGTTTTTAGGGAATGTAGAAAGCTCACCCTCTCTACTTACACATGCTTCTCTTTTCTTTCCTCTTCCTTCCCTCCTGGAATTAATAGGGATCCAGGTTGTGAAAACATCTAATTAAATGCTTGGAGACGATTCTGGTCTGTATGCAGATGTCTACAGAAGTATATATGACTTCATTTGAAGTCATATATGACTTCAATATCTGGGGATGAGGAGGAGGAGGAGGAGGAGGAGTGATGTGCTTATAATATTTAGTTTTCCTGCCTCTTGTCTGAACTCGTAGGCAATTTCCAGAATAAAATCCTTACGTGTTTTTTCCATCAGTTGAAGAAATTTGAATCAATGTTATAGGCAGAGCTTTCCCCTTGTATAAACGTCTCCCCCCCCCCACCTCACAATGTGTGTGCTATAAGTTTCTGTCATAAATCCCAGCATAAAATTCCCTGTTGCTTAACTTGCTCATAAATGTGGAGCGTGTAGTCATGGTATACAATTCCTGACCTGAACATAAATTTCCTGTGGTCCAGCAGTGCCTTAAGGAGGAGCTAATATGTTCACCTGCTTGTTTTCCAGGCAATAAACCCAGAACAGGTGAAACAGGAGGAAATTTAAATAAGATCAAAAGGTAGATTCAAAAGCATAGACAGAGCCATCTGGAGGATCTCAATGCTGCCAATCTCAAACATGATGCTGTGTGGAATGTTAAGTGGCATTTCTAGTTTCCCTTCTTTTCAACTCCAACTTGTCTTTAAAAGGAAGTTCATTGTTCTCAGACATTGGCAAGTAAAAGGCGAATTTCTTCTCAGCCCACTGTCACCAATGTCTTTTATTCTCATCAAACCCCAGCTTTTGCTGGTGTTGCTTCAATATGTAATCAGGCTTCTCTAGCATTTTACCTTGTTGAATTCGCTTATTTGGAAGTTATTTTCTCAATTATTACGGGAATTTTTTTTTTACTTTGGATTAACTCAGTTATTAACTGTTGGAATAATTCAGCAGATGACAACACTGCATTGCTGAAAAGAATTTGCTAGACAAGAAATAATAATTATTGCAGTGGGAGTATAATTATAGCTTTCAATCTAAGTACCAAAGTTCTCAAACCTATCAACAGTATTTAATGCAGTAATTCCACTTGTTGGAATTCATTCCTAGGAAATAATTGCACCAACAAAAGAAGCTACATGAACAAGGATGTTTATTGTGGTGCTGTGTTAGTATACAAAAAGTGGGAAACAAGCTAAGTGTCCAGAAATAGGAGATTGGTTAATTAAACTTTGAAGTATACATGAGGCAGAATGTTGTTTAGACATCAAAATAGTCACCTGAGTCACTAATCACAGGTTCTTACAGGTATGAATATCTGCTACACCTTAAAAAAGTGGAAAAGGCAAACTCCTATACAAGTTGCATAGTTATAATCCCTCTTTAAAAAAAAAAGTGTTTGTGAATTTTCTCCTATGACATCCTTTGAACAGACCACCCATATTGAAGTTCAATATATACACATTAGAGATCTGTCATGCTAAAATACCATTACATTTTCCTCTCCAATTATAGTCAAGTAAACTCAACAAGAATTCCCCATGAAGAATTGAGCCTTTAAACTCTCTCATATGGGCTCATTACACTCATGCTATTTTGGGGTCAACATGACATTCATCTCTCTTCCATTTTAAAATATTTTTCATTGAAAAGAAGCAAGTTTTATTTGTGGAACTTTTTAGGAACCCTGGCATAAATACACACACATCAAGGACAGATATTTCTACATCGTGTCAAGAAATATTTCATTGTAGTGGCTTCTCTTGAATGGAGGCCAAAGCCTGAGTTGGAATTGGGTAAAAAGAAAATGTCTCACAAGTAAGTTTCTCTAAAACAGATTTAGTATGCATTTCTGTGAAGAGCTTTATACACATTTCTATTCTAATTAAAAACATAATTGGTAACATATATCTTTATGCTGTGAATATTTTGGTAAAGGAAACTCAAAGACTGACAATTACATACATCTCTAGGAAGCCTAATTATTAACTTAAGGCAAAACCAAAAATATCTTTAAACAACAATAAAAGCAATTTTTTATATTAATTCTTGATACTTCATTATCAAACTTTGGACTTATTATAAGTGATGTTAGGGGTTGAAATCAAAGACAGTCCTACTCTAGACACTAGTAATACCTCAAGTCAGACTGTCACCGATGACTAGTTGATAATCATGTTGGGAATAGTTGAAGAAACTAGACGTACTTGTCCAAAAAAGCCGCAGTCTGGCCATGAGTAGGGTTTGAAGAAAGAGAAGCTCTTCACATTTTTCTTCATGATTCTGAACTTGTGACTCATAAAGGCAAAATGAAATATGAGCTGCGTGGCACTAGGGGGCAGATATAAGACTGGTGTGTAAAATAAGTTCAAGATCACAAGACTAGATTTGTACGAGAAAGACTCCTCTAGCATTATGGCTCCCCACGGTCAAGTAACACTCCTATCTCTGGGAAGCATTCCTAAACTGTTAGTAGGTGCTGTGTTCACTTCTACTCTAGTCATACCTGGGTGTTTATGTGTTAAAATAGTCACTTTTATTATGCTTCCTTTCTGTAACTTCTCTCTTTGTATTACCATTCATTTGGGTATATGTGTTTTGGTTCTAAGAACCATAGATTTTATTTTAGAATAGAAAAGAAGTTGTCAACAAATATATAGTATGAAAAAGGAGCATGGAGAATGGGGAACCTATGCTCTAGCAGAAATTTACCTTTCAATGGATTTGTGGGATTTGTTCAGTATTCTTCAAAATCTTGAATTAATTGCTGATATTTAAATACTGGGCAATCCATACACATCCAGTAAGCAAGGCCTCCTTGCTGCTTCGTGAGCACTTGCTTTAGAGAGGTTAACACCAACTTCCTTTGGAAAGGAGGTCCAGCTCCCTGGTAACCACTCTATCCTCAGTCTTGCTTCATCAACTTATGTCACATACTGGGGCTTTGAGGAGTTGGAGTGCAGTCCCTCCACTCTACTCAAGCTCACGATAAATCAACATCCACCACTGGCGCTCCTCTCTGGAAGAGACCAGATGTGGGTGAGGCAGGGGCTGATCCACAGTGCTGGGAAGACTGAGTCATCTGCTTAGGAAACACTTCTAAGCTTTTCAGGGCTGTGGCTGTTCGGGGGAACCTCATAAAGTATACTCACACTCTCCCCAGAAGAACTCACAGCCACATACAATGTTGCTTCTAGTTCCAGTGGTTATAGACTCCTGGATGTTACCATGCAACTAAAAACGTAAGATACCCATTCTACTACACAATCAAGCCTACCTAGACAAACCACACACCCCAATCCAGCTCTAATTTAGGAGATGTTTCCCACATGTACCCACACAATTTTTGATGGGTTCCCAATAAGGTATAATGACATTCAATGTACTACACTTGTGAACAGAAAAATAACTAGTGAACTCTGGTTATATGATTGGTCCTTTCAATAAAGCAAGCAAGTAACATCTCTTATCTGCTATTCTTGAAAATTGTTTGCTTCCCTGGGGAACTCTGATCTAACCATAACCAATAAATAAAATCCATTATAAGACCAGATGCCAGAAGGGACTCTCTAGACCTATAATTAAATAACGTAGACATATATCAGCTATGTTAGACAGGCAAGTTTAAGAAATGAAATATGGGAAGTGGAGTTGTGGCTCAAGTGGTACAGTGCCAGCCTTGAGCAAAAATGCCCAGGGACAGTATCTAAGACCCAAGCCTTAGAACCAACACACATACACACACAAAAATTAGTTCAAAATAGCAAAATGAAGCTCACAGAGTGAAGTTGTAGCTCAGGTGGTAGAGTACCAGCCTTGAGTAGAAAAAGCCAAGCAAGAGCAAGAGACACTGAGTTTAAATCCCAGTACTGGCACCAAAAATTAAAAACCATATCCTAAAAAAAGAAAGAAAGAAAGAAATGAAATGAAACTATTTTCTAGAGAGCAAACACTTCAAAGCAAGCATATTAATAATATTTTGTGTTTATGTTTCTCTCGCAAATGATCCCCCAATCCCCTCTCCTGCCTTGCTGAGCTCTCAGACTGCTTCAAAGCCCATACATAAAAAATGCATAAAACTAGGCAGGTACCAGTGGCTCATGCCTGTAATCCTAGCTACTCAGGAGTCTGAGATCGAGGATCATGTTTCAGAGCCAACCAAGGCAGGAAAGTCCATGAGACTATTATCTCCAATAACGTACTCAGAAAAATCCAGAAGTGGTGCTGTGGCTCAAATGGTAGAGCACAAGCCTTGAGTACAAAGAGGCTCAGGAACAGCGTCCAGGCCCTGAGTTCAAGCCCTAGGACCAGCAAAAAATAATTTAATTATATATATATACTTACTTTCTCTCAGCAAATGGAGAGGGCTAAAAATACAACATCCAAAACAAAAAAAGAATTACCAACAAACCTTTAATTTGGCACATGTCCTTCCTGTGATTTAAACCCATCAAACCACAGTGGTCCCTGGATAAAATTAGGATCAGACAAAACAAAAACAAAATACACAAGATGAGACTAGGAACAGTCTTCAGAGATGATCAAAATAATATAACAAGAAAATAAATAAACTATGCTTCAAAATCAGACCAAGAGCAATATATTAATGCAAATACAGGGAGAAGATAACTATAAAACTTGATTAATATTTTTCTTAAAACAAGGCAATGTTTTCACAAAGCACCTTTCATCAAGAAATCTTATGACTTCAGAAAGCACTGGATAGTGAAATATTCCCCTGATCCAATAAAACTTAGTTGTACCATTTAAACTAACTGCCAAGAAATGGGACCTTCTGGAACAGAACTTTGGCTCAAACTACCATGTTGTTATATCACTGTTTAGAAATGGAAAACTCAATTATGTGACTGAATGGCCTGCCTGTTTTTGAATTATTAAAGACTTTGAAATAATAGATGAAAACTCTCCTCTCACTTATAAGGATGCTTTCTCCAGTTAGCACTCAAATACACATCCTTTAGACACATTTTTTTCTGGCCAGAAATTCCAGAATTATAGCAGGACACACAATTACAGCTTTGACTTTAAGTCTAGCACAATAGTGAATTTTATACAGTGATAAGAGTTCCCAGAAATGAGACTCAGAAAGACTGCATTGTGGTTGCTTTTGTTGACTTAAGTTGCCTAAGTGTTGCATTTTTTTCAAAAGCCAAATCCTCTTTTCACCTGGAAATACACTACAAGATGAAGCAATTGGCTGATGAAATAAAATCATATCTTCACCTCTTAACTCCTACTAACCGGAGTGTGCTCTAAAGGAACGCAGTAAAACAAGAGCCCTGGACTTGAGCAAATTAAGTGGAAAGAAATTCAAGGAAGCTGGGAAGTATCAAGACCAGCCAAATAAAGTAAACTATCTCTGTCCACCAATGAAAGACACTTTGAAAGACCTAATAAACATGAGTTTTATTTCCCTTCTGACATTAAAAAACTAAAAACTCCTTCTTGCCTTGCAGGTTTCTTTTGAACAGAGTTATGAATGTAAGCAAGTTCAGGCCCCATCTGAGTCTACTGCCTCCAGTTTTGAGTGCATCTATATCAGAAGCACCACATAAATGTCTGCAGGAAACCTTCCCATCCAGGCGCAATCAGAAGATGCCTACCATCTCCTCCCTACTCGATCCTGTGCATCCTTGCCCCTTGGTTAGGAAACATAAGCAACACAGGTAGACTCAAAAAGTAAGAGGAGGTAGAAAAGGAAGCCTTAGGAAATTCAACCACACCTTCTTTTCTTAATACCCTTAATATCCACTTCAAGTTTTCTATCCTAAGTAGGCTTTACACAAAAACAGAAAAGAGTAGCTTATGTTCAGGTGAAACTCCCTATACCTTCTGATATTCAAGTCCCAGAACTCAGCTACTCTCAGCTTTGGTCTTGACTGCCTTCTCCCCAGCCCTGAGAACTCAGAAGGAGGCCCAGGAGTAAGAAATGGAATTTCTCTACCTCCTGAGGTGGGGTCCTGTGGGACTTAAAGAGGGAGAAAGACATAGGAAATAGGTCAGTAATTATCTCACATTTGACATAATTTTTTATGTCCCTAGAGATGCTGAACATATTTTCTAAATGTAACATCCCACTCATTTTTTAACATCCTCAACTCCTATTTTGGTCGGTTCTCATTTGGCACTCCTTTGTTAAAGAAGCCTCTGAACTGAGTCTGCCAATAGAATTAATTTATTGGGATCACAGTTCGTTCTAAGTCAAGGAATGGCAACATCAGAAATCTAATATATGGCTTCCTCCTCCCCTTGTTAGCCCTAGGCTTGTTAAAAGCTGTGTTTCTACAGTACCAGACACTGCTTTGGATTTTTTTCTTTTAGAAGTTATTCAAACTAAACAATCTGAGGGTCAATGAAACTTCTTAGGAGAACAAGAAAAAGACACAGAATCCTAGTGGTGCCGGAAAGACTCAGGGGCACATAAACCTGGAGGTCAGTACTGCCTAAAAGCTAAAAGAAATCATAATAAGACTTAGTTTCTTTTCATCTTCAAAGTCCTTCATAAGCTCTAAATCATTCATCCTACCACACTACTGTAATCATGCGATTTGGCAGAAGCAGGAGACCTTTCATCTGTGGATCACAAAGCGCTCTATAAATGCCAATTAATCCTTACAACTGCTCTGGGAGGTGATGGAATATCAACTAACCTACTTTGCGTATAGAGAGGTTAGGTGATTTGGTTCAACTCACACAGCAAATTGGCAGCAAAAGAAAATGGGAAACTTGGTCTGGAAGTTCTGTGTCCAGGCTGAAAATCTAGATCTGTACTTAAAACACCCACGTGGTGGCTAGCTCATCGTAGGTGCTTAAGTAACAATTTGTCCACGGATGAATAAATGAGATGTCTTATGTTTCTAATTACCTGCTGAATGCATCTGAGTTCTGCCAATGTTCTCAGTTCAGGTTCAAACTCACTGTCCAAACTGGCTCCAATTCTTAGACTTTCATTCATTTGTTCTCCACCCAGAACCCACAGGAGAACAGAGGCCTTTTTTTAAGCCCTGTAAACATACTGGTGAGTAACATGGGCAACAGCCTTCTCTTGCAAACAGAGAAAACAAAGCAAATAATAATTGAGATCAGAAATAATGGCAGAGAATCAGAAGGTAACATAATATGACAGAAGAAAAAGACCTATTACTAGAAACCAAAGGGTCATCCAGTTGCCACTAGCAGATACAAAAGAGCAACATGCCAGAGCCTCAGGCACTAAAAACTGTTTAATATTCCAGCAACTTAAAAACACAAAATTTTTATTTGTTTCTACCCCTTCATACAATACACAGCAAAATCCTTTGGTCCAAAAAGACCTAATATTTGTCTCAGAGATCATGACAAAGAGGCAAGGTGGCAGATGGTGGTGTAAGGAGTCCACAAGCAGAGCGCTGGCTTCTGTGCATGGGCTGATCTGCAGATGCAGCCTGCAACTGCGCACTGCCCCAAGGCACAGCATGGACATGGGTCCCAATAAAGACTGCTCACCTCCTTTGTTCATTCATTGGTGTATCCACTCATTATAGACTTACTGAGTCTCTGTTCTGTATCAGGCTCTAAGATAATTTCTTCCCACAGTACCAAACCAACAATGACCCATCACTCTACTCTTTTTCTTTTCTTTTTTTTTCCCTTTTCTTTCTTTTTTCATTCTTTGTAAAGATGATGTACAGAGAAGTTACAGTTACATCAGTAAGGTAACGAGTCTATTTCTTGGTGAGCATTGTTACCCCCTCCTTTGTTATTCTCCCACTATCCCTTCCCTCCCCACCTACCTCACTCCTCCCCACCCCCCAAGTTATAAGGTTCATTTCCAACAGTATCTTGTAAGTATCATTGTTGCAATGGGTCATCCTGTGTCCTTGTTTCAGCATTTTGTTATCCCCTTCCCCTCCCCAAACTAGATAAATGTATATACAAGATGCAGGGCACCAAAATCAAATCCAGTGACAACAGGGATTATACCATAGGGGGAAGAGCATACAAAAGAAACAAAGAAAAAAATCACATACTACATTACAAATAACAACAAAAACAAAGAAAAACCTCTTGTGTTCATACCTTAGGGTTCATTTTGTTTAGTGCCATCTTATGTGGTCATATGTACATAGCTTTTGAGCTTTTCTGCTCATCTCATAAGATTATCCTAGGCGTATACTAATTATTGCCAATGAGGGAAACCATGGGAACTATGTTTCTTTGAGTCTGGCTTACTTCACTTAATATAATTTTTTCCAAGTCTTTCCATCTCCTAACAAATGGGGCAATGTCATTCTTTCTGATGGAGGCATAGAATTCCATTGTGCTTGGCAAAACCTCCCATGCTCCTGGATTGGAAAGATTAACATCGTGAAAATGGCAATACTTCCCAAGGCTATCTACAAATTCAACGCAATACCTATCAAAATTCCACCCTCATTCTTCAAGGAAATAGAAGAGGCAATCCAAAAATTCATATGGAACAATAAAAGACCCCGAATAGCAAAAACGCTCCTCAACGGAAAGAACACGGCTGGAGGAATATCAATACCAAATTTCAAACTCTACTATAAAGCCATAGTAATCAAAACAGCTTGGTATTGTCATAAGAACAGACCTCAGGACCAATGGAATAGAATTGAAAACCCAGAAATGAACCTACAGACCTATAGCCATCTAATCTTCGATAAGGGAGCTAAAACAATAGAATGGAAGACAGACAGCCTCTTCAGTAAATGGTGCTGGCAAAACTGGTTAACTACATGTAGAAAACTAAAGCTAGATCCTTATATATCACCCTGCACCAGAATCAACTCCAAATGGATCAAAGACCTTGAACTCAAAGCAGACACTCTGAAAACATTACAGGATGGAATAGGAGAAACCCTGGGTCTCCTTGGCTCAGGCCGAAATTTTCTGAATAGAGACCCGGAAACACAACAAATCAAAGAAAGGCTGGACAAATGGGATTGTATAAGGTTGCAGAGCGTCTGCAGGGCAAATGACATAGCTAGCAAGATCAATAGAAAGCCCACAGACTGGGAGAAGATCTTTACTAGCCATACAACGGACAAGGGTCTCATATCTAAAATATACTTGGAACTCAAAAAATTAAACCACCCAACAACAAATCCTCAAAGAAACAACTGCCCAATAAGTAAGTGGGCGAAAGACTTAAAGAGAAGCTTCTCTGAAGAAGAAAGAAGGATGGCCAATAGACACATGAAGAAATGTTCAACATCCCTAGCCATAAAAGAAATGCAAATCAAAACAACATTGAGATATCACCTCACTCCAGTTAGAACAGCAAAAATCAAGAACTCCAACAACAACAGATGCTGGAGGGGATGTGGACAGAAAGGAACCTTACTTCATTGTTGGTGGGAATGTAAACTTGTTCAACCACTTTGGAAAGCAGTATGGAGGTTCCTCAAAAGACTCCACATAGAGCTCCCCAATGACCCAGCAATCCCACTTTTGGGCATTTACCCAAATGATCACAAACAAGGCCACACTAAAGCTACCAGCACAACTATGTTTATTGCAGCATTATTTACCATAGCTAAGACATGGAACCAACCCAGATGCCCCTCAGTAGATGAATGGATCAAGAAGATGTGGTATATATACACAATGGAATTCTATGCCTCCATCAGAAAGAATGACATTTCCCCATTTGTTAGGAAATGGAAAGGCTTGGAAAAAATTATATTAAGTGAAGTAAGCCAGGCCCAAAGAAACACAGGTCCCATGGTTTCCCTTATTTGCAATATCTAGTATAGGTATGAGTCAAGCGGAAAAAGTCAGATAATGTGATGTTAGGAAAACGAAACCTCAAATATGTATTTTAATGTTTTTGTTTCTTTCATGCATGTGTTTCTAACGCATTTATAAGATTATTTCTGTGTTGCTTTGTATGTCCCTCCCCCACAGTGTAACCCCCGCTTTCACTATATTTGATGTCAGTATAACATGTGGAGGAGATGGGGACAAACAAGTCGTTTAAGGATTCAGGTGGACCTGTTGCAACAATGAGAAGTACAAAATGTCATGTCAAAACCAGCTTTACAATGTCGGGGGGGGGGGTATGATTGGGTGGGAGGGAGGGGGGAGGCTGGGAAGGGAGGTGAAGGGTAAACAAAGGAGGAGGCTGCAATGCTTGGTAAGAAATGTATGCATTATCCTGCCCATGTAATTGTAACCCCTCTGTACAGTATGTTCTCAAATAAAATAAAATAAAATTTAAAAAAAAAAAAAAAAAGAATTCCATTGTGCATATATACCACATTTTCTTGATCCATTCATCTACTGAGAGGCATCTGAGTTGGCTCCATATCTTAGCTATGGTGAATAATGCTGCGATAAACACAGTTATGACCCAGCAATGCTACTTCTGGGAATTTACCCCAATGATCCTTTTCTTTTAATACAACTTGTTTTTCTGCTTGTGAAGTGATTTTTGGACCAGTATTAATTAAAAGGGAGAGAAATATTTGTGGGGTTTTTTTCTTTTTGGTCTTGGGTTTGTTGTTTGCTTTTTTGTTGTTGTTGTTTTTGAAGGGTGGCTGTTTTTGTTTTCTTTTGAAACCAAGCATCACTATGTGGTTCAGATTGCCCTGGAACTTACTGTGTAGTCCAGCTAGCCTCAGACTCACAATCCTCCTAACTTAGCCTCCTTAATGCTGGGATTGTAAGTGTATACCACCACATCTGGCTTTTAGAGTGAATAATTGTTATCATTTATATCTTTCATTGTTATTTTAAAGGAAGTTTTAGGATTATAGAAAAATATTCAGAAAGTATGTACTTCCTTGCCTCCTACAGCTCTCCATCCTTGGTCAGTCCTAGAAATGCGTTTTTGCTTCCATAAAGAAGCTAAAAAGATTTGCCAGGCATCAGTGGCTCATGTCTGTAATCCTAGCTACTCAGGAGGCTGAGATCTGAGGATCACAGTTCAAAACCAGCCTGGGCAGGAAAGTCTGTAAGACTCTTATCTCCAATTAACCACCAGAAAGCCAGAAGTGGCACTGTGGCTCAAGTGCTAGAGAACTAGCTTTGAGCTGAAGAGCTGAGGGACAGTGCCCAGGCCCAGAGTTCAAGCCCCACAACTGACAAAAACAAAAACAAAACAGAAAAAAAGCTAAAAAGACCACTGAGTATGTTAATCTTATAGCTTAGGGGTTTACAAACTTCACCAAAATGCTTAATAGAAGATACAGAAATTCTAGCCAGCTGTGCCCATGTAAAATCCATGCATGCTTTCTAAAGGTGGCATTACCATGGGAGCAATCTCCTGTAATCTCTCCTGGGCTCATTTCTCTCCTATCCTGAGTTGAATTCAGTGGGGTTGAAGAAGAAGTGGAGAAGTTAGCCCTTCTGGCAATGACACCAACAATATCTAGAGATTCACATTGCTGGTAGACAAGAGTATGAAAATGTGTTTTCTCAAGGCCCATGAGATGATTTCAAGGGGAGGGTCAGTTCTGTAAAGATGAATTCTTTAGTCGTGTGCTCTCTCTTCTTACTGCTTCTCCAGTAAGAGCACTAGCCTTGAGCAAAATTGCTCAGGAACAGTGCATAGGCCCTGAGTTCAAACCCCAGGACTGAGGGAAAGGAAGGAAGGAAGGAAGGAAGGAAGGAAGGAAGGAAGGAAGGAAGGAAGGAAGGAAGGAAGGAAGAAGGAAGGAAGGAAGGAAGAAAGGAAAGAAGGAAGGAAGGAAGGAAGGAAAGAAGGAAGGAAGGAAGGAAGGAAGGAAGGAAAAGAAACTGCTGGACATGTTCTTTGAAGCACATGCATTTAATCCCATCTCCTAAGGAATTTGTTGATGAAGAAAATGACCCTTCAGTGAAAGGGTCATCCCTACATCAAAGAGTCAGGATGGGCTGGAAAGTAAAAGTCCTGGCTCTTCTTGTGTTCAATTACACACACCTGGTGTAGGTGATTTTCTTTTGACCTCACAATTATCCCTATTTTCCCAATGAGAAAACTCAGACTCAATTAGGTTAATCCATTGGTCTCCCTCCAAAACTTGCTGCTGCCCTCTGGCCATGTTTCAGTCAGCGAGGAGTCTGCTCTTCTCTGTGTTCTCTCCAAAAGTGGAGGAGCGTTAGGACTTCCCAGAAGAGCAGGACCAGAAGCTGAGCCAAGTGCATCTCCTGCGGTTTCTGCTCCAGGAGTTGGAGGAGATGTGACCAACCTCAAGGAATCAAGGTTCACATTATTGTACACCAGGCTGGGCACGCACAGCAGAAACTTTACTACTAGTTACCCCAAATCACAAAGCCTGAGCTTCAATACTTGCATGCATACATACATACATACATACATACATACATACACACACACATACACACATACATAACATACATACATAACATACATACATATATACATACATAACATACATACATAACATACATACATACATACATACATACAATAAATTGTATGTTTCATACAATCAGTTCCATTCTTCTATATGAGTTTCCGATGGGACACTGTCTCATTCTCTCTCCCCTCAAAAAACATCTACCACTTCCATACCCATGTAACTAGTCCTTGTTGATTCTGTGTGCATCTTACAGAAGTTATCCTCTTTAAGTCTTTGCTTCATGGTGGCAATTAGGGAGATATCATCATGACCATAGCCTTCTAAGTCCAGAGTACCACTGTTACCATAAACTCTTGCATTGGGGCTGGGAAGGTGGCTCAGTGGTAGAGCACTTGCCTTGCATGCATGAGGCCCTGGGTTCAATTCCTCAGCACCACATAAGCAAAAAAGAAAAAAGCCAGAAGCGGCGCTGTGGCTCAAGCGGTAAAGCGCTGGACTTGAGCTGAAGAGCTGTGGGACAGCACCCAGGCCCAGAGTTCAGGCCCCACGACCAGACCCCCCTCCCCCAAAAAAAAACCTCTTGCAGAACAAGATTTTTTTTTAACCAAGTATTGAAAATCCACTCAGTTGGCCCATATGGTGGGCTATGTTAGAGAAGGGGTGTGGGTATTTAGAGCAGACGAGTCCATGCCTGCAAGGAGTCAGGGTGAGGTTTCACATGAATGCTTCTCTATCCACATGCCTATGATGACATGTGGCTCAAAGATCATAGCTCAGTGGCCTCTGAGCCCAGCTTAGTCTGACATACATCTCATCATTACCTGATACTGCCTCCTATTTCTAGTACATTCACTTTCTTTCAGGTTTTTCTCTTACTTCCCAACAGATGTCTTCACAAATCCCCACTACCTCTACCTCTGCAGTATTTATTATAGCTCTGTTCTCTCAAATTTAAGAAACATATGGGAAAAAGGCAGGGATCATACCCCAGTTTGAAGGAAAGCTTAAAGCTATTACTTTCTATGATCACATAGTATTAATATGTTCATCATATTAAATTCATCATATTAAATAGCTCATTAAAGGTAGTCATAAATGATCCTAAGTTGGTTTAAAATTAGGGGGATTCCATGGTATAACCCCTATTTTCACTGTATTTGATTCCGATGCCCTGCATCTTGTATATACATTTTTCTAACTTGGGGAGGGGAAGGGAAATAACAAAATGCTGAAATAAGGATACAGGTTGGCCCATTGTAACAATGAGATGTACAAGATACTATGTTGAAAATGAACTTTATAACTTTGGCAGGGGAGGGGGAGAAGTTGAGGAGGTGGGGAGGGAAGGGAGTGTAGGGGAAAAACAAAGGAATAGGTAACAATGCTCGATAGGAAATGTATTCATTACTTTACTCATGCAACTATAACCCCTCTGTACAGTATTTTTACAATAAAAATATATTTAAAAAATAAAATACAAACAAAAAAATTAGGGGGATTTTTCTTGAGATTTTTCCATGCTGAGGATGGAACCCAAGACTTTGAGCATGCTTATCAAGTGATCTACTACTAAGCAACATTATAAACCTTAACATTAACCTTTTTAAAGCATATTCAATATTTTATATTTTACAATATAATTAATAAAACATCGAAAACTTTAAATCAAATCTTAAAGCTTCTCACTGAATTCATAGATCCCTTTAAAAAAATCACAGCCACGAGTTCCTTAAAAATATCTGTACAGCTGGATGCTGGTGGCTCACGCCTGTAATCCTAGCTACTCAGGAGGCTGAGATCTGAGGGTCACGGTTCAAAGCCAGCACAGGCAGGAAATTCTGTGAGACTCTTATCTCCAATAAATCACCAGAAAACCGGAAGTGGCGTTGTGGCTCAAGTGGTAGAATGCTTGCCTTGAGTTGAAGAACTGAAGGACAGCACCCAGGCCCAGAGTTCAAGCCCTACAACCAACACACACACACACACACACACACACACAGTCTGCACACCAGGCATAGGTGCCTCATACTATTAACATCAGGATTCAAAGCCATTCCAGACAGGAAAGCCCATGCCACTCTGATCTCCAGTTACTATCCCAAAAAAGCCAGAAATGGAGCTGTGACTCAGGTGGTAGAACACTAGTCTTGAGCAAAATTAAGAAAGAAAAAAAAAGCTCAGGGAAAATATCCAGGCTCTGAGTTCAAGTCCCAGGACCAGCACACACACACAAAAAAATGTGTATCTGTAGAGGTGAAAATGGTTTTGTGTCTTTCACAGATAGGCATAGGAAGGACTAAGTATCTTTAAGATAGAAGTTACTCTTTATTGAATGTGTGTGTGTGTGTGTGTGTGTGTGTGTGTGTGTGTGTATCGGCAGGTCAAGCACACACATGCACACACACACACACACACACACACACACATACAGGAAGAGGAATGACTATTACAGTTAAGATTTATTATGTGCTTTGTATATGGCTTGTTAAGCACATATTTTATTAACCCTCTAGCGCCCTATAAGCTAGGTTCTGTTTTATCTGTGCTTTTATTAATGAAGAAATTGAGCCTTACAGAAATTAATTTGATCAGGCTCACTACAGTCAGAAAGCTGAGAAGGCCCAAATCCATGCTCCTGAGTACTCCTATGAGATGTGTGCACTTCTCATATCCAGACTTAATGGGAGATGTCTAAGCAGTTGGCCTTCCTTCACCCCACTTCCTTGTTACCATGACTAGTCACCCAGCACACACACAAAGAGAGGCCTGCTTGTGCATTCCTCACAGTGCCAAACCAGTATTGGGCCCATGATAACGCCTAAACTCTGCTTCCTGATTCTGAAGGAGAAAAGGCTTTAAATAATACATGTGTGTTATTTGTTCCAATTATCTTTGTTGTTCTGTTCTCCATTTAATGGATAATTGAATACCGGCTGGAGCCAATCCAAGCAAATTAAATTTCTATTATTGAAAGTAGAATAAGGAGATGAAAATCAGGACCATATTCCCAAATAGGCTCTCAAATACCTTCCCTGTCTCTCCTGGGACCTACTACTTGGAATGAATTGTGGGGAGAAAAACCCCAAGGCTCCCATATTTCATTATGGGGGTAAACCTGGGAATCCTTCCTTGGGAAAGGTGCATCTGTACCTGATCACTTGTTCTTTTTTCTCTGTCTTCTTTGTGATTTCAACAGGCACTGAAGGGCACCGGGGATACCTCCATTGTCTACCTTAACAATAGCTCTGTTACCCCACCTTTGTTGGTATGACCACCTGGAAGAGACCTGATTGAAAAAGCATATGTGGCAACCTGATTAAACTTGCTAACTTAAAGAGGTATTAAAGTCAGGAAATGAAAAAGAGATGAGCCATATTATTTTACTTTTGGGGTCCTAGATAGTATATTTATATGGTCACCCATGAGGTAAAAACATGGAAGGGCTCCAAAGTTTGGCATGATCTATCCTGTGAGCCTATTTTCTTCTTTTCCGGTCTGTACTCCTCTCCTTGGGCTGGGGGGGTAGGGGGGAAAGGGGTGGGGGAAGGAGGGGTAGCACTGTCTGATGCTAGTTTCTAGGGAAAATTTTAACTCTTCTCCAAAGATTCTTCCAGGTAAATTAGCAAGTCTGATTTTTCTCTTTTTATTTTTAACTTTCATTTCTCTCTTTCTATTGCTTATGTTTTTGGTACGAAGCTAAACAAAATTTTTGCCTTGGTGGTTTACACCTCTCACATACTTGCTGTTTTGTTATCATGTTCTCTGAAGTCGTTTCTGGTTCCTAGCTCTGTGCTTTTGGTTACTTTAATCTCTCCTCATAAATCAGTTCCCTCCATTCCCTTCATCGTTTTTATTGCTTTTCTCTAAACTCTGTCCAATTTGTCTACACAGCTCTAGTAGTAGGTGTCTAAATATAAGTTGCTGGACCCAACTCCACATTTGGAAGGACCTCATCAATTAATCCCCTGCCTGCATATTTTCAAAGGGTTTTGGGGATGGTTTTAAATACCCTGACTTCTTTCCTCTACCAGTGAATCATAAATCCCCAGGAGAAACAGATGATGTCATGAGGCCACATGTCACAAGATTCCCTTAAAAAAGAGGCTGCTTTCCCCCCTGCCCCATAGTCCTTTGGTTCACAGTAATTAAGCCAACTTGCAGGATTCCACCTCATGACTTGGCATATATTCTAATGAATGATATCAATAGTATCTAATGAATGATATCCAAGAGTCACAGGCAACTGCATATTTACGGAGAAAGACTATTTCTAAGTTGACTGTTTAGATGAAACATACTTCCCTAGTAAAACTACTTCACAAATTACACTGTGACACCAATCCACAAAATATGCTCAATCAAGTTATAAAATATTAGCAAGACTTAAATTGTCCAAGAGTAAGATAAAAGGGAAATCCTCGCATGCTGACAACAGCTGTAACAATTTGTCCAATCTTTCTGTAGAGTAATTTGGAGACCTGTATCTAAGATTTTTTTTTTTTTTTGGTAGGATATGGAGCTTGAACTCTGGGCCTGGGCACTGTCCCTCAGTTCTTCAGCTCAAGACAAGGACTCTACCACTTGAGCCACAGCACCACTTCCAGTTTTCTGGTGGTTTATTGGAAATAAGAGTCTTTATTGAAGATAAGAGACTTTCCTGCTCAGGTTGGCTTTGAACTGCGATCCTCAGATCTCAGCCTCTTGAGTAGCTAGGATTACAGGCATGAGCCATCAGCGCCCAGCTAGTATCTAAGATTTTGATAAAATGCAAGCCTTCTGACCAAAAGATAACCAGTGGTATTACTTCTAGGAAACTGTCCTAAGAAAATAATTGGAAAGGGAACAAAAACATATGCACAAGGATGTTTATCCAAGTACTATTTATGGTCTTCAAAAATACTGGAAAAAAGACAAAAATGTTTGAGAGTGATTGAATAAATGTAACTTTAAAAAGCACACAAGCTGTACAGAGGCTATTTTGTCCAGTATTCTTTATAGTAATGGGAAACCTGAAAACAAATCCAACATAGGATGATTGGTTGAATAACAACGATCTAGTTTTATTCCACTCACAGAAACATATCTATGGCTTGCTAAGCTACTTGGAGAAGAATTTAATGAGGAGAAAATGATACAGTGATCTTAGTTTTACTTAAAGAATCTATGTTCATATGTACTTAAGGAAAGAAGAACTTCAGAGAAATATCCCAAAACACACTGGTTTTAAGTAGTAAGCTGAAGCAAGATTTCATTTTTTTTTACTGTATTTCCTGACCACAGACCAGTAAGTCTGGTTGCTTATAAAATTAAAATTAGAAGATGATTTCTTTGTTGCTTTGTATGTCCCTCCCTGATGATATAACCCCTATTTTCACTGTATTTGATGTTGGTACAATTTGTGGAGGAGAAAGGAAAAAACAAATTGTTTAAATAGGGATACAGGTTGACCCATTGCAACAATGAGATATACAAGATGCTATGTCGAAAAACGAACTTTACAATTTTGGTGTGTGTATGGGGGGGAAACAAAGGAGGAGATAACAATGCTTGATGAGAAATGTACTCATTTCCTTGCTCATGTAATTGTAACCCCTCTGTATGGTATTTTCACAACTAAAAAAAACTTATTAATAAAAAATTAAATTAAAATTAGAAAAAAATAAACTACATAATTTCCCTTTACCCTGACTTACATTATAACCTAATCCAAACTTGCTGAATTTCTGTTGTTGTCAGAGTACAAAAATAAATCAAGGTTGTTCTCCTTGCCTTACTGTGTACAGTACCTTGGGACACAACACATATGTGGCTTTAGAGAGAAGCTGACACCTCTTTCAGACTTAAAGAGTAACCAACCAAAGGGAAGGAAAATCTAAGTTCATATTGCCTGCTGAGCACCAAATATACTACTTATTTTTTTTAAAAATGAGTGGGGCACAAGAATGTACGTATAGTCATTATGTATAGTATGTAAAAAATGAACTACGTTAACTTGAGGGTATGGGCAGGAGGGGGAAAATGGGGGAAAACAAAGGAAGCAGTTGACATTGGCCAAGAAACATTGTACTCATCACCTGACTGTTAGAATTATAACCCCTTTATACAACTACATATATATATAACTGAGATCTGATGATAGAAGTTTGAAGCCAGCCAAGGGAGAGAAAAGTCCATAAGACACTTATTTCTAAATGCCAGCAGAAAAGCCAGAAATAGAGGTATTGCTCAACTGGTAGAGTTCCAGTCTTGAGAAAAAAAAAAAAGCCAAACAAGAGCACAAGAGCCTGAGCTCGCATCCCAGTACCAGTTACCCTCCCCCCAAAAAAACTTCCTTTCCAAATTATTTTTATTCCTGTGCCATACCTCTAGTATAGTACTTGTTTTCATGACCAATGAAACAGTGACTCAATATATATGAAAAGCATTTGATTGATTTTGCTAATAATCTACTGTCATATCAGTAAGGCAATTACAAGATCCAATACAATTGACAATTCATTGAAAATTAGGTCCAGTCAGATTCCCAATAAAGAAAATCTACTCAAAGTTAAACGTGTGTCTACAGTGAACTAGAAACTGAAATATCTTCCTAAAATTCTCCAGCATTTGTCTTTCTCCTCACACCTATCAGAAGTGCCACCTTCATCTCAATTGACTAAGAAGTTGCCTAATAAACTGTTGATAAGTTCTCTTTGGTACCATTGTGAAACACTGAATCATATCTGTTGTTTCCACCCACTTTCCAGATCCTTGGATCTCAGACAGAGAATAGTGCCTTGATTCCAGATGCCAGGAATCTCTAGTCATCAAATAGAAGAATAGTTCTGTGAGAGATGGTATTTCTTTCTCTGCATGTGATCTGTGAACATTCACTCACACCAAGTCTGGTCTAGTATAGCCCAAACCATCAGATCTGCCTCTAGCCCTGGAAGCCAATACCCCAAAATATCCTTGGTCCTTTACCTCACTCTTGATTTGTGTCCTAAATCATTTCAAGTGAATCATTTCAAGGGCCTTGATCTTGATCTGGGGCCCAATGTGTCAGATAATTTTACTTCTTGCTCAAAATTCTTCAATCTCTGGGCTAGATAGTTTTTTGTCCTTGTGACAAATAGAAAGGGGAAAAACATTTAAAGAATAAAGGATTTATGTTGGTTTAGTTTCAGAGGTTTAGGCCATAGCCACACTGCTGTGGACTTGAGGTAATGCAGAATTTCATGGTGAAAGGATATGTATGAAGGAAGAATTGATCACCTCATGGTGGCCAGGAAGCAGAGGAAGAAGAGACAGAGACAGAGGGTGAAATTGAGAGATACAGAGAGACTTACAAGATACACCTCCAATTACCTACTTCTTCCAACTAGGCCCCACCTCCAAAAGTTTCTATCACCTCCCAATGGCACCACCCACTGATGCATTCATCCACAGAGGCCTCACCAAAGGATCACCTCCCAAAACCTCACTTCTAAACACACTGCATTGGTAACCTTTAACACCATAGCCTTTCAGAGACCCTTTTTATCCAAACTATACTAATGTCTTCTTCTTCTTTTTTTTTTTTTGGGGGGGGGGTCCGGTCGTGGGGCCTGAACTCTGGGCCTGGGAGCTGTCCCTCAGCTCTTCAGCTCAAGGCTAGCACTCTACCACTTGAACCACAGCGCCACTTCCGGCTTTTTTCTTTTTGCTTATGTGGTGCTGAGGAATTGAACCCAGGGCCTCACGCATGCAAGGTAAGTGCTCTACCACTGAGCCACCTTTCCAGCCCACTAATGTCTTCTTCTTACTTAGAAGAAACTCTAAGTCCATACAAGAACCTAGAAGCCCCTACATGAGCTTCCTCCTGTTACTTTTCCAACCTTATAAACTGCTACCATCAGTCCTTGTACACTGAGATGAGAAAGCTGAGGGCCACAGGTTTGGAAGAGAAGAGTTCTTATCATCTTCTTATATATCCACTGCAAACATTGTGAGGCCCTTCTCTCTACAAATCTGGAACTCAATTGTTTTCAGAAAGCAAACACTTAGAGGGCTGAACATAAAGGCAGTATTTGAAACACAAGCTTGGAACAAGCCAATGAAGTAGATACAGATAAGGCACATCATGGGTTAAGCTGTGGGGTACCCAATATTAAGTGATGGAACTAGCAAAGAAGAATGAAAATATCACTCAATAATGGGAGGAAAAAACAAAAAAGAAAGTGTCCGATCCATAAACCAAAAATATCCTGAATCAACATCCATGAATCTAAGATATTTTCTAGTATAGGCTCATATTAGGGACATCTCCAGGAAATGGATGATAAAAACAGTTGCATCCCTAAGTACAATATAAACATTCCTTTCACCACTGGTCTATTAATTTATTCCATATAGTTCTTGTAGTTCAGATATTTACTATATATCTATTTTCCTTTTCATGATGTTCCACAGCTTAATTACATAACCTAAAAGCTCAGGTAGTATATGAGTACAGCACATAATATAGAAATATCAAAAATCAACACTTGTGACTAAAATTTTAAATGTTAACTGCAATATTATATTAGTACCAAACTTGTCATTTAGCAAGATGAATAGCTAAGAACAAAAACTGGGGAGAAGCTAATAGACATGAGCCATAATACCCAGCCATTTGAAGTTTTTAAAGCACTATTTTGACAAGATGATAAGTAGAATATCAAATCCAAGCAAACTTTCACTCAGATTCCTTGATAGTGAATCAGATCCTATTAAAAAAAAAAAAAGAAATAGCTCAGGGCTGGGAAGGTGGCTCAGTGGTAGAGTGCTTGCCTCGCATACATGAGGCCCTGGGTTCAATTCCTCAGCACCACATAAGTAGAAAAGGCCAGAAGTGGTGCTGTGGCTCAAGTGGTAGAGTGCTAGCCTTGAGCTGAAGAGCTGAGGGACAGCACCCAGGCCCAGAGTTCAGGCCCCACGACCAACCAAAAGAAAAAAAAAAACTTAACTCAAACCATTGAAAGTTCCTACAGAACAAACAAACAGAAGCAGATTGAACAATCTGCAAATGATACAACCCAGGAGAGATTAAAGACACAAAAGATGTTAAGCACACTAAATGAGCAAAAGGTAAATGCATTGCCTTGTCTCTTAAGTGGCATGCATTACTGCGAATTAATCAATTAATGGGTGGATGGATGGAGGAATGAATAAAAACTTGGGTTTGTGGTGACATTTTTCCATTAAAAAATAATTCAAGGTGGGGAAAAATACAAAACCTTGCTTGATAGTAATCAGAGGGAAAAAAGACCTCAAACTCAAATGAACCAGCATTGTTACAGTATAGAACAACTTTATATGGTCTTAGTGGAAGTTTTCCAAATTGAGTGCGATCGTTGCCCTATTATTGGGGCAAGAATAGGACCATCCCAGTTCTCTTCACACCTTGAGCGAGGCAGAGTAAACTTTCTCCTTAGCACTGAGACTGCAGCATCTAACAATGTTTGGCATGAAGCAACAGTGGCATCTGGTGGTCATATAAGCCAATCACAGTCTACTCGGAACAAGTGAGAAAACAAAAAACAAAAAAACTCAGACTTTTTGGTCCTTCCTCTGTAGCTCTTATTGAGCTTTATTTGATGGGAAGTTAGCTGGAAAAATCAAAAAATAATTTATATAGAACTCATTAAACACTTTATCCAAGAACATATATCCAGATCCACATTTGATATCCAACTAAGATCCTGGATTGAGATCCACTAGTGTTTGCTAGTTTCTGTTGCATAAATCAAATTGCCATATATCAACTACAGTCTGTGTGGGAAGGGGTTTATGGGGTCTTTGGTTTGGGTTTTTTTCTACTAAGTGGGAAAAAAGTCTTCAGACATTTATGAGACACAAATCCCTCCCTGGTAGTTTTTTTTTTCTATTCTTACTTGTCTCTCACGTTTTATTCAATAGCATTTTTAGTAATTAAGTTTTATTGCATCTTTCCAAACCTTTTATCTTAGGCTCTATAGAAGCTGCAATTCTCTTTACACTCCTATTTCATCTGTCTCTGAAATACCTGTTCAAATTGAAATGCTCTCAACATAAACTGGAAGTGCACAGGGAGATAGTTACCTCCAAATAAAGCTCACATCTGCTCAAGTTCTTCAAACTGGGTTGGGTGGAAATTTTTTAATTTAAATTTTATTACTATTTATTATTTAAAGTTTAATTTTCTGCCTCTCACAGCATTCGTTTTCTTTCACCTGTCATTCTCCTCTAGGGCATCTTCCTGTCACTTCCTTCCCTTCCAGCACAGACTAGAGTCTGGTTTATCTCGACCAGATCCCCACATACCCTCCTTCTCAACATGTCCATTTCTTCATCTTTTCCCAGGCATGCTTTGCCATATTGTCTGAGCCTCCTGCTTGCCAACTCTAGGTCCTTGATACATCTTAAGCTCTGTAAGAGAAGGAATCTAGCTTCACTGAGTCTGAAGCTCCAGCTTGCCTATCTGTCCCAGGCATTGACAATGCCATTCCTCACATTTGGGAGACCTTGTTAATCCTTCCCCCCCAGGATGAGCCTGAGATGCTGAGTCTAACCCCACTTCGTTGTGTGTGTGTGTGTGTGTGTGTGTGTGTGTGTGTGTGTGTGTTTAAACTCAGCTGTAACTAAGATTTCCAGTTCCCACAGATCTCCATTCTGTTACCTCTGACAAATAGCAGTCCCCACACATGAACGCCAAAGGGGAAAACTTTGAGGAAAACTTTTTCTGAAGGTCTTGGTATTCAATAACTGTCTCACACATCTGGTCAGTTCGCACAGCCTAACAATTTACAAAGAACCTAGGCTAGTGAATTTTGCTTTCACTTTGGCCAATCAGGTGCCTTTCATCAGGCCATCAAGTGCTGCAGGCAAGAAAGATAAGGCAACTGAGCTATTGTAAAGCAATTAGTTAAAAGCACAGAGGAAAGGCTTGAGGTGACTTTATGCAAATATAAGACCTTTCAAGGCAATCTGCTGGGGAGAGATAAAAAATCAGATCCCTACTTTCTTTTTCCTACTTTATAATGAAAGGAACATTTGAAACTCTGGCCTTGGGTGCTGTCCCTTAGCTCTTCAGCTCAAGGCTAGCACTCTTCCACTTGAGCCACAGCACCACTTATGGCTTCTTTGCTCATGTGGTGCTGAGGAATGGAACCCAGGGCCTCATGCATGCAAGGCAAGCACTCTACCGCTGAGCCACCTTCCCAGCTCATTTTTCTCTTTTGACTAAGAGGTGCCATTGTTTCTCGAGAGTGAAAGTCTGGGCAGGTGATCCCCAGCCCTTTCCTATTCCAGGCACTTGGCTTCTGCTAGATGTGACCAGGTTAGGATTTCTTCACTTTCATTTTCTGCAAATTAAGGTTCCCCAAAATGGGAAAGCCTTGACATTGAATAATAGGGGTGGGGAGAATGGTTTTCTTCCATCCAGTTTTGCCAAATGCTACTAACCCTTCATCATGACCAATCTCCTGGTGACTAAAAGACTGGTATAAAATACCCTATCACCTATTGGTAGTCACAGCTGAGGTTTTGTGATGTTTACATATCTGCATATAATGTACTGTGATTAAATTCACTCCATCTGCATTTAACTCTCACAGCCTTCCTCTCTTTACCAGCTTTAATGGGGTTCATTATGCTATTTTCATACATATGTAATATACTTCTGTCATTCTGTCATACTCCTCCCTCTTACTCTTTTACCTTCCTCCCCATCTGCTTTTTTCTTTGGGGGGGGGGCAGGTCCTGGGGTTTTAATGCAGGGCCTGAGCACTGTCCCTAAGCTTTTTTTATCCAGCTAGTACTCTTCCACTTGAACTACATCTCTGCTTCTGTTTGGGTTTTTTTTTTTCTTTCTTTCTTTCTTTAGTGGCTAATTAGAGATATATCTCATGGACATTCCTGCCCAGGCTAGCTTTGACCCCCAATTCTCAAATTTCAGCCTCCTGAGTAGCTAGGATTACAAGTTTGAGTCACCAGTACCAAGCCCCAACTGCTTTTACAAATCATGTCATGTTTTAAAAATCATTTTTATCTGCATGAGTGCAAATATGCAGTATTTCTCTCTCTGGGCTTAGCTTATCTCACTTAACAAGATGATCCCCCGTTACATCTATTTTCCTGTAAAAGACCTAATTTTCATTCTTTATAGTTGAATCATATTCCATTGCATACATGTCTCAGCTGTATTTGTGTGTGTGTGTGTGTGTGTGTGTGTGTGTGTGTGTGTGTGTGTGTGTGTAAGGTATATTAAATAGGTAGGTTCCATTAGGTAGCCGATAGAGAACACCACTCGCTATTCAGGCAGGAAAAGAAGTTTACGGAACTGCTGCCCCCGCCATGCATTGTGGAGAAGCATGGCTGAAAAATGGGCCAGGACTTATCCAGGCCAGGGACAGGAAGAGGTGTGGCCACACTGGATGGGGATGTTACCTCAGGGTCTGGGACCCTCCTAAGGTCAGATGGGGGCATGTGAACAGGGGTGTCCCTGGATGTGACCTAGCAGGAGGGGAAGGTGACTGCTTCCAGGTCTGCCAGTTACCTAGGTAACAGATACTGGGCGGAAACTTAGCCAAGAGGGAGGGAGGTGTCCCTGTTCAGACCTTACAGTGTGTGTGCCACTCCTGGGGCTTGAACTGAGGGTCTGAGTGCTATCCCTGAGCTTTCTTTGCTCAGGGCTAGCATGCTACCACTTAAGCCACAACCCCACTTCTAGCCACTTTGGTACTTAATTGGTGATAAGAGTTCCATGAACTTTTTTGCCCAGTCTGGCTTTGAACCACAATCCTCGGTTCTCAGCCTCCTGAGTATCTAGGGCTACAGGCCTGAACCACTGATGCTAGGCCCAGCTTTTTTTTTGGGGGGGGGGGTCAGTCCTGGGGCTTGAACTCTCGGCCTGGGCACTGTCCTCAGCTCTTCAGCTCAAGACTAGTGCACTACCACTTGAGCCACAGTGCCACTTCTGGTTTTCTGGTTTCACTGGAGAGTCTCACAGCCTGGGCTGGCTTTGAACTGTGATCCTCAGATCTCAGCCTCCCGAGTTGCGAGGATTATAGGCATGAGCCACCAATGCCAGCCTCCAGCTGCACTTCTATTTAATCCTCTCTAGTTTCAATCAGAGAGTTTTGGGTTTTTTTGGTCGGTTGTGGGGCTTGAACTCTGGGCCTGGGCGCTGTCCCTCAGCTCTTCAGCTCAAGGGCGAGCGCTCTACCACTTGAGCTACAGTGTCACTTCCGGTTTTCTGGTGGTTTATTGGAGATAGGAGTCTCACGGTCTCTCCTGCCCGGGCTGGCTTTGAACCGCGATCCTCAGATCTCAGCCTCCTGAGTAGCTAGGATTACAGGCGTGAGCCACCAGCGCCCGGCTTTCAATCAGAGAGTTTATAGGACAGCCAGGAATGCTCTTGTCTTCTGAGTCTGCACTCAGAATAAGTCCTAAAACTTATATACAAATCTTAGTCTTTTTTTTTTTTTTTTTTGGGTCCGGTCGTGGGGCCTGAACTCTGGGTCTGGGCACTGTCTTCAGCTCTTCAGCTCAAGACTAGTGCTCTACCTCTTGAACCACAAGGACACTTCCCAACCTTAGTCTTTAAAATGACTCCAAGATACACACATGCATGGGAAAGTACTGTTTCGTTTTAACAAAACACAGAAATGAACTAGTTAGTTCTGAAACAGCAATCGAAGGGCCAGCAGTATAAGGAAGATAGTTAGCCACACAGTGTCAATCTCATCAGAGGACAGAAGCTGTTCAGTCCAACTCTGACTCAGAGATGGAGAGACTATGGAAGTGTCTGTGGAGTACACAGTGTAATTGTGTCTTCTGCAATTGCGTCTGCTCCCTTTCCTTATTCATTGCTAGGCTATTTGCTTCCATTTCCATATTGAACTATGTTTCCAAATTTCCACTAGTAAATTTAACATGCTTATAATGAAAATTCTCCACTTAACATTTTTACTGATATCATTTGCAGCTCTAAAATACCTAACTTCTTTTGGTGGTGGTGGTGGTGGTGGTGATTAGGCTTGAACTTAGGGCCTGGGTGCTGTCCCTGAGCTTTTTTGCTTAAGGCTAGTGCTCTACCTCTTCTGGTTTACTGGTCGATCATTGGAGATAAGAGTCTTACAGATTCTACTGCCCTGGCTGTCTTTGAACCACAATCCCCAATCTCAATCCTGAGTTAAGCCAGGATTACGGGGATGAGCCACCAGTGCCTGGCTAACATTTTTAATAATTAATATTTTCCAGTGAAACCTGGTAACAATCATTTTCTTGAGTACAAAAGTATCAGGTCTTAAAAGATGGAATCAGAATTTATTTGATAAAATTCAACACCTGCTAATGAGGAAAACCCTTTTAGCAAACAAAAAATAAAAGGTGATTTTCTTAACCTTCTAACACTCAGGAAAAACCTTAGCAAATACCTTACTTAACAATTACTTGAAACATCAGGGACTAGATATAACTCATGAGGTTTTCTTCAACCCCCAGCAGCAAAGCCTTGTGCAGGTTAAACAGATGTTTAACTACCAAGCTTCATCACTAGAGGGAACAAGATATCAAAAAAAATATTAGCAATGTTTCTATCAAAGCTTCAAAACTAGAGATCAAGAAAGAAATTTAAAAGGAGAGATAGGAGGGAGGGAGGGAGGGAAAAACAATTTGCTTGGTTGTAGGAACTCTGACAAGTGATTCTAGACCATGCAAATGAGGTTGCAGAAGAAAGTTTGCTGGAAAGACAGCCCACACTTTATGTGGAACATACCTTGTAGGTAACGTGTGTGTGTGTGTGTGTGTGTGTGTGTGTGTGTGTGTGTGTGTGTGTGTGTGTAAATATTGACATCTAAATTTTCTAAAGCGTATTACTTTTATTAGGAAAAGCAATTTAAGCATTGCCTCAGGCAGCAAAGAAAGATCTCAGAGAGAGATTTTATGAGGAGGATGGTAGCAACTGTTCACTTAATTCATGTGAGACTATTATTTTTCTTTTGGTGATATTGGGGTTTGAACTCAGGGCCTCTCGGTTGCCAGGCAGGGGCTGTATCATTGGAGCCACTTTCCTAGTTCTTGCTTTTTTTGTTTTGATTTTAGTTGTGGAGGTTTGTTTGGGTGGTTGGAGTAGTCTTTTTTTTCTTTCTCTCTCTCTTCAGTTACTTTTCAGGTAGGGTCTCCCATTTTTGTCCAGGGCTAACTTCAGGCCAAAATCCTCTATCTATGGTCTCCTGCACTGCTATAAGAGGCTTGTACTATCACACCTGGCTTACCGGTTAAGAGAGTATTGCTATCATCTCTTTGCAGGCTGTCTTTGAACCATGATCCTCCTGGTATCTGCCTCCTCCTGATATGAGGCTTAACTGGGATAGTAAACTTGGGTTACAGGCCTGAGTCACTGTGCCCAGATATGTTTACTCTATTTTATTAAAACAAAAGAAAATGTTAGAAAGTTCACATATACACATATATTCATTCTCATTCTCTTCCCCTCCTCCCTCCTTCTCACACTCCTTCAAACACATTCAGGAACCTGCTATTCTGCTTGTCATAGGGCACACTAAATCAGGGATCAGGGAGATGAAATTAGTAGGCTGGTTCCTTGGTTCGTGTGAACAAGTGTGATAGTTGGGGGAGTGAGAAGGGAGGAGAAGGGTAAGTCATGATGGCATTTCATGCATGCACTCAATAAATACCACAAACACTACAACAGTGAGAACTTTATGCATATATCTTTGTAATCAGTACAGTTCTTGAGAAGACAAAAAAGAATCCAGGAATACAATATTCCAAACAGTAACAAGCCCATTGGTCCACATTACAAACTAGATTTAGATCATCTAGAGGCTTTTTAAAGAGGACTGAGGTGCAGAGTTGACTCAGAGAAAAAGTGCTGAGAAAGTAGACACACCTAGACAGAAAGATACGGCTACTGTAAGTACTTCTGGTGTTTGCATACATAGGGGAAAGAGCAGGTCCATGTTGGCCTTCGTACATGCTGTGAAAGAGGCTACTGTGGATTTCTTTATTTTCTAAGGTAGGCAAGGCTCCTATGTTGATTCACGCTGTGATTACTTAGTACAATGCATGCACATGTATACTGGTAGAGTGCTTTGACAGAAATGTTTGACCTTTAAATTTTTGACAAGGTCATTTTTACCTCAGAAGGCCAATCTTGACCACCCCTTGTCACTATATCCACCTGATTCTCAGGAAAGGAATGGCCGAGAAAGGACGCAGACACAGCACAGCACTAAGACAGCTTCTCCTTGCTCACCCTCCCCCACCCCCAGCCCCAGGCCCTCAGGGAGCCAAAGTGAGGAAAGAATAATTCACTGTTGGAGCCAGCCATCCCTCCAGAGAAATATAGCCATTCTGACTCATTTGAGATGAGACACAGCAAAGACTACACAGTAGAATTATTCTTATCTGTAAAGATAAGAATGGAGGGGAGGGGAATCTTGTTTTGCTTAACTTTGGGAAGTGCAGTATGTCTGTCTCCTGGGGGTAGTATACAAAGTTAAGTCCAACTCTCCACCCCACCCCCCAACCTTCCCCCAAACAGGCTGTGGGTATTGTGTGTCTGTTTGTAAAGAAACTGCTGCTCGGCTTCAGATGGCTCAGAATTCAAGACCAGAACTGCACTGATTTATTAATCACCCTTTCCATGTTCCACTCCTTTTGAGGTAAAAATACCACAGAGGGGATCTCATGGCTTTTCTTGCTGCCTATGTCATTCTTGTGTGTTCTGTTCTAAGAACCCCACACAACCATATTTTTATTTGATTATACAAAAACAATGCCTCTCATCATTAAAAAAAAAAAAAAACCCTCACAACAACTATCACTGTAGCAAACAAAGTCACTCAAATTTATCTTGATTGTTTGAAGACTATTTCTGCCAGCACTGCTTAGATCTTGAAGATGTAGATGTGCATCTATTCCTCTAACGGTGGTGCAATGGTGCAGTAAGCCTGCATTTAGCCAAACCAAAGGTGCACGGCACAGTTTATAAATGAACTAAATGTGCAGGATAAGGGGGTGAGAGTTGTTTTGGGGAATATGCTATGACAGGTCGCTGTACCATCTAGAGAAAGGTCATTTGAGTCAGGAAGGGAGGTCCTGCATAGCGTCCCAGTCTTGGATGGTAAAAAGCCCTGTAGCCAATCAGTTGCACAGAGAGCAGTGAGTTAGCTTACTGTGGTGGAGGAACTATGGCCAAGTCCCATAGGATACCAGGAGAACTGGCCTTGAATAAATGATTAGGTTGATGCATTCCTACATCACGCCTGGGTGGCTCAGAGTTCTCAACGGCATAGTGAAGACAAGAGGTGTTACCTCTGACCCACTGGGACAAGAGCAGGAGAAAGAAGAGTGGGTGAGAGAGAACTAGAAAGCACTAAGGCCTTCTTCTCTGGAGAAAGGCAATATTCAAGTAACCAAGTACTCTAACCCCTTCCCCCACCCCCAACCCCCAAAAAAGCACAAAATTCAAGTAACAGTCATAAGAGCTGTGTCTGGCTTTTGAGCAGAAGCCGTGTGCATCTGCCATGGAGGGTAAGTGAGATGCAATGAGGACTCAGAACAAGCTCCATCCAGAGCCCAACAAGTCCTCAGAACCAGTGGGTACCAGTGCTCTCCTCCAAGAGAAGAAAAGGAACCTTGGGAAATTTACCATTCACGGCAACGGTTTAATGTATACCCCAAAAGTGCTCTCTGCAAACCACCTTCAATTTGGTTTTCAACCTGCAATTCCAACAGATTAAAAGTTTTCTTCTTTTCACAGTTAGAAATAGAACATTAAAGAAAGTCTATTTGCTTTTCTGCTACGTTTTAGCATAAGAATAAAAAAACAAGAGTACTGAGGGGAAATGCACACACATAAGTATTCTCCCCAAAAAAGAACAAGAAGAGGAATATCAGGTATCAGGAAAGTTTTGGGTTTTGTTTTGTTTTTTGCAACTAAGAAAATTTCTTTTTTCTTCCTTTTTTCTTTATAGTTTCTGTTCTGAAAAGCTGGTGTGTGCATGCTTGAGTATTAGTAACATCCAGAGAACTGGAAGGTTTGGGGATACTGCCACAAAAATAGTCTTTTCTAAACAGTTCACAAGGAAAGCTGGGGAAAACGTCACACTTGAAAACCACAAGATTTATTTTGCCACAAGAATCCGCTTTATCTGTGACCCACAGTAGAAGGGAGCTTCCTGACTCCAGCTCCCATCGCAGAACTTCAGTTCCCATTTTGATGGGCTGCTGAAGCTCTGGCTAAAATTCTATTGGTCGTCACTGGATGGGCAAGAGTGGAAGGACGCCGCTGGGACATGAATGCCACCATGCCAAGCGGAGTCTAGATGCCAGTCACTGGGAGACATCACCGTTTCTTAGTGCTACTGTTTCCGCGGCTGGATTTGCTGAAGCTCCTACTCATCTGAGGGAAATGCACAGTTGGGGTTCTTTCTGTAGGACCATATAACCCCAAATTCCTGGCAGTGGCTGATTTCCGCAGAGGCTTGACACTCGGAAAAGGACTAAAGATGGGGGTTTTGGAGTGGCTTCCTTGGGGCAGTTTGCTGGTGGCTTTGTGCTCTCCAGGCGTGGTATCAGGTGGCTCTGGGCCATGTCTCACCTTGGGCTCAGTTTCAGCAGTGTTGTCTGGGTTCAGTTCCAAGGCTTCTAGCTTCACCTGAACAGCAGCCACATCCACCTCACCATCCCTAAATGCTGGCTCTGGAGAATGCCCTTCAATTGTCCGCAGGGTGCCTCTAGCAGAGCTGCTGTCTTTTCTGAGAGTCGTTGTTGTACAACTGGTGGAAAACTCTTCCACTGCCCCCAGGGTGTTAGTCTTACAGCCCTCATTTTGCTCTTCTATCAGCCCTATGGTGTCCCCACAGCCCAGGTGACTCTTGGTCCTAGGCATGTTCTTTTTGTGGACTCGAATGTGAGTCCGCCAGGGAGAGTTGAGCTTTGTTTTAAGGTCTTCGTAAGGGACAGGAGATAGTTTACCTCCTGCGTGGCCAGGGATATGGATGACGGCATTCTTGGCAGCTCTATTTGTCATTTTCATCTTCTTCCCTAAAAGAAGGTGGTTTATAACTGGAGAACTGTTTACCTGAGATGGAAGAATGCTGGTCACTGGCCCTTTGTCTGGAAGAAATGTTTGAAAGGCAATGTGAAACACCACAGAGAAACATCCATCTGAACAACGTATTTTCCCTCTCTTCCCTCTCTCCCCCACTAAGGACAACAGAAACTGAAATCAACCCTAGCCCCTGGGGTCCCAAATCCCTCTTCTTCTAAGAGAAGGAGACCACAAGCTTGGATATGTTACAGTTTTTAAATGTTCTTATGATGAAGACTTGGTTCCCAGCTAGCAGATCCAATCATTGATGATTATTCAATCATGAATCCCCTGGCCTAACCAACAGATTCATCAACTGATGGATTCCTGATTGAGCGGACTTTGGGAGGTGGTAGAAACTGCAGAAGTGGGTCTCTGAGGACATGCCTTTGAAAGGTCTATCTTATCCCAGGCCCTTTTTGCTCTGTCTGTTTCTTGGATGCTATGAGGTAAGCAAGCTCCTCCACCCAGCCCTGACACCATGACGCTCTGTCTCACCACCTTAGACTCTTAGTAAAGGAGTCAGTCCAGGGCTGGAAGCTCTGAGACCATGAAGGAAAATAAATCCTTCTTCCTTGAAGCCACTTGTCTCAGGGATCTGTCCCAGCCATGAAAACCTGTATTCAAAAATAAACAGGAACTCTTCTGGCCCCTTAGTTCTAATATCAGCCTAATCTCTGATTTATTTTTTTTTTTTAATTTTGCAAGTTTTGTCTCTGTATAGCAATCTCGGGTCTTATGTCTAGAAATCTTTGAAATTTAAAAAAAAATAATTTGACAAGCACTTTGACCATATGGATTAGATCATATGGATTATCAGATGTCAGCTCCTGAAAGGTAAGAACACATTGCACGTTACGAAATGAGAGACAGCAGAGTGAGGAAAAGTACTAGCAGGATAATAAAAATTCGGTGGAATCATGCTGTCCAGTGCTTGGTTTTAAGAATGAAACACCACACCTATATCCTCAATGGGCTTTGAAAACCAAGTGACAACTGGAAAGCAACAACAGTTTTGTTGTCCTGTGGATAGCACGACTATCTGCCTCCCAGGTCTAGGACCTTGTTTCTGATGCAGCCTTAAACAATAGGAAGTAGGTCCTTCTATCTCTGTGTGAACATCTCTTTGATGTCCACATCATCTACCCTTCTTGATTCATAATTCCAGTCCCACCCTAAACCTACTGAAAGAGACTCTTCATTTTAGCAGATCCTCAAAAGACTTATATGTACACTACAATGTAAAACACAAGGCTTTAGAACTTTGCCTTTGAGCAACTATCTAATGTCAACCCCGATTGAAAAGAACAAAATAAATCATGGTCTAAAGCAGGGACTAGCAAACTTTTTCTCTAAGACACCAGGCTGCAAATATCTTAGCCATTTTGGTATGGAAAGAGCTTTCAACAACATGTAAACAGAATGAGTATGCCTGTTTTCTAATGAAGCTTTCTTTATAAAAGCAAACAGTGGGCAGAATTTGGCTATAGATTACAGGTTTGTGAGGACTTGACTATATTACAAGCCACTGGGCCAATTTTCATTATAACATTCACTTAGAACAAGAAAAAAATCCATCAAATCAGCATAAATTAACAATAAAGCAGATTGTTCATTAAAAAATTTAGGATTAAAAGAAATTTTTTACAATCCTTGGAAAAGAGCATTTCCAACTGCATTATAATTTATTCTTCTTAGCTCTCCCTGGGATACTGCTAACCCAGCAGTGAAACACAGGCTTACTAATTTTGTTTATCACAAACATCTGTTCTAGTATAACCTAAAGAACTAGAGAATGGCTTAATTTATGAGTGCACAGATGACTAAGTGACTATTTTCAAATTTCCTGAAATTTCTGAAGTTTCTTAAGTCCAAGGATTGCATGATGTGGCAACAACATTCTAATAATTTGCTAACCCCTCTCCACAAGCCTGCATAGTAAAGACGTGTTTAATACCATCTACTGCCTGTGCCTTTGGAACTAAAAAGAACCCATCATCTTTTTCTTCTTTAAAGCCTGATAAGATAAAAAAAAAAAAATGAAATGCTAAGTAGGCTACTATCTCATGTCATCTGACTTTTAGAAGCTGAGCTACCGTTGGTAATCCTGAAATCATTTGTTCATTTTAGAAGCTGAGATTAAGTTGACATTGACTCAACCAGACATTACCTGCCCTGATGTACACCTGATGGACCTGCTGCTGTTGCTTCTTTTTAATTCGAGAGTACTGCCGCTTCAGGGCATTGATATCTGTGGTCATACGTTCCATCATCATACTGTTGAATGCAGCGTGGTAATCACTGCGGCACGAATTGATTGCCCCTGGACTCAGCTCTGCAATGTTGTTAGATCTCAAGTTCTGTTCCTCGTTTGGCTCTGAATCAGGGAGGAGACACAGAGAGCTGGTCGGTAGAGTAAAGCAGGATCTCTCCTTTCTCCCCCTCCCCTACACCCCTTCTTTCTTTCTCTCCCTTCCTCCCTTTTCTCTCCTCCCCTCCCCCCCCCCCCCCCCCCCCGCCCTCTATTACTTTGGTGTTGGTACTGGGGCCTGAACTTAAGGCCTGGTGTTTTTGCTTGGCCTTTTTGCTCAAGACTGGCACTCTACCAAAGGAGCCATACCTCTGTTTCCTGCTGGTTAATTGGAGAAAAGAGTCTCAAGACTTTTTCTGCCCACACTTGTTTTGAACCTTAATCCTCAGCTCTCAGCCTCCTCAGTAAGGACTGTGCCACCTGTGCCCAGCCTCTCTTGCATTTTCTTATCAGCCTAACCCTAGGTCTGAAATAAGCTGTGTAGGTTCATTCATTTTGCTACCATTTTGTTTATTACACAGACATAAGATCAACTGCTTCCACATAAAGATCAGTGCCTAAAGTCTATGTCTTTATGCCTATAGTATCTAAGGTTCTCTTAGAAAAATATACCAGCTATCTAAAACCATTGTGTAAATGCCTATACAACCACATAAGTATTTATAAGAGACTGACTGTTCATGAAGTTTAGATCACCATTATAAATGCATTTCTCTTAAGTTAAAAAAAATAGGGAGCTGGGAATGTGGCTCAGTGGTAGAGTGCTTGCCTTGCATGCATAAGGCCATGGGTTCAATTCCTCAGCACCACATAAACAGAAAAAGCCAGAGTGGCACTGTGGCTCAAATGGTAGAGCGCTAGCCTTGAGCTGAAGAGCTGAGGGGCAGTGCCCAGGCTCAGAGTTCAAGCCCCACAACCAACAACAAAAAAGTAATATATTTGATGGAGTCATAGATTTGGGGACCACTATACCCTCAGAAATGAAATTTTTGTCATCTAACAAATATTTCCTGTCTACTATGTACTGTGTCTGATATGATCTTGCTTCTGTGATAATTAAAACAAGTACAGTTACCCCTTATGTAACACTGCAACTATATGAAAGCAAGAGAGATATGTTATTATAAGGATGCACTCACACTCTGCATGGAACCAAGAAGAGAACCAGGTTTCTCTACAGCAATACATAAAGCTGACCAGGGTACCAGCTAAAGAAAGCTGGGCAGATTCCAACTATCCTGGCATCTGTGGGAGGAACTTCCAATTTGAGCCAAATCTAAGCAAAACTAGACAGTCATTTAGGAGCAGGTGATGGTGTCATCCTGGACCACATAATTACACAGAAAGAAAAGCAGAGATATAGTCCCAGACTTCAGAATACAGATTCAAAAACTTTAGCACCAATATACATATTCATTCCATGTCTAGAAACCCAAAGCTGACAACAAAGAACTATGGGGGCATTCCAGAAATCAACTCTTATTGGGTTTAAGCTTGTAAAAGCCATTTTAAAAGATGAAAGAAGACTCATACCCCACTAAGGAGGGTTAAAAATAAAAAATAACCCTAGCTACTCAGACAACGGAGATCTGAGCATTGTGATTCAAAGCCAGCCTGGGCCAGAAGTCTGTGAGACTCATCTCCAATTAAGTAGCAAAATGCTGGACTGGAGGCTCAAGTGGTAGAATGCCAGCCTTGAGCAACAAAGCCAAGGGAGAACATGAGGCCCTGAGTTCAAGCCCCAGTACTGGCATGTGCCCGCAAGCACACGCGCGCACACACACACACACACACACACACACTCAATCAATCAAAATGATCTGAAGCTTGAGGGAAATACCCCAAATGATCACAATGAAAAAGGCAATGGTAGCAGTTGCCACCACCATCTTCTAAAAAAGAACCGAGAGAGAGAGAGAGAGGATAGCTATACTTCTTCAAGACAGTAATACAAGGTGAGCAAGCCAGAAAGACAAGGCAATGTTCCTTTTTCAACTTTGCTCTGCCCTCTTTTAATGAGGCAAATGGCCTTTCACTAGACAAAAGAGCTGCCACCCAAGATCAGAAAAGATATGGTGGATGAATGAACCACAGACTATTACCAAAGAGTTTGCTATATGGGTAATGCCCAGCCACAGGATTTCTATTCTGTTCAAGAAATAAACAAGACATGGCAATTGATTTAGGGCACCTCATTTAAGGGGACGTTACCAAATTGTAAAACATCTATGGTAAATTAATAGAATATTAAAAGCTCAGGAAGCTTAAAGAAATTCTGAGCTTGGGGCTTAGAGTAAATTTGGGGGATATGATAGCTATCCTCAAAACATTTGAAGATGTCAAGTAGATGAGAAAGTGGAGCTCTTCTATTTGTCCCAGAAGGAAGAACCATTAGAACCGGTAGGTAGAGGTTGTCTCTTTGCAACTAGAAATCCTAATCCTAAGGATCTAGCAAAGTGTTATATGAAGTGATAAATTTCTTGTCACTCAAAAAATTCAAGTAGAGGTTATCATAATGTGAAAGATTTAGTCCTTATCCAGGCAACAATGGCTCAAGACTATAATCCTTGCTGCTTACAAGGCTGAGATCTGGAAGATTAAAGATCAAAGCCAACCTGAACAGATAAATCCATGAGATTCCATCTCCAACTAACCAGCAAAAAGCTGCACTAGAGGCATGGCTCATACTAGTAGTGAGCAATAAAGCCATGAGAGGCCCAGAGTTCAAAGTCCCCATACCAGAAAATAATAATAATAATGATTAAGTCCAACAGCAGAAGAGAAGCCAATGTAAGATGAATTCAATAAAACTAAGATAGAATATAGTAAGTATTTACTGTATGCCAGGCTCTGTTCTAAGGAACCGAGCATGCAAAACTGAATCAGATTAATGGGAAGCAAAAGCCACCATAATGTGTATTATGTGTGTGGCACATAATACAGAAAGATCCTAACATATGATAAATAAGCAGAAGAAAATAATTTTTTAATGTTTTAAGTCTTTCTAAGTGTTGTGGAACTTTGAAAATGCAAATGAAATTTAACCAATTAAAATATCCCCCTTGGAGAACATATACTTATTTGACATTGCCATTATTCAAAATGTTTTTGAAGCTCCTTGTAAGGCCCAGGATGGCCAGCTCATAGTATGCAAGGAAATCCATTGCATTACCAAACATTCTTTTTTTTTTTTTTTTTTTTGCGGGGGGGGTCCAGCCGTGGGGCTTGAACTCTGGGCCTGGGTGCTGTCCCTCAGCTCTTCAGCTCAAGGCTAGCACTCTACCACTTGAGCCACAGCGCCACTTCCGGCTTTTTTTCTTTTTGCTTATGTGGTGCTGAGGAATCGAACCCAGGACCTCATGCATGCAAGGCAAGCGCTCTACCACTGATTCACCTTCCCAGCCCCCCAAACATTCTAAATGTAGACTTTTACTAGTAGTAACCAGTTTAGGGACTTACTGAGGCCTCTAGAAGACATAGTAATACAATAACCAATCTATGATCATCTAAATCAAGAGCCAATCCTTTACCTTTAATCTGCTTTTGATACTTCTGCAATTCTGGTGCCAGGATTCCACTGAAAGGCCCAAGACACCCCACAGCATTCGCAATGGCATCTTCATCATCGAGATCATTCTCCTCATCACTGTCTCTGCTCTTGCCATGTCGCCTTGGAAAACATGAAAAAAGACCAAAAAAATACTCAAAGGAAATAGTCGTATTGTTTAAATACGACTGTACAGAACTGGTAAACTGTTAAACGACTGTTGAACAACAGGCAACTCATTTCTGTGGTTTAAATGACATATTTATGTAATTATGAAACATTTTTTTAAAGTCACCTTCCCAACCCTATCAACATCTGCCCAGTTCTTGACCCATCTAATTCCCACAGCTAACAATTACCATCAATATTTTACATTCATCAGTTTGTCTACAGACAAATCAGCAAATATAACTATATAATTTTTGTCTGTGCATATATAGGAACATAGTATATTGTCTTCTATAGCTTGCTTTTAATCATGTTAGAAATTTTCCCAGAGCCAGGTGCCAGAGGCTCATGCCTGTAATCCTAGCTATTCATGAGGCTAAGATCTGAGGATCGCAGTTCAAAGATAGCCTAGGTAGGAAACTCCATGAGCCTTTTATCTCCTATAAACTACTCAAAAAAAGATAGAAGTGGTACTGTGGCTCAAGTGATAAAGAGCTCTCCTTGAGCAAAAGAAGCTCAGAGACAGTGCCCAGGCCCAGAGTTCAAGTCCCAGGACTGTCAAAAGAAAAAGAAAGGAAAAAAAAAAAAGAAACAAAGAAAGAAACAAAGAAATATTTCCAGTCACATATTTTAGACTATCTTACAACTCAGTGGCTTTTCTTGAAGTTACCTTGCTCAAGAATCAAACACTTTGTCTAGCAAGTTATTGCTAGACACAGAGAAGAGCCTTGCATATAGATCTGTTTACTGAGAAACTGTGGCTTTATTTGCTTAGTTGTTTTATTTTGGGGGCTAGGCTTGGACCCAGGGCCTCATGAATGCCAAGCAAGTGCTGTGATGCTGAACCACCTCCCCAGCTTTCCTCTTCCTTTCTGTACAGCTGTACTATACCCATAAAGCCCACATTATAGAACCAGGCCAGGAATGGTGCCCACTCATGAGTGATTCCAATGATTATACAATTGAAATGAAAACACACACACACACACACACAAATGAAATGATAATGCAGAAAATAACCATCCATATACTGTTTTCTCCATTTGGAATACTTCATAAAAGTAGAGTTGCTGAGTCAAAGGATACATGCATGACTACCTTTGGCAAATACTTCCCAAGCAGCACAAAACCTGTAGTAATTAACCTTATGCACACAATGTACAAGAGACCGTTCCAGTCCAGGTACCTATAATCCTAGCCATTCAAGAGGCTAAAATCTAAGGATCAAGGTTTGAAGCCTGAGAAGACAAATCTGAGACTCTTATCTCCAGTTAACCAGCAAAAAATGGAAGTGGAGGTTTGGATCAAGTGGAAGAATACCATCTTGAGCGAAAAAGCCAAGGGAAAAGTCAGGGCCTGAGTATAAACCTCAATCCTAGGGAGAAAGAAGGTAAGGAGAGAAAAATCTCAGTTTCTATTTTTGAGATTCTTTTAGTACTAATGATATTGCTTTTTGCATAAATACATATTCTTAGTCTTTCATCATCTTTTTAACCTGAGTGACCAATTTCTTATTAACTTCCAGGAACTGTATATATTAGAGATATCAGCCCTGATAGTACAGAAATATCAGCCCTGATAGTATAGAATTTGATTTTTCTATAAATATTTTTGGGTCTGCTTATTTAGATTGTGTTTTGTTCTGTTTTGGGCTTGGTCATGGCAGAAAAAAAAAATTTTTGTGTGCCAGTCCTGGGGCTTGAACTCAGGGCCTGGGTACTTTCCTTAGCTTTTATGCTCAAAGTTAGTGTTCTACCACTAGAGCTACAGTGACACTTCCAGATTTTTTTTTTTTTTTTGTGATTACTTGAAGATAAGAGTTTCACAGACTTTCCTGCCTGGCTAGCTTTAAACTATAATCCTCAGATTTCAGCCTCTTGATTAGCTGGGATTACAGGAAGAGCCATTGGCACCTAGCTAAAAAAATTATTTTTAAAGTACTTTTTTCCCTTTATTATTTAAAGTACCTTCATTTTTTTTCACTGTTGAGGCAATTACTAAAATCTCAATTTCAAATAACTACTGTTTCATTTCTTCTACGAATTATTTCATTATTTCCTGAAATACATTCAGCCATATGAACTCACTCTGATGTATGGTGTGAGGCAAAATGCTAACTTTCCTTCCCAATTACCATTTACTGAATAGCATATCTTTTCACCATTAACTTCATCTGGCAATTTTTCATACTCCAGACTTCATATATGTATCTGTCAATTTCTGTCTCTGTTATTATTTGAAACTAACTCATCTGCCTATTTGTATACCAGTTCCACATTATTTTCATTCTTGAAATATGGTCCACACTTCTTTGGAAACTATGTTGTTAAAATTTTCTCACGAATATAAATCAAAACCATTGGGACTCATTCAGATTTTAAGAACCAAATTACTTTGCACATAATTTCAGGACCTAATAAATATTAAGCCATCATAAAAAAATTAATGAATAAAGTCTTACATCATAAAAAGAAAACAGGAAACAAATAATAAACAGCCTTACCCAGGAAGGGAGGCAGGTTTAACTGTGGCTGGGAAAGGTGTGATGTTGTAGGTATACTTTTCCCTTAACTCCGCCAGTTGTGGGAAAGGAAAGGGAGCCATGGAATAAACAGTCTGGAAAACAAAAGCAAAATTGCTAAGTCTGAAATGATGGCCTTACACGACTCATCAATTCCAGAACGACATTAAGCATTCACGAGGTGGAGGGTGATGTGGCAGATGTACTCCTTATATGGCAAGTCCTATTTCACTTCAACATTTAGCTTCAAGGAAGATAATAATAATAATAATACAGATTAAACATCTCTAAGCAAAATCTAAAATGTTCCAAAATCCCAAACTTTTGGAGTACCAACATGATGTCATAGGTGGAAAAAAAAATCCCCATATGACTTCATAGAATGGGTCACAGGCAAAATCCACAGGTTATACTCAAAATATGGCATCAAATTATCTTCAAAAATGTGTATCAGATGTATATGAAACAAGTGAATTTGATATCTAGTCTTGGTTCCCATACCCAAAATTTATTTTATATATATATATACACATATATATGGAAATTTCCCAATATAACAAAAAATTCCAAAGCCTGAATCATTTCGGTCTCAAGAACTTTGGGTAAGGAATGATTCCAGCTGTGTTAACAAACATAACAAGTCCTCAGTCCTCAATCAGCCCATCTGTGAATGGGCATTACAACTGGTGAATATAGGTAGTTGAGTGGGCAGGGGTAGAGGGCAAGTTCTTCTGATCATTGGATAGATAGGTTAGCTCAGACATCCACGGTACCTAACACCTCTGTAACAAAGAACCCAAAAATATCCTACAAAGGTAGGGCTTGTTTTTCAAGTGTGATGCTTTTTATGGGACATTAATATCAGCCTTCTGGACAAAATTAAGTCTGATAGATGATCCTGTGACCAATTACAAGTTTTTTCCATAGATTATCGCCTTTTCAAATGCTTGATGGAGTTCTAGGTGAAAATTGCTAGCTGTTACCTGTTATTTTTAAAGGAAGAAAAAAATGCACTTAAAAAGTGACAAAGAATAAACCCAGGTTGTCAAAAATATCTATAAATAGAGAAAAGTGTCTGCACTTAAACCAGAATTGCAAAATTATATATCATCCCATCAGTAAGAAGACAGTAATCTTGCTTGGTTCTCTTATTTTATTAAAAATTAATTTCTCTGTGCCGTATTTTTTCAATCCTTCTGATTTTTTACTCACCAGCAAAATATCAATCAGATTTTTCATTTGTCCTAGGAAGCAAATCAAACATCCTGATGACAAGTCTAGGAAACTATCTTCTAATGATATTTTGCATTTTAACAGGACTATTTCTCGGGGAGGCTCTGATGTCTACTTGTAAGCATGGGAAAGAGAAGGCGGGCTCTGAAGAGTTTGTTTTATTTTGTAGCTCAATGTCACTGCTGTGAAAATCTATCATACAGCTGACTATCCCCAAACTTCTCGATGTATGTGCATGCTGCAGATACCAATCCAACATCCAAGCAAAGAAATGTTAGCTAATATTCCCTCTCTTTTCAGTCTGTGCTGTGGCTCAAGTGGTAGAGCACCTCCTAGCAAGCATGAGGTCCTGAGTTCAAACTCCAATACTACCCTCCCTCCAAAAATATATGCTTTAATATTGCTCCCTTTCAATTTTTCATGCTTATTATACATATGCTATATTCCTGATTGTACCCAAAGGGCTGAGAAACTACACAAATGTACTAACATCATACAGTGCTACCTGTTAGGTTTTTAAAAAGAGGTAGCTGAGTAAGAACAGCACCACGCACATGGTATTCAGGTAAAGGGTAGGTTTATTCATTGTTCCGATCGGCACCAGGCCATGTCGGCCCTCCAACATGGCCTCCAGGCGGGGAAAGGCCTGGGAAAGAGAGCTGGGAGAGCTGGGAAAGAGAGAGAGCTGGGAAAGAGCTAGAAAAGAGAGCGTCTGGGCTTGGGCTAGGCCTTATCTAGGGTATGGGTGGAGAAAGGTGTGGCCACATCAAATTCAGATGTCACCTCAGTGGATGCAGATGTGACCTCTTCCAGGTGTGCCAGTTGCCTGGGTGGAGACTTTGCTGCCAGGAGGGTGGAGTCTGCTCTTCATCCAGGAGCGGACTTTACAATACCTCACTCCCCAAAAGCAAAAACAGAAGGCAACCAGTCATGGTGGCACATGCCTATAATCCTAGCTACTCCAGAGTGGAGGGAGGGAGATGAAGAGTTCAAGCAATGAGACCCTACCTCAAAAACAAGACAAACAAAAGGGCAGAGGACACGGCTCAGGTGGCAGAGTGCCTCTGTAAGCTTTGGGAGCTGAGCAAGGGCAGCAGTGGTGGTGGGAGAACAGAAGTTATCCTAAGGCTGTGTTGGCATCAAGCATGAGATTACAGCGGTCTCCAACCTTTCTCTACCTCAAGCTCTCTTTCTCTCTCTCTCTCTCCTCTCTCTCTCTGTTGGAGACTGGGATTCAAACTCTTGATCTGACATTTTTATTCGTTGGCTGACACTCTACCAGCTGAGCCATGTCCCCAACCCCAGCTTTTCTCTTTGCTGAACTTCCCTTTTCTTATCTGAAAAATAAAGTGTGAGCAGGGCCCTGTGACTAGAAGAGTACAACAAATCCTCTATAACCACTCCCTACCTGAAGAAATAAAACACTAACATCTGTGCTCATCCTCACCCACTTCTCCCTGATCTTACTGACCCTCTCCTCTCAAAGAAGATTGATTGATTGATTGATTTGTCAGTCGTGGGGCTTGAACTCTGTCCTTGCGCTCTTCAGCTCAAGGCGAGTGCTCTACCGCTTGACCACAGTGCCACTTCCTCAAAGGAGATTTTTTTTTTTTGGGTCCGGTTGTGGGGCCTGAACTCTGGGCCTGGGCACTGTCCCTCAGCTCTTCAGCTCAAAGCTAGCGCTCTACCACTTGAGCCACAGCGCCATTTCTAGCTTTCTTCTTTTTGCTTATGTGGTACTGAGGAATCGAACCCAGGGCCTCATGTATGCAAGGCAAGCGCTCTACCACTGAGCCACCTTCCCAGCCCCTCAAAGGAGATTTATTATACTAGGATTTGATGTACTAATCCTAGCTACTTGAAGGCAGAGATTGAGGAATCAAGACTTGAGGAGATAAAATGGTTCCTAGACTCCATCTCAACCCATGGCTAGGTATGATGGCCTACCCAGGCTGGCATAGCTCAGAAATAACCAAGGCAAAAGGGGATAGAGGCATGGCTCAAATGGTAGAGCAACAACCTGCAAGTACAAGGCCCTGAGCTCAAATCCCAATACCAGTCCAAAAATGTGTGTGTGTGTGTAATGTAAACCAGAAAGAATCACAGTCCTCTGAGAGAAGAGAGGGTGGTAAGATGAGGGGGAATGTTTGAGAGTGTGTACATGTATTGCTAGTATTTTATTTCTTAAGGTGAGTAGTAGTTTTATTGGTTTTGCTTTACTCTTCTTAATATATTCTGGGTGCCCAAAATGCTTCATGTAATTTTATTAATAATATGTTCAGAGTGAATACTTGTGGTTCTTTGATTATACAAATGTATCCAACAGCTGTGGAAGACCACTGCAGAATTCTCCCCTCCTTGCTCTTAATATTTTGTCTTGGCTCCATCCACTCTTCTGAGAGGATAAGAGAGATGCACTAGAAACATGGTGCCTCTTCTCGGACCTCAGTAGGAACAAAATGGGGCCCACTTTATTTGACCATCACACACCAAATGTGATCCCTTAGTTGGGCCAAGAGTCACTCTACCCCATCACTCATGTGATATTTTTCCTTAATAATTTGAGAAACTTGGCTCAAGCTTTAAAAAAAAACAACAAAAAAAATCATGTGGATTCAATTTTAAATGACGTTACTCGCCTCACCAAAATGAGATTACTAATGCTAAGATGTCTCACTGAAGACAGAAAGTGGGGTGTCTAGCTGAAGATTTACTTGCTTTATGTTTACCAGTCTTGTAACAAGATATTAGAACATTCCTGGCCCACCTCATTGCTCCCCCAACCCCTACCCCAGGCCTGTCCATTCAGTAGAAGACACAGGACCAAAGCGAAAACTGGTTCCACTGAGTTTGCATTTCGTGATGAAACAAGGAAGGAAGGTTTCTCCCTCCATCACTTCCTTATAATTAGTCCTTCAAAGAAGTCACCACTGTTCTCCAAACCACACGGTTCTCCAAACACATCACAGCACTCAGGATACATGGAAACAAACCTCTAGGTTTCTAACGTACAAATTGAAGATCTGAAACTGATTTCTTTAAAAAAGAGGAAGATTTTACTGATCTTTTACAGCCAAAGGATAGTACAGACACAGGATGTTAGAGTTTGAAAGGGATGTAAGCCCAATTTAGCTCAACACTGCCACCTCACACAGGAGCTCTTTGTAGAGCAGATAGCCTCAAAGGCGCTGGTTAAACACTAACGGTTATAGGTACGCATGACTCTGCTGGGCAGATGCTTTCCATTTTTGATGGTAGCAATTAATCAAACACTGACATCCACAGTCTTAATATTTCCAACTCATCCCTGATGGGAAGAAGTGAACAGTCCAGACGGATAGATCCTGACTCGTGGCACAGGAGAGCTGCCTCCACCTAACAGTAAACTATCCCCAAACATCAAACCAACTTTTCTCTCTATTGCCCTCAAGGAGCTTACCAAAGATATCATCAAAAGTCCTGCTGAAATCGAGAAGTGTTTTTCTTCATCCACTTTCCTACAACTTCCCTATTTATTATTTTTTTGCCAGTCCTGGGGCTTGAACTTAGGGCCTGGACACTGTCCCTGAACTTCCTCCTTTTGCTCAAGGGCTTCATGCATGCTAGGCACGCACTCTACTCTAAGCCACATTCCCAGTCCTCCCTATTTAATGATACATTGATTCACCATTGCTAACTTGAAACAAGTGATAGGCTCCACACAGGGAAACATTTGCTCTATTTTGTTAGCATCTGTCACTTAGACAGGAACAAGACAGACCACCAGAGGAGAATCCTTTCAACTCTCCAGCTCAAAACTATAGACCTTCTATTCAGCTCACCTTTTTCACTTGAAGGTGGGTGAAAGATTGACCATCCACCATAACCACATTGCAGCCAGTGGAAGTTTTTTTTAGAGTGAACAAAGAAAAGAGTGGTTTGAAATGGCATTTCACCACTTCTTTCTCTAGCTGTTTTTGATGCAAAGGAAAAACCAACACGTCTATTTACTATCTGAACTACCCACATACCCATAAATAGACATTTTATATTTAGGAACTGTTGAAAAGAAATATTTCCTTTTTCATTATTGACATGTTTTACAAGAAACATTCAAACAACTTGTACAAAATTAGGCTTGCTTCAGCTTCTCCCTTGACAAGAGAAATGCTTCTAAAGTGGAACCAGTCAACCCACAGCCTATGATTCTCCCTCTAGGATTCTCTCACAACAATATTTCCTTCTTTAATGGTTCTTTCTCCTAGTACCTAATTAGAAACTCCTGAAGAAAAAGATACTATCCAACATCTCTCACATCCCTTCCAGTAATGTTTAAGCTCAATGAGAATATTGATTCAGCTTTATTCTTCTGAAGAGGATTTCAGCTTCTATTTTAGAAATGCATTGTTTGAATGAGGTGGCTGTGGTGTGTTCAGTGCTGGGGGAAAGCATCAGGCCAAGAGTTAGGATACAAATCTCAGCCCTGAGTCTGTTACTAGACAACCAGGAAACTAGCAAGTGGCTCACTCTCCAAGACTCAGTTTCCTCTCTATAAAGTGATAGGCTTAGATGCATTAATGATTAAACTTCTTTCAAACCAATTTTCTTCTAAGTGGTCTAAAAGCTACCTATGGCAGAATCACCTATAGGCCAAATATCTGTATTTTAATACACTTGAAAAGTTTCTTATAAACAATCAAATTTGTGAACCACTGCCTCAAGATCAAATGTGTACTTACTTAGCAACCAGTTATATTCTTAGTCCTCTGCTAGGTGTTACGGAAAGTCACAGAAGCTCCTTTCATTAAAAAAGCTGTATCTTGGAGGGGGGACCAAGATGGCGACGGGGCAGTAGGGAAACGCCACAGCTCTCTCCAACCAAAAAGAGAGTTCGAGTTCCAACGTTTAATCTCCCCAAGAGACCGACAACAACAAAAAGACAAACACTCAGAGAAAAACCAGAGGTGGAAAATAACAAAAAAAGAAAGAGAGGAAAAGAAGAATTTCAGAACAGAGAAGAGCGAAGACCCCTCCCCCAACCTTTACTGGCCGCGCGGCAGTGCGCCAAGCCGCCGGCCAGCCGGCCCGGCGGGGGCTGCCGGAGCCACAGAGACACAGGGGGCTGCTTGCAGATCACCAGGTACCGGATTGCAGAACAGCGGATCGCCAGGAACAGAGAAACCTACCAGCCGGGAGTCTCCATGAGGATCCCACCCCCACCCCTCACTCTCCACGCGCCCAGGCCCAGAGTTCAGGCCCCACGACCAGACCCAAAAAGAAAAAAGAAAGAAAGTTAGGGGATAGCTGGGAATGTGGCTTAGTAGTAAAGTGCTTGCCTAGCGTGCACGAAGTTCTAGGTTCAATTCCTCAGTGCCACATAAACAGAAAAAGCCAGAAGTGGCTCTGTGGTTTGCATAATAGAGTGCTAGCCTTGAGCAAAAGAAGCTCAGGGACAGTGCCCAGGCAGTGAGTTCAAGCCCCAGGACTAGCAAAGAAAGCAAGTTGGGAGAGTTCAAAAGCTGCTCAGGGACAGTGCCCAAGCACTGAGTTCAAGCCCCACATCCCGCCAAAGCCGCCTGGCACCAGCAGCGCGACAGAGGGACCTGTCGGCAGAACACCCGCCCAATCGCGATCGCAACAACCCGGCGGGGGCCGCCCAACCCAGCCCGCAACCACCCCAACTGAACTCAGATTGCAACAACAACTGACGACCTACAGGGTGAGTACCCAACAGGGGACAGTGAATCCATCAAGGGAGACCAGAGCTGGAGGGAATCCCCAGACCCTGACCTAGACTCCCTACCCCAACACCCGGACCACAGGACCCATTAAAACTGGGAACTGTTCGAGAGCTCCACCAGCCGGTGGAGCACACTCTGCTGGCCAGGCCAGAGCAAGAGCGTCCCTGGAAGGGAGCTTAAATGCCCAAGCCAGGAACAGTGCCCCTGGGTCAAGACTACCAACAGTAGAAGAAATTTGAACTGTGTCCTCCAGGCTGCATAACCTAGGTGGTATACACATTAGCACAGGCCTAACGAGCGCGCTCCAGGCTGGGGCCAGAACCAGGCCCGGGGACCAGCGCCTGAACAAAGCAAAAAGGGTCAGAAGTGGGGCTGTGGCTCAAATGGTAGGGTGCCAGCCCTGAGCTGAAGAGCTGAGGGACAGCACCCAAACCTAGAGTTCAAGCCCACAACCAGCCCCAAACAAACAAACAAAAACACATCAGGAGCCCATAGCAGACTCCAGTATTTGGGAGAGTGCATCCAGAGCATCTGATCTTCCCAAGAGCACCCGCAGGAGCAAACACAAGCAGTCTAGGCTGCTCAACCCTTCCAAAGGCGGGAATTGCTACAGCAGAGAGCTGAGAATCCTAAGTCAGAATAGCAGCTGGAAATAGGCTCCCAACAGAATCCAGATCAGGCACAGACTCTCTCTACCAATACAGAATCAGCAACCAAGCAAAGACAGACACACCAAAACAAGATTGAAGAGCAGTCTCCTGAACCCCCATGCAAAAATCACAGAGAAAAATCACAAGGTTTACCACTACCCAGGACAGCAAGCTCACCTCAAAAGCCAGCAGCCATGCAGGGGAGAGCCCCAGTGGGAGCAAAGCAGGAATGGAAGACAAAAACTACATCCAAGGGTTGCTGGAGGCAATGACTCAAGAAATAAAGCGAGAAATGGATCAGAAATTGAAAGAGCACAAGGATGAACTATCAAAAGATATACAGGATATCAAACAAAAGTTGGATGCAAAAATAGAAGCTGCACAAACCTCAGTAAGAAGTGAGATAAACGCCAAATTAGAGGTAATGCATACTGATCTCACTTCATTGAGAGGTGAGATCAGTACTCTGAGAACCAACATTGAATCCATAAAGGGATCCATTTCCACCATGCAAACCACAATAGAAGCCACGGTCAACAGAGTGAATGAAATGGAAGGTAGAGTGTCAGATACAGAAGACAGAATACACCAACTGGACCAAAAAGTGACAGATATGGAAAAATCACTCAAATTAAACCAAAGGGAAATTCAAGAGCAAGCAGATAATGCTAAAAAATTTAACCTTTGCATAATCGGAGTGGACGAAGGTGAGGAATTCCAGAGCAAGGGAATGCAACACCTATTTAACAAGATAGTCAATGAAAATTTTCCCCACCTCAAAAACGACCATCTTAACTACATCACAAAAGCTTATCGAACACCCAACAAGCAAGATCCCAGGAGAAACACTTCTAGGCACATCATAGTAAAAATGATGGATCTGAATAATAAGGAAACAATCCTGCATGCAGCAAAAATGAAGAAGGAGCTATACTACAACGGGAAAAAAATTAGAATCACTGCAGATCTCTCCACACAAACAATGAATGCAAGAAAAGCCTGGGAAAGCACCATACGAGCCCTGAGAGCCAATAACTGCCAACCCAGACTGATATACCCGGCAAAGCTAGCATTCACATTCGATGGAGAACTGAAAACTTTTAATAGCAAAGAAAAACTAAATGAATACATAAACATTAAGCCAGCATTACAAAGAATTCTAAGAGGGGGGACACAACCTGAAGAAAGCAACCAGGAACTGGGACCTGCCCCAAACAGGCATTACTCAAAGTCTAACTGAGCAAGCACAGGAGGAAAGGAAAGAAGAAAAACTTAGGAAAACGGAATGGCAGGGACAACAATGCATCTCTCTATCTTTCTCTTAATATAAATGGGCTGAATTCGCCAATTAAAAGAAAACGAACTGAGGACTGGATCAGAAAACAAGACCCATCCATCTGTTGCCTTCAGGAGACCCACCTCTCAGCCAAACATACAAACAAACTCAGAGTGAAGGGGTGGAAAAGGATCTACCAATCAAATTCCCCCAATAAGAAAGCAGGTGTAGCTATCCTGATATCTGACAAAATAAACTTTTCATTAAAATCAGTACAGAAAGACAAGGACGGACACTACATATTAATAAAGGGAACAATCCAAGAGGAGGATATAACCATCATCAACTTATATGCCCCAAATATCGGTGCACCCAGATATGTTAAACAAATGCTCTCAAACTTACAGAATAAAATAGATCCCAATACGATAATACTAGGAGACTTTAACACGCCACTCTCACCAAAGGACAGGTCTACCAACCAGAGGATTGGCAAAGAAGCTACCGAATTAAGTGAGGCCATACTTCAAGCGGAAATAACTGACATCTACCGAGTATTTCACCCTAAAACAACACAGTACACATTCTTCTCAGCAGCTCATGGAACTTTCTCCAAAATAGACCATATCATAGTTCATGCAAGGAACTTAAGCAAATACAAAGGGATCGACATAATCCCCTGTATCCTATCTGACCACAGTGGAATCAAGCTAGCTCTCAATAACAAAGCATACCGCAGAAATTTCTCTAATACATGGAAATTGAACAGCACACTCCTTAGCAAGGCCTGGGTAACAGAAGAGATCAGAGAAGAAATAAAGCATTTCCTACAACTCAATGAAAATGAAAACACCTCACAAAGAAACTTGTGGGACACAGCAAAAGCAGTCCTGAGGGGCAAATTTATTGCCCTCAGTGCCCACATCAAGAGAATGGAGACAGACCAAGTAAATAATCTCATGTTGCAACTAAAACAGCTAGAAAAACAAGAAAAAATGGGACCTAAAGCTACTAGACGAAGCCAGATAACCAAATTGAGAGCAGAGATTAACCAATTAGAAAATCAGAAAACCATAACCAAAATAAACCAAACAAAAAGCTGGTTCTTTGAAAAAATAAACAAAATTGATGGCCCGTTGGCAAGATTAATTAAAAAAAGAAGAGAGGAAACCCATATTAATAGGATTAGGGATGCCACGGGAAACATCACAACACGTACCCAGGATATCCAAACAATTCTAACAGACTACTTTCAAAAGCTATACTCTCTAAAGGAAGAAAATCTGGCGGAAATGGATGCATTTTTAGAGAAATACAAGTTACCCAAACTGAGCAAAGAAGAAGTTAACCAATTAAATAAGCCAATATCCTATAATGAGATACAGGAAGCTATCAAAAGTCTTCCAACAAAAAAAAGCCCAGGACCAGATGGATTCACAGCAGAATTCTATAAGACCTTTAAAGAAGAACTAATACCCATACTCCTCAAGCTCTTCGGAGAAACAGAGAAGGAGGGAGCTATCCCAAACTCATTCTACGAAGCCAATATCACACTCATCCCCAAACCAGGCAAAGACCCAACCAAAAAGGAGAATTACAGGCCAATCTCCTTGATGAACACAGATGCAAAGATCCTTAACAAGATTCTAGCTAACAGAATCCAGAAACACATAAAAAAAATAATACGCTATGATCAGGTAGGCTTCATCCCAGAGACACAGGGATGGTTTAACATACGTAAGTCAATAAATGTAATCCAGCATATCAACAGAGCCAAGGTCAAGAATCACATGATTATCGCCACAGATGCAGAAAAGGCCGATAAAATTCAACATTCATTCATGCTAAAAGCTCTGGAGAAAATAGGAATAGAAGGAACATTTCTAAAAACAATAAAAGCCATTTATGACAGACCAATAGCCAATATTATACTTAATGGGGAAAAGCTACAACCAATCCTCCTAAAAACAGGAACAAGGCAAGGATGTCCACTGTCTCCACTCCTCTTCAACATAGTCCTAGAACCCTTAGCCAGGGCAATAAGGCAAGAAAAAGACATTAAAGGGATCCGCATAGGGAAAGAAGAAGTGAAACTATCCCTTTTTGCAGACGACATGATACTATACCTCCACGATCCCAAAAACTCCATCCCCAAACTTTTAGAAATCGTAAGTCACTTCGGCAAAATAGCAGGATACAAAATAAACCCACAAAAATCAGTTGCCTTCCTATACACTGATAACGCACAGGAAGAGAGGGAAATAAAGGGAGCAACCCCATTCACAATAACCTCCCAAAAAATAAAATATTTAGGAATTAACCTAACCAAAGATGTAAAAGAACTATTTAATGAGAACTATAAAAAGTTAAAGAAAGAAATTGCAGAAGACACTAGGAAATGGAAAGACCTCCCATGCTCCTGGATAGGCCGACTTAATATAGTAAAGATGGTGATACTTCCAAAACTAATATACAAATTCAATGCAATTCCTATTAAAATCCCAATGACGTACATCACTGAAATACAGAAAACAGTCCAAAAATTTATATGGAACAACAAAAGACCTAGAATAGCCAAAACAATTCTAGGGGATAAAGACAATATGGGAGGGCTATCCATGCCGAACTTCAAACTCTACTACAGAGCTATAATCACAAAGACAGCATGGGACTGGCACAAAAACAGACCCGAAGACCAATGGAACAGAATAGAAGATCCAGATATAAATCCACAGGCCTACAGCCAGCTGATATTCGACAAAGGAGCCAAAGACATACAATGGAAGAAACACAGCCTCTTCAACCGCTGGTGCTGGGAAAACTGGGCAGCCACATGCAGAAAACTAAAAGTGGACCCCAGCCTATCACCATGCACCAACATCAACTCAAAATGGATTAAAGACCTTAACATTAAACCTGAATCTCTGAAACTACTACAGGACAGAGTAGGAGAGACACTTGAACTAATAGGCACAGGAAGGAACTTCCTGAACAGAGTCCCAGGGTCACAACAAGTTGGAGAGAGACTCGACAAATGGGACTACCTTAAAATAAAAAGCTTCTGCACAGCTAAATCTATCGCAACTAAGCTAGAAAGACAACCAACTAATTGGGAAAAAATATTTACCAGCAATATATCAGACAAGGGGTTAACATCCTGTATATACAGGGAACTCAAGAAACTAATCCCTCCCAAACCTAACAAACCAATTACTAAATGGGCAAGGGAACTAAAGAGGGACTTCTCAAATGAAGAAATAAAAATGGCAAAGAAACACATGAGGAAATGTTCATCATCCCTGGTGGTGAAGGAAATGCAAATAAAGACAACCCTGAGATACCACCTTACCCCAGTCAGAATGTCCCACATCCACAAATCAGCCAACGACAAATGCTGGAGGGGATGTGGAGAAAGAGGAACCCTATTACACTGCTGGTGGGAATGTACACTTATACAACCACTTTGGAAAGCAGTCTGGAGGGTCCTTAGAAAGCTAAAGATTGACCTCCCTTACGACCCAGTCATACCACTTCTAGGCATCTACCCTGAACAACAGGAACCAATATACAAGGACACGTGCACCTCCATGTTTATTCCAGCACTGTTCGCAATAGCTAGGATATGGAAACAACCTAGGTGCCCCACCACAGATGAATGGATCCAAAAATTGTGGTATCTATACACAATGGAATATTATGCAGCCATTAGAAATGACAAAATAATGGCATTTGCAGGGAAATGGATGGAGCTAGAAGGAATCATGTTGAGCGAGGTAAGCCAAGAACGAAGAGACAAACGGTACATGGTCTCCCTGATAAGTGGATGCTAAATCCAAAAGGTTAGGTGATACGACAAAACTAACAGGACTTAAGAAACAAAGAACTCCCGCTCATCTGGTTGAACCACTACTAAATATCCTCATGCTGCTGATCACAAATATGGTATATAACATGTGAACACTGTTATATATTACAGACTGTGGTAGACAATTTGCTCCAGGGAAGTAAGAATGAACTTGTGACTTTGAAATTATGTAATCATTTAATCACAATCAAAAAAAAAAAAAAAAAGAACCTCGGGGAAGGGAGGGAGGGAGGGGATGGTAGGGGGAAAACAATGGAGGGGGTAACAATGTTCAAGAGGAAGTGTACTCATAACCTCACTCATGTAACTGTAACCCTCTGTATAGTAGCTTTACAATAAAAAAAAAAAAAGCTGTATCTTCTTTACAGAGAGGGAAGATTAATGTCATACAAAAGATACCAAAAATCAAATAAACTGCAACTAGCATTAAATAAATTGCCAAAATCTTTAGTGATGAAGAAGTACCAGAAGAGTCATCATGGATGAAAGTTAGGATATCAGAGACCTGAGCAGGGCCCAGGTGGGCAAACAGAAAATTCACAGATGCAGACATGGAAGGAAACATGCCCTCAGAACCTACCACACTCCTCCTTCCCCTCCTATCTGTAATCAGTTTTCCTTCCCAAGTCTGTCTCTGTTCCAT